>NW_027269263.1:13127474-14467448 GCF_023055355.1 Agelaius tricolor
TAAGTCAAAAGCGTAAGAATGGGCAAATCTTACTCAGCCCTGGGAGGCACATCTGCAGTGCTCTGTCCAGTCCTGGGCTCCTCAGCCCGGGAGGGACAGGGAGCTCCTGGATTGGGGCCAGTGGAGGCTGCAGAGATGATTTAGGGCCTGGAGCATCTCTGGCAGGGAAAGGCTGAGGGAGCTGGGGCTGTCCAGCCTGGAGAGGAGCCCCAGCTGAGAGGGGCCCTCAGCCCTGGGTGTCCCTGCCTGCAGGGAGGGCTCCGAGCAGGGCCCAGGCTCTGCTCCAGGGGCCCAGCAATGGCACCAGAGGAACGGAGCCCAGGAGGTTCCACCTGGACAGGAGGCAGAACTTCTGTCCTGTGCAGTGACTGAGCACTGAACAGACTGTCCAGAGAGGGTGTGGAGTCTCCTCACTGGGGATATTCCAGAACCATCTGGACACAATCCTGTGCCCTGTGCTCTAGGATGGCCCTGCTGGAGCAGGGAGGTGGAACTAGATGACTCACTAGTCCCTTCCAGCCTTATGCTTTTTTCTGGGATTCCTTGATCTTCCCCAGCATATCTAAGTCAGGCAAAGGGATGCATTCAGGACAAAAAAGTTAGGAGAGCTACATAGACCCCAGAAGATAGAGGCAGAAATGGAACTCTCCAGGAACTTAAAATGTTAAGATGCTTCCCTGTGTTGAAAATAGGCAGCAGCTGGCCAGTTTTCAGGAAGAATTTCTTCACAGAAAGGGTGATTGGACATTGGAATGGGCTGCACAGGAAGGTGATGGAGTCACTATCCCTGTGAGGGTGGTGAGGCACTGGGTGCCCAGAGGAGCTGTGGCTGCCCCATCCCTGGCAGTGTCCAAGGCCAGGCTGGGTGGGGCTCTGAGCAAGCTGGGCTAGTGGCAGGTGTCCCTGCCCATGGCTGGGGAGTGGAACTGGATGGGCTTTAAGGACCCTTCCAACCCCAGCCATCAATCAGATTCTATGATTCTGTGAGTATTATGATGAACCTGCTGTGTCCTCACACACATGGATACAGAATTTTAATACACATCACCATCCTCACAGGGAAGAATTTCTTCATAATATGCAATCTATACCTGCTCTATTTCAATTTTAAGCCTTTCCCCCATGTCCTGTCACTCCATACCCTTGCAAATAATCTCTGATAACATCTAGAAGTCCTGCAGTGATTTTAGGTAGAACTCAATTCCCTTGTAAAAAATGTTCCCTTTGGCTGTGTTCATGTGGCTGTGGAGATGTAACCATGAAGTTACTGCCAGGTTTTTGGGAAGGCAGCCCAGCTGTTTAGCTTGAGAGAAAGATCATTAACTGAAACTCTTTTAAGCTCATTTTCCTTCCAGGTGGATGGGTTTTGGTGCTCCCACCCATTCCACCTGCACTTCCACCTGCACAGAGCCTGTTCTAGGAAGGCTGAATCTTGCCCATAAATCAAAGACAGATGATATATATTTACCCAGAGTTGGCTGCAGTTAGGCCACCTGCAGAGGAACTGCAAATGTGGAGAGCTGCCAAAGATCCTGGGAACATTCAAATCAGCAAGAGAGATATGTAGCACTGAATAGTTTGGAAGTGATCATTTTAAGAAGAAAAATGGCCAGTAGGAGATTTATGTCCCACCTCTGATTTAGGTGGGGGGTTGTGTATGGAATAAAGTCTGATTCTCCTCATCCATCACCTTTGTGCTCTGTACCTTCACTAGCCCCAGTGAGGTTGCAATAATAAGTGATAATGGAGAACACATTCCCTGCTGAGCTATATCCCCTTTGGAGCTTGTCTGAGATCAGCTCCTCCTTCCCCTTTCCTCATTTGCTTTGATTCATCTTTCTTGCCAAAGAAATTTGGAGGCAGATTTTTCCAGCTGCTCCCAAAAGAGTGGGAAAGCGTGTTATTGAAGTTGATGGGAAGCATTCTGTCCTCCACACATCACAGCCTGTTCCTAAGTGGGAACACTGCCTAACTCCCAAATTTTTATCCATATCATTCCTGAAACATGTTACCCAGCACATACTGCCAGTAGCTCCTCTGTACACTCTTCATTTCTTCTGTGCAAAGGAAAAAATGGATTTATGAGCAAATTCTGCATTTGTTAACATGTGATATGATTTATTACTGTCCTGATGATGACATTATTTGCACTCTGTAGCTGAACATGCAGGGAGGTCGTACAAAGGGTGTAAAGTGAGTGTTGTGCAAAGAGTGAGACAAGGCTGGGGTAGCACTCCTCAAAACATGGCTGGTGTGGTGAGAGTGACACTGCAGTATCACTGTCACAGAATTGTTTAGATTTGAAGGCACTGCTTGAGATTCTCTACTTTAATTCTAATTATTCTTTGTACAGTAATGTGTACGAAACAGTTCTCCTTTCAAATCTCCCTAATATGCTGCGAATTTATAATGCACATTAGCAGAGCACTATTAAAATATTTTCTACAAATAATAGGAAAGCTCTTTTAATAAATACATATTTCTCCTGAAACACCACTGGGGGATGATTTCTGACAAATTCCTCCTCCCCAAAGAGAAAGTGAGGTAAAAGATATACTTGAAATCTATTGTTTAATTAAGGACAGCAATACACATGTGCCAGACATGGACTTTTTGGCCCATTTGTTATCAATATATTGAGATTACTGTATTAAAATTCAGTGCATGTAGATACTGAGATAGATACCTGAAGAGTGAATCCTGTGAGGAGTGACTGGGGGTGTTCAGCCTGGAGGAAAGGAGGCCAAGCACATTGTTCAAGACATATCTGAGTACACAGCATGTGAAATGCAGACAGCAGCCTGAATCCCAGGGGTTTCCAGTGCTCTCCACTGCCTGGGGGGTGGGAAGAAGTGGACAGCAGTGAGCCACTGCACCAGGCATGCACCTGCATTCCTGATATGCCCAAGTGCCTGCAGCACTCCTGAAAACTGGTTTTTGGTCTGTGCAGCTAAATGTAGACATCTTGCAAGAGCTAAAAGTAGATTACAGCAGAAGGCTGTCCAGCCTCCCTAAACAAGATCCCTGGGCTTCACATTCAGCCCTTGCAAGAAGACAGAGCCATCCAAAACATTCAGAGCTGGTCTAGACGAAAATGTAGGCACAGGGATGTCCTGGGAAGTTGCATCCTGCTTTTACATATTTCCATGCAATCAATAGATCTGTTTTTAATTTTGTTTAAAAACCTATGTGTAAGTGAAATGAGGTTTGGAGAGAGAAGCGATTTCTTTCATAAGCCAAATGCAAAATGTTGGGAAGCCACAGACTTACTTCTTTTTTTTTAGTTGTTGTTATTGTTTGTACTGTTTGGTTGATTTTTTTCCTTTTTCTGGTAACAATTAGGCAGTTCACTTAGAGAGCCAAAGTTCATTCCTGTATTTATCCACTCGTTCTGATTGCATTTGTCATATGCCTTTTCTATTAAATGGTTCACTGGCACTTTCATGTCAATAGAAAGTTTTCCTCTGGTTTTCCTCCTGTGGGGAAAGGCTGAGAGAATTGGGATTGTTCAGCCTGCACAAGAGAAGGTTTTGGAGTGACCTCATTGTGGCCTTCAAGTGCTTTTCGACAGGAAAGATGGAGAGAGACTCTTGACAAGGGCCTGGAGTGATAGGACAGGGGGGAATGGCTTTACACTGACAGAGAGCAGGTTTAGATTGGATATTGGGAAAAAATTGTTCCCTGTGAGAGTGCTGAGGTTACCCAGAGCAGTTGTGACTGCCCCATCCCTGGAAGTATCCAAGGCCAGGTTAGATGGGGTTCTGAGCAACCTGGGATAGTGGAAGGTGTCCCTGCCCATGGCAGGGGGGTCGAACAAGATGATCTTTTAGATCCCTCCCAACCCAGGCCAATCTGTGATGCCATAATTAAAAAAGAAAAGCTGATTTAAATATATCTTTTATATTTTTTAAATTCCAAACCCACTGTGGCTTTATTGTTTTAAGGCTGGCATTGCTCTTCTGCTTTTAAAACATTTTTCTTTCACTTTAATAAAATTTGTGTCTGCATTTTTTCTACATTTTTAAAAAATATGAATTGGTTTATTATTTTCACAAGAAAAATAAAGAAAATAAGGAATTGAGACTAAGCATTAGATATTTCCCCATGGAGTCTGTCAGAAATACTTGAATAAAAGACCACTGAGGTCCGTTCCTTTGATATTCCAAGCTGAGGCTGCTCCAGCTGCAGGCATTTTGCTGATGGAATATCTAAGGGGTCCATAGAGGATTGGGGTGTAAACAGAGACAGGACTACATAGAAACTCTCATTCCAAGATTGTCCTGAGTTCTGAATGCTAAGGGGGAGCTGTGAGTGTGGTGCTCAGGGGCACTGCTGGGATTCTCAATAACACTGGGAATTACCTTGGATTTACCCTCATTAGATAGTTCATGTTCAGAGCAGGTGAGCTAAAGCTGCAGCTCTGTCTTTGAAAAAGAATTAAAAAAACAGAAGGAAGGAAAGCAAAGCAAATGAGGCACCCCAAGGGATGGGTTTGCAATGCTGCTGAGCCTAATTGACAAACATGTTGTGCTGGTGTAAAGTCCTCAAAGATTTCATAGAGCATCAGCTTCCCAATTCAGCTCAGTTTGGTTTGTGTCATTGCTGGGGAACATGGTAAAACAACCTGGGACTTGAGTCCAGCCAGCTCACCCTAAAAATCATCAGTCAGCCCAAGCTTTTATTCACAGAGGGGCACAGGTTGGATCAGATTATCTTCAGTGTCAGGTTTAAATCACAAAGAGAACAATTTAATGGAGACTGATCTAAAACACGGAGCTTTGTCATTATGGGAAAAGCAAGAAAGGAGCAGTGAGAGCTGCTGTGATTTCAGCTTCTTCAGTAACTCTTGTTTACAAGTGAGAAGAAATAAAAGAGTCCAGCCTAAGGTAATCATGGTTGGCATTTTTTATTGTTTGATCTACAAATGTTTGTATTAGGTTGTGACATACCTGTTGTGAGGAACTGAAAATAAACAGAAAGAAGATAGTTCAGTCCGTTGTACCATCTGCCATCAATTCCATATGATATTTTTATTGCATTAACCATTATTTAAATTTCTTTGGAGAAGCAGAATTAAGATGTGTGATTCTTGAGACTGTCCTGTGCAGAGCTTCAGTGATCCTTGTGGGTCCCTTCCAGCTCAGGATACTCTATGAATCTATGATTTTTTGATGGCAATTTTTAATGAAAGCAGTATCATTAGTATTGCTGCAAAGATAAGAAATTAACATTTTTAAATTACGGGGGATCTTACAGGTTTCTGCAAAAATAATAAGCAAATAATTAATTTATAGAATCTCAGAGTACCTAGGGTTCTGCAAAAGACTTCAGATTGACCTTTAGGCTTAAGTAAAAGGCTTTGTGGTATCTTAAAAGTATATGTCTATTGTAGACAGCTGGTCTATTTTTTATTTTAGAGGGAAAAAATGCTCTATAGAAATACAGTGAGGTGCATTACTCTGAAATCAAAAGTCCTACATTATTTTTTTAAATAATCTTTTAATTTTATTTTAAAAAATAAGTTTCTAGCTTAAAACTGACACATTATGCTTTTGTTTAAAGTGACTTTCTGGAGAAAAATTACTGTGAGAGGTCACTCATTGCTGAGGTTCTGATTTCATACAGTGTAACCCCTCTGAAGTGATGAGGTTGGGAATGATTTCCCTGGTTTTCCTCCTCAGAGGGCATTATTTAGGAAACATATCTGAGTACACAGGTGAATGTGTGATGTCAGTAGGATTTGGGGAGGTATTTAGTAACTGTAATTATGAACTACACAGGTTCTGAGAGGCCTTGGTTCTCCTGGATTGGCCTCCAGCTTCCACTTGAGGCAGCACAGGGATAACAAAGGTGGTCCCCACATTTCACCTGCAAATGGGTAGAAACAGATGGAGCTCTTTCTTGAAGGAAAGTTCTTGCAAAGCTTTCAGAGCTTGCAAGCAAGCCAAAAATCTTTTTCCATCATGATCATGATCTTACCAGGCCCAGCATCGCTGGCAGAGCCAGTGAGGGGATTGTCCCACTCTTCTCTGGGCTGGGTTGGCCTCACCTTGAATATTGTGTGTGGTTTTGGGTGCCACAATATAAGAAAGATCTAAAGCTGTTGGAGAGTGTCCAAAGGAGGGACAGGAAGATGGTAAAGGGCTTGAAGATAAAGCTACACAAGGAGCAGCTGAGGGTGCTTGGTCTGTTCAGCTGGAGAAGAGCAGACTGAGGTCAGAGCTCACAGCCGTTCTGCAGCTTCCTCACAAGAGGAAGAGGAGGGGCAGGCCCTGATCTCTCTGCTCTGTGTGACCAGGGACAGGACCCAGGAACGGCTGGAGCTGTGTCAGGGCAGGGTCAGGGTGGGTATCAGGGAAAAGGTTCTTCCCCCAGAGGGTGCTGGGGCACTGAACAGGCTCCCCAGGGATGGTCACGGCCCCAAGGCTGCCAGAGCTCCAGGAGGGTTTGCACAGTGCTCTCAGGCACAGGGTGGGATTGTTGGGGGGCCTGTGCAGGGTGAGGAGTTGGACTGGATGATCCTTGTGGGTCCCTTCCAACTCAGGATATTCTATGATTCTATTATATGTTGGCCTAACAAATTTGGGGGTTTTTTTTCCCTGCCTATGACTTTTCAACATATCTAGACCTACATTTCATCTGTGCACCCCACTCAATTTAAATCAGTTTATCTGGTTCATCTCCAATTCCTGCTTCTCATGTGATTCCTCTTCAGTTTGTGAGTCCAGGAATAACCATATTTTCTGTTCTTGGAATAGTCCTGAGAACAGATTGATGCATTAGGAAAATCAGTTGGAGCACTGATTTCTGGGCTGTCATTTCTTTGCCCAGTCTGTTTTCTAGAAATGATGATGTCGCTGGGGTCCTTTTGGCTTTATACAGTCAGAGAGCTGTTTGGAAAATCCCCATGTCCCCAAATTCTATTTGAATTCAGTCAAGGACACTTACTCAGATGTTAGGAATTATCTCAAAAGGTTCTGGCAATTACATCCTTAGCAACACAGTGCCTTAATTCCCTCCTATGTAAAATTGCTTTCATGATTCTTACCCAGCTTTTGAGCACATTTAGAACAAACAGCATTGTAACTTTTTTTTCTTGTTTGCTAGGAGAAAGAGCAGATCTTAAGCGTGATAGGAATTGTTAATAAACTTTAAAGAGCCATTTTACTAGCAACTAACTTAAATGTTAGAATCTTGATGTTATCATATCTCATGCTTTTGCACTCTTCTGTGGAAGAAACATTCTAAAGGAGCCAGACCCCATGACTGACTTTTCTATTTCTGTCAGCCTTGGACTGATTGGTTCATCTTTGCCCAAGTAAATGTATGCAAAACCTTAAATCACCCGGTCCCTTTGCAATGATTTTGCAAAAGGTAAAAAGCATGCTTCCTATGCTTTATTAGGGCAAATAGAGCAGGAGTGGTTTAAGAAGTTTTCTGTCAACACCACTCACTTTGGGAATTTGGTATTTATCTTCCCTCGTTCAGCTGCAGTGGCAGCATTGGATATTCCCTGTGGCACTGCTCAAGCCTGGATTGGTGCCACAGCACAGCACTGAGGCAGCTCAGTTCATTGCTCCTCTGTGCTTTTTGCCCTCACTCAGATCAGGAAGAGTGAAGTGCAGGAGTAGTAGAGTAAATGCTATAAAGAGTAGAATTAATCTAATCTAATTCTAGGGATGTAAAAGTTTGAGATATCTAGTCTACATTATTGGAACAGGCTCCTTCTCAAGAAAAGCCAATAAAAAGACAGGGGTACTTCCACAGGGAAATTTGTTTACCTTGAATGTTTAGCTAAGATGGAATGAATCCTCTTTCTACTCCATGATGCAGGGGATTTTCTTTGCAGGGAAAGCTCTTTAATTTCCTTTACCACTAATACTATTCTACTTCACAGAGATGTTGCCAAATTTAGAAATTTGGTAGAGATATTGTCTGTGTGATGATCATGGGCAGTGATCACATCCATAAGGAATTTATGTACTATTGCACATAGATTCTTTTAATTAAAAGTCTTTGTGAAGTGGGTAATTTTAAAAAATTAGTTACAAAGATAAATCTTTCCTTCAAACTTAAAAAAATCTGCTTTAAATTTATAGCTGAAACATTTTATGTACTGCTTTTTACTTCATTGTAGCATGACTGAAACTTAGTAAGAATCCTGGCGAGTTTCTCTTGTTTTGAGACTATTGTTGAGAAATGGAGGGGAAAACTGTATTCAATGCCTTATGTCATCAAAATTAGTTGGTCCTCTTCAGATAATATAAAAGAATGATCCTGAAGGTTGTTTTTATTCCTGCATGACTTATCACAGAAAATTTGAATATGGTTACAAGAATGTAATAAAATGAAGAGGAGAGAAAACATTGCAAAGAAAGGAAATGAGGAAAATAAAATAGAGGATGTTCTTCTAAATGAGGGATGGCTAAAACACAGGCAGATCTGTATTTCACTCCTTTCTATGGAGGCTATCTTGGGACTGCTAATGGAGAGAGACTATTGACAAGGGCCTGGAGTGAAAGGACAGGGGAAATGGATTCCCACTGAGAGTTTAGTTGGGATTTTGGGAAGCAATTCTTTGCTGTGAGGGTGCTGAGGCCCTGGAACAGGTTGCCCAGAGAAGCTGTGGCTGCCCCATCCCTGGCAGTGTCCAAGGCCAGGCCGGATGGGACTCTGAGCAACCTGGGATAGTGGCAGGTGTCCCTGCCCATGACAGGAGGGTGGAACTGGATGATCTTTAAGATCCCTTCCAACCCCAGCCATTCTAGGAGATCTGCATGCCTCCCCTCCTGGCATGACAGCCTGAGTGGTTATTTGGTGGGAGAATAAGAAGTTTCTCTTGCACATGAGGTTTGTAATACTGGGGAGGATTTGTTGCTTAGAGGGTTGCCAGGTTTGGATGAATGGAAAAGTGGGAGTGATGGAAGTGGGAGCAATGTGCCTTTTAGGAAGGCGCAGCCCAGCAATTACATCAGGAGAGGCTTTGCAGAGACCACCATGGGTGCAGGGGAATAACTGTTTGTCCTTTGGCCATTCCAGCAGCATCTGTAAAAGCAGCAGCCTTCAGTGGGTGAGCATGTATTTCCTCCTTGAAAACCCTGGTTTCTGAGTGAAAGTAGAACTATTCTGGGTTGTTGACAGATTTCAGACCATCAGGGAACATTCATTCTTTGGCTGTATGAAGGAGGAGACCACACTGTATTTTTGCTTTAGATATTCCCTTGAGACAGCTGGGGAATAGGGACGCCTCCATCAGTGCCCCATCACACATGCACAGCATCCAAAGGAGAAAGAGGAAGGACAGGAGGGCAGCTAAGTTCTGTCTCATTATCCACACCAAAATAATCCACACACTCATTATCCCACAGGGCAGAGCAGCTCTGCACCAATGCCTTCAAGAACCTCAGACCAAGGTGCCACTCTTTCACACAGAATGCCCAATGAGAAACCAACCCTTAAGGAATTAATTAATTTTCATTTTCCAGTCTGTCAGTCTTGTTGAAGAGATTTTGCTCGGTGTATAGCAAGGTCGCTGTGACAAATTCTGACAAAATCCAAGTTCAAGTGTTTTTTGGTTTCGCAAGCACATGAGCTCAGTGAGAAAGAACAGACTGAGATGACAAGGAGAACAGCCAATCCTGTTATATTTGTCTTTCTTATTACTGACTTGCCATGATAAATATGGAAAATTATATTTGGCTAGAAGGAGGCTGAGAAAGGGAACAGATGGCCACCAAAAGAATACTAGAGCAGCTAATAGTCACTGGCATATTTCCGGGAGAAAAATTTAAATCTGAAGCCAAGCAGAAGCATTATCCATTTTTTTCTGCTCAGGGCACTGTGCATGGAACTGCTCCTGCTATGCTCTGACTAGATGAAGGTGGGCTTCCTGAAATGCCTTCCCTGCATGGAATAAACATCTCCTGTCCTGCACTTAACAGCTCTCGCAGTAATGCTGACAGAAATAGTTGACAAGGTGGGGAAAATGTTTGTGTTCCTACTGTGTTTTGAGTGAGAGAGTGTATTTGCTACGGCTTTTAAATGTATTGCATGATTTAGCACCTGTGTTGTATTCTCTCCATGTATTCTACAGGCTTCCTTCAGTTTTGAGAACAGGGGGAAGAGTGAATGAGGGGGTCTTTGTGAGCCTATGTGAGTGAGGGGGGTCTTTATTTCATGCAGTTGTGTATTTAAAAAATTCCAAAATTTTAATGCATTTCTGATTTCTGTGGTTAACATGTACTGAAAAAATACTTTGATATTTTGAGAATTATGGAAGTGTGTCATGATGCCTGATTTTACAGAATGCTGTAAAGCTGAAACTTTGTGACTGTGGGCTCGGTGGTGGATGAGGACCTTGTTCTGTTTCTTTGGTGGTAACTGGAATGAGCAAGGTGGTCCCAGATTTGCAAGGCTGGAATAGCAGGAGATGATAGTCTGGGATTGCAGCATTGGAGCTGTAGGACAAGGCTGAGTGCCACAGGAGCAGGGAAAACAGGAGTGAAATAGTAACAGGTGCTGCAGTTTTTCTTTGGAGTGCTTCTGCCAGAATGAACACAGCCACAACAGCTCAGCTGCGGAGCCCATAGGGCAACTCCAGGGTTTTGCTGGAGCAGTTCTGCTGGGTCACTTGGATCAAGACCATCAAATAAAACCACTGTGTGGACTGTCCAATAAATCCACCTGCTCCCCATTCAGCCACCAGCAGGACTGGTGTAGGCACAGATCAGGTTTTCTACAAATAGAAGTTTGTTATTTACCCATTTGGGGGAATTTTATGAAGGTCGGTCACTTACTCATTTTATTGAATAAATTGCCTAAAGAGCAATAAAGCCTTAGTAAGTAGGTTTTGAGAAAGGGGGACAAAGAGGATCACAGATTTCCATGGTTTAAAAAAAGGCTTGGACTGATTTTGCTTTTACACTGTAAAAAGAGAAATGTCCACCTCAAAATCTTGGTAATCTTTCCCCACTGAATGGAAATTAAAAGGATTCCAAATCCAAATTCTGGCAGCCCATCTTGGAGCCTACTCACATTCTTCCTTAGCTTAGTTTTAAATATGTTTTTTAAATTTTTCATGCTCTGTTGTTAGTAAATCTACTTTAAAAAATTTAGGAATATAGACATAGCTGCCTAGCTTTTTAAAGGAATTGGTAAGAAATAAAATGCCATTTTTTAGTGAAGATTCTGCAGTCTGCACAGGTATGTGAAGTCATTGTTTCTTTGGTTTTCAGTGATAGCTTTTTCTCTATAAAATCCTGGCTTTGTATTGACTTGTAACTAGAAAGGCATGAAGCAGTTAAGAAACTACCTTGAAATGAAATGTAATCTTTTCATCAGCTCCAGAAACTGAAAATCATAGCTTGCTGGGAATGAAGTATGGATGAAGTGTGAGGAAAAAGTATAACATGCACTAAAATTAATAGTCTTACTAAGAGCTGGGCTGATTTAATTAGTAGAGTTTGAGTTTTGAGTGTGTATCCCAGACTCACCTTCATAACAAATGTGATTGTCCCTTGAAGTGCAAGATATGTAGATTGCATAAGATTGTCTGTAGATTGTCTGGGAAAATACTCTGGCACTGAGTTTTCCATGGAATCATCATCTAAAGAAATTCATACAAGGATTTTTGGTGCTCTGGCAAACTGTGTCATGCTCTAGGACACTCCTGTTTAGGATGCAGTAGTCTGGTGACCCTCTTCTGTGGCATTTGCTGTGTTGGCACTGGTAATATTTTGGATTTACAGCATATCATCCCTTATTCCTGTCTGAGTGATCTCCAGTTCCAAAGATGGGAATTACTGTGTCCAGGTTTTAGTCCTGCCATTCTCCTGTGTTTCACAGCCACCCTTCATCTCATGACAGAGCTGTTCTCAGTTTGTTCTAGATCTGAGGTTTGCCCTTGCGAAAGGGTTTGTTTATTCATTTGTGAACAGGAAGAGCACGCACAGAGCACAGTTATCTCAGGGGCAGTTTCCAGCTGGTCTGCTCAGTTTGAGTGGTGTCTTCCTGGCTGACGGTGAGACAGCTGAACCTGTCAAAAGGCAGCATTTCCTCCATGTGGTCAGGTAGATCTGTACACAGAGATTTAGCTCCATATTTAGTTTGGAAAAGTCTTTTATAGTCTCTAATCTAAGTGCAAATGCAAGGGTGGATATGCTACAGGCTCTGGAGTCAGTCAAGAGGAGGCCATCGAGATCATCAGAAGGGTGGAGCAGCTCTGCTGGGAGGAAAGGCTGAGGGAATTGGGATTGTTCAGCCTGCACAAGAGAAGGCTTTGGGGTGACCTCACTGGGGCCTTGCAGTGCCTGAAGGGAGCCCACAGGAAAGATGGCAGAGACTCTTGACAAGGGCCTGGAGTGACAGGACAAGGGGCAATGGCTTCACACTGACAGAGGGCAGGTTTAGATGGGATATCTTCCCATGGGAAAGGAGAAAGAAAATGGAGGAAGAAATTGTTCCCTGTGAGGGTGGTGAGACCCTGGCACAGGTTGTCCAAGAGAAGCTGTGGATTCCTGGAGCCTGGGGCTCTGAGCAGCCTGGTCTGGTGGAAGGTGTCCCTGCCCATGGCAGGGGTTGGAACTGCTTGGTTTTTAATGTCCCTTCCAACCCAAACCAGTCTGTGATTCTGTTCAGGGCAGGATGTGCCAGAGCCATTGTCGAGGTGTGTTCAGTTTGATCTCCCTGTTTGCAGCAATGCTAATGTGCCTTGCATATATCAAGGTCACAGTGTGTGTGTGTGGATCAATTTGCATGCAACCATCCCTCACCCACTACAGATTTTATATATAAATATATATATATATACTTATGTTTATCTATGTCTATATATGGATATCTGCAGTGTATTGGCACAGGTGCAGCATCTAATCTGAGTTGTCCCTGCCTCTTCCAGGCTCAGACAGACTCCTTCAGGAGCCCTTTTGACCAAACCCAGTGGGTTTCACTCCAGCCTATAGAGCAGAGCTCCAATCTGCTTTTGCCATGAAGTTTTCTCGGTCTAAATTATCCTAAAGATTTCTTCATTTCAATGCAGTTTGTTATTGGGCAGAAGTGTACAATGCTACTTAGCATGTTTATTGAAAAACTGCTGAAAGCACCAGCAAACTCTAAAATGGTGAGCTGCTTAGCACTTTCCCCATGGGTTTTGTTGTATTTATTGCTAATGCTGTCTGCCCATTGGAGCCAATGGGGCTTTTCTATATTTCAGTAAACTTTAACTCTGATTTTATTTTTACAAAATCTGTACCAGAAGCTGAATCAGTTTAATGCTGCTTGTAGCAATGTATGGGCTCACAATCTACCTCATAAGGCAATTTAAAGTTGTTCTTCCAAGCAGACTCACCACCAGCTTCCAAGTACATAATTAGGGATTGCAGAGGCCCCTTTCCCTTGGCTGAGCACAGGGGCACACCAAGCATCTGAGAGGCATAATAACAAAATAAACTGTCTCTGCCCCAGCCCACAAAACAGCTGCTCAATTGAGAAAGGCATTGCCAGAGTGTAACATGTTTTCAGCAGCTTTTGTGGCCCTCTCTCACACCTTGTGTTGGCACAGGCATTGCCACAAAGGAGGGAAATACAGAAATCAGGCAGAGGTTCCATAATTTTTTCCTCCAGAATAATTTTTATTAAAGCCTCACTTTATGTTTGCAGTCTTCCCATGTGGATGCTTTTTCTCAGTCTCAGCTGACTGTTCAAGAGAGGGATCATCTGGGCTCTAACAGAGTCTTCCATCAGGTATGTGACTCTTCAGCTGACTTCAAAAATACCTGAATGCTTGTTTTTTAAGTGATCTCTTATAATAAATGAATATGGGCAGAGGCAAGTCTTCTATTCCTTGTCCTCTTCCATTTTCTCTGTGGCTGTATGACTGTCCCAGATGCCTGCAAGTACTTTGGTTTTGCTGTGTTCAGTAGCATTTGAGGAATTTCTTCTACCACATCACTTTTCTTTGAAGCTTTTGCGAAAAGTCCACTGGAATGCCAGTTCTAAGTTTTTAAAGGCTATTCCATTATTTATTGGAATAAAAAATTTACTCATTAAAGTTGATTGGCTGAGAGCATTGCTCCTTTGCTTTTTAAGAAAATATCAAACCTCACCTTTGTTGTCAAAAGCTTGCCAAATATGTTTCTATGCTTCTCTGAGGAGAAAAATTTCACAGGTTTATGTGGGCTGTAGCTTTAGCTCTCTAGACCTTATTCTGCATTTCACCGTGCATAGTTGATCTATTTCAGATCTATTTCAAATAATTGTTTTATTATTTACCAAAGAGTTTTATTATTTACCTGAAAGAGTTTTCTTTGCTGCTAAGAGTTTGACTTCTCTGACTTGAGATATTCAAGACATTGATAAGACATACAAGACATTCATAAAACTGTGCCCTTTAATGACTGACTGCAATTAAAAATGATATAGCCGTGCTTTGCAAATAATAAATGGAAGAAATCAGGAAGGACTAGTAATTCTGGATTATTTAAATGACCATTAGCATTTATTTTTCAGCAAAGTTTGCTGAGAGCTTGTCTTTTCCTCACCAGTAAGGAGTGCAACAAAGGGGCCCAGTCAAATGGATCTCCATAGGAAATGAGGGGGAAGGAAATATGGAGAATCCAGTGCAGAGAAGACTTCCCACTGAGTGCACCCCTGGTGTTTGGCAGCAGTCCAGTCCCAGTTTCTCTTCTGCCACTGGGAATAGTTAATGGTATTTTCTGCCATTGACACTTCATGCCTACTTATTACCCTGTGTGGGTTTTTTCCCCATTCACAGGAGTCCTGCTGCCTGGTATGGCTGCTGGCTTCCAAACCCAGCCACCCTTTGCAGCTGAAGCAGTCACTGCTCTGATGCTGGATGGAAGTGTTCTTGTGAGGAGTCTCATTCCCTAAATTGTGCTGGATTGCCTGGACAACCTCGTGCTGCCTGTTAGTACAGCTGAAGCTGCCTTAGCATCTGGTCATTTCCCCTTTGCCTTTAGGTGTCAGAAGTGAACCATACACATTTTCCAAGGAGTTGCATCCCTCTGCTGTTCATAGGCGTGGCACAGAACTGCTTGCTAGGTCGTTAAGTGACATTTACTTGTGCTTTCTATTTAGAGAGTCAGTCGTGGTGTCCTTTCCCTCCCACATCTGGAAGGTCAAGTCAAGCATGGTCTGGCTGCAGATGCTGCAAACCCTCTCGCCTTTGAGAGCAGCCTGCCTCAAATAGCAAATAAGAGCTTGCAGAGTGTCCTGCCCTCTTTTCAGGTGAGTTATAAAGCTCCTGGGAATCTTGCTTGCCTGATGAACCAGCCTCTCTCCAAGTACCACTGAGAGAGTGTCAGTGGCAAAGTGTCACAAGTGTATAAGTGTGGGGGAAGAGAGAAGAAGGGTCAGAATTAGCGACAAGTATGGAAAAATG
Source organism: Agelaius tricolor (assembly GCF_023055355.1). Lineage (NCBI taxonomy): Eukaryota > Metazoa > Chordata > Aves > Passeriformes > Icteridae > Agelaius > Agelaius tricolor. The sequence continues at coordinate 13,142,872 of NW_027269263.1, forward strand.
CTTCATTTTGAAAAGAACCCATTTTTACTTGCACACATCCTTAACTGAAACCCCACAAGCACCAAGATGCTTTTATTGAAGTGGTACCAGTCAGGACTTCTTGCAAGGATGTGGTGGACCAAGCTTGCCCACTTGTTAGTCCATATCCCATCCCCTGGGTTCTCCTTGTCTTGGCAACCATGTGCTGGTTTTGGAATATGGCTTTGGTACCCTTCTGACACGGACACACACTAAGCTGTTTTTTGTCTCCATCCAGCCCCACTTCTATGAGGACTTTCTCAAAGAATGAGAAATAAATAAATGAATCATTTAGCTTGGAAGAGTCCTCTGAAGGACTTCTGGCCCAACCTCTCACTACAAGCAGAGCAGACTTGGAGCAGGCTGCTCTCATTATGATCCATTTATCCAGTTCATCTCCCACTCCCTAGGCTCCAGTGTCACAGGCCCTGCTCAAGGCAAAGTCCATGATGCTCACTGCTTTTCTCCCAGTGGCCAAGCCAATCACTCCATCAGAGAAGACAACAAAGTCATTCAGACACCATTTGTTGGCATATCCATACTGGTTATTCCAAATCAACTTCCTCTCTTTCACTTGGTTTAGCTTGGTTTCCAAGAGGGATTGTTCCACAGCCCTCCAAGGCTGTGGTACAGATAGCAATTCTAGAGAGTCCATATACTGGATGAATCTGGAAGATGAAGAAATCTCTCTTTTATAGAGATTTATCTTTCCATGGTCCAACAGCCTTTAGTGCTTTTGGCAGAATTTGCAGTCTGAATAAGCAGGGTGTTCTAGTGCTCAAGCTTGCTTGTTCTAACTCAGCACAAAATTGACACAGAGATTACTCAGCTAATCCAAAATAAATATATTGCAGCTTTGTCTCTGTGAATATAGCAGTTTTTAATTTTTAAATTTTTTTTCTGCTTGGCAGGAAAATGGAACTCAAGGCAATTTTCCTCAATTTAACCTTCCAGACAGTCTTCCTGAGAGTGATACCAGAGTCCATACAAAACCATCCGAACTGGAGAGCACCAGCATCGGGGTCAAACTGCCTATGACAGCTTCAGGTAGAATATCCCTGGATAAACTGAAAGGACTGGAGTGACAGGCTGCCTACACAGATGAGGAGTGTATACAGTCAGGACAATCAGGGACCAGAGGTGCCATGTTAAATGGCTGCTGAAATATTTAACAATTTAGAGAGCAGCAATATGGATGGGACTAAGTGATTTCTGATTATCCAGCTTGGGGAAGTACCCAGTAGGGGAATGATGTGACTAACACAAATACAGAAAAGAAACATGCAGTATCAAAAAGAATGTGTATTTATCTAAGATGTATTTATCTATCTTAGGTGGGATAGGTGAGAGTAATATTCCATTACAGGGATAAAACCGTTTCTCACTTCCTTGTGGCTGTGTCCTATTTTATTGATGTGGGCTAAATTGCATTTTGGGAGTTCTCGGATCTAGAAAGTTTCTGACAGAGTTAATCTATTTCTAGAAGGAGTCTAGGAAAAAAAAAGTAGTGGCCTTTTGCTTTGAAATGATTTAGCATCCCTGCATTGCTGGATGAAGATCTGCCACTGTTTAACAAAACACCCACACATGCATGCAACACATAGATTTATAATGCTCCTGTCTGAATATATATCCACATTTAAATGATGGGAGTGGAGGTGTTAGGGCAGCTGAAATTCTATGCAGGAAGAATCAGAACTAGGAGAAAAGCAGATTTGGACTCCATTTAATTCCTAACCTCAAGCATCTGACTGATGATATTTATCAGAAAAACAAGTACTTGAAAGCTTTGGTTAACTAGACATTACTGACATTTTATAAATATAGCAATCAAACCAATAAAAATGTAACTTTTCATGTAAGTTATGGAGCCTGAGGGAGCAGATAGACACCAGATGGGATTTTCATAAAATCTATATGCATAACTTCCCTCACAAGTAAATAATTTTTACCTAAACTCTCTTAAAAGTCTTGCCGACAGATGATGAGTGCTTTATTGAACTTAATACTGCAAGCCAGAAAAAATAAAAAAAAAATAAATAGAAATTTGTATGAAATTGTAGAAAAAGAGAAATCTCAGTTGGAAGGGAACTCTAACAGCTTTTCTCAGCATCCTGCTCAAAGTGGTGGGCTCTACTGTGAAATGTTCCATTGTAAAAGCACTTTGCCATCAGGTTTCTGACATTTTATTGATTTTTGGTTTTACGTTCTTGTTTTCTGATTTAGAAGCCTTGAAAAATTTTAGAAACCAGTTAACAGTCTATGAGCAAAAAGAAATTTTCAATTATACAGAGCTCTGGTTTCTTGGCCTGGAAGCTAAAAAGATTGAAGGTTTGCCTGAAACCCAGAATAATAATTGTTATGATGATGAGCATGGTTCCTACTTAAAGGTAAGTGGAAAAATTATGGTGTTCATTTTGAGCTCAGTAAGTTTGTAGTGATTTTATGCCAACTCTTAAGTGTTGTCTGTGAGATAAATGTTGTTTCTAGAAGATAAATGTTCACATAGTGAAAAAATACCTTTTAAAGCTCAGGGGAGAATTCACTTTGCATGTCATGCAGGGTGGATGCAAGGTAGCTGGGCTATGGAAGTATCACTTGGGATTTTCCTTGTTACCTTATTTGATGTAGACTTCACCTGCAGCTAGCCCACCATCTGTCATGGAGAGCAGACTCAAACACACAGGAGCTACTGGGAAGCCTGGTCTTTGTTGTACTCCTTGAATCTGAACCCTTTGTGTTCTTTTGAAGGTTTTACATGACCACATTGCCTACCGCTATGAAGTCTTGGAGGTCATTGGGAAAGGGTCATTTGGGCAGGTGGCCAAATGCCTGGATCACAAAACCAATGAGTTAGTGGCATTGAAAATAATAAGGAATAAGAAAAGGTGAGATACCTGCTGACTTTAAACCAGTAAAATCACCCCTCTTATATACAGGCAAACTGTGACAATGTGAACAAATCAAAATCAAACCTCCTGTGCATTCATTAAACACAGTGAGGGCAGAGTGAGGAAAGAGGATGTCAGGAACTGGCCTGGACCTGGAGGAGAGACAGCCTAGGAAAGCAAGCACAGTTTCTCCAGGCTCACAAGGTCTCTCTCATTGTTGCACAGTGAATACACAACCCAGGTAACCAGCTGTGCGGAACTGAGAGCAGGGAGCGTCCCCACAAAGTTCCAAAACCACAGGAATATGCTGGAAGGCACCCATCACTTGCTTGAACATGAAAAATTCTACACTGTGGTCCTAAGCAACCTGTTCCTGTTAAGTGGCTGGTTACAAATTTGTGAGCTTGAAGCAAAGTCAGTGAAACAGATGTTCAGCTGTTCCGTTTTCCCCCTCACTGAACACTAAGTGTAAAGATGCTTTTCAAAATCCCCTGTTTGACTGTGGTAGGTGTGAAACATGTTCAAGGAAAGTGAAGCATTCCTATAGACTTGAGAGCACCAGAATTTTAGTCTGGATGCTCACTGGAAACCTTTTCATTTAAAGGTTTTTTCAGACAAGTCAAAATAGGTACTCTGAAATGTTATGTAAGGCCAGTGTATTTAGACTAGGAATCAAGAGTAAGAAATCAAAATTACAGTGGTTAACAGGGTTGAACGAAACATTTTAATAATTGTCCCACCTGCTGAGCTCATGGTGTTTGTAGCATTTGCAGAAATACAAATGCTACCCTGAGCTGATGTCACCATTCCCATGTCGTGTGATATTTCAGATTTCACAGCCAGGCTTTGGTAGAAGTGAAGATCCTTGATGCTCTGCTGAAGAAAGACAAAGATGATACTCACAATATCATCCACATGAAGGAGTACTTCTACTTTCGCAATCACTTCTGTATCTCCTTTGAACTGCTAGGGTAAAGTACATTTTCCTTTACATACACCTTAAGGAGAATTGTAGCTCTTGTGCCTTACAAGATTTAATTTTTATGTCTTCTTCAGAAGAATTGGCAGCTAGAAAGCAACACTGTCTAAATACAGACTGCATAACTGAGCCTTTGATCACCCAAGGTGAACTGAAAAAGGCCACGTTCAGACTTCACACGGGCAATGACATGATCCATCCATTATTTTCTGTGCTGGGTATTGAAGGCTTCTTCCCCGAAAGACCTGTGAGGAAAAGAGTAAATTCAGGACTGGTAAACTTCAGGGTATATAAATATGAATAATATAAAATAATTTAAAAATAAAACTGCATCTTACTTTTTATGAATCTTTGCTGCAGGGCATCTTAGGAGGAGTTCTGGAGGAATTTTGGAGAAGTCAGATCATTTTATTCATCAGCCTTCTTGTAATCAGGGAATCAAACTGGAATTATCCAGGTTACCCACACTTCTCCAGCCCCTAGAGTAAAGCCCCCATTGGTGCATGTGCTGCAGTCCCTGCTGAAGATTCAGCATGATATGGACAGCTTGATCCCAAAGAAACCTAAATCCCTCGTGTTCCTGCATGTGAGTCTGTCACTTACAGGCACACGGGGTGAGAGGTGACTCCTCTCCAGGGAAGACACACCAGTCTTTTCTGAAAGCCGCTATGGAAACACACAGGGAAATGGGAGAGCCACTATCTTTAGGTCTCCACAGAGGAGTTGAAGACTTGTTGTCATAGAAAAATGTTTGTCTAGTAAATTTTCATTGCCTTTAAAATACCATGAAAAGCCTTTGATTTGTGATCTTTTCCTTTAAGTCTTGGCAACTTTAATTCCAAAGGAATGGGCTGTGCCTACCACCAGTGGACACTCCAGTGAGGAAGGCAGAAAGCTCCAGTTGGTCATGTCCTTGCAAACATGTGCTAGTGCTGAGGACACCTCTCACAGGGAAGAATTTATTCCTAATATCCAATCTAAACCTACTCCTTTTTCAGCTTGAAATCATTACCCCTTGTCCTGTCACTATCACTATCAAAAATCTCTCTTCCTCCTTTTCATAAACCCCTTAAGGCACTGGAAAGCTGCAATGAGATCTTCCAGAGCCTTCTTTTCTCCAGGCTACTGGGCAGGGCTACTGGAAGTTGCTAAGATGTGATGGTCACCAGAGGGATATAAAAACCTACTGAGACCTGATTTGATGGGGGGGTTATCTAGAAATCTTTACTGCTGGTTAAAAACCTTTAAACAGAAATTATTTACTCAAGACGCCAAAGCAAAGAGAAACGACAGCAAAAGGAGACAGAAAAAAATTTTTTTTGGTTCCTGAATCATTATTGTTCTTGGTAAAAATCAGCACAGCTGCTTAACAGCAGAGAGTTTAGCAAGGAAGTTCAGTGATTTTACATCTGCTTTAGATCTGGGAGGTGTTTGTGCATATCAAATGCAGGGCAGCATTTGCAGGAAGGAAAATAGCTGTCATTTTCCTCTGCATGAGTCCTCCATGTGGGAAGACAAGCTCTTAATGCACTGGAAACTAATCATGCCTTTAAAAATAAATTCTCCAATCTCTTATCTGCTCTCTGTCTGCTGCTTCTTCCTCCCCCACAGAATAAATTTGTATGAGCTGATCAAAAAGAACAATTTCCAAGGCTTTAGCCTGTCGTTGATTCGCCACTTCACTCGGTGTGTGCTGAGGTGCTTGCAAGTGCTCTACCAGGAAAAAATCATTCACTGTGATCTGAAGCCTGTAAGTACAATCATTTCATCACCTAGTATTCTGTACAGAATAAATGAACTTATCCTGTTCTTTATTGATTGCGAGGAACTGTCAGGAGAAACCCTAAAAACCCAGTATGATGTTTGTACAGAAGCTGTAATTTACTTCAGATTATGTTCATGCTACAGTCAACTCATCATTACAATTGATTCCGTTCATTCACCAAAGCATTAAATGAGATTATTTGGTTGCCAAAACATATGCAAATATGAATCAAATTCAGGTAATGACTTTTTGCTTAGAGAAAAAGAAAAGTACTTGTAAAATTAAGTATTTCAAGATGAGGGATATTGTAATGCGAGGAATATTCACAAGGCAGCCTTTTTCTTATTATCTTCTTAATTTAATTTCTTAGGCATAACTATAAAATTAGGTAGCCTAGTAAATGGCAAAGGAATTCTGTGAAACAATATTTTGGGTGTTCACCTGTTTTTTGAAGGAACATCTGTCCTCCAATTCCCTCTGCTGTATCTGCTAAGCATTCATGCTAGGTAAAACATTTCCATTCTCCTTAAGCCCCAAATCTAATATTTTGCAATTTTCTGAGATTTCTGAAGGATTTTCATTATATTTTCACTTCAGTTTAAAGTTTCTCTTGATTTCTTTTTCAAAAGGGCAAATTAACCCTCTTGAATAAGTTTAAATAAAGAAATAAATACGTTCTCAGGTAAAAATGCTAAGGATAAAATTCTGTTCTCACTTTGCTAAATGTATCTTGATTTAGAATTCTGAGAAGTCACATACTGTCTATACCCATTGTCTTGCCAATATCTTTGCCAGACCAATTTGCAGTGAGAAGAGAGGCTTGCAAGATAACCCAAATATATGAATCAAAAACAATTAGCCCAATGGAAATCTGTTTCAAGGCAGCCACTGACAAGGCATGACGTTGGCAGCATCAATTAGTGTAGTCTGTATTTAAATAGAGCAACATGTTAGTGAAAATGTAGTGAGTTAACTAAAAGACAATTTTGTTCTCATTCAACAATTGTACAGTTTCATGAGTTTATGTTGCCTGAAACTCACATCTGTTGTCCCATCTGCCTCCTATGATATTTCTCAGCATTAGGTAGAATATGGAGTTTCTCTGGCCTTTATGCTAGGTAATCACTGCCTCCAAAGCCTGGTTTCTCAGTCAAGTCCTGGTTTTCCAGCTCCCTTGCATTGTGAGGGATTCAGTATAAGAGACAGTGTCCTACCATGAGCACGAAGGAATATGAAAATGCAGAGAGGGGATGCTGCTTCCCTTACCAGAGCCAAGAGCACCTGGATTGTGGAAGTCACTCCTTTCCTTGACTTTCACCAGTAGCAGCTTCTCCTTCCTGGCACATGAAGCATTTCCTTATGAGCTAATTACCCAGGAAACCACTTCATCATTATTTGGCATCCACCTGGGAAGTGTTCAGTCCTTCAAAGCCCTGACATATAATCACTGTAAAACTGGTTGATAAAGGTAACCATCTGTCTGCTGAGGAGTGGAGAAGGCAGTCCTTCATTTAGACAGACTTTTAATGAGGATAAAACTCAGCTCTGCAGAAGAGAGCTGAAGGCTGTGTTTGCTCATCAGTGCACACACATATATCCCTGAGTTGGCTGTTTAAGGATCACTTCTCCAGCTGGACTTGCAAGAATCCAGTGCTGTACCCACCTGCACCCAGCTAAGAATCCACAGGACCCTGCCATGTCCATTTGTCCCTCCCTTGAGACTTGTGCATCACACAGGTGGGGAGGGGTGAGCTGACACACAGTCTGGGGCAAGCAGTGCAGGGAAGAACTGTGGAGTGTGGCTCCTTCATGGGCCAGGGGCTTTCTGTGCTTACAAAAGGATAGTTCTGGTTAATTCAGCACTGCACAAAGCCAGGTGCAGTTTGGCTTTTACTAGATAAGCAACCCTGAGTTTTGGGGAGCTCCCTGCTGCCTTTTCTGTCTCACTTGCAGCCTGGATACCAAATCTCCCCTCTGCTTTGCACAATTGCACATTATTGGCTGCCTCCTCATGTTAGCAAATGCATTCCAAAGGAGGTTGGATTTTGAAGCTCTCATTATGCAGAGAAGTGTAAATGTGATTTGCATTCTGATTTTCACTAGCTTAATATGGTGCTAAACCCCTCTTTTTCCTGTGATTTTTTTTTCTTTTTAGGAGAACATACTATTATACCACAATGGGCAAGGTTCAGTCAAAGTTATTGATTTTGGATCAAGCTGCTATGAAGACCAAAGAGGTTTGCAGAAAAGTCAAGTAGATGTAATTTTCTTAATAAGCTTTCTTAATTTTAAATAATGTGGAAAAACTATTTCTTGGATTGGGCTAATATATTGACCTATGCCCCTAATTAGAACCTGGTGAACTGTTCAGCCACTGGTGGTGGAGCAAATACTGGTAGAGACAAGTAAGATATTACCATTCTTTTTCTTTGTCCCAAGCCTGATCAGCTCCTTTACTCCTGTTGAAATCAGAATTGTACTTTCAGGAGTGGTTAGCTGGAACAAACTTAAGAGTATAATCCAAATATTTCATTTATCAAGAAGTTTGTCAGGTCCAGAGAGCCATTCTTTGTGAGATGGTTAAATTATGATTAGTACTTTTTGTATGACTACCACAGGGAGGGAAATGGGAACTGTACTTTTAATTTAGGAACTGTTGATTGATGCAAATGGAACACCTTCAAAATAGGAAAATGAGCATGGATAAACTGAATCACAGCATTAGGAGAACAATTTCCTTCAGTGAAACTTGTTGAAAAACAATTTCTAAATAAAATGGGGGAAAGTGTATCACCCATTACTTTTAGGATGGGATTAGAAAATGTTTCCAGAGCCTATGTGAGCAATCTGTGGATAGACAGATTTATGATTTCTGAACATATGCCTCTTGTCTGTGAAATCTGCAAATTGACATTTCAGTCCCAACTGTGATTTTTGCTTCTTGTCTGATTTTTGATCCAGTGTACACCTATGTTCAGAGCCGCTTTTATCGCTCCCCTGAGGTGATTCTTGGTCATCCTTATGCTATGGCTGTTGATATGTGGAGCTTAGGCTGTATCATAGCAGAGCTTTACACAGGCTATCCGCTATTCCCAGGGGAAAATGAAGCTGACCAACTTGCCTGCATCATGGAGGTAACTTTTGGGATTGGTTTGCACACCCATTTGATAAACTGCACTACCAGAAACAAAGAGAAACCTCAAGCAATAATGAAATATGATTGGCTACAGCCTGGCCTTCCAGAGGGAGGTTTATTGCAGCCAAATGGCTCTTTGAGCCAGAAGGGCCCCTCTGAGCCTCTTTTCCTCTAGACTGAGTCCCTTTCCCAGCTCCCTCAGCTTCCCCTCATCAGACTTGTGCTCCAGCCCCTTCCCCAGATCTGTTCCCTTCTCTGAACATGCTCCAGCCCCTCAGTGTCCTTCCTGAAGTGACAGGTCCCAAACTGGACACAGATTTGAGGTGTGGCCTCACCAGTGCCATGGAGAGAAGGACAATTTCTGCCCTGGTTCTGCTGGCCATGCTATTTTTGATGCAAAGATGTGTACAGGCAGCACTAAGAAATCCCTTAATTCCCTCCATAATAAGAGGAAATATTTTGCAGACGTTTCATAGTAAATTGCAACATTCAACTTCTTTTCATAAGGAGGGCAAAATGACACACCTCACCTAATGGTTGTTGTGTATCTTTATGAAATGAGGACTAACCCTATGAATTCATTTTCTATGAAGGTATTGGGTCTTCCACCAGCTGATTTTATCCAGGCTGCATCAAGGAGGAGAACATTCTTTGGTAATTTCTTCGATTATTTGTTCTTTCTGGATCCCTCCCTGGTCACTAATCACTAATTAATAGCACTGGTAGAGAGTAGTGTCAGAGATCTTTAGCTAATTCCTAACTGATAAAAATACTGCCAGGAAGAGGTATGGAAAAAAAGCAAAAGGATAAAATGAGGCCTATAAACAAACCTGGAGCTCTGCTCTTCATGTTTATGGGCCTCTGATTGCCAAAGTGATAGAGAAGTTGCTCTTTAGAATTATTGTTGCTGAAAGGAATGCAGTGGGCTCTGGGAACTTTACATTTTTCATTTCTCTGTGTGTAAATTGGGTTTGGAAATTGCTCAAAGCAAACAAACCAAAGGGTAGGATATGGTCTCTAGGATGTAATCAATCCTGTTTGCCACAATTCTGGTAGATTATCAATCCAACAGGGCAAAACTGGAGTTAGTGGGATGGACATGGATACTGTTTATGCAACGCTTTAAAGTGAAGGTTTTTAATGTAATTTTTTGAGGATGTCTTTTTTTTTAAGATTCCAAAGGTTTTCCTAAATCCGTAACTAACAGCAAGGGGAAAAAGAGATGCCCAGACTCCAAGGATCTAAGCACAGTGCTGAATACCCATGATGCTGGTTTCTTGGACTTCTTGAAAGGATGCTTAATGTGAGTTCATACTGTATGCAACAAGCTACTTTTGACTTTGTGTTCATTCTTTTGTACCTTTAAAATCCTGGTATCTGTTGTGTTTGCTTGTTTTATTTTTTGGTGGGGTGTTTTGGGTTTTTGTTTTGTTTTTCACGTGGCATCATTCGTATAACTATTATTATTGACACTTTACTATGCCTTCTTTAGCAGTGACTTCAAATTTCTTTCTAGCAGTTCAGCAGCACTTTCCTAAAGAAATTCTGAAGAAACTGCTAACTTGTGATAACATGGGGAGGGAAGAAAAAATCATCCCACCACGTTTCACAAGAGGGTTGCTTTCAGTGTTCTCTGTTTGCCAAGTCTGTGTGAATCATTGATTCATTTTGGTTTGCTGGTTGAATCAGAAGTTTCAGAAAATAATTTCAGTGGAGCAAAAAACCAAACCTTAAACAAGAATGTTGGGTCCCTACCCTAATAGAAGCAGGAACTGCATATTAAAAATGGTTTGATGCTGCAGAGGGTTTGATCAGCACAGTGCTGATGTAAATAGGTTTTGAAGGCTGGAGAAGATCACGTAAGATTTTTCCATGGTTTTGAGATAAAAAGAAAATTATTTTGTTTCAAAAAAATGTCCTCATGACTTGACTTTCAAAAGACAGGGCTGAATCTCTTGCCTCTTACTAATTTTCAGATAGAAATAACTGAATAATGATTTGTCTCCCATGGATTTAAGGTGGGAGCCCTCCCTGCGCATGACTCCCGATGAAGCGATGAAACATGCGTGGATCCAGGAGCCCAAAATCTTCCGGAAACCACAGGCCCCAAGGAAGATGAGTGATGGCTCCTTCTCTGCACTGGAAAATAGAAGAGAGACTATTCGTAAGCATGTTTCACCTCAGGACTAAGGGCATTTATACCGCCAGTGTTTGGTGTTTCTTTGTGTTCAGTGTCATCTGCCTGGAGTGAGGGGAGGTGGAAGTGTGGAGATAATGGATGGCTCCTGAAATGGGGTGGGTACAGGCACCATTCCTCACTTGTGTAGAACTGCATGCCTTATGTTTTAGTCCAGCTGCCTGCAAGAAGACTGGAAATGCTGAAGATTCACACAGAAAGCCCTTTTCCCTGCTGAGAGCAAAACAGTATCTGACACCACACCACAGTGCATGTCACTTTCAGAGCAAAAGAATGCAGTAGTGGGGGTTGTTAGATCCCTGAGAAAACTTTCACCTGATTTGCTGGGAGTTTGTGTCAATCCTGTGTTTTATCTGCTGTTAAGAATCTGCTGTCTTAACCCTCTCATTTTAATTATTTATTGTTGCAGAGAATCTCTGGAAAAATGCAGCTGACAAAGTGAGAAGTGAACTGGCTGACAGACTGACTCCTTTCACAGGCACAGCAGAAAGTGACATGCAGAACACAAGGAAGCATGCTATTCCAGAGAAATATTTGGAAAACCACATGGAAAAGCCTATTAAGTACGATCAAGCAGAAGACAGTGGCGAAAGAGCTCTTCCAAAAACTTCTCTTTTTTTCCCACCAATTAAGTAAAACAGAGCACAAGCTAAGATTGGCTCAGTTGCATACCTAGTGTATTTTGTAGGTATTATTTGTACTCAGGAATATAAGCTATATCTGTCTGTTCATGGGCTGTGCACATTGTAAGTATATTTAATGTTCTTTTTACCCTAAAATCATCTAGTCAACCAAAACAGAATTTGAGAACCATTCCTTTTCCTCATCTCCATCTTTGTGATCAGAGATTCTTCACAACCAGCAGCAATAAAATGGAGACTGTAGAGGTGGAGAGTGGCTTATTCTTGGTGTTCTAACAGACTTTTGAATTTTATATTTTCCTGGATCTAAAAGAACAGATGTGTTGACTGAAGAATCTGAATCCTTTTTCTTACAGCAGCATAAGTCAGGAATAATTCATGGATAAGATTACTGAATTTACTTATGTATAAAACAAATAAGAGAAATCAAACCCAGCATCCTCATTTTCCTCCTGCTACATCTTCCTCTTTTTATAGTGAAGCTGCTAGATGAAAACCATTGTCACACCTTCCTAGCAGATTTAGAAATGCAAATTATGCTCTTTAGCTCTCTAGCAACAACAAAGCAGAGTGGTATTCTGGGCCCATTTCTGCGGGGACTCAACAGGAAGAATGGATTAAAGCAAGCAAGTTTGATTTGGGAAAATTGTCCTTCATGGCAAGTTTAATTTAATACTCTGAAAAAACCCCAACAAAAACCAAACTAATTTCTATGATCCTTCTGGTTTATGTGCTTAATGTGTTTAATTTAGGTATTTCACTCTTTGAACAGCAGACTACCTTTTCACTGCATTTGTAATTCACCTACCTCATTACACCTCTTACATTTGCTGGAGCTTATAGCTAGAAATTCAGTTGAAAAGGAATAATGAGAAAACTGTCCTACCAAAAGCAGCTGCTACTTTAGCAGTGACACTGCAGCAGCCCCAAGGGAAAGAGGTGTTTAGAGTCACCATAGCAGCAAGCTCCCACAGGCTCTTTTGCTAAAGGAAAATCCACAGGATATGGAAATGGTCCTCAAACAGTTCCAGTGTTACAGGAATAAACAAGCCACTTGACAGGTACAGCTGAATCACTTACTGGTAGAAGTCACCTCAGGGAAAATGGACTGCAGTGATTGTCCCCTCAGCGGTCAGGCAAATCCTGGGACTCCTGAAGAAACACCTTGAAAATGAGTGATCCAAGAAGGGCAATAGCCTATTATTGAGGGCAATTGAGCAGAGAATTACAAGGGTATTTTGGCAGACAATACCATCCTGCTGTGATGCAGACATTCCTGACAAGCAAGCCAGCTTGCAGTGCCAGAATTATTTGTACCTCTGGTGTCAGAGAGACCCCTTTGCAGCTGAACTCTCACGGAGACCATAAAATGCTCTCATTCCTATTCTTCAGCAGAATGATGTACTGGGAAAGTGAGTTCTGTTCTGCACCATGTTATGGCACAGCACAGCCAGGGTGGGAGCACTGCAGAGTGTGGACAGAGCCCTCATCACATTTCTCAGATCCTTGGAACAAGAATTTACTAGTTTGGTGCAGTTGCTGCTCATTCTTCATCTGCTATGTCACATTCCCTTCACTGCCTAGGCTGCCCCAAGTTACAATATCTGATTCTCACAACTGTGCACTTGGGTTTTTGTCTGTTCTACTTCAGGGGCAAAGTTTGGGATCAATTAAATTGAGATCCCCTTGACCCCTGGAATGGATGTCACCCTAATGAAGGTGTAAGCCTCATTTGATAAATGGGCTTCTGTGCTGGAGCCATGTTTTCTTCACAATTTATTATATTTCAGTAGCTCTTTGTAGTAAGCATCATCATATTATTTCTCATGGTATATGCTGGTGGGTTTTCCAAGGCATTTGGTGTTGAGGGAAAAGTGGCAAAGTCATCTGAGCCCGTAATTCAGTTTGATCATCCTTCCATATAGAAGGCAGACAGATGGCATTTCACTGTAGCTGCCATGAATTTGCTGTCTTCCCTTCCTGGTTGACCTGCTGTTCTGGTTTAATTCCTGCAGCCTTCATGGTGATCTCCATCTTCAAAATCTTTCCTAATAAGGGCTCTTGTGGATAACTGTTGGATTTTTTTTCAGAGATGACAAAAATAAATAGAAATTACTTGGCAGAAATATCTAGCCCTGAGATATTATCACTGTTTTCACATTCCTCTGCAGAAAGAAGTAGATCCATCAGACACAGGTAGCATCCTCATCCCTGTGCCATTTGAAAGGAGATAATGAGAAAATTCTCTGTGTAAGAGAGCAACCTACAAAATGCTGAGAAGAATCCTCTGACTCATGCTCAGCTGGAGCCACCCTCAGACTTTCCATGACGTAGTCTCACAGAGGAAAGATGCACTGATAATTTGCTTTCTTGAAAAGTCCAATCCATGCATCATGATTAGTTTCTCTATGTATTGACATTTTTTAACCACATTCACCAAGAAAATGAGGTGGCTGCTTTCTTGTCCATCTCTGCACATTGGCCTGTCTGTCTGGTCTAGTGGAAGGTGCCCCTGTCCATGGCAGGAGGGTTGAAATGAGATGATCTTTAAGGTCCCCTTCAACCCAAACCATTCTATGATTTTATGATTCTGTCTTCCAGTTGTTGGGCATTTTTACAGCACAGATAAGTGATTTGGGGTGTGAGGTTGGGAGGGGTATCACAGTATGGGGAAGTTCTGATAATCCATGTCACTGAAATGAAGAAAACTTGCAGGGACCAGCACGGTTGCAACAGTGGGTATTTACAGGATGTCAAATACAGATCTTCAGATAACTGAGCTGTGAGGGCACAAAGGCTCAGTGACCAAACTGTTAGAACACTTCTGCCTCTGAAACCTCATTACAAAACTGTTGTCTGTAAATAACAACCTTTCTGGAATCGAAAGCTTTCTGCATAATTGCACTTCAACCACTGTTCCTGGGAGGGTATAACTGCAGTACATCAAATGCACAGCCATTGCAGAGCCCACATCAGTGGCCTTCAAAAGCAGAGACTCTCCTGATTGCTCCTGATCTACTCTGCAAGGATTTACCAGCAGGCATCAATTTCTGCAGCTCTGGGTGTGCCTGTGCCCTCCTGTTTGCTATGTGAGACAAGTAAAGCAAATTTATCAGCCTGGGAACTGCTCATCTTTGACCCTCCCTGTGCTTCCAGTGCTCAGAGCTTTCAGGTGGCAAGTCTGTCCAGAAAATGGCTGTGTAGACACTGTTTATATTTGTTCCAAAATGCCTTTAGCCATCACCTGGGATGCCCCAGCCTTTAGCAGTATTTTTGGCACCCCTCTAAATCTTGAAAAGGGAAAGGAGGAAAAAAACCTGCAGTCCTACAGTTCCCCATTCCGTAAATATCCCTCACATGCTGATGTATCTGTCCCTGCTAATCCGCTTATCAAATTACTTATTATAAAGAGAATCTCCACCTCTCTATCCTCAGGTTTTTTGGGCATCCAGGATTTTCAACCTGTGAAGAAGGAAAGGGCTTTTCACAGCTGCAGTGGGACAACTCCTGGAACAGGAGGATTTGTGCAACACAGCTATGGATAAACAAGCCCAGAGCAGTGACAGAGCTGAGAAATTACATTAAGTAAAGGTGAAGTCCTTTCACAAGGCAGCTTGTGAAAAAATCTCCCTTATTCCACCCCCTTTCCTTCAGGATTGCATGTGTTATTCAACAAGGAGCTTTACAGCTCCTCTGCTGCTTCCATATGATCCATAGGATTTGGAAGAAGTAGCCCTGCAGATGTGTGGCAAAAGGTGACTCAGCTTGGCATCATCTTCCACAAGGGCTATAGCTTTTTGAAATATAGAGAATCTGGGATAGATTAATGGAAAAGAGGGCTGTCAAAGAAGTGAGTAGCTGAATGTAAGTATATTTTTTAGCCTAGTTACAATAGGTTCAAGTTACCACTCTGTTAAAAACCTGTTTGGGTATCAGCCTTCAGACAATTTTAAATCCAATTTCTTTTTAAGTTGAATTTTTTGTTAAAATTTGTCCTGAAAGAACAGAGGTATTAAATAACCTCACCAGAATGCAAATACTGTGAAATGATACTCACATTGCTTCAGCTGGCTCTATGTAACAGTATTCTGCTGCTTCCTGCACTGCAACAGGGAGTTGCTGAGCTGGGGAGATGTGCGGTGGAAGTTGGCTGTGAGCTGGGGATGTGTGTGCTGCCAGCAAAGGATTTCAGCAGTGGAACAATCAGGGCTGTTTTGAGAGTACTGGGCATAGCATTTTCCTTCTTCTTCACCTTCTGAGTTTGTTGCGCGTCATCATAATCCCCAGAGAGAAAACTCGGTGGAACTTCACTGCTTTCCTCTCCTGTCTGTCTCTGTCTTTTGCCTGAGGCAGATACTCAGAGGTGCCACTGCATCCTGTAGTTCTGACACTCTTTCTTTTCACACTTGGCTCCTGTAGGAGCATTTCGTTTTCTACAGGAAGCAGATTTTATCTTCCTCCCTCTTCTCAGGTCATCTATAATTTTCAAATCTTCCTTGGCATTCTGCTCACTGCCAATCTGTGGTATCTTCCTGCACATCTCTCCCACGCCCCTCAGCAGTGCCATGCAAACACCACCACATCCTGTTCCACCCAAGAGACCATGCAACTCCAATCCTTGTCACACAGCCAAACCATTTCTCCTCATAATTCCAGGAGAGTTGCACATTCCAGCAGTGTCTCAGTTGCATCCTCCAATCTCACACTCTTCTCCATGTGAGGAAAGGATTTTCTGCCTAAAAGTGGAGAACAAGCCACAGTGAAAATTTCTCCCATGGGCAGCTCTGCAAGATGCAGATTCCCTTGCCTTTTTCCCTCCCCACTTCATGATTAGTTCTGTCTTTGATTCATCTCCCAGAGGAGCCAAAGTCTCTCAGTTTTGATATCCCTGTGCTGTCCTAACCTCCAAATACTCAATTTGCATTACTGTATCCCTCAGCCCTGGTTCCCCCAAAAAACCAGTCTTGGGCCTCTCTGGAGCAGACAGTATAAAAAGTGTCAGCATTTGATCAGAGAACTGAAATAAGAAGACATAATTATACTTCAGGACTATACAGTCCTGTCTAAAACAGGACTGTCAACAAAATGACCTGGGATTCAAGCAGTCTGTATGCAGTTTGATCTCTTTAAACCCTATGTCTGCGCATCAGATCAGATAACTCTCCTTCTCTGTTGTTCATCTGTTCTTCCAACACTTGCCCCAGAAAAATAAAACAAATGGCTTTTCTACATTTCCCCTGCAAGTTAATAGGAATAAACTACCATGTCCTCCAGAATCTACAGATCTGGGATAAGTATTGCAATGGATTATGCAACTGGGCAAATTGGAGATGTCCTGACAGAACTGGTCAGAAACCTGTTGAGGGTTATTGTTTTTATGTCATTACACTGAAAGGTCTCAGGCAGCACAAGAGATGATGCACTTTTCTCCATTGACTCACTCTCACCAAGGTATAGCACATGGAGCAGAGGCATTTTTCTTATTCTACTCTTCCAGATTGCTATCACAGGAGCCCTTTCCATGTGCCACAACAGCTCCCTCTGATAAGCCATGGCATTAAGGCTTAGCTTCTTTCCTACAAATTTGTTCATAACCATCCCACAAGAGTGGCACAATCAGAGTTCATTTTAGAATCTGCAATGGCAAGACAAGTTCATCAGAAGTGCCCCTTTTTCTTGGTGAGGAGAGCCAACATTCACCCACCCTGAGGAGTACTGAGTAGGAGGTAAACACTTGGCTGCCTTGTTCTGGGTCTGTAGGACAAAACAGCTGTTAAAAATGTTTAAAGATATATATGAGATGGCTTAGTACAGTTTCACTCAGGCAGGGAGCCAGGGCATGTTATGTAAAGTGTTGATCTTTCCTACATTTTAAGTTGAATATAGAACAGTTGGGTTCCAGCCCTCCTTCCTGGCAACAAGTCCAGCCTCGGGCACTTCCATATAAACTGGGCTTCTCCTAGCTGCCCAAGGTATCAGTAAGACTCAGAGACTGCAGAGATGATGGTAATGTTCTTCTCAGGAATCAAGACAAAGGTCTGTCTCTTGTTCCTCCCATGCTTTTGTTCTGGCCAGCTTGCATTTCCACTGCTGCGTTTCCCCACCTTCCTGGATCCTTCCAGCATGTTCTGCCTCTGCTGGGACCATGAGGAACAGGAGCTGATGGGTTGGGCTGCACATCCACACTGGCTGGGCGGCATGTGGATTCAGCCCTCATGGAGAGCTGCCTGGATCTGACATTGTGACAGGAGGTGCCTTCTGAAATGGCAGCATCTGCTTCTCTGTAAGATGAACAGATTTCCTCTTCATCCCCCTTTGCCAAGGGTCATGCTCCAAGTATGTTGGACAAAAGGTATATTGAAAGGTTAAGAGGATTGGGAATCTTCAGCCTGGAAAGGGAATTGGGAATCGTTCAGCCTGGAGAAGAGAAGGCTTTGGGGTCACCTCATTGTGGCCTTCCAGAGCCTGAAGGGAGCCCACAGGAAAGATGGAGAGAGACTCTTGACAAGGGCCTGGAGTGACAGGACAAGGGGCAATGGCTTCACACTGACAGAGAGCAGGTTTAGATGGATATGAGGAAGAAATGGTTCCCTGTGAGGGTGGTGAGGCCCCGACACACTGAGATATGTCAGGCATAGGATAGGACATCCTTGGGAATTCTTGTGTTTTCCACTGTCAGGCAACCACTAAGTAGAGATCTCTGATGTTAAAGCAGCTGGAGTTTAGAGGGGTAAAAATGCCACCAAGGCTGCTAAATAAAAACCAGACTGTTTTGTTTTCCTTTAAATATTAAAGAGAAACAGACAGCTTAATTTTATACAGATACAGAGAGAAAGAGTTTATACCAGTTTCAGTGGTTTTACTTTGTTCAGCTGTTTTCAGTTCCTCTTTCACACAAAAATAAAATATATGTTGCACAAAATATGTCACAATGTTTGTCTAAAAATGGGTAAAGTTTGGAAGGAGTGAGGTAGCCAGCTTTCCTTATGGTCATGAGCTGGTTGCAAAATGATTCTTGTTAAAACCACTTTTAAAATCTTTCTTGGTTTGTGACCCAGACAGGGACCTTTTGGCTGTGAATTACTGCAGGAAAAAAATAGAAGAAACACTTGTTCTTATTTGTTTAATAATGATTTTTTAAAAGTGATTTGGTGTAAACCCAAAGCATTTAATTTCTCCTAAAAGAACATCCTGAAAGGAAAAATTGAAATGTTTGATTTCAAAAGTATTAAATATTCCATTATTTTCAGAAAATATATTTAACGTTAACAATGATTTTTTTCCTCCTTGGTAGCAGAAACTCTTTGTTTATATTAGAAAATAATTTTGGTCCCAAAAAAGTTACAGGTTTTTTCAAATCTTTTACATATCAGAAAATATCTCCCAATTATTATAGGTCTGGATACAGTAAGCAAGCACATTAAATCCAGAAAAATCCACATTTGCTCAGCTGTCAAGCACATCCACTGAACCCAAGGAACAGATAGCTTGAGGGAAAGATATCCTAGTTACTGTAAGTGGAATTTTAGTGAGGTTTTCTATTTGAAATCTTCCTTCTAAGCCTCTCTCTCTCACATCCTTAGTTTTTATTTTAATTTTCCTTTTTACTACAACCAAATAAAAGTCATTATCTGAGAATCATCAAGTGGTGAAAAACCAGCCCAGAAGGCTTGCTTTCCCAAAGGAGGGTTGTTTTTCCAAGTGTTTACTGCATTCTTCATTCATAATGTATGTTTTATTTTAAATGTTTTATCTATTTCAGAATAGATGATTTGCAGATTACTTATCTTTGAATTTGGATCTTGTAGTGAAATCTTTACCAGATCTGTTTTCTTGATGAGGTACAGAGACACATAGGACTCAACTGACCCCAGAAGATTCTTCACTTCTGACCTGAGGCTGCACAATGTAAGTATTGGACAAGAGCCTGGTATGTTAAAAATCTCTCTTTCTTCTGTCTTTCTTGGTCATGGGCACAGTGAGTTTGGGATTGTAGAGGCCAAAAGATGGACATGACTCATCTTGGAAAAATGGGAATAGAGCTGGCAAGAGTAGGAGTGAAGTGGGAGTGTGAGGGCTTCTCTGTTAGGAAAATGCTGTCAGATGTTGCCCATACCCTTAGCTAGTGTTTAGGAAGTCAAATTCATTAGGTGCTAAGGAATTGCAGCAGAATGATTAACACAGACATCTCATTATTAACACAGACATGCAGGGCCATTGTCCCACCCATACAGACCCACAGAAAAATATCTTTAAATTACTGAAGATATTTACTCATCATAGTTTTGTGGGAAATACACAATACCACAGAGAAAAAATAAGTATACATTTAAATGCTGAAAAGTGTGGCTAAGTGCTCAGAAATACAATACAAACTACCCTGTGTGCTATCTCCAGTATTAAGTTATGCAGCATCTCAGTATCACATAAAAGGATTTACAAGGGGAGCTGGATCCCTGTTTTAACTTCTCCCCTATGGTATTTGCACCGTCTTTGTCAAATGGAGTTCAAAAGCATCAACTCAGTGGGGTATTGCACCTTCCTTCTTCAAACAGCACCAGCCCACACAGTCAGCACTCCCTCAAGATGCAGCAGAACCTGCTGATGAGCGTAGGCAATATTCCACAGGAAAGAGGGGCACTATTTTTATGGCAAAATTTGTGGGATTGGTGCTATCATGTGCTTCTCACTCCAGAAAACCAGCAATAAAAATCACAAAAGTTGATCGAACTCAATGGATGTTTCCTACACTCAGTCCATGTTACAACTGTCAAATTAGCAATGCAGTTCCCTAATAGAAAGGAAAAATCTGAATGAAAAAAGGAATTAACACTTGGTGGAGCTGAAAAATCACAGAATACTTTGGGTTTCCCTGAGAAGCTGTGGCTGTCCCATACCTGGAAGTGTCCAAAGCCAGGTTGCATGGGGCTCTGAGCAACCTGGGACAGTGGAAGGTGTCCCTGCCCATTGCAAGGGTTCAGAACAAGATGATCTTTAAGATTCTCTCCAACCCATTCCACATTGTGGGGATGTGGAATGGCTTCCTGACTTTGTTGTGACAGTAGCCCATCTTTTATATTCTTAAACAAACAAGCTGACATTAATAATTTCTAGTTTCATTCCCCTATTGGATTTCCCCCAAAAGGCTTAACAAGGGCTCAAGGGGTAACCAAGGGAATTGTCTGTGATTGTGTACTTCTCTAACTAGGCCAGATGTGGCCTTATCCAGTTTCTGGATATGGAAAGGTAAACACATGTTTTGCCAATAAACAAACACATACAATTAATTTAACTATATTTCATTAATTAAATGTTATGTTATTATATTAATATTATTTATTAACAATAGTTCATTAATGATTGAATATATATATATAACATTTAGCTGGAAGGTTCATCTAGAGGCAACTTTGTCTCAGGGCCTGTTGTTCAGGCCTCAGTCAGAGTCTGTTGTTTAGGCCTCATTATTTCGGCCTGCCACAGAATTTCTGGACACATCTCCCTGTCAGGTCTGAGGGCCACTGCAAACCTTCATTTAACTGCAGTACAAACTTCTGAGTCATCAACCACCACAGAAACCACTTCACTTCCTTTTCTTTCTCTCACACATTTGGTGTTTGCTTGACTTCTCTGGGCCTGTGATTATGGGACATGAGGCACAGAATACCAGAACACATCCCTGGCTCTTTGAAGAAGCCTCTGCCATGACCACCGGCACCAGAAGGTATTCCAGATCTGATGGCCCTGAGAGAATATATCCATAATAGAAAATTGTCTTTCTGTAGAAGAAATAGGTTCAATCAGAATTGGTATTTATTTTTTTAAAAACCACTCAACTTTTCCCTATAGTTTGTTTTAAATCAGAAAAGCAATGTGTTACATTTCTATAAAGACAGGAATGCAGTGATCATAGAATCATAGAATGGTTTGGGTTGGAAGGGACCTTAAGATCATCTCATTCCACCTTTCCTGTCACGGGACACCTTCCACTGTCCCAGGTTGCTCAGAGCCCCATCCAACATGACCTTGGACACTTCCAGGCATGGGGCAGCCACACTTCTTTGGGGATCTGTGCCAGGGCCTCACCACCCTCACAGAGAACAATTTCTTCCTAGTATCCAATCTAAATCCACTCTCTGTCAGCGTGAAGCCATTTCCTCTTGTTGGTCACTCAGGGCCTTGTCAAGTCTCTTTCCGTCTTTCTTGTAGCTCCCTTCAGGCACTGGAAGGGCACAAAGAGGTCACCCCAGAGCTTTTGTTCTCCAGACTGAAAAATCTCATTCTCTCACTTTCCCTATGGCAGAGGTTCTCCAGATTCTCAGCACTTTCTTGCCCTCATCAGGACTCTCTCCAACAGTTCCATGTCCTTCCTGTGCTGGGACTCCAGAGAGAAAAGAGGTCACCCCTCAGCCTCCCTTTCTCTAAACTGGACAAACCAAACTGGAATCCTCAGCTGCTCCTCACAGGACATTCCTTCCAACACTTCCACCAGCTTTCTTCCCTTCCTGTGAGCCTCCAATCAAGGACCTTCACATTGTTCTTAAATTCTAGGAGCCCTGGGATGGTTTTGGCTGGGAGAGAGTTAATTTCCCTCATAGTAACTGGTATGACTACATTTTGGACTTGTGCTGGAACAGTGTTGAGACCACAGGGATGCTTTAGTTCTTGCTGAGCAGAGATTAAACAGAGTGAGAGTCCTGTTTGTCATCCCACCCAACCACTGAGGGGGCTGGGGGTGCACAAGGAATTGAGAGGGGACACAGCTGACCCCAACTGCCCAGAGGGATATTACAAACCTAGAAAGCCAAGGGATACTTTTGTTTAGGCCACATTATTCCAGTTGCTGCCTTAAGCACCTTTTGTGCTTCCTAAAACACGCCGGACCAATCCCCCTTTCTGATTCCCATTTTGCCTCCAGAATTCCCTTGCAGAGAAGCAGACAATGTCTGTGAGCTGCACAGAGCCCACAGAGCGCAGGACACAGCAGAGCAAAATGTTTTGTGGGTGGGTGGGTGAAGCTTTGAGAACTCAAGATACTTCCAATCCAGAACCACTTCCCAACAGAGGTGACCTCAGGGAGGCCATGAACTTGTATTTCCTCATGTTGATGACATAAAACCCTGTGCCATCAAAACATGAAGTAGAAATAGACTCCTCATTAGAAGTTGATGTGTGAACGGAAGAGTCAAGAACTTCCTGCTGAAGGTTTGAGAGGGGAGGGAGCTCTGTGTTGTGCCCAGCCCAGAGTGTCACTGTCACAACAGCCGAGGGAGGAAAAAAGGAGAAGTGGGACAAGAATGGCAGAAAATGTCCTTTATGCTGACCTGAACTTGCCTGAATCAACCAGACCCAGAATCCTGACGGTCCCTGATGGCCAAGGTAGGTCCAGTGCTGAGCACTGAGCTTTCTTTGCATTCTCCACTCTCTCTCCCATATCTCTTGAGAGAGTTCCTTGCAGCACCAAAGCCCCAAAGAGCACAAGGGGAACATGAGGGCCAGGGCTGGAAAACTGCAGGTGCAGTGTCCAGAGAGGGTTGTTGATATTTACAAAGGCAAGTTGTTGGAAGATTACTTTTCTCTTGCTAAGGTGCAGGTGTGAGGCAGTGTCTCTGGTGTGAGATTAAGAGTCCTTTTATCCATTTTGGAGAGCATTCCAGAGCTGAACATCCATTGCTGCTGGCCCTGGCCTGTTGTCCCCCAGCAGACTGAGATTCCTGCAGCAAACTGCTCAGGATGGAGTGGCTGCTGTTGCTGGTGCTCACAGCAGTCTCCTGCACAGCTGTTCCTGCTCCCTGAGCACAGCAGGCACTGCCTGGGGGCTTCTCCTCCTGCTCTGGCTGTACCAACTGCTTGTTGAATGCACAAGGGTGAAATGTTTCCTGGACAGCTTTAGTCTGATTTGGGATCAAGGACTGCAAATGCTAACCGAGGATTTACCTTTCTTTAATGAGTTTAAAATGGTTGCATAAATGTTTGCACTGGTTCTGCAATATCTGCCATAAAAGTACATCCTAAAAATTAACAGACTTCATAGAGTGTGTCTCTGTATTTCATTTCCATTTTTCTTCCCTTTCTTTCTAACCCTGCTTTCCCTCTGGCAGAAATTATTTCTTGCCATCCAATGTTTCTCTTTTGCACAAAGTCTGAACCCTCTGCATGTCTTTTCAGATGTGTGGAGATACTAACAGCCCAGGAAAAAGGGTTTTACCACCACTTTCAACTGATGAATGCAGGGCTCAATTGACCACAATTGATGCCACTGATTACAAGTTCCATTTTCCTTAGAATTTAAGCCACGTGTTCCTATTCAGAATTTTGATAGATTTCTAGTAACATTTGGGTGTTTCTCTGCTTGTGCCTTTCAGGGAAACCCCTACCCACTCTTCTATGTGTTCACTGAAATTATGCACAAGATTTCACAGATATTGTCTCCATCTTCTGAAAAGAGCTCAAATCCCTGGCTTCTGTCTTAGCTTTGTACAGTGATAGAACCCAGGGGGTTCAGTGTTGTATATCACAATGACTTGGAGAGTTTTATAACACTGCAATGTCCTATTTTTGACTTTTTACCCACTTTTTATCTCCCTCTGACCTTTCTTTCCTCTCCATATGTTTTCTTCCCTGCTGCTCTGTATTTATTACCTGCAGATGATGGAATAGATTTCACTACTCTCCCTGTTATCTGGGTTATTTAGATAAACACTCAAACCCCTCCAAATTTAGTACAATCTGCAGTTTTCAGGCTTTGATGTTTTAGTCATTCTCACCATTCCTGTCAGGATGAACAACCTTGGGCCACCCTTGGCACTTTCCTCCCCTTTTGTCAAGATTGGCAATGTGAGTATGTACTCCTGTCCCTTTGGTGTTGTCTCCCTTGAAAAGAAATCAGTTCTGTTCCTGCATCTAGCAAGTGCTCCAAGGGTGAAAGAGTCATCATGAAACATGGAATCAGAATATCCTGAGCTGGAAGGGACCCACAAGGGTCATCCAGTCCAACTCCAGGCCCTGCACAGATACCCCAATAATCCCACCCTGTGCATCCCTGAGAGTGTTTTCCAAATGCTGCTTGAGCTCTGGCTGTCTTGGGGCCCCAGCACCCTCTGGGGGAAGAACCTTTCCCTGATATCCACCCTGACCCACTCTGATATCCACCACTGCTGGGTTCAGTGCCCCATCACCCTCTGGGGGAAGAACCTTTCCCTGATATCCACCCTGACCCACCCTGATATCCACCACTGCTGGGTTCAGTGCCCCAGCACCCTCTGGGGGAAGAACCTTTCCCTGATATCCACCCTGTCCCTGTTCTGACACAGCTCCAGCTGTTCCCTTGGGTCCTGTCCCGGGTCACACAGAGCAGAGATCAGTGCCTATAATGGAGAAAAATATAATTTTTGCATAGTTAACCACAGTCACAGCAACTAGTTGCTGTCCTGTGTTCAGCATTTCTCACAATTTCAGTCATTTTTATTTCATTTAAGTTGATTCTCAGCTCTCTCTGTGCTCTGTTCTTGTTCCCTCAGGTTGTACCTATGCAGAAGTGAAAGTGAAGTCCCAAGACACAAAGGCTGCAGCAAACTGCAAATCATCAGGTGAGTTTAGCTGTCTGATAAAGTGATAGGAATTTAAACAAGAAGAGCAGAGGGGATGATCCTGATGTCCCAAACATGCAGTGACACAAAACCATGAGGGGGCAGGAGGATACAATTGTCTGCTTTCCACACTCAGAGCAGGAGCAGCTGAGGTGTTGCATTCTGTGCCCCTAAACACTTGTTGGCTTTCCTGGCAAAGGAATAGAAGGATATGTTGGGCCACACCCAGACCCCCCCGAGCCCAGGCTCCTGTCCCCAGCAGCAGGGAAAGTGAACAAAGGAGAGGAGGAAGCAGAGGGAGGGGGCATTGATTGCAAGGACTCTCCTCCTTTTCCCCTCTCCTCAAACCCATGGCAGGTTGGGATCTGCTCAGTTCCCTGAGCACAGGGGTCCAGAGCCAGTGGGGAAGCACCAGGACATTCAGCCTGGCTCCAGCCTGCAGATCTGGAAGGCCTCAGATTCCCAGTGGGAGCCTGAAAGGGCATCTTGGAATGCAGGGGAAAGGAGCTTTTGTCCAGCTGTGCAGTACAACATCCAGCTGTTCCCCTAATCTTTATTTTTCTGTCCCTCTGTAGGTAAAAGCCGTTGTTCCAGAAAACATGTTGCTATACTGGTGGTGATAATCCTCATACTGGTCCTGGCAGTATATTTAATAATTACATGTAAGTTCTTTTGTTAATGTCATAACAGGCATTTATTTGTGTCTCTTTCCCACTGACTGAGGTCCAGGCCATGACATACAAAGCCTGTAGGAACAGAAGTTTGGTTTGAAGGCAAAGGACAGCAGTTTTTAGCCAAGCATGGCTGTAAGAGGAAATGTGCAAGAGAATCAAGTGGTTTTGAAAGTTTAAAATTCCAACAGATAAAAAAGCCAAAATCCCAATGAAAAACTCACAACATTCAAATGACAAAGAATTTATTATACAAATGTTTTGAAGAAAAAAGTTAAGATTTGATAATGCCTACCAGTAATACAATGGCTAACTGTGAGAATCCCACAAGGTCATGAGGTTTTATCATGAGACCAAGATGTCCAAAATACAAAAAATCATAAAATAATTATGAATTAAAGTTCATATGAAGGAGGCAACTAAATCACATCTTACAGGAGTTTCCTTAAGATCATAACATATTTTGAGCTAAATAAAAAGATAAATTATATTTTGTAGAAAAAAAGTTTACTTCCATCAGAAAAAAAATGAATAGACCCAATTGGTATTTCTTCTAAAAGTTTTCAAAGAACCATTTTAAAATTTCAGATGGGTTTGCTTATTTCTTTCCATCCTTTGGTGGCTGAAAAAGCTTGGGAAGCTTCCACAACCAATCACTCTCAAGTCCCAGACTTTGCCACCTGCTCAGAGATGCACATGGGGAAGTCATGGCAAAGCCTTTGATCCTTGGAACTTAAAAAACAGGGCTGGAGGAGGCAATTCATTCTTTTTTTCAGGGCAAAGAGTTCAGGATTGATATTTGACAGTGACCTGACATTTGTAAAATGTCAAACAGCAAATGGTGGGGCAAATTAAAAACAAAAAAAGGAACCAACAGAAAATAAAAAGATGTAATGTAGATTTAACAGAGCTTTAAGTCTAACATTGAAAGAGGAGTCCTTAGACTTAGATCCAGGACTGGCTTTAGTTATTGTTCCTTTGTGAGGCTCAGTACTGGCTCAGAACAGCTACACACCTGAAAAAAAAATACTCCTAAGAAACTTGAGATCTAGATCAAACTTGAGAAATTAAATCAAGGTAGTTTTTATGTTCAAGAGCACACAGGTTTCACTTGTTCTCCAAATACAAACTGCTGCATTTTGAGTTTATTCTAAGTTATAGTTTTGTATGAATTTTCCATAGGGTCTTGTTATTTACGAATACACTGTTATTAAGATACAACTTGTGTAAATGAACTCAAGTGTTGCCTTTTCCTCAGTGGAACCTGACCTGACCATTTAATGATTTCTGTAGTAGACCCATGAGCAAAGAGGCAAAGTTTGCATTCTGTGTTGGGTGATGGGGGGTCAGAGAGGTCCAGCAGAGCTCTGACAGTGCCTGGAACAGTGGCCAATCCTTGCAAGCAGAAACTGTGTTCTTATTTCCAGATGGTCCAACAGCAGGCAGCCAACAGGACTCCCCAGGAACCATCCCTGAAGAGGCACTAGGTAGGCAATCCTCTGTCATTCCAGAGGGAGTCTCCAGAGGCCTGTGGAATTGACTGTGCAGGGGGCAGGGGAGGGTGTGTGGGACTGGATTTTGTTGAGAAGGGAAACAAAGAAAGAAAACCTCTCCCATCTCAGGAATACAAACCTGATCCTGGACACTCCCAGGATGAGCTTTGGAAGAGACAGGAAGAACAATCCCTCTGGAAGCTCAGCACTGCAGGGAGCAGGATGGATCATGTGCTTCCACTGCTTTTCCAAGGCCCTCCATTACCAGCCTTTGACCTCAGTGCAATTCCCTGGGGCTGTTTAGAAGCTGCTGAGCAAAGCTGGGAAAGGCTGGAGCTGTTTGCTGTGCTGCTCCCTGTCTGGCTCCTGCCTGCTGATTCTGGGCTGCCATCAGCTCCAGAGGCTCTGGGGGATCCCTGGTGCTCTGCTGACAATTCTCAGCAGGAGCACACAGGCATTTCTGGGGCTGGAATGGCCTCTCTGACCTCTCTTTTGTTGTGGCATTCTTTGGCCAGTGTGAACATGGATTTTACACACCTCTTCTTCCCTTCTGCAGGCTGCCCCCCATCATGGAAGAAATATGGGAGGAAATGCTACTTCTTTTCTCCAGAGGAGAAACCAAAGGACTGGAATGCCTCCCGTGCAGAATGCAAGGCCATGGGCTCAGACCTGGTGGTCATTGACAGCAGGGAAGAGCTGGTGAGATCCAACTCTTGGGGCAGCTGCTTGGGGGGCTGGAGCTGCCTGGCCAAGGGCTGGGCAGTGACACTTGTGCCAGCTCCTTTCACATGTCCTTGGGCTCTGGGACCTGCTGCCAGCCATGGACAGCCCAGGCCTGGCAGTGGGAGCAAAGGCCTGCACAGGGAGAGGCCTCCTGGGCCTTGGAGTCCTGTCCCTGGAAGCTTCTGTGCCCAACCAAGCCTGATCCCATGGCAAGGAGCAAACTCCCTGCCCAGCTGGCTGGGCTTTTCCAGGGATTTAGCACACAGGTCATGGAGCTTGAACAGACACTTCTTTGTAAGAGCCATGGCTGGGACAGAACCTGAAAAGGTTTTGCCAGCTCCATCCAAAGGGAAAAGTGTCCCCAGCTATCAAGTCACACCTGTCTGTCTGCAATGTAAGGGTGCCACAGGGCTACTATTACATTTCTTATCTTCATCAGGGGCCTCCAAAAGGGAGATGATCTTCCATAGAAATGGAGAAATTAATCCTCTGGAGCTGTGGGCAGAGGTGCTGTGGCTGGATGCACACTGCACTCTCTGTGCTGGCTGTTTAGCCAGGAGCCTTCTGTGCCTCTGCTGAAGAAAATGTCATTTTCATGTACTCCCATTGTTGGCTTCCTTTCCAGGAGTACCTTCGATCACAATCAGGTCATAACTACTACTTACTTGGTCTCACACACTCTCCAGAGGAGCAGAAGTGGAAGTGGATCAACAATGTGGAACGTGACCCAACCATGTGAGCTCCTTCCAGCAAGTCCCTGCCATGCAGTGTCTGGGAAGAGGAAAATGCCAAAGGCAGAGCAAAGAGCAGAGAGCCCAAGGGTGATCAGGGCCTGTGCTTTGGGGGAAGCTGATTGCTGGAGGTGCAGGTGCTTCAGCACATGGCTGTGCCAAGGAAAGGGAGCCTTGCAGGGCCAGGGAACACAGGGCTGTCGTGTAGGAATGGCAGGAGAGGACACAGCTGGAGTTTGCTGGGGAAGGAAGGATCTGGCTGGATGCAGCTCCCTGGGCAAAGGAAGGGGACAGGAGGCAGGGACAAGAGAGAGAGGGTGATGTCAGTACCATTGGCTGGAGGGGACCAAAGCAGGGGAATGTTTCTGGATGGGAAAGCATTGCCCAAAAACTTTTGTGGAGATGTGGGGAAGAGCAGTGAGGAATGGGTGGGAATTCCAGCATGGCAGTTCCTGGTCCCAGTGACAGTAACACAGCTTAGCAGCTGCCACTCTGCCTTTCACTGCATGTCAGGAATGTAACCAAATTTGGCTTTTTTGCCCTATTCAGGTTCACTGTAGATGGAAAGTACCGTGACTATCTCTGCACAGTCATTGGATATGGTGAAGTACAAACTGCACCTTGTGGTGGAGCCGAAACCACAAAAAATATGTGTGAAAAAGCTGCAACAATTTCAAAGATGCATCAGGAGGAGAGGTAAACCCAAGCGGTGCAGGCTGATCTGTGTTCTGCCCAGCTTCCTGTAGGAACCCTGGATGGGATGTGTCTCATTGCTCTTGAATTCCTGCCCAGTCTCTGCTCCCAGGCTCTCCTGCAGCTTCTCTCCAGCCTCGGGGCTGAGCTCAGCCCAACCTTTCCCTGCTGCTGTCTGAGCCTGGATGGGTCCCCTCTGGAAGAGCTGGCCCTGGCACACAGGAGCACTCTGGCACTGCCTCATGCCAGAGGTGGCACTGCCAGGCAGGCACTGCCAGGGGAGAGGAGTCCAGCCTGGGCACAGGGGTGATCCCAACAGATCCTGCCTCTGCAGGTCACATCCATCCACAGCCCTGTGTTCCCAGCCCTGCCTGGGCACAAGGAGACCCTTCCCCACCTGGCCACAGCCTGGCCTTGCCTGCAGCCACAAGCGAAGGGCAGCTCACATTTCTGGCTGGGAGCCTGTAGGGAAGGGCAACCCTGCTCCTTGCCAGGACGGACAGGATAAATTCAGGTGTGGGTGTGGATAAACCTTCCCCTGTCCCAGACTGTTCCAAGAGCACACAGGATCCCAGAGCCTGTGAGGGGAATGGGAATCAGCCCAAGGGAAACGATCCTACAGCAGCACAGCTCTGGGCATAAAATCAGCCCCAGTCCTGTGTGGGGAAGGCAGGAATGTCAGATTTACCATCTGCTGCCGAAGGGCACAGGATGGAGACCAGCAGAGAGCAGCAAGGCCTGAAGAAGAGAGTCCCATCAGAAGCTGAGCTGGACAGAAAACAGGACAATGAAACCCACAGTGACCTGTGAAGGAGCTGGTGAGAAGCATGAGAGTGACCCACAGGGAATGGCAACACAGTGCTCTGCCCTCTTTTCCTTGGAGATTGGTCACAGGACAGGCCAGTACTATTGATGTGCTCTGGGTCCCCCCAGAGAGCTCCACTCAGCTACCTGGGCTGACTGCTGGGCCCCTGTACAGTTCCTCTCCTTTCCATTGCATGCAATAAAGCTTTTCTTTTCAAAAGCCAAAGCATTGCTTCTGTGTGGGTAGGTGAAGCTTTGGGAACTCCAGACACTTCCAGTCCAGAACCACTTCCCAACACAGGTGACCTCAGGGAAACCATGAACTGTGGTGTTGTGAGGTTCCCCAGATGAGGTGAGAGATGAGAATTTGACTCCATGTTCTCAGAAGGCTGATTTATAATTGTCTTGGTTTGGAAAGACAGGAGTCTGCTAAGGAAGGCAAGAGCCTCCCCTGAAATGGAGAATGTAAACCCTCCCCGACTGTAAATGAATTGCAATGAATTTTAAATTAAGGGGCTCTCAGGCAAAAATATGGGAGCAGGAAATAACAGTTCTTTAATAGGGAAGAAAAACAAATAAAAGGATAAAATAAACAATGCAGTACACTAGAACAACACTGACAGAGTCAGAACCCAACCTGACACACCCTGTGGGTCAGGGGGTTGGTAGCAGTCCAATTGGAAATGTGCCTGCAGCCCTCCTGGAGTGTCAGGGGTGGTTCTGTTGGAGCAGGGATCCTGTAGAGAAGGATGTATTCTTCTTCCAAAGAAAGAGGCAGCTGCTGTTCCTCTGGGGAATCCATGGAGAAAGCCATGCTGGTGTCTCAAAACCTCTGGATTATATCTGGGTAGCAATGCTTGGCTCCTCCCCCTGGGCAGAGCATCTCAGAATGGGATGTTCTAGCTCTTATCAGTCATGCAGTGACATTCAATAGCCTGTTATCAACAGATGTCCCCTTCTGAGGGAGGAGTGATTGTGGTCACTCAGAGAGAGAGATAAGGCAAACTGCCCACTTGACAAAAGACAATTGGCCATACAGATGGTAATTCAAAACATCTTGCATTGCCATCTTCAACAATAATTTTATTATTCTATATTAAATAAATTATATACTAAAACTATATGAAAGAAAGAGAAGAGATACTTCAGAAGGCTTCACAAGTATGATAATAAGAGCTCGTGACTGACTCCTCCAAGTCTGACACAGCTGATGGTGATTGCTCATTAATTAAAAACAATTCACATGGACCCAATCAAAGATGGACCTATTGGAAAAAGGATCTCCAGACCACATTTCCAGACAATCAGATAATTATTGTTTTCATTCTTTTCTGAGGCTTCTCAGCTTCCCAGGAGAAAAAATCCTGGGGAAGGGATTTTTCAGAAAATAACATGGAGACAATGAACTTGTATTTTCTCATGGTGCTGACATAAAAACCTGTGCCATCAAAACATGAAGTAGAAATAGACTTCTCTCTTCATTAGAAGTTTCTAAATGACCAGAAGGGTCAAGAACTTCCTGCTGAAGGTTTGAGGGGGGAGCAAGCTCTGTGTTGTGCCCAGCCCAGAGTGTCACTGTCACAACAGCCGAGGGAGAAGAGAGCAGAGTGGAACAAGAATGGCAGAAGATGTCATTAACTCTGACCTGAACTTGCCTGAATCAACCAGAGCCAGGCTACACACCATCCCTGATGGCCAAGGTAGGTCCAGTGCTGAGCACTGAGCTTTCTTTGCATTCTCCACTCTCTCTGCCACATCTCTTGAGAGAGTTCCTTGCAGCACCAAAGCCCCAAAGAGCACAAGGGGAACATGAGGGCCAGGGCTGGAAAACTGCAGGTGCAGTGTCCAGAGAGGGTTGTTGATATTTACAAAGGCAAGTTGTTGGAAGATTACTTTTCTCTTGCTAAGGTGCAGGTGTGAGGCAGTGTCTCTGGTGTGAGATTAAGAGTCCTTTTATCCATTTTGGAGAGCATTCCAGAGCTGAACATCCATTGCTGCTGGCCCTGGCCTGTTGTCCCCAGCAGACTGAGATTCCTGCAGCAAACTGCTCAGGATGGAGTGGCTGCTGTTGCTGGTGCTCACAGCAGTCTCCTGCACAGCTGTTCCTGCTCCCTGAGCACAGCAGGCACTGCCTGGGGGCTTCTCCTCCTGCTCTGGCTGTACCAACTGCTTGTTGAATGCACAAGGGTGAAACGTTTCATGGACAGCTTTAGTCTGATTTGGGATCAAAGAGTTTGCAAAATTCTAACCGAGGATTTATCTTTCTTTAGTGAGTTCAAAATTATTGGAAAATGTTTCCAGCTCTTTTGCAATGTATGCACAAAAGTACATCCTAAAAATTAACAGACTTCATACAGAGTGTCTCTGTATTTCATTTTAGGGTTTTTTTCCTTTTCTTCTCACCCTGCTTTCCCTCTGGCAGAAATTATTTCTTGCCATCCAATGTTTGTCTTTTGCACAAAGTGTGAACCTTCTGCATCTTTTTTCAGGTGGCTGTCATTATTAATATCCCAGGAAATGGGCTTTTAACCTCTTTTGACAGATGCATTCTCAGCTAACTGACAGGAAACCACAATTGATCACCTGAATAAAAGGCTCCCTTTCCTTATAATTTCAATTTTTATACAGTTTCAATAACATTTATTGGTTTTTTTTGTTGTTGGAATAGCCCTACCAAATCTTTCCTAATTTTGAGCAAAAAATTACCAGATAATAATCTCTAGTTTTCAGAAAAGAGCTGGTTTCCTGCCTGCACCCAATTCTCTCAGAGCAGCTCTTTTTAGTTCCTCTTGACTGAGCCCCATTTCTTTCAGGCAGATCCTCCCTGTGTCACCCACCCACCCTCTCTGTGTCCTTCTGCAGTCCAGGACGTGGAGGACTCTCCTGCTTTAGCCCTCTCCTCAAACCCATGGCAGGTTGGGAGCTGTTCATTTCCCTGAGCACAGGGGGTCCAGAGCCAGAGGGGAAGCACCAGGACATTGAGCCTGGCTCCAGCCTGCCAACCTGGAATGCTCCAGAGTCCCAGTGGGAGCCTGAAAAGGCATCTTGGAATGCAGGGGAAAGGGGCTTCTGTCCAGCTGCTCCCCACACCTTGATGTTTCTGCCCCTCTGTAGGTCAAAGCCATTGTTCCAGAACACGAGCTGCTGCTCTGGTTGCTGTCCTGGTTGTGATCATCCTCCTGTTTGCCATAGCCCTGTATCTGACACTCACCATGGGTAAGTCCTGCTAGAAATGTAACGCTGGCACGTAAATGGTGTCTCTCTGCCACTGACTGATGTCCAGGCCATGGCATCCAAAGCCAGGAGGAATGGAAGTCTCCTGTGAAGGCAAAGGACAGCAGTTTTCAGCCACCCATGGCTGTGAGAGGAAATCTGTAAAAGAAATGCCAGGTGGTTTGAAAGTTTTAAAATCCAAATGATATCATGACAAAACCCAATTGAAAACAGACAAGGTTCAAACACTGCAGAATTCATGATAGAAATGTTTTGAAGAAACAAGTCAAGATTAGATAATGCCTATCCTTGATCTGATTGCAATCCTTGAGAATATTTTGAGATGATGATATTGCATCATGGCACCCAGGTGTGACAGCAAAACTCTTAAAATAATTAGGAATAAAAGCTCCTTTGAGAGAGACAGTAAAGTTACACATCTTGTGACGGTGGTCACAGGGGTCGTTGGATGAGGGAACAGACAAGGATTTGACTCCATATTTCAGAAGGCCTGATTTATTATTTTATGATATATATTGCATTATACTAAAGAATAGAAGGAAAAGTTTCATCTCAGAAGGCTAGCTAAGCTAAGAATAGAAAAGTATAGAATGATAACAAAGGCAGCTGCCTCAGACTCTCTGTCCGAGTCAGCTCTGCTGTGATTGGCCATGAATTGCAAACAACCACATGAGACCAATCCCAGAGGCACCTGTTGCATTCCACAGCAGCAGATAAGCATTGTTTACATTTTGTTCCTGAAGCCTCTCAGCTTCTCAGGAGGAAAAAATCTTAAGGAAAGATTTTTAATGAAAATATGTCTGCGACACACATCTAAAGGAATTTTGGTCATCTCACTGAAATAAAAGCCTTGTGCTCTGGGTCTGCCTAGATATCACTGAGCTCATAACAATCTCCAACCTGTCTAGAAAGAGGCATTAAATCCATAGAAAGAAAATATTCTCATCTCCATGAAAAAATGTGAATAATTTTTGCAGCCTTTCCTTTGAAAGTTTTCAAGGAATAAGTTTTAAGTGTCAGCTATTTCTCATTTCTCTCTCCATATTTTGATCATTGAGTAAGTCTGAAAGGTTTTTACAGCCAATCACACTCAAGTCCCAGAATCTCTCAACAGCTCGGAGCTGCCCATGGTGAAAAAATGCCAAAATCTTTAATGGATTTGGTGTAAACCATAGGCTTGGATGGGGTAATTGCTTTTTGTTTTTCAATGCAAAGATAGTGCTACCTGATGTGTACAAAGTGTGCCATACCAGAGCAAGGACAAATTAAAAAGAAATAATAAACCAAGACAAGAGAAGGAGGTGAAAGTGGCTGCATTAAATAGAGCACAAAATCTGGAGTGGATGTAGTTTGTCTCTCATTGCTGTGGTTCCATGTGTGCTGTGCCTCACATCCACCTCTGCTCTGGGAAGGGCTGGAGCAGTTCTGGGTCAGTTCTGGAGTCTGGGCCTTGGGAAGGGAACACCTTGGTGTGTGCTGCAGCTTTGAGGGTTGTTTGCCATGAACGAGCAAAGAGGCAGAGTTGGCATTTTGTGTTGGCTGATGGGGGAGCCAAAGAGGTCCAGCAGGGCTCTGACAGTGCCTGGCACAGTGGTCATTCCTTGCAAGTAACAATTGTATTCTTATTTCTGGATGGTCCAACAGCAGGCAGCCAACAGGACTCAAGAGCATTGACCTCCAGCAGCCAAAATGTCCCAGCACCATTGTCCCCCAGCAGCCAAGAGGAATCAACAGAGTTACCCCCCAGCCATGGGGAGGCACCAGGTAGGCAATCCTCTGTCTTCCCAAAGGGAGTTGCCAGAAGCCCCTGTTGGATTGATGGTTAGGGAGGACACAAAGGAACTCCATCAGGATTTTGTTCAGAAGGAAAACAAGAAAGTACAACAAAGTACTGACATTAATTCCATAAACCAGCAGAATGCAGTTAAACTGATAGAAAAACTTCTCCCTGTGTGGAGATAGAACCAAGGGGGCTCAGTGCTGGACAGCAGGATGGTTTTGAGTGTTTCAGAAATATGGAACATTCTATGTCTTATTTTGTGCCCACATCATTAAACTTTACGCTTGTCCATGTGCATTTTTCCCTGCTGGCTTTATCCCATAACTGTGTCACATCTTCACATTTAGCATGATCTGCATTTTTCAGGCTTCCACATTTTAACCATTCTCCCCATTTGTGTATGGATGTGAACTGAATGGGACATTCAGAGACCAGCAGTGAAAAGTGAACAACAGGAGATGAGGAAGAAGAGAAAGGCCATTGAAGATACTTTGCTGTCATAGTTCTGCAAGCAATACTCTCACATTTCCCTCAGGGACTCCCTTGGCCTTCCCTCAGGGAATTCCTAATGCCAGAAGCTGGAGAGTCACCATCCCAGAGATATTCCAACCTGCCTGTGCTTGCTCCTGGACATCCTGCTCTGGCCAACACCTGAGCAGGGGAGCTGGACTCAGGGATGTGAAAAGGTCAATTCAAACCTAAACCACTCTGCTGGTGTGTGCTCAGGACAGCAGAGCCGATGTTCCCAGAGATCCTCTAGAACTTTCTTTTTAATTTTCTTATTGTGAAAATTATTCACAACAGATATTATTCACATCTGACCTGTTGCTTCCAAGTGCCCAGGTGGAAGGAGAGCTCTAAGAGTGGGATTAAAAAACAGCATTAGCATTATCTGCCAGCAGTGTCCCTTGGGATTTGTTAGTACATCCATGTTGTATTTGGGCCATACCTTTTACAGTCCTTGTGGCTCCTCACAAGGAAGTGCCTTGAACTGAAAGATCTGCCCAGTTCTGACTCAGTCCATCTTGTCACAAGGGATTGATTCATCTTCTCTGCCATGACCTTCTCTGCTGAATGTTTCCTGCAGAGCCAACCATCCTGCCTGGATCCCATTCTCTCGGAGCAGCCCTTTTTAGTTCCTCTTGACTGAGCCCCCTCTCCTTCAGGCAGATCCTCCCTGTGTCACCCACCCACCCTCTCTGTGTCCTTCTGCAGTCCAGGACGTGGAGGACTCTCCTGCTTTACCCCTCTCCTCAAACCCATGGCAGGTTGGGAGCTGTTCAGTTCCCTGAGCACAGGGGTCCAGAGCCAGAGGGGAAGCACCAGGACATTGAGCCTGGCTCCAGCCTGCCAACCTGGAATGCTCCAGAGTCCCAGTGGGAGCCTGAAAAGGCATCTTGGAATGCAGGGGAAAGGTGGATTATTGCAAGTGTTCCCATAATATTTACTTGTTTCTGTCTCTCTCTAGGAAGAAGTTGTTGTTCCACAACACGAGTTGCTGTCCTGGTCACTGAGATAATCGTGCTCCTGCTCATTGTTGTGTCTCAGATACTCCCATGTAAGTGCTATAAATGAAAGAACAGCAATTAATTTGTGTCTCTCTGCCACTGACTGAGGTCCAGGCCATGACATCCAAGGCCAGGAGGAACAGAAGTCTGGTTTGGAGGCAAAGGACAGCAGTTTTTAGCCAAGCATGGCTGTAAGAGGAAATGTGATGCAAGAGAATCAAGAGGTTTGAAAGTTTAAAATTTAAAAAAAAAGAACAAGCCCAATTGAAAACTGACAATGTTCAAACTCTGAAGAATTCATTATACAAATGTTTTGAGGAAACAAAACCCAATGATAACTACTGGCCTTTTAATTGGGATATGTGAAAATATTTTAAGGAGAAGATAACTTATTATGACTTCAAGATATGACACTAAAAATCTTAAAATAAATAAGAGTAAAACCTCATTTGAAAAAGACAGCAGACTTCAAAGTTACATCTTAAAGGAACTTATTTTCACCCTACTCAGATAAAAGCCTTTTGCTCAATCTCTATATACATATCCAATTTGTAACAACACATTATATTTTAGAGAAAGAAAATATCATGGTCTCCATCTAGAAAAAAAAAAAATCAGGGCCATGTGGAACTTCCTTTGAAAGTTTTCAAGGAATCTTTTTTAAATTTCAGATGGTTTTGCTCATTACTTTCCATCCTTTGATAGTTGAGCAAGCTTGAGACACTTCCACAATCAATCACAGATTCTGACTAAATCATGCAAATTAAGTTTAGAAACTCAATGACACCAAGGGCCTGACACAAAAACTTTTGCCTAAAGCACTTCTGATACCAAATCACACAAAGAATCTTGGGAGGCCAAGAAAATGTTCCCAGTGCAGCTTCATTGGAGAGAATAGCAGCCAGTTCCCTTGGATCTGGGAGACAGGTTTAGAGCATGAATAAGAATATTTGTTATTGATTTAATATTTGTAATCCTGAAATGTTTCACTACTGGAAAGCTCAGTTGAATACTGCCCCTTAATTTCATCAGACAGGATGAAAATGCAAAGTGTTGGCATCAGGGATCCCAGATCCCTTCTAGATCACAGGGCAGTGCTCTTTAAGTACCATCCAGCTCTGATGGATGGTGCCTCTTACTCACATCCAGACAAAATTCTGACTGCCAGAGTCCCCTCACTAACACAGTTTGGCAGTTCTCCAGGAAATTCACTCCTCCCAAGTCACTGTTCCTTGGGATGGAAGCTGCTCTCCTGGGCCTGGCTGAAACCCTGCCTGCCCATGGCAAGTGAGGAATGAATTCTCTGCTTTGTTTGCTTGCATGCATGGTTGCTCTTCTTCTATGAAACCACCTTTATCCCAGCCCAGGAGTTTTGCCCCTTTTACCCTGGCCCATCTCCCTTCTCCTCTCTCCATGGAGGGGGCAGGGAGCCAGTGGCTCCATGGGGATTTTTGCCAGCTGGTGTCCAATGGCAACAGGCCCAGAGCTGCCCCTGGGGCTGCAGGAGATGCCACCCAACGCTGAGCACAGCAGGGTGATCCCCTCTGCCAGGGCTGCTGAGGCTGGGTTTGATGTCCCCAGGACAGGCTTTGCCCTCTGGGCTGCCAGGGCACTGCTGGCTCCCCCTGAATCTGGTGCAGAGCAGCACATCAGCCTGGACATGGGACTGCTCCTGGCAGCTTCCATCTGCCCTGGGCACCAAAGCCAAACCACTCTGGCATCTGCAACGGGGATTTGCTGCTGAAAGAGAGGATGTATCCTCCCACAGTTACTGCCAGCACCATGTCCACACAGCAGCCTCCTCCTGCTCTAGGAAAGCATTCATCCTGCAGGAATGACAAACCTGGAAAGCCAAGGCCTTGTCTTATTTAGGCTGGACTATTCCAGCTGGAAGTTTTGCATATTCTTCTGCACTTCCTGAAACAACCTGGACAAGTCTTCCTTCCTGAATGATGACTTCAGCTTTTCCCATGTCCTCAAACCCATGGCAGGTTGGGAGCTGTTCAGTTCCCTGAGCACAGGGGGTCCAGAGCCAGAGGGGAAGCACCAGGACATTGAACCTGGCTCCAGCCTGTGGATCTGGAAGGCTCCAGAGTCCCAGTGGGAGCCTGAAAAGGCATCTTGGAATGAAGAGGAAAGGGGCTTCTGTCCAGCTGTTTTCCTGATCTTTATGTTTCTGTCCCTCTGTAGGTCAAAGCCATTATTCCAGAACACAAGTTGCTGTCCTGGTTGTTGTCCTGGTTCCCATTGTAGCGGCCCTAACTCTGTCGTGGACACTCCCATGTAAGTCCTGCTAGAAATGTAACACTGGCAATCAATTTGTGTCTCTCTGCCACTGACTGAGGTCCAGGCCGTGACATCCAAAGCCAGAAGGAATGGAAGTCTGGCATGAAGGCCAAGGACAACAGTTTTTAGCCAGCCATGGCTGCAGGAGAAAATCTGGAAAAAAGCCAAGGGGTTTGAAGGTTCAAAGTTCCAAAAGAATAAATGCTGTGACAAAAGGACAAAAGGGAAAACAACAATGTATAAACACTGAGGAATTCATGATACAAATGTTTTGAAAAAACCAGTGAAGATCAAATAATGCCTATTGATCTTATGATTGCAATCCTTGAGAATATTTCAAGGTGATTATGTTGTCTTATGAAACAGGGATGTGACACCAAAAACCTTACAATACTTATGAATTTAATCTCATTTCAAAAATGCATCGAAGTTGGAAATGAATAGAATTTATTTGCAGCTTATTTCAATGCAAACCTTGTGCTCAGTATCTGCTCTGAGTTCATAACAATTTTTAAGTTACATAAACTGATAAATGATATCTGGTGGAAAATGTATTCTTATCAACACCAGAAAAAAAATCTAGATCCACTTGATTCTTCCTCTGAATGTTTCCAAGGAATCATTTTTAAATTTCAGATGTCATTTCTTCTTTCCATCTTTTGGTGGCTGAGAAAGCCTTCCACCACCAATCACTCTCAAGTCCCAGACTTTGCCACCTGCTCAGAGATGCACATGGGGAAGACATGGCAAAGCCTTTGATCCTTGGAACTTAAAAAACAGGGCTGGAGGAGGCAATTCATTCTTTTTTTCAGGGCAAAGAGTTTTCAGGATTGATATTTGACAGTGACCTGACATTTGTAAAATGTCAAACAGCAAATGGTGGGGCAAATTAAAAACAAAAAAGGAACCAACAGAAAATAAAAAGATGTAATGTAGATTTAACAGAGCTTTAAGTCTAACATTGAAAGAGGAGTCCTTAGACTTAGATCCAGGACTGGCTTTAGTTATAGTTCCTTTGTGAGGCTCAGTACTGGCTCAGAACAGCTACACACCTGAAAAAAATACTCCTAAGAAACTTGAGCTCTAGATCAAACTTGAGAAATTAAATCAAGGTAGTTTTTATGTTCAAGAGCACACAGGTTTCACTTGTTCTCCAAATACAAACTGCTGCATTTTGAGTTTATTCTAAGTTATAGTTTTGTATGAATTTTCCATGGGGTCTTGTTATTTACGAATACACTGTTATTAAGATACAACTTGTGTAAACGAACTCAAGTGTTGCCTTTTCCTCAGTGGAACCTGACCTGACCATTTAATGATTTCTGTAGTAGACCCATGAGCAAAGAGGCAAAGTTTGCATTCTGTGTTGGGTGATGGGGGGTCAGAGAGGTCCAGCAGAGCTCTGACAGTGCCTGGAACAGTGGCCAATCCTTGCAAGCAGAAACTGTGTTCTTATTTCCAGATGGTCCAACAGCAGGCAGCCAACAGGACTCCCCAGGAACCATCCCTGAAGAGGCACTAGGTAGGCAATCCTCTGTCATTCCAGAGGGAGTCTCCAGAGGCCTGTGGAATTGACTGTGCAGGGGGCAGGGGAGGGTGTGTGGGACTGGATTTTGTTGAGAAGGGAAACAAAGAAAGAAAACCTCTCCCATCTCAGGAATACAAACCTGATCCTGGACACTCCCAGGATGAGCTTTGGAAGAGACAGGAAGAACAATCCCTCTGGAAGCTCAGCACTGCAGGGAGCAGGATGGATCATGTGCTTCCACTGCTTTTCCAAGGCCCTCCATTACCAGCCTTTGACCTCAGTGCAATTCCCTGGGGCTGTTTAGAAGCTGCTGAGCAAAGCTGGGAAAGGCTGGAGCTGTTTGCTGTGCTGCTCCCTGTCTGGCTCCTGCCTGCTGATTCTGGGCTGCCATCAGCTCCAGAGGCTCTGGGGGATCCCTGGTGCTCTGCTGACAATTCTCAGCAGGAGCACACAGGCATTTCTGGGGCTGGAATGGCCTCTCTGACCTCTCTTTTGTTGTGGCATCCTTTGGTCAGTGTGAACATGGATTTTACACACCTCTTCTTCCCTTCTGCAGGCTGCCCCATACCATGGAAGAAACATGGGAGGAAATGCTACTTCTTTTCTCCAGAGGGGAAACCAAAGGACTGGAATGCCTCCCGTGCAGAATGCACTGCCAAGGGCTCAGACCTGGTGGTCATTGACAGCAGGGAAGAGCTGGTGAGATCCAACTCTTGGGGCAGCTGCTTGGGGGGCTGGAGCTGCCTGGCCAAGGGCTGGGCAGTGACACTTGTGCCAGCTCCTGTCACATGTCCTTGGGCTCTGGGACCTGCTGCGAGCCATGGACAGCCCAGGCCTGGCAGTGGGAGCAAAGGCCTGTACAGGGAGAGGCCTCCTGGGCCTTGGAGTCCTGTCCCTGGAAGCTTCTGTGCCCAAGCCTGATCCCATGGCAAGGAGCAAACTCCCTGCCCAGCTGGCTGGGCTTTTCCAGGGATTTAGCACACAGGCCATGGAGCTTGAACAGACACTTCTTTGTGAGAGCCATGGCTGGGACAGAACCTGAAAAGGTTTTGCCAGCTCCATCCAAAGGGAAAAGTGTCCCCAGCTATCAAGTCACACCTGTCTGTCTGCAATGTAAGGGTGCCACAGGGCTACTATTACATTTCTTATCTTCATCAGGGGCCTCCAAAAGGGAGATGATCTTCCATAGAAATGGAGAAATTCATCCTCTGGAGCTGTGGGCAGAGGTGCTGTGGCTGGATGCACACTGCACTCTCTGTGCTGGCTGTTTAGCCAGGAGCCTTCTGTGCCTCTGCTGAAGAAAATGTCATTTTCATGTACTCCCATTGTTGGCTTCCTTTCCAGGAGTACCTTGGATCACAATCAGGTCTTAACTACTATTTACTTGGTCTCACACACTCTCCAGAGAAGCAGAAGTGGAAGTGGATCAACAACGTGGAACGTGACCCAGCCATGTGAGCTCCTTCCAGCAAGTCCCTGCCATGCAGTGTCTGGGAAGAGGAAAATGCCAAAGGCAGAGCAAAGAGCAGAGAGCCCAAGGGTGATCAGGGCCTGTGCTTTGGGGGAAGCTGATTGCTGGAGGTGCAGGTGCTTCAGCACATGGCTGTGCCAAGGAAAGGGAGCCTTGCAGGGCCAGGGAACACAGGGCTGTCGTGTAGGAATGGCAGGAGAGGACACAGCTGGAGTTTGCTGGGGAAGGAAGGATCTGGCTGGATGCAGCTCCCTGGGCAAAGGAAGGGGACAGGAGGCAGGGACAAGAGAGAGAGGGTGATGTCAGTACCATTGGCTGGAGGGGACCAAAGCAGGGGAATGTTTCTGGATGGGAAAGCATTGCCCAAAAACTTTTGTGGAGATGTGGGGAAGAGCAGTGAGGAATGGGTGGGAATTCCAGCAAGGCAGTTCCTGGTCCCAGTGACAGTAACACAGCTTAGCAGCTGCCACTCTGCCTTTCACTGCATGTCAGGAATGTAACCAAATTTGGCTTTTTTGCCCTATTCAGGTTCACTATTATTGGACAGTACCAAGAGTATCTCTGCACAGTCATTGGACGTGGTGAAGTACGAGCTGCACCTTGTGGTGGACACAAAACCATAAAAAATATGTGTGAAAAAGCTGCCACAATTTTAAAAGGGCATCAGGAGGAGAGCTAAAACCAAGAGGTGCAGGCTGATCTGTTCTGCCCAGCTTCCTGTAGGAACCCTGGATGGGATGTGTCTCATTGCTCTTGAATTCCTGCCCAGTCTCTGCTCCCAGGCTCTCCTGCAGCTTCTCTCCAGCCTCGGGGCTGAGCTCAGCCCAACCTTTCCCTGCTGCTGTCTGAGCCTGGATGGGTCCCCTCTGGAAGAGCTGGCCCTGGCACACAGGAGCACTCTGGCACTGCCTCATGCCAGAGGTGGCACTGCCAGGCAGGCACTGCCAGGGGAGAGGAGTCCAGCCTGGGCACAGGGGTGATCCCAACAGATCCTGCCTCTGCAGGTCACATCCATCCACAGCCCTGTGTTCCCAGCCCTGCCTGGGCACAAGGAGACCCTTCCCCACCTGGCCACAGCCTGGCCTTGCCTGCAGCCACAAGCGAAGGGCAGCTCACATTTCTGGCTGGGAGCCTGTAGGGAAGGGCAACCCTGCTCCTTTCCAGGATGGACAGGATAAATTCAGGTGTGGGTGTGGATAAACCTTCCCCTGTCCCAGACTGTTCCAAGAGCACACAGGATCCCAGAGCCTGTGAGGGGAATGGGAATCAGCCCAAGGGAAAGGATCCTACAGCAGCACCGCTCTGGGCTTAAAATCAGCCCCAGTCCTGTGTGGGGAAGGCAGGAATGTCAGATTTAAGATCTGCTTCCGAAGGGCACAGGATGGAGACCAGCAGAGAGCAGCAAGGCCTGAAGAAGAGAGTCCCAACAGAAGCTGAGCTGGACAGCAAACAGGACAATGAAACCCACAGTGACCTGTGAAGGAGCTGGTGAGAAGCATGAGAGTGACCCACAGGGAATGGCAACACAGTGCTCTGCCCTCTTTTCCTTGGAGATTGGTCACAGGAGGAAATGATGCCTAAAGGCTTTTCCTGCTCAGAAATGTTCAAGCCAACAGTAGAAACAGGTGGCACCAGGAAAACAGAGCTGTGATCAGGAAAGAGGGAATATCACCTAAACTCTGCCTGTCTTCTTCAGTGGCTCTTGGGACCCTGGGCCTTGTGTGACTCCAAGAATACTTCTTCTTGCTGAGTCCTTTAGGCAGAATCATTCCTCCTTTATCGGTGCCTTTCATGGCTCTGTCCTTCAGCTGCAGGGTGGAGAAAGCTCTGTGAAATCCATGACACTCATAGCCTGGTTTACCTCTGGGAAAAAAAAAAAAAAAGTTCCATCAAAAAATCTATACACAGCATGCTGTGGCCATTGGAAGGCAAAATGGAATCCTACAGGAAAAACTATCTCTTTCTAAATTGAAAGCACATTTTGATGTCCCTCACACCAACCATCCTCCTCACTGGCTGCTTGCATCAAGATGCTTTGGAAATGTATTTGCAGTTCTTTCCCTGAATTTCCATCTCCAAAGAACAGAGTAAGAACCTGGAGCTGTAGCAGAACAATCCCAGTGTCAGACCTCCAAGATCTGTACTGTTATTCCAGAAGGAAGCTGTGCTGGCGGGGCTCTTTGCTTGCGCTCATTTTACTGGAGAGGGTGGGAGACCATTCTATGTTGTGTTATAGATTTTTGCCTTCTATTTTCATCTTCCAGCTCCTGTGATCACTTGGATCAAGTGGGCTCTCCTGAAGGCTGGGCCAGGGAAAAGCCTCTTCCCTGGGAGCCACTGGCCCTCAGTTGGAGCCTTCAGCAGGCAGCAGAGGCAGCAGCTGTGCACCAGAGGGGTGGGAAGGGGAAGCCACCCTGGGGCCACTGTGGAACTGCACAAGCCCCATCAAACCCAGAAAGCCACAGGAAGTCTCAGGACTCAGGAGCAACTGCACAAACCCCATCAAACCCAGAAAGCCACAGGAAGTCTCAGGACTCAGGAGCAACTACAGCTTGCAAGGAAATCCCTACCAAGGGCAGAAGTTTAAATGAAAGTGCTTTGTTTCCTCTGCCTGCGTGTTGTTCACAATTCGCTGATCTTGTGAGCTAAGTTTTACAATAAACTTCCACTTTACAGCTTATGATTCTTGGATTACCTCTGGCATCCCTACTGCAAGGGAAGGGTGAAACATTTCCTCCTCACTCTGGTGTGGTC
This sequence comes from Agelaius tricolor, assembly GCF_023055355.1. NCBI lineage: Eukaryota > Metazoa > Chordata > Aves > Passeriformes > Icteridae > Agelaius > Agelaius tricolor. The sequence goes on from NW_027269263.1 coordinate 13,187,764, forward strand.
AGAGTCTAATCCTGATGCCAAGGCCAAGCAATCCCTAAGCAATCCCAGTGTGACCTCTCGCTCCTTCCATGCTCAGTGCCTCAGGGAATGCCTGGCTGGTTCAATTCTTGCTGCAGCTGGGCAATGGGTGACACTCCTTGGGACAGGCCAGGCTGGCAGCACCAGCCACAGAGGGGCACATCCTGGACCCAGGACTGGCTCCTTTAGTGAACTTTATCAAGGAGAACCTGTGACAGGGACACCTCCAAGAGCTGATCCTTGGGGCTCACCCTACTTCTATGGACCTGTATCCCAACTGTGTCTCAAGCCAGCTGTGGTGTTTAGGATACACTTGGTGGAAAAAAATGCTCTGAGTATCTTGGCAAAAATCACAACCAAGGGATTTTGATTTTATTGTAGGAGAAAACAGTGAATGAAGGCAAGGTTCTTAAAAGAAACCACTCCAAACCATTAAAAAGTCCAGAAGCTGTTGCACAGAAGTAACTAAGCAGAGACAGACATGAACAGACATCTCAGAGACAAGTGATACTTTATGTAAACAAAAGAAGTTCATGCAGTATTGCACATGCAAACAATTTTATCTGGTTCTAAATGACAACTGTACCAACACAAGAAATGGCTCTCACCGCCAAATGGGCAGTTCAGGGAGGATTCACTGCCAATGCAGACTTGCTGTCAGAACAGCAAGCAGGGTTCAGGGTGCACAAAGAACACCTTAAAGGTAGCACTGACAGTGTTACAGAGCTTGCAGCAATCACTGGCAGATTGGGTTCCTTTTTAGCACACACTGGACTTTCTGGAACCATTTTGGGTTTGTGGCAGCAAAGGCTTCAAATGGGGAGTGACTTTTCAAGGTGCTAAGTGTTTGCTTTGTGGTGAACCACAAATTATCTGTAGAGGAATTCTGTTCTTTCTTGGGAAGTGGCCCATGGGAATCTCATGGGATTTAATAGGACCAAGTGTTGGTGCTGCACCTGGGTCAAGGCAGGCCCTGGGATCAATCCCGGCAGGGGATGAGCAGAGGGAGCAGCCCTGGCTGAAGGACTTGGGGCTGCTGTGGGTGAGAGCTGACCCTGCCCCAGCCCAGAGCCCCCCTGTGCTGGGCTGCACCCAGAGCCCCAGGGCAGCAGGGCAGGGGGGATTCTGCCCCTCTGCCCCTCTCTGCTGAGCCCCCCCTGCAGGGCTGCATCCAGCCCTGGGCCCAGCACAGGAAGCACAGGGAGCACAAGGAGCCAGGCCAGAGCAGGGACACCAAGGGGATCAGAGGGATGGAGCAGCTCTGCTGGGAGGAAAGGCTGAGGGAAGTGGGATTGTTCAGCCTGGAGAGGAGAAGGCTTTGGGGTGACCTCATTGTGGCCTTCCAGTGCCTGAAGGGAGCTTGTGAAAAAAGAAGGAGAGAGATTTTTTACATGAGCAGATAGTGACAGGACACGAGCGAACAGTTTTGAACTAAAATAGAAAAGATTTAAAGCAGATATTAGGAAAAATACTCAGGGGGTTGCTGAGGCCCTGGCACTGGTTTTCCAGAGAAGCTGTGGCTGCCCCTGGATCCCTGGCACTGTCCAAGGCCAGGCTGGATGGGGCTCTGAGCAATCTGGGACAGTGGAAGCTGTCTCTGCCCATGGCAGAGGGGTTGGAGTTAGATAAAGTCTATTCCAATCCAAACCATTCCATGATTCTATGAGTGACAAAAGGTAATCAAGGATTATTTGGGGTAGCAGCAGGCAGGTGGCAGCACCACAGGATCCAACTCTGCCTTTTCAAGTCAGTCCCATGAAAGCCCTCTTGTACAATGCCATGCTTTTTCCTTAGAATGTTTGCATTTTTATCCCTATATCATGGCAATATTTTAAAGTAACTTTCCAGTGATTCACTTTGGAGGGTATTTCTGCCTTTAGCCTTCAAGAAATTCCTATCTTGTTAACCAACTTCTATTTTAGGAATTGTCTGGAGGCTTCTTAGCCAAACTGATCAGGGAAAGTGAAGATAAAGGTGAGTGTCTCAGTTACAAGCATCTGGGGTTAATAACAGTAGGTTTGGAGGTCAGATGATTCACAGCTATGTTGACAGCATTTCTCAGGGTTTTTTTGCCAGCCTGGAGAATCTCCTGCAGCTGTGAGAATTACCTTCTGTACTTGTGGGTGAGCATGAAGGGAGCGCTCACTTCTGAATGCTCTGTGGTTAAAAGCCACAATGCTATTTTTGACCTCAGTGACAGGCAGGACTGAATGGCAGGAGCCCAAGCCACTCCTTCAGAGCCAATAAATGCTGAATAAGCTGTTCTTTGAATGCCAGCTGTGCACACACCAATGCTCCACTGTCTCCTTGCATGTAAAACATGCTCTACATCAAGCAGGTACTGAACCTCCCTGCTGCCCTAATTCCACACCCCCCTCTCATCCTCTGCCCCTCTGGATTCATGTCTTGCAAAATCTCTGGAAAAGTTTCCAGCTTGTGCTCTCTGGACCCATCACCTCTTCTCTCCTGGGGATCCTCAGTTCCCAAGACTCCCTGAAGCCACCATGCCTTAAGCCTTGTCACACATCTTTCGGATTCTTCTTCATCCTTTTATCGTTCCTTTTCTTCCTCAGTGCCTTCCTGAGAACTTTGACCAGTCCAGCTCTCCCAGTTCAGTGCTTAAATGAATTCCTGCTGCAGGCAAAGGCTAAAATTACCTGCAATTCAAATTATACTTATGAAAGTATAAAGTTTATATGGTTCTTTCTAAGCTGTAAACATAAGCACCTGGAGATGGTTTTCAGCAACTCACCACTGCTCAGAATCCTTGACAATCACAGTAATTGGAGACTGCTGTGAAAGCTTAAAGTGTAACCCCCCATGCCCATGGTTTTCTCTTTGAAGTTTCCTGCCCAGGTACAGAAGGATGCTTATTCTGGATAAACCACTGCTGAATTCTTCACCAGCCTCACACAGAGCCCACATGATGATTTGGAGAGAACCGTGTTCCTCAGGCTGTTAGAACACACAGCACAGCCCGGATCTGTTGTAAGTACAGCAGTTATTGTGCAAATCCACCAGATGAAATGGGTGATAGGTGTGGCCCTGTCTTCCAAGCAATGCTGAAATTTCTATTGCACCCATGGGCAAGCCAGCATCATCAGGCTTTATGTTCTTCTAGGTAAAGCAAATCAACTGGCCAGGTTTTCCAAAGAGGTTTAAGTAATTGTTTAAATACTTGATTTTACTCTCCTTCTCCATACAAAAGAAGAAAATTAATAAATATGAAATGTGAAATATGTGTATTTTATGATTGGCTTTTTGCAAATATTAAAATGAATATTATATGTGTTGTGTTAGAAAGTAATGCTGTATTAATTCTCTTATGTAGTGTGTTAAATATCGTTTTGGGTTATAACAAAATGTTAAAATAGAAACTATGCTATGTAGGATACTTTTTAAAAGAAAGGACTTGCACTGAGATAGCAGCCATAAAACACCTAAATCTTTCAGAGAAAAAGAATTTATTGCTCTCTTATCAGAAGAAACGAACTTCTTCCCACCTCGCTCAGGCTCGAAGGTGCTGTTAGGATTCAGAGGAAGAAGTTGATGATGACCAGACAGAATCCTGTGTTTGAATGGAATTTATGCATCATGTATGAGGTGTATGAATATGCAACAGGCTGTTGTTTTTAAGGGTTAATCCTCTGTTAACGGGTGTCCTTTTTCGAGCTTTTGCTGCCCAGAAAAAGGTACCTGGACATCCGTAACTCTCTGTTTTTATTGTCTCATATTGTCCTAATTCAAATTGTCCAAATTATTATTACTCTAATTGTATTCCTATTTTTATAACCATTTTATTACTATTGAACTTTTAAAATTTTAAAAATAAGTGACTGGCGTTTTTCACATGAAATAAATACAATTGTGGGGGGGAACCAAACCATAAAAAACCAAAACACCCGAAAAAAGCAAAACCAAAAAAAAAACCCCACCAGACAAAACCAAACCAAAACAAAGCCTTCTCCCTTCGCGTTGGTTCCTGGAATTTGCTGATGTCACAGGATCCCGGTGAGATTTTGTAGGAGCCGACTTCTCCTTGAAAGCGTCCCCATTTCCTATTTCTCCGGAGTTGCGGAGTGACTGCTCCCGGCCCGAGGTCCCCCTCGGCACAGAGCCCGCGCTCCGAGGCCATGCCCTTGGGGACGTGCAGCGGGGCCAGTGTCAGCGAGGGCAGCGGCATCGAGGGCAGCGAGGGCAGCGGCATCGAGGGGAGCAGCGGCCGGTCTCGCTGCGGCCCGAGCGCGGCCGGGCGGCCCCGGTCCTGCCAGCCCCGCGCCCATGGGCAGCGGCGCCGAGCGCTGCGGCTCCGCGGGGCGCGGCACCAAAGGTGATGGGCGGGGGACACTGAGGGGCCGCGCTGGGATGCGGGGGGGACCCGGGATTGCACTCCGGGGATGCTCCCCGGGAGCCGCCGCAGTGCCTGAAAGGCGCCGGGCTGGCAGCGGAGAGACCGCCAGGAGAGGGGGCCCTGCTGAGGGGACCCCCCTGAGGGGACCCTCCTGAGGGGCCCTCCTGAGGGGACACCTCGGCCCGGCACTGCCTGACACAGGGCAGCGGCGGGGCCTGTGTGCTTCCAGAGCCCTGGAGCGGACAGGAGCAAAAGGAGACTAAACAGCTGTGGCTGTGTCATAAGGCTGGATATTTCTCAGGAAAGGTTTTGGGCTCCAGAACCGATGGCTTTTCTTATTTCCTCTCCAGCCTCTTATCCATGGAACTTATCCGTGCCGTGTTTAGGCATTTAGTGTCCACCGTCATTTTTCCCATGCTCGTTTCTTTCTCTTTGGATCACTTTAAGTTTTGGATGATGTAACTAAAATTTACCGTAACTCAGAGTTCTTGTTAGCGGATAAGCCTTGCGAAGATAAACTAAATGTTTCTGCTCCTAGCCTGCTCTCCACAGAGAGTTACATTTGTTTTTAACAGTTTCATGTGTCCGAGGCTCTACTCCCCTGTCAGCTGGTTCTTATTTGTTATTTTGGGTTTGTTTTGTTTTTTAATTCCTTGCATTAATTTTTTCAGGTCTGTTCTCAAACATTTGGCTGTGGCGAGCTGTTGCTGGAGTCCTTACTGCTGCTGTCATTCTGATTTCCTGTATCCAGTTTGGTAAGTAAGGAATTTTAAAAGAAGATATAATTAGCAATAGAAATTACCAGGGTTTGGGGTTCCACACTGAGAGAGTGCTGAGGCCCTGGCACAGGTTGCCCAGAGAAGCTGTGGCTGCCCCATCCCTGAAGTGTCCAAGGCCAGGCTGGATGGGGCTTGGAACAACCTGATCTGATGGAATCTGTCCCTGCCCATGGCAGGGGGTGGAACAAAATAATCTTTGAAATCACTCTCAACCCAAGCCACTCTGTGATCCTGTGTGATTCTGTGATTTCTGTTTGAAATTGTGGGCCGCTGCAGGAACAGCTCCACATGCTTCAGTGGGACTAGGGAGGGCTCAGTTTAGTCTTAGTTTACTTTTGGTATCAAGTTTGTCACATCGCTGTTGGTCTTAATCCAAGTTCAAGAAAACAAATAACAACAGGAAGATTGTCCTACCAATCTGCAGTCCTTCAAAAATGCCACTATAATAAACAAAATTATTAATTCGGCTGTGAGGAAGCAATGCATGCAAAAACTGGAGTTGTTGGAATTTTTAAGCTGTAGAAGAGTCCTTGGGTGACACTTTATGATCACCTTCTCAGATACCTCTACCAACCTGTCCCTGACCATCCTTTTAAGGATATGTCAAGAGGCAGAAGGGTGCAGGATCCAGAATATATCATTAGTTTACAATAATTATTACAGCTGGGCAGAAGTAACAATGCTGTGGCTAGACTGGGATTATTTTAGATGATGCAGTCAGAAAGTAAAACCTTTCCCAGCTGGAAAAACGGGGTAGATTGTTTTTTGTCTTTTCCCAGTAAAGCCTTCTCTGGCCAAAACGTTTCCAGTGTGTCCTCCCCTGGAGCTGTGTCCATCAGGCTGGCTGTACTTCCAGAGGAAGTGTTACTTCCTCTCAGAGAGTGAGGCTGCCTGGAACTCCAGCCAGAGCCAGTGCTCCTCCCACAACGCTTCCCTGCTGGTCATCGAGAATTACCAGGAGCTGGTAAGGGAACCACAGGGGGATCCTGTTGTCCCCCAGTTCTCTTCCAGGGAACTGCTTCTGCATCCTCCTGAGCTGAACAGTTAGGAAGCTGATGTAAGACCACAATGAGTCACAGCCTGCAGAAGACTTCATGCCTCTTCTCCCTGAAAACAGGAAACATGAGTTTGAGCAGTTAATGGTTTAGAAAACCTCTGATACTTCTCTGAATTAAATTTGGTGCTGCTCACAGCTCTAAATTGTCATATTGGGAGCATCTATCAGGGTAAACACTGTTGCATCTCATTTATCTTTAATTAAACAGTTGTTTTCTCATATTGAGATAGGTTAATGGCACACAAGTTGGTAAATATGTTAATTGTGACCTTTGGAGCTAGGAGATAGTTAGCTGAAGTGCAGCTTGGAGCATTTTTTTTCTATATTATACTACAGTATTAGGAAACATTCCACCCTGAACAAAGGCCTAGGAGAATATATTCTTTCGTGTCTGTTCCAGACCTTGATAGCAGACCTTGATATTTTAGAATAGCCTCTCTCTAGGTCAGTCAACCTATCCCAGTCACCAGTCTCTGTATATTTAGGTTTTAATATTGTTTCTTCATCAGGAAAGGCTAGATTGTTGCTTTGCTTTTGCCCTGGATCAAAGACTTTGTATTTTGATAGCTAGACTGAACATGCAGAACTTCTTTTCTCATGTGGGTTTATTCCTACAGAGGTTTATGATGAAGATAACAAAGCAAGACCCATGGATTGGACTCTATAAAAGAAATGAAGAGTTCTTTTGGGTAAATGGAGAAGCTTTGGACAATGAACTGTAAGTTGATGTGGAGGGGTTTTGATGGTGATATTTGATTATAGGGGAGTAAGAAAAATAATACAGATCTAGTGACTTGTAGGAAATGTCTGTTATTATGTTGAAAGGATGGAGAGGGTATGGAATGCAATGAAGATTTCAGATGGCATTGTTAAAACTGTGGCAGATGAAAGCCAGGGGATGAGTTTGTAATGTTGAGAAGCGACACGAGGCAGGCTGATGGTAACAGACATTAGAGAAAGGGAAACCAAGAGACACAAAAGCAGGGGGAGGAAGGGAAGATTCCTCCCCCAACGAATTCCTCATCATAGAATATATTTTGCAACAATACAAACCTGCATGTGAGCTGTGTGAAGTTAATAGCAAAGGGATTTGGGAGACTGCTAAGACATGTTTTCATTTTTATAGAATGTTCCTCAGAAAGAGGCTGCTGGAGGGGAAGGAAGATGGGAATTTATGTTGCATGAGCTGCTCTGTGGCCAGGGCCCTGTGTTCTGTGCCAGCAGTGTCAGGTGTGGGGCACTTTGTTCCTCTCCCTGGCAGCTGTCCCATCTCCTCAGAGGCTGCTCCAGCTCATCCTGGAGCAGCTGCTGGCAGGAGTTAGCACGATTACCATTGATAGGCATAAGCAAGGAGATTTCACAAGTCTGAAATTACCTTAAAAAGTGGAAAATTTAAGTACTTTTAAGTCTGTGACACTACTGGTGATGTGTGACTATGTTCACTTCATCCCCAAGCCCTGAAGGCTTGATCTGACAAAGGCATTTAATGTGAGATGTGAGGAACACGTGGGCACCTCAAGTTGAAAACTGCAGTCCTTCACACTCTTTTATCCCCTGTCTGCAGTACAAACATCCACTGATGCTTTCATTTTCAGTGAGATTCTTCCCATTCTTGGACTTCTGCCTCACTGCTTGCCTCAAACTGCCCCTCCTGAAGGGGAGGGCAAACACCTTGATATCTAAGCTCAGGTGTCACTACACTGGTGAGGATTTGTCCCTTGGCTTTTCCAGAGACCATTCCAGTTTGCTTGGTCTATCCATAGAACTGTATAGCCCTTTGTTTGAAAACAGAGTTGCTGACAGGTCCTCACCTCTTATGTAGGGACACCTACGGTGTGGAAACTGAGATTTGCTTCTTGTTTCCCCCCACCCCCTTAAGCACGGTGCCTGTTGGGTTCTTAGGAAGGGAGAAATTAGAGATGCATTTCCTTCACAGCTTCTGCTGGAACCTTTGAGCTGGATAGGAGGATGTGGAGGTGCAAGGTGGTGGTGCCCGTCTTGATGGCACAGCATCCCTGAGAAAGGCAAACCTGAGTTTCAGTCTCTGTTCTTAAGGGTGTGTTTCACATTAAGTGACCACTAAACAAGATGCAGGAGTACTACAAGTCCTGGATTTTGTTTTCTGGGCACGAGATACCATTAAGAAAAGACAACCTCCATGGTGTTCCCTTCAAGGCACAAAACATCATCCTCCTCTGGTGCCTTGCCTGAGATAAATCACACTTTATTCAAAGAGAATTCAAAGAGAACCTGAGATGCCCATAGCTGCCTTTGCTCTACTGCAATATTTGATTGTGGGTGTCCAAGTAATCCTGTCTTCCCTTCTCCATGACAGGTTTGAAGTAAAAGGCTCTGGCAGCTGTGCCTATCTGGAGTCCAAAGGAGTCTCAGCCTCAGGATGTTCTTTAACCAGGAAATGGGTCTGTAGCTTGAATATCAACTCAGCAAGATAAAGGTGGACAAAGCCACCACCCCTGACACTCAGAGCTCTGATATGATGCCTACACAGGCTATGCCTACGCTTTGGGACCTGGGAATGTGTCCCAGCTCCTACCCAGAGGTGAATGACTTTTCTGGTAGCCAGAATTCTCCACCCATGGAGGAAAGCTTTAAAGATACCATTTTAAAGGCTCTCTTCAGCATCTTGATAAGTCATTTCCTTGCCCCATTTTTCCAGCTACTGCCCAGCTGTAGTTTCTTTTTGCTGTGCCATCAATATTTCCTCTATTTACTCTTCTCTTGTAGGAGCAGCTGCTCTTTCTTTCCCTTTTTGGGTGTGCAGTTGGAGGTTTTTGTTCTGCTTTTCCTTTTGCCAGGCTCTGTGTGCATGGGTGGTGGAGTGGGTCTGTCTGGAGGGCTGCCAGTGCCTCGTGGATACAGGGCAATGCAGAAGTGAACACTGTTGTTTTAGACAGGATCACAGCAAATTCCTCTCTCCATTTGATGGGATGTACCTTGCATTGTGTTCCACGTTTTGTTAATGTTATGTTACATTAATTTTGTTAAATCCTGGTGATAACACTGTCAAGCTGATTTATGTAGCTGCACTGCACCTGAAGTTGTCCTCACAACACTTTCTTTAGCCAAAGAAAGGCCACAATAGATAAGAATATCTATTTACCTGAGCATCTGCACTGATGGGGGGGAGAAGAGTTAGAACTGGAGGGGTGATAGTGAAGCTGCAGGCATTAATGTGTAAATGTAGTAATAGTCCTCAGTGCAAGGAGGCAAAATCAGGAGAAGGAAATGAGAGAATTAGCAGCAAGGGGTATTTCTCTGTGTCTCCCTTATGCCCTGTGCTTGTCATGGTGTGAGGCTTCTGAGCAAGGGGACATTTCCAGGTGGACAGTCAGTGTTTCCTGGTGTAGGTGACTTTTTCAGCAGCAGCCTCCAGTGCTCTTGGAATCCTGGGAGCCTGAACAGGATTAGGACACAATCCCTCTGATTGTCTGAGTCCCACACATATCTATCACGTTGTCCAAAGGTTAAAAGTGTCATTTGACCCAGAGGAAGCAAATTTGCCTGGAAGGAATATAACTATGAAGTTTCCAGAGAAGGAAGAATGGGAAGTTCACCTTCATTATTTTCTGTGATAGAAGGACTTGACTGTAGCCGGACCATACACATGGATACTGTCAGCAGCTTGTGCCTTTCAGATGTTTATTTAAATATAATCACTAATTTTGCTGGATTACACTTTTCTTAATTGCTTGTATGCTTTATAGGCACAGTAACAGGACTCTACAGTATAAAAAGCCTAATTATCTATTTATTTTTTATGTTGGGGGGAAGGTGTTATTCTGCAATGTTTTTACATTCACCTGATTCTGAAGGATATGGTATGTGCAAAGGATATGGTGAAGGATATGGTATGTGAAGGATATGGTAGTCCTGAAAAGATACTTAATATCTTTACAGAGCCCCTGAATTACAGTGGTTTGTATCTTAATATTGGAATAATAAAAGTATTTTTCATCTCAGGCACCATTTTGGTGAAAAAAAAATCTGGAGCAAAGTAAAATATTAATGTTTTGAACATGAAAAAATCTTTAATCATAATGTTGGGGCTGACATGAAGCAGAATATTTGATCCAAAAAAGAATGCTTTTCCCTTTTTAACACCTCATAATGAGTCACACTTTTAACAAAAGGTTAAAAAGTGAAAGCTCTTCTGGAATCTGACTCCTCAGGGATGCAATGAACTTCTTCAGTGACGTTAAGAAAAGAAGAGTGAAGCTGCAAACTCTGCCAACTTGCTTTACTCAGAGTGGAGTTTGATGAAGTACTTCAATGGTCATTTCTTTTTTCTTTTAAATAAGTGACTGCTTAAATTGTAGGTAAGAACTTCAGTAAGGCCCTGCAAAAACTTGTTAAATTACATGAATAATAGCAAGAAGGCCCAAATCGTAGATGTTTTATGGATATTGTTAAATCCTTAACACCACAACTGATTTGAGAGAAGCCAGCATGCAGGAGTTTGTTTTTCTTGTTAAATTCAGCATGAATCAAGATAGATCTGCTAGAAAACCAGCAATTGTCAACTCCACTGCATGGAGGAGGGTGTGCTGTGAGTACCCTGAAGTGAAAATTTCTCAGCAGTCAGAAATTCTCTCTCTATAAAGGATGTATTATATAGGTATAGATGATGATCTTACTCATTTCAGTGTTTCCTTTTCTTTGCTTCTCTGTCTAGAATGAACAAACCAATCCTCTTCCCCTCACGTGCTGTGCTGAGTTTGGGGGATTTTTGTTGTTTGCTCTTACATAACAGCAGTTTCTCATGGGTCTTGAGCTGTTGATGCTGCATTCTTCGTGACAAATCTGTGCTGGGATTTTGTTGTTATTTGAAGGGAAGTCCCTGAGGGTACAGTTCACTTTTAAATCTGCAGCCCTAAAGTGCTGGATATTAACCCTCCCTAGGCATGCACATGTATCAAAAAACATCTCTGCTAAACTGCAGCTGCCTTTATTTGTGTGCATCGCAGCAAAGATGAGGTAAAGGCTCACCATCTCAAAAGCCATGTTAGACTTGTTTCTCTTTTTCGTTGCTGTAAGGACTTAAATTCCAGTTGGTGCTGTTTTTGTTAGAGTAGCACCTTCAATTCATGACATTTCTTCATTTTTGTCAAACATGGGAATCTAATAAAGGCACTAGGTCAGACTGCTCTTAGCATTTTTGTGTTCTAGACCCAGAAATAGCATTTATTCGTGACACTTTAGTGCCTAAGTAATGCATTTACTGAGTGCACTCCCAGGTATTTATTTCAGCAGTCTTTGGCACCTCACCATACCATAACTGTGGAATTTACAATGTAAATTGGAATTTACAGTGTAAGGGGACAAAACATAGGTGGAGAGGAAGGTTATCAACTTTATTTCCTTGCACTGCAATGTTGTTTTGCAGCCCAAGCCCCTTCCCTAGTTAATCCCTTCAGATTCCAAGGCTCAGCAGCAGAAGAGGATGGGAGCAATCAGCACATTAACCAGTGTTACAAGTCACTTCATGCCTGATCTGCTGTCCACACCCAGTAGCTGTGCAGCAGCTTTGAATAAGACACTGTCCAATAAACGCATTTTTCCCAGCCCTCAGGTGGCTTCTGTGAGTCACAATTAGACCCCAAGGAAAAAACCCCAAGGCCACGAACTTCAACAAACACTAAAATCCTGAAACCCAAAAAAGAAGTCCTCAGCTCAGCAGCTGCCTGCAGGCAGGGGTGGCAGCAGAAGGCCCAGCACACCTTTCATCCCCACAGGGACCACAATTCCTGCACATCACACTGTTTATGTGCACGGTGCTCCTCCCCATGAGTATCTCTCCTCCTCTGACCCTTCCTGAGGCAGCTGCTGCCAAAATCTGTCTGTGTGAAGGCTCAGCACCCAGAATCCTTGTGGGCCAGCTTGCAGCCCTGTTGCAGGACCTGTCTTCTGCCTTCTTAGGGAGCACAGCACAGCAAAGTGCAAGTTTCCCTGCAGGTCTGATGAAAATCATTTACATCACAAGTTGGTTTGTCTGTAAAATGGGTCTTCTGATGAGAAGCTCTGCCTGCTGTCTGGAAATGTGGCTCAGAGCACCAGCAAAGTTGCATTCTTCTTACAGATCCACTCCTTTAAGGTCTGGCAGTTATCTGCCTGGATCAGGTTTTTCCTTCTGTAAACAGCACAGTTCTTGTCAGCCTCATTGCTTTTTAGAGCAGTCCTGCTGAGAGACCAAAAGGAATGCAATGAGTTGCTGTGTTTAAATTCAGCACTGCTTTAAAATCCTGGTAGTGCTCTGGGTGAGAGGGGTGGATGATGCCTACTTGACCACCCCCTTGAAGCACAGCAGCTGTGCAGAGATGGGTTGGGCACCCCCAGCAGGGACTGCTGGCTTCTGAGGGATGGATGCTTGGCATTATTAGTGTTACAAGGATAAGGATCCTCCCCATGCAGCCACAGTGCTGAAGAAAGCTGCAGAGATCCCAGCCAGTGCTATGTGGTGACAGGCATCACCTTCAGCAGAGGCAGGGCAGCTCATGGTCTGCAAAGTGACAGAGTTTGTTGGCAGGGATTTCAGCAGAAGTGTGTAATTATGTCACTGCATTAATAAATATATGAGCTGTGGCTGTGGTTAGTCCTGGAAGCAGAAATCAGTTTCCCAAAGTGCCCAGCAGGAACCTGTTGACCTGGAACTGGCCATGAAATAGACTCTGGATAGGTACCTGAGGCTGCAGGCTTAGTCCTGTGCTTTGGGTAATTAGCTCAGATTCAGAATTGTATTTCCAAGCAGGGATATTGCATTTTGCTTTCCCCAAAGATATCCTCCCCCCAACAATCATCACCTCTTTTCTTTTACTCTGTGATCTTCCACTGTTTTCTCCATGTCTTCAGTGTGCAAGCCAATCCAGATATATTTGGTGTCTTTATCTTTGTTGTCTATAAATTCCTGTGGAATGATTAGAAGGATGTTACCTGACAGAAGAGCTTTCCTGCTGTGCCCAGGTCATGCTCCTGCCTCATGCACAGGTTTTTTTTTCCTTTTGAAGAGCAAGGGCAGGAATGCAGCCATGGCAGAGCAGCCCCTTCCATCAGCCCACACACACGACCAGCCTCCTCTCTTCCCAGAGCCAAGCAGTGGAAAGTCCCCAGCATTTCCTCTTCCCAATCAAAGCTACTCTGGCTTCCACACTTGGCACCTCTTGTGCTTCTCCTCTTCAGCTCTGCTCTAATGACATTCCCAAACCCAGCTCCTGGGCAGGGAGACTCAGATCCTTTCTCTGGTGGTGCTCTTGCTTGTCTATGTGTACTCCTGACATCCAGGCCATTTTCTCTTGGAGAAGTGTTTGGCTGAGGCCTGTCACTGCTGCAAGACTCACCATCTCCATTTCATTCTCAATGACAAGCAGCTGGGATTTCCTGGCCAGGCAGTTTTTCTGGCTGTCCTCCCAGCTCCTGGCCTCCTCAGAGAAGAAGTAACATCTGCCCCTATGCAGCTGCCAGCCAGGGGGACACAGCTCACACGTTGTCCCTGTGGGTGGACAGGGGGAATATTTAGCTCCTGCAATGGATGGAATTCCTCCCTCTGTTTATGAACCATTGTCCGGAAAGTGTTCTCCAGGACAAGAGGAGGATATATGGCACTTCTGACAGCAGCTCCTGGCAGATAGAAATGTAATGAAAATACTGGAAACTTTATATCAACAGAAGAGCAAGACTATCGTGATTAAAATGTTACTTTAGATTTTGTTACTACTGCTCTGCAGGAGCACCCCAAGTTCCCATAAACTGCAGGGTGTCAGAGAAATGGGAACAGAGACAACAGAACTGTGCACACCACACATCCTCTCTGCTGGAAAGGAGTAACATGCCTCACCCTGTCCATCTGCACACAGCTCCTCCATGAGCCGTTTCAGGAGTGCTGCTGAGACAGTCCTCTCTGAAGAAATGTCACTGCTGGTGCTGTTCAGACCATAGTGGGGCAAACTTCCTGATTTTCCTGCTATGCCCTTCAAAACTGGAACAGTCCAAAGTAAAAAAAAAAAAAAAAAAAAGAGAAAGAGGTCATGGTTAACAAGAAGGATAAGGAAATGCAGTCTTGGTACCCAGAGCTGGACTGTGAACATGAGGATGTCTCTGTGTATATTGCCTGGTACAGACACAGTTAGGAGCAAACACAGTGAGTAAAGCTCAGTGAGCAAAGCCCTCCTGAGAAGATGTTAATGGAATGGCCTGGCTTGAAAAGACTTTAAAGATCATTTCATTCCAAAACCCTCCTGCCATGGGCAGGGACACCTCCCACTGTCCCAGGGTGCTCAGAGCCCCATCCAGCTTGGCCTTGGACACTTCCAGGAATCCAGGGGCAGCCACAGCTTCTCTGAGGATCCTGTGCCAGGGCCTCACCACCCTCACAGGGAACAATTTCTCCCTCATATCCAATCTAAACCTCCTCTCTGTCAGTGTGAAGCCATTGCCCCTTGTCCTGTCACTCCAGGCCCCTGTCAGGACTCTCTCATTTCCTGTATTTGTGTACGAATTGACACCTTTTTAGTGTGCCACTAAGGGAATTTTTCTCTCAGCTCTTTCAGAGGTTTAACCATGTCTGCAGTGAAGGGGTGAAGCAGGAGGCAGGATCTACTCACACTGCTTGGCTTGTATGACCACGACTCCCAGCAGGATGAGCACGAGGACTGCCAGGACCAGTGCCACATAGAACCAGGCTGAGCTCCTGTGCCAGCAGCCTGCAGGGAGGCAGGAGGAAGAGCAGCTTAAGGTCCTGGCACTCTTAAACTTAACACCGGGGAAACAACAGAGAAATCATCTGCCTAAAATCAGTCTGCTGTCAGGAGGATGCAGTGGCATTTAACTTATTAAAAATCTGCATCCATTTTGCACATGTGGAAGTGAAATCAAATGTTTGGTCACTTAGAGCAAGTGATTGTCAACCATTAAGAATTTGCCTTTTCTCCTTTGACTTATTTTTCTCAAGCATTGCCTCCTCTCACCTACCCACACACACCCTGCAGGACCTTGCAGAGCAGTTCAGGGAAAGTATCAAGGATGGGCTGTGGTGTCAGGGACAGGCTGTGGTGTCTGTCAGGGGCAGGCTGTGGTGTCAGGGATGGGCTGTGGTGTCTGTAAGGGGTGGGCTGAGGTGTCAGGGATGGGCTGAGGTGTCAGGGATGGCTAGGGTGTCAGGGATGAGCTGTGGGGTGTTCCTCCTCTCTGTTCCCAAGCGTTACTGTTCCTGTCCTGCAGTGCAAAGATAACTTCCCTAAATGCACAGAAAAAAAACTCCATACTGACACCCCCTGGCACAGCACAGGAAAGTGCATCAAACCAAGCATTTCTCCAGCTGTTTGTCATTTGTGTGTGTCAGAGGGAAACCCTCAGGAAGCTGCAGAACCCGAGATGATTTGGGGTTAAGGTGCCAGTGCCACAAGACAGATGTGCACTGTCATAACCTCTGTTTCCCTGACCTTGCCTGTGTGAGATGAGCAACTGCTCCATCCTCTGGCTGCCTGACCTATCTGGTATGATGTTCCCAGTACAGGGAGGGTGACAATCACCAGGCACTAATGGCACATAGAGACCTGGACATTACCCTGCTTTTTTTCAAAGCCAAATGCATCCCTGGGATTCTTCCCCCACGAAGGTTCTAAAAAAACCATTTGTTTGGTTTTTTAAACCAATTTTTCTTTGCTTTACTTCATTTCCCATGTAGGGCACAAAGGCTTTTTAGAAATTATTTTAAAAACATCTCTCAGTATTATTTTTAAAAGGAAAGTGAAAATCTGAGAAGCCAGGAAGAAAAGCAGCAGATGAAATGACAGATCAGCCCTTCATTGAGAGAGTGTACATAAAGACTCTTGATAGCAGGTTTCACTGGTGGGCAATCGGAAAAACTCCATCTATAAATAGTAACCAAACAAAATTGCACAGTACCAGGAGCGGAAGTCTCTGCTCTGCTGCTCCCTTGGGGCTGGGTCTTCACATGCAGCTCAGCATAGGTGATGGTGTTTCCTGTAAGGAGAGGGCAGCGCTGACATTTGTGGCTGCGCCAATCACCAGGTGGAGGAACAATAAAGGCGGAGCCTGTGTGAAAAGGGGGGTGTGTTTCCAGGGCTGCTTGTTCAGCATTTTCCTTTTCCTAGGCAACGGCAGGCAAGATGATGATTTACCACTTCCTCCTGCTGTCAGGCAGGAAAAGCCTCCTCCATAAGCTTTGAACTGCTGGGTGCTGTGTGGCTGGAGCAGGAGTCAGACAAACAGCCTGAAGGATGGGAAGGAGCTGGATCTTGTCCATGGCAAGCATCCCATCTGTTTCTAAGGCATCTCAGAAGGTCCCACAGGGGCTGGAGGGGCACCAGACCCGCCACTGCTCTGTTGGGTAGAGAGGTGCCAAATGCAAACCAGCACTCAGAGAAATGCTGCTGCAGCAAGGCAATTCCTGGGGGCATTCCTGACTTGTGAGTGCTTATCCCAGGGTATTTCAGGTGCTGCCTGCAGCAGCAATGGACCTGATGGTTGAAGACATCCTTTTCCAAAAGCACATTGCCAAAACAAAACCAAAACTGGCATTAAAATCTCACGGTGTGGGTTCAAGACACATGGATTCTCTCGGAATATGTTTTCAATATAATTTACCTGGGTATTTTGCAGAGCTACTGATTAGTGTTATGGAAGGTATTTGGACCTTTGGGACACTGCTTTTGGTTCCATAGATTGAGAGATTTTTATCCATCTGTATCAAGAATAAGCTTCTGAGCTACCACCCTAGTTTGTGACCACTGCGGCTTTTAAAAAGAAATGTTGTATTAAATTTCACTGTTGAGGGAAAAACTTGTCAGAGGAAGAGAGTTTCATTAGGTTAAAATGAGGCAGCATTTCATATGAGAATTACTGAAGTATGGAGAGGTTTTACAGTTAAAAAACCAACTGAGAACCTGATTGGCAAGTAAGGGTTATTCATATAGGGGAGACAGTCTGTACTTTAGAGAATATGACCTAATACACTTGGTTGTTTGCTTTCTTTCAAATTATTAATTCAATGAACTACAGAAAATTTGTGAATTAAATGTAATTGTTCTCAAATCAAATGCCCTAAAAGTTTCTCTTCTTAGAATGTAAATAATTTTCCAAAAACACTCAGGACTTTTAAACTTTTGAATGTATTAGCCCTGTAAATGGAGGTACTTCTAAAATAAGTATTTTAGACATTCTGCTACTGTTAGTAAATAATTTGTCTCTCAAATGCACATTTATTCCTTCAAAAAATATCTCTAGGCCTATAAGAAAAAAAAAAATTATCCATGCAAGCTGAATATTTAACCAAAATCATTCCTTCTATTACAGTGTGTATGGACTGGTATGATTATTTGAATGCTGGAATTATTATTTGAATGCAGAGTCCTCGGAAGTCAGCAGGGGGTTTTAAAACACCACATAACGGTAATTCTGCCGGATGCTTCCACACCCTCACCTAATTCAACAACAAGGTGGAGATCTCTGTCAGCTACTGAAACTGAAATTTGACTACGCTTCCCTGTCCCTGTTGTCAGGTGCAGAAAACATCCCTGTGTATTGGAAGCTTCTGCCTGGTGAATGTGCAGCCAGGGAGTGCTCCTGGGCAGGTCTCTTAGGGAATGGTGTGTCCAGATGTGGGCCAGCACATCCAGGAGTCTGGGGGAAGCTCCAGAGGCTCCAGCTGGCCCTGGTCAACACCCAGAGCAGCCCAGGAGGTTAAGGAGAGGAACAAGAAGTTAAGGACACAACCAATAGCAGGCTACAACTTCTTGTGGGTTAGTTTGGTGGTACACATGAACTCTCCTTGGTTTGTCCTTCTCCCAGGGAAAGTTCTGTGTAGCCACTCAGGATTCATAATCAGGCAGCTCTCAAATTATCTGTGAGAGAATTGGGACACAAAAACTGCCAGAGTCTTTCACTGAAAAATGGATTCTCATTTGTGCTTATCCTTCTGGGATTTAGGAACACTTTTCTACTTTTGAAGCACATGCACGGTAACAGCACCTGCACCTAGCAAAGCCTGGGCACAGATAGTGCCATTGCTAAATCCTCCTCAACACACTCTGGCAGAGCATCCAAGAATCCCTTCATTCCTGTTGTAAAGCAGGGGACCCCAACATCTGGGAGAAATGATGCATCTGACTCCATGGATATCAGAAGGCTAATTAATTACTTTATTACACTATATTATTTTATACTATATTACACTATATCTACACTGAAACTGCACAAGCACTCAACTCCACTGCACAGAATCTTGTGACTGTCAGCTGACCAACAGTCTGGACATGTGCTTGGCCCTGATGGGCCAAGGAAACAAAACACCATCATTTTGGGTAAACAATCTCCATATTGCATTCTACTTTGGCACAACACAGGAGCAGCAAATGAGATAAGAATTGGTTTTTCCTTCTCTGAGGTTCCTGGCTGTGATTCCCAGAAAATATCCTTGGGGAGTTATGCCTTGCTTTTCTCTGTGAAGAGAAATGTGGCCCCACGTCCCTGTTATCCAGAGCACCTGAGTGACAGCTGAAGTCCAACTGTAATCCAAGCCAAATCAAACAAAGGGTATTTGAGTATAATCAGAGAGAAGACTGGGGAAAGTGAGACTGGGAGCTGTAAACACTGAAGAAAAGATTAGTTAAGAGATTTTGTCTCTGTATATTTGAGATAGAATAACTAAGGCTTGTAGAACTACTGGGTGGATCTCTGGTGCCTGTTTCTTAAAGGGGATGGAAGCACTGGAGTATGAACAGAACATCCACAAAAATGATTAGCATTTTTGAGAGGTTAAATATGTAAAGGGAACAGGGCATTGAGAAATCACTTAATTACCATGGCCAGTAACTTCATGTGAGAAAATATCATAAGTTAAAATCAGTTCAACAAAAGTTTACTAAGAGCCATCCACATATTAATGATAAATTTCATTGGAACTGGCCTGTCCAAAATTGAGCTTTTCCTTTAGGCAGCATGATCAAGGACTAGTTTTGGATGTCTTCTAATCGACATTTGATGTCTGTCTCCCTTCACAAATAAGTTTTATCACTTTGGGTATTGGGTAAAATTCCAGGCAAGACCGCTTTGTGTTGCGCAGGTTATAGCAGTGCAAACAACATCCATAGGTGCATGAACACAGAATTTAAGGTAGTATTTCATGCCATATATATAATAACGTGTATATATATTACATATATAAAAAATATATATGTAATATATATATAAATATATATAATATATATATTATATATAAATATATATAATAAAGTGAACTAATTTTTATCTTTTGGATACCACTCTTGTAAAAATCTATAAAAGCTATTATTTTCTGTCATTTAAGTGCATATATTCAGAGTACCATCATCACTATTAATCTCCATTGTAAGTAGAACATCTAAAAATGCTCATTACGCAATGCTGTTTCCTTAAGGGAATAAATACAATAATTACTAATGAAAGCATGAAAATATCCTTAGTCTGATGTAACAAGAATTTCCTATTTGCTCATAATAAGCTGCCATTCATGTTAGATGTGATCCAGAATTTTGTCCAAATGCTTTCATAAATGAATTACATTTTTTTTTCCAAGTAGTAGAAATGCCACTTCTTCAGAAAATTTAGTTCAAATCATCTCCTTACCCTGAATACTGGCTTAATCCTTTGGGGCTTTTTTACAAAAATATGAAATGATCACAGATTGGTAATTTGGTTCTGGAAAATCACCACTGGAAAATTAGCGAGAAAGAGCAGGAAGTTTTTAGGGGACATTCAGTACTTCCTTCAGTGACAATGGCTGCACTTTAGACTGCTACTTGTTTCCTGATTTCCTGGTTAATTTACTGCTCCTTTTCCATGAACATAAACATTGATCTGATTAGTGGGCTTGGTAGTAATTCAGTGGAGCATTGTCTTGATCATGTTACTCATTTAAAAAGAAACATTATGCTCATTACTCAACCAATGAACACTTTTTCTTTCTCATTCTGTTACTTAAAGCCTGGGACCCAGACCTGACCTGCTGCTCTTTGGTGGTTCTGCTTTGGAGCAGCTTGGCTGATCTGTACCGTGAGGATCTCATCCGCTATTCCACCTTCTTGCCCTTCCCATGCAGCATCTTATGGCGTTCTACTAGTTTTACCCAACTTGAAATGTGAGAGGGAAAGAGCGAGAGAGCTCAAGAGAGCAGAGAGTGTGTCCCCAAGAGGTTTTACCTGGGTTTGGTGTCCCTGAAGGAGCGCGGGGCCTTTCCCTCGGCAGCATCGCCACGGCCGCGTAGGTGACGTCCCCTGCCATCCGTGAGCCTGTCCTCAGAGCTATGGAAAGAGCAGCTTTAACTCAGTCATTTGCATCCTGTCTCAGCTCTGCCTACCTCCAAAACACTCACATGCTGTGTTATGGCTCTGAGGAAGGCTGAGAAACACAAAAAAAGGAAGTCACTGAGTTACTTCTTTCAGCACAGCTTCAAAGCCTGTTTTCAGCCACCATTCTGTCTCTTCTTGCCCTTCAGAATACAGGAGCAAATGAAGATTAAAGCCCATCATTTTCACTAATATATAAGAAAAAATCTTGTTGGTCAAAGCAGAGGAAATTCTCTAAGGAATGCCCAAAAAGGGACTTACACAGGTATGAAAGGTTTGCTGGTTCTCAGGAGAGTAGAGAGTACAATTTCTGTGCTGTGGCTGTTTTGTGCTCCTGTGCATGATCTGACACAGCCTATCCACCTGAAAGAAAGACAAACAAGAAGGACATGTAACAGTGTAAGATGTCTTGAGGTTAATGTACTGCAACCATACAGCTTCAAACATGTAACTCAAATTCTAACCTCTCCACCCACAAAGTACTTCAATGGTTTAACAGCTGAATTTAGGTGATATTGATGATGCGTTAACATCAACTCAAAATAAAATTTTAAAAAGTATGATCAATGCTTTTTACAAGAATGTTTCCATACTTTATTGTAACAATTACAGTAGTTACAAGGAGCTGCTGTTCCTATTGCTTGAACTATTTCCTGCTTGAGCCAACAACTCCACAGTTGGAAAACCTGAGTTGCCTTTATTACCTTAAACTCCTTTTTCATTATCCACGTGTTTGCTGCAGGATATTTTGATGACATTGGTTTTGTCCTCTATTTCAGGTCAGGGGGGAGCCTCACAGATTTTAATTGAAACATGAATACCTTCTAATACCTAAAAATACATTTAAAGCACTCAGACATGGAGACTTGTGCATGACATTTCCTGCTCTGGGTTTTGTACCTTATTCCGACTTAGAAAATTCCCTCCAAGCTCAACACAGAAAAGGTCTGCAAACCTACATGGGTCTGTTGAAAATAACGTTTATACAGGCTGTTTGCAGGGTTTGGTTACATTCAAAGGGACTTGAAAAAAACACAAAGTTTGGGGCTGTGAACTCCTATTACTGATTTTTCCCTTATGATGTTCAACGCTGGTAACGGTGTTAAGTGCACAAACAAAAAGGTGTTGGGGGAGAAAAAAAAGAACCTTTGATAGTCATGGAACAGATTAGTCAGAAGTGCTGCCTGAGTATGATTTATAAGCAATGTATCTAAATCATGAGGGGTTCATTATCTGATAATGAACAATAGATCAATACCGTGAGCTGCAGCCTGATAAGGTTTGTTTCACAGACACCTACAGAGCAGCCATACCAGCAGCCTCACATGCAACAGAACTTTGTCCTCTGAATCAGTTTTCCCCTGAACTTGTCAGCATCCTTTACAGCAGGATAGTCAGGCTCTGAAATGGAAAAAAATGATAACCAAAACCCAACCCTGAACTAAACACCATTTCCTTATTTGGGGTTTTTCTGAAACTTTAGTCCATAAAGGAGAGGTAGAAGGTGGATTGTTTGAATTTTCACTCTCTTTCCATCACTGCACACACACTTCAGCAGTCTCTTCTCACATAATTTCCTCCTAAACCAGTCACAGCCATCCAGAGGTAACCACGTACAGTCTTGAGGCTGTTCCCTCTTGTCCTGTCCATTGTTCCCTGGGAGCAGGGCCTGACATCCCCTGGCTGTCCCGTCCTGTCAGGGAGTTGTGCACACCCAGAAGGTCCCTCCTGAGCCTCTTTTCCTCCAGGCTGAGCCCCCCCAGCTCCCTCATCTGCCTCTTCACAAGCTGTAATCTGGATTGAGTTTAATTTATTGCATGATCCACCTTCACCTTGTGTCTTTTGGGTTCTCCAGGTAGAGCCTTGCCTCAGCCTCTTCTTTCCTCCCAGGAAAGGAGTCTGGATTAATATGCAGACCTTACAGAACCCTGTGAGGCCCCTAAAATACCAGGGGCTGTGTATCAAACATCCATATGTCTGGGGAGGGAGGAGTGGTGTTTTAGCCTTAAATTTTCAGGCTTTTTGGCAGAATGTGGAGATATCTGAGGGTCCAGACTCTCTTGCAGCACCTGCAAGGAAGGATAGTGGGATTTTTGTGTGGGATTTCTCTGCACATCATGTAGAGCTTGACAGCCTGGAGCTTCAGGGGCTCTGTGGGGGGAGGCAAAGGGATGTGAGCTCATGTCATTCCCCATCCTGACGTGCTCCTGGGTGCACACAGACTCCCCCCTGCCAACTGCCAAGCCTGAGTGATGTCACTGAGGGATGTTCTGGTGGCAGCACAGTTACCAGCTCCAGCTATGCACAGAACAAACGTGGTGACAACTGCAGATGCCACCTCTTCTTGTGGGTGTGACAGCATCACTGTCACTGCATGGGAGGCAAAGGCAGACTGAAAACAGCAATGTGGGCTGCAAAGCAGAATCCAGCAAAGCAGAATCCAGCCCCTCCTGCCACAGAACAGGCAGCTCAGCCCAGGACTCCAGCTGCCTCATAATGCACATTTGAAAGAATTTGAACTGCCAGTCTAACAATAAAATTCCCAAAGGCTGAGCTGCGGCACAGAGGCTCCAGGCTAAACTGAGGGAGTCCCATGAGTAAATGTCCAGTTTAGGTTTCAGTTCTAAGCCTCTGCTGTGTCACATTGTCACTGTCATATTTTCTGAAAAATCCCTTTGCCAGGATTCCTTCTCCTGGGAAGCTGAGAGGCCTCAGAGAAGAATGAAAACAATAATTATCTGATTGCTTCTCTCTGTTTTGCTGCTTTGGAATGTGGTCTGGAGATTGTTTATCTAATAGGTGGTTGTTTGATTGGTTTCATATGAATTGTTTTGACTCGATTTTAATGACCAGTCATGGTCAGGCTGTGTCAGGACTCTGGAAGCAGTCACGAGTTTTCATTATCATTCTTTTGTAACCTTCTGTCTGTATCCTTTCTCTATTCTTTAGTATAGCATAATATAATATAATATAATATAATATAATATAATATAATATAATGTAATGTAATGTAATGTAATGTAATGTAATGTAATGTAATGTAATGTAATGTAATGTAATATAATATAATATAATATAATATAATATAATGTAATACCATAAAATAATAAATTAGCCCTCTAAGAACATGGAGTCAGATTCTCTCCTCCTTCTTCCTGGAGACCCTGAAAATACCACATCACAGCCTGTTTGTAAGGCAAGGTGCAAAAGCAGCACCCAGAAGGCATGATCAGAGTTAGGGCTGAAACACAGACACCTGTTGCTATAAAGGAATGTCTGTGCTTGGTTATCCCACACTGCAGCAGGAAAAAAGATGTCCTTTAAACTTTTAAACTCACAGGCTGAAATTTATTTATCTGTTAGTCCTTCCCTGCTGTGCTCTATCCTGCCATACAGACACAGCCTGCCTTGCTTCAGGTCTAGTAGAGCTCCTGTCTCTTACCCTGGCTGAGAAAGTCTGGGGTTCAGGTATCCCTTTAACCCGTGGGTTTGAGAGCCCTTAGCAAAGAAGGGCATCAATTCCAGGAGGCAGCTGGAAGAGCAAAAGTAGAAGGACTTGCCTGAGCCCATCAGCGGGCCAGGGGCAGGGGCCAGAAGGTGCTCAGCACTTCTGTCCCTCAGCATAGCATCCTTTTCTGGAGGTGTGCTGGGTTGGGCTGGGACAGAGCCCATTTCATTCACCATGGATTTGTGCTGGGAGCAGTGTGGGTGACAGCTCTCAGTAACACAGGGGTGGTTTAGCTGTTGCTGAGCACTGATTGCACAGCATCCTCTCTGCTTCTCACCCCCCCAGCAGCCAGGAGGCTGCACAGGAGCTGCGAGGGGACACAGCTGGGACAGCTGACCCCAGCTGACCAAAGGGATTTCCCACATGGCATCATGATCAGCGTTTAAAGCTGGGGGAAGAGGGCACAGGGCGGATGCTTTGGGTGTTTCCCAAGTCACAGTTATGTGTGATGGAGCCCTGCTCTCCTGGAGATGGCTGAGCACCTGCTGCCCATGGGGAGCTGTGAGTTAAATCCTTCTTTTGGCTTTGCCTTGTGTGTGCAGCTTTTGCTTTATCTATTAGTGTTATCTCAGCCCAAAAGCTTTCTCACTTACTCTTCTTGTTCTCCTCCCCATCCCCCAGGTGTGAGGAATAGAGTGTTTCTGAGCTGCTGATGGGTTAACCATGGCAGCAGGCCAGGCTGATTGCCGATACCTCACGCATTTGTGGGTTGTTGCTTCAAAAACTGTAGAACCTGAATCCAGATTCGCCAGTTCCCTTCTTTCCATGTATTCCAGAGCTCTTTTTGGAAATACATACCCATGTAGAGTTAGAAATCCCTTAGCCATTAATGCATTTATTTCATGTCAAAGTGCTTTGGGGTAAAAAATTTCTGTCTGCTTGTGAAATTGGAGGCAAAGCACGACCATCTATAAATTCTGTAGATTGAATGGACAAATGGTGCTTGTAAGCACACACAGCTTACAATTCTTCCAGAAGGTATTGGAATTAATACCTAATGGCAGGAATGAAGAACAAAGAGCACTCCCTTCCACAAAACTTCCAGTGCTCTCTAGCCTTATTTCTTTACAAGTATGTGACACCTTTAATTTTTTTCCCCAGGAGGCAGAAATACAACAATGAATGAATTTTTCTTGATAGTTTCAAGATTCAAAAACTCTTATCACACTGGCCTCAGGACAGATTATATAACCATGTGGATGTTACAGTCCCTAAATTATAATGTTTGCATTGGAGGGGGGGGTTCAACTTAAGAGAAATTTGTTGTATAAGAATCCAGCTTGAGCAACAAAGAGTGAGCAGTAAGATTATGTATTGCTTGGATGGAATTAACACATTGGAATTAGCCAAGCCTATAATATTTGCTACCAGTGAACTGCAGCAGTGGAACTGGAGTAGGAGGATAAGTGTGAAGCAGGGTGGTAACAGGAGTGCCCAGTGTTGTGTGGATCTTGAATGTGGAAAAACAAGGAAGTAGAAAGAAGAACAAGAAATCCTTTTCAGTTCTAAGTTTCTCATCACTGAGAGGTTTCAGTAAAGAATCCCAGGATGGGTCAGGCTGAAAGGGACGACAGTGGGTCAGCTGCTCCCACCTCCCTGCTCCAGCAGGGCTATCCTAGGGCACAGGATTATGTCCAGACTGGAATATCCCCTGTGAGGGAGACTCCACAGCCTCTCTGGTCTCTGTTTCAGGGCTCAGTCACTGTCCAGGACAGAAGTTCTGCCTCCTGCCCAGGTGGAACCTCCTGGGCTCAGTCCCTGCCTGTTCCTCTGGTGCCATTGCTGGGCCCCTGGAGCAGAGCCTGGGCCCTGCTCGGAGCCCTCCCTGCAGGCAGGGACACCCAGGGCTGAGGGCCCCTCTCAGCTGGGGCTCCTCTCCAGGCTGGACAGCCCCAGCTCCCTCAGCCTTTCCCTGCCAGAGATGCTCCAGGCCCTAAATCATCTCTGCAGCCTCCACTGGCCCCGATCCAGGAGCTCCCTGTGCTGTTGTAATAATGGACAAACTGGAACAATTGACATCACTAACACTGTACACAATTTATCCTGCTATGCTGAGAAATTGATGCTGGCTCTTGATTTCTCTTCTGTTAAAAATTGTTCTTATATAAACATCCAGCTAGTATTGCTCATGAACTGAACATCAGAGCTAATTAACTGTTTGGAAACGAGATGTCTGAGTTCTCTGAGGGTTGGGATTTTATGAACTGAGCGGATCTTCCCTGGGACACTTCAAAGAAATACAGTTTAGCAAGAGAAGCTTGAAAGCCTTCCACCACAAACCTTTGTACTTTTTTCCTTGCTGTTTCTGGTGCTTTTGATAAAATCCCCAAAAGTTGTTGAAAAGAGCTTAGGGGACAGTAAGTTACTGTCTTACAGTGTTAATTTCAGTTATGCCTAAATATTCCTTAGATGTTGTTCCTGCAAACAAACCAAGGTGATACAAACAAAAAGCAAAACCAAACAACAACATGCAGATGCACACAGAGAAAATTCCCCAAAACCTATAAAAGCCACCAAAATCTAAATATTCCTTAGATGTTGTTCCTGCAAATAACCAAAGTGAAACAAACCAACCAAACAAAAAGCAAAACCAAGCAACAACACACGGACACACACGGAGAAAATCCCCCAAAACCTATAAAAACCACCACCAAACCCAAGATGGTCCCTAGGTGTGATTCTAAGTGTGCTGAAGGAGAAGGGAGCTACAGGTGGCCACTGGGCTTTGAACTGAAGCCAGGCAGTAGCAGGACTAGGAAAGAAACTGCGCAGTATAAATTACACAGACAAGTGAACTCCTCCTCTGTCCCTTTTCTCTTCCTCTGCCCTTCTCTGACAAACTCCAGACCCTTCTAGCAGGTAGTTTTAACACTGCACTTCAATCTCACAGTCCTCAAAACCACTCTGCCATTGCACACACACTCTTTCCTGCAGGGAGAACAGATTTGAGTCCCTCAGGCCTCTTTTACTGGATTGGTGGATTTAATTTCATTTAGCTTACATTAAAATCAGCTGTCTTAACTTCTGGGGTTTTTTTTCAAATGCTGGATATTGCTTCTTACTTTACCAAAAGAAGACGGTGTGCATAGGTCTCATTAAATAGCTGGAAAGGACATTTAAATACATATATTGATCCTTAGTTCTGCTTTGTTCCTGCCCACTTGAGGAACTTTAGGTACATTTGAGCAGCTTAATGCCATTATTAAATGGAGACTTGTGAGGCTTGGAGCTACAGAAACAGCTTGGTTGAAACCTTACAGTTTGCAGTACTTCTGTAGCACTTCAAAAGGACAACCCTGGGCTTTTTGTAACAGCAAAGATTTGTTAACTTTGAAATTCACAGGCAAGGTCTTTTCCACAAAACCAAAGTGGGCATTCTAGCAAGCCCCTGGTGATCTTTTAAGGGCTTTGTCTGGAATATTTTTTTCTGGAAATTGAGAGTTCAGTGGAAAGTTTGGGGGTTTTTCCTTCTGAAATGGTTATAGTGATTTCTGTCTGCTGTCAGATGCAGCAAGGTTCAACCAGATTTTTTGGGGGGGTTCAGGATTACATCCTGGCTTTACCTTTAATGTGTCAACAGAGAGTCTAATGGTGATAAATCAAGGGAGTGCAGTCCAGGGAGGATCAGCCCTGGAGTGGGGGAACAGTGTGTGGTGAAGGAGAAGCAGAGAGGAGCTGTTGTGGACTGACCCCATTGCCCCATGCCCCTGTGCCTCTGGGTGCTGGGTGAGGAGGGGAGTGAAGCCAGGAATAAAGCAGTGAAATTGAGGGAAGAAGGAGCAGGAACAAGGTGTTGCTTAAATCTTTTTGTTTGCATTTCTCACTTTCCAAATCTATTTTAATTTATAAAAGTAATTCACTTTCCATAAGTCAAGTCTGTTTTGTGCATGATGGTATTTGATAAGTAATTTATCTGCTTTTATCATGACCCATGACCTTTTTCCACTTATTTTCTCCCCTGTCTTGTTGAGGAGCAGGAATGAGAGAGAGGTTGGATGGGTGTCTGGCTGCCAGCTAAGGTCAATCCATCACAACCATCTTACCAGCTATATTACTTTACAATTTCCTTTTTTTTCTTATAATTTTCTTATATATTTGCTAAGCTATGCAAAGTTCTAGTAAAACAAAGGCAGTGGATCCTGTGGTTATCTCAAGAAGCTGTTAAAAATATTAGCAAGAGACCACCTATGGGAATATTGACAGAAATCGACTCCTAAGTGAATTATCCTCCTGAACAGTAACAAACCAGTTTTAAAAGTCAGGCACCTGCTAAATGAGCTGTTCAAATATTTTAGTCTTTTGTTTCACTTGCACTAAACCCCCTTTACATTCTGAAATTAGTTTTTGAAAGTTTGGAGCAGAATTGAAAATATTTTCATGTAATGATACACAAAGATAGCAGAAAGCCCACCCAGGGAAAGGAAAACCAGTCTCTTAGTCTGACAAGAGTAACACCCCTCTCATCTCCATCCAAGTTAAACTCAAGGCTGTTCACAGATGGGCAGCAGAAATTGATACCAGCGTTGCAAAGATGAAGGTCAGAGACAGTGCCAAGCCCTGAAAATCCAGAGCACGGTCTCAACAGAAGGATGAAGGTCCCCAAGGGGAGCAATCCAGGAAAACACAGGCATGTTTGCATTTAAACATAATGTTCCTCTGGAATTTTCTGAGTAGGTGTGTACCTGCAGATGATGTGCAGCGTTTTTAGAGACCACAAACCTTGTTCCTCTTCTGCACATTCAGAGAACTGGCTTCATTTTTGCATCCTCTTCTTGTTACTCAAACAGGCTTCACGCTTCAGATTTTATTTCACCAGAAAGAAAACTTCAAAGCCACTCACACACACATATAAACTGCTTTATCACTTCCTTTTCTTTTGTGAAGTCCAGCACATGCTTTAACTGAATAAACAAAGAGCAATTCTGAGAAATGCAAATCCTTTCTTGGCAATGTGGTGTTGTGAATGCAAGGCAAAATCATTGGGATTTTTCTTTTATTTCAGAAGGATATTCATATTCCTTTTACTGAGATGATGGATCCAGGAATAATGGCAGAGATAAGCAGCCAGGCAAGGACAGCAAGAAGCCAGCCCACAAAAAGGCAGATGCTGAAAGGAAGTAAAATGAGAGAACTCTAATTCCTATCAGGCTGGCAACCTGTCATTAGTGGGAGTTCCACAGGGCTCCATCCTTGGCTCTGGTCTCTTCCACATCTTTGTAAATGACCTGGACACAGGACTGGAAGGGGTACTAAGTAAGTTTGCAGATGATCCTAAACTGGCAACAGTTAGCACAATGTGTAAATGCATTGTTCCTTTTGACGTCCTATTTTGTTCCTCTAGCTAGGAAGCATCCAGTTCCTAAATGCTACAATATTCTGTTGGGTCAGTGATGTTGCCCATAAAATATAAAAATGCTATGAAAATCCTGAACCACAAGAACTCAGAGTTTCTGGTCACACAACTGGTGAAGACTTTTTGCAGTGTTTGGGTTTTGTTATGTCTGAGAAATCTCTTTACATGCCTGAAAGCAACCATGGTCTTAGCAGGTCTTGGTGCTTCATTATCACTCAGATATGTTGATAAAATCAACCTGTTTCAGTCTGATGTAGTAACATTTACTTTCATGAATGTCCTTACAGTGCAACATGTAATAAAACCCCACTTCTCAAAATTCCACTTCAAAACAAGGTTCATGTAAATGAAGATCAAAATTCCTGTAAGTGGCTTTGGAAGCTGCCTAGAGGCTTTATGATACAGATCAAAGGCCACTAAAGATGCTTTAATAGAATGTAGATGCTCTCATACAGTCAGAACAAAAATAGGAGGAAGTAAATTTTGCAAGGCTTTCACTTTACTAGTCCCCATGGGAGCTCTTATCAGGCTACTGATGTTCACAGGTTCAAAACCATTCTTGTCTGGCAGCACTGTGGTCATGAAGCTGGCACCCTCTTTTTCCATCCTGTATTCTGCCTTTGGATTTCTTCTGCAGCTTCCATGTCAATTTTGCCTTCTGCAGAGCAGCATGGAGCAATGTGTTGTGTTGTAGAATCATGGAATGGTTTGTGTTGGAAGGGACCTTCAAGATCACCTTGTTCCACCCCTCTGCCATGGGCAGGGGCACCTTCCACTAGCCCAGGTTGCTCAGAGCCCCATCCAACCTGGCCTTGGACACTTCCAGGGATGGGGCAGCCACAGCTTCTCTGGGCAACCTGTGCCAGGGCCTCAACACCCTCACAGGGAACAATTTCTTCCTGATATCCAATCTA
Source organism: Agelaius tricolor (assembly GCF_023055355.1). Taxonomy (NCBI): domain Eukaryota; kingdom Metazoa; phylum Chordata; class Aves; order Passeriformes; family Icteridae; genus Agelaius; species Agelaius tricolor. The sequence continues at coordinate 13,218,101 of NW_027269263.1, forward strand.
AACCAATTCCCTTTCAGTTTAAAGCCATTCTCCCTTGTCCTTGTCACTAACTTTCTCTCTCCAGCTTTCTTACAGACCTTCCTCAGGCACTGGAAGGTGTCCAGCTCTGAGGTCTCCACACCTTCTCTTCTCCAGGCTGAGCAGCCCCAGTTGTCTTAGCCTGTCCTTGTAGGAGAGATGCTCCAGTCTTCAGAGCATCTCTGTGACCTCCTCCAGACCCATCTCAACAGATCCCTGTCCTGTGCAGATCCCCAGAGCTGCACACAGGCTCATTTCCTGACCACCTCCTTCTAAAACTTTCTTACTGGGAAATAGGCTCCCATTCTGCAGCCACCTGTTATTTGTGGATGATTTTGAGAAAAAAATGCAAATAGAGTGTGAGGAAGCCCTTAGACAACCTGATTTGAGCCACCAGAACATAGTACTGTAGTTTCAGCAACCTTTAAGTCTCTGAGTAATATGAAAATGGTTGCTGCAGGAAGTGGAGGTAATTTCTACACATGGACAGCTTCTCTTCTCTTCTTGCCAGGGCTGATGTGAGCCCTGACTGTCTCATCCATGACCTTCCAGCTGTTTTAAGGCTGGATGGATCCACTGGTATGAAGTCAGAGGTGAAGCCTTGAGAGTGGAGATGAAAGTGTCTCTAGTCTTGACAAATACACACCTCTTCTCTGTACTCAGGCTTTCCATTTGCAGCACCTTCTGTGCCAGTCAGCACAAGTTCTTTAACTTGCCATTTATGTCCAGTTGGTGCTCTGTTTTTTGCATATAATAAATATAATAAATGCATATAAATATTATAAATGGGATAGGAAGTTGGAATGTGAGACCTCAGGCACAGTTCTCACAGGTATTTGTTCCTGCACTAAATGTTACATGACCCCCCACACTGCAGAGGATTATCAGGGGACCCTCCAGGAATCCTCAGGGATGTTGGGGTTAACAAGGGAAGGAAGGAAGGTGTCTGTGGGTGCAAATAGCCCTGACACAGGGGAAAAAGCTGCTGCTGCTTTTATCAGAGCCCTGCCCCAGCAGCCACCTCAGTGAGTCCTGCCATGGGGCAGCCCAGCAGCCTGGCTGCTATGGTGATACCCATGAGACAGCTTCTGCTTCACCAGCTCCCCTTCCTTCCCCTCTGAGAATGAGAGGGGCTGAGAGTCCTGGAGACCTGCCTGGTCAGGAGGGCTGTGAGGGTCACCCTTTTGGGTTTGAGAACATCAAAACCTCAGAGGCTGTGGACAGCACTGATGGACACTACAGCCACTGCAGTTTCTGCACCCTAAAAGCTCTGGACACAGTAGATCACTATAACCAAGCTTTTAGAGAGTTTTAGTGCCAGCAGGAACAGGATTATGTCCACTAACCTCTGAATAGAAATAATTGGCAACTAAAGACGGAATTTGAATGGCTGTGGGCTTTGAGATTGATATCTTTGAGGAGCATGTTCTATTTTTAGGTTTACCTTGCATGGCTGGAAAATAGCTGCAATGGGGTGTTTGCAAGAAAGGGATCTGTTTGATGAGTTCTTATGCAACTTATAAGAAAAATGACAATTCTACTGGACTTGAAGGAGTCATGCATGGCCAGGCACTTAGACCTTCCCATCTCCCTTTAGAAATGTCTCAATCAGTTACTGAAATGTTTGATATTTAACATGGGAATATTAATATTGATATTTAACACTGCTGCTGTATAATCAGTCCCTCTTGCATAATTCCTGTGGCTTTGTGCACAGTATTCTGTGTCCTCAGCACCTGAAGAGCAATTTCAAGCAGAAGAAGAGTCTCTGCAAATATCACTGATGGCCAAACAGCTGCTTGTGCTGCCTGAAAGCTGCTGAGCTCAAGTGAAACCTTTCTGGTAACAATAACAATGATCCCTGAAAAAAGCCAGCATGGGGAGTGTCTTTGATAACAGAAAATAGCAAAATAGTTTGGCCCAGACAAACACAAACCAAAATCTGTAGTTGTACTTATGTGCAGTTTATTCATGACAGTTTTTGACTGTCTTTTTCTCTCAGAATCCTAGAAGGAACATCCAAGGTGCAACAGCTAAAAGCCCCCAAAATGCCTTACAACTTCTCCTCTCTCAAAAAGCCTCTTCCCAGGAACTCAGGGAGGGAGCTTTCCACACTGTAAGTTTGAGACTCACTGCATTCCTCTTAGAGTTCTGTTTGCATCAAAATTAATTATTTACATAAGTGATAAACCACCTGCACAGCTCTAGAAATGCAGAGCATGAGCTCTGATTTCAGCTGCACCAGAGGAAAGCAGGGACAACCTTAGGGCAGTTGACTGTGGAAATTCCTGGGTGTGAAGTTGGCATCAGGGGGACTTTGGACTTGGTCAGCAGGTCCACCTGCAGTGTTTCTTGTCACTAGTGGAACACCCACCACCCTCATCTGAGTGCTTTCCTGTGAGTTACAGGAGCCACTCAGGCTTTAATTGATTGAAGCAGAAAAACTCTGGAAAAAATATGTGACTTCATTCACTGTAGAATTACAATTTATATATCTTTTTATTCCTTACTAATGCAAATAATACTAGCTCAAAATCATGCAATTATGCAATCAAAAATTAACTTACAAATGACAGTTTAGGTCAGCTGTGCAAAGAATGGACTAGAATTCAGTAGTTTAGCTTTTTAAGCCCATATTCAAACTAGGACAGATAGAATAATAATAAAAACAAATTGCCATGATGTTTCCTGCAAGAATATAATGTTTTCTGCAGTATTAGAACTTCCAGGTAATTTGTCCAAAATTTCATTATTTCGCCTATTTTTACAGGAAGTATGCCTGAAGTATAAATGCTTCCAGTGGGATTTCACAACCATTCAGAGTTTATTTTAATGCATCATAAAATCTTTAAGATCAAGGGTTTTTGAACATTGTGCATAAAATACTGCATTACTTTTTGGCAGAAGGCAGATGATTATTAATTTCAACCCAGCATCACATCCTTGTTGTCAGTGTTCTTTATGATATACATTGTAGATTGATCTGCTCACACTCAGGAAGATCTTCAAATATTTGAAATAAGGTTATCAGAGGAAATTTTGAAGGTACAGCATCCAGTACTCTTAAATTTGAAGTATTTTTTTCTATACCCCTTCTAGGAAAACAGAGGGAAGGTGGTTAATTATCACATGGGAAAGCCTCCCCCTCCTGAAAATACAGGATTTATTATCCAGGGATACTAAGTTTGCATCTGCATCTCATAAAGATTGCTTAAAAGGGGAAAAAAAAAGGAGGAAGAAAATACTTTTTTGATACTATTCTCAGTGGCTTTTATTCTGCTTGTTCAGCTTCAGTCAGCTCCTCAGTTTATACTCAAAAGCTGTAAACTTGAACAGTGGCCTATATCCATGGAGATTTCTATCCATAAATGGGCTTGTTTTGGATTTGAACGATATGAATTTATTCTCCATAGCGAAGAGTTCAAAACCATGGAGTGAAGAAAGGTTTTCCCCTTTCCTACTCTGCCCAGTGCAGGAATAACAACCTGCTATTATCTATTTTAGGGAGGGAAAATGCTGAGTTTTTCATCCTAAGCCAGAGGATTTCCTTTAACTGGGAGCTAGCAGAGCTTTAGGTGCTGGGACAGGGCAGGTTTATCTGCAGAACTCCAGGAATCAAACAGGTCAGTGTTGTGTAACTCATACTTCTGAAAAAAGCCTACATAAGCACTTCAAATTTCCATCAGTTTAAATCAAATAGAAATTCTGATACATTTTATGGTGAAGTAGAGACATCTAGTGACTATTTTGTGTGGTTCAAATGCAAAGGATTAATGTAGGACGGAAAAAAACTTCCAAATTCTTGAGTATCCTTCTAACAATAGGTACATCTTTATATATAAAATAAATTTAGTCTGGCTTTGCATTACTGGCACTGAGGACAGTTTAGTGCCTAAGTACTGACACAGTTACTAACTCATGTTACTTGTTAAAGAATCTTCCTCAGAACAACTAGGCTTCAATCTCAAGCAAAAAATGTCCTTTTCTACTGAACCATCACCTGCCTGGCAAGGGAGGGGGAAGATGCTGGAATTAGAAGGGGAAGATGCTGGAATCAGAAGGAGAATGATGTTAGAACTGGGAGTGGACTGGAATTAGATGGTCTTTAAGGCCTCTTCCAACCCAAATCATCCTGGCATTGTTTCCATGCTGCCTTGGACAGAAAAGCCTCAACCCTGTAATCTTCTGCTCACCCACCTAGAGGCCTAAATCTCAGCTGTTTACAAACTTTGCTTTCCAGCTGGTACCTCCACAGTCCTCCCACTTCCTCCTGAAAGGTCAGTCAGGTGCTGCAGCACTCTGGGACACTTCACATTTTCTCATTTTATTTCAGCAGCCAAAGAGCACATTTTCCCAGAGTATGGGAGACTATCACTTTCTCTCTCTGCTGTCCTCCTTTCCATGGCAAAAGAGGACATTGTGGTTCTGCTCCACTCTGCTGTGCCCCCCTGCAGGGCTGCATCCAGCCCTGGGCCCAGCACAGGAAACACAGGGAGCACAAGGAGCCAGGCCAGAGCAGGGACACCAAGGGGATCAGAGGGATGGAGCAGCTCTGCTGGGAGGAAAGGCTGAGGGAATTGGGATTGTTCAGCCTGGAGAAGAGAAGGCTTTGGGGTGACCTCATTGTGGCCTTGCAGTGCCTGAAGGGAACCCACAGGAAAGATGGAGAGAGACTCTTGGCAAGGGCCTGGAGTGACAGGACAAGGGGGAATGGCTCCAAAGTGACAAAAGTAGGTTCAAATTGGATATGAGGAAGAAATTCTTCCCTGTGAGGGTGCTGAGGCCCTGGCACAGGGAGCCCAGAGAAGCTGTGGCTGCCCCATCCCTCAAGGCCAGGCTGGATGGGATTTGGAGCAGCTTGGTCTGGTGGAAGGTGTCCCTGCCCATGGCAGAGGGGTTGAGACTACAGCATTTTTAAAGTCCATTCCAATCCAAACCATTCCATGATTAATGCAAAACCTTTTACTTCCCAGGATTGTGATGGCCCATTTTCAAAACATCTCAGTGATATAAGCTGAAAATGCCAAAGTGTTCATCCTTCTTCTATGGCTGGTCCCAAGAGGGCAAAATATTGATTCCTTGACTTATCACCATGATAACTCTAAAGAACCCCATTTTCTGCCTTTATTGAGAAAATTGGAAAATCAACATGCAAAGGAAGCACAGGTCAGACTCAGCCCTGGTTTGATTCTGAGCTAAGTAGTGCCCCAGGGATATGAGGATTAGCATGTGGTATAGAGCTGGTTGAAGAGCAGAAGTATCTCTGTGAGAAGAATTCAAAGTTTTGGTATCAGTCAAAGTTACCAAAAACCCCAAAAATTTAGAAAAAACCCCAAAATTTAGAAATTTCTATGGGGAGGAAAATCCAACTAAAAAAAGGAAGTGGGCCTTATGGAAATATTTTTAAACCCAACTTTTAGAAATAATTTTATTCTGTATGAAATATCTTTTTAAAAAAACAGAAAAACATTATTTCAAAAATATTTAGGTTTTGTTTTTCAGCAGTGTCAGATATTCTTTCTGTTCCTCCCCATATCATTGCTTTCTGGTTTCAACCCTGAACTATGGAAGTTTAGGAGGAAGTGATCTGATAATCACAAACCAAAGCAATCTAAAAATCACAAAATGAGCAATCTAATAACCATGAACTGAGTTTTCTGTTGAAACAAATTTTAATGTCCAGTTGGTTTGAAGAGAATATGAACACACTCAGCATGTTGCCAGCTCAGGTTCTAAATGAAAATTATGTGTGGGCTGAAAGTCACAGTTTATGAGAAAATTCATCAAAATCTCAGTTTTTAATAGAACATACAAGAGAAGGGAGTAAGAATTAAGAATTGTGTATCGAAAGCTACAAGGTGAGAATTTATATTTGGAAAAAACAGATTGTGATTTCCTTCCGCTTTGCAGACCTCTAAACAGTTATTTTGACCCAATGTGGTGTGATGGGAGGAGATCAGAAATGGGGCTGTGTTTTCTTCAGTGAGTCCATTTTGATGGCAGACCTGAGAGCTGAAAGCAACTTTTCAAAATGGCAAGTGAGGTGCTCTACGCCGTGGTGTCACCCAAGGAAAGAGTGACTTTTGTTCCAGAAGCTTCAGATACAGGTAAAAAAAAATGCTCATCTTAATATTACTTATTTTCCTTTGCTCACTGACGCATTCTTAAAACTTTCACTCTTTCTTAAATTGTTCACAAGCGGCTGAAGTCAAGTGGAAAGCCTTTAAAAACTATTAATACCCAACTCTGTTTATTTTATATATATATATATATATATATATATATATATATATATATAGGCATGGCAAATTCATGTTTATTGATAAATGAATGCTGAATTCTAGCAAAAGTGAAGATTGACCTTTAAAATCCCATTCTGACTTTCAGTAAGATGGCTGAAATGGGACCTCAAACACATTAATGTTCAGACATTGAAGAGCTTTAATCAGATTATTGAAAACTCATTGACAGTTGAAGTTCACTGGATGGACTTCTCTTTCCTGCAGTCCACTTACATTTTGTATTTTAATTTGATTCTGTTTCTTAGTCACCAGAAATATTTTTAAATTCTAGTGATAGGTCTGTTTCTATTTTCTTGTTTCCTTCTCTTTCTTTTTTCTTTCTTTCTCTCTTTCTCTATCTCTGTCCCTCTTTCTTTCTCTTCTAAAAGTTCTGTGTTAAGAAAAATACAAGTCAAAATTTAACAGAATTTTCTACAATTTTGAAAACTGTTAGTACTGCAATTTGTGCATAACATACTGATGCCTTCAACTATAAAACTGTATTTCTTAAAAAAATATTTTCAAAAAATGATGTGCAAAATATTGCCATTAATGGATTTAGGTAGGAAATAATTCATAGTTTTAAAATAAAAGTATCAAGTTTTACTTTTTCAATTCTGATCAAAAAATAGCTCTTTTCTTGTGGTAAGAAAATTGAGCATGGAAAATTTATTTTAAATTATAATGTTCAGAGATTCCAATAGGAAAGGAAAATATGTCCTGAGTATACCAGTAAAGCAATATTTGTTCTTAAAAACTAAATATGTATATTCACTCATTGGAACAGAGTACAAAAAGCACCTATACAGGTATGAAATCCTTTCATCGCTAACTCAGCTTGCCCCTTAAATTACATGACCAGCTCTCTGCAGAAGAGCTCCACAGCCAGGACAATCCTTGGGACTCCAGTATAAAACTGTCCCCTAAGGATTTATTGGAGATGCACCCTCATGCCCAGCACAACTCACTGTGAAAGTGTCTCAAACTCAGAGAGTGTAAAAGTCTGTTCCATCTATGTTTATTTTTTTCCTCACCTGTCCCTTAAATTTCCAGTTATGTGTTATAGTTTTAAGTGCTTTCACACAGCTTCACTTTAGTGAATCATGCTTAAAAATTGCTGTATAAATTCTGCGAGCCCCCTAAGCCAAGATCATACTCCTGAAATTTGCCAATATAAGGGGCTTGGAAATTCAGAATCTAAGAAATTCTAATGGTCAATTATGAGGCCAATTAAGTAACCAAAATTTCACACAAAATGCTTTTCTTATATTTTACAGTATGCCAGCATGGTGGTTAGCCTGTCATAATATTTTTTTTAAATATTTTTAATTGCAATCTCTATATTCTTGTCACTTCTGTGCAGCTTGCATCCCTGTTGGAGTCCCAATAAATGCTTTACTTAAATAGCATCCTAAAGCAAGGATTTCCACAGGCTGATTGTAATATCTTGCACGAAGAAATACTTGAAATCAATTTTGAACTTGGCACCTATCAACAGCACCAGTGTGTCCTAGTGAGATATAGCAGAAAAACAAAATCACCTGTCTGTATAACATGTATAATATTTTTTCATGTTCTTATAGATATAAAATCATATCTATACATTCTTACAGTCTTCAATTTCTCTGTGTGTTCCATTGTTTTCGAACTTGAGAGCACAAGTGCAGGTAACCGAGCCCTCATCTTCTACCAGATGCTGTTAAATTGTTCTGACCACTCTGCTGTTACCTGTGAGAGATGCTTAGTTCTGAAAATGGGTTGGATTCAATATTTTTTGTAAATCTAAGGTTGATCTCAGCATCTCTGGCACCTTTAGGAGGTTGCTTTTCTTCAGGCAAGAAAAAAACCTTATTTCATACACTATCAGTGAGCAAATTTTTTGAAAGTAGCTCTTGGGGAATGAGGCAAAACATGCAAAGCAGGCAGCCCTGGAGGTTGTGGTGTGTTGCAGTTGATATAAAAATACAGCTCCTTCCTTCCTCCCTTCCTTCTGCTGCCACACCTACCAAAAACTGCTGGGGTCAGTGACACCTCCCACACCTTTGGGGAAGCCCACCCTGACAACATTTCATATGTTTTCTGTTGGTTGCAAAAGTCTTGTAACACAGGATGAAGTATTTTTTATAATGCTTGTGACCATGAGTGTCATAGCCCAGCTTGTGGTTTATTAAGAAGTAAATAGAAAAAAAAAATAGCCAAGGAAAGTGGCCAGTGATTAACTTCTGCTTAAAGACTGAGAGAATATATAATTGGGTGTGTAAGATATGGAATGACAAGGAAAAAATAGAATTCATAATAGAGTAGTTCAGTGTATGGTAACTGAGAGTCACCTAGAAAGACTTGTAAAATTGTCTAAAATTTAATAAATTAATCTTATTTATGTATTTATTTATTTACTTGGAATATTGCACTGAAGAACCATTGTTGCAGGAACTCTTCTTGTACCTTCAGCCCTTTTTGTCCCTCCAGGTGATTCAGTCACATATGCTGAGGTGAATATGAAATGGAGATCTGACAGCCCTGGCAGCACACCCAAAATTACACATTCAGGTATGGCAACCACAGGACACTTCATATTTTCTCATTATATTTCAGCAGCCAAGCATCATATTTTTCCAGAGTATGGGATGGAGTCACTTTTTCTCTTTGCTGCAGGTGATTTCAATCAATTTTTCCCTGCTCCCCACTCCTGAACAATGCTCAGAACATGCTTAAAAATCATTTTGTAGTAGAGGCACTTGAAAACTCTTCTGTTCATTTTAGCAGCAATTTCCATGTACTGCTTTTCACTTCTGAATGAATTCTGAGTGAATGAACAGGCCAATAATAGTATTTAAATAAAAACTGAGCTACTTTTGAAAAGTAATAGCCAAAAAGCAAAAAATCTGCCTGTCTTTTCTTAAGTTAAAATTTTAAGGTAGTTAAACTATTTCAAACCATGTAAGCAGCCCTGAAAGAAAATTTTGTTCTGCAAAGTGAAATAATATATTGGATATGAGTTTTGACTCTTGTGTATGAGGTGAGAATGAAGAAGAGAATATTGCATTCATGTGATGCATAAGAGGAATCAATATATGCATGGAAAAAATGTTAGCTGTGGGAAATGCTAGTGCAAACTAACATTTCCCCTGGGGTTTCATTTGGTCTCACAACAAGGAAAAGGAAACTGAAAGCTTCAGATGTGTTTTCTGAATAAAAGTGGCAGTCAGGCCACTCCCAAAGAGGGAGTGGGCCAGGTGGAGACCCTGTTACAAAGACAAAACTAATTAACTGGCTTCACTGAAATGCCCTATGATTCTATCCCAGTGGATCCAGGCTTGGAATGCAGCATGGAAAGTGTCAGAAATGCAATTTTGATATAGGACCATTGATCTGTCCGCCTTTTTGGCCCCTTTTTCTATCCCAGTCCTCAATCCCTCTCTTCCTTTCTCTGATTCTGGCTACACTGTCCAGGTTTTTAGAATTTTCTTCAAGGAGTATCAAAATCCATATATGCTCTACATATGGATAAATGCTACTAGGAGATCTCCGTCCCTTCATATTCTTACCTGGAACCTCTTTAAAACCACAGAAGCTGAATGTTCTGATTCTTGTTTGGATTGGGGAGCAGTTTAAATGGAAAGTATTAAGGAATGAGGATCAAATGAACACTGTGATCCTAGCCAGGATTAAAGTTGGAGGAGAAAATGATGGAGGCACAGATTTAGAGACCAATTAAATAAGTGTGTCTTTGTTGTGTTTAAAAATTATGGTAATCTGGGAAGAGTCTCTAGGATTTCAAATTACCTATAATTTTTTCTTTTAAAGCCTGAATGGGACCTTCAAGCTTTCCTCGTGGGTCTTCAGTTGTGCAGCCTCAGACAATTACCACAGGATAGCACAACCACTGCAAGCCATTTCCTAAGGAAAAGGCAGGGCATGTTCCAGAGTGGGAAGCACTGGCAGTGCCGTGTGTGCATGTGGCAAAACTCTGGCAGAGCAGTGCTGGCAAAGCTGTGCTCTGCCACTAAAGGCAAGAGGTTGTATTTTTAGGTTTCTTCGCAGCAGCTGTGATGATAAAATTTAGAACCGATCAAGAAAAGGTTTCTTCTGACCCTGAGAGTGTGATTTTAATAGTTACACATAGGTTTGTATACATATAAACCTATATATATACATACACATATATATATAGTGTGTGTGTATATATATAGTATATATACTATGTATACTATATATATTATACCTATATATAGTATGTATAGATATATTTGTACACATATAAACCTATATATATGTATATATATATACACATATATATACTATATATATTGTGTATAATAGATAGTATATATCTCTATATATACTATATATAGATATATAGTATATATAGATATATACTATATGTATACTATATATACTATACATATATACAAGTGCTGGATCTATAGCAGGAGGGACAATGATTTTTCATGCTCCATAACTCAGAACAGAAGTTTCCTTCTGTTCTGCCCATGGTGACACCCCTGTCCCTTGTCCCTTTGGCAGTGACCTGCTCGGAGAACTCCCTCTGGTGCTACCTGGTCTTCGCCCTGCTCTTCTGCTCGGTGGTTCTGCTCATCACGGTTATCCTGCTTGCAGTGAAATGCTACAGCCGGTGAAACGTTATAGCTGCTGACCCTGCTGCCACAGCGGGTAAGCCCTTCCCAGCCCTGCTGGATTTCCTCAGCATTGAGCGCAGGAGGTGCGAGGAAGCTCCCAAACCACAGGCTGGTGTTTTTAGGCAGCAACGGTAACACTCACAGAAGGCTGAGCTTCTCATATTCTCTAATTCTAGCAGCTTTTGTCTCTTTTATTTCCAGATAAGTCAGCACAGGAAGGTTCTGATTCTTCAATGGAATGGGATGTAGTGGCTGTTTTATTTGACATTATTTTGGCTGAAGAGACAAAATGAAGACATGCCATCAGTCTGATCACTCTCCAGTTATGTCATCCCAGATCTCTGTAAAACCTCTAACCTCTCCGTATATGGACAAGACATGTATTAATTTTATTTGGAATTTTCTTAATCCTGTAATACCAGCAACCATCCAGCTATATCAGTGCATGTATCAAGACATGGGCTCAAGCTCCTGCATCAAAAGGTGGATTTGGGCCTTGTTTGGACAACAAAAATGACCAGGTGGAGACATACTTTTAATTCACATCTGACTTGATTCTGCACTGATGTGCAACACAGAAAAACTTTTGGATTATATGCAAGTGCAAAAATTCACGGACAAAACAGGGAATGTGAAAGGTTGCAACGAGGTTTTTTATAAAGCCAGGGCTTGAACTTGATTTTTCTTCTTCTGACAGCCTTTAGTTGGATTTATATGAAAGGGATATTGAACGTTCAAGAAACTGAATGTTGTTAGTAGAGAAGTCTCAGTTTCATCTCCTCATTGGCTTGAATTAAATTGCTCTGTTCCACTTGTCCAGAAGAGCATCTCACAATATATTGTTTCTGTCTTGGGGCAGTAATTGATTTTTGTATTTGTTTGGGTTTGGTTTTTTCCCACGTGCCATAGCTTCAGTTAAAACTGAGTTCCCACTGGAACTGAGGCACTGAAGTTCAAATAAAGGGGGATTAGATATTAGATTGTAATTATGACCTTATTGTCTCTTTTTATATTATTTCTGGATCTTATCCATTTTAACTTCTTTGTGGCAGGCTGCAGAGAATTTGCAGACTCTGAGTAGGAGGAGCCTATATAACAAATATTTCTAGAATATTTCTTGTATTTAAACTTACCTGTACTTTAGCTGTTGCTGCTGTTGGTAATGTACCCTATCTTTATAATACATAAATGCACAGAAGTCAATAAAGGGATTCAGTAAAGCACTTTTGCTGGTGTTTGGTTGGTTGGTTGGTTTGGTTTTCTCCAGTCTTCTGTTAGTCAGACTGGAGGAAAAATAACATTTTGTATTTGTATGAGTGTCAGTTTTTGTGGGGTAGCCCGTTTATAGCACATCTGTTTTATAGATCTTGCTACTTACCCTCTTTTTTTTTTCAGACTTACCCTTGCCCTCCCCTCTTCAAGATAAAAATGTAGCACATAAAACTCAAAAACCAGAAATTAGACGCAAGACACAGGCAAAATCAGGAGACTGGACATTTGGTAATATTAGAATATTAGAAATACTAGATGGGTGGTAGAAGACAGTGCAAGGTGAGGGTAACACAAGACAATCAGTGAGGTGTCAAAACCAAATATAGCAATATTAATTTTAATAATATTATATTTTTTAAATAGTTGAATACAACTCTGTCTCAGAGGAAGGCTACATGACTGGTATTTCCAGGGAGGTCCATTCTTTTACTTTTCTGCTTGCAAATGTCGTCAGTGAACAGCCTCACAAGTACCCTGGGTCATATACCCCTCAGATTTCAGTGTGTGATGGAGAGAAGGAGAGATGTAGAGAGAAGGAGGATCATTTCATTGATTTTATGATAATTTCCTGGGTATTGGCTTTGTAGTCTATTTCTTTGTGAAGTATAAAAAGAGACAGGAAAAAAATATTTTTATTGTTTCTGACCTTTTCATCATCCTAAAAATATTGAAAGTTTCATGTCAGGCCTCCTAGTTGAGTCAAAAGAATTTCTTGGAGGTCTGAGAGGGGCTGATTCCCAATCCCACATCCCGTGATGTGGGATCTGGACAGGCTGGGTAAATGGGCTGAGACCAAAGGATGAGGTTCAACAAGGCCAAGTGCCGGGTCCTGCCCCTGGGCCACAGGAAGCCCCAGCAGCTCCAGGCTGGGAAGAGCCCAGCAGGGAAGGAAGGGCCTGGGCCTGCTGGCCCACAGTGCATGCCCAGGTGGGCGAGAAGGCCAATGGCTGCTGGGCTGGGCCAGCAATGGTGTGGCCAGCAGGAGCAGGCCAGTGACTGTCCCCCTGCTGTGGGCACTGGGGAGGCCTCACCCCAAGGGCTGTGTCCAGTTCTGGGCCTGGCACTGCAAGATGGACACTGAGGGGCCGGAGCGTGTCCAGAGGGGGGAACGGAGCTGGGCAAGGGGCTGGAGCACAAGTCTGATGAGGAGCGGCTGAGGGAGCTGGGGGTGTTTAACCTGGAGGAAAAGGAGGCTCAGGGGAGCTCTACTGCTCTCCACACCTCCCTGACAGGAGGGTGCAGCCAGCTGGGGGTCAGGCTCTGCTCCCAGGGAACAAGGGACAGGATGAGGGGACACAGTCTTAGGCTGTGCCAGGGAAGGTTTAGTTTGGACATAAGGTGGATTTATTTCATGGAAAGTGTGATTCGATATCGGAACGGGCTGCCCAGGGAGGCGGCGGAGTCGCCGTCCCCGGAGCTGTAGGAAAGCTGCACGTGGCGCTCAGTGCCGCGGTGCGGCTGACGCGGCGGCGAGCGTTCAAAGGCTGGCCTCGCTCATCTCCGCGGCCTCTTCCCGACCGACAGCTGCCGTGACCCTGTGCAGGGCACAGCCGGGTGCGGGTTTCCCACCGCGGCCAGCACGCCCTCGCACCGCGCCCCCCGGGCCCGCCTCGCTCCGCTCCCGTCTCCGCGGCAACCGGGCGGGCCGGGCGGGGCCGCACCGCCCTCGGCGCCAGGCGTGGGGCCGGCCGGGCCGCGGCGGGCGGAGCGTCCCGGGAGCGGCGGCGCGGGCAGCCCCGGCCCTTCTCCCTCACGGCTCCCCCGGCGGCCCTGCCGGCTCTCCCGGCGCCATGTGCGAGCCCAGCAAGCAGGACATCGCCGCCATCTTCAAGCGGCTCCGCTCCGTGCCCACCAACAAGGTAAGGGCCGGGCCGGGCCGGCGGGCAGCGCTCCGCCGCGGTGACACGTCGCACAGCCGGCGGGGCGGGGGAGGCGCGGGGCCCGCAGCCGGGCACGTCCGGCCCGGGACAGCAGGGAAAGGCCCGGTGGGTCCTCGGGGTGGCCGTCCCGGGAGCGGGGGAGCTCTTCCCTGCCTGCCCCTCGTCCCTCCGGCCGGCATCCCGCATCCCGAAGGGATGAGCCCTTGGGGAGGGAGGTGCGGCGTCCACCGGGTGCCTCAGGTCTGCTGCGAGTCAGCTCCGCTGAGCATAAAAGCAAGCTCCCAACCAGCTGCAACGTAGTGTTGAGTGTGTGTTTATTTTATTTTTTTCCCTGTTTTTATTACCCAGTGAAGTGGCACGGCCACCTGTGCAGTGATAAAAGTTTGTTGTTTTTGGATCCCGTTGTGCTTGTCCCGTGCTCAGGTGGGTTTTCCGTGGGATGAAGGTGTTTCTGCAGTGCCCATTGGGCTGGGAAAGGTGGCTGGCCAGGTGACGGGGCACAAGTGCCTTCAGCTGCTCTGTGCTGCTTGTTTGTGTTGGCTTTGCGATGTACGCTGAGAACATATGTGAAATATACACCCACCAGGAAACTTCGGATTAGCATGATGAAGGAACACGTTAGGTTTGTTTTCTGGGAATAGGAATCCGGATGTCTGTCTCTGGTCTGAAACTGACTTCCACTCTTTGAACACAATTCATTAAGACTGTGCAGGTCTGGTTTCTCAAAGCAGAGCTCAGAGGTGAGCACTCAGTTTCTAACAAAAGTATTCTTAAAACTTGCCTTTGCAATGGGGTAAAAAGTTTATCAAGGAAAGGTCCTAGTCCCAACAAGGACGGTGAGAGATCTCTTAGAAGCTCCTGAAATTCACTGGCACTCTGCCTGAAAATTGAGTAGTTTAGGGTTATTGTGGTGCTTTTTTTTTTTGTTTTGGGATCACCGGAGAACTAGAGAGTACTGTCCCTGCCTGGCAAGCGTGGAGTGCCTGGAGCAGTTCCCCTGTGCTGGACTCCTTGCTACTGTGTAATCAGGTGGATGTGGTACCTGTGGTTGCTCAGGTGTATCTGTCTCCCCATGTCAGGTGTCACACAGAAATTCAGTGTTGACATAGCAGTAGTAGCACAATGTGTGCTGCCGCTCGCCGTGGGCCAGTGGAAAAGAAGTGGCCGAGGCACAGAGAACTCGATAACAATGCCGCGGTGCCCAGTCTGGGTGACCTAAGGCAGGGAGGGAGTGGAAAACAGCAGCTTAGATCTCACAACTCTCCCACTCCTGCCTGTCTCACTGTTCTCCTGAAATAAAAGTTGTTTCTTCCATCAGTTTCTCCTCTCATGCTTGTTTCCTTTCTGTTTCCTTTCGGTTGCCCTCTTCTTAAGCAGTCTATCGGCCCCTTTTATTTGCAACTCGTTTTTTGGGGGGAAGAAAGACATGGGGAAGTGCAAATATTGAAAAGTGTTCTGGATTAAAAGTTTAGTAATTTGCTTTAGCTGTGCAGTTTATGGATAGAGTTTAGGAAGACCTGCCTAATCTAGGCAGGCATGTGCATTTACACTGTTCTGGGTGCTCTGCAGTAGTTCTTAGTGCATGTGAGCTTAGGAAAATAATTCTCCTTTAAATAAATGTGCAGTTTACTATGTGGATTAGAGTGTGTTGAAAGTGATGTTTTAATAATTGTCTTGTAATTAACACTTGTAATTTGATGTTAGTTCCCTTTATGATGAGGTTTTGAGTTCTTGGTGTCTTTGGGTGTTACATAATGTAGAGCTGGCTGATGACAGCAGACTGTTGATCAGCTGCCTGATGACTTAACAAACATGTTACAGTTACTAACTAGGATGTATTTTGTACCCATAAATATGTTCATAGTCCTTAAGCTACTTGATATTGTTAACTTGAGTGTTTGAGTTGTACAGCTCAACCCCTTTGAAGACTTGCACACTCAGGCTGTGCTGAAAGTCTCTTTGATTCTGTCAGACCTTTTAGATCTGTTCCTCTGGAAGTGTTTTTTCATTTCTTTCTTTCATCCTGTCTCTGCTTGGAGTCCCAGTGTGTGTGTTGTGCTGGTGGTTTATCGGTAGCTGAGTTTTGTTGTTACAGTGTTATTTGGGTGTGGTTTGTGTTTGTGTTGGGTTTTGCCCCAGCATGGACTCTACTATCTTGTGTCCCTTAAGTCATTTTGAGGTGATGACGCTTCCAAAAGAGGCAGTGCTCTTGCCTTCCCGTGGCCAGCCCTGCAGCTCCCTCCCTTATGGTGGCATTCCTGGCCAGGTGGCTGTGCTGTGAGCTGGCCCTACCTTTGCTCTGAGTCCAGGTGCCCGTGCAGAGCCGCTTCCCAGCGGGATCAGCAGCTGGATTAGTGCTGATGCAAGGGAAGGAGGAAAGCATATCTGGGGACAGTGGCTGGTGACTAAGAGGAGCTGTTTGGGTGTAGATCCCCTTGGCTGAGTGTGGCACTGCCTCCTGAGTTCCAGCTGGGTTAGTGCTCAGGCCGCTGGATCCACAGCCCGGGAATGGCAAGGTGTGGATCTGCCCTGGGGCTGGAGTTCTGGGGGAGGTTCCAAATGTAGAGGCTGAAAGTCGCCGTGTAACCCTGACCTCAGGGATAAGTGCTCTTCCTGAACCTACTCACCTCTTCTGCTTGTGCCCAAAATAGCATTTCTATCAGCTATTTATTACTGCATTTCCACAGCCAAGGCCAATATTTTATTTATTTCTTTGTTAATGTAGGTGCTTTGCGCAAGGTGGATGATTTGTGATTTATTGACTGCTTGCCGTGGATTATACCCAAACCTCTGTTTGCTCTTGTACAAACATCTCAGTCAGGTCTTTGGCTGGTTTTTCTCCAAAGTGACTCTTACTGAATCTACACTGTGAAGTGTTTCAACACAAAGTAAATAAAAAGCGTGCAAGTGTATTTTGAAAGCACTGGATTATTTAAGCATATCCTTCAAATTTCTTTTTAATCAATATTTTAATATTTGAATTGCACCTAAATCTGTACAGAAAATACAATTTGTTTTTTAAAATGGAAACAATTTCTTAGGGTGGCTCTGAAATTGATTTTAATTTCTTCCCCTTGATTCTTCTTAAAATTTATCTGGTGACAAGAACTTTAAAAATTGAGAAAACTAAACAAAATTAGTCTAAATGTTAGTGGTACATGCATCTATTTCTGTTGCATCACATTGATGGAAATAGCAGTTCCTCCTTTGCTTTCAGAAGAAAATTGGACGTTCCTGCTTGCATCTCAGTCCTGAAAGGTGCATTTTTATGCCTGGGAATAATCTCCACAGGTGTCTGGTAGGGACTCCTGTGAGAGTGAAAATACTGAGCTGTGGCAGCCAACTCCAAGATGATGCAATTGACTTTAAGATGTTGAAATTATAAAGTGCTCATAATTGGAAGGAAGGAAAGGGAAAGGAGAAGAATCTTCAGGTATGTTTATAACTGAACTTTTAAAAATATGGGTGTTTTTTTTTTTAACCACCCACTCCAGATTCTCGTTTCCCATTTGTACTCCAGGGAATTTCCACAGGACTTCCAGCTGTAAGTCAGCTTTGCTCTCCTGTATCAGAAGTGAGACCAGGGTTGCTCTCTTGGCTTTGGTTTCAAGCAGAATCTTCTCCTTTTTTGTTGACCCATCCTCCTTTGGCCTTGCAAGAAAAAGCCTGAAAGTAGTAGATTTAAAATGAAAATAAATCTCATGTTTTAAGGATCTGCTTCACAGAATCTGAGAAAAAAAATAACAAGTTCTGGCTACTTAGGCTGTGTGTTTTCTGAGAATATGGCATACATGAAGTCTTGCTCATTCTTCTTATTCCCCCACCCCTTCTGTGCCATTCTTCCACCTGAGCTTGTTTCAGGAGCTCCCTCTAACCCCTCCTGCTGTCCCCCATTCTGTGTTGCTCTCATTTCTGCTGTATGCCAGGGAATGCCCCATTTCCGCATGCAGGAGTGGGATATGTAAGTAACATCAGTAAGTGTTAGGTCCCTGTTGAGAGGGAGAGGCAGGACTTGCACCTGCAGGAGCTGTGATCTCCATGATCTCTGTGTGTGTTACCAGTCATTACCTAACTGCAGCTCACCCTGAAAGTGTGCAGTTGTTGGAAGAGTTAATGCTGGATCTGCTCGTGAACTGTGCTTGTGCCTGATAAATTTGGACTGCCCAAGCTAAATAGACCCACATTAAACTGAGGAGTTTAGCCTCAAACTGCTTTGGGCATGTAGTTGAAATTAATTTGGATGGATGATGGATGACATGACTTGAGCCCAGACTCAGGGCTTGTTTGACTATGTATGTACAAGAAAATAAAGACAAATCTCTGTCCAGGTTTACAGAGGGAGTTTCTGGCAAGAAGGCTTCTTAATTTTATTTTTATTTTGTTGTTCAGCTTGGCAAGGAGGTGCTGGAAGCTCTGTGGCCTGTTTATGATGTTCCATATGTTCCCACCTGTCTTGGAATAAACTTTATTTTTTATATCTGCATATAGCTAGAACTTCCATTGCTATCTGAGGATGCATTCAGTTTATAGGAGGACATTAAAGGATAAAGTTGCAAATCGGGATGCTGTCATATTGTGTGTAAAAGCTTGTCTCTGTGGAGTGATTTCTTATTAGGTGCCCCTGGGTGGATGCTTTTATTGTAAAAATACTTCTCTGCAATCTTTGCAGATACTCTGAAAAAGCATTGATCAGATAATGTCATACAAGACTAGATGTGTACACATGGAATTGACTCAGAATAGCTGTTTCTGTTTAAAGTTATTGTATTCCTTGCATTTGATAATTTATTTGTATCAGATAATTTTTTCTGGTTCTTGCTTTCCTTGGTCAAAGAAGCACAAAACTCAGAATAGCTGAAAAAGGACTTGAAAGTTGTGGTCTGCTGACCTGCAAAGTGTATGAGACACACACAGACACAGCTCTTGCTGTTTTGGCTGAGTGTTAGAGGTCCATCCTGGTGGAAATTCCTGGGTTTGTCCATGCAGTAATTGTGGACCTGGTTGCTTTTTAACCAGCGTGGCACAGACAGAGGAAAGGCTGATGTGGCAATTGCTGTGTGATGAATCATGCGAGTATCTGCAGAGGCTGTCTGGATAAGCCGTGCTCAGAGGCCTTCTTCACACAGCTGGATTGCCATGGCTTGCCCTGAAGGTCAAGGATTCAGTATAGGAAAGTAGATAATGAGGGCATTAGTCCTGCTGATAACTTTCTGGGGACTCAAAGGTGCCACATGAGGAGAGGCTGCCTTTGGGGAAATATTTCTTAACCACTTTCCAGCAGTGCTGCAAGTGCTGTGTTAAACGTGTGTTTGAACTAGGCTGATGTGGGTTCTCTGACCTGGTTTCTCAACCTGTGTACAGTGGTTATTTTTGGAAATGGGGAGGCTGTAGCTGTGTGAGCAGATTGTGTAACTCCTCTTTAGATGTCTAAAATTAGGATACATGGAGTTGTCATGTCAACAAACGCTGTAAGAATGAGTTAACAAAGTTGGATCACTGTAGGGGTGTTACACTGACCTGTAATACAACTCTAAGGCCTGGTTATGCTCAAGTCCTGTTACTGATGTTTGCTTGCTTGCTTTCAGGTGTGTTTTGACTGTGGAGCAAAGAACCCTAGCTGGGCAAGCATCACCTATGGAGTGTTTCTCTGTATCGATTGCTCAGGGACCCACCGGTCCCTTGGCGTTCACCTGAGTTTCATTCGGTAAGTATTGCTGAGTTTGGACAGCAAAATTCATCTTTTAATGGTCTTGTTTGTTCACACACCTGCTCAGAGAGAAAAACCCATTCTTCCTTCAGCTTCTGATTGTTTTGGCTTTGCTGTATCTGATAGCTTTTTGGTGATTGTGTTCAATTTGCAGCTCATTGTGGTGGCACCTGAGTTCTACCCTTCCAAGCCAAACTACTCTGTGGTTTTGTACATACATACACAACTATTCTAGTACTTGGGTAGTGCTCAGGCAGGCAGCTGGTGCAGTAAATCTGCACCCTGAGCTGGTTCTATTCCAGGTGAGTGTCCCAGCCACTGACTCAGGGTCTTTTGGGGTCTGATAAATAACTACAGATTACTAAAAAAAAGGTGGGAAGAGAAACACTTGGCAAAAAACCAGAAACAGTGATTTTAAGTAGCTTTGGTGGTGACACTAAAACCATTTCTTTGTGTTTAGGTCAACAGAACTGGATTCCAATTGGTCCTGGTTCCAGCTGAGATGCATGCAGGTTGGAGGAAATGCAAATGCTGTACGTACTCCCAAGTGTTTGCTTTGCACATTGAAGCTTGGTAGGCTTGGAAAATGTTGTCTGTCCTTACTGCCTCTCTTCCTGGGATTATTTTTATTTTTCCAGTCCTTTTTCTTTATTACAGCATCCCACCTCCCCATCTTTAAAGAAATCCTCTTGATGCTGATTTCATTGTCCATTCTTGCACATTCTCCATTTTGGTATAGTCTGAAAATGTTTTGGTTTTTTTCTTATAAGTCAGTGATGAACATCACTGGAAAGGCCAGATCAGGTTCCTTGTCAGTACACATCTAATTTAGACAGCTGCTCAAAGATGGCTTGTAAAGCAAGCTTATGGCCCCTTCCTGTGACCATCATTCCTTCCATGGCTCATGAAAAACCATGCCAAAACCCACAGAACTGCCAAAAGTCACCCTGGAGTAAAGATCTGACTTCACCTGAGTTAGCACTGCAGATGAGACATGCTGCATTGTTGGAGGGGGGCTAGCAGTGTCATGGTTTGGGCCAATTCACATTGGCTGGTACTTTCAACTTCATTTTTTATGTAGTTACACAGCATGTTTGTAAATTGAAGTTCTGTTGAACTGGTCTTGTTCTCAGTCTCCCTTTTTGTTTTTTGTAAACTCTTTGGCTATCTTTTCCCAGCTTTTTCCACAAATAACTGAGAGTTCTTCCTTAAGCTGGCCCACCCGGTGTGGGAACATGCAACTTCCAAAAGCAATTTCTGCTTTTCTTCTAATTCCCTGAATGCTTATCCCTTATATTTTTTTCATTTGTGCTTGGTCCTTAATGTTGTTTCTTTAAGAAGCTTCACCCAAGCTTGCTTTCCATTGTGTTTTCCTTGACAGTTTTAACTATCTTAAGTCTTTAGGGTTTTTCTAATTTTTTTTCCTATTTGCATACAAAAAATGCTGAGTTCAGGGTCATTGTAACTTTTCTTCCATTTCTGTATTTTCCAGTCAGATATTTCTCTTTGAATTTGGCATGCAGCAAGTCACTATCTCAGGCTTACAGATCTGAGCAGTTACATGGTGTCTCCTCCCTCTTTTTCTTCTGCCTGTACTTGCTAAGTTATTCTTTTCCATGTTAGTACTGCTGTTATATAAATGTCCTCATCCAGTTTCTGTTATGTCACTTAGTACAAAAAAATCACAGTTTTGACTAATGAGAAGAGGGGGATTTCGTATTAAGAATAATCATCATATTCTTCATCATGTTAAGAATAGTTTCTTTTTTAGCCAAATGCTTAAAAGCCTTGATTAAATGATATCAATTCTGCTATGTAAAGGGTTTGAAGGAGTTCGAAAGAAGAGATGGCAACATCTGAAAAAGTCTTCTGTTAGTCTTAGAAACCCTATTAGCAGAAGAATAATAATAAACCATAATTGTTTAATTTTGTGGGTTTTGTCTTCCTTCTTGGGTGTCACTGTTTCCTATCATACATTGTACCAAGAGGTGCAGTATACCCTCAGCAACTGCCCAAATACCTTAAATTCTCAATGGTCTGGTTTGCATTACTTCAGCAGATTAGTACTTGAAACATGAAAAAACAGATTGGTAAATTGTCTGGACATTTGAAGTAAAATTAACACTTTTCTTTTAATGGCACTAGAAAAACATTCCTTTTGGTTCCAGTTAAATACCAAATTCTAGTTTTACAAACTATTGTCTAGAAGCTGTGCTAGATTAATATCAATCATTTGTGTTCTGTAGTTGCCTGATGATGCTGAATCCTGGATAACAGCAGTCCTGAGCTTCCTGCTGTTTCAGATAGCTAGAAAATCCAAAGTGGCCTTAGTTCTTTGTGCTTTCAGATCAAATCTCTATGGTGATTGGAATTAGGGTTTCTAGGAAGCCCCTCTGAGTACCAAGTTAATAGGGGTATGTATTTACGTGCAGAAATGCACAGTCTTCATTTATTAATTTTTTATAAATACACAAGCCTATAAACATATCTGGGCACATAGATATGTGCACAGACACTCTTTCATTTCAATGAAGACCATTTTTTTATACATTTTGATATTATTGAGCATACACTGATCTCCCCAGCCTGACAGAGATGAATCCAAGCAGTGCCTTTTAGAGCATTAGGAATGTCCTCTGGAGCACAGCTACTGGCAATTAATTGTACCTCTTCCTTCCTCTTAATCACTTAATTCCAGAACAAGGATTTTTTTAATATGTAATGGGAGCTTGCATTTGTATATGCTCTTAAAGCATCACAATGATGTTTTTTCTGTTTTATTTATATGTAAAGAAGTCACCAGAGTGGAGTTTCCTCTGTACTTTGCAGATTATTTAGACTCTATAATTTAAAAGACCAGATTTAGGCAGAGGAGCAGAGTAGTTTGCTGCATTGCAATATGTTTTTGTGCCAAATGTGATTAGCTTTTAAGCCTGTTCCTCACAGCATTTTCTGTGCTCTGCTTCCCAGTCTGCTTTTTTCCACCAACATGGGTGCACAACCAATGACACCAATGCCAAGTACAACAGTCGTGCTGCTCAGCTCTACAAGGAGAAGATCAAATCTCTTGCAACACAGGCCACGAGAAAGCATGGCACTGATGTGAGTAGTGTGTGTCCTGAGCTCTGGAGATTCCTGAAAAACTTCACCCTCTTTCCCTCTAAAGTCACTTTAAGTTTCTAATCAGTAACACAAAAGATTATCAGTCTTCAGATAACGTGGCCGTTTCTCCATGAACCATGTAGTGGTTTTATTTCTGCTCATCCGAAATTGCATGTTTAGAGGAATACAGCATGAAAAACTCTAATGGAAATAACTACAGACTTTTTGTGTGATTTAAGTGGAGTTTGTTTTGATCAGGTAAATAATGTATTTTTTTGTTTTTTCCCTACGAAAATAACATTTGGGAAATTAGCAAGTTGCGCAGAATTTGCTGTTCTCCATGAGAAATACTGAGGCAGTTCATGCAAGCTGTCAAGACATTGTTAGGTTGCTGACAGGAGTTAAGCAAAGTATCCAGAATTGATTTCTGAAGTGTTAGATAAGTTTGACAACAGTTCTCTTTTTCATACTCAGAAAACATGTTTTGATTGTTTAATTCAGGTTGTTGAAGTTTGTCAGATGAGTGGAAATTAAAAGCAAGAAGGCTTGATTTTTTTCTCTTATCTGTGCATCAAACAGCATGAAATTTAATAGATAATTATAATCTTAATTATTCATACTATGGACAATAGAATTCACATCACAAAGTTCAGAGAATATTTCTTTTGACTTAGTAAACAGCTTAAGATGTAAAATGTGTTCAAGTAAGTGCAACATACTGTGTGCATCTAAGTTTATGGCAAGTTCCCCAAATGACTCTTTGAGGAGCTGTGATTATTTTGCTTCAATTACAGGTTCCATCCAATAGTTTGATATTAAATATTGAAAAAATTCACTAAATATTTAGTAAATATTTTTAGCTATGCACTGCAAACTAAAGTTATTATATGCTATTAAAATTACTGAAGTAACGTATTCAGATAATTGCATTTAGCACCAGCCATTGCCTCCCCTGTCACATGTTAAAAAATTCCTTTTCTGACTTAGTGATAGAGCTGATTGCTGAATGGTGAGGTGAGCTTGTTGTACCTTCACTGTCCCTTCTGACAGAGGTCATTAATCCTGCATGGAGTAGGAAGAGCTGTGAGAAAAGATTTGCCTGTGAGTAGTTTTGAAGTGCAGGTCACAGGTTGGAGTCCTGTCCTGCAGTCCTGTGGCATTCTGGGGACCCCATCCCTGAGACCTGGCTTTGCTCAAAGCTCTTGGCTCATCCACCAGGAGCACATGAAATATGTATGAATTCAATAAAAGAAGGAATGTCATCTATTGAACACTGGATAAATTTGTAAGGAAAAAATATGGACAAGAAAAAAAAATCAATACTTTTTTAACCTGAAAACAAAACAGAGTTGTTTTAAGATTAATGCATTGAAAAGAAAAATACATTCATGCAATTAACCTGTAAAATTCTGGCCCTTATTTTTCAGCTGTGGACAGATGGGTGTGGAGTGCCACCAGCATCACCTCAGAACAAAGAGGAGGAAGATTTTTTTGCATCCCATGTTTCTGCCAAGGTACAAATTACCTGTCTAATTCTTGTTTGCTTTCTAAACACTTTGGTTGACTGTGAGCTCTATGGTGAAGATTAAACCCTGAAAGAAAACTTCATAGAGAAAAGGTAGGTCAGGGAGTTAATATTTACCTGCTTTTCCTTCTGTGAGTCAGAATTCTTCCTGGATGTGAACCACTTCCTAAGATGATCATTTTAAATGACCCAAATAGTAGCTAAATATGGAATGAAAGTCCATCTTATTGTAGACACAACAATTCCACTTGGAGCCAGGATTTCTTGCTTGGAAGTGCTCTGATATAAATGTACTGTGTGGTACCTTGAGTTTGCAATCAGCAAAGTGTAACAGTTCTTACAGCATTTGTTGGGAGCTGGTCACAAACCTGCCTTTTGAGGGGGATGTGTGTGAAGGGAGTGGGAGGATGCACCAGGAATGTTGGGAGGACTGCTCACAATCAAAAATGTGTAAAAAACAGGAAGTGCAAGAGCTTCTAGTGGGGAGAAGGTGTGGTGATTATATGTAAATAAATCATCCAGCATACAATAAATAATCTAAAGCACAGTTAAAATGCATATTACTGGTTTTGGTGGTGAACATACAGTAAGCAGAATTCCTGAGAGGAAAAATAAAAGTGCTCAGGAGTAGGTTGAAACCATGTTGTTTTTAGTAAAGGTAGGCATTTTTTGTAATTTTAATATCTGCCCTTATGAGTACAGGTTTTAATCCTAAAAGCTGTAATCATAAGAATTCAATAATTATAAACCAGTGATGTTTAGGCAGTCTTTAGCTAAGTGCTCATATTTATTTGGTGTATTCTATTTTCTGTGCACTTTTGATTCTGTCTGGTTTTTTCCAAGGCAAAGGATACAGAGTGGATGTTACCAGAACCAGTTTCTCTCCAGCAGAAAACTTCAGAAAACATTCCAGAATCCTGTGAAGGTATGACTGATTCTTTGTTAACAATAACTTGCATTTTTCTGATATTCTCTTAGTTTAGTCTCTTTTTAGCTTGCTTTAATAGTTAAATAACCTAACCATGCTTAATAACACAAGAATTTGGGGTTCCTGCTGCCCTTATAGTGACTGGGAAAGCTGTGATGGAAATACCACATTATGGTGTCTCTTCCAGGCACTACCCTGAGTACAGTGAGATGTGTTTTGGTACTTCATGCATTTTAAAGAGCTTTCTGATATTTTTACCCTTGTTATTCTTTATCTTTTAGGATCAGAACATGGACCAAGTGTTGATGGCCTTAGCACATCCCCACAGCCTGCATTAGGTAATGAGTGCAAGCAGCAGAAGAGAGCAGCAAGTGTAGGGAACCCAAATATCCCTTTGGAAAGAGAATGTCTGCCTAGGAGGAGCTGTGGAAATAGATTTTGCTCCCTTTTCAGCAATCTGAACATAAGAACTTGGACTGGAAAAATCCTGTGTTGATAATGCAATACCTTCAGTGACCAGGCTTTTATACTTAACTCTGAGCAGTTTGTCATACTGTGAGTTAGGAAGAAAAGCTGATGGAGACAGAATAGAGTAAAATACCTCAGTGATTTGTCGCTGTGAGGCTTGTCCTGCAGGGCCAGGCTTGTGAGAACAAAGTGTTCATTATCAGCAGCACAGAATAAGGGCTGCCTGGGCCTGTTTCAGTTCTTTAGGCAGGTACAGTCTTCATCACTGTTTTTATTTGGGTTTGGTTATTTTAGAGCTGGAGACTACAAAAAACTTAACTGGATGCACTTCCTGCTTTTCTCATTTGTATCTTTAACATGTTCTCCTAAGGCAGGTGCTTTTCTTGGTTGGTTTGGACATCACAAGTTCTGTCTAAAGGGAACAATCTCTGTTCTCTGTATGCCCCTTTCCATGCAAATTTCAGCTCAGGGTACTTTTTCTGTGTGCACAGGCATCCAGTAGGATGCTGTAGGAGCTGTTTATAATGCTTGTGATGTTTTAGTGGTGCAGGTATGTTCTATGTGTGTCACTGGTGGGTTTGAACACAGCCAATGCCTTTCTAGACAGGAAAAAACTCATCTTGGGAGTGGTATGAGGTCAGGTGGACCTCAAGTCTAATTCAGAAGAGCAAGTCCTGCTTTCCTGTTCTGTTAACTGGCAGGAACCTGCAACAGACAACTGAGCTGTAATTTTATTCCTATTGCATATTTCCAAGAGATGCCAATCAAAGGTAGCTCCCCACATTTTCTTGGAGATATCCACAGCTCTGTTACATAGCTTGGTTTAGTATCTCAGCCCCTCAGTGTAGAAAGACATGAAAATAAATGGCAAAAACTATTTTGAGGTTGATGTTACAGAAATTTTCTTCTGCAGTTCTGGAATTAATAAAAATTGTATGTTAACTAGTGTACATTTAATCCTTGCAGAGAACACCACCTTCATAAAAAAGAAGCCAAATCAAGCTAAGAAGGGGGTAAGTGTATGTAAACAATGAGTATTTTTAACTGTGTTATAGGTCATTTATTTCAAGATAGTTTAAAGATATTTACAGACTTGTTTCTGCATGGGGTCTTTAGCACTTTCTTAGCATCTGGTCTCTGTAAAAAGGCATGAAGAGAGTTTAGTGTCTCTGAATGATGGTCCAAGGCACAGGAAAACTGAGGAAGGCAGCTCAAGTTTTGAAAGTGTGATAGTCAATCACCCTAATGCCACCCTGAAGATGGGCTGTCAGGGTGACAGCTTCTTACAGGGACTCACTGCTTTTAAAGCTGGGCCTCTGTAGGACAGAAGATTTTAAAGGTTTATTGGAGCAGATAATTTAGATTAAATCCCATGATTTTGTACTCCCACTAGAAGACCCTAATAGCCAAGAGGAATTTTTTATTCTGAGTGGTTTGTGCAGATCTGTTCCCTTCCAGTGAAAACAACAGAACTGGATTGAACAGTGTAGGTACAGTTTGTGATCTCTGTGTGCATGGCCTGGACCTTTTACATGAAGGCTTTAAAGCAATAAAAGCTGAGGTTTTTTGTGAGTTTTGTTGCTGCAGTGTTGCAGGTGAGGAATTAAACACAGAGGAGACTAAGAGAAGCAGTTTGAGGGCTGTGCCACCATTTGAGTCAGCACCATTGTATCCATGTCTGCAGTATTAAGTGTGTTATAAATGCGATAATGGTTCCATTGCAACAAAATTTATTATATTATTCCTCTACAACAAAAGAAACCAAAATTGATCTATGTATTATATTTCTTTGAGCCTGCCAATATCTGAACAATTAAAACCTGAATACTTCAATTTTTCTGTGAGACTTTGCTGCAAAGCCAACTAAATTTGTAAGAACAATTACCAGAAGCAGAATTTTAAAGTCCAAGATATGGAAAGAAGTATTTTATGTGCTCCAAATTGTCCTTGCTGTCTTCAAGGACTGCTCCCAGACAGGATGTACTGTTTGCTGTTGCTTTCACATCTGGCTATTGAGTCAGCTTAGGTGGTTGTCTCAGTTATAATTTTGGGGCTTTTGGTTTTTTCTTTTTCAACAATTCCAGCTTGGTGCCAAAAAAGGTGGTTTGGGAGCCCAAAAAGTGAGCAGCCAAAGCTTTAATGAGGTTGAAAAACAAGCACAAGCTGTAGATAAAATGAAGGAACAAGATCTTCACAGTAGTAAGAAGACTGAGAAGGAAGAGCCACTGTAAGTATGAATTAATTACACAATGGCAAACCATGAAGCCTAATTTAATGAGCTAATTGACAGCATTTTAAATACTACCATAAATTAGCATATGCAAATAAAGCTTCAGTTCTTCAAAAAAATTCCCAAACAGACATGGTTAAGATGAGCCAAGCAGTAATTCCCCCAGTGCCTTTTTTTGGCTATTAAATATATGTTTATACACTTGATTACTGTAGAAAATTAATTATTAAGAAAACTCTTGGCTCTTGAATTTTTTTTCGTCTCCTGCTAGTTACCTGGTTTATTTTGGTTTGGTGTAGTGAGCTCAATGCTATTGAAAGCAGTCTTTCTAAGAGCATAGGGAATATTCAGCTTGTACTTACTGGCTAAGAGCAGAGGAAGTTTAGGTATGTCTCAAATTGCCTGATGAAGTTGTCAGCTGATTTCTACTAGAACTGCCTTCACTTTTCACCAAAACCCTTTGAATAATTCTGTCTGAGGTCTTGAATCTCTTGGTGCACCTTAGTTATTAAATACTCAGCCCTAAAGCTCACAGGGTGCTGTTCCTGATTCTTCTGTGTGCTTTTGGTTTTTAATATTCCATTGGCTGTCATCAAAATGACACTACTAAATGGTTGGTCAGTGTACACTTTTACTGTTCCAGAGTTTAACATCCTGTCAGGTGCTAGAGAATCCATCCTATAACCTTTTAAGAAGTATTCTGAATTGTTACATAATTACAGGATCACTTTTTGCTCATGATACCAAGGTCTTTGGTCTATACTCTCCTCCCCATTCCTTTTGCTCACTTTTCTGTTGCCTGTGCAGAAATGAATGTTTTGGTTGCTTTAAAAATGCCAATCACAAGGGGATCATTTGAAGTGTTTTAGCCACAACATCATGGTTCTTGGTGTTTGCCAAAAACTACCAGTGGAGAGACTCTGAAGTAACAACTAAATAATAAAAAAAGGATTGTTCATGTATTATTGTTCTTCATCAATATTATCTTTGACTGTATAATTTAGTTTGGAAGAAAGTCCCAAGCAGTGTCTTGAGTTTTGTGTTAGAAATGTATAAATCTAAAGATCCAAGCCAACTTTTATTAAAAGTTCTGCAGCCTTTCTGCTGCAGCTGAAACCCTCTAAAAATGCTTGTAAACATGAGGGATGCACATACACTGAGTTTATGGATCCAGTCCCAGTGGAGGCAAGAGATCTGTATTTCCCTGAGATTATCAATTAGGTGGCAGCAGATACCAAAATGAAAGGAAGGGTGAATTCTGCTAAAATTGCATTTGCTTCCAACTATTTTGTGTGGTGTTTTTAATTTTAAAAGCTTGAGTAATAAGCTTTACTAAATTAATTCAATATGACTTTGTTATGTGGCAAGGAATGGAAGTGATTCTTTTGTAGTTTAGTATTTGGAAGGAGGAAGAGTTCTGAGACTTAAATGTGATTTTAAATTCTTACACAATTTCCTTATCTTCTGCTGTGCACTGACAAGAATAGATAGCTGAAATTACATCTAAAAACTTGATCAGTATTCCCATTTGTTTTAATCAACAGCAAATAAGATTTTGATGTTTATAAAATAGATTTCTTGAGAAGGGCTGCTTATCTTCCTGCATAAAGTGCTGGGTAGATGGTATCAGTTATTCCTTTCTGCTTTGCAGCACATCTACCAGCAGCATCCAAAATCTCATTTGCCTTTCTTCTGAAAGTTCATTTGTACTTCATCCCAGTTGAGACTTATGAATTAAAATATTGCTCATTAAAATCAATAAAAATTGTATCCCTTTTGACCTGACAAATTAAATTTAAGCAGTATTTCTGCAATTCTGTAATCAAGATGAAAAACCTCAGTCTCTGCTGCAGTGGTGTGACTGGAAGATATTAAGGTGGTTTAGAGGTAAGGGATGGAGACTTAGCTGGGCCCAGATGTGCCTTAAGGGAAGACATTAGAAAATAGAGTGCTGAAATAAATATTGTTAATGTTCTACTAATATTCCTGGGTTGATTCAGTGTAGCATTGAACATTTCTCTGATAACTGTGGTTTTTTCCAGTGTATCATCTTTAAGGTTGGCCTACAGAGATCTTGATATTAAAGCCAAAGAAGAAACCTTAAACCTCTCTGGTAAGAAGAAAACAGAACTGGAGAGGCTTGGCATGGGATTGGGCAGCAATAGGAGGTATGTGAAGTTCCGGAAACTGTATTTGAAATACTCTGTGGTTTCATGCACTTATCCCTCATTTTACTCAGGAAATTAAGAAATGGACTATAGCATGTTATGGAAACTTGAGCAATATCAGCAAAAAAAATCTTCTCTTTGTCAAGGGGAAGCTTCTGATAGACTTAAGTTCTAACCTGCCAGACAGAGGTCAACCTAGATTGTGTTTTCCAGCTGTCAGAAAGGGCTTTGTGTTCAGAAGTCCTCTTCCTGCTTGAGAGAATGACAGTTTTCCAAGGGTTTCCTTTATTTTAATTCCTCTTTCTTTAAATGTCTGTATAGCCTGGGCTTTCTCAGCAAGCTTCAGAAACTAGATTTGGGCTTTGATTTCTTTTTTTTCTTTTAGGGTATGAGATTTGTCATCTTTGACATGCTTGTTTTCTTCTGTCCCCAGTGGCATTTCTCACTCAGTCGCCTCAGAGATGCAAACAATCGAGCAGGAAACACCTACAATTGCAAAGCCAAAGAAGAAGTACATGGATGATGTGGAAGACTCTTACTTCTCTTCTAGCTCGAGGTATTCTGTAAGCTTTTGATTCTGGATGGGCCCAGAAGATTATGCAAGTTCCATAAAAATGTGCACAGTGTTTTTGAAAGCTGAGATGGAGGCAGTTTGAAGCTGTGGACACACGCAGCATGTTTTCAGGGGACATGGAATCAGAAGAGTGGTGGGAAAGTTGGCTTTACCTCAGTGACAGATTCGTGAAGGAGGGGAGGAGGCTTTGTTGGAAAAGTGGTCTGAACTATTTGTTTGTAGATTATATCTTGTCCAGAGTCTAGTCTCTGCTTGCACAGACAGTTGCCATATAAACTTTGTATTCCAAATCCAGTGAATTTTTTGTCAAAATGACTTGTGTTCATTCCTTTTTTCTTTTCTTTCTTGTGCTGTTGTCTTCAAATGAAATAAGCATTGAAGTCTGATATTAGATGTACTACAGTTGCATCATTCTCTGCATGCCAAATGCACAAACTTCAGTCTTCTTGAGGTATTGTGCTGGGTGTGTTGTGTGAATGTCTGCAGTCCTATTTCAGAGACTTTTATGTATCTGAACATAAAATGTGAGCAAAAAATAATTGCGACATTTTTTATCAGAGGATGAATTCAATGCACACTATAAAATATTGCTCTTGGGAGAAGAAAAATAATTAGATCTTACAGGCACTAATTGCAATGAACCAGCTGTTTCTGAACTGAGAGATGTAAACAGGTGTTGCTTTCATAAACTGCCTTTATTGGATCCATGCCACAGCAACATGAGAAATTGTACCTAATTGCTTGTAGACAGGCAACAAAAGCACAAAGGCTTTTGTGTCACTATTTTGTAGTGCAATCACTGCAACAAAAGTACAAATGTGGGTCCAAGGAAAGTGGCAGCAGTCTTGTAAAATAAAGCATAGCATTTCAGTGCTTGCCTGAAAAGAACTGTTACTGCTCTGAAATTATTCATCAGCTACCAGCAGGCAAAGGATGAATTATGGAGGAGCTTTTAATGTGTTGTGGTTCAGTGATTAGAGGATAGATTGTAACCTGGCTGTTCCCTGCTCTTGTTGTTCTGGTTCGAGCTGGGAGGATCTAATTGGAGTTGGTACACAAGTTCATTCTCTTTAAAAAAAGAACAGTCAGATTTGGACTTCTTAAGTGTATTATTATCCTTTATTTCAAGCTGTGACTTTGAAATAGAGGCCAAGTATCTTTAGCATCATCTTAGTATATGCCCAAAAGCAAAATAATCATACAGGATATTAGAGTGTTGATAAGTGAATTAAGCAAGCTAAAGGTCTCAAGCTCAAGATTTAGACATAAAATTGAAGCCTCTGAAAATCCTGAATTTTGATGTTTTCTTTTGCTACAGTTAATAAAATCTTTACTAACATCACAATGTAATTTTTTAAAATTTTGTGTTAAATGCAGTTTTCCTTTCTCTTCCCCACCCCAAATACTGAAGAAGTATTTTGCAAAGCTGCAAAAACCTGAGAGGAAAGGATAGAGAAAATAAACACTTTTACCCAAATCAGCTCATGCAGCCCCTGCCAAATGCCATTGGTAGCCATTGTGAGACTGGAAAGCTTCAAATCCATAAGAACACTTTGATTGTTTGTTATTATGGAATTTATAAAATTGCTGTGGTTTCTTTTTGTCTGTCAGGAGAGAGGCTCCTGCTTTTTGTAGAAGTTCATTCCAAATCTGCCCCTCATATTTCCCATGCTCAGTGCTGAGACTTTGCTGCTGCAGGTGTCACATTTCTCATAAACTGCAAAAACAAGTGGCCTGACCATTCACAGTGCAACCATGGAGAATTTTTTTTTTAAGAGTATTTTTCACAAGATGCAGGTGCAAACTTTAATATCCTATCTTGTTCTACTGAATGGTTCCATTCTCCTGTCCCCCTGTGGTTTTGATCATCTTTCTCCCTATCCTGGTTATAGCGAAAATTCAGGTAAATTTATTTTTTAAAGCACAAAATCTTAATCTTTGGCATTTTGATAGGTTTTGGTGGTTTCTTTTTTTTTTTTTCCCCCAAATACTTTCCACATACGCTGAGGTATGTGTTGGTAATCAAAAGGGGAAAAGATCAAATCATGTACCAGAATTTACATACATGCTTCATTCTTTTCCTTTATTTTGTGTTTTCCCCACAGTTTTGATGTGCAAGAGAAGATTGCCTTATGAAATTCAGACTCCCTTTCAAGAAATATGGTTTTGGCATTCAATTTTAATCAAATGTGTGGCACAACTCACAAGTTCTTAATATTTGGACCTAAAAAAAAACAGAACCAGAAATAAAGGCTTTCCTGTCTGTTCTGAGCCATTGGATTCAACTGTACAAAGCTTCTAAAGCAGTATTGTGAAATCCAAATTAGTCACTGACACCTGTAATTTTGGTGAAAACATACTTGCTAGTGAACACTTGCAGCAGTCATTATCTAACGACAAATATATATATTCCCACTTTTCAAAAAATAACAAAGTTCTGACTTTTCAATAGGTTTTTCTTTCTTTCATTCTAGGTACTCTGATTCTTCAGATCTGAGGAGCAGCACTTTCTCTAAATGGGATGACAATTCAGATGCTTTTTGGAAGAAAGAAAATAATAGTAAAGACATTGATATATTGTTAACTTCAAAAAGCACAGGATTTTCAGACAGGTACACCAAGAAAACCAAACTGGTTTTTGTCCAGAAAGCCCAAGTTTTCATGTGATTTGAGTCCTGGTGATAGTAGTGGGATTTTCTTCAGTGTGTAGAAGGAGAATTTGGCCAGAACTTTCATCAGCAGTCAAGGGATCTCCTGACTGAGTTTCTTTTGTAAGCTGAATTTCTTCCTTACATTTTAAGCACTGTCTGTTGTGCTCAGAGTTGTTCAGTGCATGTAGTGGAGGTAATTCCCAAACACTTTCAGGAAAAGAGGAAGTAGACAAAGGATGTGAGGAGAAACTCAAATATTTGCACTGTTCTGAGCACATACCTGCTTTGTTTATTGTGTGATGAATCAAAGGAAACCTTGTTAACAAATGAATGAAAATTTGGAGTGCTCAGTTCTGAGGCTGAAGGTACTAGAGACATAAACAACAGGTCTGATTGTGATGGTAAAAAAAATATATTTTCTCTATGACAACTGTATTTCTATCTTTGTAACCAAGTAGAAGATGTAAGAATTTGGTGGGGGGGGAGAATATGTGCATGTTTGGAGTTTTCTGCCTCTCTTCTTTTTACTTTATATCATATTTTTCATTTACTTGTACAGTTTGAGCACTTGAGTGCTTCTTGTTTGATTCCTTTCATTCTCATGTGGGTGAGGTTTCTGTCCCTGATGCAGTTTGTTTCCTTGCAGGCCTGCATCCCGGCGTAAGCCTGAACATGAACCTTCTGCAAACACAGATGAGGCACAGAAAAAATTTGGCAATGTCAAAGCCATTTCATCAGACATGTACTTTGGAAGGCAAGATCAGGCTGATGTAAGTAGCAAACAGTGATAAGTACTTTTAAATGTAAAAATATTCTTTGACTGTAAAAATTGTATTCTTGTGAGTTAGAGAGAAGGCAATAAATAGTTAAAATTGGTAGAATTTGTGAGCTTATAGAATTATGTCCCCTTGATTATTTGTTTGATAGAAATGTACAAACTTCAGATCATTTATAGTTTAATTTTAAGGAATTGGAGTTGCATGATAGGACTGTACCTCCATCATTCTTCTTACATGATAGAAGTGGTAGGCTATGATTTAGCACTCCTGATTTTTGATAGAATCAGGCTTAATTTGTTCTGGATACCCAAACCGATGCCAACAAACCACTGCTGAAACACCTTCCTGCTGTGGATTTGTTACATGAAAACATCATTTATGTTGTGAGGCTAACCAGGTAAAGAAATTGTACAGTGAACTGCATGGAGTTGAATCAGCCTAGAAAAAGAGATTAGTATTGTGCTGCATTTTGGAGGCGAGACAGAGATTTTGAATGAAAAACTAACAGTGTAAGTACTAATTAAAAATACAATTACTATTTGCAGGGAACTTGGAAAAATTTGAGTTAAAAGTGTAATGTGGTTGGAAGGGTCAGCAGGATGTTAACTGCAGTGCTTTCCTCTTGGTTTCACATATTTTAGTTGTTGTTTTTAATGGCTTCATAGTTTTCCAGCAGGTGTAGGGTAACTAACAGCTGGTGGGACCTTTGGGGTTGCAATGATAAATGTCACTCTTGGGTAACTCAGAAATGAGATGGTGGCAAATTCAGTGTAAGTGATGTGAAAACTGAAATGGGCACAACTTCAGTTCTAAATGTCTGTAGTCTCTCAGACTGTCTGACGTGACCTCAGAAGGTGACATCAAGGTGATAAAATCCTTTTTATTCTCAATTCTTTTCCAGTATGAAGCAAGGGCTCGGCTGGAAAGGCTTTCTGGAAGCACATCCATAAGTTCAGCTGACTTGTTTGAAGACCAGAGGAAACAATCAGCAGGTACAAATCAAACAGTCAGAAACTGGAGCATGTGGGGAATGCAGGCCCGGGCTCTGCTCCTAATCACAGTCATCTCTGTGTTCTGCAAGCAGAATGCTAATAGCTCCAACAGGCATGGCAGGTGTTGTCCTTGTTTGAAAATTAACCCCTTAAATTTCAAGTTCTCCATTTTTGATTCTGTAAGTTCAGTATTTTATCGTGGGGACTGTGTTGCAAATAACAGACTGTTTTGTAGATAACATCTATCAAAGGAAAACTGTAATATTTTCCACTGAGCTAGCACCTAAATGGAATCTCAGGTAGTTTTTTTGATCAGTTACCATAAGTAACTCATTAGCTGTCATAAAACTGGATCTAGGAAAAATCATTAAATAATGTTAGTGGACTTGAAATTCCCATGTAATCTGTTGCATGGCATATCCACTCAGGGGGATATTTCCTTCTACCTCTGGCCTTGCAAAATTATTAAGGAAGATCTTAATTTGTTTGTTTCAAAGATTTATTGGAGCACCTCACATGGGAGAGTGTAGTTCATCAAATCAGAAAGGGAGAAAGATTGGACTGAATGAAAAGAAGCCCCTTAAGATATTGAGAATGTCTCATGTTTTCTTTCCAACACTTCTTGGATTGTGCAATAATGTGCAATGGAAAAGGTGGCACAAAATGCTGGAACATTTTATAGGCTTAATCAGTTGAGTTTCATTCCTTAACTTCTGAAGAAATTGGAAAAAGAAGAGTTACTGAAGAACTTGAAATCTGTGAATAATTATTCAAACAGCCTGGAAAAACAAACAGTGTGCAGCATCTGATTTTACTTTGGAACAAAGTAAGAGGGAAAAACCCAAAAACATATGACTGTTTAGTTTTGAGCCCCTGAAAGCAAGTTTGAATAAACAGACTAGCAGAGAGCACACACACATGGAGGAAGCAGAATTTTATATTAACTATATAGTTAATATAATTCTATAATATATTATGTAAATATGCTATATAATATATTTATTTTAGGTATTATATAACTATATGGTTATTTATAACTCCTGATACTGGTTGCTTAAGTAAAACTGGGATTTAGGAATTTGAAATGTGAAAAAAAGTAATTAAGGAGGGAATAAGATACCAAGCAGAACTCACAGGTAAGTTGCTTTAGCCACTTGAAAGAGCATTTGCCACATGGTGTCATAAATTCACACCATATCAAATACTGAAACTTCCTTTCCTGCATGTCTCTGCTACACCCCTCACCCCAAAAACTGAGGGGTGGCCCTTCTTGGAGAAATGCTACTGCACTGACAGTTTGTCTGGTGTGGCATGAATGCCTAGGCTATCATTAGTTCCATAAAATAAACATAATCAGGACACTGTCAATAAAAACACCATTGTAGTTCTGGAGACCTTGCCAGGATAAAATATCCTTTGCTCTAAGGTTGTTTTTATGAGCACTGGTGAGGTGTCAGTGAGGGCTCCTTGCTTTTGTACAGAATGCTGTAAGGAAGTTTTTAACCAAGGAGAGGGCTGCAAGAAAGAGCCTTTTTGCATTATTTCAGAGCTGATGCTTAAGAAAATCAAGGGGCTGACTTGGAGGTGCTGATTTGGAAGGAAACCACAAGAAAAGGAGATGCTTTCGTGCCTTGTTTACATGAACTTAACTGAGCCAGCAAATGAAGGAATTCTTGTGGCTGAGAAGTGGTTAGAGATTCTCAGATTATTTATATTGGCAGATTTTATTTCTGTGACTGATTTTAGTAACAACAATGCCTTAAGCTTTTGATGAATGAACAGATCGTAAGTCCAGGTTACAGCTCAGAAATAGGGCTGTCTGAGGGAACTCTTCAAGGGAATCTGTAAAGAGCATCTATAATATCTATAAACCCATGCTGGGTTGAAGGATTGGAGTGTAAAGTTCTCTTAATGTGACAAGATATCTGTGCTACAAACCATC
The DNA here is from genome assembly GCF_023055355.1 of Agelaius tricolor. Lineage (NCBI taxonomy): Eukaryota > Metazoa > Chordata > Aves > Passeriformes > Icteridae > Agelaius > Agelaius tricolor. The sequence goes on from NW_027269263.1 coordinate 13,255,258, forward strand.
CTCTTATCTTAGGTAAAACAAATTATCTCCAGGATTGTCTGTCTCAGCCTGCTGAGGAGGCAGGTGCCTTTAACTTCCCAGGACAGAGGAGCTCTTCCTTCTCTCTCTTCCTCCTCCACCCCTGTCTGGAAGATTCAAAGGAGTCTCCATTTGGAAAATGGTCTGGTTTGGGATAGTTACTCCCTGGAGCCCCATTTATTCCCAAGATTCTTGGGGTCACCTCATTGTGGTCTTGCAGTGCCTGAAGGGAGCCCACAGGAAAGATGGAGAGAGACTCTTGACAAGGGCCTGGAGTGACAGGACAAGGGGCAATGGATTTAAACTGACAGAGAGCAGGTTTAGATTGGATATTGGGAAAGAATTGTTCCCTGTGAGGGTGCTGAGGCCCTGGCACAGGTTTTCCAGAGAAGCTGTGGCTGCCCCTGGATCCCTGGCAGTGTCCAAGGCCAGGCTGGATGGGGCTCTGAGCCAGCTGGGATAGTGGAAGGTGTCCCTGCCCATGGCAGGGGATTGGAATGAGATGATCTTTGAGGTTCTTTCCATCCCAGGCCTTTCTGGGGCTGACTCTGTGATCACAGTTCTGTGATTCTGGTTTACTTGGATTTGTGCCTTTGACAGTATCCCATACTTGACATTAAGGCATGCCAGTAATTATTTTCACCAATGAGTGGGTGACAGTAGCTGTTAGCATGTTAATACTTAGCATGCAGTTAGTTTAGACTGCACTTAGAGTAGTTAATTATCTTTGATTTCATTTACTTTTAGACTTGCATTTTCCATAATAACAGCTGAGTTAATTCTGTCCAAATTTTAAGGAAGGCTGGATTGCCAGCATTGTTCTGGAGTTATAAAACCTAATTTATTTACATTTACTGTAATTTCTGTGAATTTTTCCAAGCCTCAAATGTAGCAAGGCAAAATGTTTGTGTTTATACGGCATGGACATCACCCCTCTGCATGCACACAAATAGGGTTCATCACTTCAGCCACCTCTGAAGTGCACTCATCTGTAAATGGCAAGGGGATAAGAGCTGTTGAGGATACAGAACGACATTGTCACAGACTGAAAGTACACAATAAGTCATCTGCTATCCAAACATCAATTGCTTTGCTGGGAATGCAGAGTGTAGAGGATGACACTCTTGAGTGGAATAATGAAAACCTGAAAACAATCCAAACAAAATGCATTTAAGACACTGAGATCTCTGTCTAGTGCTCCTGGTCATACATTGTACTTCAGGGAGGAAAAAAGGTTAATTTTAATATTTTAAAATTCTGTTTCCTCCATGTGTGTGTGTTCTCCTTTTAGGAAGCTACAATATTACCAATGTCTTGTCTTCAGCTCCTGATATAACTCAGTTTAAACAAGGAGTGAAATCCGTGGCTGGAAAACTTTCTGTCCTTGCTAATGGAGTCATGACATCTATACAGGTGAGTAAAAATATCACAATCTATTAACCATCAGTTGAAGCCTTTTTTTATAGGGATTTAGTACCATGGATTCTGCCACTGAATTATCTTTAGGGAGAACAGAATACTTTTGGTTTTGAGCTCTGTAGACCTCTCAAAGTAGACAATAAATCTTTATCATTTAGAAAACAAATCTGTATCTGCTAGCTCACCTTCATTAGGATATCTTTTTTCTTACAATTAAAAATCCTGTCATGAAAGTTATTTGTTGTCACTCTATTTTCAACTCATCACAGTTGCTAACTCAGAATGGAGTAGTTTGGGTGGAAGGGGTCTGCAGTGATCATCCAGCCCAACTCTTGTGTTGGCTCTTTAGTTGACCTTTGATCCATGTTTTTGCATGAAATAAGCCATCCTGACCTCAGTGTCCAGCATGTTTTGTGCTCCACTCACTTGGCAATTCCTGTATGGGGTCATTGGGAGCTCTCAGATGTTTGAAAATCAGGCTGATTATTCTTTAATTCCACCCTAAACTCCAGTTCTTGGAAGCACTGGTCCATTTTCTGAAAGTCTTGAAGAATTCAGCAGCTATTTATTGCACAAATTGAAATAAAACTGATTTCTTTGCATGGAAAACCCACTCATACCTGGTTTTTATTTGTTTTTGCTTTTCTAGGACCGATATGGTTCCTAACTGAAGCTAAAGAAGGATTCCTCTTCAGGCACACAAGTAATCACTCTGCTGATTCAAATGAAGGTTGCCTTAAGACTGATGATGTTTTTACCTATTTCTTAGTGCAGATTTCTGACTCAGCCTCTTCTTAGTGCTGTTTCATCTTAACAGAGCAGAAATCTTGCAGCAACTTGTTACATTGCATATACTTTTTCTTTTTTCTTCCTTTCCAGTCTTTATTTCTTAACAGCCTTATTGTTAGATAAGCTGGGAGCTTTATTTTATTACTGGCTCTGTCTGTGAGGCAGGAAGGAGAAAGGAGGTGGTGGTGTTCAGTAGACTGTAGCAAAATATACATTTAATTTAAACCTGTGTTGCCAGGAAGTAAAAGCTCTTAAAGTCATAAATTGATGTGCATTAAAATGGTGGGGAATTAGTGGTTTAATACAGTATTCCAGCTAGAAGGTTCTGTGCTTAGATGTGAAATGTGGAGAAGTCAAAGTGTGGTAATGCTGAATAGTGGATTTCACCTTGTTGTGGGAACAGTCTATTTATTCCTAGTTTTGAAAGTTACAAATAAAATTGCAATATAGAATCCTTAAGTGCTTTTAAAAATTCTGTATTGTGTAAAAATTGAAAAAAAAAACTTGAAATATACTAAGGGCCTAATAGAGTAGTTAATTAAATACTTGTTAAAAATGTTTAGCACAATCTTAGATTTTTGATAAATTATCAATTGCTGAATAAGGAAATAGGGGGCTGTGTTTTAGACAGTCTAGAATTTATTGCTGATGACATCCTGCATAAAAATGATTATGACCTTAAAGAAGAAACTTTTCAACCAAGAATAAATTCAAGTTAATTCTGTTCTGTAATTTTCTTAATTCAAATTTGTAAACTGCTGATATCTAATAAAAACAATTGATATAAACTCAGTTTTGAATTCAGCTTCTATGTGTGACCATCAGTATCCAGCTTTCTAAACATTGTCATCTGTATTTTGTCTATACAGTGGTCTGGTAAAATCAGCCTTTAGTTTCAGGTAGTTAAACTTGCTTTCTTATTAAATTGCTGTAGTGATTTAGAAATCAAAACACTTTAGTTGGGGTAAAAAATAAAAAATAAATGAACTGAGATACTGTGTTAAATACAGTTAACAGTGTAGCTGTATTTAGGATTTCATTTCTGCCTGCCTCTTATCTAATTCCCACTTCTGATAATCTGTTCTTGTGGTTGTTGGGTTTAGATTTATTGATTAAATTTATTCATCAAAAAATTGCCTTTATTTTTTAAGAGAGTTCAAAGATGAGCATTTGTTCTGCCTAATGGTACAGCTTTGCAATAAAAGATTTGCTTTCCTACATCCTTTCCCCATCCTATAGAGATGATTTTGGTAATGTAACAGAAAAAGTGTAGTGCTTAGGGCATGCTTTGGTTTTCCCTAATTACAGGTAGCAGTTTTTTGCTTTCAAAGCATTCTTCATTTGACTCTACACATAAATTTATTACAAATAATCAGTGATTAAGATCAACTTTTTGGGGTTGTGATACACAAACAACATCCAAACTTGCAGAAGAGATGCTTCTCCAGTGTCTGGGCTGCATATTCAGACATCTGAGGATGGATGCAGATACTTCAGTTAGGGCAGGGAAGGGTTAAGAGGTGTAGTTCTGTCCCCTCTTATGGTTCCTCATTTGTAACAATTTGTGGCATCAGCTACACTGCAGTAAGTGTGTCCTGGTTTTATGCATTGTTGCAAACCAGTCCTAGATGGAAAAATACTATATATATATATATATATATATATATATGTATATATATATATATATATGTATATGTTTTTGTGCCAAACTTGTAAGGAAGACTTGGCATTGGTCACCAGTTGTGTGTTGTTGCAGTTCTTCTTGTGGTCTGGCCACAACTGAATAAAGAATTTATTTTGCTTGAACAAAGATAAAATGTTTGCATTTCAGAACCTGTTTCAGTGTTTTGAATAGAAAAGGATTTAAGACTTGAAATGTAACTTTATTGAAAGCTTTTGATAATAAAGTTTTGAAGGAAAGCATGCAGTAGTATCTAAGAGTATGCTAAGACTCTGGTAGCGAGGAGCAGCTGATACACAGAATCAATGAACAGGCAGCCAGCTCTTTCCACTTTATCCATGGCTTCATTGCTGGCAGAATCCTTTACCATATGGTAGAGTGTGGAGTGAAATTCAGACTCTTCTTCCAGCTCTTCTGAAAAAGCTTTGCTGGTTTCAGTGAGCTTGAGGTGTTGCACTTTCTCACCATTGAACATCAGCAGAGACCAGTGGTTGCCTTTGGCAGAACCTGCCGTGAGATGTTCACTCACCTATTGCAGGAAGAAAGGCACTGAGGTGAAGCCTGTGCCATTGTCAGAGCACAAATTCCAATATTTGTGTGTCCCATGCATTTAACCTGAGAGTGAGACAGCCACTGCAGCTCTCACAGTGGGCTGTGCTGCCTTTCTCCAGCCACACGTGGGAGCGTTTGGCTGGCTGGGAGAAGTTTTAACCATGTGTTTTAGTTCACAGGTGGAGACAAACCAACAGAGAGGTTGCTCATTGCCTGCTTTGCAGCAGGGAGCAAGAGAAACCCTCCAGGCAGGAAGAAAGTCCCAGCTGTTCTTTAAAAAGCTGGCAGAGCAGATAGCTGATTTTCAAGGGGCCTCTGGAGAGCATGAAGCTCTGTCACCCCAGCTCTGGCTAAAGCCTCCCTTGGTGACTTTTCAGTTCCATTTTCCTTAGCAAGTGTCTTTGTTGCTGAGCCTTGTGTCCCCTGAGAGCTCTCAGGTGCAGCCTGTGACACTGAACTGAGGCAGGGGCTGAAGCCACCACGGTGAGTTAATTGTTTCTAACTGGGGATGGGGTCAGTGCCGGCCTGCCCTGGAAGTCTGGGACTCCACAAACCTTGAACACAACTTGCTCTGGCCCTGCTTCTCCATTCCACTTGCTGTGAGCAAAAGCAAAAGCAGCTGAGAGCAGAGCCATCTGTCCATAGGCCTTCCCTTCTGCCAGGGCAGCCTGCAGGGCACGATACAAATCAGACAAACACATCTCTCCATCTCCCTGTGCTGCAGCAGTGCCAGAGCCTGCTTTACTCAGCCCTGCCTCTGCTGGCAGCACAGCAGCTCCCAGGGCAGCAAAGGGTGACCTAAGGGAAAAACAGGGAAAAGCCACCAGGAACTCCTCTGTCACTCACCTTCCTGGGCACAGGGACATACTTGGGAGAGTACTCTGCTGGGAAAATGTTCACTCCAGCTCTTTTCAAAGCTGCTCTGAGGGCAAGAGGACTCATCCATTTCCCTGTGATGTGGGAAAGCACCTCCTCCTCTTCCACCACTACTGAAGACAACATACACTGATTATCCTGTTGTACAAACCAGTGAAAGCAACTTATGGTCATGGAAGCTCCTTTCTGGTTTAGGCTTCAAATATTGATATTTTTGCTATGCTGGGTAGTACCCACATCATCTGCTACTCTGGGCTGTGACCTTTCAGCCAGCCTTGTGTAGGAATCAGAAATTACACTGGTGTACTGATTTATACACCAATGAACAGATGGGTAATCATGAGTAGCTTGAACTTGGGGAAGAAACAAGGAGCATGAGTAGTGGGCTGCTAGAACTCCCTGTATTTCTCTTGGTAGAGCTGGGAGGAGAGGGGAACACTTTTCAGCTCTCTAACAGGGGGGACAGGCTTGAATGCAGCAAGGCAAAACCAGCAGCAAAGCACTGACTGAAACTTTCCAGAGCAAATGCACATTTCTGCTATGTGAAATGTACTATTTCTCATAGTAAATAACTGAAATTAAATAACCAGTGCAGTGCTTGGAAAGGAAGAGAGATTCAAATTACTCTTGTAGAAGCCTCCCAAATTCTTAATCAGGGACAATAATTATGGGGCTTTTTATCTGCAAATGTTTGATTAAAAAATTACTGATAGTACCTTAATTTGTATCTGAATGGTTGCAAAGACTGCAGTAACTGTGAAGAGTCCTTCATCCACACCAGTAGGGTGCAATTCCCAGGCCTGATAGGGCAGGTTCAGGTGAGCATCCTGGAGAAGGGCTACTGTATAAAAGTCACCCATGCTAAAGGTGATGCTCTTTTCTTCTGCTTCATAGGTTATCTTGCTGATGCCATCAGTTCTCCACCATTGGCCTGGACAAAGAGGATGGAAAGATGTACATGGAAGGCTTCTGGCAGTAATGCTGAAGTAAAACAAACCAAAGAAGTAGTAATAAAAAGAAAATGTAAAATCCCCAAATCAATTAACATTCAAATCCCCAAACTATTTCTGGGCTCCAAACTGGCCCTTATCTTTACAGCTGGATTGTAACAAGAGTCCAACTCAGGTATAAATTCCACTATTCAAATTTGAAATAAATTTTTGTCTTAAGTTCAGACCTGCAGGATCCCATCGGGCTACCACAGGCACTTTAAAATAAATCACATTATCAGGGAGCCTCAGGGTTATCTGTACTGCTTCCTGTGTGCCATCTTCAGCCTTTCCTGGGGAATATGGATACACCTCCAATCCAACATCCAGCAGCTTTGGCAAGAGAGGAGAAGGACAGATACGGGGTTTATCAGAAAATGCAGGTTTTTTTCTTTGAGTTCATCTAACACTGCAAAGCTTTTTAACACCCATCTAAAATGGTTTGCTAATACTGCACCTTTCCAAGCTCAGCTTTGGAGGCAGGAGAAGAGCAGCTACCAGGAGGCCTTGGGCCCTTCCTGTGCTGCTGCAGGCACCCTCAGGGCAGGGCCCAGCGGGGCACAGCCATTCCTCACAGAGCCCAGCCTGGGAGCAGGGGAGGCAAAGGCAGCTGTAATCCCACTGTCCCCACAGTGCCAGAGGGAACGGGAGGTCACAGGGGCTGGGAATGAACATCCTGGGCCTCTTCCCCTGCCCACAGTCCTGCTCTCTGGGTTTGGCTTTTTGGGAATTTTGCTTATTAAAGGTTTCCAGCTTCAGTGCCCTCTGTGGGGTAGGGCAGTGCTAGAGGAAACCAGAACCCAGTGCCCACAGTCCTCAACCAGCCTGCAGAGCCTGGAGCTGAACCAGCAGTGGTTTTTGGTACCACTCTGCTTCCACCTTTCACACGTGAAAAACTGATCATTTGTAAACCTTGCCTGGTCAGTTTGCTGTCAGGAACTCGCGTGCAGTGCATGTGACAGCAGTGACAAACCTCAGGAGCAGCTCCTCAGGGCCACCAGGGCTGCTCCCTGTCCTCCCTCACCTCCACCATGGTCCAGTCCCCGGCGTCCTGGGCCTGGGGTGGCAGCTGCAGGGCAGAGATGTGGAACACGCCCCCCACGGGCACCAGCTGCTCCAAATCCACAACCTGAGGCGCCTCTTCTCTGCCTCCCGGCTCCTCCTGCAGCGGGGCCTCCTCCTCTGGAAAGTGCAGCGGACAGCAGGAGTTCAGCGGGGGCTCAACCTCACCGGCATCGCCCAGCGCCGAGGCTCGCTCAGCGCCGGGAGTGCCTCGCTCTGCAGCGCTCCGGCCCCATCTGCTGGCGCTCCTCGGCATCGCTGGAACCGGGGACAGCAGCGAGCCGGGCAATGGAAACACTCGGGACTGGGGCTGAGCTTTTGGATTTGGAGTTCCAAATGCTTTCCGTGGGAATAAGGTTTTACTGACAGAATGAGTCCATCGTAACCCACAGAAGAATTTCACAAGCACAATAATACCATAGATTCTGGATAGGTTTAGTAAGATTCTATTGATATGAAAAGAAATGAAGCAAATAAAGAGATATATAAAAATAAGGCACTAAGCAGTCATGTGCTGAAGGTGAAAGACATAGTAATTAGGAAGAGCAAGAGGATTTAACATGAAACACAATTTTCAGATAACAAAGGTAATTCCTTTTTTTTTTCCTATGCATAATTACGTATGTATCACAAATGTATGAACTTAACATTTAATTAGTTGGAAAATGTTAGTAAAAGGCAGAAACACCGTGGAAAAAATGGCCATAAATATTTTCTTTAAAAAAGCCAACCAGCCCACATAAAACATCACATGGAGGAGAGGAGTTGTTGTTGACAGGAATCAAGAAAAAGGAGTTCAATACTGTAAAAAGAGCTACTCTAATTGTTATGAAACTTGCTCTGAGAGAATAAGACCATATCAAAAAATGAGAATGCTTTCTATAAATTGTCTTCAAGCTTAAAAAAAAAAAAAAGGTGAAAATGGTGTTAATTTAATGTCAGATTTAGTTACATTCTGCAGAGGTTTTACTCTACTGTATCACACACCATCTTTTACAGTTATTCTGAACAACAAACTTACCAAGTAGCAAAAAACATTTCAGTGCATTTTACAGTGGTAGCTTACACTTTAACTTGTTTTTTAAAATAATAACACAAAAATATATAAGTATCTTCTAAAGAAACTATTTATTGTCCCAAGGTAACTTATCTCCTTAACAGAGGCACAATAAGGGTAAATCCAGAGAAACTGTCACTGTTCTGTTGTTGCATTTTTGGTTTTTAACCCTCATTTACCTGGCTCGTTGTTTTGAACTTAAGGTAACTGAGCATCCTCTCACTGCTCTTCTCAAACGTGATTGAAAGACTTTACAAACCATGAGCGTGCCAGAAAAAGGAGTTTTTTCCTTCTTTCCTTATTAAAACAGATGAAAAAGCTGGAAAACACTCAGGTATAATTGTGCACATCTGTGCACATCCACTTCATCTAATACTGTGGTAGGGGCTTTCAAAGCCTGACAGAAATAAAATACAAATTCCTCCACATGAGGCCCAAGACCTTTATGTTCTTTTGAAAACCTTGCTTTTAGGGTCTAGTCTGACAACTGATTCTCTGGACTGTGCTCCATCCAAAGTGTTGTGGGTGGGGTTTGTTTTTTTACCAGAAGAAAAAGGCTGTAAAGTGGAGCTAAATTATGCTAATAATTGTTTGCAGTTGTTTTATTTAAGTCAGTACCACAAGAAAACTCATTCTTGTTAAACCAAAGGACAACGCCACAACACTGAAGAAATTTGTAACTTATGTGGGACAGACAAACAGTTTTATTTCCTAGAATTAGGCCCTCTCACTTGAAGCACCCATTTAGGTAATACTCAGTACCATCCCACACTACACCAATGCCTACCATGATAAACATTGGAATCATCATTTTCTGAGGAAGTAAATCTCCCCAGAGCCTGGCAGATTCATGAACATTGTGTGTCTCACCCATAAATGTATGTATAATAATATACATATCTACAGAAACATTATAAACATGTACATAAGCATAAATAATAAATAAAATAAGTGTGGGGACAAACTCCATTTTCCTATCTGTCCTGTTATCTCCCCTCATGATTTAAAAATCATTAATAGAAATGTCAACAAAACCCAAGTGATATCAAAACATCCCTGTATTTATAAGCTTTGCTCCATTCACATGGAGATATTGCAGTGTTTCCATGGATCATGGAATGGCCTGGGTTGGGAAGGACCTTCAAGTCCAGTTCCACCCCCCTGGGCATCTTCCACTATCCCAGGTTGCTCCAAGCCCCATCCAGCCTGGCCTTGGACACTTCCAGGGATGAGGCAGCCACAGCTGCTCTGGGCAACCTGTGCCAGGGCCTCACCACACTCACAGGGAATTTTTAACACATAAAATACTTAGCCTAAATACTTTTGTAGTGCTGCACATAAAAAATAACCAAATACCTTGTGATGATGCATCCAAAATTTCTGAATTCTTCTCAGTTTCCTCCTGTGTCTGTTTTATATCATCTGTGTTATTGCTGGTCCCTTTCAGTGAGGCAGAACTCTCCTAGAGAAAAAGCAAGAGACATTTTTCCATTAGTGAGAGACAAACACAATGAAGAAGAAGGTATCACCTCCTTCAAGGAGGCCCAAGGAGAAGGGATACACAAACATTTGTACCAATCTTGCTACAGGGTCAAGGTTTTAAGAGAAATAATTTCTATCTGGCTATCGAAACTATTTTGATTCAAGATACTCTCTGGTTTGGAACTGGATTTAGAGATAGAGACAAAGTAATTACTTCATTTTCACAGCAAATTCCATCTTGAGCTCCCTGAGTACCAAACAAGCACCCAACACTTTTTCAGCAGAGTGTGCACTCAAAACTTGTGCTTTTTGATGATTTTACAGTCAGCAGAGTGGCACAAAGTAAAATGCATGTCGAGGCTGAATCCAAACCAACAGTGAAACTGTGCCAGAACCCCATCTGCAGCTTTGGCCTGTGGCTGGCCCAGGAGATTTATTCCCTTTCACACTGTATTTCACTGTATTTACACCCAGCAATGTGGGGGACCTCAAGGTACCTCCCCTGGATTTCCAGGCAAATATCCAGTGCAGACAGGGATTCATCCATGCCACAGCACACTCCTCTGGAGGCACAGCACCCTCTGTGCCTGCCAGCATTGCAGAGAACACACATCTCCTCAAACAGGACAGGAGGTGAGAGGACAGAAGCTGAGAGAAGTGGAGCCTTCAGAGGGAAAAGGAAAATCCACAAAATGGATTGAGAGAAAGAGCACCAAGACCTGGGAAAGAAAAAGAGAGGGAATAAAATGAAGCAGCTTAAAGAAAATCTGAGTAATGTAGGTGAAAAGTGCCAAAAGATAAGATTTGTCATATAAAAAAAGAAAAAAGGAACCAAGAGAAGCAGGATTTCAAGCACTGATTCATTACAAAGGTGTTGGGGACTGAAAAGGAGAAAAGCCGTGATCATGGACAGAGGTTCAATCCCTGTTTGATCCCTGTATGGATCCCAGAGTTCATTCACTTAAGAGTTGGACTCAAGGATCCTTGTGGGTCCCTTTCCACTCGTATTATCACATGAAATTGCTCCAAACATAGTAAGAAGACCTAAAACTTGATGTTTTGTCAGTTATTTCTGCATAATTTCAGGTGAGAACACAGAGCATTTATCTGAAAGTCACAGATAAATACACAGAGTAAAAACCCCAAATGAAGTATGGACAACACAAAACCAAGCAACCTCCATCACACCTAAAGCCAAGATATTCCATGGAAGAGAGCTGAGGAAGAGGACAGGCAGCCAGAAATCATATTTGAAAAGGCTCTCTCAGCAAAGGGTCAGCACACAGACATGGAACAGCCAGGCACTTCAGCCAACACCTGCTGAACTCTGAATCTTAGTCTGCATGCTGCAAATTTCCCTAAAATTGGATTCCTGCTGAGATTTTGTGGGACTGCCAGTTTTGCAGAAGCAGAATCCATTAATCTGTATTTATGCCAGAGATTTATAGAAATATCTTGCAATGGCACTTCATGCTCCATCCTTCTCTTAAACCAAATGCCAATTGCACAGCCTGTCCAAACTTCCCATCTTTGCATTCCCTTGAGAAGATCTATGACACTGTTGACACAAGCTGTCTTTTCCTATAAAACATTTAAGGATATGGCTGTCCTGCACAGGACACTGTGACTGAGCCTGATGTTTACAAGAGTAGGGTATCCTTTGAGGAGGTTTTTACCCACCTTTCTGCCCTTAGAACCCGTTTCTTCTGCAGCAGGCACGCTGGGTTCCTCCCTGCCTTTCTCCTCCTCTTCTCCTGGTCCTTGCCCAGTGTCCTCTGGCTGCTCAGCTGACCCCAGGGTGGCTGAGGCCCCCTGCCTCGGCAGCCCCTGGCACTGCAGCCACAGGGGAGACACGTGGTCGTAGTGGGTGTGCAGCAGGCGAACGGCCACGCTGCTCAGGGCCAGGGACATGGGCAGCTCAAAGGCGTGCCCTGCCCCCTGGAACACGTGGTCCTTGAACCTGGCAAGGGCAGGGACACAGCAACAGGGCCTGGTGAGATGGCAGCACTTCCTTTGGTGCTTCCTCACAAATGGCACATCTCTTTTGGCATTTGTTGAGTGTCTGAGAAATGCCGTGGGATGGCACAGTGCTGGTGCTGGCAGCTGTCTGTGAGACCCTCCAGCAAAGCCACAACTGCATCAAGGGGATCAGAACTCTCAAAAATAAGTCTTGACAGGATGGCAATGAGGCAGGATCAGATGGCAGCTCTTCTAGAAACTACATTTCTGGTACAACTGACTAATTTATTGGGAAAAATCCCTGCACAGCTGTGTTACATCACTCTTAGCAGCTTTCAAAATAATTCAAAGAATACTTACTTTTGAATAAGATAAGCTAGTCACAAGTTCTAAAAATCTTCCAGTAAAGCAACACTTAGCTTTTTATTGTTGGTTGAATATTCTAAGTGCATCTCTCTGCTGCCCACAAGGCTTTAACCCTTAACCCATATGGGTTCTTCCTGCAGGTCAGTCTGACACTGCTCAGCACCCACCCTTCTACTTACCTTAACAAAACTCACAGCAACAGGTCCTTAGTCTAGCTAAAGTCCTTTAAATAACTTATTCCTTACATTTATGGAGTGGGAGTAGGAAGTCTGCTCAAAAATCTCATTTTGGCAATGTGCCATTTATATGGTAATCCAATAAAACCACAAGATTTAGATTCAGAAATGATAGTGCATCCCAGGCTCTAAAATATTTTCTCTAACTGAGCACAAAGTATCATTCCCTGCTTTGCAAGCAACTGGAACAACTTAGAAAATATTAAATGCATCAGCAAGAAACACTGCTTCCAGAGGAATTTCAATTCTCTGCATGAGCTTTACTGTTTTTCTTCCAAATTTGTTCTGGCAGTGACAGGGTTCTGCTGCTGCATTTTAAGAAAGAAATTTATATATCTCTAAACCACTCCTTAGCAGCAGCCAGCACTGAGAGTCTGCAGAATGGATGCTATTCAACAACAAAAAAAAGATTATGAGAAATTGATTCTTAGTGTTTACTCAACAAAGCCAGGCCTCATTTCAAATTAATAATTTCAGTGTACTGTACCTTGCTTTCTTCTTCAGATTGGCCCAAATACAGAAAGTAACATTTTTATCCTTTAGGACTGTGTGCATATTCCCAGTTTCAGAATCTTCATACATACTAGCTATCTACAAAGAAAAAAGCCAATTAAATCATATGTTATTTATTTCACATTGATTTACCTACATTTACTTGAATAAATAATAAAAAAAAATACATGTAAGAATGAAAAGGCACCAGACCAAGCCCAGCTGTGTTGTATTTATATATTAAAGCACAACAGTTACAAACTCAAATCTGTTGCTTAAAATTTTAACTACATTGCTTTTTTTTTTCTCTGACTTCATAAATTCTGGGAGCCAAGTACTGCCAAATATGGGTTCTTCCATTATTTCCCTAATTCTCAGGATAAATTATAAAAAATAAACAAAAAAAAGGATTTACTGAGCAATAATAGACTCCTACCCCAGATGCACTGTACAGATTATTTTATCATTTAGGCAGCATCAAACTTGTGAAATACTAATTCTGTTGGGAGCTTAATCCTAAATTCAGGAAACAAGAATTCAACATTTCTTAATTTGCAGGGGGTTTTGACTGTGCACATACAACTGGTTCACTATTTTACTAATATTCCTTTGCTAAACATACTTTATATATATGATTAATATTCTTGAAATAGCAAGGTAGTGACCTTGCTATTTCAAGAATATTAATCATATATATAAAGTATGTTAAAGTACCTACATAAAGTATATATAAGTATGTAAAACTACCCACACATGCAGCTCAGAAAACTGACTCTCCAGCACAATTTCATTTTCTAGTTTGAGTACTCTTCACCTTTCCCCAGATCTTAGTTTCAAAAATATTTTAATTACATGAACTTGTATTAAAAAAATGTGTACAAGGCAACCTTATGAGTTGCTTTTCACATCTACAATTTTTTGGTACAGTCAACAAATTTCATACAGCACCTCTTGTTATCATCATCCCCAAGTCTCACAAAATTTCCCATTTGTTTATTCTTGAGATTTCCCACTGTAAAGTTCAGATTTTCAGGAATTTTGAGTAATTAAAGTCTGGTGAGTGCTATAAACATGATTTGAAACTCACAGACTCATCTCTGTGGCAGTTTAGGACCAAACAGAGCCAAGCATCATTGAAGGACACTTGGTGTTAACTTATGTGTGCAAATCACAGCTTTGAAGCAGTAAACCTCACTCACTTTGAGCAGGTTCTGGGTAGCATCATTGTATTTCTGGTGAAGCAGATCCTGCAATTGCAGAATAACTTCCTGGTACTGGTCTCGTTGTTCGTCTGTGATCTCTCCTGGTGCTGCCTCCAACAGAAGAAACTCCAACTTCTCAACCAACTAGAAAATATTTACATGGGAGAAGTATCTGTTGTGACACCATCCTTAACATATTGTGTGTTCTGTCATAAAAAATGAGGCATACCTACTTCCTTTGCATCTAAACAGATTTTGGTCAGAAAAATAACCTTTTTTTTATATAGACAGATAAGAAATCTAACTCAGAATCAAACCAACCCAATGAAACCTGTACTACACATGCAACTTCCCCCCCCAGTTTCCAGAAGGCTCGATTTAACTTTCTGAAAAACAACATAAAGTCAGAATAAATGAAAATAAGATCCTGAATTTACAGAGCAGGCACAGACTGCTAAAAATTGCTTCACAAGCTATCAATAGCTGATGACTTCTGTTGGTAAAAATCAATTCTGGGAACTTTTGCTCTTACATGACATTTTACTGGCTCAATGTTACAAAATGAGGTTTTTGCCCACCAAAGCATTTATATCTGACATGAGCTTGTATGCTCTGGTTTAAAATGGAAGGGAGTATGGATGTTGGAATGCTAGACCTCAGTGTAAGAAACACAGCAAAAGTCCCTTAAATGCATATTGAAAGTCAATACACATCTTCTTCAGGGTTAACAATAGATCTCCAATTTAGGAAAAATAGAAAAATTGAAGAAAAACTTCTAGGTGTTGAAGGTCTTTCACTCATTTGGCCATGAAAAATGGGAAAATAGAGTTAGAGAGGGCTGTTAAGGATATGTTAAGCTTAAACTGAAATACACCATTTAAACACTTACATGCAGCACCACTTCCTCCTTCTCCATGACAAGCTGGACATCCTGATCTTGGTCATCACGCCACAGGCTCATGAAAGTGTTGATTTCCTGAGGTACAGTGGGCTCAGGAGTCCCATCACAGCTCAGGTAGTGCTCCCACTGCAGGAGAGTTCAGAGAAAAGTGGATACAGGTGTGCTGCACACTGCTATTACAAGAAAAAGGAGGATTCTGAAAGACAAATACGTTATAGTGACAAATTCACACCTGCATCTAAACAGGATTCTAACACCACCTGGTTTATTATCCCTATGCCAGGAAAAAAAGGTTTACTTTGATATTAATGTGTTAAGATGCTTCTGCCCACCTCACACTTGTTTATACCTATTTATCAGTGGGTTCTGCTCTGCTTCACAAAAGCAATGAATTCAGTACCTGCCATAAGGGAGGGGCTGGAAGAATAAAATGACTGAGAACAGAAACGAGGAAGGTGCAGGTGGAAGAGGCAGGTGGGTCTCAGATTCTGCCAAGAAAACTGAAAATTCCTACACTGGCAATAAAGTTGATTAGGAGCCTCTACTGCAACAAATTTACTCCTCCTTTCTCTGCCTCTGAAGGAGATTTCCTCTCCCTTACCAGCATCAATTATCCTGTTGCAGAAACCTCTGGTAGGAATGTGAAATCCTAGATTAGGGCTTTTTAAAAATAATTTTATTTTCAAATCAATTCTTGGTCATTCCTATAGAGGTGGAAAGAAAAAATCAGTGGCAGACTAAACCCACTTAATGCCAAACATAAGCCTAACATTGGCTCATGGGATCAATTTATCACCCATAATGGAATTTTTTTCATCCATAGAATAGGATATTAAGAAAAGATTGCCCCCCGTTTGCTGTGAAGATTAGCAACCCCATGTTACTGAAAATTGCATTGCAAAGGAAAATGTATCTTTTAAAGCAAAAGCACTTCTAGGATTGCATTTTCAACCACTTCCACCAGCATTCCCACTGACTTCAAGCAAAGCAACAATAGGGGAGTGCTGAGTGCACTGGAAACTCCTGTATAGAAGACTGGTCAATTTTCAGTAGTAAGACATCTGATTTGAGATGGAATTCAAAATGCTGTCATAGCACACACATACATTCAAGAACTGGAAGCTCCTGAAGTCTCTTCCTTGCCAAACCTCTGGGCAGATTTTGGCAAGAAAGCTTACCTTGGCTTGTTCTCTGTAATCCCTTTTCCACTGCTGTGCAGAAAGAAACTTCTGTTCCAGTGAATTATGTTGGGCTAGTTCGGACTCCCTCTCTCCTTGATACTGATAAAAAAATACATATATCAAACAGAGCAGCTAAATATTTGCTTATTTCTTACAATTATTTTACATAGAAGAAACAAATTGGGGATATTTGAATGAGTTATTATTTAAACAAATCCAAACACTGAAAACTTGCTTTTTTTATGAAACATCCAATTGAGAAGACTGCAGTAGTTTGAAATATGTTATTGTCATCACAGTAGCTGCTGAGTCATATGATAAACATAATGTGACATATGATTGCAACCTCTCACTTCAACAGTTTCCATATCAGCATCCTGGAGCCAGCCCTAATGGGAGCTGCTAAAATATGTAAGGATAATTTGGAAAAAACATGTAAGACTGTTTTATTTTTTCCCTTTTAGTTTCTATTATTTTAAGGTCATCTTCTCCCTAGGAGGAAAAAAATATTCTGTGAAGTACAAGAGGAGTAGACAAGTGTGATTCTTTAAAAAAAATTAGTTTGTTGTAAATCTTTTTTTTTTCTTTTAAAACACAAAAATAGTTATCTATCATCGATCAGTTTTTGTTCTGAATGCTGGATTGTTCAGAAAAATAAATATACATAGTCTAATACACACACACACACACATATATATATATACACAAATACAATGCACTGTATCTGCCTGAACAGGGAACCAATTAGGAATTTGTACCAAATATCCTCATGGGGAATATGAAAAATATATTCAATTGAAAGCACAGTGGAAATGGGAAATAAAAAAAAGGCATTTAACTGAACTTTAGAAACACATATGACAAAAGGTAATGTATTTAAATTTATCAAAACTGGAAAATATTGTTCCCAACAATAAGTGCATAAGGAAATGAATTCCTATAAATCACTGATGTTTTACAGGCCTTGTCTCAAGTTTAGAAATAGGATTAGATTTTTTCATTGAGTAAAAGACTAACCTTTGCCTCAAGCTTTTCCAAGTGCTCTCGATACAGTCTCTCCCTTTCAAGTCTTTCTTCTTCTTCTTGTTGAGCTCGTAATAGGGCTTCAGCTGAGGATTGGGAAAGAGATCAAGGGCATAATTATGCTTTCCTAAATAAAATCTAAGAGATTATTTGGTTACCAGTTGTAATGATAAAACCACTATAAAATGAGCAACATAAATGTTTATCTTTCACTGCACAGAAATCTCCCATATGAAGATTGATCCAAATGAATTTGAATACTACTAAAGCACACTGTCTCTGGCACTGCCTCATCAGTCTGTGAGTGCTCCCTCCATCTACAGCTTCAATGGACACAGGTTCTCAATCCAAAGTCTTGAGTGAAACTCAGTGCTTTAATCCTAAATTTGTTGTCTTCTTTCCTACAACCACTGGTTTCCTACAATTTCAATTTTACAGCTGTTTGTTCATTGAAATCCACTTCAGGATCTGTTACTCCACAGTTCTTGCTTCTCTTTGCTGCCATAGGGACTAGAAAATTAGAGAGGACGTGAAAACTAGAACTGGTTCAACCTCTAAGCCTTCAGCCTAAAATGGCACAGCCTGTGTGCCATCCAGATGTTCCCAAACAGTGACTCGATGTCATCACCTCCAAGTAAATCGTGTCAAGCGTGTGCTGCACTGAGGCAAGAGCAGCAGCAGTTCCCAAATCTGCCTGTGCCCACCTGAGCTCCCACTCTCACCATAAAAGCTCACCAGTGATTAGCACTCCCTTCCTGGCAGTCACAGCATGCCCAAGCTCCCACCAGGATGGATTAATGGCAAGTTAATTCTCCCCAACTTCCTAATTGCAGTAGGAATAACTAGAGAAGAGAGTATTGCTCTGATAGGGAAGTGAGGTGCAGCATCAAGGAACAGAGAGTTTGGCCCACACCAGGAAAGAGGGAAGAACATTTCCATTTGTGAAACAGAGCCAGCAATTCACATCTAGTTCAGGACATCACCTTTTGCCCCTTTATTTAAAATTAACAATTTGTCCATCACATTCCCTCAAAATGAAGTGCACATTACCTCTCAGCTTCGCTTCCTTTGCTTTCTTTGATTTTCCCTTTTTACCATTGAATTTCATGTTTGCAATAAGGGAGAAGAAAACAAATATCAGTATTATTTTAATACTCTTTGGCAGTTCTATAACTCTATAACTTTGCCCTTCCAATGTGATCCCTCAGTTAAGATTTCAGACTCCCTAGACAGCCAATGAAGGCCCCAGAATAGTAATGCACATTCTGAACTAAATTCTTCTCTTTTTTATGATAAGGTCTTAAAATTAATGTATTTTTCTATGCTAGACATCCCCAAACACAGCCACAACATGAGTATTAAAATCCTTTGGTTTAATGTAGAAATTGAGTAGCAGGCAGATCTGCTAAGAAAGTAGATGCTACAACTTCAAACATTTTAGGAAATATTGGAAAATGTATTTTGGGACAAGCCTGGCATTTAGAATCATCTAATTCACAAGACAAAATAGCAAAGAGTTCTCTTTTCTGTTATGAAATCTCACTCCAGACAGTTCACTGTTCACCTCCAGCATATCCTAGAGTAACGATATTTTAAATTTGAGGTTCTCAGAAAGTATCTGACCACTGTTCCTTCTTCACACACACTTATTTCACACTTTGATTTCAACTATCACACATTCAGATACAAATAACTACTTGTTCACTTCACACTACTTGGCATGGCAATAAACACATTGGCATAAATATATGTATAAATGCAACTTTGAGTACAGAGATTGCCATGAAGCTGGGACAAATACAGTGGTGACAATTAAGTGCCACCAGAGTCTGAGTGCATCTTATCACATTTGGTACCAAAGCATTCATTTGAAAAATTATCCCAAAATAATGTCAGTAAAATTCACACTTCTACCCGTTAGGATTTCAGGGAAGAATTTGTTCTTTTCATTTTGATAAATAAATAAATAAATAAATAAATAAACTGAAAATGGAAAACCTGCTTGTTTCAATTACTTGAAATCAAGTTTCAGTCAATTTCTTTTCACATTCCTATGACTTAACAGAGCACTGAGAAGAGTGAGATGCACAGCTGGGGAGGGGTAGATAAATTCACTATCACTGAAGTAAGAATAACCCACAGGACCAATTTATGCAACTCAGTTTCCCATGGACTTCTGCCTGTTGTCCCTTCACCCTCCTTGTTCTGTGTCTAGCTTATGGCTCAAACAACAGAATCCTAGAAGCATTCAGGGTGGAAAAGACCTCCAAGATCATCGAGTCCAAGCTGTGCCCAATCCCCACCTTGTCCCCCAGCCCAGAGCACTGAGCGCCATGTCCAGGCCTTCCTTGGACACCTCCAGGGATGGGGACTCCAAACTTCCCTGGGCAGCCCCTTCCAATGCTTGACAAACCTTCCGTGATGAAATTCCTGCTGATGTCCAACCTGACCCTTCCCTGCACAGCTTGAGGCCGTTCCTCACCTCCTGTCCCTTGTTCCCTGGGAGCAGAGCCTGATTTCCCCGGGCTGCCCAATCCTGTCAGGGAGTTTTGCAGAGCCAGAAGGTCCCTCCAGAGCGTCTTTTTCTCCAGGCTCACCCCCCACCCCCCAGCTGTACCTGGTGCTCCATCCCCTTGCCCAGCCCCCTTCCCTTCTCTAGACACGCTCCAGCCCCTCCATGTCCATCGTGCAGTGAGGGGCCCAGAACTGGACACAGCACTCGAAACGCGGCCCCGCCAGAGCCCAGCACAGGGGACAGTCACTGCCCTGGTTCTGCTGCCACCTCATGGCTGGGACAGAGCCAGGACACCGCCTCTCCTCTCTGCCTGGACACCCGTTGCCAAGCCAAACAAGCAGTGGCTGCGCTGGCCATGCTCCCTCTGAGCAGCGCTGCAGGAACATTTGGCTTCCCTGCTCAAGGCACAAAAGCCCGGTGTCCTGGAGACGCCTCTTCCCCCTTCAGATTCATTAACCCTGGCCAGCTGCCTCAGGAAAAAAGCCAAAAAATCGGATAAAAAAATAAACTCAACTGTGAACTACAGCGTGTTTCTGCCTACCTACCTTTTTTTTCGGAGCCTAAAAGATCAGAGGGGGGAAAAAAGGAAAGGGAACATCAGAAAACAATGTATCAGCTAGAAAGGAATAATTAGAAAAATAGTATTATTCTGTTAAAATTAAATGTGATTATCCATTGAAAAACTATAATGACAAGAATTTCAATACTGCAGAAAATTAGCCACTAATACATGACTCCTGGAATGAAGTTTTTTACCACGGAGCCATTCTGGCAACAAAGTGTGAGCCGCCTCCCGGCTGGTTCCACACGGGGCAGCCACAGCAGCAGCCCACGGCACAAGGGCTCTCGCCGGGGCTCACACCACAGATAACGCGGCCTTCGGGTGCTTCTTTCAGCCTCAAAGCCTTTCTCCCACCTCCCGGGACTTGGGCAGCTCACAAGAACGCCCCGCTTTACTGCACCACCTCATCCTTCCCCATCCCACCATGTAACCCGTACCCAGGCCCCTTCCCCGCCCCACCATGTCGTGCCACGGCTGGCGGTGCCCGTGTCCCTGAGGATGCGATCCCGCCGCGCGTGGCGGTGCCCGTGGCGACGCCCGTGTCCCTCAGGATGCGGTTCCGCCGCGGGGGGCGGTGCCCGCCTCCCTCAGGCTCCCGGTGCCCGCGGCGGTGCCCGCCTCCCTCAGGCTCCCGGTGCCCGTGGCGATGCCCGCCTCCCTCAGGCTCCCGGTGCCCGCGGCGGTGCCCGCCTCCCTCAGGCTCCCGCCCCCCCCAGGCCCCGCCCGCAGCCCCGGCGGCGGCGGCGCAGGCGCAGCTCGGGCCGGGCGCTGCCGGCGCTGCCGTAAAGCGGCACGGCGGCGGTTCCGGGAGCAGCGGGTGAGATCCCGGTCCGGCCTCGCCGGGATCCGCAGGGAACCGGGCACGGCTCCGGGGGGAGCGGGGTGGCAGGCAGAGCCAGGGGGAGGCGGCGGCCCGAGGAGGCCCCGCAGCGGGAGCTGGACTGGATTCCAGTCGCTTGTGATTTGGTTTTGGCTGCCCCGTCCCTGGCAGCGTCCGAGGCCAGGCTGGGCGGGGCTCTGAGCAAGCTGGGACGGTGGAAGGTGTCCCTGCCCACGGCCGCGGGTTGGGACGAGATGATCTTTAAGGTCTTTTCCAAGTCAGGCTATTCTGTGATTTTGAAAATCACAGAATACAGAAATAATAATCAGTTACTTTGTCACTTATCCTTACGTTTTGCCGGTGCACACTGGACTCAATTTGTAATGCACTTGAAGAGTCTTTAAAAAAGCAAAATTTATGAATGTGACAGTTGCAGGAATATAAATGTATATGTATAAAATGGATATATCTATATATACAATACAGGAATATGTAATACATAAATATATGTGGAGATAAAAATAAACACATAAAATATATTATTATTACCATTATTAATATATAAAATATATTAAATATATGTTCTATTTAGATATCTTTACCACTTTATATGTGTGTATACATATATATGTAGATACAGTATTTTAGCAGACCACAGAAGCAGCCAGGCCAGCAGGTGCAGAATTGTATGGGTGTGAGAAAGCAGCCAGTGAACAGCACAAAGTGTCCCAGTTGTTGAAAGTTATTAGAAGTTTCTTGTTTTCTGTTTGAGGGGGGAGGGGAGATGACAATGAGAAGCTAAATAGAATAAAAAGTAGGAAAGAAAAAGAAAGAAGAGACTGAGTAGAACCAGAATTAGAGCAAACGGGGCTTGGTGGGATACAAAAGTTTTAGGAAGGCTGAGGTGGTTTACTGACTCCCAGAGAAGGCTAATTTCAAACTGATTATCCTTCAGGTAACAAAACCCAAACAAACCAAAAAAATCACACAAGGACACAGTTCACCGAAATGTGAGAATGGCCAATTCTTTAAGAAGTGAAGTGATAAAACTGTACAAAAATGTAAGTGTCTCAAATGCCACCAGCACTTTCCTTAACCAGAAAACAAACCCCCTTTCACTGTGCACTCAGTTAATTAAAACCACATTATTATTCTTTTCTCTCCAAGCTGCTGTACCTTGGAAGGGAGTATCCCAAAGGAGCAGACTACTTCAGAAGCCGTTTGAAAGCAGCTTTTCTAAAAAACAAAGATGAGACAGACCCTGAAAAAATTAAGCAGCTGATTGCCCGGGGAGAGTTTGTTATAAAGGAGCTGGAGGCTTTGTACTTCCTGAGGAAATACCGAGCCATGAAGCAGCGCTACTACAGCGACGACAAGCCCTGACTGTGCCTGTAACCACACACCCCCAGGAAAGGTAACAATAAAAGAGCTCTACCTGCAAAGAAGTGACATGTAAATCCTTCCAACCCCTCTACAGCACAAATGAGGGAGCTGCTTCCCCGCCAGAGGTCACTTGAAGGGTTTGGGGTGTGCAGGTTATGGGTAATGGGTTTTCCTGTGCTGCTTTTGACCTTCTCAAACTAAAACTTCAGGTATGAAAGGATTTTGCGGGAAGGAGTGGTTGCACTTCCCTGTTTTGTTTCACTTCAATGCTTGTGTTGAACAGAAACTCTTCTTACCCCATAGCTGTGTGTTTGGGTGTCAGTTCAAGGTGCTGTGCTTGTTACCTGAAAGATGAACCTGATTTAAAATTCTCCTCATTGAATGATCTGTTTCTGCTGGAAATGAGCACCCTCTCAGAAGTGAGGCTCCCAGCCCTGGAGAGGGAGTGCTGTGTTCAGTTCTCCACAGTGCAGGAAAAACAAGGAGCTACTGGAGAGGATCAAGAAGAGGCCATAAACATGAGGGGTCCATAAACCTGAGGGGTCTGGAGCATCTCTTATGAGGAGGGACTGCAGGAGCTGAGCCTGTTTAGTCCAGAGAAGAGAAGACTGAGAGGGGATCTCTTCAATGCATATAAATAAATATCTCAAGGGTGGGTGCCAAGAGGACGGTGCCAGGCTCTTTTCAGTGGTGCCCAGCAACAGAACAAGGAGCAATGGCCATAAACATAAGGCAAGAAGTTCCACCTCATGAGGTAGAATTTCTGTACATTGAGAGTGGCAGAGCCCTGAACAGTTGTCCACGGAGTGTGGGGAGTCTCCTCTGTGAGCATCCCAAACTCACCTGGACTTGTTCTTGTGTCACCTGCCCCAGGTGACCCTGCTTGGGCTGGGGGGTTCATATTATATGGTCTGCAGAGGTCCCTTCCAACCCTGACTATCCTGTGGTTCTGTGAAAGTAAATTCTTACAGTTTTTAACCTCATCTGCTCAACTTGCAGAGGCACCACCTTGCTGTGTCAGGGAGACAACTGAGGGGTCAGCAAAGGGGTGAGTTTGAACAACAGTGCTTTAAGCACTTGGGCCCTGAAGACAACTCCTGCTACTGCTGATTTCTGTTGTTGTGCAACTGCTGCAGCAGGAGTAGAAAACTTGGTCTTTGCCCCTGGAAGAGGAGTTTGGCCATGGCTGTTTGCTCCAGGCTGTCTCTGTAGGCCTTGGCTCAGCTCAGACTTGTGTCAGAGCTGACACTCTGTTGGATTGGTTGGTGTTTCCACCAACTAAATGACACTGGAGAGAGACATAATCTTTGAAATATAGGTAAGGAATCACTGCAGTAGAGCTGTTGGCAAGTTTTCACACTGGCACTAAGGAGTGTTTTAAGGTCACTCAAAGAATTGCCAGCAAAGGCATCAGCAAAACCAGGTTTAATATAAAAATGAAAGTGT
This sequence comes from Agelaius tricolor, assembly GCF_023055355.1. NCBI lineage: Eukaryota > Metazoa > Chordata > Aves > Passeriformes > Icteridae > Agelaius > Agelaius tricolor. The sequence goes on from NW_027269263.1 coordinate 13,279,269, forward strand.
GACAAAGTCCATTCAACAAAGTTCACTCCAGTATTTACTAGGTGGTTAAAGCACACAGAGAAAAAGCAAACTAAAATCTACAATCAATCAGTTAAAACCAAAATCAACCAAAACTTATTTCTGAGGATGCTGGGGATACAAAAAGGGTATGGATAAAATGAATTAGGGAAGATACTCCCATTGAGTCACTAAGTTCAGAGTGGACCCCCCCCTTGCTGAACTGAGCCCCATATCTGACTAGGGGTTTATGCCTGAAGGTTTAACAGCACTTAGTCCATAGTTTAATTTAGAACAATTTAACTAAAGATTCATACAGAATTTCCTATAAGCACAACAGCAATTCACTCATAGGCCTGAGTTACTTAGAATCTCTGAGAGCACTAGCCATGGTACATTTTCTATAGCATATCCACACTCACAAACAGTCCTGAGGGAGTATGTACAAGGTATAAAATTCCCCTGGAATTCACTGAAGCACTTACCTTGGATACCTTTGCCTCCTGTCAGTGGCTGAAGGGTTGAGCCTCAAGGAAGGGGGGCATCATTCCATGCTCTGTTATCACTGTTGGTCCTCCAAATACAGCAAACAGGAGTTCACTGGCTCTGAGGGGCTGCACACAGAGGGAGACTTCTGGTCCATGCCCACTGCAGTCCAGCAGAGCTCCAAGGGCCTCACTCAGGCCCACTCTTTATAAGGTCACAAGTGAGGTGGGTTTAGTCACAGCACAGTCCAGGTCAGTAACTTCCTTTGAAATTTCAAAAGCAAAAAATGCTGTTCCACTGGGGGTGTTCTTCAGGCAGGCAAAATAAGTTTCCAGGGCTGTTGGTTACAAAGCAGGAGCTCTTCAGACAGCACCAATTCCTGGGAACTGCTCCTGAAGAGCTCCAGAGGAGCTCAGCCCAGGTACTGAGTGAGCATTTCTGACATTACAGCTGGCCTGAGGGAGGAGGAGGAGGGAGGGGGGATGCAGCACCATCCATCCTCACAGAATTCTAGGACAGAATTTACAAAGTGATGGCAGAGTACAGTACCTTCTGATGAAATGCACATGCTCCAGTTTCTGCTACCACACTGATGGGAACAACTCCTTCCACATCAACTGAGCTCCTCTGCACGCCCACCTGCTCTGAGCAGCCACCCCTCTCAGAGACAGGGACACCAAAGGGGGAAAGGACAGCAGCTCTGGGACAGGCAGCACCAGCAGAAGTGCAAGGAAGACTAGAGAACAACTGCCAAACACATGGAACTCATGGGATGCTCTGTTACCCCAAATTCTTGCAGAGGAAAAGGAAACTGGGACAGACACTCACAATAACTATTTTTTATTACATTACAATAAATAGGAGCAGTACAGTTTGACAAAAAAATGACAAATTCCAGATCACCTCACAGCACATACTCCTAAAAACATTAAAAATTTTAAAACAAACAGTGGTCTTTTTTTTTTTCCTTTTTTTAACTTAATGTCTGGCATGACCAACATTCCTAGGTCACACAACCAAATTATGGAAAAACTGGATCACACTGCATATGTTCCACATCAAATAAAGCACAATGTACAAAATGTGCATGTTTCAGTTTACACTATACAAAAATAGTTAAAATACATTCCAGGTAAACATATTACATTAAGAAGTCATTCTAGTAAGAAGTTGGCACTCAAGAGGAAAAAGCAGAAGTATTTTCAACATGAAAACACAAGACAGTGGAATAAAGAAATGTTAGGAAAGATTTACCATCTATGTAGCTTTATGTAAACTTGAGACACAATGATTTGTTTTACAGTTTGATGGTCTTTGAAGGTAATAATTGTATTGCTTTATAGTCTAGACAAGAGCAGAAGATTGTGTGTGTCAGTATTTACCCATTATCCTGTTACTGCAACAAAGCCCACACAGCAAAACAGTAGCAAAAAATTTCAGGGCACTGAAACTGGTCAGAATAATTCCTTTTGGAGCAAACCAAGGACCCAGGTATTTAGCAGAGTTACATAAAGCTACTGTAAGAAGGTGTTACTCCCTGACACAAGGCAGTTTGACGTGGTGACATGGGCAGTGACTCCCAGGCTTGCTCAGGAGCAGCTCTCAGGACACAGCACCCAGGGATATTCTGTGGAAGCATCTCAAACAGGGCAGTGATGGTGGAGCAGCCTGTGCAAGCTGCAATCCAACGTACTTCACCAAATCTCAACAAACAGGAAGACAAAACTGCACAACAGTGGCAAGGATGGGGTTGGGTTTTTTTTTTCAAGTACATAAGGGCTAATCTAAATGGATTTTGTACTAATTTAATTAGACTGGCACCTACAGCTCAATTTTGCTGAAAAACCCCGGCAATTTGTTCATATATAGCTTTATACTAGAGCTATAGAAACCCACTTTTGATGAATAAGACATTTCAGCTACAAATTCTCCTAACAGCTTTAAGTTAAATTAACATCAGAATTTTAGACCAGCCCTAATTTGACATGCAGTGTGACTCAGTTACCAAAATTAAAGTAACCTGAAGATTACTTCCATTTGCTCAAGGCTTACAACCCACTTTTGCTATGTTCTTCATCTATTATCAAGAGTGTATAAAATGTGCAAGTAACTGTCTCCAACACATTTTAACCTTGGAAGCTCTGAAATATTTTGTGACAGTAAGAATCCTGTTCTTACTCCTTATTGGTCCTTACAGTATAAAGTTAAGTTCTCCTGTTACTGATTTTCAGAATATTTCATAACTTAGATTTCACACTGAAGCTGAGAGGAGCAGAGGGGTCTGGATTTTGGTGAAGGATGGGAACAGGGGGCACAGGCAGGAAAAGGCCTGATTTCTCCCAGACACAATGGAATTAAAGAATATGGAGCAATCCAGACACTATTGTGTTCCCTGCCAGCTTTGCAGGTCCCCACCTACAACAGTCACTCTGGGATTTTTTTGTAGAAGCAAAATTATACTTTTCACAGAAATGGTCCAAGTTACACGGTCCAATTTTTACATACATGTGTAAAATTTCCATGGAATACCTCAGGTTATGGCAATGCTGCTATTCCCTGTTCCAAATTTTCCAGTGTCCTGAACTATCCTACCTCAATTGTCTTGTGGTTTATTTTTTGGGTACACCAGAGTCACACCTTCCAGTGTCACTCTGCAGCTGAGTAGCTCCTGTGGAGAAGTGTACCTTCAGGGACCTAAGCTCTCCTGAAACAACTCCACATTTACGGGGAAACACCAGGAACTGCAAACACTGCAACTACTAGCTTGTACTTCAGTGGATAACTAGGCTACTGCACTACCAAAAAGTGGAAGCTCCTGCAAAAATCCTGCATTAATTCCAATCAGAAAAAAAAAAAGTGGGGGGAGAGAAGAACAAAAATCACAAGAGAACTTAATCACAGAGAAAGACAACATTAAACTCTTGGTGTAGCTTCATGACAGTCTAGACACTGGAATGCCACTCACCAACCATTGAATCAGTACTTCACAGACATCACACAAACAACACTGACTCTGGAAATCATGTTCTATGCTGACAGATTGTGCAAATTCCACACCATTTCCATGGCATAGTGGATTTCCAAATTATTTGCATGAAGCAGCTAAATTCAACTCTTTCATTCACTCATCTGATGTTGCTGGAATTTAGAATTTCTCCCCTATTTTGCACAAAATGGGCATCTGGAAATATTTAATGCCACTCTTGGGGGGGTGGGGGGAAGAATGGTTTTACTCCACTACGCAATTTAGGACTGATTTTGATTTAATTCTTATAGAAATTCTGGGTCCATGTATGAATTAACCTAAGAATTTGAATCAACTTCTCTGTTAAGGCATTCTAGTATTTCCTAGGGACACTCAGGGTGAAATCCTGACCCTACTGAACAAAGCTACTCAAAGCTTTGACACAGGGGGATTTCACCTTGCTCTTCAGACACAAAAAGTCAGTGAAGCTCTTAAAGCAATGCATTAACAATAGCAAATCAACCTAATTAGAACTTTTACTTTTTCCATTGCCAGGTGTGCATTGTTGTATTTTTAGATTTTTTTCTTTTTTTTTTTTAATTTTTTATAGAAAAAATAGAGTATTTAAGGAGTGACCATGACAAATTGCAGTGAAATTTTTTTTGAAAGTTTTCTCTTTACATTCATTAAAGTTGATCTGAAATGCTACAAGACTAGATGCCTAGAAGCAAAATCTACAGGAAGACTATAAAGGCTTCTGGTCTCTCTCTATTGCAATCAGTCTAAAATAAAGGAAAGGCTGAAATGAAAGTTTCTTTTGCTAACTAGTCCTTTTTCCCAACCAAATTTATAAACCCAAAAATTCAGAGGGGATGTTAAAATGTGTAGAGCATCATTTGTTTGCTTTGCACACAGAACAGAAGTTCACAATCAGTAAGAAAAATAGGAAGTTAGCAACTGTGCATGCACCAAAGAGTCCTAAGACAGTTCTCAGGTTTTTTGTGGGTATTTTTTTGTTTGTTTTGGGTTTTTGTTGTTTTTTTTTTTTTATTTTATTTTCACAGGCATTGCTAGTTCAAGAACCAACAGTCAAAGAATACTGGCACTTTAAGAGGAATGAAGTTTCCACTGTCATTTAAAACAAGCATTCAGGTAAAGCTAACAGGATCATGAAGCAGAAAGTAAAGTAATGCTAAAACAAATGCTAATAATTTAGTGTAATGTACAAAATTACTTCAGTACTTCTTAAGAATAAGGATAAATTGTATTTACATAATTATACACTTTGTCTTTGTCTTCTTTTTCTTCTTTTTACCATCTTTGCTCATCTTCTCTTTGTGTTTTCTGATTTCTCGAACTAATGTGTAGAAGGCATCATCAACACCCTGAAAAGACACAGAAGATACAAATCAGGATGAGGTTCAGACTCACTGCTGAGGTGCACCCTGTGTTCCTCCCTGGCCATGTGAGGGGGGTTCCATCAGCACATCTTGCTGCCCACCTGCCATCCTCTGAACCATGAATCCTGGCTGCAGGACTGATCCTGTTCCTCCCAGGGATTCTGAGCAGTGCTGACACAACCACCTGAGGGACCTGCTCTGGTGCCAGCAGGAGCTGACACCTGCTGCCCTATTCCTCAGCTGCTCCTAAACTGGGCTTAGGGCATCCTGCAGGTCACTCACAGGTTGCCCACAGGTGAAATTCCATTGTTGGTGTGGGAAGGAAGGTAATGAAGTGTGTGCTGCCCTCATCTCCATCAGCACACCTTGCCCCACCTCAGGCTAGAAAAGTATCATATACAGAGTGTGTATTTATATAATAACACCTCACAATTTGGTTATAAGTAAATATTATCACAGATTCATAGAATGGCCTGGGTTGGAAGGGACCTCAAAGATCCTCCAGTTCCACCTCCCACTGTCCCAGGTTACTCCAAACCCCATCCAACCTGGCCTAGGACACTGCCAGGGATGGAGCAGCCACAGCTTCTCTGGGCAACCTGTGCCAGGGCCTCAGCACCCCCACAGGGAAGTTGTGAGGCATTAACTATATTTATGTTTCAATAATCTATATACAGCTCTGGAATATGAATTCTAATATTTGTACCAATAAATCAATACAGAAGACATAGTTATGGTTAATCTACACATTCTGATAATTTTTCAGGCACATTGGTGTAATAATCACACCACAATTTTATAAATATTTACACATGCAAATCATCAAATCAATCCCATGTCCTGATGATCAGTTATTTGATAAATCATTCTATTCACTTTGAAAGTTAAGGACCCTTGAAACACATCCTCTCTGGTGCTGGATAGTCACTTAAACTCTCCATGGCTCCAAGATTTGAGCTACAGACACAAAAGCTGAAGTTTGTTCACACTGAGTGGTTTCTCATTATTTTCAGAGGTAATTACAGCTGACCAAAATTAACTCTGATCTAAAGAGACCAGCATATCCAAGAGGCTGGTATGGACCCTATCAATTACAATGTTGTACAATGTACTTTGTTACAACTTAATTATGGGAAACAATTTATGGCCTTGCTCTGAGGTTGCTTCAAGTCCCACTAAAGTACTCATGTTGTCAGTCTTGCCTTTACATTTAATAATTTGAGTACAGGTGGTTATAAAATCCTTAAAAGAAACATTTTCTTGATTCTTTGCTGCCTTACTCTGTGTATCTTTTGAGAAATGTTACTGTATCACAGCAGCCAAATGCACCACTATAGGAGTGGGTCTAGAAATTCAGCCTCACAAGTTTGCCTTCAAGCTGCCAAAAAAAACCCAATACTCTGCACTCTTCTATGCCTATTTCAGTAAAGAACTGAAAGTGAACTCTGAAAAAACAAAAAGCCAAAAATCACTCAATGCATTACTGTTTCAGCCAAACTCCAAGTGGTGATGAAACCCACCACTAAAAGTCCAAACAACAGGGAGGTGTGAAATAGCTTCACTTAAAAAGCAGCACTCAGCACAATCTAAAATCTTCATGTTCATAAAACATTTATGCACAACTGATGTTCAAAGTCCTTGGCAGTGTATCTCCCAATATTAATAGCAGACTTTTGCACATTACAAGACCTTGCAAACAACTTGTTCTACATTTTGAGGCATTATTGACCAATATAAAATTGACGCAGCATACCTAGTGGGAGAACGGCCTCATTTCTGCAAAAGGTCATGTCACTCATTAGTTTTTGGAAAATTTAAGATACTTGGTATTGCTTTAGAGAGAAGTAGTGTATTTTGCTTACAGCTTCAACATTAATGCACAAGGAGAATATTTAGCAATGTTCAAGCAGGAAAATGCTATAGGAGTAGCAACAGTTCATTATTCCATTGCAGATCTCAGCATTGAGGAGGAACACAGCACTAAGAATGAATCACAACAGATAAAACAAGAATTTCATTCTTAAAACACAAGAACCATATAAGAACAACCTCTGCTCAAGACTGTTCACATGGCCTTATAGAACCACCTTTCACAATTGGCTTTCAGTTGGTGCCTTCAAATGAGACACATTAAATTGCAATTTAAGTATTCAAACAAGCAATCTTCTCTCATTAAACTTGTTTTAAAATAAATGCAGAGAAAATAATTTGTACAAAGTAATACCCAGATGCTATCATGAACCTATAAACAGACAATTTCCCAATCAAGGCTGACATTTTTTTCAACCTAGTAAGATGATGATCTGTTAAATACAGCACATATTGCAACATAGAATCATAGAATGGTTTGTGTTAGAAGGGGTCCTAAAGACCATCTCATTCCAATGCCCTGCTGTGGGCAGGGACACTTTTCACTAGAGCAGGCTGCAGAACTGACTTGGCTTTCATCCTTGCATTTACACCTCTGTAGACCAAGCCTCACTAATTATTGATTATGTTTGGTCCTCCACAATTCATCTTCAATTCAGGTCATTAATAGAACATGAAAAACAAAACTATGCTTAGATCACTTCTGAGTTAGAAGTGAAGAACACAAGGTAAAGGGAGGTTTTCACTTTTCAGCCTGCCCATTAAATTTTAAATGTAAGTAGTGGATACTCTGTCTCCAGAAGGTCCCTAAGGCATCAATGCTGTGAGATCAAAGGCTGCCACCCTTTCCAGTCAGCTCTTTCAGTAGGGAGGGACTGCAGGCAGCTGACCTTCCTCCCTCTGACAATGCACTTATTGTGTGCAAGCCTTTGGGGAAGCTAAGATGTACCGAATGAGAGCACTAAATCCAGGCTCAGATTAGAAACTCACAATTCCCTGTGCAGGCTCGGAACTAAACCCCAGAGCCTCACGAAAGGTGCACTGACAGGCCTTGCTCCTGGCCCTTGTTCTTCCAAAGGGCAGAGGGAACAGAAACAGCAGGACTGATCCCACAGGAACAGCCTGCTCCTGGCTACAAGTTTGCTTTTGGAGCCCCACATGGTCCCAAGGCTGCAGACAACGCTGGAGATGTGGCAGCACCACCACGAGCATGTATGAGACTGGGCAATGAACCTGGCTGGCAATAACAAACACCAAAATCACAAGGAAATTGGAATTCCTTAAAATTGCAGTGCCAAAAATGACCCTTAAACAAGTTCTAAATTGTAGGAGTTCTTTCCTCAATTTTTTAATATATAATGCATATATACATACACGCATGTATCAGCCACGAGGAATAGAAGTTATTTGTACACCTATTTAGTACTATGGAGAGAAACCATTCAACTACAGTTTGAATCAAGAATTTAGGCATTTTTAAATTCAAATCTAGAACTTCTGTAATTCAAACTTTTCACTGTTAACCCAGTGAACAGTGAACTGTTAACCCAACTTGAATTACATTATTTAGATGTCTGCTTGTAGCGTGCTTTTTATTTAAAAAATCTGACACTTTCACAGAATTAGTTCTTTTGAGGATTTCACATGGAGTTTTGGAAATTTCTCCCTGCTAGCTGGAAATTACAAATAGAGCAAAAGATGTTTTGTCCTTTCTGCTTTACTGTGTAACAGCCAAAGGAATGAAACTCTTGGAAAGCATCAGCAGTTCATGGCAGTCTGGGCAGTCAAAGTTTTCAGTTTCCTTGTGCAAAAGTAACAGAACTTAAGAAGGCATCCCACAGGCAGCAAGAAGATAAACAATATTCCAAGAGGGAGAAAAACCACTCTGAACCATCCAGCTTGATTATTCACTGAATAATGTCATTGCAATCTGTGTTACAATGAGTATTTCTGGTCTGAAATTCCAGCTGTAAGGCTCACACCACTAGGTGCTGCTCTCCTTAGCCACCTACTACACATCAGACTGAAATAATATATTTTTTTACTGACTGAAAAGTAATACAACCCAGGTTGGCTTGTATTTAAATATCAGACTTCTCATTTCATTCAAATCACTACTGGACTACAGCTGTGCCATAATCATTTTGGAATATGCTCCCTCCAGCTCAACTCCCTAAATACAAAGTTGCTGCAAATGCCCATCAATACCATGCAGAATACACTTGGGAATAAAGGCAAGTGTATTCCTTCCCTAAGCAGACTCCTGAAGTTCTAGAGCCTTAGATCCAAGGCTATTTTCTAAACAGGGTGCAGGGAAAAAAGAACACACAAAAACAAACATCCAAAACTCAACCATATCCACTGTTGACAGAAGATTTCCCACATGGGGGGGAGAAAAAAAAAAGGTCTGAAACCCCCCCCCCAAAAATACTTCTCTTGGACATCACTAGAAAGTAGGAAGCTGGCAGAAGGAAAGCCATTTATGTTCTGAGACATAAATAAAAACCCTACAATCTGCAAAAATCCTTCCACTGAAAACCACAATTCCCACCATCTTATTCCCATTCTCCCAACAGGAAGGGAAAGCAGACAGGACTCAGCATCTTTCAAGTCCCAGTATAAAAAAATAAATTCTACTTTGTGGTATGGTTCCATCAGTAACACACCAAGTAACTGCAAAGTTGGTTTCCAGAAGGCTACAGAGCTTAAGCAACTTAATTTCTATTATTCTCATCAAAAAGTCATCTTGCCCAGCTTCTCTTTGTTGTTTTTTTGATAGCAGGGAAGGATAAAACAAGGTGTTTTTATGGCATCAATTTTAGTAATGTTTGGATGCAATACTAGGGACCTTCATGACTGAAGTTTCCAGTTTCCTGCAATGGAAACCTGTGAGGCAAAGAGTGTCAAAAAGTGATTGAATTGTATCATTAAGGTTGGAAAAGACCTACAAGCTCATCAAGTCCAACCCCTGACTGATCAGCACCTTGTCAACTATGCCATGGCATTAAGTGCCACATCCAGTCATTTCCTGAACATCTCCAGGAAAATGGACTCCATTTTCTTTCAAAAAAAAAAAAAAATCTAAATAATTACCTCTGAGCAGTCATTCATCACTTAAAAGCTGAGACTAACAAGTCTGAGCAGATCTAGTAAAAACTGATATGAATCAAATTTCTTCCCCAGAAAGAGAAACAAAACTCCCTCACTGAGGAGACTATTCCCACACTGTGACAGTCTCTGGAGGATACAAACCAAATGCTACTGCTTCTCTGCCACATATTCTGACGTACAAACACACACCTTGAAAACTAAACAGCTTTTCTTTTACAGAATAGGAAATTCCAGGTCATCCTCCACCTGGACAAGTATATAAGGAGTAACAACTGACTCTCTGCACTGGTGCAGAAGGAGGTAAAGAATTAATTTGATGGTTTGCTCAAAAAGCACTGGAAGTGATTTACACAAGGACTTCTTCTATACCAGTTTCTTCTGTCCTCACCTCCTCCCTTTTTTCTTACAGCAGAATACATAGATTAAAAAAAAAGATTTTGTGAGAATTTGGGTATTGGGCTTTTTTGGTGCTTTCTTGTTGGTTTTCATTTAGTCCCCTCTCTTCCTCCAGTGTTCCTTCTCCCCCTCCTCTTGTAAAGGCTCTCAAAAAAGTGAAACCTTATTTTGTCCAAATCTGGATCACTCATGGCATTATAACTGACAAAAAAAAACCCCCTAGAAATGGTAAATTTTTTAAGCTGGGGAAGAACAAGACAAAAATAGCACGGCATAAAGAAGGGCCTGAGAATTAAAAAATCCTGTACACCGGTTAAATACTGTTTTGCTGGATTAGGAACCTCCAATTTCTGTATCTGAGGAGGACTTGTGTTATAATCTTCTCCCCTCAGTTCATCAGCCTGAAGCTTCAACCAATATTCACCTCAACAGTATCTGCAATATATTCCTAACAAAACTCCTTCCTCCTAACTTCTTCCCACTCAGAACTGTGCCTCCGTTTCACAGCTGGAAAATTCAATATGCAGTAAAGAGTTCTTGTTAATCCATTTATCAAAACCCCACGAAACAAAGCAAATCCATATTGAGGACACTGAAACGTGATTGGTTTTGTATCTGAAATTATGTCATTGATTAGCCACAAAAAGTCTGATTGGCAAGACACCCTCAATCAGTTTTATTTGGCAAGTGATTTGCAACACTTACCCTGGTACATTACAAACTTACCCTGTTACATTACAAGGCATTTTTTAATTTTCACACACCCTGGAGTCTTTTCTTCTTTGCTGATTTTTTTCACTCTGTACTGTCGGATCTCTCGCACCAATGTATAAAAAGCATCCTCCACTCTCTGCATTGTAAAACACAACTCCTTAAAAATGGCTTTGTTAATGATTGAGACAAACTGGGACACCCATGGAAGGGGAAAAAACCACAACAAAACCACTGAAATTATGAGCTTTACTTGAGAGAGGTATATGGGGCTCCATTTATGTATTTAAAAAAAGAGCAAGACTTTTTTTCTTCCATTGCTGAAAATGATACTGCTTGTGTTACTGAATATTCCCACATTTTTGTGGGCATGGATGTATACAGGAGGCACAAAACCTTATTAGATTGTGAACTAGGGAGTACTTATGAACACACATAGTTAAGCCACCCACTTGCAGTTTTGAGCCAAAGTGAGAACATGTTAGTGTTTGGGCAAAGAAAAGCAAGCTCCTTCATGTTCTGTTCTTTAGGTCAGAGGGAGAACTTTGCAAAAATCCATGGATCAAGCTAACAAAGTAATAAAAAAGCCCCTCCAGGTTATTTCCTAAATGGTATAAAGAAATAAAATTTTCTAAGAATACTAAATTTGGGACAGTGCTGTTTTTCAAGCTACTAACTTCATAAAGCAAGCAACTCTGCTATTAAATTTAGGAAAAGTGGTATCTGAGCCATGGCAGCAAATGTTGATTATTGTAATCTTTAGGAGCTTTGTTACATCAGCAAGACACACCTGACCTGTTCCTCTGGGCCAGACTCAGCAACCACGAGAGTGCCTCAACAAGAAGTAAATGCAAACAATCTGTGAAGTTCTGCTGCTCAGATTCTAATCTGCTGCAGAAATGCTCCTCAGGTGTTCCAGAGATGACACAGAGCTACATGTTTTAGTTCTCTGGTGTCACACCTTACTTTTCTGCAGCTCTGCATTAAGGCCACTAGGACATGACATTACAAGCATTAAAAAAAAATAAATGTACAGAGACTGTTAAAGACATCTTTAACCAAATACAATATAAAGAGATACAGCACCAGCTCTAAGTTAAAATATTTCAAAATTAGTGTATCTGTGCATAAATTTAAGAATTTAGATCAATCTGTGAGGATGTTCTTATTTGAACAAGATGAAAAATGATCCACTGCAGCTTTTTAAGGGGAGAGCAAATCTGTCCTCTGCCTTACTATCAATCTCAGCACTTGTCTCCTCAATCAAATTAACAGGGTTATTAAATTAATACAAACTCATCATTTGAAAATAAAACCACAACACACTGATAATCATGGTGAGCAGCACAACCACTTAAGCCCCAAAGCTTTATTCCTACCAATGGGCAGTCTGGGCTTTTATTTGGCAGATTTTCCATAAATCCTCTCTCCATTTCATCTTCATATTCTGCACTGAACAACAAAAGCCAGCCAGTATTTACTGCCACAATTACTGGGCCATTCTGTATGACCTGTGCCACAGGTTATCACACTGAACACTTATTTTTAACACACTGCTGCTTAATCCTTACACTTTAAGGGTTCTTTGAGTGTTCTGAACTACAGCCTCTTCAATTTGAAGATTAAATGAATTATTTCTTGGATTGTATTTCCCTGTATATGCATAATGTGCCCTGCAGGATGTAGTCAAGTATGGACAAGTCTTACATTCCAGGTCTGTCAGGTTGCAAAATGTAAAGAAAACCACTAAAACAGGCAAAATCCAAGTAAAGCTCATACTTCCATGTTTTGCTGGAAGGAAGGAAAGTTTCTTTCTCAAGTGGAAACAGCAAACATTGATCAGCTGCTATGTGCCAAAGCACAGGCTGTACAAAAATCAACATTTTTGCAAATCTGTTTTGAAGTAGAAAGATGTAATTTGATTATGGAGCTTTCACATGAAAAATTAGGTAACAATTGTTGAGTCAACATTTATTGCCAACTTTCCCATCACCAGTAGGAGCTGTAATTTGCTTTAGCAATGCAGAGAGATGGAGAGACACAGAATGAGAAAAGAAATTGCTATTACTGCCACCACCAAGAATAGACTTATGAACTGCTGAAAAAGATTATTCTGAAAGAAAATCTGTACAGACACATATTTGCTGATAGCACTAGCACAAGGTGACATTTTAAAGAGTCAGATGCCAATCCTACTAACTTAATACCAATTTAAGACTCTCTAGTATTTTTTTCCTTCAATAAGCAATGACCATATAAATAAAATGGGACTAACCAGTTCTTTTAGCTGTCAGAGCAGGAAGCAAAAATTCCCTTGGGCAGTTATTAAAAACTTCAAAATCTAAACAGCCCAAGGAACCCAGGACCTTGAGGCAATGTTTTTGAGGTGCTTTTGCCTCCTGAATGACAGCCAAACACTCAATTTAAAATATGACCATGTGCAAAGAAAGGGTGTTTCAAATCCAGAGCAAAGTATCCCAAACAGGAATTTTCCCAAGTTCCACTTCTGTAGTGCTTGAAGGAAAGTTAGCCCTGACAACTCAAAACTGCTCTGTGCCCATCCTTAAACACTTGATCACAGCTGATCTGAAAGCAACCAAACTTTCTACCCTTGAAGCTTTGTCCCTGGGGGAGGACTAAGCTCTTCCAGGAAAGTTCTACCTTACAAAAGGCAAATGACAAGAAAAAACTCAACCCCCAGTGTAGAAAGTCTGACCAAGTTAAAGCTCATTGAAAACAAAGTTTGAAGATGAAACCTGTACACAAGAACTGGATTAAAAATGGCTTGGAGTGATACAGTATCATTAAACAGATATGGCAAACCCCTAAAAAAGGGTTCAAGCAAACTAAATTACCAGCTAGCCATGAATTTTCACTGATGTGTAGAAATTAATTTCTGTAAATACTGCCCCAGCTACTTCACCAGTCCAGGCACAGGTTCTCAACTTAGTTTGATCACAAGGCTGGGGTTTAACCCACTGTACATCAGACAGCTAAAATAACCAAAATGCTTTTTTAACAGCATTCTGGTGATTTAGGTCAACTTCTTCATTACACACTTCAGAAGTGAGTTTAAGCATGTATTCTAAATAATGAGACCTCAAACTTTGGGAAACCCTTTACTATGCCTGCAGTAATGCTCATTCATCTGCCTTCCCTGTGAATCCAATAGCAGCAGGAATGTTCCAAGGGAAACAAAGCCCTACAGTCAAACCACACTGAGGTGGTTTGGCCTTACAGCTTTGCCCTGTGTAACTCCCAGGCAAGGAGAAGCCCAATAAAGAATGGCAGGTGCAGCTTTGGTAGCACTAAATCAAGTTTGTCCCTCATCTCTCACTGATATTATTGATAATATTGGGAGCTACATGCTCATGTAGACAGGGAAGAACCTGAATATAAAGGTTATGTCAAACAGAGAAGCAAAATCAGCAATCAAAAAAAAAACCTAAGCCATTCATTGCCTTCTCCATAAAGATTGTGAAAAGATGAGTAAATGCTCATGGCCTTACAAAACCACCAGTACTGCCACTTGCTTACATTCAGAAACAGGACTACCTCTAGTTCATAAATTACATTATATTGATTTCAGTCAGTGGTCCAATAGAAAATATTAATAATCTGTAGCCTTATACCCAAGTTGTAGGGCCCACTAAGGTTTCATTGATTAATTCAATTATTTGTTTGAAAATTCACAGAGGGATTTGGCTTAAAACACAATCTTATTGCTGTGAGTTGAAGTTCACATCTTTATTCTCAGTCTCAGAACACACTAATTTCAAGAACAGCTTATTTCTGTATTTCAATATTATTTTCTGTCCTTGCCTGTGAATTTGTGAAAATCTTAAAAACTTAGCTGGAGTGACACATCATTCTGCATGAGCATGCAATGCCATCCTTTTAAAAAAGTGTCTTGGCAATCAAAAAAGTCTATTCTGACAACTCCCTCCTATTTCCACCTTCCAAGTTTCCTCCAGCAGAAACATTTCTGATTCCCTCTGAGCTCCAGCAGAACTGGGCACAGGAAAGGGTAGAGGCAGGAAAATGGTGCCTTTCAACAGGGCATTAGTATGATGTTTCCATGTGGTGGAAGGTGAGGACAGGATTGGAAAAGAAGGTTCCTGCTTTGAAAGATTCAGGGCAGAGTTTCCACAGACCCCAGAAGACCACCAGCTGCATCTGTTCATACTTGGAAGGTCTCCATGAGGACAGAGAGGACCAGAGTTTTATTTATATATTGACTTTAGACAAAGAGTGAATAAAACTATAGCCCATGGGCCATATGCAGCTGCCAAAAATGGTTTGGCTCCCCTAATTTAAAATTACTTTTGAAGAAGGTGTGTGTACGGATATATATACATGTACACATATTTATATATATGACAGTGTGACTGAAAAATCATTCTAATGCACATACACACACACACGTATATACAATCACATACACTAATATTTAGAGCCTCTTGCTATAACTAAATTCCAGTTCTTTCTCTTCTCAAACATATTTTATTTACATGGCATCCTATGAAGGAATTTCATAGCACAACAAGCTCTGAACAGCACTGGGAAAGAATCAGCAGCCATCCCTAGTGGTGCCAACTTTTTGAATCCAACAGGTTCTAAACAGTCTACTGGGCATCTGTTTTCAAATATCCTTTTTAATAGAAGTGGCTATGCAAAAGGAGTATTTCCCCAACAAAGCCTGATGCTGTATAAGACAGACTGAACAAAGTCAAACCTAGATGTTGGTGCAGCACTTCTATTGTTTCAAACCTAAAAGGTAATTTCAGAGTTATTTTTTCACCCTCCTATCTCCATGACAGCCACCTTCCAAACAAAGCCAGTGTCATTATTCAGTCCACTTGTATGCTCCCCTTCTTCAGGACAGTTGTGCGGCCTAATTTATTCTCAGTCATTCAAGTTTGGTAATTCTACTTTGGTTTTTTTAATCCTACCTAACAGACTTTCTTTGTTGCCAGAAGTTAGCATTGCTTAGTGAGGTTTTACTAATTAGCCCAGGTTTCAACTTGTCAAAAACCTGGGTGGGTGGACTAGTAAAATATTTGCACTAGTAAAATATTCATTTTGCACTAGTAAAATATTTGCACTAGTAAAATATTCATTTCTCAGCTCAAAAAATGCCTTACAAGCAATGAGGAAATTCTGCCAAGTGATATAGCTGGATCTCTACAGAAATTCTGAGCAGCATTCTGCCCTTATTTACCTCCTGAATTTCTGATTCACAACCTGCACATAACACTCCTGATTATGCAGAGTAGGAGCCACTCAGGCCTGTTCTAATTTGTACTGACAGTAAAATCTTTGCTCTTTAAAGAGAAACCACCCACCAGCATTTTTCAAGATTGCTTTCTTCCAGAAGGACTGAACCAATTCCACCTCTATCCATAAAGTTTCTCTTCTCCTGAATGTGGATGTGCCACTCTGTCACCTGTGTCCTCACACAGCCCAAGAGAAGCACTGAAAGGACCAGTGAGCTACAAGAGATCAAGAGTGAGCTCTAAAGTTTAGGAAAAGTATCATTTTACACAAACAACTAATTCAGGAACTTCAGAAATAGCCTTAAGGTCAATTGCTCAGGAGTATCAAGCATGTCCCCCTAATTAGAGAATCAACGACTCAAGGAAAAATTCCTTTGTTATTAATGAAAACACTTAAATCAGAATAAAATAATTAGCTGCTTGTCTGTTTAATCCTCTTGCTAAGGGAAAAAAAGCATTTCACCTCTAAGCAGAAGTGCTTTTATTCTATTAAAACCTCTCACAAGGTCAAGAATGCTGCAACCACCTGACAGAAGAGAGCAACAGCAGGCCAGGTCTCACTCTGAGTCTGCCCACTTGAAGCCAATCAATCACTCATCAATAAACAATTACCAATTATAAGCAAGTTGACAGAAAGAAGAAACACCCCAAGGATTTCCAATCTGCAGAAATGCATCCATTGATATGACTAAGCAAATGTCAATGCCTGGAATAATTAACATTATGGTAATTCAGGTGAGAGCTCTGCATCTGGAAGTTTTGAGCTTTACCTGTCTTGTCTTTGCTGATGTTTCAATGAAAGGAATTCCATAACTTCTTGCTAAATCCTGAGCTTGTTTTGTGTCTACTGTTCTGGAAGGCAAATCACATTTGTTTCCTACTAGCACCATTGGGACATCTTCTGAGTCTTTAACTCTCTTTATTTGTTCCCTAAAAACAAAAAGAGAAGACTGCATTTAACAAATATTATATAGAAGATTTTAAAACAGTTAAAACATTAAATTAACAGAGTTGAACATCATTCTTTATGTTAATCTACTGCACTGTTGGAAGCCACTAAACAATAAATTGACCAATCCTGTCACCATCAAGTTTAGCATCTTACCAAACAAAAACGAACGAACCAACCAACCAACCAAGAGCCTGACATTTTACAAACTACTATAGAGGTTAATGCCATTACACTGTTTTTTAAAAATATTTTTTTCACTTTCAGCAGCTAATATCAGAATAAGCTTAAAAAACTCTGTTATTAATCTTAGTACTTACCTCTCATATTCAGCACTCAATACTCAATTCATTTGCCAAAACACTGCCAAAAGCTCTATGTCTGCTGTCTTGATTTTGGTTGGGATTTGGGGGGAGGCTGTGATTTTTTTTTTTTTAAAGTCAAGACAGCATTAAAAATTCTGCACTTAGAGGTTTTAAAACTCTGAAGACCACTGGTCTGGCTCTCTACAGAGAGGTATTTGGTAAGAGTTTTTTCAAGCACTAGTTAGAAAGCATCTTGAAAGATGTTAGATGTACTTGTGAGGAATCTTGAATAAAAATCATTAATTTCATTATTTCTGCCTTCCCAAATAACCCAGCAGTGTGTTCCCTAATTGAAATAGACACTGTTTCAGCTCTTTATGATTGTTCAGCTTCAAGCCTAGAAGGTCACCCACAGGTCTGTCAATGCACAGAAGAAATTCCAGACTCAACTCCCAGCACTCTTTGAAATAAACTGTGAGGGTCTTCTTGTGCAAATCTGCAACTCTCTTTAAAAACAAAATTCCTCATGAAAACCTGTATGCTCCTTCTTCCCCTTACACCAACATCTTTCTTGCCTTTCTCCCATCCTCCTCTAAACCCACAGGAAACCTATCTGTGATATTACTATTATTATTTTTATTACTACCTAACTGTGGATAGATTAACATTGTTTGGGACTAACCTTAGGCTAATGCTGATGAACTCAGTGATCTTTGGTGGGAATTGCACTGGCTTCTAATAGAATACCCAGGGAGAATTCAGGATAACAGTAAGGCACTAAGTTATAAATGATCTGCTATGGTAATCACCACAGACTGCTTCTATTTCTAAATTAGTGTAGCTGACAGAGAAAGCATGAGTTGGAATTCTTAACTAATTATTTCAAAGAAGATAATATGAAGGAATTAGTAAAAGTTGGTTTTTACTGTAATTTTGGAGCTCTGGTTTTGTGTGTCTGTCCTTCTCAGGCATCAGGGCTCACACAGGTTATTCTTCTCACAACATCCCCCAGGTATTTCCCCCTCCAGCCCCAAACAAAACCACCAATTGACATTACTGTCTGTACAATTACAACAGCTTCAGTTTTTCAATCTTAGCAAACAATTTTATCAATGGAATGGACAGAATTTATCTTTGGGTAAGTCTTGACTCAGAATACCAAGTCACAATAATGTACACCTCATTTATGAGCGAGGCAGATTTTCAGACTACCCAAAATTCCAGATAACAGATGCACGAATAAGCTGCAATATTGTTAATTTTCAGATTTTCCCTATTTCATGAGAGATCACTGTATTATCCAGAGGAAGAACAAGCCCCCTTCCCACCTAATAACAAGAGCTGCTGGATTATCTCTTTATATACACACCTATAATGGTGAATATCTTCAAAAGACTTTGTATTGTTTATGGCAAACACACAGAGGAAGCCTTCCCCTGTTCTCATATATTGGTCCCTCATTGCACTGTATTCTTCTTGACCTGCTGTGTCAAGAATATCCAAGAGACAGGTTTCTCCATCAATTACTACTTGCTTCCTGTAGGAATCCTAGGGAAAAAATACACATTGGTTAATCACAAACAGCTAAGATTTTGAACATCAATAAATCTGGAGATAATCCAATTATTTACCAGCAATAAGAGTGACTGAAAAGGTTTGACTGTGCTTAAACTCGCTAATTTAAATAAAATTTTATTTTAATTTAAATACAATAAAATCTACTGATTTTGTTATTTCAACCACAATTTCTCCCTCATTCTACGCTAAAAGAATGCACAAAATAATAAACCAGGAAGAATACACAAGTAAGACAACTCCAAAAATCTTTGCCACTGAAAAGGAAGTGAAGAATAAAAAGCCTTCAGTGTTTGGGACAGGAAATCTGTTTTGTATGCCTGAGCAAGTGTGCATAATGATATCTGCTGTTATCAAAGTTGAGCTGATATATTTGAAATTGAAGCTTTTCAGGCAGGACAGACCAACAGAGCCACATTAAAACCCTGATGGGCTGGTTCACAGAGATGTCAGAACAAATTATTTCAATGCTATCAAATCAAAGCTTTCAGGTCACTGACTCAAGTGGCTAAAATCTGTACAAAGTCCCACCAGCTAGATTTTATTACATCCCTGTTTAGGTGCTAGGCCTCTATGAGTACACAGCTTTAGCAGTAAGAAGGTGAGCATTACATGCCCAGTAATTTCTATAAACACCCCTGTGTCTGAAATAAAGCAATGAGCTTGGAAAGGTGTCATCAAGCAGCAGCATGAATTATTCCCAGTAAGCAGCACTTGTAACAAATAACAGGTATGAACACAAGCTCCTGCTGTCACCTTTCAGCTGCCTTAGCTCGAGATTAACACAACATTGCTGCTGTTCTGACACCATACAGGAGTGTACCTAAGCTAAGGGGAGGGAATTAAAGAATTAAAATTGCAGTTCTAGCCAGCTGCAAGGTGAATTCAGAACAACCTTCCTTCCTTTGTACCCATTTTAGGGCACAGTACTTTTAGGGCACAGCACTGCCACTCTTAGGCAATTTCTAGCCATCTGTAATTTTACAAAAGACTCTTTACTTTCCTGCTGCTCATGCTAAGAAACAAGCAGGAGATAACTGTAAAAAATCAGTATTTTAAACCAAACCAACTCTGTAACCTCACATTTACTGTTAAATGTCATCCAGGCTCACGATATCAGACAAAACAATTCTTACTGTTTACCTTGAAGATAGAAGTTTGCCTCCAACATGATTTTGAGACTATTTATTTCACAGAAGTGAAATTCAGTGTTCAGGTAGTAAGTGGGGAAGTTACTTCAGAAACTTTTAAGCCATGCTAAGATATTGATTCAGCTGAGAAATATACAAGCTCCAATGTGTTTTAAAATATAATTAATATTCTATCTTGCTGCTTAAAGGGAAAAAAATTACAAAAAAAACCCCAAACCTAAGGATGCATCTTCATTCCAACACTTCCATTCAAGAGCAGATCCCCCGTCCTAGGATACCTTTACCACAGTTCTAGCAGAACTTCTATCATTATACCAGACACATTTACAAAGCTTGCATTTTCTCTTCTTGCAATTTGACTGCTAGTTCAAAAATATGAAAAGCAGTTCTAGAAAAGCCTGTACTATTCCTTTCCATCTTAAGGACTTCAAAGGGAAAGAAATTCCCCTCAACTGAGTGCTAAACAAAAGCTTTAAGTAATTTTTATCAAAGAAAATAATTTTTAAGAGAAAATTCCTTTTAAGAACTGCCTACCATGTTAACAGTAGCAGCAAAGATGCACCAGCATAAAGCAGAGCACAGATAGAAGAATTACTATTTTGAGGTGCTATGTTGCTTTGTCACTTCTGAAGAGAAAATCTTAGTGACTACCTAGTGAGGGGATTTGAAGCAGAAAGAAAAGAAAGATGTGGGAGAGAAAACTGAAGCTTATGATTTACAGACAGGTGAAATAATTTTTTTTTCTTGGCCTTTTTCCCCTCCTCCTTGCAAAACATCAAACGTGAAATTCACATTTGACACTATTAAGTAAAAACAAAATGCAAACTAGAAGATTAATTCCTGATTCCTACCCAGCTTCAAATGTGAAATTCCAGTTTTTCCCCAGTATACAGTGTGTAACTTTAAAAAATTTCATTGATCACATAACCTGCTTTTATTGGTTTTTCACAAGCCATAAAAACCAGCAAGAATTATGTTAAAAGGGTAATAATTCCATTTGCTCACAAGCACTGATAAGACTATATGATATGAAATATCAGCTTTACACTATATACGGAATTTAGCTAAAAAATCGCCAGTGCTTAATAAATCCCATCTAGCCAAGTAATTATTACTCCACAAAACTCCATTATACCAGAGATTTAATGCTAAAATATCACAGCTCCTGAGACGAAGCTATTACTAAATATTGGTACTTGTTTCACAAGGGCACAGGTCATTTAAGAACCCGGATTTAAATATCAGTATTCCTAAATCAGCCGAGGGATTTGGCTAATCCAATTTCCAAACCTCTCTGACAAGCAGCTAGGAAAGCTGCTCTTACTCTGGGACGTTGTAAAGACGACACGTATTTAGGGCTGAAACGTCCTGAAAATGTAAAAAAGCTAAAAATGAAAGAGACTGAAGGGAGCGCAAGTAAGATTTACTCAGCCTCGGCCGGTAGAGGGCACTGCCCCAGCTGCTCAGGCCAGATTTACAACGGTTGCTGCCCATTTAATTTAAAATAAAACACTTAAAATTACTTGGCTATAAATCCTTGCTCGGACATCTCCTTCAAATAAAGCATTGGACTGTGAAACACACATAAAGCATTGATGTCCGAACAACTGCAGCCACCCAAACACTCATTTCCAGTCCTCCCCCTGCCCTGCCATCTGCTCTGCTCAGACTTAAGTAATAAAGCACTCAAGCAGGCCCTGAAATTTGACGTTTTCCAATCAGGTTATTTGTTGAATCATTGGGTTTATTCCACCAAAAAGCAGCAGCAAAATTGACACTGTAAAGGCACCTGTGATTAAGTAATTAGTGTGTTTTTTCCTCTGCTGCACCATATTATGTCCTCACAACAGGAGAATTTTACAAGTGTGGAGTTTCCTTCTGTTAATCACAGGAAATACTTAGAATTATTCAGTAACTGTGTAGTTATGAAATATACCATGGACAACAAACACTAAACTCTCTTTCCTATCTTACCCCAAATTATTCAGCATGATTATCTGCAGGGAAAAGAAGTATTCTGCTGAATGGCAATGAAAAAAACAGTATTAAGTGGCAAACAACAGTAGTGACACCACTGAACTATCCTAATTATTCACCAGTCAAGGCAATTTTAGCCTTATCTCCTCATACTGCCTGAAACCCACTCCACAGCCATTGTCCTTTGATCAGCATCACAACTGCACCTATACAGGAAGCACCAGCACCAATCCTTCTCAACCATGTGGATTCTGCTCAAGCATGAACTCCAGCATTTAAACCCAATTTTCATTTCTGTCTGCCACTCCAAATCACAACCTGCCCTTGTT
Source organism: Agelaius tricolor (assembly GCF_023055355.1). Lineage (NCBI taxonomy): Eukaryota > Metazoa > Chordata > Aves > Passeriformes > Icteridae > Agelaius > Agelaius tricolor. The sequence goes on from NW_027269263.1 coordinate 13,301,766, forward strand.
GGCACTGAAATATTGCTTACCCACATGTGAGCACACACAAAGCCAGTTACCAGGGGGAGGAAAATACAGTTTCCATCCCTGAGGCCTCAGAATTTACAGGATAAGAACAGGATCTAGTAGACAAGAACTTGTAAAAGGAACAGAAATGAATGCTGCTGCATGTGACAATCTGTGAACGCTGGCAAAACCTATTAGGCTGCTTAATTACCAGTTAATTTGGTGTCATTCTCAAAGAGCACATGATTCTGGACACAGCACTGAATTTGTGGCTCCCCCATCCCTGGAAATGGCCAAGGCCAGGTTGGACAGGGCTTGAAGCACCCTGGTCTTGTGGAAAGTGTCCCTGCCCATGGGAACAAGATGATCATTAAGGTCCCCTCCAACCCAAACCAGCCTATGACTCCATGAATAAAAGACACAGTTCTGGGATTTTCAAGTTCATTCTATAAGGAACTGTATTTCTATTTTATTACTTTACATTAAAAATTTATTTAATGTCCTTCAAATCACTCAGCTGGTGGAATAGCAAAATCCCTCAAGTGCTCCAGGAATACTGGCATTTAAGTTTCTGTGTTCCTAAATTGTTTACACAGTGACAACTTTTAAGATGGAACCTGCACAGCACTTTCTGCAGTGCTTAAACACACCTCTAATCTAAGAGACATCCAGGTAATTATGAAAAAGCATCAAAGACCAACAGCCTCCAAAGGTACTTTTGCAGGAAAAAGTAAAATCCCATTTGGCTTGCTCCTCTCAGCAAGTTTGGTGTGACTTTAGAGTGTTTGGGGTTGCTGTTTTAAGACTTCCTATCTTAGTAATTGAAAGAGCTGCCCTGCTGGTGTAAGTCAGACAGAGTTTCCTGCACAGGTCTAGTCATAAAAGATTCTGCAAGCAAGATGTCATTTGGCCATGCAAGAGACAGACAAGGAGACACATGGAAAGAACCTCAAGTCAACACATCTCTGTTTGTGCCACCAGTAAATTTGTGCCACCTCGGGGCACTGGCTCCTCCTGCTTGTGTCTCCCTGAAAATCACTACCTACACACTTCCCAAGTCTCCATTTTAGGCCCAGATTTAAACCCTTGCAATTCCTTCAAGTGAGCCTGGAAGTGCATTCCTGGATAAACATATAAATGAAGTCACGAGCAGCAGAGCTTCAGTGCTGGGAACATAAAAACCTGGGCTAAGTTACGGTGTCATTTCTCCTTTTATAGAGTCTGAGGTTGTTAAATGCAACGATCCACAGGAGATTTCAGACAACACCAGTATTTTTCTTGTATTTAAAAGGCAGAGCTTGCCTGCTCATTATAAACCTTTAAAACAGCACAACTTTTAAAGCTTATATACTTATATACCATTTCAAACTTTGAGGTACTGAGCCATGTATTTCAAAGAACACATTCCAGAAGGTATCTTGTAACATCTTCTCTAGATAGGGAAACACATACTGGTGTGTTTAAAGAGAGAAAAAAACAAAACAGAACAGGCTCCAATTTTTGCTTCATTCACTGCAACATCCTAGGACACATTTCTCCCTGTGTGAAACAGATCCCAGCGATAGGAGCTGTGAAAGACTGGCACACACATTTCACAACCACTAATTTTCCTTCTTATCTAAGGAAAAACGTCCCATTTAAGAGGTTGCACAAAGCTATGAAGGGTTTCACCAAGCTTTTTCAATGAGTTCGCTAATACTCGGTCATGGAGATCCTAAACACACGCATCCCCACTGCCCAAGGATACATGGCAATTAACACCATGCTTTTAATTGATCAAAACTGGTAATTTGTTACTGCAGCTGTTGTTCCACAGCCAGATCAAGAAGCACAGCAATTCTGTCTCCAATGCAGAACATTATCTCTGAGCTCTTTTTACTATAAAGCCCTGTCCTTGTGGTAAGTATCAAAAGGAAACAAGCACCATTATTCACTGATAATCTCCCCTCACAAAAAGTATGAGATGGAAGTATTTACCTCTATTGTGGGGTCATATTCATCCACAAAGTGATTCTGGATTAGCTGTATTGTCAAGGCGCTCTTGCCTACACCACCAGCTCCAACCACCACAAGTTTATACTCTGTCATTTTTTAGCAGACCTGATGACAAAGAAACCAACATTAAGCAGAGCTGGGCTCCCACTAACGAGGATGCTGCCGGTGCCTTCTCATTCAGCGTCAGGATCCTCTACTATTACCGGGAAGCAGCTCCCTCCCTGCAAGACAAGACAAAAAGGGATGAGGGAATGCTGTTCCTCAAATATTACACACACAGGGAATGTAGAGCGGGCACTCGGCCGACAGGCAGCGGTCACACCGAGATTAAGAGAACACGAAATAAGTATTAAAAAAAAAAAAAAACACTAAATTAATTTAAAAGGCACTGAATTCCGGGAAAAGCGAAATGAGTATTTCGTGCAGGGAATTAATCCGTGCAGGGATTTAGTTCCCCGCTGCTTCCTCCCGGTGCCTGGCGGAGCCCGCCCGGGTTTCCCGGAGCGTCCCAGCTCCCCTCGGGATGAAGCTCACAGCCTTCCGTGCCCGGACAGGGGACACGGAGAGCACGGCTTATCCCGGCGGCTTCCCCGACACAGTTTAGGGTGGGTTTAATTAATTTTTAATTGCCGGGCGAGCCGTGCCGGCGGGACCCCCGCGGCTCCGGGGCATCGCCCGCCCCGCCCCGGCTCCCTCTGCCCCCGTCAGCGCCGCGCCCGCGCCGCCCCAACTTTCCGGGTTTAAGGATTTACGAGAAGGGGTGAGGGGCAAAAAAAATAATCCATGAGGGCTCAGGGAGGGGTGGGGGATGTCTCGGGCGAGCGCCGGGTCCCGCAGGGCGTTGGCCACCTGTCCCCTCCCGCCGGGAAGGACCGGGAATGCGGCTCCGGGGGATGCCGGCGGGAGCGGCGGGGGAGCGGGATAGGAGAGGGAAAAGGGGACGGGAGGGGCGACGGCGGAGGAAGGGGGCGCCGGCTGCGCTTCCCACCTCGGAAGGAAAGCGGGGAAGGAAGGAAAGAAGAGGGTCGCCCCGGCTCGGCGGGGTGGGGATAGGCGGTACCTGGCTGGCCGTGCCGCGGGAGCTCCCGGCACCCGCCGTGCCCGCGTCGCGTCCTTTCCTCTGCTTTCCTTTCCCTTCCCGCTCCAGGTCCCTTCCCTTCCCTTCCCGTCCCGGTGCGAAATGGCGGGGGACGGGCAGGGCTGGGCGGGCGCTGCCCAGGGAGCCGAGCACCGATGCACGGATGGGCGGCCGCGATCGATGCGCTCGGTGCTCCAGCGCCCCTTGCGGCAGCGCCGGCACCGCCCTCCCGCTGCCGAGCGGGAGCCGCGGGTTCGAGACCGCATCCGGCCACTCCCGTGTCGAGTCGGGGGATCCTCAGCATGAGGGAGACAGGGAGCTCCTGGAACGGACGCTGCGGAGGTGATTTAGGGACTGTAAAGGCTGAGGAAGCTGGGGCTGTCCAGCCTGGAGAGGAGCCCCAGCTGAGAGGGGCCCTGTCTGCAGGGAGGGCTCCGAGCAGGGCCCGGGCTCTGCTCCAGGGGCCCAGCAATGGCACCAGAGGAACGGGCAGGGACTTGAGCTCAGGAGGTTCCACCTGGGCAGGAGGAAAAACGACTTCCACAGATTGCCCAGAGAGGCTGAGAATTTCCTTCACTGGGAGTATTCCAGAGCCATCTAGGCGTAATCCTGTGCCCTGTGCCCTGTGCTGTGGGATGGCCCTGCTGGAGCAGGGAGGTGGCACCAGGCGCCTCACTGAGGGATTCCCTGGGGCCAGAGGATGAGGGTTTGGGGCCAGGGAGAGGCTTGGAGGAGACATTTGGGAAGAGTCTGTCCGGGAAGGGCGCGCTGGAGGGCGGTGAAGGGAAATGTGCACAATTCCAGCATTTCCTCACTGTTTCCCCCTTCCCGCACTGCCCATGGGGAGCTGGAGGGGAAGAGGCACAAGAGCCACCATAAGGCTCAGGACAGGCTCATCCTGAGGGGACATGTGGACTGCCCGGACAGGCAGTGCCTGGTTACACATAGAAAGTGGTTTTATCCATCATGGAAATGTCAACAGAGGCTTTGTGGAACTGCTGCAACACTTACCAACCAAATAAAGTTGGTCAGCTTTCAAAATAAAACGCAAAGTTTGATTTTTAGCTCTGAACAAAAGTTAATAAACACAGTGTTTGGGGTTTTTAAACAAGTTAAGAGATGCATAGTAAACCATAGTTTCTTCTTAAAAGGCTAAAACCATAACTCCCTGTAACTGAAATACAGAATAATAAATGGCTTGAGTTGGAAGGGACCTTAAAGATCATGCAGTCCCACCCCCTGCCATGGGCAGGGACACCTTTCACTATCCCAGGTTGCTCCAAGCCCCATCCAACCTGGCCTTGAACACTTCAAGGGGTAGGAAACTTTTTATGATCCCCATTTCACCTCTCCCACAAATTTAGGTGCCAGTAACCTGGTAATTTTTGTGTTAAAGGTTATTAGGTAGTTTCCCAACAGCCACAATAAAAAAAACCCTCACAAAAATCCATGTGACAAAGTAACATGAGATCATCTCGCAAATCAGGGTTATTAATTAGGCTGCCTCACATGAGCAGATGTAAAACCCAAAAGTCAGACTTGCTTTCAAAGAACAAGTAGCCTGGTGGTAAAACCACAAGCTTGGGATGTGGGAAACCCTGAACCCACACAGCCACAGCTGGGATCAGAACAGTATCCGGAGAGCAGCTGCTGTTGGCAAAACCTTCTCCATGAAAACTTCAGGTCCTGATGACAGCTTGTGCTGTCCTATCTCCATAGGATCTCAGTAAAATGTGCAAACAATCCTTTTGCATGTCATGTGGCAGGAAAATGAATTGTTAGAATTCTGGAAAAAGCAGAATGCAAAGCTGCTTTTCTTGTGCACAGATTTTGTTTATAAATGTCTATTTTGAAATTGCTTTTTGCTGTATTTGCATTTAATTTAGAAATATCTTCTCGTGCTCATGTGTGGAGTGGCTTGAAAACAAGATCAAATAAATGAGCTGATCAAGAACATTAAGTGCCAGCCCATTCACTGCATTAATATGAAAGCTGGTGATAGTCAGCACAAGTGATGGAAAACCTCTTAGATTCTGTGCCAGTCTTTTTCTCTGACTTACCATCTTCATTTTAGTGATTGTTTCTTTGGTGTAATTTGCACCGAGAATTCTGAACACGTGCAAAGACGATGCGCACCCTCAGATCCCAGAACCCTTCAGTGTGCTGCAGCTACATACTTCCGCTAAGTTAAAGCATATTTTCAATTCAAAGGTTTCTTCACAATGGCAATGAAATATTCCAGTCCCTGTCTCCTGGATCCTCCATGGATATGGAACATTGAGGGCAACACCAGTCACAGCTCCTTACTCCAGCAAGATGCCTCCCTTATGATACCCAGCACTAGGCCAAGTACAATCCCACATTTACAGTACCCACATTTCCTTGTTCCTAAACATGATACAGTGAATGCAGTGACATTTTCACTTTGAGAATACACAAGCTTTCCTCACCTGTCAGCAGTTGTGGGCTGGGGAGGCAGGACATGTAAAATTCAGCTCCAGCCTGGGGATGAATAGTCAAACTTTCCCTGTTAGCAGAGAGCATCAGACAAGCTGGGACAAGAGTTAATTTTCCTGTGGCTTTTCCTGGCATTGAACTCTATGCAAAGCAGATGCAAAGCTAGTGTAGTGTTAGCAGAAAAAGGTAATGGGTTTTGTGCAAATTCAGGTTTGCCTGCTGTGAATTAGGAATATTAGTAAAGGGAATTTATTTTTAGATAAGCCAAGGGTGGTAGTGATACCTCCATTTGGGATCTGCTAGCCTTCAGGTTCTACCTTTTCCTCTTCTCCCCCCAGGAAAATTAAGACTTTTAAGGAAGTCCTGCCAACTTCCTTCTGCTGTTGTCTTGTTGAGATCACCTACAGAAGATTTTTCATTTTAAGTTCTATTTAGAACAGTACAAATGTGCTTGCAGTTTTTTGTCTGCTGACACAGCAGGATACAATTATATTCCCCAAGACTTTTACTCACTAACTCTAGTCAAGACAGGATCTACAAGACATTAATACAGTGAAATTAAATATATAAATATTTGCATCTATAGATAAATGTCTCTACATGTGCAATTTGGAATATATGAGTTTATATTAAAATAAAGGCTATAGTTCTCACAAGATGGTGACTTTAATGCCCTGTCAAATCTCCTGGAGTGGTCTGGGGAGCTCCAGTAATTTTACATGTATAGATTGAAGTCTAAAGAAGCTGAACTCACCCAGAATATGAGTACAGCAGGTGTGGGCTCACGCTGAACATGTGTGTATTGCTTCATCATTGCAAATCTCTTTCAAATTATTGGATGGACCCCAAGAAATTCACAAACACTAAACCAAAAATTACATTTCAAACCCTCAGCTATGTAAAGCACAAGTCTAGGTCCTGCTCCATTGGCTTCAGTGGCAACTTGTTTGGCCAGTACCCATTTCAGGCACAAGAATAGCATGAGGTCCTGCAAATCTTCCTTCTTTTTTAAAACATGTAGGCACTAGAGGAAACATGGATAATGTATTTTTCTCCAATAACATTAGATTTTACTTGAAAATTACATGCTAAAATACATGGTATTTGTGAATGGTTTGACTTTTGGTTGAATTCAGCTGTCTCTGACTTTTTGAATATGGTTCTCTACTAAAAATGGGGTGGGGAAATGAACAGTTCAACGGTGAACTATTCTTTACAAAACTGGATGCTTTTGCCATCCCACTAATGTCATCTGGCATTAATTAACATAGCATCTCTCTAATTATATTGTCAGCATACAGCCACCAAATTAAAATACAAAGAGAATCATTAAAATTTCCCAATTTGACTTCAGCATTTCTTTTAAAGCACGATTTTTCAACTTTTGTGTATGTAGGAAATCATCCAAAGCCCACTGAAATTAATGGGTTTCATCCCAGTGGGGCCCAGAAATGTTTGGAAAATATCAGTGGGGTGTCCAAATTGCCTCTCTAAACCAAGTGATTTGATGCCTCTTTTCTGTTGTTGGCACCAGCAGCTCAGCACCCAAAACTGAGCGTGCAGGGCTCAGGTGGGTCCCTCAGGGGAGTGAGGGCCATCCTGTGGGGAGGAAAAGAGGGCATTAGGCACAGTGGAAGTCCCCCATCCCTCTGCTCCCTAAAAGCAACACAAGGAAGAAGGACCTAAGTAGATCTGTGCTGCCTGAGACAGCGTGGAAAAGAGGGGGGCTGCAGCACAACCTGCCTCCGTCCCAGGTTTATGTGTTACACCAGGATCAGCTGCCCCCTGATGCTCCCCTCGTGAGTTTTGTGCCTCTTTCTTCCAGTGGGGAGGGCTGTGGAGGAGAACTGGTGCCTTGGCAGAGTGTGTGCTCTCAGGCAGGGAGGGCTCAGAGCCTTGAAGAAACCCTTGGGTCCCAGCTAAGTCTGTCCTGCCTCAGAGCACCCTCTCCGTGGGCGAGAGGAATCCGTGTGTGGGGTGAGGGCAAGCCCAAAGTAAAACACTGGTTTGGTTTTGCCTTTTGGCATGGCCTAGAGCTCAGGCCTGCTCTCAGTGAATGGCATTGCTGCCACTTGTTTGTGCCTGGCCTTCCATTGGCACTGTCTGCCCTTCAGCATCACTGGCTTCTGCAGGCATCCCTTGGTGATGTTAAAATCTTTGGGATCGAGCTGATTTCTACCTCACCAAGAGCTTCACCTCTCTGGAGTTTGGAAAAACTATACATTGCCCTGAGATGATCAGAAACACATGGAAAAATATTAAAATGGTTCATAAAGAGGAAAAAAAAAAAAGAAATATTTTCTTTCCAAGACTTTTACTGCTGAATTTTTACTTCAGGGGGAAAGAAAGAAGATGCTTGTCAGCACTTTAGAAACGACGTTCCTTTTTCCACCTCAACAGCCCTTTGCCTATTTTGCCTAGACCTGTTAAGCTGAGTATGTTGCTATAGCTCAGGACAAGGCATGGAGAGCTAATATTTTTCAAAGAAATAAAAAATGTTCCAGCAGCAGTAGCAGCTCACGTTTTTCTTGGACAGGATGTATTTCCCCAGCTCCCCTGGGAAACTCGAAGCAGAATCCCAGGGTAGCCCTTCTCACTGACTGCTGTGCTTGGGTGTCAGCTGTTTGGGGAGTATGAGCCAGACTGGGAAAATCGTTCTCTGGAGATGCTGGGCAATTTGAAAACTTAGGGAAGGCTGGAAGCTTCTGACCTCAGTAATACACAGACCTCTCAAAGCTTGGAGCCTGAAACGCCAAGGCATGCAGGCTTGCAGTTCAGGGAACTGCCTCGTGGCTTTGGAGCAAGCAAGTAGTTTAAATTGAAATCACCAGTTCCACACAGAAAATTCCAGGGGGCAAATGCATTTTTCTCCATCAGGGCCATCATCTGGATGCTCTTATTTGCCATGTGTGCTGGTTAGCACAGGGATGTGTTAATTCCTGCTGGGAGCCCTGAATGCAGAGGGCAAGGAGCACGCTGGGCTCATCCTACATGGCCTTTCCCATGGAAAATGGGGTGCTGCCTCTTCCACGGAAATGTACACATCTCTTTCTGTGGTACCTTCATGACCTGTCAATGATTCTCATTCACTGCTGTCCCGAAAGCTAAAATATGGAGTGGCATTTTTGGCCTGTCACAATAATGCAAGACCAGATTCCCCGTGCCCTGTGGCTTCTGTGTTCATTCACACCAGTGGCAGAATCTGTGTGGGCGGGGCACTTATGCAAGGCCACTAAATGGAAGTGGTGGAGCTTTACACAGGGAGAGGGGCAAGCACACACCCCCTTTGCCAGTCACGAGGAGCTTAAAACACACGTGGTTTCTGAGCAGATCATTCTGTGAACTGAAACCAAGCTTGAATATACAAATTTTGTACTCATTCCTCTTGGTCACATAACACTTTCTGGTAAGTGGTAAATGGTCAGGGACAACCCCCATAGCCAGACCCTCCACCAGCATAAAGGAGTGAAGTGTGAGTAGAATGATACGAAAGAACCCTCTTGCAGCCAGCTTTGGGCTTCTCAATTTGGAACTCAGTTTTGGAACTCAAATGTGTGGCCAGAGGCAGAGAGGACCCTTGCATCCCTGCAGCGGGAGCAGAGATGTGTAATGAGGACAGAACCTCTGGTGAGCTGAACTGTTCATTCCTGTTTCTGTCCAGGCACAAGGAGGCATTGGACAGCGATTGCTTCTGGGTATGTCCAGTGCCAACCAGATTAATCATCTGTATCCCAAATAACCAAGCTCTTCTTGGCACAGCAGCTTCTGCACGCTGCCAGAGCTGTGGGCAAAAAAAAAAAAAAAGGCCCACACTACTCCTGCCTCTCCCCATCCTGGTCTGCTATCCTCACTCTACACTTGGGGCGAGCCTAAATAAATTATATGTGCTATTATGTGTTTTATATCAAACTAAACTTTTTTTTTTGTCCTTAGTTTATGCCTTTGGTAGTTACTACCATAATAACTAAACAAACACAGGAAGAAACAATGTCTGCAGCAGCAGCAGTTTGGTTACCTGCTTCCTCATACACACACACACACACACACACACACACTCTCCAGGGCTAGAATTTCATGTCAAGAAAAGCTCATGGTATACTCGAGGTTGCAGGTCCTGCTTTGCTGTGCAGTAATTCAGTTTTCACTCAGCTTCATTTCAGGAGACTCCACTGTCCATTCAGCAGCTTACACATGCAGAATTTTCTGGGTGTGGCTGCCTTTACTCCAGACTTGAATTAGAATAAATGACAGCAAAATGTGTCTAATGGGGGTTAATAAGTCCACAACAGCGTGCAGCCCAAGGCAAGAAATCTGGAAGCACTACAAGAATCATCCTAGAATCTTAAAATCACAGAATAATTTGGGTTGGAAGGGACTTAAAGGCTCATCCAGTTCCACCCCCTGCCATGGGCAGGGACACCTTCCACCAGACCAGGTTGCTCAGGGCCCCATCCAACCTGGCCTGGAACACTGCCAGGGATGGGGCATGTTAACACAGCGGGAAGTATTGTTGAGGTGTAACACCTTTAGATGGTTCTAAAAATAAAAGTAACTTCTGTTTAATACCAGGATTGCTTGCTCCTGCAGAGGCAGCTAAATAGATCCTGACACAGAGTACCAGGGAAGGAAATGTACATGTTTATTTTGGAGTGTTTGGATCATTGGATAGAAAACCTATAGGAAAATGGAAAACATGCAGCAGTAATTTGTTTCTAAAGGGAAGGGGGAGAAAAGTCAAGGAAATTCCCTCACAGCCTGCTTGGAGCCAGGTTTTCAGCTGGTGTAAAGCTGAGGCTAGGTTAAAATTATTGGAAGCAGCTCACAGCCCATACCAATAGAAAGCAATAGGGCAGTGGTGACTTGAGGCCCTGAGGAGGTGGCACTACCAGAATCCTGCATCAGCGTCTGCCCAGGGTTCTGTGCTAGGATCAGCTCCAGCTCTGATCCAGAGTGGAGCTGTGCAGTCAGGCAGGGGTCCCTGTCCCTTGTTACGTGCCAATAAACCTGTCCTGTGTTACGTGCCAGCATCTTCCTCCTCCCACCAATCTGTCAAGGCCCTCCCTGACCACATTAAAACACCACATGAGCTTTGCAGCAATGATTCTTATTCTCTTGTCTTTAGGTCCCAGCTCTCACCAGCTCTGCAGACTGAGAGCATGTTCTTTGTGACCTCCTCAATACGTTTGCGTTATCAGCTATTACATCTTTTATCACACATCATTGAATTTGATGCATCAGGGCTTCTATACAGCTTGCCCCTGCTCTCTAGGAATTCCACAAATAAATCACTGCCATGCACTGCAAACTGTCAAAGAGTTGCTGACATGCTCTGCAGCAGAAAACTGGATAACCTTTGGCACCAGAACGCTATTTTTAAGTGCTTTAATAAAGAGCTCCTTTGTATTTGGAAATGCACAGCTATGGTGAGAGGAGTTAATGGTTTGCACATGATGCATCACACCCATGATAAAATTCTTCATCGAAAAGTTAAAATCCCAAGCAGTAACCACACACACAAAATCATTAAGGATACTCTGTGACTTGAAGCTCTTGCCTCTGTATGAGCTTTCTGAGCAGCCGTTGTGAAACTGAGCCCAGATTTGTAAAAGCCAAGCTTAATGATCCAGATGCTTTTCCACACCATGGGGTCAGAGCCTTGGGCAAAGGTTCCCCCCATTCACAGTCAGGGGTGGGGGAGGGAAAGGGGTGCTGGATGTGTCCAAACAGCTGCCTCTTGGTTTTGTGAGTGGCCCAAAGAAAAAGGACACCAAAGCATCTGTTCCCTGGGACAAGGCCGTGGTGTTTCTGCAAAGGGGAATTGGCTGTGTGCTGTTTCTAACCACCCTTGTGGTGATCAGCAAGTGTCTGTATGTTCTTAAAATAGACACATTACCCTAAGGAAACACCCAAGTCAGCACCTCTGTATCCTGCTGTGAGAGAGGAAACCTGACCTACAAGGCACCAAAATTTGCTGTCTCTTGGCTAAGGGGCAGAAATATTCGAGCTAAGGCCTGACTGCTGCTTGCTTTTCTTGGAGAGTTTGCTTCCTTCAGCTCTCACGGAAGTCAGTTTTACTCTGGGGTGACTGCAGTTGGAATTGCTCAATAATTACACAATTGGCAGTGAGAAAAGAACCAAGCCTCAAGGAACTGCTTCCTAAGTAAAGCAAGGATATGATCGAGTAATTGATCAGTTTATAGATTCCTCATTTATTCTCACTAATTGCTGTTTAATATGGAAATATTTCCAAAATTTTGTCCCAGGAAATTGCTGCTCTTTTATCTGATGCTGAAGTCTGACTATATGAATAATTTAAAACCAGACAAGACAAGCCACCAGAGAGTGTGTTAAGCAAAGTGAGGATAGAGTTGCAGCTGATCAGAAGAACAGAGAAGATGGTCTTCCATCTTCCTCAGTGCCTGCAGAGGAAAGTTCTGTACCACAGTTTGCTAAACTGATGTGCTTCAAAGAGAGAAGACTGAGAGGGGATCTCATCAGTGCATATAAATATCTCAAAGGGTGCCAAGGGGACAGTGCCAGGCTCATTTCAGTGGTGCCCAGGGACAGGATGAGGAGCAATGGACATAAACTAAACACAAGAAGTTCCACCTCAAAATGAGGATGGACTTCTGCACACTGAGGGTGGCAGAGCCCTGGAACAGCTGCCCAGGGAGGGCCTGTAGTCTCCCTCTCTGGAGACATTCCAAACCCACCTGGACATGCTCCTGTGTCACCTGCTGCAGGTCCCTGGGCAGGAGGTTGGACTGGATGATCTCCAGAGGTCCCTTCCAACCCCAACTATTCTGTGATTCTGTGACAAGGAATGTCACCTACACACTTTTGAGGAATGTCTCTGAAATTCCCATCAAACAGCACTGCTGGTAATGCTCAGAAATCTGTTTGGGAAGATGACAGAGGACTGCAAGATGTCACTGTACAAATGGTATAGTTCACCAAAAATAAGACCCTGAAGACTTACCCCTGTCCTCACCCTACAATTATGGGGAGGGAGTGACCATGGAACACAGCTTTTAGGACATCATGGAATATATTTGACCTCTGAGCAGTTCTTAGAGCACCTTGTCATACGTAATTAGTGAGGATGCTGGTGTTTATTTAGGGCTTGTGGTTGTGAAAAATAGAACAAAGCCATTTGGGGGCTGGGGGGTGGGGATGGGCAATAATCAAGGCACTAAAGTAATTTCTCTGCTTTCTATGCTTTTTTCTCTCAGATTTTCTATCACAAAATCAAATCAAACCTCACCTTATCCAGTTAGCTCACTTAACTCACTCTTTTTTGACAGCACATGCTGTGCAAGACTTTTTCCCTACATTCCCTTCTGCCTACCATCCTTCCATTTGATTCTTGCTCTATCATAAAGCTGGAAGATCTTACCATTGCAAACTGGTTTTGAGACCCCGTTGTCAGACTGACAGAAGGCAGCAGGGAATGAGCTTACCTTGCTATTTTCCTCAATAGTTCACTTTGAGATGAAAATTCCTCCTTGGCACATACAGTCCTAAATGAAAGAGCAATTTCAGACTTGCCTGCCTTTTGATTTTCTTCTTTAGTCTGCACGTGTCTCACAGATATTTCTACAGCCTGCGCAACTTATGGGCCAGTTTCATGTTACCTCACTCTTCCATTTTTATCAAAGCTTTCCTTTTAACAAAGAGATGCTCTGTAGAAAAACTTCAAATCAAAGTTCCCTTGAGCTTTGTGAGAGGAATCACCCTGAAATTTCTTTTTTTTTTTTTTTTCCCATGATGTTCAAGACAGTGTTCTGGATTTTTTTTTAATTTAAAAGAAAACTTGGTTGGGGCTAAAATTAACACTTCTTTTTGAAATCATAAACTCAAAGTAGCACCTGAACTTTGCAGCTTGTGCTCAACCATTCCTTTAAGCATTCATTAATAAAATACTTAGTGAAGGCAGAGAAATAAATTAGTCTTGTCTGAGATCACAGGCAGAAGTGGGGGTTGTGTGTGGCCAAACAGCACAATTAGAGAGCATTACAGAAATCAACTCAACTGACTCTCTTTAAGCCTGCTCTGCAGTTCCTTTGTTTCAAGGCAAAACAAGATAAAGGCTGGCTAGGTGAGTAATAAACCTATATCACAGACATTAATATACAGCAATCAGATAGTAAATCTTGTTCAAAAGGCCTATTGTGCAAGACACTGCAAAGACAGAGTTCCTGCCTGGCTGCTCCATAGAGGCAAAAGGGAGAATGAATCAATTAAACAGATTATTAACATGAAGCATAGTAAAGTCAGTGCTGGTCTTTCCATGGACTTCCCTTGATTGCAGATGCCATATGCACATGTGTGTACATGTCTGTCCTGCCTGTGTTTCTAGATGCACACATTTGACTGGGATGCAGGTCTTGCATTGGCACTTCATAGGTGCAGCAGTGCACGAGGTCATGGCCTCAGAGAATGCTTTGTGGGGAGGGACCTTAGAGATCATCCTGTCCCAACATCCTGCCATGGGCAGGGACACTTTCCACTAACCCAGGGTGCCCCAAATTTGTCCATCCTGGCCTTGGACACCTCCAGTGATCCAGGGACAGTCACAACTTCTCTGGGCAACCTGTGCCAGGGCCTCACCACCCTCACAGGGAACAATTTCTTCCATATACCAAATCTAAACCTTCTCTCTGTCAGTGTAAATCCATTTCCCCTTGTCCTGTCTCTCCAGGCCCTTGTCAAGAGTCTCTCTCCATCTTTCCTGTGGGCTCCCTTCAGGCACTGCAAGGCCACAATGAGGTCACCCCAAAGCCTTCTCTTCTCCAGGCTGAACAATCCCACTTCCCTCAGCCTTTCCTCCCAGCAGAGCTGCTCCATCCCTCTGATCCCCTTGGTGTCCCTGCTCTGGCCTGGCTCCAGCAGCTCCCTGTGCTTCCTGTGCTGGGCCCAGGGCTGGATGCAGCCCTGCAGGGGGGGCTCAGCAGAGAGGGGCAGAGGGGCAGAATCCTCCCTGCCCTGCTGCCCTGGGGTTCTGGGTGCAGCCCAGCACAGGGGGGCTCTGGGCTGGGGCAGGGTCAGCTCTCACCCACAGCAGCCCCAAGTCCTTCTGCCAGGGCTGCTCTGGATATGTTCATCCCCAGCCTGGATTGATCCCAGGCCTCACTTGGTCTTGTTGAACCTCATGAAATGTCCATGGGCCACTGCTCGAGCTTGTCCAGGTCCCTCTGGATGCCATCCCATCCTTCAGGTGTGGTAACAAACCACTCAGCTTGGTGTCATCTGCAATTTGTGAGGGTGCACTTCATCCCTGACTGTACTGAAAAATGAACCCACATTTCTCCTGGCAATGAAATCAATGCCTGCTGTGTTTAATTGCTGCCACTCTCCTGGAATGGGTTGGTGTCCTAACAGTTGTACTGTGACCGAAACAGGGAGTAAGGGAGGATCTATCTTGAGCAGAAAAAGAGGATTACATTTTAGAAAAAAGGTATTTTTATGGAGAAGAACAATTTTCATCCAAACAAGCTGTTCTATGAAGAGGAGAAGGACTTTCACTATTTGAATTTTCTGGGGTTTAGTGTAAGCTGAGGTACTCAAATCCTACACTGAAGGCATGAGCTACAAAGGTTAAACCTAGCAAAGCACAGTCTTAGCAGTGTGGGGGCAGGGTAAGAATGCATCTTTTCTCTTGCAGTATTTCAAGTTCTCACAAATTTTTGAAATATTTTGTGTGGCATTTAGTGAAGCCACATCAAGACTCCCTCCTCAGCCCTTAAGAGATGCTATTGTCTTTTTCAAACACTATTTTTCAAAGCCTACTCCTTCACTGCTAAACTCATGATAAAAACCAGTGTGAAAGGCACAGAGAATTTTCAATACATGAAACATTCCATTTGTGTGGCAAACAAGTAGCTCAGGAACTCGAGGAAAGAAGCCAGAGTCACAAATTCTCATGAACAGGGGACAAGTTTTAAATGATGTTTGAGGAAGGTGGGTGCATTCCCTCAAAAAGATTGAGTGAACCCAGTGTGAAGTGCTCCTGTCCATGAGAACTTCCAGACACAGAGTTTTTAGCTTGGATTTAGCTTTTATTTGTGAATGCTTACTCCCTAATTGCCCTTTGGTCCCTTATGGAGGAGGCTGGCTCCTACAGAAAGATCGCTGTACCTTTTACCCAAATCCGGCTTCCCAGCCTGTTCCTAGCTTTCCCTAGCCTAGGAGGAGTAATCTCAGCCTCAAAACCCTACCCAAACTTCATCAAATAAATGCACTCTGCCTACCTAGCTCTCCTACTTAGTTTCAGTAGGAAAAAAATCATGCTGCAGATTCCATATCGCTGTGTTTTATAAAGTTTTTACAATGTAAACGTACCAAGCCTTTGCCAAAATGTGCCCTACTTCTGACACAGCCACAAAAGTGAGGGGGGAAAATTGCTCAGTTTGTGGCACACACTGATGGCTCTGAAATGTCTTTGTGTGAAGGAATTTCTATAAATTATGTATAAACCTATTTTTGTTCATTTAAAGGCATTTCTTCTGGTGGCTTATTGTCTCAAGCTAATGTAAGCAGTTATGCCACCATCGTGCATTTACAAATCGGGCTATAAATAAATAACAATTAAACTGTTTATACTTTCATTTTCAAATTTCACATCCTACTGGCACCAAGAATGTATAACCTGAAGGTTGAACTGTACAGGAATACTGTAAAGGAAGGATGCACATGGCTAAGCCTTGGCTTTTTAACATCTTGCTTGCAGATATTTGCTTTTGCATCTAATGGGAAGCGAGGGAAGATCCATGTTTCAGTTTATCTGAACCGCCAAAGTTTACAGAGAAGGAAAAGAGTGGGTGGGGAAAGAGGAAAAGGGAGGGGAGGCTGGGAAAAAAAAATCAGCTGTTGTCTATCTATATTCTAAGCACAGAATCCTCTGATCTACTGATATGTCATTCATACCAGCAATTTGATACCTTGAAAATATTTTGCACGGGGCTGATGATGTTGCAGAGAGTTTTCCTCCACCTCCTTTAACAAACAGGGCCATGGGATGATTTTCCTCTCTTAGCCTGAGTCATTTCCTCTTCCGTTGCCTGGAGCTCTTTCAGCTCCAACTGACAGCAGCCATCTCTCCATCAGGGGAGCCCTCCAAGTGCCCCTGCCTGGCTGCAGCTCGCAGGAATTCCGCATTGCTCTTTGGGGAAGCTGTTGTGACACTTGCTAGGGTGTCAGTGGAGTTATTGTGCTTGAGCTGCCCATCTGGACACTTTTATTCTGCTTTTTTTTTTTTTTTTTTTTTTTTTGTGGTTTGAATTGTTCCAGTTCCAAATGAGCCTATGCTAAAGCCACATGGACATATCTACATGGAAAAGTAGCTTGCAATAGCTTGTAAGAGCTTGTATTCTACCAATGTAGGGATGGTTATTCCTACCCTAATTACCCTCTGGAATTGCCTACTGAAACCTTGAGTAGTTTTACATAAAAAATTGTTTCTATTACCTCTTTTATGCTACCAACTGCAAGCAACTCTACCCAGTTATGTAAAATGAGAACTTCCCTGATTTCCCTTTTTCACAAGCATTCTGAAATGCCTTCAGTGAGTGATATTTTATAGATTTTACTGGAATACCACAGATAAAACACAGCTCTTTTTAAGAAAAGATCATGTTGATGAGATGTTGCTATAGAAATACTTAAAATATGAACAGCTTTAAACTTCAGCCGTTGTGTGGAGAAAATGAAAAGACAAAAACTTACAGGTTTTTTGGCACTTCAGGCTAAGCCTGGAAGCAGTGGGGTGGCAGGAGCAGGTAGCAGGCAAGGAGACCCAACGTGTGAGGCAACAGCATTTCATCAGGCAGAGCTGGAGGAGCCAAGACAGGGGCAGTGCATGGTCCCTGAGAGCCTGGAGCTGCTGGGGCACAGTCAGAGGAAGAGCTTTGGGCTCAGGAAGGAGTGGAGTGTGCTGCAGGGAAAAGGGCTTTGGAGGAGAGACAATCCCTGCAGAAGGGAGCAGAAGGGAAGTGGGGAGCTGGAGGGGCAGAGCAGGGACAAACCTTGTGTCAGGAAACCAAACCAGAAGTACGGGAGGCTGGGAGGGGCAGGAGGGCTCTGAGATGAGGTGGGTGGGAGCTGGGATGTCTGGGGCTCTCAGAGAGTTGGATTTATCATGGATGCACTCCTTCCCAGGCATTCCCAGTTACACTTGGGGTCCAACAGGGGGGACCCTATCAATTACCTTCACCTTCCTCATCCTCACACTTGCTGTGAGGAAGGCAGGAGCTCAAAGCTCTGTGCTTGCAGCTGGCGGAGCCTCTTTGCACTCAGAGGGTTTTGGCAGCAGAGCTGACAACCCTGGCTACTGCAGCCCCTGGGGAGCCTTGAGAGGTTCAGGGCCTCCCCCAGAGCTGTGTGAGCCACAAACCTGCTTGTGAATGACTTTTGAATTCAGAACTGAATGTGAGTTAGGCTGGGACACTCTGAGGAGAGCTTTTTGTGCTGGGAAACCACTGCAATCCAAGGGGATTCAGGCTGTGAGACCCTCAGGATACCCACTTCAACAAGAATGTCAAAAGATGCTGATGTTCCCATCCACAGACCAAAAGAGTGAATTCTCTGTCCAATTCTCTGTCCAAAGGACTGGAATTGTATTTTCAGAAACTATAGGGACTCCTGAGCAACAAGTTAAATGCTGCTGCTGCTGTGACTGCTCAGGAGTCCACTTACTCATCACTGTATTTGGCAACATCTTAAATTACTTCTCATAATTTCATTTAGAGCATGGAAAACCTTTAGAGAAAGAACTGAGTGATAAGGTCCTTCAAGTTGGTTTTATGCTGAGAGCTTTATCTTTTAAGAACCTAAGTTATGACATATTTTAAAAAGCATTTGTCCATATATCAGGCCTTTACAAGCGTTGGGAGGGAAAAGGAAGAACAACAGACATTTCATCCTGAAACATAAAGGAATAATGTGGATCTTGGCTTAGTTCAAGTTAATTTCAACTTAGATGATAAATCTATTTTTCATAGATTTGTGACTTGGCTATAAAAGCATATTTGAATCCTTTAATATTGGCAGTCAAAACTTTCAGCTCAGGAGAATATTTTTAGCAATATTTTATTTTTAAAAAAGAAAACCATAAAAAGTTGTTTTTAAGTCTAGAAAGTTAAAGGGAGAGTTTTAAAAAGCATGGGTTGGGTCACATTTTGACACCCATGTTTGTTTTATTTTCCCGTAAAGAAAAGAAACAAAAACCCCATCCAACATGCTTCCAGCCTGACAGATAATAAAAGACATTTCAGATTGATCCTTTTAAAAGCTGCTCACAGGCTTTTTTCATAACCAAGAGTAAACAGTTCATCTCAACTAATAACCCATAAAAAAGCTGAAATAAGGGACTACTGTGAATTTTAATGGCTGGCTTTAATGAGCAGATCTTCAGCTTGTGCTGATCATTGTAACTCCAGGAATGGCAACAGCACTACATCACCCCACACCCGCTGAAGATGTGGATCGTAAATATGCACTGCACTCCCTCCCTCAAAACACGTGACTAATTCAGCAATACTGAGGCAGTAATTAAGGTAATTAATGCACTGGAAGGAATGAAGGCCCAATGAGAGCAGACCAGTCAGCTCAGCTTGCCATGTACAAAAAGCATCAGGACAATTTTGGCCACGTGTTCTGGGGCAAACACCTCGCCACAGAATCTTTAGTTTCACAGTTTCCTTCAGCCTCAAAATTATAGAGGGGCTGAGTCAATCCTGCCAGGATTTGAGTTAGTGGTTCCAGGCTGAGCCACTGGCACAGCTAAGCTGGGGGGCAGAGAAGGTGTGGAGCACACAGAGCAAACAGGAAGGTTCATTTCTGGCCTTTCACTCACACCCTCTGGTGTGTTTTTTGCTGCACAGTCTCCCTTCTGTGATTTAGGCTCCCTTTAACATTGTGGGCCAAATGCAGCTCTGGCTGCCAGGGTTCACCTCTTTGTGCTGGCCCTGTATGGCAAAGGGTTGTCCTAAAAGAGCAGCTGCTGTGTTGTTGACACTAAGAGAAATCCAGATTTGGTATAAAGATGATTCATCCACCTGCTCCCAGCTCAGACCAGGAAACTCTTGAGGACACTGTCTGGGCCAAACCTAAGGCACCCCCTGCAATGGAACAACCCCTGTGAGACCATTTTAGAGAAGTTATGGCTTTAAATACTCTGAAGCCAAATTGATCCTGGACCTGCAAAGTTTAGAGGGATCAGAAAGATCACTTTGACAGAATTTACTCTCACCAGAGGTTCTGTATTCAGTTCAGCCCATTTGGGCCTGAAGATCTAGTTCTTCTAAGTTGACCAAATCAATATTTAAAAGCAATTCTCAGCCCAAAGGAGGTCTTTGAGTTTATCTTCAGATGTTTTCCGTCCAGCAGTGATTCCTGTAGTCCCAATTACTACCTCAGTCTCTGTCCCTCCAGTCCTGCTCCTTCCACCCTCATCCTCCCTTGCTCTCCCTTCCCTGCCTCCTTCCTCCAGGGGCTGGGTCCCCCCCTCTGGGCTGCACACACCCTCCTGTTGGTTTCTGCACATCTTCCAAGCACACATCCTTCCTGCAGCCCTGTGTCACCGGCGCACCTCCCCTGCCGAACAACCGGCCTTTTCTTCCACCACCTACCTCGGCCCCAGCACCTCACCACAGCCCAAAATAGAATAGAGCCAGGAGGGGGTGGCTGGGCAAGGCTTGGGCTGTGCTGGGCTCCCTTTCACGCCCCACAAAGCCGTGGGGCAGCAGCTGGGATGTTTGCAGCCTGTTTGCAATTAGCAAGGTAGCTGTGCTGGAGGAGGTGGATGTGTGCTTTCACTTAAAGGTAGGGCTCTGCTAACATCATTTAGGGGGAGAATCTCACCACTCAGCTATTTCAGCCAGGCTTTGAGCTGCTGCTGGAGCTCTTTCAGCTCCAGCCTAGGTATTATATAGTCCCCCTCGCTGCAGAATTGGAGCACCTCCCAAGTATTTGGAAACAGAAGTCGCAGTAACAATCTCCCATTCTTACTTGGCAGCGAGAGGGAGAAATACTTGGCGTAACTTATGCATTTGTTTGCATATTCGTGGGTGGGATCAAGTTATTTGTTGATGTGTACATGGGAAGAATTAAATTTCTCTCAGTAAGTTGAAAATATTTTAGCATAAGGAAAGATGACTTCAGAGGCAGTTTTCCACGTCCACACAGCGCAGCTCAATGAGCTGCCTTGTGTCCCCTTGTGTTCCCTAGGTTTTGCCCAGAGGACAAAGGTGTGGTCAAGGCAAAGATCTGGAGCTCATCGTTCCTGTTAATTAGCTAATGGGGTCTCCCCAACATGAAGAACTTTCTGTCCCTTCCTTTCTGCTTCCAGGCAAAGCCACAGCACTGCTTTGGAAACACTTCTGTGCTCTGGAAAGCCTTTTGAAAGGGCCGAGCTGCCCACCCACGTGGCACAAACACCAATTGTTTGTTTGGAGAAGTCTCTCTCTAACAGAACATTCTTCACCCCATGCCCTCTGTCACCCAGACAGGGCTGACTGCCCTGGGATGCAGCTCCTATCAGGAGCTCGCTGCCTGGATCCCAGATATGAGTGTACACGATGTGTACTCATCAGCTCACACATCTGTACTCTGAGGGAGGACACACCTCAGAATGAGGTCAGCACACTGCTGAGAAATACAGCATAAACCTTCATGGGTTACCAACCCAGCAGGGATCAAGCCCAGAAGGTGACTGAGCCTGGAGAACCAATGGGAAATGATGAAATTGCTCACAGATCAATACTGGGAGGGGAGGGAAAGGGTGGAAATGGAAAAATTCAATCCCCTTGGAAGAATTCAATCCCCTAGCCTGCCTTAAATATAAACTGGAGGTAAATATGGTGGGCATAAATAAATGTGAGGAGAAATAGGCAAGCTGGAATATCTTCCCAGACTGAGATTTTTTTACTCTCTGAGCACAATCTGAAGATATAGGGCCTACTCTAGCACTGAATGTCTGGATGTATTTATCAGGAAATTTCTCAGCTGGAAAAGGATAAAGAGCAAGGGGCTTTTTCTGTCTGGATGTGTCCTTGAAGAGAGTAGATAACCTTAGATTTCTTTCCTTTCTGTCCCTTGTCTAGGCAAAAATGAAATGCATTGTTTCTTATTGTTCTCTTGTTACTAACTAATTTCTCAACAAAGATTTGAAATTTAACACATACTCCCATGATACTGGCATAGTTTTACTTCTTGAAGCTTCAGATTTTCTGGTGAACTGTCTCTGAAATAATGCAAAACTTTGGCAAAAGGAGGTCTATAAGTAATGCCCATTCTGAACTTAAGAGGCTTGAAAAAGCCAAACCTGCTGCTTCTCCCTGTGAATTAACTTGGGTGCTGTGGAGCCATCCCCAAACCTTTGGAAAAGTGGGAGGTATTACCCCACAGGAGCGTTCCTTGGAACACAGTGCCCTACAGACAGGTGATGAAACAGCTGAGCTGCTCCTGGGATGTTGGATGTTAATTTGCCTCTGTTGCAACCTGTCCCACTCGGCCTGTCTGGCTCCTTGTCCCTGTTGCTGCAGCTCCACTCACCTCCCCAAAACCTGAACCTGAGGCTTCCTGGTGGACGTCTGCTTTTCCCACACCTGAACTAAAACAGCTTAAGCCTCCCATGTTGCCTGCTTTGCCACCAGTCTCTTTTGGCCACACAACCAGCCGGGTGAGCTGAGGGTGCTTTTGTCTGTCCCAGATCGTGGCTGACTGACCAGGGATGACCCAGCAGCCTCTGTATGGTCATGTGCAACCAGCAGCACTCTGAGCTCATTTGGGCTTTTCCTCACACCATCTGTGGCTCTCTGAAGAGCTTTCTACAGTTTTCAGAGTATGGTTTATTGACCCCACACATACTCCAGCATGGTACACCATGGTTTGGCTACCTGGTCTTACAGGTAATCATTTCTCCAGGCACCTCCAGAGATCAACTAATCCTACCCTCTGCTCAAGGCAGGATCAGGCTGCTCAGGACCATGCCCAGCTAGATTTTGAATATCCCCAAGGTCTTTCACCCTTACAGTAAATGGTAGATTCTTCCATACTTGCCCTTGTCACATCCCTGGGAAAAGCCTGGCTCCATCTTTATATCCTCTTGCCAGTTCTCTATACACATGGATAAAATCCACCAGCCTCTCAGCCTCTCCTTATGGGACAGATACACCAATCCCTTAATCACCTTACTAGCCCTTTGCTGGATTCCCTCTGTATTTCCATGGTTTCCTAATGCTAGGGGACCCCAGGACTGGATGCAGCACTCCAGATGTGTCTCAGCAGTGCTGAACAGAGAGGAAAGATCACCCCTTTGAACCTGCTGGTAAAGCTCTCCTAATGCATCTGGGGAGGCTCTTGCCTTCCTTGCCCTGGCAGAATGCTTCTTTCTGACACTATTGTCTGCTAGCAAAGGTGTACACCCAAAATACACAGGAAAAATGAAACTACTATAATTTTCCCTTCCTGTCACTGAAGCACTAAGGTTGTCACTGGACTTATCAGGAATAGACTGTGATTCATGCTCGCTGGCAAACACGCACGGATCCTACGCAGTCCTGCCGCAATCAGAAAATCCCTGCCATGGCTCTGGGCTGCTGGCACTGCTCTGACTGTCATGATTAACAGCAGCCACCAGAAAACACTTGTACCAGGGCTCCTGAATGATGAGACGTAAACAGCCCCGTGTGGATCACTGGAGTTATCCTGCATAGCTTCCTGCTATCCTGCAGAAAGGTTGGGAGCTGCTGGGCACAGTGACAGCATTCCAGACCCTCATTTTGACACTTCTACTCCTTCAGGGAGTGTGTATCTCATTGGGAGACCCTTAGCTTGCAATTGCCTTAAGCATAAGCCAGGGTGAGGTAAAAGCAAATAAGAGCAAAATAAGCTCAAAATATAAGCAATCCAAAATCCATAACATCTTGTAAAGATTTATGACGACAGAGGTGACAAAGAGGACAGAATAAAACCACTTATCAGGTGATGAAATCCCTAAATCCCCCTCCTCTCCTCCTTCCCCCTTAAGCTGATAAGATGTAGATCCACTCTTAACCCACATGGTCAGACTGGATCCCTGTGCACACTCCTGCCTCCAGGCAACATTTACAGCTGGTAGAACCACACCAGCTCTGTAGGTTCACCTTTGTGTGGAATTTGTGAGGGAATTGCTCACATTCACATCTCAGCTTCTCCCAGTTTGGCCCTCCTTCCTGGTTTCAAACCTCACCTCCCGAAACTGTACCTTTTTTTTGGAAATACCAATCCCTGTGCCAGGCCTGATGTGTCAGGGCTGTGTCTGAGGAGGTGTAAAACACCTTTTCTACCTGACAGGACCAAGTGCAAATACTCAGTGAGCAGCATTTCCCTGAACTTATTTTCCATGGGAATATGCGCATGGCAACCACACTGAAGGCAGATACCTGGCTGAAAGGCATCCTGGCTGAGATTTCACGTGACAGTCATTAATTACTTCAGACAATGACATACATGGGAAAGCTGAGCAACCAGTTCTTGGTTTGGGGATGTTGTTTGCAGCTGCACGTTGTAAATTTGCAAGGACAAATCAGAACCAGCGTCACACACCTAAATTTAACACTGGTACCTCCTTGTTAAAGTGGAGCCCTGTTTTTCCCCCCCTTCACATGTCTGTAGTGGCATGACTGGGCAAGATGCAGAGCAGCTCCCTCTCTTGAGGATTTTATTTCCCCCTTGATAATAATAGTAATAATAGCAATAATAGTAATGATAATGATAATGATAATGATAATGATAATAATAATAATAATAATAATAATAATAAACAACAACACTTGAATAGTGCTTTTCATCCATGAGGTGCTTCAGCAGTGTTAATACAATTAGCTAACTTAATTTGCCCTTCTCCTTCCCCCTGAACATGCACAGGGCAGGCAAAATGAGGTGCCAAAGGAAGTAAGAGAGGCCCTGGCATCCATCCCTGAGGCTGCTCCCTCGGCCAGGCAAGTGACACAAGACCTCCTTACAATGCCCCACTCCTCCAGCTCAGTGTCCCAAGCACCTTTAAGTAGCAGCTTTTGTTCTTTATCACCCAAGGCAAACAGCTTCTGGGAAGCTCCTGTTTACCTTTGCTCTGTGTGCCACCATCAGCTCTCCCCGGACCCAGGCAGGCAGGGAACAGGTGCCAGGGCTGCCTGTTTGAGTCACCTCGGTATAAAAGCTGACTCATAATTGCAGGGAAGGTAGAGTCTGCTTTCAGAGCTTTGGGGAGAGATGTGAAAACTGATTGTCACATTAAAGAGAGGCTGTCAGCCCTCTTGGTCTCTAAGGAAACAGGGTTTGACAGTGAAAATGGATAATGATATAATTTCTGAAACATTTTTTAGAGTTTATGACTCCTAGACTTTACACAAATCAATTAAGCTTCTCTATGCAGCCACTACAGAAACACATCTAAAAAAATACACATTTATGGATGAAGTCTCTCAGTTGTTGTCAGGGAAAAAAAAATTTGCATTTAAGTGAATGGAAGAGAACAGGCACAAAGACCACCCATTTTAGCTTAGATTGAAGTCAGAGCTGATCCCAAGCTATGTCAGGCACAGGTGAGTCTCCAGTATGTGAAAGTTAGTTCATATTCAGGCACTTCTGCACAGGGTGTTTGCTTTCATTACTGAGGATGGTCTCCCAAATTTAGAAAAGATTCTTCCTTCACTAATGAGCGAGGAGGGAAATGAAGTAGAATGGACTTCTCAGGAGGCAAATGAACATGGCAAAATGACAGACCTTTAATTTCTGCAACAGGAGGCCTTTCCTACCTTTGGACTAGCAGCACTTCTCTCCAGCCCCTTCCCTTCTCTGCAGCTGGCAGCTGGGACCAGCAGCTGGAGTCCAGCTGGAAAAAGGTCATGGCTGCATTAACCTCTGCTGGGCTGATTTCCTGCCCTTCACACCAAGGGGATCCTGGACTGGGAGTATCTGACCGTACTTTGGTGAAGGACTGGGAATTTCTGACTCTACTTTGGTGGAGGATACTAAATGACCACCTGCAGGGCTGCATCCAGCCCTGGGCCCAGCACAGGAAGCACAGGGAGCTGCTGGAGCCAGGCCAGAGCAGGGACACCAAGGGGATCAGAGGGATGGAGCAGCTCTGCTGGGAGGAAAGGCTGAGGGAATTGGGATTGTTCAGCCTGGAGAAGAGAAGGCTTTGGGGTGACCTCATTGTGGCCTTCCAGTGCCTGAAGGGAGCCCACAGGAAAGATGGAGAGAGACTCTTGACAAGGGCCTGGAGAGACAGGACAAGGGGCAATGGATTTAAACTAACAGAGAGTGGATTTAGATTGGATATGAGGAAGAAATTGTTCCCTGTGAGGGTGGTGAGGCCCTGGCACAGGTTGCCCAGAGAAGCTATGGCTGCCCCATCCCTGGAAGTGTCCAACGCCAGGTTAGATGGGACTCTGAGCAGCCTGGGATAGTGGAAGCTGTCCCTGCCCATGGTCAAAGGAGTTGAAACTGGATGGGCTTTGAGGTCCCTTTCAACAGATTTTTCTATTATTTCAACAGTCTTTCCATGATTTTATGCTTTTGGCCCATCCAAAATGCAGGAAGAGTTTATGTCCAATCCCAAGGGAGCTTTATAGGCTAATGAGCATGTACAGTACTCTTATATAGCATATTGTCCAAAGATTATCAATCACTATTTTTAAATAAAGGAAATACAATATCCCCATTGTATAGAAATATCAGGCACAGGAAGTTGTATGTAAACTTCTTAAATGGACATAAACATCTCTGTTAGAGCTGCAGTCAGAACCCAGGTCACTGCTCTAACCTCTTGTTTCTCTCTGCTGGGTGTGTTACTTCAGATATTTCACAGATAAATAATTTCAGAGGTTAGATTTTCTAAATGTTGCAGAAGAGCACCATGATTACTCAGAAGACAAGAGCAAAACCACAGACTCACAGTCCCTCTTCATTACCTCATCAGAAATGCACTTGAGAGGGCAATATCTATTCCCCACCTGGTTACACACCAGGTAACTGCCCAAAAGGGATCCAAGAGTCCTGCCAGGGAGCAGATCTGCAGAACAATGCAGTTCCACTTCCTCTCACTGTGATGATTATTCTGGATCAGTTCCCTGGGAGACCATCTAATCAAGCGATCAGTTTGATCAGAGGTTTCTATCAAGGTTTTATATGCTCCTGCCTGGTGAGAACAGCTTATTGCCAGCCAAGTTCTGGCATGTTTGAAAGATTGAGAAATAACAGATTCCAGAAGCAACAATTCAGAAGAATTTCTGCCAGCAAAGGCCCAGATCCTGCAATCAGAAGCAGGCTAGCAACCTCCTACACCTACAAGGCACTGGTGACTGAAGTGAAACTTTGCACTCAGGACAGTTCATGCACTCCTCGTTATTAAGCTGAGCCTAAGGCTGCACCTCCCAGCCAGAGACAGATTCCCAAGGAAATGGGAAAGCTCCAGGGGCAGGATTCACAGCAAGCAGCAAGCACCTGTATTCCAGCCCCACCTGAACTGTGTGTGCCCTTGGCAGAACAGGAGCCACCTTCCTACTATCTCCTAATGAGGTCTTCCTCAAGAATGACTGCTCCCTGTTTTCCTTTGCCTTGCTTTCCAAAGCTTTGTGCATTCATCCAGTTGTCTCACAGAACCCCCTCTTTGCTGGTTTTCATCCAGTCCCCTCCTGCATCTACTGCTGTTTCCAGAGTCCTGCTAAATACTTGGAGATTATCTGGATTATCACCCTCACCTTCATTACTACCATCTTTCATGCCAAACAGCAGCATTTCTCCTATCATGGAACATCCCACAATCAAGTATTTCATCTCCAGTGCTTAAACACTGTCCCAGTTTGTTCTCTACTCTTCCACCATTATGGTGATGGGCTGAACAATACACCTGACTATCAACTAAAAAAGAAAAACAAACTGGGAAAGTTGAAATCTAGACCTGCAGCTGAGATCACCACTGCAGAGCAACAGTAACAGCAGCAGCAAGAACTAAAGTACAATTAGACTTATCCAACCTTGTGGATGTCCAAAGAACTGACATGAGTTTGCCTCAAAGTCAAGGTCACAGAGCTTGCCTAGTTCACCATTAGTGTGACACCAGAACCTCCACATCTTTGGAAACTCCTCTATGGAACAGGAGAGTCACTACAGAGCATCCTTGAGCTCTAAAACCTTCTCCTCCAACTGCATCAAGCTCTCTGGGAAACATTGGCAACTTTGGTGCTAAACTCTGAGGGCTCAGGCATGTCCTGCTGAAGTCTCACTGAAGAGGTTCAGACTCTCATTCCAAAGAAAATTTACCTTATGGGTTTTAAGAAGGATGAGTTCTTTTAATTTCTCAGCCAGTATATGTAAATTAGCCATAAACCAGAACTTTAAATGAGTAGAAGTCCTTGCACCATGTCTGTTCACAGCTGCCAATTGTGAAAGTGCCAAGTGTTTGTCCTGGACTGCAATTAAAAATGAAGCCAGTAGAGTTACAGGAGAGCAGGAATTTCTGTGTGGGTATGTGGGAACAAACCACTTATTTCCAGCACAGCTGTCCCTGGGAGAAAACCACTTTCTGCTATATCACCAAAGGAGAACCCATCCTTTGGTGTTTATTATGTAACTTGGAAGCACTAAGCTGCCTGTCAGAAATAGGGGTGTGACTACAAACCAGCTCTGCAAATTCAGGGAAATTCAGCTCTGTAATGCCTCTGTCTGGGCAATTCCCTCTGGACAGGCAGGGTCCCCCTAGGTCCTGTGCAGTGCTGGCAACACGAGCACTTAGCACTCATTCTAATGGCCCTGGGATGATTTCAGCAGAGCACTGCAGTGTGATTTGAGCTCAGCACCCCCTGAATCAATTTTCCATGGTCTATAATCTTTGCTGTAAACAGCCTGCTCTGCAACTAAGGAAGCAGAAAGGGTTTTAATGCCATCAGTTTCACCCTCAATACCCTCACATTAAGCTCAAAGAGCTGAAAGGATTTCATATGATTTGTTCCAGGCTTGTATCAGACCCTACATCGAGGCACCTCCCTTGTTCTAGACCACCACGGTGGCCTCTCATGTTTGGCTCTCTGCAGCACCAGCCCTGTGTTCAGCCGAAATTAAAGCAGCTGGAGGATTGTGTCCAAAGGAGTGGGGAAACTCTCTAAGGGAAACCTCTGCCCTCCCCAGGCTTGGCATGTGCCCATGTTGGGAGCAAGACAGAAGTTCCAGAGGCTGCTGTACCTTCCCTTCCAGCACAAACCCCAAGGAAAGCCAGTTCTGCTGTGTGATGTCCCCTTTGAACAGCTGCACAGCCTCCAAGGGGTCATAGGGCTGGGGAGGGGTGAACTCCTCTCTTTGTTTCTCATTTCCACCCTGCAGTCAAACATCCATTCTCTTGTTAGCCATCCAAACTATAACAAAATCTCCAAAGGCATTTTCCCAACCTTCACCCCCAAATAAGCCACACAAGAGGATGCCACAGGGTGCTAGAAAGGCTTTGAAGTCCCCATGAGAGAACTTTTCTGTGAAGTTCCCTCCCTTATCATGCCTAAATTATGCTTCTAAAAAAACAGCAGCATTAGAAAGATAAGCCATAACCTCCTTTTGCTTTGTCTCCATTTAAAACTGAAGCCTGTGAAAAGCTGTAGATAAGGTCTGACATAAATAAAAGGAGTTGCCAGCTGGGGTTGAAGCATGACACTGGGCTATCTTTAAAATCACAGGATAATATCATAAGCAAAAGAGCATTTAATAAATGAGAAATCATTCCTGCGATGCTCCGAAACCTCAGAAATACAGCAGGTTTTCCATAATTTAAAATAGTGGGGTGTTTTTGGTATTATATGGAATACTCTGAAATAATAACTATGCAAACCCCCTGTGATGCAGCAGATGATGAAGACTGCTGACTGGAGTAGCATTGTCACCATGTGATAGATATCCTGGAGAAATTTCCTACTGACAGAACAGTGTCCCCCTCTATATATGTATAATTTTTTTTTGTGCTTCTGTAGTATCTCTTTGGAAGGAAAAGACTGCCCAAGTGGCCACTGTAGCTACTGAAAAAGGGTAAAACTAAAAAGAACAAAAGGCTGAAGAACAGAGAGCCAAATGTGAAAGAACAGTCTCAACTTCTGATATTTCACATAGTTCTGCCTTATTTTTTTAAAGTCTGCAGTACCAATGTTTGGATTTCAGAAGTCCTCAAAACCATTCAGTGTTTGGATCTCAATCTCAGGTTCTGGTTTGAATTTACTCTTATTTTCAGGCTCTGTTTTCCCTTACAATTGATGTAAGTACATTTTTTGTAAGGCCTCATAATGATTAGCACACCTTTTTGATTTTTTCCTTTGTCTTCTGTATGGATTTGAGAAAAACCCTCAAACCCTAAACTTTCACTTGAGATCAAGGAAATGTCTGATTGAACAAAAGAAAAAAACAAACAAAAAAAAAAGAAAATAAAA
Organism: Agelaius tricolor; assembly: GCF_023055355.1. Taxonomy (NCBI): domain Eukaryota; kingdom Metazoa; phylum Chordata; class Aves; order Passeriformes; family Icteridae; genus Agelaius; species Agelaius tricolor. The sequence continues at coordinate 13,331,742 of NW_027269263.1, forward strand.
AAGAGGGAGAAGAGAGTTTTGCTTCCAGAGTCCTAAATCTAGCTAAATCTAGCAATTATTTTATTTTGGTATATCATGAAACAAAAAGCAGCATTTCTAAATGACCTGAAACACTTAAATTTTTACACGTGTTGAATTTTTTTCTGGTGAGCTCAGAAACGGGGCCCTGCCCCCACCAATGCGTTGGAAGGATGGAAGGGAGGGAGGAAGCAAGGAAGAGAGGAAGGAAGGAAAGTCAGCTGGGCTTTTCCTGTGATACAAAGCCGAGCAAGCAGAAGTACCCGGGTCTGATCCTGCAGCTGTGGGAGCCTCTGTGCTGATGAACGAGCTGTTAATGGACAGAAAGTGGGACATCAGACCCGTTTCCAGCAGCACCTCCTTCTCTCATGCACCCTTGACAGGGAGAATGGCACTGCCCAGCACCTTGGGATGGTGTCCAGACTCAGTGAGGCTGAGTTTTTGTTGCAATTTCTTGGGAAAACACCTGTGGAATAACATTTTGCATCCTCACAGGTGGGCTCTTCCAAAGACTGGTGAGGTGCTGTTGCAAGCTGCTTCCCAGGGGCAGACCATGGAATGGCCTGGGTTGGAAAGGACCTTAAAGATCATCTCATGCCAGCTGCTGTGGGCAGGGACACCTTCCACTGTCCCAGGGTACTGCAAGCCCTGTCCAGCCTGGCCTGGAACACTGCCAGGGATGGGGTAGCCACAGCTTCTCTGGGCACCCTGTGCCAGGGCCTCAGCACCCTCACAATAAAGATTTTCTTCCCCATACCCGGTCTAAATCTCCTCTCTGTCAGTGTGAAGCCATTCCCCTGTGCAGTGGGTGTTCCCCACGTTGTGCAGCAGGGGAATCCAAGGCACCACAGGCTCCAATCACTTGCCCAAAACAACACAGTAAAGCTGCACCAGCCCAGCAATAAAGCCCACGGGTTATGAGATAATGATAGGAACTGTCATTTTCTCATTATTTCACAGTTTGATGAGGGATAACACATTACAGAACAGCAGCTGTCCCTGTCATATTGTTAGCCTTCACTTTTTGGATGTGTGAACACTTTACTGAAGCAGTTGGGAAGTGCTGAGTTTTGTTTCTGTGTCCCAGGCCTGTGTATTCTTCATGCAAATGCCAGCTACAAGGTGTTGTCACAGTGAGAGCTGAGGGCAAAATACATCTATTATAACACACTCAGCTTGTTCAGTTAATCTTTTTGTCACTCTTCACGGCTTTTCTGTGGTAGGTTTCTGCATGCATTGAAGGTGCCTGGGCAAAAAACATTCAGTGCACTCCATCATACACACAAGCCTTTGCTGAAAATTAATTTCAGATTAGCTTGTGCAAGAATCCATGCACCAAATGCAAGCACACAACCCAGCCAGGCCAAGGGAAGAGCACTCAAGGGGTTCAATCAATCACAAAAATCAGGCAGTGTTTTGGACAAAACACTTCCCAACCATGTAAAACCGGCTCCCCATCCTTGGTGTGCCAGGGCATGCAGGTGGTTAAAGGCAGCTTTTGTCTGCTCTGCAGATCTGCCTTTCCCCTGACTACTGACAACAGCTCACCAGGCTAAACTGGGGCTTGCACTGGTGGGGTTTTGCTGTTGGCTGTGAGTTTTAGTAAGAACCCTTGGCCAAATTCATTCCTGGCAAAATTCTGACTTGCTCTACAATGATGCAATCACCCCCCTGCAAATCCTGTTACTGGTAGCAGTTCCGACACCTGCTTAAAAATCCCTGTTTTGATCACTTGCAGCCAAAATCAATCCTGTGGTTCCCTTCTGGGGCTCTGCAGGAACCACTAATCTATTCAGGGCTGTACCAAGGGTGGGGCAGAAATCAAGCCAGGTCTGGATGTTCCTCCAACAGAGGCACGAAATGGGGGAAAAGAACAAAACAAAGCAGCTCCTCGTGGGGTTGGACATCAGTGGGAGACAAGCAGGGGAGAACTGAATTCCTTGTCCTGCCCCAGACAGGAACATGCCTTGCTGCAATCCCAAATATCCCAAACCCTGAACTGAGCAGACTGAAAGTTCTTGCTTAGCTGATGGATAGGAAAATGAGGTGAGCTTTATCTGATGCAGCAGGGACCTGACTGCACAATCCTTAAGGAAGCTGTCAGGGTCAGGTTCAGAGCTTCAGCTTTCCATGGAGCAGCAGGGATCCAGCTTCAATGCATCAAATGAAAATGCACTGAGCCTGGTTCGGTGGAAGCCTCACATGCCTCATCTCCAGGGGCTTGTTCCTGGAATGGGATAAGGAATGCCAAGCCCAACAGCTGGGCTGATTACCTGTCTGCAAGAGGAACATTAGGAAACTTGGAGTGAAAGAAAATGGAAGTCACAGAAAATGAAACTCCAGAAGAGGCACAGCATAACAGGGCAGTGTGACATGAGCATGGATAACTCTGGAGTTCAGTGACAGCTGAGCAAAGGACTTCTAGGTGACCCTTCTGTTCCACCTAAATGCTGTTGTGGCCTTGAACCATCTGGAACCCTCAGTCTCACCAGGAGAATGAACTCCCTGGCTCTTCCTTTCTGCCCTTTGCATTGCTCCAAGTTCCCAACACAAGTCCCCTGCACACTGCACAAAATAAGCCTGACCCAGATATCTGAAAATGCATTTTTGTACTAAGCAGGGAGGTTCCTAATCCTGGAGAAACTCAAATCTTCTGCCCTCCTAGTGATAACATGCATGAAGGTAAAAGGCTGAGGCCACTGGCTAAGGAGTGCAAATGACTGGAGTCTGAAGTGTGGCAACCTACACCCCAACCTACCCAACAGGTTTTGGTTAATTGTAAAATAAATGAGCCCTGGCTTTAAAAACGCTTTAACCCAAAACACTGCTCCTCACTTACTTGAGAGAGTTTTTGTTTACTGGTATTGAAAGCACCATATGGGAAACTTATTACAAGTGCCTATTCTTAGCTGAGCAAACGTCACAGCATTGTCACAGCAAAAAGGGATCTCTAAATGCCATCACTAAAGCCTGCTGCCTGAGACTCTGGTCGTGCTGTGCTGGCACATGCCCAGAGATCCTTTAGGCCTTGAACACACAAATGGTGTGCTTTTCAAAGAGTAAGGCCAACACCATCTGATCCCACACAAGCTCCCCGGTCTCAGAGGAAATGAAAAAGAAGGGCGGCGCAAAGGTGTTTGTAAATAGGACATGCCAGTGGGCCCCAACATATTTCCAAATTCCATACAAAAAAGTATTATCCACTTTTTGGTAAAAAAAAATATTATCCACTGCGGGATTTCTTGCTGAGAGTCCATAAATTGGTCTGTGTTACTAATACAGGGCACAGGATGAACTACAGATGTGGCCTCTGAACTATACACTGGGGTCTAAGCAGATTAATCAGGTAACTTTGGGACAGCTTTAAAAAGCAAGCTGTAACTCTGAGGGCTGCAATTTGGGGAAACCCACATGTCAAAACATCTCCTTTCCTTGGAAAGTACTGAAAAATATGAACCACTAGCTTGAGGCCACTTTCAGCCAACCCTCCCCTCAGTTTTCCCATGTATAAAACAGGCACAGAGTTTGCAGAGTTACCTTGCACTGGGTTTAATGCTACAGACCCGTATTTAGGAGGAAAAAATGAAGCTATGCCAGAATAACTATTTTGAGTCTCTTCATACAAGAAACAATTTGCAGAACAGGGTTTAGAGATTACTGTATGGCATATTCTATAGACAGAGATGTAATGCTGCAGGAACTAAATGTGAGCTCTTTAATCCCAAGACATATTTACACAAACGTGTTCTATTTCAAAACCGCCTCTAAATTATTTCAGGCAAGCGGAGAACGCTCCCTCCCCAAAGTGTTAAATTATGCACAGAAATTGCAACTCTGTTCCAGTAAAATGCTCATTCTGATGCTAGATTTATTTTCCCCTCCTGATTAATTGCATGTGCTGAAAAGACCGCAGAGCCCCCGACAACCTGAGGCCGCTTTAGCGAACGCTGCTGAGGTCATGTAAAAAAGCTGCAGAGTGGCCAAGGCAGGCAGCTCTCATAACACACCACAGGGCTGGGATGACACACCTTCTGTACACTCTGACACCTGGGTTCCTTTCCAGAGTACAGACCTTTATGAAGGAGCAATTTTAGTCCACAGACTAATAAGGCAAGACAAGTTGCCCAGGTTGGAAACATGGGAGGAGCCGCTCAGAAGAATGTGGCTCTCAACACACTGAATTAATAATTAACAAGACAGACAGAAGGACATGAAAAAAAAAAGAAGAGAGAAGAATGAACTCATTGAGAGCCACATCTCCAGATGAGGCCCAAAGCCACTCTTGCAATGTTGCTGTGGAGAACTGTCCACTGAGTGTGACACCTCCCTGTCTGGGTTGCTAGCCTGTGTGAAAAAGGCAACCACCTTCCTCAGCAACTCCCCATGGTTTGTGTTTCCTCTGGGATCCTACTCACCATGGCCTCACTGCTGTGCTTCCTTGGCACTGTCAGGCAGATGGCAAGCCAAACTCCACCACACAAAGTCCAGGTTTTGTACTCTGACTCCAGCTTGCAGGCTTTAATATTCTTGTACTGATATGCAGGAACTCAAGCTGCTAAAAGGATCCAAAGATTAGTGCAATTTACAGGAGGAAAAAAATCAGCAAATTGTACATAAAGTAGCCTGAGTGCTACTCCAAAAAAAAAAAAAAAACAAAAAAAACCAAAAAAACCCCACAAAAACCAAAAAAAGGCTTGAATACTGCTTTTTGTAGGGGTATGAGGCATTTTAGATCTAGAGGTGATTTTCTTTTCTTTTGGCTGTGAACTTATGTCATCCTCTGAATCTGGCTCTGCTGGTAAAATCTGTTACCACCCCAAGCCCCTCTGCTGGATGTTGGCCTCTTCCAACTGCCTGTGGAGCAGTTCCAGTTCCAGAAAGGAGCACTCCTCCTTTCCCTTCAGATGAGCTCAGACTGACTATTGCAGCTATTCAAACCAGCCTGCCTGATTTTTGCCTGAAAAGAATTAGGATGTGCTCCCACAGACCGGCAGCTTGCTGGGAGTGGCAGCTTTCAGCCAGGAGACAATTACAGACAGCCAGAAAGCTGCATGTGAAAAGTGGCATCTTCCTACAGCCCTGTTGAAATAAGCAGTCTGGGAAAGCAAATGTGGCAATTCTGGGCCAAATTCTGGCAATGTCTTACTTGTGCTGCCCAGCCTCATCCCCATCCCTGGAAATGTTTAAGGCCGGGTTGGATGGGGCTTTGAACAACCTGGGATAGTGGAAGGTGTCTGTGCCCATGGCAGGGGGGTGGAATTAAATAGTCTTTAAGGTTCCTTCCCATGCAGGCCATTCTGTGATTCTGTGATCCTGCACCTTAGCCAGATGCTTGCATCCCCCAAACCAGGCAGTGTGACCCCTTTTTCCTCCCCAGGGTGCCCTGTAAGGTCTTGCACTGCCCCTATTGCTCACCAAAACCACGTGAGAATTAATTCAGCTCATTAACCTAGCACAGAAGGAGTGACTTTTTTCAATTATTTGCCTCAACATTTGCAGTCTTGTGCTGTCTGAGAGATTTCAGCCAGCTCTACTTGTGGACTGACAGCCCAAACTGGAGTGACTGTGTGGGACAGACTGGTAGCACCCACCCTGGAGCCCTCATGGGGATGGATGACTGGGAGCAGATCACCTCCCTTCTGCTGCCAGCAAGCCCTTAAATCTGCACAGTCCCCACCGGATAGCTACAAACTCTAGAGAACTGCCTTTACTTTGTTGTGATGCAAGGGAATCGACATTAATTGGAAACATCAATGTAACAGTATCCCTGCCCCAGCCCCAGAGTGCTTAATCCCACCAATACTGCTCAAACCAGAAAACTTCTGCTGCCTTCAGACAGTCCCAAACTTCAACCTTTGTGGAACGTGTTTAAAGAAGCAAAACCCAAAGGATTATTCCCTTTATATATGTTATATACACCTCTCTGTATACACCTCTATACTGGTATAACTGCATTGATTACTATTCAATATCTTTAGTAAAAGATATTTACTGGCACAACTCCCAGTGTGGCCACAATTATGGGAAGCAAGGTTGTGCTGCTCCCAAAGCCATCAGCAGCCTGAGGCATTCACAAAGCTATTCAGTTTTCATCAGGGGTAGTGATTTAAAAACAAATAAACAAACCAACCACAAGTGTATCAGAGGTTATAACTAGAATGAGACTTTAGTAGGACAACAGGCAGGCAAACACACGCAGGTGAGTGCCTGGGAGAGGGACAGGGGGGCCTCAGCATCACTGCTGGATTCAGGCAGCTCACCAACAAGCACGAGTCCCTGCCAGGACACACCAGGGGCTGCTAAATTTCAGTGCAAGCCTTGCAGAAAGGCAGTCACCCTCACAGGCTGCTCGGTCACAGATGGAGCTCGATTTCTCTGTGCCAGCCCGGGCCCTGCCTCTCCACCTGATCCTGCCCTGCAGAACAAAAGCCTCCTGCTCAGCAGCTGCGGGGGACAGCTGTGCACGCCTTGCTGCCCAGCTCCATCCGTTTCGGCTGGGATGGGCATGAGCCTCCTTCCTTGCTTTGCTCCCTGCTGATATCAGGTCGTTTTCAATTTGAAAGCAGTCCCTTTCTTTGTACACACTGAGTAGAGGGGCGGGGATTTGGGAATCCTTTATATTCCTGACCAATGTGAGCATGCAGATGGTGTTTGCTGGTGATGCTTCACACCCAGCCTGACTCCACTCTTTGTGGATCTGGTTGGTTTGTGCTTTCATTTATTATGGAATGTAATCCAGAGCATGAAAAAAGTACAGAATTACTGGCATCTATTCCATGCACTGGTCATACATTACTATGTAAACTTGCCTATATTCAGGGATTCTCTGTTGATTTAACCACAGGTTAAAAGTAGCAAAACCTTCAGCTTTAACATTACACGTGAACATTGCAGTCAATTCTCAAGCAGATGTCTACAAAAGCACAGTTATAAAAACAGAGAAAAACCCCAACTAAACAAAACCAGGTCACTTGAAGCACATTCCAGCTATGAAATACATTTCTCCCTCTCTCCCACTGTGGCAGCTTAAGAATTCCAGAAAGCCCATTGTAAAATGCACTTACCCATCACAATACTTTAGCCCACAATTCCTTCAAGGGCCTGACCCACACAATCTTTAAATTACTATTCCAATAAGTCTGCACTGTTTGAATGGGCATTGGTTGTAATTTTAAATGCTCAACAAGAATGAGTCATTTGTTGCCTTTTTTAATGATTTACTCCCAAGATCTCACCCTTTCCCAGATCCACTATGGTTTCATCCTGGAAACCACTGTTCTGCTCTAATAGAACAGGGATCAAGTCAATCGGTGCCCTTGCAGCACCATCAAGGCAGAGTGCTGGCAAGAAACTGGCAGCAGGGACATGAGGCTACCCAAAGCCCTGCTGGCAGCCAGCTCTCAACACATGGGTAGGCTTTGGGGTTGCTGTGGGGTTTTCTTCTTTCCTTGGTTTGAAGGAAATCCTAATAAAAGCCGGGGGAAAACTTGTCAGTCTGCCTCTGCTGTGCCAAGCAGTAAGAGTTGGAGCAGTTCCTGTCCCCATCCACATTCACATCCTTCTAATTATGTGCAGTGTGGTGGGCTGCCATACCTGAAGGATGGGAGGGCATCCAGAGAGACCTAGGCAAGGCTGAGCTCTGGGCCACGGGAATCTCACAGGGTTTAACAGAACCAAGTGCTAGTGCTGCACCTGGGTCAGGACAACTCCTGGGATCAATCCAGGCTGCGGGGTTGGAAAGAGATGGCCTTTAAAGTCCTTTCCAACCCAGATATTCTGTGATACCTTAGCAAAGTATCCAGGCTACCTTGTAAACAGTTTAGGGAGGTTTAGCTTGGTTATTGGGAAAAGGTTCTTCCCCCAGAGGGTGCTGGGGCACTGAACAGGCTCCCCAGGGAATGGTCATGGCCCCAAGGCTGCCAGAGCTCCAGGAGCATTTGGACAACACTCACAGGGAGAGATTTGTGGGGTGTCCTGTGCAGGGCCAGGGGTCGGACTGGATGATCCCTTTGTGTCCCTTACAGCTCTGCACATTCTGTGATGTTTTACTTTAAAACAAGAGTAAAGACATTTGCAACTCTTATTCACAGAATCAGCACTCAGCTGTGCTGTGGGAAGGAGAGACAAGCACAGGTACCAACCAGATGAAAGGCTATGTATGAAAACACACAATACACCCAGAAACAGCAGGCTGGGCTTCCAAATGAAGGGGAACTCTGCTGATTTCAGTAGCACTGCAAGCTGTATGACAAATGACAAGTGTAGCTTATGGAGACACAAAGCGGCTGTTCTTGACAGAAAACCCCTGCGTGCCTGTTCTGTGGAGGGCTGAGAGTGAGCTGGCGAGTCGGGCTTTGATCACCAGAGCCGCTCTCGGGGCGGAACAGCTACAAAATCCTGCTGCCCTGGCAGTGCCAGGATAATGCCATTTGACACAGCTACAGATGCCGGGACACCTCCGCCAGCCCTGGAGCATCACCGAGTCTCCCTTCCAACCCTCACCGCCGAGCCTTTATCAGGCGGGGCGGGCAAAAAGCCTCGGCACAGCGCTGAGCTGTGCTCCGGAGGGGATGGCCGTGAAGCGGGGTGAAAGCGAAACCCGCGGCGCCCGCAGAGCGGCTGGGGGAGCTTTCGCCAGCGCTCTGTGAACTGGAGGCCGGCACCGGGAGGCCGCAGCGGTCCCAGCGCCGGGAATGAGGGATGGGAATCGGGGCCGGGACACGACTCCCGCCGGGAGCGGCTCGTGCGGCTCCTTAAATAGCGGCTATAAATACAACGCCGACGGCGCGCTCCCATTGGCTGAGCCGCTCTCCAGATTTGCATAAGAGGGCGTGGCCGGAGGGCGCGGGGTGGGGCGAGCGGCGCGGTTTGCCCGGCAGGGCCGCAGCGCCCCCTAGCGGCCAGACGGAGAGCGCACCGCGACCCCCCGATCCCCCATCCCCTATCCCCCTATCCCCCCATCCCTTCATCCCCCATCCCTTGATCCTCCGATCACCCATCCATCCCTTCATTCCCCTATCGTCCCATCCCTTCATCCCCCATCCCTTCATCCCCCTATCCCCCCATCCCTTCATCCCCCAATCCCCCTATCCCCATGTCCCTTGATCCCTCGATCCCCCCATCCCTTTATCCCCCTATCTCCCCATCCCACGACCCCCTGGTCCCCCCATTCCAGACCAGCCCTGGCCTGGCCGTGCTTTATCCTGCCCTGCCTTGCACTACGCTCCACCCCTTGGTCCGTGTCCTTGTTCCCGAGGCCACCCTCAGCACCTCGGAAAAATTATTAGTGAAAACTGAATGAGAAGGCTCTAAATTTCAAGTAGTGCCCCCCACCTCATGGGATCTAGGTGCACGCAAATTGCATGAAAATTACTCATTGTAAATTGGTATATTGTGGTATAGTGTAATTGGTATATTGTGTTTTGTTTCTTCACCCCAAAGCGCTGTTGAAATACATTCCATATATTGGATGATAATCATAATTAATGCACTGAACCATTTAGGAAGGAGAAAATAAAGAGTATGAAGGGTTTACTGTAAAAATGTGAGCCTCAGCACAGGAATTGGAGTTGCTACTTTGCTACAAGCAAAGCCTCTACCCTGTTGGCTAGAAAATGTCTCCATTTCAGTTGCAGGTCATAAAAGAGCATCATGGAAATGGACCCTGGTTTTATGTGCTGAAAAAAAGATATGGGAAAGGAGACTAAATCTTTGTGTGTCTGGACCAAAAGGGAGGATAGATTGTAAGATCTTACTTCCCCACTCTGATGTTGATGCTCAGCATGGTGCTGTCCCCCTGCCTTGGAGAGGATTCAGATCTGGCCTGCAAGCAGCATGTCCTGGTGATGTGTTTCTGGAATTAGGAGGGGTGGGAAGGACAAATAAGACCCTTGGAACTGGGGGTGTCAACAGTGTGTCACACCACAGTCGATGATGACCACGCAAACCCCAGCTGGGCACAAGGCAGGGGAGCACACAGAGCCAGGGAGATCACGCCAAGCCAGCCTGGGGCTGGACCAGCTGGGTGGGAGAGTGGAGCCCAGGCCAGGCTGGATGGGGCTCTGACAGCCTGGATAGTGGAAGGTGTCCCTGCCCATGGCAGAGGGGTTGGAATGAGATGATCTTTATGGTCCCTTCCAGCCCAAACCAGTCTGTGATTAAAAAAAATAGGAAAGCAGGATGCTCTGAACACCTGCTTCTTGCAGAGCTGCACTTTCTAGAATCAAGTGTTGTGTATTCACTGGAATTGCCCAAAAATTTCTGAGAACACAGCTTCCCTTTGAAAAAGACTTGCCAGGTAAAAAAAAAAAAAAAAGTAAGATGTTTTGTGGGAGCAAGATTTTGCTTTCTCATATCCCAAGGAGCTGTTCGAGACCTCCTTTAAGTCTGTTATCATTGCCGCAAGCTGAATATCTTATTCCAAATGAGGCCAAATTAAGAATGAGGACTGCTGTTGAGTTTTTGCTGACTCATCCTGAAATAATATTAGAAAATGCTCATATTTCTTGGCATGAAAATCCAGAATTTAGACAGCTCCTGGAATTTAGAGAATTGCCCTGATTCTTCAGCAAGACACAGACCTTCTCTGCTTTGCCTGCAGGAGGAGGAATCTCTTGGGCAAACAGGAGAGAGATTTCCCATGCCCTGCAGCAGTCACAGGGCCTTGCCTGAAGCCCAGCTGACCCCAAAGCCCACCCACACTAAATACTTGACCTTTCCCAAACCTTTGATCTGAGGGGCCTTGAGATTGCTGCTGTCCCTCCAGACTTGTGCTACACCCACCACAGCACATCCCAGGCTCACCTAAACAAGGGGATCCACACAAACAGTGACTCAGGGGCAAGCAGCTTCCTTAGGCAGAGCCTAGACCTGCAGACTGCTGCTTGAAAGGCAGCAGACAAAATCAAAAGCCTGAGTATTCCTTCAGATATGAAATACCCTTTTTGTTTGGTAACAGCTCAGCAGCACAACTTGGAGGTGGAAATACATGAGGATTGATCTCAAGGCTCCTGTGTGGGGTGTTTTTCTTAGACCTATGGCATTCTGAGTCATATGATTATAACAGACTCCCAGCTTTAATTAGAGAAAAGAAAGAGTTTCTGCAACTCATGACTGTGCAGGAAGATGCATTGTGGTAGCTGTAAAGGAGACACATATAAGGAGAGAGAGAGGGAGAGAAGACAAGCCAAAAAGCAAAAGGAGCCAGAATCTGTTACATGAACAATAACTCGAGGTTTCTGAGTTCTTGGCATTGGCTGTGCCTCATCCAGCTCCGAAGGCCAGAGCTGTGAGTGGGGGAATTGCAGCTCCTGTAGGAGTTACCCCTTTCCCACTGAACAGGCAGAACAATGTTTGCCCACATGCTGAGCTCCTCAGTAATTCTGCTTGAGCTGAGGTGACCTAGATCTGCCCGAGAGCCTTACATATTCCTGAGTGCAAACATAAATACACTCTGCTCCTGCATTTAATTTCTGAGCAGCTCTAATTAAGCTTAGCTTTGTTTAAACACATCCAGAGCTCCCTTGGTATTTGGCCTTCAGTGTGAAGACTCTGCCATTCACAAGAAGAGCTGGGCCATAAATGAGAGTGAATGGCAGCTGCTCCTGAATCGATGATGCTGCTGGTGGAACCTGCGGGTTCTGCTTCTGCTGCAGCCCCAGGGACTTGTTTGAGCCTGATGGGCTCTCACAGGGCTTGTGTGCTGAGGGCAAGGGAAGGGAAAACAGAGTGAAAATGCTGAGACCCACAGGCTGCAGGTCTCAGTTGTCATGTTAACTCATGTTTCACGGCTTTGTTGCATTTGTGTGCCGGAGAAAAGCAGGGAATACATTCACAGCCCATTGTGTAGCTGGGTTCTGTGTAAATAACAGTTAAAATGGGCAGTTTGTGTTTCTCCCTCTCTCCTGATTTTCCCATTTCAGCTGGCAAGGAGTCCAGGCTTTTAATTTTTTTTTTTTCCTTGCAAGAATGAGCCATTTCTGATCTCCATCCCCAAGAAATGACATCGATTCGTAAGGGACTCAGACAGACACCTCTGCAGACCAGACTTGGTAAAGGGCTGAAGGCCAGACCTTCCCCTGCTCTGGTAATGTGCCATAACTTCTGTCAGACTCACCCCCACTACCCCTCTATCTCTGCTTCCAAACCACCAAACTTTGCTCCTTATGCAGCCAAAGACTGGGTAGCTCCCAACAGGCACAGCTCTGAGGGAGGGTGGATGGCAAAATCTGCTCCAGCACAGGGACCTTCCCACCCTGCTGTCCACAAAGTCCCACTGCCATGGGCCAGCTGGCTGCTTGCAAAGACCCTCGAGTCTCCTTGACCTCAGAGATGTCCCACATGCCTAAGGGTGGTGGTGCTGTGGCTGGATTTGAATCCCAGTGCTCCCTGTGTGTAACAAGGAGGTGCACTCTTGCATCTTGAGCACTGACCCTCCACCCCAGCAGTAAAAGCCAATCTGTCTGAGAAGGGCAGGTAGAGAATGGGGAGCTACTCTTGTGTAGCTGCCCTTTCCCTGCTTTGCTTCTTGCTGATGCCAAAGAGCTCCAGAAGTTGAAGCCTTTTGGAGCAGCACCACCATGGTACCCGTGGAGATGCACTGCCTCAGCAGCTGAAACCTACCCAGACCACAGCTCTGTTTGCTCTTGCTACCACAACAGCAGTTGTTTTGTGTAATGAAACACACTTACAGGTGTTGTAATCAAAACCTACTTACGTGGTGCCACCAGCTAGGCTGGCTTATCACTTTGCCTGTGCCTACATTCACTTCCAGAGATTCCAGTTTTCCTCCAAAAGGCAAATAGAACCAGAACCTGGTCATGAGAAAATGCAAGCATTAGGGTAGGAAGGTCTTGTTGCATTAAGAGATTTAAAGTACAAAATGATAACACATTTTACAGTCACCCATTCCACTGCAAAGTTGCTATGAAGTACTTCAAAGGCTGACTGCTCACCCATTTTAAGGCATAATAAATGACCACACAAGAGGTAGTGCCATAAAGACTCAGATCTGTGATCTATAAGTATTCACACCATGCAGCCAGCCAAGTCCTATCAAATCCTATATTGCTTTTGGCACTTCTACACTGTTCAATGCTCTTGTGAGTGCCAGGTTATCCTGAACTTTATTATATATGGATTTGAACATTCCATCAAGTCCTTCTCTTGCTGGAACAATAAATAACCAGTCCTAACTAGGCACAACTCTGGAAAATTAAAATTGCACTGACGTGGAAAATTAGCCCCTGATAGCAAGACTTCAGCAGCAGGGCCAGTGGGACTGTGCAGGCCAGCCAGAGAAACACTGAAGCTGGTGGTGGCAAGGATTTAGCTGCTTGAAGCAGAGGTGTCTTGTGCTATTTTAGTCATGAGTGCTTGTCATGCCCAGCCCTTCCCTCCCAGTCCAGAAGGGCATGGGACTCTCAGGGGCTGTGTGTCAGACATGCCAGGCCCATACAGGTGTGTGGGGCACTGTGGGATGTACAAACCAGCCAGTCAGAGGCTGGGCAGGGTAAACAAACCTGCTTAAAATAGCACTGCATGACTTCATTTAGGCAAATGAACGTTGCCTTGGCACGTCTGAAACCCTGCCCTGTGCTGTCACTCCGGTACCTGACGCAAGGCAGGGGGAGACTTGACCTCCTGGGCTACACAGATCACACTGATGCAGTGCTCAGAAAAAACCACGGTGGGGAAGGAATGATGAGTTGGGTGGAAACTGGAAGGGTGTGGCCTTTTGGAGGGGCCACAACTTGGAGCTTGGGGGTTTTGGTTCCCTCTAGGTCATGCCTGAGGTGACACCCACCTGCAGCAGGGTCCTGCCCACGGCTGGGGCTGTGTGCCTCACTGCTGGCTCCCAGGCCTGCAAATGTCTGAGGGGATCCTGCAAAGGGAAAGAGAAGCGAGGCCTCATCAATGCTGGGGAACTCGTTGTGAGCTCAGAGCAAAGAGGCTTCTCCCCGCTGCAAACGTCTGCTGCAGCCAAGGAGGGAAAAAAATCATCTTTGTACACAGAGTTTATAAATAAGTAGGTTACACCGAGCTGTCCCTGACTCACGCTGCTGTCATCCCAGGGAAGCAGCTCCGCCAGGCTCTGACCTCTGGCTGCCCAGCAGGATTACGTGGGGAGGCAGCTCACTGGGGGGGCTGCCTTCAGCCACACCACACAGCTCCACTGCCAGCTCCTCTGGAAACAGGGCACAACTGTAAATTTGCCATCTTTTCTGGGCTTGGAGAGACAAGTCTTGCCGTGCCCAACGCCCCTGCCACATTTCCCATCAATTTGTGATCAGGCAGGGAGGAGCGACCACGCATCCCTATAGCACAGAAGGCTCTCCCTGGGCAGCCTGTGTAGTTTCCTGGGGAAAGGGACAAAAATTTAAGCTTTTACCTCATTTATAACTGAGCAGAGCATCACTTCAATCTCTCCTCTTATTTCCAGTGATGATATCTGCACCAGTAAACCAAAGAGAGTCCAGGCACAGCCTCCTGCAGCAACACAGAGCCCTATGTGGTTTTTAAGTGTTACACATTCCCTGCCACCGTTTTGGCCCATGGTGCCCTGGGATGTCCCAGCTGGCAGCCCTGGAGCTGGTCCTGACCGCAGAATGGGTGAGCTCACCCTGTGCTGGCGAGAAAATGAGGTCAGCCCTGAGGACGTGAGCTGGGCTCTGGGCATGCTTGCCTGACCTCAGGGCAGAGAAGAGGCCCTGACCAATTGCTCACTGCTGTAGATACTGCCAACATGAATGGACTATTTGCTCAGGAAACCAGAGCAGTGCTGCCTTGTGCCACAAGAGTTAATAAGATGGCTGCTAAGATGGCTCAGTCTGATGCCATCCTTTCGAGTGCTGAGGTGATCTCAGGGGCTGCCACTCAATTTGCAGGTTTTCTGCAGGAAGCAGAACACCCCTGACCTCTGCTTTGGCAAATGCTTGATGCAGATGCTTCCACAGGACATCACTGCATCCTCAGAAAGCCCTCGTTGTGCTGGTGTGTGAAGTGACTTCTGAAGGGAAGGTATGGAGCTGCAGATAGGCAGATGAGAGAGATGGAGCTGTTGCTGGGCCCAGGGAGCTGCAGCAGGTAAACCTCTCCTGCAGCGTCTCCCCATGAAGTGCTAATGCAGAGCAGAGCTTGCAAGCAGTGCCTGCGGCTGCTCAGCACTGTCAGCTCGCTGGCATCTCTCCCAAAACTGCTGAGGCAGCACAGTTGCCCCAGAAAAAAGTCCTCAGAAACTTCTGTGAAAGCTTAGCTTAACACTTCACAGTGCAAATTCCTGCTCATGGATGATGGAGGGACAGCCCTGCCCAGGTCCCTGAGGTCCCAGCGCAAACAGGGGATATTAACACACCCCGTGCTGGCCTGGGCTCCTCCTTCAGCCCGTGCTCAAGGCTGTGTCTCAGGGGATTGAGGTATCACTCCAGGCAGCAGGTGGCCATCCCTTGGCACCCTACACAGGTCCAGTCCTTTCCTACATCTCACACCAAGTATAGGCTCCATTCTTGCCCTGTGTAAGCCTAGTTTGAACCCCAGAGCATTGCTTTGTATGACCAGGCAGGAGTCTGTGTAGGCTGAAAATGTTTCTCCTCCCAGAGAGAGGCACTTTTAGATGTAAGACCTGTGGCTCTGGCTGCATCAGAGTGGTGTTTCCTCCCAGCTGCTCATGGCCAGAGAGCTCCTGGCTGCAGCCTGGACTCATGGCTCTGCATCCAATTGCAGCCTCAGGGAGATATTTTTTGGCATCCCATTGTGACTGTGCTTTTTCCTCAGCCACCACAGACCTTTGCTCCAGGCCATTTTGATGCTTTTGGAAGTCAGCCTGTGTCTAAAATGCAAACACAGCTTTGAGCTGAAAGATCACAGAATGCCTTTGCAAGGAGTTAAATTTGCAGCTATGAAAAAACAAAAGCAGCAGTCTAAGCAGGTTTACTTAGGGCTCAAAAAGCAACCTGACATTTGAAGTCTGTCAGGTATTTTCAGAAGTCTGCCTCTATCAGCATCACCTCTACCCGTGGAGTTGCTTCATGTCCATGCTTATGTTCTACGTTGCCATTTTTCCCCAGCACAACCACTGTGTATCAGTGAGGATGTCACAAAATGCCTTCTGAAGGCTGGAAAGAAAGAATGAAGGGTTGGGGAGCCAGGAAAAAACAGGTACAAAGCTCTCATGGCATTTGAGCAGGAAAGCTTTGGACACCCACCCAAAGCCAGATCGTTGTCCTCACGGTACCTTGCTGGTTCTCAAAGCATCCAGTTAAAGATGAGCCCTGCTGCATCCCTAAAGATCTGGCACTAGGTATGCAGCAAACAGATAAGGATGGCTACAAGCTTCCAGGACACAAAAGAAGTACCACCTATTTTCCCTGGAATTCAGATTATTCATGACATGCTAGTGATAATTTTGCATCTCACCTAACAGGTGGTCTATTAAGGTTTCTTGGCTGCAGTTGCAGAAACAGTACTTCTGGGCTTTACAAGCAGCATTTATCATGGCTGGCAAGGTAATTTATTTGTGTCTTAAGTACTTGTAATTAGACTGCCTCATAGCTAGTACAGTGAGGAACAAAACAGACTTCAGTAACACGCAGATAAATAATTCAAAGAGCATTCCTTAAAAGAAGCATTTGTTTTTCCTCTCTGTTCCCACTGTCACTTTGAGTTCCTTGATCTAAAAGCTGGGATCAGTCTCCCCGGGGTTTGCAGGTCACATAGCTGCCACCCCTCCTGGGAAGTTGGAAAGTTCAGAGAAAACCAAAGCATTTAAGAAGGAAAGAAGTTCTGTAATGTCAGCTTCTCTATTCTGGAGAGCCAGCTCCCAGCTGCTGCCTCTCCAATAGCTACTCCACCCAGCCCTCAGATAATAATCACAAGCTATTTCGCCAGCTCTGTTTCCTTCTACATTTTTGCTGTTAACTCCATCAGCTGAATTGATAGCATTTAGCTCAAGAGCACAGAGACTTATAGAGCAAAACATTGTTATTTGGGTTCTGGGTGATAAAAAGTGATGCCCCTTGTCCTGCAAACTACACAAGCACGTGCAAAGCTTTGTTTCAAGGAGTAAGAGTAAAGTTAAGCAGGATTCTTGAAGAGACAGGGCCAAAAATACATGGGGTGCTTTGCCAGGGTGAGCTGATTTCCTACATGGATGTGGATGTTTGTACTGTTACATTTGCAGGAAAAATCACTGCTGTACCCTGCCCTTCAGGCTGTCCCTGGGGGAGGAACAGCTCTGCTGTCCAAGGGCCCAGCTCTCCTTCTCCCACTCAGGCAAAAATCCCTCTGAGAGCAACAGTTGAGATGGCAGGGTGGAATTGCAAAACTGGATTCAGATTGGCACCTGGTCAAAAGCCAGGAATCTTCAGTGATAAAACATTTTTGTTTTTCAAAGCATGCATCAGATAAAACATTTTTGTTTTTCAAAGCATGCATCAGATTTGGAAGCATATTTTAGCTTTCAAAAGTGTTATTTTCTCCCTCAGTTGCTCACAGTTTCCCTCACACACAGGATTATTTTAGCAGCCCCAAATACGTGTATCTGCATGTGCAAACTTCAGCAGCACGTTAAAGAGACACTGCCCAAAACTCTTCAGTCCTCATGAAGTGAAACTCAGAGTGTCTGACATGGAAAGTTTGTTTTAGCTTAAGCTCCAATAATTCAATCCATCTGCCACAGAGACCTAATAAAACTCCTTTTTCTGGACTGCTTTTCTCTAAGGCTTCCCTTCATCTCTAGGGTTGCTTTTCCTGGCCACATTTGCTGTACACAAGCAGCATCCATACTCAGGACCTGGTGTTTCCCAACAAAATCATCCTTGTGAAACCCAGGAGGGCTTTTTCTCTCACCTGCTCATGTGACATGCCTTCAGAACATCATCTCTGGTGTCCCAGCACACAACCCACATCTGCAGGGACCTGTGAAGCTGGAGAGATGCACACATTTTCCCAAGGCAGCAGAGAGCACTGGAGCCAGCACACCAAGGAAACAGCTGAGAGAGGGTTACTGTGCACACAGAACAGCACAGCCATGTCCCCACCTGTCTGAGGGCTTCCCTCAAAGCCCACTAAAGAGTTCAGTGTACTCCATTACTCACAAAGGTTTTTTGGGGGTCTCAGTTGCCCAGATAGAGCAGAAGTTCTCAGTGCCCTGGGACAAGTCTATTCCCAGCTGGCCAAGCTTGGCCTGCAATAGAAACCCCATTTTTCCCCAAAGGCACCTGTACCCTCCATGGATTGATTCCCTACTGGGTGAAGAACACTTCATCCTTTCTCTGGCATTCAGTCCTGAGAAACTAATCCAGCCTGGGCAGCAGCCTTCTCCAAATCCAAGGGACATTCCATCTGCATGGAAAGCAGCAGCGTCCAAGAGCTTTCCATTCCATGCCACCATGTCAAATGAAGGTGTTTCCACCCCCTAGCCCCCATCTCCATTTCAATGTGGCAGGGAAATAGGGATTAGAAGGTGAAGCAGCCCTCCAGACAGGGTTGTTCTGCTGGCACAGGGGGGCTGAGAGGGGCCCTGCTGTCACAGCATCATAGTGCCACAGAGTAATCTGGGTTGGAAGGGACCTTAAAGATCATCCAGTTCCACCCCCTGCCATGGGCAGGGACACCTTCCATATCCCAGATTGCTCACAGTTCCATCCAGCTCCTTGGACACATCCACGATGGGGCAGCCACAGCTTCTCTTGGCAGACTTCACACACCTGTGTGGCCAAAATCCTCTCATCAACATTCAGCAAATGACAGCAGATGCCAAATAGGAGAGAGAAACTCAGCTGGGTGGATTTCAGAGTGTGATGTGTTCTCTCAATGATTGCTTGACTTGTGGGAGAGTATGGAGTGCCAAGGGTGTGATGAACACCCCAATCCATTAAAATTGGTGATGGTAATTTTCAGCAATACAAACATGGGGAAGATGTCCTAACCTTCCGCTCCAGGCTGTGTTCTGCCACCTTTATTTATCCTGATTTCGATGGGAACAGTCAGGGACTGCAGCAATAGTTGCTGCAGGTTGATGACAGAGTCTGGCATGCAGGGGTGACCAGAGTTACAATTTCTCCTTGCTGAGCTGTTAGAAGTAGCTCGGATGTCTCTGCTAAGCTCCCATTTATGGGATGGTTTGGCTGAACACCCTCTGCTTCATCACATTGCTTAGTTAGTCCTGGTGTCACACAGCACTGCTTTCTAGCAGCTACTGCAAGGATGAGAGTTTCCCAGTGGGGGAAAGTTGATTACAATAAAATCAGCAGCAACTTGCCATTAATTTCATGGCTGCAGGATTTGACCAAAGAAAATCTCTACAAGTCTGAGTATTTTGATTCCATGAAGAGCATACAACTAGAAAAAAGACTTTGCTCAAGAAAAGTATCTGTAAACAGAAGGGAGCTCAGCTAAAACTGGAAGATGTGAGTCTGAACAAACTCAGCACACCCAGTATCTGCCAGTCTGATTTGTAGGCAGGAAGTTCCAAGATGATTGTTGTTTGGGCAAGAACCAGAAGTTTGGGCTCCATTTCTGAGCTAGATAATCAATATGGGCTGAGGCCAAACCCCACAGCTTTTCTAAGGCTAGGCTATTTCTTGCTTCATATTATTAGGCACAAGAGACAGAGCTGACTTGGATTTACAGAATCTTGGCTCAGACACAGTTAGCATTAGCATGACTACCGAGGATGAGTGTATTCTCAGTTAAGGCCCCTTCAGGAATTGGGATTTTTCATGGAATTTCAAAAGCCCACTGGAGGTGCAGCGTTCATTTGTACCACACCATCACTGGGGTGTTGCATGGGGAGGTGTAAGATTACATCCAGGGTATACTGGGGTTTTAGAGTTTTTCCTTATTTCAGCCCTAAATCTGAATCAGCCCAGGCAAATCCTGGAACTGTTGCCCCCTCTGCATCCATGCTGCTCCTGCCTGTGGTCAGGCTTTCCAGCATCAGGAGCTGCAGAGGCTTCCATCAGACACCCGAGTTCCTGCAGAAAAATCCTTTCCAAATTGGTTTTCCCTGTGCTGCACTGCTGAAATGCAGCTGACTGGAGAGAGCTGGATGCAGTGCAGACACACCACAGAGCAGCTCTGAATTTGAAGGGAAGAATAACTCCTCCCAGTAAAACCTCCAAGGGGAATCAAGGCAGCAATTTTGGCAACAGCCAGGATAAAAAGCATCTTTTTCTCTGGGAGGGTTGTCTGGAGAGTTTTTGGATGGCTCTGAGAACTTAGGACAGTTTTCCACCTTATCCAAAAGATGGCACTGTGAACATTGCAGCCAGTCTCTGCTCCTGCCCGGGTCTGGTCCTGCTCAGCTCCAGAGGGCTGATGTCACAGCCCAGCCTGCTCTGGCACCCAGCTTTTTACAGCATTTTCCATTGCTGATTGTCTTTGTCCCAGAAAAAAGAGTAAATCAGAGCCTGACTTGGCTCAGGCAGTGTTTGATTCCTCTAAAATCCAATTCCTAAGGTTTTGGAGAAGCTTTGTGTTTTAAAGTGAGATGGGAGACAGGGAGAAACAGGAGAGGGATGAGGGGGAGAGGGGATGAGAAGCTGTGAGAAGGAGCAGATGAGAGCACAGTGGCTGGATTTGTGTCAGCAGTGGGAGAGGAGAGGAAAGAAAGGAAGGAAGGAAGGCGACAGGGTCCCTCTTTTGCTCACCATGAGAATTACCCTGCTTAACAAGGGGACATCTGTGGCTGCCCAGAGCAGGATGGACCTTCCACTTGGCCAGTCCAGCTCCAGCCTCACTCACACTGTCCCAATAGAGACCTTTGTGGAGAGACATGAAAATAATGTATCAGATTTTTAGGCAAGGACAGGAACATCACACAGGAGTGCTGGACAGGAAGTGAGAAATTTTACATTAGCTTGAAACTACAGAAGTTTAATTATACTTACATGCCTTTCAGTCCAATTTGTGGATTTTATGATGACCCCAGAGGGTTATTGGTTTGAGTTTAATTCATCTATTTGCAATCGAGCCAGTTTGTTCCTACAGCTGAGGACACTTTTTTCACAGATTCCAATTCAGTGATTCAAGCTTCTGAGGCCAAAGGGACCATTAGATCATGTAGTCTGGCCTCTTGCATATGGACTTTCCTCCAGACATTCTTCTGAGCTGCACAAGATGTGCCTGGCAAAAGCCTGCATCCCAAAAAGAAGCTCAGGCTGGACCAATGTTCCCAGGGATGGGCAATGCACCATTTCCCTTAATCACTTGTTCCTGTGGGCAATCACTCATTTGGAGATTTCAGTGTAAGCATCATCAGGATCTTGGTCACCCAAGACATCACCTGACCCAAAAATGCTGAATGAACAGTGCCTGATGGACATGCTATTAATTATTTAAAGCAAAATTTTTAAAATATAAATTGGATTATGAAGTACTTAGGAGATGTTAGTTTTGCTGAGTGGTCTGATTAGCTCCAGATCCAGACAGAGCACACTGAACAGCAGGAGTCATCAGTTGTTCCCTCAGCTTTAACTCATATTTTTGTGAAAACTCAAGCCCTTCTGTACAATGACATGTACAGAAGTCAGCTTTTTTCATTATCCTTTAGAAGCTGTGACTGGGAAATGCCCTGGTAGGACACACAGATGGCTCTTTCCACACGCTGCTTGGCAGATGTGCAGGAAAATTACACTGGAAAGTTGGCTCTCAGCTGGGCTTTGCAGCGAGGTGCTAAATGCCTGGGCTGTAACACTTTGTGATGACATGCTTTGGGTTGTTGGCCTGGTTTTTATCAAGTTTCTTTGCCAAATTACAAACCCAGTTGCTGGTTGGAAGCTCAAAATCTCACATCTTTACAAAAAGCAAGGGGTGAACTGAAGAGATGTCTCCCAGCCTGGGATGTGGTGGTGCCTTCTAGGGTGCAGCTCTGCCTGTGGGGGCACAAGCACAGCTCTCCCACATCTAACAATACCTCCTCAGCCCCTCCAAGCTCCCTTTAACCCTCTTGCTTTAACCCCTGGCCTCCTTCCCCACTCCCAACTCTTCTCTATTGCTTTTTTCTGCAGCTCTCCAGGATAGCTCCTTCCCTCACAGACATGAGCTGAGGGAGAGGAGGATTTTCTTCTTCACTGATGCCCAACTAACTGGGGACCAGATGACATGAAATAACTTTTAATAAGGCAAAACACTCACCTGTCAATCTGAGACATAGGGAAACACGGCCAGGTCTGCATACTCAGACACTGGGCTTCTCTTCACACTGCAGTCAAACTCACTCCCCACAAATGCAAGCATTGCAACAGCCCTGCAACACATCCAAAAGTCTGCCCAGGGAGCTGGGAGAATTCTCTATTCCCAAAAATGAAGCCTTCAGCACACACACAGTGCATGTAGGGCTGGGCCATGCATGTTAGAAGCACTTTATGTCTTTGCAGCCTGCTTGGGCACCAGGGCTTTGCCATAGACAAGGGGCTCCTTCTCCATTGTGCTTCCTCTCCTGCCAGCACCAAGGCATGCTGCTGTTTTCCAGGGATTCAGGCAATTTGGGGAGTTCTGGCTGACTTTTGATGCTATTTAGGCCAGGCAGGATGGAGCTGTGAGCAGCCTGGTCTAGGGGAAGCTGTCCCTGCCTGTAGCACGGGGTTGGAACTGGAGAATCTTTAAGGTCCCTCCAACCCAACTCATTCTTTGATTCCATGATTCTGTGATTCCATGATTATTCTTATTACAGTTATTTACCAAGAGAAGCAAGAAACTGGGCTCATCAAAAAATCTGAGGGCAAGGAACATCACACCTGCTGGTCACAGGACAGTGAAGGCCTGCAAGCCCTGATGTGGCAGTCTTGGGCAAAGGTTAGGTCTCAGCTCTTCGGAGCAGAAATGAGGAATACTGTCACTAAAAGAAACTGCAAAGGGAATTTTAAATTAAATTGGGATTTTAAAATTTAACAGCATTTAAATTTTAACTAGCCCAGCTCTCGGCAAAATGAAAACAGTCTTTCTGTTCCAGCGTGGAATGGGCCAGATCCTGCAGCTATAGTCAGTGGCCCTCTCTGCTGGAATCAGAGGGACTTAATTGATTTGTAGCAGCTGAGGGTCTGCCAGCTCAGGCTCTCTCCTGGAAACACACCACTCCAATCTGGCTGGCAGTGCAGCCTTGATGTTTCATTAATTCACAAGAAAGCTCCTGCCAGGCCAGACACACGTGGCTGAAAAAAAAAAAAGAAAGAAAATTACTCAAAAACTTGTTATCATCTGTCATGTTATTGAAGCTAATTTAAAAAACACTTCCCAGGCTCCCAATCTCAAAGGATGTTGTTTTTCTCTCTGTGTGCCTGTGTTAGGAAACCACCAGTCTGGTTGTGTTTTCAGGCTCTGTTTCTCTCAGGAGGGCAAGGGCAGGGAGTCAGCGAGGGGGAAAGGGAAAGACCCTTCATGCCCTGCCAGCACAGAACCATTCCCCACACTTGGGCTTTGTCCTTCAAAGTTTGAAATGACTCATTGATAAAGGTTCCCACTGCTTCCTTTGGGAGATATTTAGCAGCCCTTTCAGGCTTCAGTGTTGGGATGTTTTTCTTGATAGTCAGCCTAGACATTGCCTTGCTGTGTTTCCTCCCATTGCCCCTGGTTACACCTCGTCCCACCCTAAACAATTCCTTTTCCCCTCCTTGTGTTGATACCGTGACTATCAGAAAAGGAGGGGGTGACTGACACAGGGATAACACAGAAACATGTTTTTAGCCCAGCCTACAGAATAATTTCCAGCCAGAGTTGGAGTCACAGATTACTACTTACCCATCATCTTTTGGAAAAGGAATGAGGTCAAAATGACATCAGGGCTGTCTTAAGGATTTAACCATCTTCTACCTGCTGTCCATTCCCTTCTGGTACCACCACCACCTCTAGAAACTGGGCCTCCTGGTCCTTGCTCTTTTTAGTGGCTCACTGTAAAAACTGAGTGTGACAGAAGCGAAAAGATCCCTCTGGATGAGGCCACATATGGAAAAAAAAAAGGATTTAATGGCAGCATTATATCATAACCACAATCTGAAAAGTACTTGAAACTCGTGTTTATTGACTTCTCTGCCGCAGTAACAGCCTGGCAAAACAAAAGGCAAGAAAAGCTGACAAATGCAGGGATACAAATGCAGTGCAAAGCAAAGCACAGCCAACAGCTTTACTGATGAGAGATGCACTTTTCCTTCCTGGTTTATAGCAACTGTGCAGCTCCCTCTGTGCTGCTGAAGTGCAGCAGAGATTTTTGGCTTATCAGTTAAAGTTGTTTCCAAAGCTGTGCTTTGAATATCTCCAGAAGTTTTGGGGTAAAACCTCACCCTTTCCAGGTGTTTTGGCTTCCTTATGTGGTAGACCCAGGATTTAAAGGCACCGCTCAAAATGCAAACAAAAAGGTTGACTTTGTTTTTGACAAAGAAACAGCATAGAGAAGTTAAGTCAGTAGCCTGACACTGCTGCACTGTGATATTCCCTGTAAAAAGCATCACCTGCAGAACTGGGATGGGCAGGGAAGGAGGAGAGAACTCACCTGATGTGCTGGTGTGACCCACAAACACAGATTTTGGAGGAAAAACTCCAGAAACACCTAACCATTAATATTTCTGCACATAATGCCTTACAACATCAAACCAGGTCACCAGAATGGGTTAATTTTGGGGAAAGATTCAAATGTAATCAGCCTGGGAGAAAGCTCAGAGGCAGGAGATGGGAACTGTTTTGTCTCCTCATACATGATTTCAGTGGACTTTCTCCTCAGATTCTTGGGTCGTAGAAAGCTTTGAGCTGCTTGGGCTTTGTTGCTGCCATCTGGGTGGTTCAGTAGAATGTAAAAATCAGAGAGGTGAACACCACACCTCTGGGGAAGGGCAGGAATGCTGCCTGTATCCTTCAGCGCCCAGGGGAAGAAGAGGCATCTCCCCTGGTGGCAGAAATCACACATCTCCCTGGCCTCCTGCAGAGCAGCAATTCTCCATCCAGGGAAGATGCTCAAAGCTGAGGGACTAATTTGTTAAAGTCTGTGGAAAAAACCAGTTTCTGCAGAAAGAACTGGAGCAAGGTTTTCTTGCTGACAGCAGGGTTGAGGCAGAAGCACAGCTTTCCATACCTGGATTAAAACTAGGCATTTAGAGTCTGGATTTAAATTTCATAACACTCTCATAATGAGGGAAATCAAAAGGGCCTTTGGGATCTCAGCACTCCTGGGTTTACAAGGAGCTGGGATCTAAAAAAAAAATTGCTTTGAAAGCCAGGCTCTAGACAGGATAAACATATTCCTGGGGACAGATCTGATTAGGTGAGCTCCTCTGAAGGGGAGCCATGGTATAAATAGAGCTGTGGTTGGCCTTTCTGACTCAGCTAATCTGATCATTACCTCCTGCTGGCCTCGAGGTCACCCTATCTGACCAGCTCTGCTGACCCCTTGGAATATCCCAGCAGCTCCCACTCCAACAGGTGACTTGCCAGGGGCTTATAAAGCCAAAGAAGAAAGCAAATTGAGAGAGGGAAAGCACCCTGCAAAATCTTTTCAATATCCCTTCCTTCCTCATGCAAAATGGATGTTGCTTCTGAAGAGCTCTCAAGGGAAAATCACTGACCTACGTAGCAATGGTTTTATTCTTTTAAACATTGCATACAGGCACATGTACATAAAAGTTATAAATTATACACACCTCAGTGTGCATCAATGCAAATGTGGAATTATTGAGCAAGGCTCGTGATGAGAACAATTAAAATAAACTTTATTATTAAAATACACTTATCAGTCTGTGCTGATAAGTTTGACAGCCTCTGGTGTTGCCACAAAGCCAAATTTCTTCCTTTCTTGAAGAAATGATTGTTTTGCAAAGGACTCAAAAAAAAAAAAAAGTCAAAAAACCAAGCCCAGATAATCTCTTCCTGTTCAGGGAAGTGGTTCTGGAAGCTAGAACAAGTGATGTATTTGCAGCATGGATATGTAAGATGGAATGACACAGTACTCCCAGAGAGCAGTGACAGATGGGGTGAGACCCTACAAAAATTACCAAAACTACACTGGAAGAAAAAAAAAACAAAAAACAAGATCTCTTGTAAGTACTGGCAGTGCACACAATCAATAATTTGTAACTTGATCCCTGCTGATTTAGTTTAGCTTTTGTTTTCCTCTTAGTAATCTAAGTGCTCACCAATGCCTCTGATCATTTGTTCAGTATTTGGCAGGTAAAGCAACAACAGAAATATCCCTTGTACCACTCCTGCTGCCTAGACCCTGGCACCAAGGGTCCAGCAGATGTCCCCTCTGTGTCTGGGTCCTCGTCCTCTGACTTCTATGAGAGGCTAACTGGTGTTAAAGATCATGGTGTTATTTCCTTTTGCATTCATTTACTGGGCATTGAACTGCACAGGATTTTGTAGTTAACTCTCCAAGCTGTAAATTGATCATTACCAATAAATTCTATCAAAAAAAACCAGTCAGGTGAGGACTCTGGTAGCATAAACGTCACTGTCTTTCCCTGTTCTATGACCCATATTGTCCCTGCCCTCTTTTCTGGAATTTCATCAGAGCAAAAGATAAGGAGCAAAAAGAGAAATTGAGATTTTCCAAGGGTGTTGCTGACCTTGGAGAATGAAGATGGTATTATTGCATCAGGACCTGGTTTTAACTAAGTACAAATATTCATTCACTTTTAGAAAAATCAATGGTTACTCAAGGTGATCACCTAAATCATAAAATAGTTTGGGTTGGAATGGACCTTAAAGTTCTTCCAGTCCCACCCCCCTGCCATGGGCAGGGACACCTCCCACTATCCCAGATTGCTCAGAGCCCCATCCAGCCTTGGACACTGCCAGGGATGGGGCAGCCACACGGCTCTGGGCAGAATACAAAGGAATTATACATCACTGGTCTCTTTCTACACAGAAAGGACCTAAAGTGTTAAAAAAAATAGCATTCAGGTAACATTCTGAAGTTCAAGACTTTACATTTTCTCTCTGCAATGGGAAAAAAGAAATAAAATGTGTCCCAAATTTAGCCACTGCACCCAAGGT
Source organism: Agelaius tricolor (assembly GCF_023055355.1). NCBI lineage: Eukaryota > Metazoa > Chordata > Aves > Passeriformes > Icteridae > Agelaius > Agelaius tricolor. The sequence continues at coordinate 13,358,739 of NW_027269263.1, forward strand.
GTGCCAACAAACTGATATTTTCATTACCTTGCAGTCTTTAATTTGTGTTTCTGGTAGCATGCAAAAGACTGAAACCAGGAGATATTAGAAAAAGTCTTAATTGTGAGGGTGCTGAGGCCCTGGCACAGGGTGCCCAGAGAAGCTGTGGCTGCTCCATCCCTGGCAATGTCCAAGGCCAGGCTGGATGGAGCTCTGAGCAACCTGGGATAGTGAAAGGTGTCCCTGGCCATGGCAGGGGATGGGAATGAGGTGATGTTTAAAGTCCCTTCCAGCCCAGGCCATTCTGTGATTCTATAATGGGAATTTTAGATGGTGGCATGAAAAAGCACCAAGGAAGCAAAAATGTAATTCCTGAACCACTGAGGAGACAATTCAGTGATGCTATTACTGCTAAAACACTCAAAAAGGAAGATCCAAACTTTGGAGTGGTCAAGGTCAACACAACTTTTCACTGTTTCCCGTGGGCTTTTGCACCTTAGCAATGCTCCTGCTTAAAAAGGAAAATGCTGTGTTCTCCTTCTAATTCAACTTCCATAAGGCCTTGTAAGGTTGAAAACAATGTTAAATCCTCTGAGTCCCAGCTGTCCCTCCAAAACTTCATTCAACCCAGCTGGAATCGTCCATTTAGTCAGAAGAAAAGGTGCAATACACAGCTGGGTTGACAAATTTGTCAAAATGTCTTGGCCAAGAGTCACTGGAATGCCAAAAATGACGTGAGATTACAAGAAGTTTTGGGGGGTTTTTTGATGCTTCTTGATGCAGCAACTGCAGTGCCCTACCTGGGAATTCATAGAAGTCTAAGGAAGAGACTTTGCTGTGGAAGGATGTGGGCTAAAGGAACAGTGTGGTTTTCAAGAGAGACTCAGGTTTATCCCCAGCAGCTCTTTGCACTGTCACCTTCAAAAGGTTACATGAGGCATCAGGCTAATAATACCTAGGACACAGGGATAGTAGAGAGGCCTCATTAATCACAGCCTTGAAGTTTCAAATCCAGACAAGGGAGGTGAAAATCAGTATTATGTCAATAATTTGGGCCCTCTAGCTGATTATGTTCAGGATCAGATAGACAGAGTGATTTAAGAAGGACATGTTGGCAGGTGCCCTGCAGCTGGCCTGTGACAATTCCCTGCTGGATGCAGTATTTTTAACTGTAAATGAACCCACAGGATAATTCAAAGATTTCCCAGGCTGTGGCATGGGGAGCTGCTGTGGAATTTAGGAGCAGAGCTGTGCAAGTTGCCAGCCATGGAAAATGGACAGCACCAAAAGGTCCTGGAGAAGAGGAAACAGGGGTAGAAGTGGGAGTGGATGGAGCAGCCACAGGGTAACTCCTGGCCAAAATTATACCTTGTAGTGAGAAAATCTCATCATTAACTGTACACTGTGGAAGAGAGTCCTCTTTGATCTGTTCTAAATGCTCAGTTTAATTAAATTCCTTTTATTCTTCTTGAGAAGCAAGAATAAGCTTAACTAGGAGTTACCTTCTCTCCAGTGTTTTTCCTTGTATTCATCACTAAATGACAGCTCCAATCCTCAGAGCTTCCCATGAACACTTTTATCTGGTAATTTCAAGGTCCCATTTCTAGATCTTTTCTATTTCTGCCAAATGCTTTCAATTAAAAAGATAACGAGGAATTAATACAGTATTTCAGATATACCAATAAGCTTGGTTTACAAAGAGTGTTGTAATATTTGCAGAGCCTGTTTTGCAATCTGGGCTATGCAGTACTCACAGAAATTGATTCTTGGATGTCTCTGCATTTTAAGGAAGGATTTTCACTGTTACCAATGATGACCCACTCTTTTTTCTTTTTTCTGACTGATTTTCAGCTTTTATGAATTGCTGACTTTTAGTGTTGCTTCTTTTTTATCCCCGCTAAACTCTGATTATTTTGTATTTATTCCAAACAGAAGATTCTGCTTGCTCTCATATTTCTATCTCATCTTGCTTTCCTTAGAGTCTTCTAAAAGTTTTTGCAACCGTCCCTAGTCCTCAGTGAGCTTCAACCACTTTGTGTAATCTCCAAAATTTCTGACTTTACTGCTCACTCAGTTTTCCAGACCATTCATAAAAGCAGCAAAGAATACATCTGACAATGTGGATCATTAAGACACCTGCTTCTAATCCTTTGCTAGAGTGAAAATGTCTAATTTTCTCACACATTATTTCCTCTGTCTTATCTAATTTCTAAGACTGAGTAGTAATTTGACTTCTGCTTAAGGTGCTTACAAGGAACCTGATAAATAAGTCTCAGATATTGGTGCTGTGAGATTAAATAAAAAGTGCTTTGAATAAGGAGTGCTGCATGAAAAGTTGTCTCTGATGATTCTCATCTTATGTTAATATTGTCTATTCTCCTTATGCTCCTAATGCCAAATTGCATTAGACCTTAAAATGACAATATTTGGGAACATAAAGACAGCCTGCTGATCTCTGTATTTCAGCACAATGTGCCCATCCAAACTGTTCAGTTATTTTTTCTTTATTAGAATAGCAACCTTAAGGATGTACCTGGGAAGAATAACTGGATTTCGATGGAAATAAATTCCATTGTGTACAATGAGGGAAAACACAATTATCTTTACCTGTTAAAGCAGGAGATCTATTCTAGGAATAAATCTGCTGGGACTGATATTTCAAACAGATCATTTCTGTACATTCATGAAACCACCTTTCAAAGCTGTCTGCAAAAAAATCCCAAACCCCAAACTGCTGTTCTCTCTGGTGTTTAGTAGGGCTGTAAATTCAAGAGGCTTTGACAACAGTGAATCTTTCTGAAATAATCTGATTTTAAGCAAATCAATTCGTTAAGTGCTGAGTCCCCTTCGGTGAAAGTGGAAGTGACCAAACTAACACATGCAGGAGAGAAGTTTGCAAGCAGAAGAAAGAGGGCAGCAAAAGGACACCTGATGTTCATCCAGGCTGGTTTCAGCTCGGGTTCTCTGTGACCAGGGCAGCCCCATGTGACACAGAGCTGTCCTGCATGGGACACTGCCCAGAACAACCCTCTGTGCTGCTGCTTTGGCTCGGGAATAATGAGGGCATCTCTACCGCTGCAGTGATTATCGCAGGATAAAATCACCACCCTGCTGCAATTGTGATTCTGAGGGGGAGGAAGTCTGATGTGGCTGATGATTAAAATGAAAAATGTACAGATGCTTTCCCTCCTCTGGCAAATGCAGCAGAGGCAGTGGATCCCATGAGATTCTGGGAATATCTGCAGCACAGTGAGTCCCTGCAGCAGCAGCCACTGCAGCTGTGTCCCCAGACAGGCAGCTCCCAGAGCTGCAGCGAAACTCCACCAAGTCAGAAAAGATCCTTCATCCAGAAGGATGCCAATGCTTCATTTTGGAGGGGTTCCCAAGTGCATGACTGATTTCCCCATCATCAATTTCTCTGTCATTTGCCCCATTCTTGCTCCTGGTGTCAGCAGAGGGGTTGGGTGGTCACCCAAGGGAAATGGTCACGTGGTCCTGGTGGCCTGGCTTATGGCCACTTAAAAGGACAGGAACAGGGATGAATTGGAAAGATGTAAACATCAGCCTAATAGATGGATCAGCTTAATCTCTCTGCAGGCCTAGCAAAGGCCCATCCCTCTGCTAATGACAGCAAAGGGATCCTTACAGGGGTAATTACTCAGCAGCACATTTAGAAGGCGGCTTGTTCCACTTTAGTTTTTAATTACTGATAAAAAGGGGGAAATTAGAATATTTTAATGAACCTCCAGATGTCAACAAGTCGGTCTAATAAATTGGATGTGGAAGATAACAATTTACAGTTATAATTTGTCATCTCAGAGGCTCCCACAAGATCCAGAGTCATGCTGTGTGATAGCCCAGCTCCACAAAACATTCAGCAACTCGAGAGGAGAGGGGGATTTGTGTCTGCATTAGGGCCCTCCTGCTCCCTTTCATCCACACACACATCACTCAGTGCAAGACCAGGTCTTTCATGGACTGTTTTTTTACCTTGGGAATGAAATTATCTTTACTGTTGACTTCTGTCCCCTTTGCTGTGACCTTACTCAATCTCCAGGTGGGTTCAAAGCCTCCACTGAAACAGAGAAGCCCCAAAGGGCTGTAACCAAATACCTTTCAGCACACCTTTCTCACAAATATGTAACCAGCTAAAAGGCAGACATCCCATCCAAGCTGGTCACACAGATTTTCCCTGGCTGCATGGAGAATGATAACTCCACTGGGAAAATCATCCAGTTCAGCCCATGGCACCTATTTTTGGGCAGGATGAATCATCTTCCAGAAACCCCTTTCTCTTCACTGGCTACCAAAAGAGTTCAGACTGAAACTAAAACTGATTTTTTTATGCCTGATGTAAAATGAAGGAAGTCTTACTCTAAATCACAGTATCATTATGTTTCAATCCAAACAATTTATTGTTAAATTTTCGTGGAGTAAACCAAACAATTTGTCACACAATCAAACAGAGAGAATGGTAATGATCCTGATAATTAAATGGGAAGTGTAATTTATTCTAGAAATGCCAGTTAAAAAGTAGGAATTATCAAGGTCTAGGGCCTCCTTAGGAAAACTAGGTGCCAATCTTAAACCTCACTAAAGGAAGCCAGATGTTGGTGCTGTGCTCTCACTCCCTCCTTGCAAATACAGTAAAAGCTCTGTGTCTACCTCCTGCATTTCCTTGCTATTCCTCTAGCTTGGGATGTAGTATAGTAAACAAAAATGATCTTTGCATACAAGATAAAGTTCTTAATATGTCACATTTGTATAACTTCTTGGTGCCCCTTCAGGATCTTGAGTCAATAAATCAGTCCTGTGAGCTTTTGGCTCCCCTCTGATTTGCTGCCTTATGCAAAAAAAGAATTGTTTTTCCAAAATTATTTGTCAGCTTTGAGTTGAGCATTCCAAAAAGGTGTGGGGAGTGAAGTCAGTGCACACAGCTTTTGTAAGTGAGCACATCCTGGGCAGAAGGCCCTGGCTGCATGGACAGTGCAGCCAGAACAGGCATCACCTGTGCACGGAGGGGATGGGAAAAGGAAGAGCACAAGAACTGGTCACTGCTGCCTTAGGCAATCAACACACCCACCCCACGTGTCTTGAGCCACATCTTAGAAGTTTTCCAAGGCTGCTGCACCCTTCTTGGCAGGAGCCCATCTGCATGTAGCTCTCAGCTGTGGGTGAGGCTGGATTTCTGTCTCCAGGTCTGCACACTCCCTCTGCCTCCCTCTGCCTTGGAGGGGCTGCCTTAAAACCTTGTGCTGCATCACAAAAGGAGTTGTGCCAATGACTAAAACCCCACAGAAATGGAACAAACACCTTGGCTCCAATCATTCATTTCACAGCCTCCTGCCCTCTCTTGCTGGCAAGTAAAGGGAAGTGAAGTGGAGCAGCCTCCTCTCCTCTCCTCTCCTCTCCTCTCCTCTCCTCTCCTCTCCTCTCCTCTCCTCTCCTCTCCTCTCCTCTCCTCTCCTCTCCTCTCCTCTCCTCTCCTCTCCTCTCCTCTCCTCTCCTCTCCTCTCCTCTCCTCTCCTCTCCTCTCCTCTCCTCTCCTCTCCTCTCCTCTCCTCTCCTCTCCTCTCCTCTCCTCTCCTCTCCTCTCCTCTCCTCTCCTCTCCTCTCCTCTCCTCTCCTCTCCTCTCCTCTCCTCTCCTCTCCTCTCCTCTCCTCTCCTCTCCTCTCCTCTCCTCTCCTCTCCTCTCCTCTCCTCTCCTCTCCTCTCCTCTCCTCTCCTCTCCTCTCCTCTCCTCTCCTCTCCCTGAAGTTCCAGCCACCCCCAATCATTTTTTCTGCCTACCTGATCTCAGACTAATTAAAAAACCAGTATTTGCAAGTGCCTCTGGACTATCATCAAACTTAAAGTGAGTTTTCAAGAGAAGGACCAAAAAAAAAATTCAATAAATATTCCAGTAGCAAATTCCCATGACTTGGGGTCAATTCTTTTGATGGAGTGATCTGGGGTTCATTTCTGACAACAGAGGTGTGTGCTGGTTTATACCAACTGAAAGTTTCATCCTGCCTTTGTTTACCAAATGAATGCTGAACTTCCAAAACAGTAATGACATTAACAGGTTGTGCAGCTGCAGCCTTCTGTTCCTGACAGAGAGGCAGGAGGGAAATCAATGCCACTTTCCTCCCTTCCCAACAGAGTCCAGTCCCACTGGTGGTACAGAGATGGGAATCCTTGGGGAGCCTTGTACTCTCATTTGCTTCTCCATAACTGGGGAGAAGTTGTGTTACTTTAACATTTTTGTTACTTTTGAAGTAAAAATGGAGAGATCTTGTTGATTCAGCAATAATTACACAAAAATACAGAGCAATGAGTTAGTAGAAAATAGGTGCCCATGGTAACAACTCAGTATTTAATAATACTCATCATGAGACTCAGCAGGACTAAAGATAGATGATTTTTCTCTGAAATTAAAGCAGCTCTGAAATTTAGACCAGATTAGAGACAATGTGTACCCATTTCTTCCAGATGCTAAAGGAGACTGCTAAATTCTAGGAGAAAAAGAGAAAATCACTGTACAGTGACTCTCCTGCTTCTTTTAAATTAAATTTGCAAACAGAGGAGGATCAAATAAGAATCTGGCTTCTGATTTATTTATCTAATTGGAACCTGTACTCTACTACTTTGAAAAACCACCATATACAGACTTGTTCCTAGCCAAGAATTTCTTTCTAGCAGGAGATCCTTGGATTGGGAAGAATTATGTGCTTCGCACCTCTTTGTACAACCCCATGGAAAGGGTGAGCATCTCAGTGTGGGGAAGGATGTGCATGTATGGATGCAAAATCGCAGAGGATACTCAGAAGAGCCAAACAGACTCCATACCATTAGGGTAAAATAAATCATGCCATTTTACTCACAGATTACAATGGAGACACAGAGTATTCAAGCTGGCTGTAGATGCTCACAGCCTTTGCTTGCTACCTGCTTAGCAGGAGATATATGTGGAATTATCTCTAGTTGGACAATGCACCACAGTGCTCAATCCAGCCAGAAAAATGCTCTAATTTATGGAAACAGTGCAGTTGGATGACATGGAAACTAATCCAGCTAGTGATGCCACAGCTGCCTGGAACAAATCATATTTCACTGCACCTCAGCCCATCCCTCCAGCATTTAGGAACAATTTCAGCACTATTAGAAGATGCTGGAAAAACAGCATTTGAAACTGAAGTTCCCCTGCTCTCCCACAGAACAGAACTAATTAAGAGAAGGCAATGTAGCCCCATCCTTGCAATGAGACTGTGCCACTGCTGCCAGCAGGGACAGCAGGACAGTCACCTCTCCCTTTCCTGTGGGCAGCCTCTCATGGCATGTGCTGTCCCATGGATCCCCTAAATCCAAGCACTTTCTGGGACATTGCAGAGCACAGCTCCCATGGATGAAGCTGCACTGGTTTCTCTGGAAGAAACAGCTGTGCCAAGAGCTGAGACTGAGCTGTTTTGTCTCCACAAACCTGAGCTGGCAGCACTCAGTGTTGGTGTGGGTGGCTCTGCTTTAAGTACCCAGTGGAAGAGGGCAGGATGCAGGTGCTGGAATACTCAGGGAAAAGTCCTCCTGAGGCTGGCAGGGCTCATGGACTGTAAGGAAGCTCAGCATCACTCTCAGAAGAATTTGTTCATAGAAAGGGTGGTTAAGCATTGGAAAGGGCTGCCCAGGGAGGTGGTGGAATCACAATCTCTGGAGGTGTTTAAGACTGGAGGTGATGCTCAGTTCTCTGGGGTGAGTGACAAGGTGGGGATCAGCCACAGGTGGGGCTTGGTGATCTTGGAGGTCTTTTCTAACCTGAATGCTTCTGTGATTCTGGGCAATCTGAGCAGACTCCCTCCTGCACCACTCAGGTATCTTTCTAACGTGCTTCCCACTACAACCTACTGCATTTCTATAACCTCAAGAAGTCTATTGGTTCATTCTTCACATCCCAGACAGAGAACCAGCTGGCTTTGGAAAACACTGCAGCCCTGCAGATGGGCAATATTATTTTATAAGGGCTTTCAAGCACTGGGACATTCTGCCCTGTCTGAACCCAGGAAATTCCTCTGGCTGCCCTGGAGGACTCGAGCCCCTGCCCAGGGGCTCAGAGACCATGGCACAGAGCCCGAGACCCCTGTGCCTTTGATTTAGCCCTTGGAAAAAACAATTTCCAACCTTTACATGAAGGATTACATGCCACAGCAGTTTAAGTCGAAGGATAGTGAATTTATCACGGGGTGAAAAAGTAGATTTTGGGGTTTTTAGAATGAGGGTTCAGGGGGCAAGATAGAGGGATCTGGGCGTGTCCAGCCTTTCTCCTTCTTCTTCTTGGCCTCCATCTTCTGCTGTGATGTTGGCACTTTTAGATTGGTTTAGAGTAGAAGCTCACTGTCTATCATAGGTGATAGGTATGGGAAAGTAATTGTAAATATTGTACATGTAGATTTTAGTATAAAGTCATAACACCACCCTGGGGGCAGGCAGAGTGCCCTGGACTGTCCTGCTGAGTGGACCTCTGTGGGACAGGAGAAAGAATTTTATAGATAAGATACAATAAACAAGCTTGAGACCGAGAAATGAAGAGCTCTGACTCCTTCTTCGAGCGTTGGGCTGGGAAAAGAGACTTTCTAATGTATCTCGGGGTCACTCTGAGCAGCTAGAGTCCTGAGACTGCCCATGCCCACTGAAATAATGATTTGAGAGCTTCTTTTCCAGCCCCCTGAGCACATGCAATGTCCTAAAGAGGCATCAAAACTGAAAAACTGGCAAGGGGAGGGAGGGAGATGAGGAATGAAAGATCAGACACTGTGATCCAGAGAGGCCCACAACAAGCACTGGGTGTTTTGACCTCAGATCTTCTCCATCCTGTGCCATCTAAATTGGGCCAACTCTAGGGATGTTTCCTGGCCTTCACCTCCTCCTGCCAGCTCATCTGACAGGGTGGTACCTTTATCATGTGCTCCAGCTGTAGTTCTCAAGGTGACTCAACAGGCTGAGCATCACCTTCAGCCACACCATCAGCCACAAGCACATTTAAACCTGCAGCTGGAAGGGCTGCCCTGTGACTGCCCCCAAAGCATGTGTTCTTTCAGTTCTAGGTGACCTGGAGTCCAATGCCACCACTTGGGAGGGGCAGGAGGGACTGCCCAAGGTGCATTCACAGGAGGGTTTGCCCTTGACAGAAATGCTGTAAATTTGGGAATAAACATTTGTAGGGATGTTCTGTGGTGTATCCAGCTCAGCTTTGGGTGAAACCTGCAGCAATGCCAAAAGGTCTGGTATGACCATACCAGAGAAATCATGGAGACAAAGTCAATTCCCTGTGCTTCCACCAGAGCAAACCACACTGCACTTGATTTAGTGAAGTGTTGCGGGTGAGGCCTGAAGCAATCACCGCTCTTCTTGTGCTCTCAGGCTCCCCTGCACAGGGTGTCCTGCTGCTGAATAAATTCACTCCATGTCTGCAGGGTCCTGCAGCAATGCTTGGTTTTACAGGATGAGCATGGCTCAATGTTTCTTGGTGCTGCACTTCCCCATTTGCAGTGGGGATTTTATAGGCTCAGGCTCTGACTGAGGACACGATGTTCTGGCCCAAAAGGATGTGTCTGACAAGGCATTTAGAGTGAGACTGCATCTGCTCTTCTGGGGAGACATGAGGCTAATAGGTAATCTACTTGATTTATGTACCACAAAGCATGATTAGAGTAGGGGTAAGATCCTCATTCATTACGTAATTTCCTTGAAATGATGAACCTAGAGTGTTTGTTATGAGATCCCAAACAAAGACTAAAAGGAGATTTTCAAGGTTGGCATTGAGCTTGTGTTAAGAAAAACCCTTTTTGTTCCACCTCAGACTTATGAAAATGTGGAATTTTATTTATCTTTCTAAACAATTTTTTTTTTGGTATTACTTAATCCCCTTTGCTTCAGGTGCTTTAAAAACAAGCATCATTTAAACTTCACAAAGGCATTATGTCCTGGATTCAAATGGGTAAACTGAGGCAAATGGACACATAAATCATTTCTCTGTGAGGCTGAGCTCGCCCTCCACTGCCCTTGCCCTGCTTTACCCACATCTCTCCTGCCTGGGATTACCTGTTCCCCTTGTCTGCCTTGACCACAGGGTTCCTCACAATCCCTTGACACCTTTTCCCATCTTTACCCTCACCAGACTCTGGCACCCTGCCCTCCTTGACTCTCCACCTTGAGCCCTATGTCCCCCACCATGCACACACACAGGGGGAAAGGAGAACAAAGATTTTAAAATCTCAGAGGCACACTTTAAATAAGTGCTTTCCCAGCTGTGGAGAAGCTTTGTGCAAGGGATGTTTAGGACCTGATACACGTTCTACTGAAGTCTCACCTTGTCTTAAATAAAGCCTGGATTAGGGCCTAATCCCTGTCTTGTGCAGATATTTCTCAAGTGCAAGAAGTGACAGGTTATTCCATACACACCTTGAAAGCACAGGGGGAGCAAAGGTAAATAATATCTATTAGAGCAGAGCAAGGAAATGTTGGGAGATCATTCAGCTGTCCTTCCCCTTTTTAAAAACAAACTGTTAGAGGAAAGAGAAAGTAGTGATTGGGAAATGAGGTGCACTGCATATCTGAAAAGATGGTATGTATAAAAGAACACAAATCAAATACAATATTCATTAAGAATTATTCTCTCTCACTCTCCTACCAACTTCAAAGGAAATATTTCTTTTTATAACAATAAATAAATATTTTTGTTCAATGAGGAGATTTTTTAAAGAGTTTAGCAGTTCCTATGCAAGCACTATTTTATTTTCTTAGGTTATAAATTACAAAACTTCAAAACCTACTCTTCTGGTCTCTTGCCTACTCCTCAAGCAAGGTGAAACAGCATCTGTCCTCTGAAGCCAGCAGGACATCACAAGAGGACAAGATCTCATTACACTAAGTTTGAATTTACACTTTTGAGTACAAACTGCTGCTTTGTAGAGCTGCTTTAGAGCCACACAGTCACTGCCTGAAATAGGCACAGTCACTGCCCATGAGGAAAGGCTGGAAAACATCACATGGCAAGGGAAGCCGTTGTGTTGTCCATCTGGGTGGTCACCCTGGCAATTGCTTGGGACTATGAAGAGAAAGAATGGAAAGCAGCAGATTTTCTTAGCTGCTTTCAAATGCTTCACCATCCACAGCCAAGATTTACCCAATTATCCTCCAAAGTTTCAGCAATACAGCCTGAGATCAAGGTATTTTCCTTGGAGGGAATGTGTTCAGTAGATACATAATCCTGCCTTTTGCCCAGGCTCTGCAGGAAAAGCACAAAATGAGGAGCAGGAGACATGAGGTCTGGTAAAGGTGATGGCACACACCACACGGAAGGGCTCCTTCTGCTGTGTCTGATGGAGCACCCCTCACTCACAGGATGGGTCAGGAAAGGGTTGGTTGGTGAGGTTGTGGCACGTGCTGTATCTGCTGCTGCCTGATCAGCTGGAGCTGGCTGCAGGTGTGAAAAATCAGATTTGGACTGAATGACAATGAAGCTACACTATTTCTGTTGCATTGTTGGTGCCTTTGCTCTGGGCTTTTCTTCACCCAGCTTTGGCAACTGCACCACAGAATCACAGAGTGGCTTGGACTGGAAGGGACCTCTAGAGATGCTCCTGTCCAATGCCCTGCCCAGGCAGGGTCACCTGGAGCAGGTGACACAGGAGCATGTCCAGGTGGGTCTGGAATGTCCCCAGAGAGGGAGGCTCCAGGCCCTCCCTGGGCAGCTGTTCCAGGGCTCTGCCACCCTCAGTGTGCAGAAATTCTTCCTCATGTTGAGGTGGAACTTCTTGTGTTTAGTTTGTGGCCATTGCTCCTCATCCTGTCTCAGGGCACCACTGAAATGAATCCAGCACCATCCCCTGACACCCACCCTTAAGATATTTGTATGTCTTGATGAGATCAGTACACAGCCCCTTCACACTGCCAGTGCAGGGCAGGATTTACAACCATTAATGCCCACAGAAGTGAGGAGTGGAAGGATGAGATGAGAGCACCTTCTCATGCTCCCCACAACCCTCCAGACCAGAACTCAGATCATGCACAACTTGCCACCTCTGCTGCTGGCCAGTCCTCAGCACTCTATGTTGTCTCTTCCAGCCCTCATAACAGCTCAATTCAGCACTGCCTGGGAGACTGGAAAAGCCCCAGCCATGATTTATGGGGACTGGGACAAGTCAGGGTCAGGGAGTCTCCCTAAGTTACCCCAAGTTTGACTGGCTGCCCTACAGACTGAAATACTGCCCAGGCTCCCCAGCTTCATCACTGCTCACCAGTTTTTATTAAAGGTTCAATCCTCATAGGAACACTCTGGATCCCTTCTCTCTCTGTCCTCTAGGATAAAGAATAAAAGGGGCAAACCCACAGGCTTTGCCCCTTTTGTCTGTGAATCATACCAGTGCATTTGTACTGACTGCATTTACAATATTCTCTTGATAACAAACATTCAAACCCATCTGTGTGACTGACATATTTATGGAAATTCAGGCCTGTATAAAAATCAGCCAGGGCCAAAGTTTACTGGATAATTCACCCCAAACAAACAACTCACCCAGTGCTATGGAAAAGTGATGTAACCTGCTCATTTGGTGACCTCTGTGAATTAGTTGCCCTTCACCCCACCCTCACTGAGACATTGTTTATCCTCAGTAGAATTACTACACAGCTGGTATTATTTGTTATCTCTCTGGACACTCTCTGCAGAGGCACTTACAAATGAAATGGCACAGAGACTCAAGTACCATCATCAGTTTTCAGAGGAAACTCACCCTGACACTTCTCAGGCTTCCCTTTGATTTGTGGAGAAAAGCAGAGTCTCGAGGAAGATCTGGAAACTGAGGAGCCACAGGTTTTGCACATACTGAAGTTTAACTGATTTTGCAAGCTAGAAAGGCAAATCCCCATGATTAAAACACAGAATCACAGAATTTTTGGGGCTGGAAGGGACCTCTGGAGATCACCCAGCCCAACCCCCTGCCCAGGCAGGGTCACCTGGAGTTGATGGTATCACAGCATCATTTACTTTGAATTGTAAGTTCAGGTTTATGTGTTATGCATATGGCCATAAACTAAAATATGAGAAGTTCCACCTCAACATAAGGAAGAACTTTTTACACTGAGGATGGCAGAGCCCTGGAACAGCTGCCCAGGGAGGGTAGGGAGGGTCTGGAGTCTCCCTCTCTGGAGACATTCCAACCCCACCTGGACACATTCCTGTGTCACCTGCTCCAGGTGACCCTGCCTGGGCAGGGGGTTGGGCTGGGTGATCTCCAGAGGTCCCTTCCAGCCCCAAAAATTCTGTGATTCTGTGATTTGTACTAACACTTCATAGAGGGCCATTAAATCTTGTGTAGCAGGGTGCTGTGAAAGCAATGAAATGACAGGACCTGGGACCACAGCACTGACTGCCTTTCAGGGGAAATCCCTGGGTCTGCAGCACAGCTGACTGAGAACAATCAAGATTTTTCTTGCTGTCAGATGAACTCTGTTTAGAGATTGTAAGACAGTAAAACAAAAAACTCCTAAGTGAGAGAGGTTAAAGAAGACAAAATTAATTGTTGTCAATAAGAGGAAATAAATCAATTATTTCCAAGCCCAGCTCTTGGGCTCTGTTCCTTTGTGTGTGGAGAACATCCTACAGCCTTCACACCTCCTGCCTTGTGTCATGCCAGGCTGCCTCTGGTTTGCATCTAGCACCTCTCACTGTTGTTCTTGTGATTCCACAGACTGAGGAAACAGCAGCTCTTTATCTCTTTAGTCACCATGAGCCAGCACAATCCCCTCCCCATGATCACTAGGACAGGGGTGCACAGTTGCAGTTTCAAATGTGGCAATCTTGTACAACTCCGAAAAAACTCTTTCCAAAGTCAAGATAGACTGAGCCCACCTTTCCAAAGTGTATTTCATAATTAGAGGAATGGAAAAAAAAACCTCCTTTCTGTCTGGTTTCTACCCTGCAGCCATATGATATGCTTGTGCTCAGCACACACAACAGCAGAAGGGAAGGCAAGGACAACACAGAACCCTTAAACCCCAATGGCAGCAAAGGAATCAGAGCCATTTACATGGTGTGTTTGCCTGCCAGCTGCTCCACAGGATGCAGTTCAGTTTCTTCAGGACAAAGGGACACCAAAAATTAAGTTTCTTTGTGATGGAAGAAGGCACCAATGTCATCCTATTGCAAATGCATACCCAAGTAAGACAGAAAAGGACACAGCCAAAGAGCAAAGGGACCCAAATCCCACATTTTGAAAGTCAAAAGAGGCATGGAAAAATAAAAAATGAACCAACTTTCTGTTGTTTGAGTCATATTGATTCCCTTCAAGGAACTATGAAAAATAAACTAACAAAGTTTGTGCCATTAATTCACTCAATCACCATAAATATAGAGTGGATCAATGATTTCAGAGGAGTCCTCTGTCCTTATCACTAGCCAGCACAGTGACCTGACAGTGGTTGCACTGAAACTTCCATCCATGGGATTTCCAGTGTGCACACAGGCACCAGCCTTACACATCTCGCCATAAACCATTTCCAAATCACATTCTGGTGAGAAATGTGATGCAAATCAAAACATTTTGGAGGAAGAGATGGCAACACAGAGCTAGAAGAGATTGAGATCCACACACTTTGGAAGGAGTCAGTGATTTCCCACAGGAGTATGGAAGGCTGGGTAAAGATTTAGTAAGAAACAAAGCAGGGGAGCTAGCTGGGAAATTTAGTACAGGATCCAGCTAGCAGAGGTAGGAACTCCCTGGTTAAAAATACTGGAAAACACTTAGAGGGTACTGGAGCTTGCCAGCAAAGCTTGGGTCCAGGCATGACCCACACACATGGAGAGTTGAATGAGAGAGGGTGGAGGGCAGAGCTCTAATTCCTCAGGGATCTAAACTGAGGTTGTACAGGACATCCTAATTCTGGCTTTTGTCAGTTTTTGTTCACAGTTTTGCATCATGAACAATCTCTTGCTGTTGCTTTTTCTGTACACAGTCATTTTTCATTTAAGTGAGGAGTGAAGTGTAATTTACCCCTACTGAACTCAGAGAATATATTTTCATTTAAAGTTCTTTCACAAGAAGTTTTGTGCACCTGTACCTCACTGTCCTAAGTAACCTTCCACTGTAACACTGTCAAGGGCTGGACTTGACTGGTAGAATGCACTGGGATATTTCAGCAATAAAATTTAGAATGGAATCCTTGTTTCCTTCATTAGTTACATCCACTTGAAACTGCCACTGAAAACTAAAAATGGGCCCCGAGCTGAACAGGTGAAGCCACAAAACACATGTGGACATCACTTTGGCAGGATAACTTGATCTTTGAAACTGCAAAGATGTGCACAGTGACTTATTTCTTTTGGCTCTAAGTTTTGTTATGAAAGTTTCTCTCAGCACTGTAGAGAAGAAAAGGGAACCTGTCAAAAGCAGAGACCTCTCATGAGGTTTTAGGAATGCATTTTCTCTCAGCAAGGTTGCAAACCAGGCTTCTTACAACACCCTGAAATTCACAGGAGCCCCTGTTGTCTTCCTAAGCTCTATTACATCCTCTGTCTTTCTAATAGCTGTGATAAAAATAGCAAGTGATTCCAGTCTGCCTTCAGAGCTGTATCTAAAGAAGATGTGCAGTGACACAGGGACATGTCCCAACTCCCTGGGATTACACACAGTCACATCAGCCTACAGATTGGACAATAAATTTTTAACATTCATCTCCAGCCCGCAGGGGAGTTCACTCTGTGTTACAGTGTCTCCTGGGTGGAGCAGGCAGCAAAATTGTGATTCACCAAGTGTTTTGTTTAACAGGGAAGAGGCAGGCTGAAAGAAAACAGGGCACTCTCCAAAAACTGTGCATTGCCTCGTGATTGTGCAATCATCCCAGAATGGAGTCATGGATGTCCTTCAATTCTGTGGAACTTGTACCAGATATTCCTGCAAAAATGAAGTGCTGAGGGCCAAAAACCTGTGAGCAGATGTGGCTGATATATGTGAGGAAGGACATGGAGCTGTTGGAGTGAGTCCACAGGAGGCCACCAAGGGGATCAGAGGGCTGGAGCAGCTCTGCTGGGAGGAAAGGCTGAGGGAATTGGGATTGTTCAGCCTGGAGAGGAGAAGGCTTTGGGGTGACCTCATTGTGGCCTTGCAGTGCCTGAAGGGAGCCCACAGGAAAGATGGAGAGAGACTCTTGACAAGGGCCTGGAGTGACAGGACAAGGGGGAATGGCTTCACACTGACAGAAGGAAGGTTTAGATGGGATATAAAGAAGAAGTTGTTCCCTGTGAGGGTGGTGAGGCCCTGGCACAGGTTGCCCAGAGAAGCTGTGGCTACCCCATCCCTGGACGTGTCGAATGCCAGGATGGATGAGGTTTGGAGCAAGCTGGGATAGTGGAGGCTGTCCCTGCCCATGGCAGGGGGTAGGGATTGGATGATCTCTAAGGTCCCTTCCAACCCAAACCATTCCATGATTCTGTGATTAAAGAGTAAGACAGAATAAGGAATAGCTTTGCCCCATATTTCTTAAATGGGCTAAGTGTGGATAGAGGGCTTCCATATCACAAAACTGTAAACTGTAGGGAATACAGGGGTCAGAGATAAGGTGCAGATTTAATTTCCTTCTTTTTAAATACCCTGCTTTGTCCTATAGTGTCCAAAGCAGCCTCAGGTGTGTGTGAAGAACTGAATGGGATAAAGTTACACCCAGCCTATCTCCACAGATCTCTAGAAATATCTGGATCTATTGTGGGTGATTGACACTGGCTTAGCTTGTAAAAGAAGCCATACAGCTAGCCTTGGGGAGTAAATGCCATAAATTCATAAATCCAGAACACAGAGTAAGCAGTAGAAACTGTGTTTTTATGCTATCCATCTATTTTGTCTTAAAACTGTCCCCCAACTTTGCTTCTCCTCTCTGCCTGTGCAGTGTCTGCCTTCTCTGTTGGGATTGCTCCCAGCAGCACACAAAGGGGGGGCTTCTCTGCCAGAGGCTCAGCTGACACCCCCAGGCATGTCCCACACAGCTGCAATCTGCTTGAGACAGCAGCTGGGACATAATAACCCACAGTGCTGACACAGGTGAGAGAGCCTTTGGGATTGAATCCCTGCCTTTAGCATCCCCATGCTCAGGCTCAGCAAAGCCTCACTGCAAAGTGACTCAGAGCAGTGGAAGAGGATGAGAGAACAAAAGGGTACCAGGAGAGGCTGCCTGCTCCATCTCTCCTCCAACAGTAATCCAGAGTGTCACTTGTTCCTGAGCTATTGCCAATGACCTGAAATGCAGTGAGGAGGATAGCAACATGAATTCTGCACTGCCATTCTGACAACTGACTGTGTGCCTGCACAAAGCTTGTTTGTACTGCTTCTGATTCATTGTTTAAAAAAAATACCTTGGGACACAACAACAGCCACTGCAGAAGAACCAAACTGAGTGGAAGAAGTATGGCTCACCAACCACAGGACCTTGCTGATTTGAAATCTGTATTCTGAATTTCTAAATTCTTGTGTTTTAAATGGAGGACTCTTCATGAGAAAGAACAGATAAGTCAATGCCTTTTCCCATCCTGCAGTTCCCATGGAGCCCCACAGAAGAGTTTGGGAGGCAGCCAGCCTTGTCCTCTCTATCCTGCTTTCCCTCACCACAAAGCAGAGCCTTGCACTGGGATGGACAGCAACACTTCTGATCTGGTCCTGTCATGGAATCAAATGTCACTTTTCAAATATTCTAAGCTTTTCTTGTGTTTGTTTAGTATGAGAAATGTCCATCTTCCACCTAGAAATAAAGCCACTCTTAGGCCAATTGGCTTCACAGGTAAAGCCTCTTGATTATTATAAAAATAATTTCCTTACATTAAATGCTGTGAAAAAATCCAATCCAAGAAAAACAGAAATCCCTCAGGAAGCTATTATTAAGTCACCTGAGCTCAGTGCATACTCACAGGTATTCCTCTGCCATTATTATACAGGAAAGAACATGGTATCTATACTTAGTGAAGGTATTTATTAAGGTGATCTGTATGGGAAAACTTGCTAGTATAATTTTACCACTGAGTTCACAGGGACTGCACTGCCCTTATACATATTCCATTCAAAATAAGAGTTGGGAGTTTTGCTTTCTTGGGTTTTTTTTTTCTGGTTTAGTTTACAGAATTTTGAAGGTGAAACAGATTAATCCAGGAAAAGGGAGTTTTAATAGGAAATAAGACTATCCCTATAGCCTGCACCCAGTGATTGAATTTTACCTATTCCAGTTTCCCATACTGAAACTACCTTTATTTAGGATCAAACCTTTTGTGCTTCTGAGTTTCTGGTGTCTCTCAGAATCTCCTATCTACTATGTGCTTTTAGGACAGAATTTAGGGCTACACACACATTCTGATTGTTTGTATAAGAACATAGTGAGCCAAAAGACCTTACACACAAATGTTGTCTTAATGGTCATCACTGTTACAGAACTCCAAATGCACACAGAGTTTGGGAAAATCTTAAAAACTGCCTATAACCATCACCAGCTGTAAAATATAAAAGATTATATTTATTCTATAAGGCAGTTACCAAGTGGATTTGCTTGGGCACAAGAGCAAAGCCCCACCTTAGTTCTGTGTCCTCATGGGGGCTGTGCCCACCTCACTTTCAGCAGCACATCCCACAGTCCCTTTTAGCTTCAGCACAATAAAATCAGCTGCTCTGTTGTTTCTGACCCTGTGCAACAACTTCCAGATCCATCCCAGTTACTTTGGACCACTCTTCATGGCAAAGAGGGCAAGTGGCCAGACCTTGTGAGAGCTTCTCCTGGGACTCAAGGCAGTGTGCTCTTGACAGTCTGGCTTGACTGAGAGCAGAATGCTACCAAGTGAAAGGATTTTTTAAAGAAATATCTGAATGAAAGCCTGTCTTGGCTGAGAAGCAGATGTATTTTTAGGGCTCTGCAGCACAGCTGTGACACCAGAATATAGTGAGTTGCTACAGGACAGCTAGGTCAGTGTCAAGTTGAATTTTTAACACTCTATAATCTGAAGTATACTTTTATATCTCTTTTGATGAAAACAAAACAAATGTCCTTGTTCTCATTTTCTCTGAGAGAACTGTGTACAGAGTTAGTTACTGCTGATAACATTACAGATCACAGGATGAGCTTGTTTTTGAGCTCTGAAATATCCAGTGTGAACCAGCATCAAGCCCACAGAGCTAAGGACCCCATCCCCATAAAGCTGTAAAACATCAAATAGTTGTCTTTGGCTATTACAATCCTTCACTAAACCCTGACTATCAGGTAACAAACCTAGAGATTAGAAAGCAAATTACTCGGTCATGGTTTTTTGAGGTCATTTTAATTCAGCAACTTCCTTCAGGAACTGTGGAATTCTTAATCAAAAAGCATTTAATCTAGTGTCACTGAGAAAAACACCAATTCATTGCACTTCTGAAGTACCTCTCAGCTAAAGATAGAAAAAGTTTTTACAAACACTGCTGACTCACACTGCCCCTAGCAGAGAAGTGTTATTACTATCATTTTATATAAGGCAAAGCTGCAGCACTGATGTGTAAGCCTGTACCTGGGCAAAGTGAGCAGACAGGCACAAGCAACCATCCTCCAGTTCCTTTGTTTCTTTATTTCTACCTGATTTTTCTAGGCTGTCTTGTTCTTCTTCTGTATATTCATGTGTATATAGGTCCATTTATTCATGTTATCTACATATTTACATATATATATATATATATATATTTATATGTACACACTCATACATATTCATTTATGTATTTATAAAAATGTATAAAGGACTTTGGAGAACACCAAGTATTGCACATCAATATATATTGCACAATTTAATTATTATGGCAATAATAATAGAAAATTGTATATATCACTAGTTTCATGGACAAACCCCACAATTCCTGTACCTTTTGCAACAGAATCTAAGAAGCAAAATAGGATTTTGGAATGGTATTGAACATGTTGCAATGCTTTCCCAACAGCTGACTATTCAATGATATTTTATAGCACAGCCAGAGGTAAAATATTCTGAATTACAATGAATCATGCAACTGATATAAAGTAAAGTCAAACATCCAGCTCCTAGGGAAGAGTCAGGAAATTAAGAAGTTGGAAAGAAGAACCTGCAACAGCTTGAGTTTGAGGGTCTGTGTATTTACATGTGGAGGTTTCCTGACTGACCCCAGATTCTGAGCCTTTAGAAAGGGTAGTGCATGCAACAGAATCTTCAAAGAGATTAAAAAATTATATCTGGGTGTGCACTTGAACCTTTATTTTCCCTGGAAGGAACTCTGTAAATAGTTTCCAAAGGAAATCAAACCTAAGATGCAAACATGGAGCTCTCTAGAATTAGATGTGTGTGGCTGTGATCAAGTTGCAATGCCTGAATCCAGATGCTTTCCATTTGTGGTCTGGCATGGGTCTTCCTCATAGAAAGAAGACTAAAAGGATTTTCAACAAAATAAAGAAATTCTTGTATTCTGAAATGCAGGATTTTTTAAAACTCTAACTTTTTTTTTTCTTTGTTTTGTTTGTTTGTTTTGAAAACTGTTTTGTAGCAACTCTACTCACCCCTGGTTGAATCGCTGCCTTCCACCTTTCCTACTCAGCCAGCTGGGAGCTGAAGGATATTTTTCTGGCTACTTCCTTCATGTTGATTGCAACACTCATTATTTCCACATACCTGCTTTGAAAAGAAAGTCAATTTAGGAGTCTAACACGCTGCAACAAAAATGCTCTGTTTGTCTGACTTTATGGAAGAACATTTTACATAAGAGCCACATTGGAATAAATGCACAGTCAGATGCAAGATCACTAGCTGTCACTAAGATACCTTTACTTTAAAGGATCAAACTCTCAGGCCTTTGATTAAATTGGGTTTCAGCAAGCATTGGTTGGCCAAAATCACAGTTGCTCTGGCTGCCCATGGACAACATGTGCCTCTCCAAACCTTTATCAGCCTCTGAATGGAGATTACCTCATTTCCTCCCCTCTGTCTCTTTCCTTCTACTTGATGCTCTCAGACTCTGCCTCACACCATCCCCACAAGTCTCATTGCAAAAGCCATCACATGTTTGGCTCCCTCTTTTCACTTCCTGCAGTCCTTCACAAATTCCTGGCAGGGAGGGGACAAGCTTTTTCACTCCCTCACCCTGGAGTTTTGTCAGTTCTTAGAGCTGTGTTCAAACCTAATCTCAGCCCTGGACATACTTTTACCATAAAATCATCTTTTAAATTACTCCACATTAGTATTGATGTGAGCACCACCTCTAAGCAAGCTCACATGGAGATTTCCTAGGTGATGGGGGGTTGTTATGACATGAGAGCAATTTCCAGGAGCAAATCTCTGGACTCCATTTTACCACTCCATTATATGACTCAGCTGTGGACTGTGAGCTGCAATGGGTGACAAGAAGATAAAGGGCCACCCTTAGTCATGGCTTCTTGAAGGTCAGGCTGTTCTGCCAAAATTATCTAGGAGGGAATTGCTTTGTCACAGGCCAACCTGATGTTATTTGCATTGAACACTTGCAACCGCAGTTTCCTCAGAGCCATCAGCTTGCAAGAGAAGCAAAGGGCAATAAATGAACTTTTCATCCAGGCAGCCCTGCTGGTATCTCCAGGTGACTTGTGCTTGTGAAAGTGTCCCCATCTCAAAGGCAGCTTTCCAGATTTTCCTCTCAGCCACAACCAGAGTTTGCAAGTGCCAAATACGTCAGCACACCTCAGCATGGTCACCCACATCAAAAGTGGAAGAGGTATTTGGTTTCCTAAAGCCTTTAGAAGGCCTCCTATCAAATGCCACCTCTCTCTCACTCAACACAATGATGATTAAATCTCTGATTTGTTTTCTGTAGGACTGAAGTATCCATAATGTGATTTACTTGACCATGATGGAAGGAGGTGAGTTGTTTTCTTGTTTATACTGTTTGAAGATGTTTGCAATCATCTTGGATTCCTTTCACAATTTCCATATGTGGCCACAGAGAACTATTATTTATCCCTTTACTTGCCCTGTTTTTTCCCCTACACCAAGATTCTAGGTCAGAATAACCTCTTGAATTTGTTTCCTGAAGCACCAAAAATACACAAATGCACATTGCAGTGTTCATTTTTAAGTGGTAAACAACAAAAAGATAAGGAAATAATTTTGATTTTTTAATATGCCTGGCCTATAGGGAAAGACAGTGTCAGGTTGTAAGATATCATAGCTGAGGGGCTTCACTTTGTGTCAATAGGAACAGTTCATTGACCCACTCTGGTCAATTGATCTGCTGGAGAAAGCAGCTGACTTAGTTTCTTACTGTGGGGTACCTTGTTGTGTCTTGTTTGACCTCTTGCTACTAAGAAATTGCATCTGTGTGTTTGTACAACATCATTTAAAATGGCCAATTTTATTGTTTAGCCTTGCCTGTAAAATGTCTTGCCTCAACACCCTAAGGCAGAAGAGAGGAATCTGCAAACATTCCTCACAGCTAACTGGAAATTACTGGGCAGCTCCATGAGCTATGGAAGTCCCTGGGACAAGTCAAGAGAAGAATTGCATCATGATGTGAGTGCATCTTCATTTCTGGGATGAAGCTCCCCAGAACCAGTGGTAAGAACAGAAAGCTCTCAGTGGTGGGAATTGGCTCTTTCTCACTGAAAATTTGTGCTAAATGTGTTCCTCGTCTGCAGGTTCAATTTGGCCCTGAAAGCTTAATTAGTGTTCCTTAGCAACAGGGAAACATCCTGATTGACAAAAGCCGCCGGTTTAGGCCGAGCCTTCAAAGTGCTCACTTCATGGTTATTTTTAAACTCCCCAAATTCACAGCTGAGCATTTCCATTCAGAGTGAAATTCATCAACAACAACAGAAAAGAAACATCCCCAGAGTGATGCATTTCTGAGGAAAATGGGAGGTAGGAGCTCAGCTCAAACTTTGTGATCTACGGCAGCAGCAGTTTTTTGCCTTTCCTCTCTCAATCTAGAGAAGAAAGTGGGGCTACGTGGGTGAGGAGGAAACCAAACAGAGACTTCAACAATTAATGAAAAAGACTATAAATTAAAGAGAGTGAGGAATTAAGTGAAACCATTTGTAGATAACTTGTGAAGTCTTTTGCTATCAGCACCAAAGAGCTTCAGGAGGGACTCAGAAAGCAAAGTGGACAAAACAGTAAAGAAAAATCAAAAGATAAAACCCCCCATATTTATGCGGTTCAAAGTCATAATACTAATGTATGTTTGAAGATATTATTCCATCACCATCAGAAATAATGTCTGGTGGCATACTTGAACAAATCTGCCTAAAGCATTTGTAATTTTTGCATTGTAATAAAATAATAATGATGCTTACACCTCTAAGTATTCAGTTCTGGAAAAATCCAGCAGTAATATGTACTACACATTAATATTTATAAGCGTGAAAAAATGTTGATACCCTTATTTAATTTTTAAACTGAGATTTTGGATATTATTAACTCTCCTGGCAGTATTAAGAGGAATAATTTCATAATTCAGTAGTGAAAAGAACTGCAAATGAACCGTAAGTAAATAGAGCTGAATTATCTTTTGCAAAGATCTCAGAGACTGAGGGTATGCGGGTTGCATGTGAAAACCTGCAGAAATCAGATATATTTAATATGTGACAGACCACTTTTCTCTGAGTCCCCATGCTCAGGAATAAATCTGCAGGCATCCCTCTGCCTCTGCCTGCAGCCCTGTGTCCCAGAACAATGTGACTGCATTGCAGTCACAGGTGCTTTGGTTTGATTTCCTATCCATTAAAAATGGTTTTAGTCTTAACAATTGCAAGGGGGAAAACAAAAATTAATCTTGAACCCAAATGTAGGGAGTGGCAAGAGCACTGCACTCCACGTGGGGAGATGAGACAGGGCATGGGAACACAGCAAGGGGATGCACACAGATTATCCACACCATGCTGGCAGCTCCCTTTGGAGCAGCCCAAGAAGGTTCACACCCAGAAAGGAGCTGTGCCATGCAGAGGAGGTGGGACCTCCTGGTCTAGAGCTGGGACAAAGTAAATTGTCCTTAAAATGTGTGCAGGGCAGATGCCAGCTCTGCAGCAACCAGGGCTTTGTTCTACAGGCCTGCTCCTGTTTGCTCCCAGCATCTGCTCCTGTGAACACAACCTCTGATGCCACCAGCACCCCCAGGGGCCAAATCCCACTCTGTCCCCAGCTTTCCCCTGTGCAGGAAACCAGAAGAACACACCTGGAGAGCCAGCTCTGCAGAAGACCAGAATGATACCCAACAAAAGAAAATGAAGTTTTGGCAAATGGGACAAACCAAACCAACCAAACCAGGACTACACAAAATAGACACCCAGTAGCTGATGCTACCAATGATTAAGACAGAGCAGGAAACAAATCACAAAATCTGGTCTATTACAACTGACTCCATCAGGTTTTAATCTTGGAATCACAGAATGGTTTGGGCTGGAAAGGACCTTAAAGACTTTCCAAACCCCTGCCATGGGCAGGGACACCTTCCACTAGTCCAGGTTGCTCTGAGCCCCATCCAGCCTGGCCTTGGACATGTCCAGGGATGGGGCAACCACAGCTTCTCTGGGCAACCTGTGCCAGGGCCTCACCACCCTCACAGGGAACAATTTCTTGCTAATAATAAATCTAAACTACCTCTCTGCCAGTGTGAATACATTCCCCCTTGTCCTGCTACTCCCTGCCCCTATAAGGTCTTTTTCTGCAGTCTGCTTTGCCTGGATTTAACAGTTGAGGAGAAGGATCTTCCTTACAGTCCTCCCTGGTTGCAGGATTACTGTTTGGGTGTGTAAAGCTAATCATTTGCATAAATACTCCCCTGTTTCAAGCTGAAAGGCTTTTCCTAGGCTGGCATTCCTAGAAATCACATTTTAAAATACCTCAATGTCTTTTTGTATTTATCTCTTTCTTTTAAATGTCTGTTCATGTGCATGTTTTACAATGTACATAATATATTCTTGTAGTAGTAAATATATATAATTCATAAATAAATAAGTGTATATATTGTGGAAGGGACAGAGAGTGTGTATGTGTGTGTGTGTGTGTTTTCAAGGATTTTTACTGATACAGGTGCACAATTACAAACTTTTGGAGATCACTGCTACAGAAGGAAGAAGTGGTGACCTACACATATTTTAAGTCTTAAGTCTGCTGTTGTGTTTTCCACATATTTTGCACATGCATGTATGTGCACAGGAGATGTGCATTTTATATATTACTGCATTATTTTTTGTATTACATTAGCATATTTATTAGTATCTTTTGCATAGATTTACTGAACTTCCTACACACATACATTAAATTTATGCAATATACCTAACAGCACACATATATTTGACACGTTCTGCATTTAGTTGTAGGTAGAACTGCAACTTCAAATTGTTTGACATATCACATTATAATTTACCATTTGCCTTCAGTTATAATTCTGCCAGGCTTTTGAACTCTTTGCATTGAATTTTACATAATTTTGCCCTGTTTCTTTGGAGAGTTTGAGTAAGAGTGATTTAGCCATTTTTTGAGAACAAAACTTGAGAAAAACAGCCAGTGTAACCTATGCTGAAAATTGTTCATCCTATGAACATCTCCAGCCACAATCAGGAGAAGAAATTTAGACAAGAGCAATTCCCCCAAAGTCACCCACTCTTTTTTTTTTTTTCTGTGAAAATATATCCAGATTGGCCAATCCTTTATTTTTTAAAAACATCTTTCACTTTTGTGAATCTGACTCAAATCTTGGCTTTACCAATTGTGATCTCTGAATGGAGCTGAGAGGATAATATGTAACAATAAAGTCACATTTGAAGAAGAATTTTACTTGGATTTTACTTTCCACTTAGCCTTGACTGACAGTGAGTGCGCTCCTATAAGGAGATTTGGGGTCTATTCCTGTGTGAAGCTTAAGGTTAATTTGTATTTTCAAAATGAAGAGCTGCTCTAGAATTGCTTACCAAGACATTAATTTTAAAACATTCACTCACAGAGCCAGGCTGGCACAATGCTGCAATTGCAGAGTGCACATAATGAATGTCACACACACCTTTTAATGAAGATTTGTCTTTTCTTGTGCTTGTCATGGGTTAGCCTCTTCCACTCTGCATCATTTGATGTAAATTCCTGTTCATTTTGCCATCCCTGTTTTTGCTCTGTTGTTGAGAAAGTTGTAAGACAATGCTCTCAAATTGGTTTTTTCCTCTTTCGACACCCATCCTTATCTTCTGTTGCAGTAGAGAGGGGTGTACCATGCCACAACCTGAAAAAAAAAAAAACAACCAAACAACATTTCACAGCCTATTTATATTCTACATCTTTTCATCAAGATAATTGGTTTTTTTGTAGACCAACAGGGAGGGCTGAAAGGGGAGGCATTTCAATGTGCCTCAAATTACTCAACATTTGAAAGATAAGTACTTACCACCACCACCAAATTCCAGCTTTTTTACATCAGTCTTCAAAATCTATTTCAAGTTTTTAAATATATTTAGGATAAATTCATCATCTAAGAGTCTTAAAAAATTCCATGGTTCCAAGTAAGTAAAAAGGTTAAAGAAGAAGAGAAAAGAGGAACAAGTATGGCCAAACTGAGTTAGGAGGGAAGTAAATGTGAAAAGGTGAGACTAAAAGTCATCATTCACTCAGCAGCTTGGAGGGGTGAATTATGGTACCTTAAGGAAGTTGTATAATTTACACTGTTTATGAAAATCACAGATCTTTTCCATGTTCTCACTAGCTCAAGTTTGTCTAGCTAAAAATGACCAAACACATAACTACCACCGGGCAACTCTGGGGTAAAAAATGATCTTGGGCTTCTCTTATCCCCAAATTAACAGAACTTTGTCTAAAAATACTTGGCAGGGCTTCCAAGCCAATGGCAGCTCCTAACTGGGCAGCCTGGACTGGATTGCTCATGGCTGAAACAGGGGCAAGGACTGTGGGTTGCTCTCAGCAATCTCCTGGTTTCCTCCAGGTCCTAATAATCAACCTCCACACTGAAGCAAGGCTGACAGAGAGATCACAAGATTTCTTGCGCTTGATTCAACAAGGACTGTTCCCAGCACAGCCCCAAATCTCTGAAGGAAGCCCAGTGACAGAGCTGCCACTGGACAAAAGTGGTGATTTTGCTCCCACTTGACCACTGGGGCTCACAGGCAATGATTTGTCCTAAATCTCACCAGATCCTCCCAAAGAAAATCTAAGGGAAGTTTGTGAAGCACCTGCTGCTCAAACCTGCAAAGATTAAAGACAAAATGGCTCCTGGATATTTATACAATATAAGAACTCAGTAAACCATCAGGTTCTACATATACATTATAAGAACTCAGTAAAACATCAGGTTTTCCCTTTTCTCTTTGATTTTTGTAACACTGGTCACTGTTTGATCTGTGGTATCAAAGCTTAAAGAACTTGCAGCTTAGTTTTAGTGATTATTTTCAAGTACCTTTCCTGTGGATTAACAGAGATTAGCAAAGGCACATTTTTTCCAAGGTGTGATAGTAAATCCTGGGCTTTTCAGTCTGGCTTGCTGAGAGAGAGATTAAAAATAGGCAGTTTCTTTTATTTTCTAAATTACCAGGGGCATTGGAAGAAATCTGGGATATCAGCTTTAAAATTCCAGTCTCTGCTTGATTCTGGATTCCCCCTGTTCAGGAAGAAGCTGTCTCTACTGGAGACTGGACATTTTTTGTACCTTTATCCTTATACAAAAGATTTAACAACGTTGTGCTTTAAAATGTGAATGCAATTACCTGTGACCTTTATCACTAACACAGGAGCAAAAGGACCCATTATGAAAACATTTCTCTCACATGAGACAACCACAACATGTTTTTGCAAATGCAAAAGTAAAAAAAAAAAAAAATCTTAAAGGATTTGGCATTTGCTATCTGTGGTAAAATAGCTGCAACCATTTCCTGAGAGTCAAAGCAATTCTCGCTCAATTTTAAAGGAGAAAGATCCTGAAAAAAAATAAAATGCTCTCCTCCAAAAGTGCTCACCATACTCTGCCAAGGTCTGTTTGGGGTTTTTTCACACATCCACCAGAAGACATCATTGAGTGTGGCTCTTCTGAGCCCCCCAAAATTGCATTTTCAGCTCTCTTACGGGAGGGCTCACACAGCATGAAGGCACGGAGCTGGGTGATGAACAGATGTGTCCTCCTTTTATTCTGCCAAACCTCAATTTTCATCTCAGAAAAAGGAACCAGCATTGGTGGTAAGAGGGGCCTCAGGCCACATTCCAGCCATCTACACTGGTATATAAGAGGAGCACTTTGCCTTGGTTCAGCTGCTGCTCTCTCAGGGAGCTGGAAGGGCTTCCTGGCTGGCCTGGCTGACACAGACACTACTGTGCTGCAATTGTAGATGCAATGGTTGGCAGCCTGAATATGACCCTTGGAAATTAATAAACCAGCAGAGGTTTTCTGCTTGCCTATGCTGGGTTCAGACTGAAAGAGAGGAAATTTAGGGTGGAGATGAGGAAGAAATTGTTCCCTGTGAGGGTGCTGAGGCCCTGGCACAGGTTTTCCAGAGAAGCTGTGGCTGCTCCATCCCTGGCAGTGCCCAAGGCCAGGCTGGATGGGGCTCTGAGCAACCTGGGATAGTGGAAGGTGCCCCTGCCTGTGGCAGAGGATGGAAATAAATGATCTTTGAGGTTCCTTCCAACCCAAATCGTTCTGTGATTCTATGAAACAGAAGCTGTTGCAGACACTCAAATAATTGCTCATCCCAGAGCCTTTTAATTATAATATCAACAGCAACATTTAGTTCACATGTTCAGGCTTTGTTCATCACCATGGATGTCAGATGCACATATTTGTTGTTTTCTATTTAAAGCTTTTCTGGCTTGCAATGGAACCATCTGACTTCTCCTCTTAGCTCCTACCTACCTCTCTAACTCTTATTCAAACAGGCAAAAAGATACATCTGAACTAGCTGGAGGGGAAGTAATCTCTGAAGAGCAGCAGCCCATGCACTGAATTTTTAACATCTAGTTCTGGCACAACATCAAAGCAGAGCACATCATTATCTTCCTTTTCCAGAACAGGAAAGTAAGGCACAGAGTATCATCATCATCTTGCCTAAAGTCATCCAAGGCAAAGCTAGGAACAGAGTCCCATTGCCAGAACTCTTGTTTATGGCTTTCTGTGCTGGCTAGCAGCTGTCCTCAGATAGTGGACACACTCTGGAAAGAAATATCACTTCTCTTTTTATTTTCAGATGAGTTCCTACTCTAGTGATACCTCAATCTATACAGAGGCCCATAATAATTCCTTCAGTAGCAACACATAAAACTCATTTCCTTTCCAGTTCCCTGATTTGTGGGTTTCTGATCCAAGGTTCACACCTCTGCTGGCAAACACTGGCACAGCTCAACAGTACAGGGAGCATTTAATATGATCTACGGCTGGAAAAAGAAACATTTCAAAAAGGACTCATCAGGATGGCCTCCCTTTGCTGGCCACAAGAAATGATGAAAAACATGAGATGCTGGAGTTGTCATGCAAATGCCAGGCTTGTACTGATGATGGACATTTTCAGCTTTTTCTGAACTGACCATTATTTGTGTGTGAGCCTTTCTTACAACACAGATTTAACTTTGGCTCTGTACCACGATCCTGAGAGTGAACCCTGGTCTGGCAGCTGAGAAAAGGCACTCAAACCCTCCACATCAGGGGGAAACCAAATACAGCCACTTGGACATCCTGGTTCAAGAGATAATTCCCAATGCTTTCCTCTGCTTCAGGGGAACAGTTCAGGGTCTTTCCAAAATGACTGCCAGGATCAACTTCACCAATTTTCATATCTCCAGTAGCAGTGAAAGTGCAGAAGTGGTTTGAAAGTGCAAAAGCATTCCTTAATTGAAAAGAAAAACAAAAACCATGTATTTCCATATAGCAGCTAGCTTAGATGTCAGTAATTACTGGTAAGTAAATGTACCAGAGGCAGAATATTTACAGCACTGCCACTCGACTTTTTTATGCAGTGCCTTTCATCTGAAAAAATCCATTTGCATTAAAATTACTAAAGTCTGTTTCTCTTTCACATTTAGGTGGCATCCATTACTATCAGAAATTAAAAGACTCTTTGTGGGGCACAAAGTCATCAGTCTACTGTTTGAATTTGGGTTTGTCTAAATTTATATAGGCTACAGCCTCTAAGGCTGCCTTGATTATTAACTTCCTATGATTAGTGGGAGTTGTGTAGCTGATTCTCTTCTAAAGTTCAGACAATTCCTCCAGTCTGTCACGATTTTTTCCTTCCTGGAGAAAGACAAATCTTCATTATTAACACTTCAGCATTAACTCAGAGAGTCCATGCTCAAAGACTTCAGAGATTTCAGCCCTCCCTTGTTTCAGAATCCCAACAAAGCAGGGTCTGTTTTGCATCTGCACTAAGATCAGGGACTTCTTGTGTGAGCTGGAGAACACTCAATCCCCCTTAAGCACAGGAAAACAAATTTATCATTCGAGTGTTCCTTTAAGTAGTGCACATGTCAAGGGAGCCCTTTCAAACACTCAATCCCAGACTGTAATACTCATCATAGCTCTTAACAGACAGGTTGTGAATGAAGTCTAAAAAATGTTCAGCTTTCGTCGTGGCATCCACTGCAATAAATTTCATTATTTAGTACAGATGCAGTGCCTTGCCTGTCTTCTGTGCATGTAATGCTTTTGCCCTTGCCACATTCATCTTGTTCCAATAAGTTTAAGTCAGAACTCAGTGTGTTGGGACAACTCTGTCCCAACATCCCAGGGAGCCTATGTGCTTGCTTAAAATAGCCAAATCCTCATCCACAGTGTGACAAATACCACCCACCCGCCCCAGAAAACTCAGCAGAGTGGCGTAGCAGTGAGTCACACTTGCTCAGGACAGCCAGGCTGCCTCCAGGCTGCCTCTGGCATTGATGGATTTGGAAGCAAAGCCTCAGGGAGCTGCCCCCTCCATGTCCAGGAGATGTGCACAGCAAATGTAACACTTGGCTGCCTCTCCTCTGCCTTCCTGCAAACTTTGGGAACCCATGAGATCTCTGCTCCCACTCAGTCCTGCTCTATTTGTGATTGGTGTCAGCACAGGGAGACTGGAGGTGGCTCTCCCCCTCTTCTGACTTTCATCTGGCTGCCACAGCCTGGCACGTTTCTCCTTCCCCACTGCCTGCAGGACCACACTCTAAGCTGAAATAACTCAGCACAAAAAGTTTTGGGAGGACATTTTAACCTGATGATTTTTGGCAGTCTCTTCACTCTTCTGTATTGCTGCAGCTGTAAGGATGGGCAGCTGTGGCTCAAAACATTGGGAATGCTGCAACTCAGACCCACAGCTGATTTGTACATACATATCTATAGCAGGGGCCTGGGGCTCTGAAAACAGAATGACATCAGCAACAAAGAGAAAACACGACACTTTTACCCTTAGGAATGGTCTAGACACAGTTTAGTCAATAAGAGAAAGTTTTTAAACCATAGTGAAGGCAAAGAGCTTCCTGATCTTACATTTCCCTCTATCTGTGCAAGGAAAGTTTTGGGTGCCGGTATGTTTCTAGGTGGAGGACAGAAAAAAACAGACAGGAAAAGACACCTCCTAAAATGAGGTCCAAAGAGGACCTGGGCAGGGATGAGTAGCAAACTTTATTCTCTGCATGTGTATCTCAAACAGAGCTTCTAATTCAAGATAAGTCAGGAGTCCCTTTTTTGTTAACATGTGAAAATCTAAAAAAAAAAAACCAAATTCCTTAAAAGTCAATGTCAATTTTTCATACAGGCATGGGGTCTGCACACAGCAAAAGAGAGAGAAGTGAAAGAAAAGCAGAAAGGAAGGAGAACAGGCCACAACATCCAACACTAAGGACTATGACTCCACTCACCGCAAAACTTAAGAGCAGGTAAAATTCTTCTCACTTTACTTATGAGAGAAAGTGGAGCTCTCTCACACACTTCCTCATGTTCCTTCCTGCTCTTTTCCACTGAGACTTCACTCTTTAGTCAGTTATCTTTGTTGTATGTTTCTTTACATTCAAATTGGCTAACCTTTCAAATTTTGAGGGACTCATTTGCCAAAGAATTCCTGGGGATATAGCTTTTCTTTGATAAAATCCAGAGTGACTAAATGAACAAAGGACAGACCAAATTAACAAAGACTGACTAAAGATAAGATTCTTTCTTTGAACTGGAAATCCTGCTTTACCAGCAACAGTTTTTAAAGAATCCCAAAATAAAATATGCATGTTTCCACCTTTGTGTTCTGGTATATTATTTCTTGGCAACAAAGACTCCCAATTTATTAATATCACAATCTATGTATATGTCTCACTGGGAATTTGGACCTTAGCCTGCAGCATTTCCTACATTTTACCTTAAAAAATCCCAAATGTATAAGTGCCTTTAGAAGTAATTTTCCCAAACCAATCTGGGTTTTGCACTAAGTGTCCGTGCAGCTCTCAGCTCCATGCCAAAGCCCTACAGGAGAAAGGGAGCTGGTGGGGAAAGTGAGACCTGGGGATTTCTCTAGGAAGTCATATAGCCAGGAAAATGCTGGATGTCAACAGACTTCTGTGAGTTTAAATGAGGGAGTAACTTCTCTAAGGAGATGTTCACTGAAGGCTTCAAAGCTTTTTTAGCAAGTTGCTTTACTTTCCAAAACAGTGGACCAGCTCCGGTGAGACTGAAGCGCTAAAGTGTGTGGGGAAGGGTTGGTGACGCTGCAGTTTCTTCTGCTGTGTGCTGCTGTTCTCTGGTGGAACAGAATCCAAAGTTTTCCATGACATTGCAGAGGGGGAAACGTGTCAGTGCTCTCAGCAATGGCCATAAGCCAGAACATGACAAGTTTCACCTCAGCATGAGGAAGAGTTTCTTTGCATTGAAGGTGGCTGAGCCCTGGAACTGCTGCCCAGGGAGATGGTGGAGTCTCCCTCTCTGGGGACATTCCAACTCCACCTGGACTTTTTCCCATGTCACCTGCCCTGGGTGACCCTGCCTTGGCAGGGGGTTGGACCCAATAATCTCCAGAGTTCCCTTCCAGCCATAACAACTCTGTGAAAACAGACACCCCAAAACCACAGTAGATTTAACAGTGCTCAGGTGTGGAAGTCAGGGAAAGGTTTGGGGTGACATTCACATTCCACAAACACTCTGACTGTCTCTAAGCACCAGTAACAGGGTGCCAGGACACATGTGGCAATGCTGTCACCTCCTTGCACACAGCTGAGAGCTGAAAATCCTAAACCAGTGAATCCTGATGCTGCTGAAAATCCCGATGGCTCAACTCCCATCCATGTCTTAGGATGAAATGGGTCAACAATCTAATTAACCACATAACCTTCAAGGTGCTTTAAGCATGTTCATATATTCTCAAAAGCAAACAGATGTAAACAAAACTCAATTACAAACAATAAACCCAAAATGTCCTTTTTGATCAAACCCATGTATTTTTAGTGAGTTTGTGTATATTTGTCTTGTGGCTTCATGGCAAATGAGCTTTAGCCATATCAATCATCAATCCTCTCTAGAAGTGTTATTAAATTATGTGTTCACACTGAGACACCCCAAGCATGTTGGATAATGCAACACCAAATTAAAGCATTGGGTATTGTGTACTACACCATAACTGTATTTATTTAAAAGGTATAACAAGAAAAGGTAGAGTTGAAATTCAAACTGAGTGGAGTGAAAAAATGAAAGCGCTGCCATTGTGGGATGTCATAACAGTAATGAACAAGTGAGAATTGAAAGAATTGTTTGATTTATGCCTTTAACAAGCTTAACCACACACAAAGCAAACTGTCATCGCCTTTTACTCTTTATCTGCAACAATTAGCAGAGCTAATGACTCCTTTTGCTTTCTGTATGAGACAAGATGTGATCCAATCCCCACCGGAGAGGAGTTCACACAATACAAGGAAATGCACAAAGGGGAAGGTGATCCCTTTTATCTCCTGGTGTTTATCTGGAATTATTCTCCCCGAGCCCAGTCAGACACTGTGGTGTATCTCATTATTCGGAAACTGCTTTGGAGCTCAGAACACAACTGGAGCTTTCATGCTGGCCTTCAAAGGGATCTTTTCATGGCTCTCCCTATAATATCCTGAGAATTACACAGATCTCTTTACAGAAACATATGCAAGGAGCACCATGGGTTTACAAAGACTAAGTCCATGAGAAAAATGCATATAAAGTCGACAGAATTACAAAATGAATAAGAGCAGGGAGAGCAGCAGGCATCAAAGAGCTGGGAGTCAGGAAAGCGTTTGATAGAGTGCCTCTCAAAATATTATTTCCCATTGGCTCAGACATAAATACTGTCACAGGAACTGTCTGAAGGACTGCAAACATGGAATAATAATAGACAAGAGGGTTGTGTCTCATATGTTTCCTATAGAGACAAGGGGTAGCTCTCATTTCATGGAGCATCTCTACTTGTGATGTGTGAGGGGGAATAAAACAGCTGGTTAATAAAATATGTAGATAACATTAAGTTGAGAGCAGAGGGTAGAAAAACACAAATGAGAGCAAGAGAAATAATACCAAGAGCCCTGGAGAGCTTAGAAATATGGGCAGGAAATAAGTGAGATGCAGCTCTTGGAAATTGGTGTACTAATTTATCAGGGGAGAAATGGCATTCACTGGAGGGAAAAGTATGGAGAGCAATAATGCTGAAAGAAGAAGGAGAGGAGGAAAGCAATGATGCATTTGCAGTTTGAGAGAACAGAAAAGGCTGTTAGGGTTTTATGGCACTGTCCTTGTGGAGCAGTGAGCACCAAGTGGAAGATTCCCTTTGTGCAGCTACAGAGAGGGAAAATGGGGAATACTGATCCTGATGTTCACCAGTGCCAGGTGTGACCAGCCTTCCCTTTAGAAAACTCCTCCTTGGAGCAGAGGCAGGTAAATAGAATCATCTCACTTCTAACCCAGGCAACACAGTGTTCACACAACTCTTACATCTCGTCCTGAAGCACCAAACATAAGAACTCATCCTTGGCACTTTGTTCTGGTTTAACTCCTACACTGCTAAAAACCCTGGATTTAGGCTGACATGAGACCAAAATAAAATGTACTGTTCATTTCAGGACATTTTATCACCAGAAAATTACTGACAATTAACAAGGAATTATGAAGAGCAAGGGATCCAAGGGTTAAGATGTGTGGAGAGATAAAAGAGCTGAATGTATGTCTTCAATAGATAATCACAGGGATCAGAGTATAGGTGTAGCAGGGGGGTGGGAAATCTCAGAAAGGGATGAGAAGCCTCAAAAAGGCAAAGCCCCTGTGCAGCTGAACTATCACCAATAAAGTATTCCTGTAAAAAGAGAAATGCAGGTTGAGTGTTGTGGAAGCAACCTCAGCAATATCAGCAGGTCTATCCAATGAACAATGCAGCAGAGAAGTCTGCAGCAGGCAGTGTCCATATGGGATAAACCTTAAAACTGGAGTTGTCAACTGTTGTCCTCTCCCTGGAAGAGACAGATCCAGGATAATTGAAACCAGCTGAGGATCTGTTTTTCTAGCTCTCTTCTAGCCTTAGTACACGTGGCACTAAATTAAAGATGGCAAATACCTTTTTTGGGACAACTAACTTCCCCAGGAGACAATTCTTGACTTTTTAATGGTATTTCTAAGTGGGTGTAAAGCACCTAGAGCCCACTTCACTCCTTTGGCTGCCTGTTACTGCCTCAAATACTTCATGCAGCCCGCAATGGTGGGACCCTCTGAATCCCCTGCAATATCAGTTCTGTTGTTAGGTTCAAAATTAGGTGGGATCAGTTGAAGACAAGGCCAAATCAGCCTTGAAGTCTGTGTAGTCTCCTTTTAAGGAGACTACACAAGGAGATATCTCTGAATTTGTATTCACAGCCACTGAAGGGGACATGGTGAAAGCAAGTGATTTGTCCTTTCTGAGAGTGAAGTCCAACGTGGGGGAAGTTGCCCCTGAAGCAATGAATGAGATATTTATATTTCAAAGCCTTTGATGTTCTCCAACATCCTCCTGGATAATTACTCAATCCCTTATCAAGAGTTTGCTTGCTTGTGTTTCACAGCTCATGAAAAGAAGATACTGCAGCAAACACCTTCTCCTCCTACAAAAATAACCAGAAGAAAAGTCCCAAACATGCCTGTACCTCAACACAGACTTTTGGCAATCCTCCTCAGCAGATTCCTTCCAGGATTCTCCATGCATCCCAGGCTCTGGGCAATGTTCCTCCAGTCAGCAAAGGTGGTTCTGGCATTGTCCTGTTTGGCATTTCAATACCATCTCTGGGCTGACTTGATGAGCAAGCAAAAAGGCAAAGACATGGAGTTATGCAATAATAACAGATTGACAAATTATGAGAAACAAATCTCCCTTTTTTTTTTTTTTGGGGTAATAAAAATGGAACATTTAATTTCCTCTTTGCCTCTAATTGCAAAGTGATGCTTTACAAACATTCCTCAAAGCATTAAAATCTATGGCTAAAAATAGAGCACAGCTGGCAAGCTGAGTATTTCTTACTGACACATAGATTTATGACCTCACTGGAAATACCTTGGGTAACAACAAAACCAATAAATTATCCCATCAGCAGTATAATTGTCACCCTGCAACTTCAGTGCTATTAGTCAGCATTGCATCAGCTGTGAATGAATATCAACTATATCAAGGCTTCCTTTCAATTTCAAAATGAAAATGGTAACATCTCCTAATCTCCTTATTGTTGCCATTTTCAAAGATAAATGTTCAAGAAGAGCCCCCCATCCTGGACAGGGCTGGGAGCACCAGAGGGAAGGAATATGCCCAGTGAATCTGTTTTTTACCACACAAACTTAGCTCATCTACCCATCCAACAATTGAAACTCTTTCCAGTGCCAGTTCCTCAGACTTTATATTTGAGACTTCCTTCAGTATTTTGAGTAGTGTATTGTATGAGACTCATCCCCCTCACCCCCCCCCCCCCCCCCCCCCCCCCAGGCATTCTATCTCTTACCAGATGTGGTGGGGCAGGGTAAATTTTGGGGGAAAATGCATCCCTCAGCTCATCTTAGCACTGAAATGACTGGAGCACAAATCAGCTGCGCTTGGATGAGTGTCTGGGTCAGGCAGCATCCCTGCAATGCAGATCAGCCTCACCAGCTCCCTGGGAATGTTGTTGACAGTGTTAGTTTTCTCCATCTGAGTTTTTTAATCACAAGAACCAGGGTGTTAGAAACCCTGCCATTCCTTCTCGTTGTGCATTTCCTCACTGTGTGGCCCTGGCTCTGCACCAGACACTCTTCCAGCAACATTTGTGACCATTCCCCTGGGACAGTGATGCTGTTCTACCTGCCTGGGTTAAACTAGAGACAGCGACAAAAAAGTGCATTAACACAGGGGCAATAAGGAGGTGAAACATTACAGCAAAAGTGCATAAAGATAAGGCTTCAGCTGGAGTTCAGCTTAATGGAGTGCAACCCTAGTTGAGGATGAACCAAACTAGGAAACATTAAATAATGACCTTTGGGCTTTTGGTAGCAGGGAAACAACACAGAGGGCAGAGAGCTCCCTAAGGCAGGAACTAGAAAGGCTGGGCTGTGTTTTTCTGGGCTGGAGCCTTTGCTAGATCAAACACTGGGAGCTGGCAGCCGCAGGGCGAACAGACTGTGTTGGAGCTGCTTTTCATTGAAGTGTCAACAAGCCAGTCTGTTCCCCAGCTCAGACCAATTGTTGCTTTTGCTGTTGCTAGGATCTGGCATCCTCAAAAGGGGCTTATGGGGAGCCTCTAGGAGGGGCACTGGCACTGCTGAAATTCCTCAGGATCAAATGACTCCTGTTGAAACTGCTGTCTAAAGTGTGATAGTGCTCCACAAACACCAGGAGAAAAAGCTGCAGGAGAAGCCTCCAGGAAATCATCTCTTGGGCAATGTCCCCTTCTCCTGTGCCACCCTGAACTCTGGGAAATCCCATCTTCATCAGTCTTTAAGCTGCCTTAGAAATTTCTCCTGAGAGAGAGGAAGCTCTGAGTTCAAGCACATCATATCCAGATCAGGGCAATGATTTTAATTACAGATTTCTCTTAGGGGATTGGACTAGCTCTGAGGCAATGGTGTGGAGGGGACAAAGGGTCTGCTAACAAATCCCACTGTCTACTATGCTTCAGTGTTCACCAACACACATTTGGGAACAGGAGGGAAGGACTTGAGGCTAGTGCTGGAATAACCTGGTCTAGTGGAAGGTGTCCCTGCCCATGGCACAGGTTTGGAACTGATGATCTTTAAAGTCCCTTCCAACCCTGACCATTCTATGATTAAAACATTTTCACAACTTCTTTTTCCCTGTAACAGCTGTTCAGGGCAGGAGGATGTACACTCCTTCCAGGCAGATTGGGTCTTTCTTTGACTTCTAAATACCTGGGGTGAATCTATCAATACTTTGGAGATGATCAACACTGCACTTTTGGAAAAAGGGTGTCAACCTTTCCCAGTACTGTGGCAGAAAAGTGCTGCTGGAATAAGCTGCAGGGGCTCCCTGCCCAGCCCTTCATTACATCCCTCCACTAAAGCTCAGTGTTTTGATTTGGTTCAATGAGCAGGAATGAAACATTTGAACTGAAGAATGGCCAAGCATTTTGTTTAAGTCAAATGAAAAATCCCGACCTTTCCAAACACGCTGCTCCCCGAGCAGCTGAATTAATGAAGCCTGTTTTCTAATGACTTTTTTCCCTTCATTCTGCTTTCCCACCCCCCTGCCCTGGCATGATTTT
Organism: Agelaius tricolor; assembly: GCF_023055355.1. Lineage (NCBI taxonomy): Eukaryota > Metazoa > Chordata > Aves > Passeriformes > Icteridae > Agelaius > Agelaius tricolor. The sequence goes on from NW_027269263.1 coordinate 13,397,399, forward strand.
GGTTCCCTGATAGCTAATAAATGGGAAGGAGGAAAGGAGGGAAGGACAAATCAACCTTTGCTTTAAGAGGAGCACTAAAACTATCTCTCATGCCTGACTGTCAATTTTCAAAAAATCTCTAGGACTGCATCTCTGAGGACACTATCCCACGACAACCTGGAATGGAAGGAACTGGTCCATGTATTTCAAAGTTATTAAGCTTAGAAAATTGAGTGTATATGCACAAGGACTGGTAGCTAAGAATAAAAATATCCAATTTTCTTTGTTTCTCCCAAAATGGCAGCATTTCCTTTTTTTATCACTATGTTAATCAAATGCCAAAACATCAATTGCTCGCTCTGGTCATAACTGTGGCAGTGTGGGCATTTCTGTGGTTCCTGTGACAAAGGCAAGATGAGATAAACCCATGAAGGACATGTCTGAAGAATACATTGATCCATCTGCTATGGACCTTGGAGTGATGGAATCTAGACCAATAACTCAGAAGGCTGCTGGAAGGATGTCTATGATTCTATGTCAACTCTGTTCTGGATGGAAAAAATGACCCTTCAGTAATTTTTCCAGAAAACTATTTTGAAAACAAGATCAATGCATACACTGGCCTCTTTTTCTACTAAATAAATAAGTGAAAACAGGATCTTATATGGCAACAAGTCATATCAGTGTAAACCTGGAGAATGATATTGCAACCTGTTCCTCTTTTATAGTCTACATGTTTTGAGGCGCCAGCTGTGTGGATTTCTCCCTTAGAAGGATGACAAGGCAGTGGTTCAAGACGTTCCTGATAATTTGCCAGCACAAGGCAAAAAGATTTGCAAACATCTTCAACCATGATCTTACAGGAATTGCTGAGTTCTCCATACTAAGTTCTTCAAAAAAAGTCTTTGTCCTTGTGTTGCAGTTCAATAATTATGTGGTTCATTTTATGTCATTCAGGGGACCTTGCAGAATTCCTTATTGTGACACTGCTGCAGAGTCAGGACAGCAAGAGAGGTTCAGGGAAGGGAGGAGATGGAGCTTGGTGGAGTCCCTCAGCTTCACCTCTTGGGACAGGAGGAGGGGGCTCTTCCAAGAGGCGTAAAGGGTGGGAGCTGCACATCCTGTGAGGACAGTATGCCACCCCAGCAAGAGCTGTTCTCGTGTTCATGAGCCCCGTGAAGCCATGGAGAAGGTAAGCACATTATTTACCTCTCAGAGCCAAGCAGTTTAACTGATGCACTTTTTAAAAGAGTGCGTGAGATCCCACACAATGTGCCTGTAAATACAGAGGCACTCCCTGCACACATGGAGAATCCAGCACTCTCAGGGATTCCCTGGATCCTTGCTGTGAAACTGGAGAGCAGAAAAAGTGCCACAGTTCATACAATAGTGACACATGCAGGGCACTTTCCAAGTGGAAAACCAAAGCCTGGTGGCACCTGTTGAAAATGTCCAAGGAAGAAAAGGTGTGTTTGTGTTAATCCTTGTAAATATTCCTGAGAATGCTATTTTGGCCACACAGATGAGGCTGACCATACACAACCTTGGCAGAAAAGGAGTTTCCTTCCCAAACATCTGGCTTTCATCTGGGCAGACACACTCAGCCAGGCCATTTATTTTATGAACCTCACTGCACCTCTGTGCCTGAGCCTCTCTGCCTGTGTGGGCAAGCAGGGCTGAGTGTCTGCTGTAGGTTAAAAAATTCACAAATTAACTTAATTAGCTCTGCTTCCACCTACAGTGCTACAAGTGCAGAGAGATTTCAGTAACTTAGTGAAATGACTGGTGGGTTTATACAGGTGTTAGTGAGAGCACAGCTGAGCCCAGAGAAAATATTCACATAGAAAAAATTCACAGAGAGTGGAATCTAATGCATCACAAAACCCCTGCTTGTGCAATGGATGTCACTGGGCATTAAAATACATTATGAAAATCTGAAAAACAGATAAATTTGTTGCAAGTATCATGCTGGAGAGAAAAAGAAGATGTTTAAACATCCACCCCTGTCACCATGGTATTTTCTGAAAAATCCCTTTGCCAGGATTTCTTCTTCTGGAAAGCTGGGAAGCTTCAGCTTCTCCATGTTTTGCTGCCCTAGAATGTGGTCTGGAGATTGTTTATCCAAACATGTGAATTGTTTTTAATAAATGACCAATCACCATCAGCTGTGTTGGACTCTGAGGAGTCAGTCAGTCACGAGCTTTCATTTTCATTCTTCCTAAGCCTTCTGATGCATCCTTTCTCTTTCTTTAGTATAGTTTTAAGATAGCATTCTATAATATAATATAATATAATATAATATAATATAATATAATATAATAATAAATCAGCCTTCTGAGAACATGGAGTCAAATTCTCATCTCTCACCTCATCCTGGGGACCTCAAAAACACCACACATCCCACCCTGCCACCTTTGGAGTTCCAAGCTCAGTGCCTGCACTAGGTATTGGAATTAAACAGAGGAGTGAACCACAGCCTCCCTGCATTAGAGGAGGCAGGTAAGGACAGAAGTAGCCTGGAATGACACATCACGACCAAAAAAACATGCAGATTTGTTTTCCACATAAATCTCTGCTGTTCCTCATCAGAAAGGCAAAAGATGGGCCTGTGTTGATGAAATGACTGGGAAGCTCCTTAGTTTATCAACTAGCAAATGGCTCCAGCAGGGGTAAAGGCAGAAGGTATATGGCTTGCTTGATATAATACCTAAATTATATTTATGTTGTGTTATCATGCTATGCTACATTACATCATATTATCTATTTTATGGTTATATACATGTACACATACAGATATCTAATAGATATATGTCTGTGAACAAATGAATGGTCAGCAGGATTCACCAAGCCCTTAAACCAACAAGGTTTATCAGTGCAAAACACTCTCCTTGTCTCAGGGGGATCAGATCACTGAAGCAGGTATTGCATTTGAAAATCTGCTCTTTGCTCCTCCAGACTTTCTAATCAGAAGAGATCAAAAGTGCCTCTGTTTACTGATGTATGTGCAGCCCTCATGTTTTCCTTCCTTTAATTTTGTGGGCTTTGGCACTGCAGCTGGTAAGTGAGCCCTCTTCCTCTCACTTTAGTTTGCAGATCTCTGGCACATGCAGGCTTGAACTGCAGGGAGTAGCAGGAGGAAAACTGTGCCACTGAAATTTGTGGCTGCTCCAGGAACCTGTAGCACAGTTCAGATATTGAGTGCTCAGTGGAACCTGAGCACACACTTCTTGCTAAGTGGGTAGAGAAAGAAGAATGACAATAAGCATGGTCATTTCAGCACTTCCTCACACAATTGTTCTTCCTCTGCCTTTTCCAGGCACAGCCCTTCCAGCAGGTGCTTGTGGCTGCTTGCTTTGATCAAATAGAAGGAAGCAGTTTTCTTTAATGTTGTGCGTGGTGGAAACAAATTCAGGTGATATTTCAGAAGTTCCAGGTGGTGGTTCCCACTCTCAGGATCTGCTTGGAGAAGCAAAGGGCTCCTCAAGTTCAGTTGGGAGCAGCTCAGAGATGAATGAGGTGAGCTTGGGTTGGCAAGTCTGCATAGGCTGCTTTGCCTTGGGCAAGTCTCTGTGCCTCCCAAACAAAGGATTTCTGGAAATTCAGCATGCAGGGCACTGGAAGTTGGCTTGGAAGAACACAAAGAAGAAGCTGAGGGAGCTGACTGGGACCTTTCTGGTATTTACCAATCTTCTTCCCCCAAAGGGAACTGATATTAAAACAGGTCCACCAAGGGGAAGGGAAGGGCAACAGAAAACAGCTAAGAGTAAGAGCACACAAAGTACAGGAATTAAACTTACTGGCCTTGGGCAAGTGGGAAACCTGAGAAAACTCAGGATCTCATGCAAGCTCTGACCATGCAGGCTCAGGAGTACTTCCAAAATAAACATGGAGAGCATGTGAGCACCAAGCTCTGCTCTGGGAGGGTGGAGGGAGTGAGAAGGGAGCAGTTCAGAAAGGAAGAGCTGGCAGGAACTCAGGAGGCAAAATGGTGTCTAGCACCACATGACAACAACATAAAAACTGCTCTGTCATACTCTTACAGGGACTGCCTGGCATTTTTCCTTAGGTTCAAGGCTCCAGTGACTGCCTGACATTCTTCCTTGGTAACGGACTAGTTGTGAGGGGTGCTGGCACAGACCTTTCTTTGTCTGTTCTCAAACTCAAAAAATCTGAGCTATGACCACTTGAATATATTTTTTAAAGTGATGTACAGCAAAACAGGAAATAAGTTAAACAGAGATTGAGTTGTTCATTTAACTCTCCCACCTGTTCTTCCTCCAGGCACATCTCTGGGTGACCTGACTGCACTTTCCAGGAAGGAGTAATTCTGGACTTCTTTCTTGGCAAGAAGGTCTTGCACTTCCCAATCATAGAATCATCTGAAATCAGAGAGAAAAGGATTTTGAAGCCATGATCACATCACCCTACATAACATGGACTTTGGATATGAAAAACAAAAATTTCATTCATATTTTGATAATTGAGCTACAGGAACTTCTAATGTCTTATAAATTTGATTACCTACAATACTGATTTTTTGAGCCAAACAGGATGGTGTCCCTGTGTGGGGAAAAAAAAATAGGAACAAAAGTGGTCAAATATCCATTAAATCTCAAAATTCAGCCAGTTGCCATTAGTTTCTCAGATAAGTGTGTGTCTGTATTTGCCATTTAATTAATGGGAAAATCATTTATAATCAATAGTGGCAGTAGTTAAAGAGTGCAAAGAAGAGAAACGGTGCAAAAATTTTGAATAAACTTGATTGTAACAGGTTGGAATTTCTGTTCTTATGTACATACACACACAAAAAAAAGAGCTCCTAAAATAACCATACAGTAGTATGCACTTTAAAGGCAAAACAGAAAAGCAGCAGCCCCAAATCCCACCAACATGAAGTGACCTCTGAACTCTCATCCAGGAAAAAGCTGGGAGAACTGATACTTCTGCACACAAACCAGTTATGTCACTCTGCTGGAAGATGCTCCCTGTGGGACTGTGAGCCAGGTACAGCATCCCCAAACATTCCTGGTGTGTGGCTCCGAGCAGCTGGACAAACCTCCTGTGGAAATGTGCAGGTATCTCCCATACACTGGCTGAAGAAGGCTGTCACAGCTGCCCAGAGTGGGTAGCAAGGTAAATCCAGGCATGTGCAAATGCACTGGGGAAAGAAGTTCCTGGGGCTCCTGGGAAATTGCTGTTCTGCTTTCCTGAGCAGGGAGAACAGCACGAGGCAGCACAGAGAATTTAGAATCAATTAGGCTGGAAATTACTCTTAAGATCATGAAGACCAACCACAGGCAGTACAGAAACCTCCTGGCACACTGCAGGGTGGGAAGCTGTCAGGAAGGGCCAAGACACCTCGGGGTCAGCTGGCACAGTGGGCAAGGGGTGCCAGTCCAAAAATAATTCAGCTTTGCCATGGACAGGACCCTGGAAGCCACAAGAACCATTAGCCCCGACTATTGTTTGACATGTGGGAGCAACTTGCTCACTGAGTGTTTTGACCTTCATCAGGCCATGTACAGGAGGCAATATTTTGTAATCTGCAAGCAAATTGAGCTACTTCTTAGCTTGAGTACAATAGGTCAGTGCCCCACTGCTGAGCATCACACTTCCAGTGCCATCATTTTTCTTTCACCATGACAAAAACATCCAGAATTTGATTATAGGTGCATCCCGGATGATTTGTGCAATCAGTAACCATAAGCTATGGTTTCAGAGATTAAGAGATGCCCTATAAATTATGTACACACAGAACACGGCAGCTGAAACATTTCTAGAAAACAAATCTTAAATCAGACTTGTTTGTAGAGCCCCTGGAGATCTCATCCTTCCCCAGAATAAATGAGTAGGGCTAAAGACATCTCTGTGGTTTGCATGCTGCCAAATCAGTGCATGTCACAAGTGAACTTGTGGCTCCTACATTACACTAAATTTGGGAGCCTGGGTTTTGCAATATAAATATTTTGAGAAAAGAACAACTATCTCAATGCTAAAATAATATAACTTCAGTCTGGGTCGAGGAACTAACAGAGGAAATTTTGCCATGTGAAACCCGACAGTGCCATAATACACTTATAAACAGAACTAGTCTGGGTTAAAGATGTATCCCAAACACTAAACAAAGGTTACCTCACATATAAACAAAGACAAAAAATAAATGTAGGGAGTCATGAGTTCCACTTTGAGGGAAGATGAGCTGGCTAATGTAAAGAAAGCGTTGCCTTGGCTCGGATTGGCACTACGCCATTTATGACCTCATTAAAACAAAAACAAACAAACAAAAAAAAAACAAACAAAAAAACCCCAACTTTAGTTCATACATTTTTCTGAGTCATGGAGATAAACCAAATGAAGGTAACTGGAGTAGCCTTTAGAAGAGTCAGCCTGAGAATGGTTTTTCCTTCCCCAGAGGTTTCCCTGATGCTCCTTCTGCCAACTAAAGCCAGCACATCTGCACAGGCCCAGGTGAGTGGTGCTGCCACCAGGCCAAATTCCTCTCCTTCCTCCTCCAGACCCAGACTGGGAACTCCACAGAGGTATTCAGGGGTCAGGGAAATTTCCCTGCTATTAAAAGTTTCCCTCAAAATCAAACCTGAAGCTTTTGATGTCTTCGTTCTACATTGCAAACTAACAAAGGGGACAATAATAATTAACCCTGCATTTCAAATGTTAATTACAGAGGCATAGGTCTGATAATAAGAAGTACATTTCCAGTGAACTTTAATTAACCCCAAAGCCTTGCCTTACTCTACTTTTAGACTTATTACTACACAACAGAAAAATTTATGATATTTGGATTTGAAACACAAATGTAATCTAAGGACAGATGAGTTGTAAGATAAAGAACCATCAGTTTGCCACTAAAATATTTTGCTTGAATGCACAGTTATATCACTATTACTCAGTACATTTGAGTTATTATTTACTATTTTTGCTGATACTTAAACACAGGTAGAACAGCTCCTGGGAGCAGCACACATGATGAGACTGTCATATATAAATATATATTTAAATCCTATGTACACGGGGGGCAGCTCAGGTTAATCGAATGCTGATTGAGTGTTCAGTTTGGCTGAATGCTCCAGACATACCTACATTCATCACTTCCAGGGTGAAAATTCATCTTGCTCTCACTAGTTCTTTCCTAATCAGCTGACTGCTCAATTCACTTGATTGCTCCCTCTGACCACACTATGGCTGGCTGCATCCTTTGCCTCCCAATCACGCTAATTGACCTCTTAGTCAAAAATATTCCAGGTTTCAGTGCTCTGCTCACAGCTAATTGCACTCTAATGTATAATTTTGGCCAAGCATTTAGTGTGCATTTCCAGGATAGGCACAATATTTTAGGAAGCACTTGAATTAGAGGATTAGTGGAAATAACCTGCATGAAGACACCACGTGTGGTCCCATGATCCTACAAAACCCGGGAGACAGCAATTAACTTAGGGTCTGTCCAAGAGCTTGGGCAGAGAGCACAACTGGGCCTGTATAAGAAATCCCAGTGTTTCAAACAAAATTTACCAACCCAGTTCAGTGCCAAGCTAGCATCCATCCATGGAAAACTGTTGGCCTCTCCCACTTACCAAAATGAGGATCTCTTAGAACCCCACCATGTCCCCTGAGCTCTCCACGTGCTATCCAAAATGAGAGTTATTAGGAGCCAACGAGATTTAATACATAAATTTAAAAGCAGGGTATCAAGGAGTGACTCTGCTACCACTAAAGATTAAAATAACACTGTGTGCACAATTTGCACAAACAGCAGGGAGCAAGCTGGATAGTGCTGGGAAACTTATCTTTGTCAAGAAAAGTATCTGTTGTCAGAAGATGGAAATTAATTTGGGAAAGTGCATTCCAGTCAACACTTTGTTTGCATTACGTGCTGCTAGTGCAAATTAAGCACCATATAAAGTTTACCCAAGGTTGTTAAAGGTTTGTTTGCTGCCAAGAAATTGGATTCTTAACACTAACCATTTCTGACAAATCAAGGAAATCCAGTATGTAAAAACAGCAAGCAATTTGCTTACTGAAAAAATGTACTGTCCTCTATATTTAGAGATTTACCTACAGTTTTGTTCCAGATCTACTTTTAAAGGCATAGAATTTTGCAGATCTGACCTTATTCCAGATGACTCTGGAGAACTAGGAAGCACATCACAGAGAATATGTGCTTAGAAAGCAGAAAAACTCAAAATGTGAAAAGCAGAATTTCTGTGAGGTTTTCCCAAGAGGTTGCCTTGTGTTACCCTGCACCTGGTGTAAGCCCAGAGACCCCACCTGCACACCCAGAGCTGGAACTCCCTGAACCCCTGCCTGCAACACTCAGAATATTTCTTAGTTTTCAGAGTTGTTAAATTAATACCAGTAACAACAATACCAATAATGTTGTGCTAATAGGTCTTCACACAATTTGAAGGGACAGCAGAGGGCATATGTGGTCTTACTACCAACAAGGATCTATTTGAGAGAGCTCAGAAATAGAAACTTTAGCATCTTCTATGATAACAAGCACGGGAAGGAGAGAGCTGTTCCTGGCTGCTTAATTATAACTTGTAACAATGGTAGGGCTCCCTGTGAAGGTGCTGTTAGAACCTGCACAGCCCAACCAGCTCCATGAATCCAACAAGAGGTCAAAAGCAAGATATTCATTGAAATCTTGTGTCATTCTGAGATAATTTAGGGGCACCTCATCTTAGCTAAAATGTGTTCCATGCTCAGACAGGGCTTTGCCTGAGCTCCCAGCTGATGGAGGTGGATGAGAGCCCCTGCACCCATGGGGATCAGCCCTGTTCAAGGCTCCTGCTGCAGAATTTTGGCCAAGAATCAGGGATTTTAAAGCTTTCCATTGGTTCTGGTATGCTCAGAGAGAGGCTGTAGCATCTCTGTGTTTTGTCCCATTTCCCCATTTTTCATCATTTAGACCTGTGAAATTCTTCCAGCACAGCTTTGCTAAGCTGAGGACTTAACACCAAGGAGAGGGACCTGGCAGGCCTGACTGAGGAAAAGATTTGGAAATAATAGAACACACTAATTTATTTTTTTCCTTCTAATTCCTGTGGCAGCACTCCCATTGGGTGAGTGCTGCTGTACCTTCAGGGTCCAGTATACAGGTGGAAGCAGCAGCAGCTTTGAGACAGTTTGAAATGCAGTTTCTGTATTTATCCATCTCTCCAGGGGATGTGCAGGTGCTGTTGAGGATCACGTTGCTATGGCTACTCCTGGAGCACTACCTGAGCCCACTGAGTGCCAAAGCCAGCCCAGGAGGAGTCTGTGAGAATGGCAATCAGCACAGTTAATGCAAGGCAGAGCTGCTCTGAGCCACCATCCTCAGCAAACACACTTTGGGCAGGTGATGGTTTGGGATTTGCAGTCCTAGAAGCACCTCTTGGGAGAAAAAAGATTTGATTCACTTTTATTCCAGTTCAGTTTCAGGCAGTTACAAAGAGCCAGGATGAATTCAGCAAGCCAGGCTGGGGGATACAACAATCATGGGCCAGGAGGATCATGAACAACACTGCTCAGGTGCAGATGAGCATGAGCATTTTCTACCACTCACATGCTTTTTTTGACTTCTGTGTTTTTCACCATGCACTGCCTGGTCTGCTTTTCTTTCAGCTGCCCACAGGCATTCAAAAATGAAAACAACAGTTATGGAACTGAAACCTGTAATGCCAGCATTCCGACTGAAGACACCATTTTCAGGGTGTGAAAATTACATTTTAAATTGTCAGATTGACAGGACATGTGTGCACAAGCATTGATAGACTCATAAATGCATTGGAAGGGACCTTACAGATCATCTCATTCCACACCCTGCCATGGGCAGGGACACCTCCCACTAGCTCAGGTTGCTCCAAGCCCTGTAAAAATCAATGACTCCTGTTAAAAGGTGATATGCAGATAAGGCCATTACATAAAGCAGTTTCTGAAGGATGAACATATAGAAGTAAATAAAATGGGAAAGTTGTAGACTGTGCCATGACTCTGCCTTGTCTTTACTCAAGCCAATCAAGAAATTACCAAGGTGTTGAGAAAATGTTGTCATTGCTGCTGCTATTTCTATGAGCACCAGTAAGTGAAGAAATTATTATCCTGACCCAAATTTCTGACCAGAAATTCCAAACCACCATTCACAAACACACGTTCACAAAGACAGCCTTCTCCTGAGAGGAGTGGGAACTTCTCTGGTCTCCTGTAAATACAAACACATGGCAAGAACTCACACTTTCCAGAACAGAATGGGACACCTGACACTATCCAAGTACATCCCTGCCTCCCTTTCCTACCTGATTCCCACAATGGTTTCCAGAGATGTGTCATGAGTTCATTGAACTGCCCTCTCCTAAAACATATTATTCCATCTGGTGTTATATACTGCTTATATTTTATTAGGTATTTCTCTGATGGAATAAAAATACTCATTATAGTGCTGTAGAAAGCTGTTACAGTGTTTGTTTTGTGCTTGGTTACACCACAGCAAGCAGGACAAGCAGGATTTAAAAGATAAGAGGCTTTCAGTGCATTATTGCTCTGAAGACAACCATTGCTGTTATGATTTCTGTTACATTTATCCCTAGAAGCCCCACCAGGATTGTACTAGGCAGTTCTGAAATCCACAATATGAGATTTGTAACAGACTTTTTTCCCATCCTAGCACATGAAGCAAAGACAGACACAGAAACTAACGTAACTTCCCCAAGGAATCATCTCTGTAGGGATAAAATCACATCTCCTGCCTCACCTGAAGTCCTCATCCACCAAACTGTGCATCATCTCTGCTTCTGCTTTGTATCTTGTATTACTTCTAGTAACTTCTCCACAGAAGACATTTATTGGGCCTTTCAGGTTACATCAAACAGCACAAAAGGTACAGATCTGTACCACTGAAACATCAGGATTATTTGGCCATCAAAGGATGCAAAAATTTTCAGAGACTCCAGTGCAGTCACTGGAGGAGGGATGAAGAGAAATAGCACGCATGAAATAACTCTGCATGAGGAGAAGTCATGTGTCTCCCTGCAAATCTGTGTTTCAGTGCTGCCTGGTTCATTCCTCTTTCCAGGTGCAAACCAAGTTCTCAGCATAACCCAAAATGTTAGGTGCAAACTTTAGTCCTCCCCTGCCCACCAACAGGCTTGGTGATGATTTGAATGAAGCTGTTTTGGCAATATTAACAGGTTGATATTCACCTAAGCAAGAATCTGCTTTTACAATTTAGCAAACTTTACTGGGGGTCAGTGGGATATGGGATATGGGATATGGGTTCCCCAATCGCAGGAACTCACTGTTCCTGAGGAATTCTCATATCCCTGTGTGCAAAAATCCCCAGCACTAAAAAGGCAGCAACACCTTTGCACTTTGCTGTAAAGCAAGAAACAGTGCACAGAAGTATTATCTAAGTGCAAGAAAAAATGCCTCTGACCCAGAAAATCAGAGGCAGTTTTCAAAGAGATGCATCTGTCTCCAGTGAGTCCATGTGCCTGTGCACAAGGGTGTGAGTGTTTCAACAACCATCCTGGTGCATTTTTATGGATGGCAAAGTACAATTTCAACTGGACTTTTCTTCAACATTAAAAAAAACAATTTATGAGATATTTTTGCATGGTTTAAAGACATACTCCTCACTTGGTGTGTAAATGCAGTTTTCACTAACCCTGTGAAAACTGCTCAGAATAGAAAGATAGGGAGAGAACTTGACAGAACAGGAAAATATTTTTCCTCAAAGGATGAATCAGAGTTTAAATTTGGTGATGAAAATAAAAGGAGCATGTGGAGAAAATCAGAATAAGTACATTCTTTGTCATCAAAGAGCATAAGTTGCTGCTGTCCTGGAGTTAGAATGAGCTCAAAAGCATATTACAGAAAAGAAAAGGATTTCCACAAGATTTCAGGGGTGGCCAGACACCTCTTCCCCTGAATGCTGACCTGGAACACCTGCAGAACACTGGAAACATCCCCCAACAGGCTCTTGTGCCAAGGAGCAGCTGCCCTGGAGAAGGATGTGAGGGTCAGGCAGGAGAGTTCACTCGACTCCTGCTCAGGTTTTGGCTAACCCAGCCCATGATGTCAGCTGGGAGCAGCACCATCCCATCAAAGCCAGGCACAAGGCAGGCAGGACAGGCAGCCAGGAAGGGCCACTCTGCTGTCACCATCATTTGAAAATTGCAACTTTAACTTTTGCCTGGCATTTTCCACTAACTTCCACTAACATCTGGAAATGGCAAAGTCCAAAGCTCCAAGCTGGAAGGTATAAAACTTCAGCTTACCCCAAAAGTTCTTGAAGCAGATTCAAGAGCAGCTGGACTGCTGATGCTTTTGTGTTTCCTGATGGGATACAGGGGATGCTCACACCAGGATGAAGCAGAAGGATGAGCACTCTCAGCACTGAATAGGGAACTAATTCTATTTTTTGTTCACAGGTGATGATATTAAGAATTGGGTACTGTAAGTTAGGAAATCATATTACTTGAATGGTGGCTGAGGGAATTAATGTGACAGGCAAGTCACCAAAAGGTGATTGAGCCCTTGTTTGTCATCTTTGTTCAATAATGAGCTCATGAAATAAAGTTTAAATCACAGATTACACTGTCCTGTGAATATGAGAGATCTGAAAGAACACTGACAGTCAGTGCAAAGGATCAGGCTGCAAAAATTTGCTCTTTTTTAACTCTTTCCCTTCATGGCTGTGGCTTTTTGGAGCACGGGAAAGGATGGGACAGCTTTGCTGTGGAGGGCCAGTGTCCTCCTCTGCTGCTTTTCCCCACACTGCACATGGAAAGTTCCTCCTCCTGTTACAGCAGCCTCTTTGTGCTTAATATTTATAGCAATCTCCTCCTGCTTCATTCACAGCATGGATCCCAGATGGTTGAACAGCCAGAACCCTGCTTTGCTGGATAGCCACAATCAAAAACACACAAGAAGACCCAATTTTCTGTGTGCTGAAAGAGGTGGTTGTTGGTCCTCTTCAGAAACCAGCACAGAAAGTGCCTCTCCAGCTTTGTTCTTTTCCCACTGAGTCTCCCTTTTCCCAGGACTGCCGTTAATCTGATTATCCCATACATTATAGTGATGCAGACTAAGACTGAGCATACATTTTCATGCGCCCATCATTTCACATCCAGTAAAAAAAAATGCTCAGAAGTATTTATTAAAATGACTTGTGCATTTTATAAAATATCTGTATCAATTAATTGCTAATAAGTAGTTCAAAGCTGACTCAGAGCTGAATTAATAATTTAACCCTCATAACTTACTCAATTAATTCAGTCTCTATCTTTTTTTTTTTTCTGGAAAGACTTCTCAGGAGTTATCCTCTCTTTGTGTCCAGGCAAGGATCTTCAAGTCTGTCATTTCAAATTAAAATTTTTCCCTCTCCTGAAATGTTATTACTTCACAAGATTGATCTTATACAATTTATTGCAACTATTTCATAAAAGTTCAAGTACTGTTGAGAATTATGATGAAAGAAATATATGTGTTTTTTCATGAGAGTTGAGAGTCATTCTTTTCATTCTAAGCAATGTTTAAAAACCCTCTCAAACTCTGCATTTTTCAGGGACAGGGAAGGCAGAGAGAACAGGTTATTATACTGACTATTGGAATTTGGGAACCTATCACAGTTTTCCCTCTCTGGCACAAAGAATTGACTGAGGCAGCATCACATTGGAAAAAACAGGCGCCTGTGAGATTACTGCATTTGCAAAAAGATGCACACAGCATTTTAGACACCACAGTGATTTGTTTTTTCCCTTCTCACTGCAGGGGAATAATGATACAATCAAAAATACACTGAAATCACTGAAAGCCTTTGAGTCCTTTCAGTTGAATTCAGAGGGCTGAGATGCCAATAAATAGAATTGCTTGGCAAACATTGACACTTTAAGGACAGACACTATATAAATGCTGAGTACTCTGTGTGTACCCACCTTCCCACTGAAGATTTTAAAATGTTTTTGTTTCTTTAGCTGGTCCTCAGTAGAGCATCAGTAGAGAGAAAACAAGTTAAAAAATGGAGAAAGAGGGGGGAAGTAACAAAAACAGTGACCTTTATGTAATACACCCAAAGGACATGATGACAAGATCCACAGATGAGCAATCTGTGACCCCTGTGGCTTCAATCCAGGCTGAAGCCTCACTGATCACAAATAAAGCTGGGAGATGCAAACACAGAACTTGCTTCCAAATGAAAAGAAAATAGCAGCCATCATTCCTGGTTCCTAATGCTTGCCTTCTATTCATTTCTCCCCAGTGAAGATGGTTGATCAGCATAATGCTTTCTCTGCTTTTCTAGAGCTTAAACTTTTTTATTATACCACTAACTTGGGAAGAGACTGTGCTTTGATGCTGTCTCTGTTGATTATTTTCATGAAATTTGAATTAACACTTTGCTCATTAAATATTTCTAGAGATAAGCTTGAGGCATGGAATTTGAAGGCAGTTTTCTGTGAAATTCAGGACAAAATACATTCAAGGATTTTATGACACTACCTGGGATGCAGGACTCAAGATCAACTGGTAGCAGTATAGTGGAACTGTAAAGAAAATTATTTTGTCTTTCACAACCTCTATTTCAACATGTGAAACGAAAACTAATGACAGCAGTACCTTCCTTTGTGATGCAATTTGGTAACTCAAGTTTGGAACCTGGAAATTGTTAAGTGTCATTCCTGGATCCACTGTGAGAATGCTGCTATCTGGCATTTTGGATTTGGCCCATTTATAATTGCTTCATTTTGAAATATTTACTGATTAACAGTAAATGTTCAGCTCTTCAGGTAATTAGGATGCTGGTCAACACAATCAAATCTACTGGTAAAAGAATTATAAACTTCACAGCATATAAATAACTTGTACTATTTTAAAAATAAATACATCATTCACAAGCAATTGCACAAAGCATAAAGGATATTACCTGCCTTATCTAAGTGTATTTTAGTTACAAGAAATCAAAGAAAAATAGGAATTGTTCAGAAACCTGGGAGGCTGGCACTTACCACTCCAGCTGCTTACTAGAGCAGGAAAGAATTCCCTCCAGCCTTGCAGGGAGCGGGAGTTACCAGTTACTGCATTGCAGCTCTAGTCCTCCAGCACTGCACAGCCCCTGAAAGCCAGCACAGGAAACACAGGCCAGGCAAGAGGCTGCACTCAGAGCCAGCCACATCTACCTGGGATGTGGGGAGAGACAAAAACCCTTTTCAGAGCTGCAACAACTTCCTTTCGTTCATCCTTCTCCCTGACAAGGAAAGACAGCAGAGCAGTGCTCATGAGATCCGAGCAGGGCTCACTCATGGTTTGGAGTTCTCCTGAGCAGCACCACTTTCTCCTGGAGGATCAGTCAAGCCCAGAACCACTAAGAAAACATGATCAGGTTATGCTGTGGAATGATTTATGTTTATACACATCTGGTGGGTGGGTGTGTTCACATAAAAAATCTGTGTGGTTGATCAAACATGCCTGTGATGGGTTGTAAAACGTAACCACTGATTGCAGCAACTCTGAAACAGAACTTTGCAGCTCTTTAAAATTAACTGAAGTCCCACTACAGCAAAGTGGCTAATTATTTCTGTGTCATTAAGCAGAGGTTTTGTCAGCATGCAGAGACCTGAATTCCCCAGTAACCACAGACTGATTTCAGTGCAAGATGGGCACCACAATCTCTCTGATGTACCAGAGAACCTGAAGGTATTTACAGCCTAAACAGACAGCAAACTGAGGAGGGGAAGAGACAGCAGGTTAATTATATCTTAATTCATTAATAAAAGCTTAAAAAAACCCCAAACAAACAAACAAAAAACCCCAAAACCAACAACTGAACTGGAAGGCAAAGGGGAGCTTGGGTTTGGAAGGGCCCAGCTGGAGCACGGCGCTGTGCCTGCAAGGCAGAAAGGGAAGACATTAAAAAGCACAAAGTGGCTCAGGGATGAGGAAAGATCACACCTCCACATTGTTTTTTCTTTAACTCCAGAGGAACGCAGAGGAAGCTGGCAGATTAGGGGTGAAGGTAGCCTGGAGGAGGGATACAGGAACCCTGGAGTACTGGTCAGGTCAGGGCTCTGAGGAACAGGACTTTGCAGAAGAGCTAAATGACAGCAACTGTGTATAGGCTGTTGTTTTGAAGAGGGGTTGGACCTTTCATGACAGAGTGGAGGGGGAAAAGGAAAGACAAAGCAGTTGACTCTTCATTCCCTGGTGCATGAAGGGTTAAAAAATAAAGAGAAGAGAGATGAACTTTTGGAAAACTCCAGTGGTTTGGATTCTGTTCAAGGCTTGGATCAACCCATCCCAACTTGAAAAAACAGGACAATGGTGTCCACTTGGCTCAGCTGCAGGCTCTATGGATTTTTATTACCAATGGCCGGAGTTCAAGGCAAGTGAATTGTAAATAAGGAGAAATGAAACACAATAAAATAGTCTCCAGAGATTTACCTAGAAAACATCTGGAGTTTTGGCACTAACATACAGAAATCTATACCAATGGGAATGCAACATATTACTGTGAAGTGCAGTAAGAAATAGCACAGATAAATGAGAAGTTAAGGCCTCATATATATCACAATATTTCAGCTCCTTTCAGTTGTGTGAGTTTCCAATACTCTGAAGTCTTGCCAAATATTTCATTGTTACCTTATTAGATGTTCTTGGTTTACTACCTTTTGCTTTGTAAAGCACTGATTTAGTGTCAGTCAATTTAATTTTTAAAAACACAACCAGATGTCCTGTTCATTTAGCATATGAGAAACCCACATCGGAAACATGTGTTTTTATGCATTCCAACACAGACACCAAGATTTCTTTCTCTTGCTCAAACAGTCTCACTCCTGAAATAAGTCCCCCTTTTATCTTGGACATCAAATGCCACATTGGCATGCAACACTATTCTGATCTTTGCAAGCTTTCCTTAGTGCTCTTATTTAGCCAAAAGGTCTTTAATTTGGGGTTCGTCTCCTGGATTCCCACAGAGCTTTTCATTTCTTTTACAATGGTGACATCATTGTTTGCATTCTGGACTGACCTGGCCCGCTCTCTTTGGTGGCAGGGGAAGCACTTGAGGCCGGGGGCCCTCGCAGAGCTGGAGGTAGCCAAGCATAAGGGAATGCTCCAAAACTACCCACATTGTTTAGGGAAAAGGGTTTCAGCACTGTCAGCACAACAACCTTGGGAGCAAAGGTTAAGGAACCTCCCAAAATTCAGTCTGGGTGGTGCACAGCTCAGCAGGGACGTGCATCTCCTCCCAGCCAATGTTTAACTGGCTCCATTCTCCTTTTGCTCAGGGGATGCAATATCATCCTGTTTAAATTTAGGACTGGAAAATGAGCCACTCTGAACCCAATGCAGAGAAAGTGTAAATAAAATTATCTCCACACTGCTGCAACTTAGAAATCTGTTGCTTCCCAATGTATTTTTCAAAGACTAACATACATCTGTGATTAGCAACTCCTCTGGAATGGCAGTGAGTTTGGAGGTTATGCCAAGTTGAGAGCGGCTTTTGTTTGTGGTTGTGCTCTTTCCTTGGCCATCTGGGGGACTATTTTGATGATTCGCAGCCCTGCACTTTTATTGTCTTCCAAAAGAGTAATTCTACATTTGGCTAAACCTGTAAGCTTTCTTTCTGAATAATTTGGTCAAGAACATCTAAGCCTGGATGCTGCCTATTGTGTCAGCACCACAGGACTGATGAGTCTGTCTGTAGATGTTTACAGTAACCAGAACCAAGCTGGGAATGCAAAAACACCAAGGTGAACACAGACTGTCACCCTGCCTGATGTCAGCACACAGGCATCTCTACATCTCTCTCTTATTTTAGAGATCTGGTTCTACAGAGACAATACCCTCCAGAAGACCTCCCTCCCTGAGGGGGAGCCCAGCACCCTTTATGCCCAGAGCCCAAACTCTGGGCTTACCTAACTCAAGGGCAATAATTTCTGGGAATCACACCATGACTGAGAATTAAAATGATCCTCCAAAATCTGGCTTTGATGACTACAAACTCAAAATTCCATCTGAATCAATAGCCCAGATGTTCCCAGGCCCAGGCCCAGCTAGGAAGAAAGCCAGGACTTGTAGTCTGGGTTGATACTCATACCAATCCTGTGTAAGCACAAGCCCTGCCCTCACAAAAGTGAACTCAGACAAATCTCAGATGTTGCTGAGCAAACCCACAGGAGATTCTCTGTGCCACTGTGCAGCCCCAGAGCTCTCCACAGCTTAAATTTTCTCCCACAGAGTTCATAATATTTTCTCTCTTCCTTTATTTATTCTAGCACAGGTCTGGGGGAATGGCCTCAAACTGAAGAAGAGTAGATTTGGATCAGATATTAGGAAAAAATTGTTCCCTGTGAGGATGGTGAGGCCCTGGCAGAGGTTGCCCAGAGAAGCTGTGGCTGCCTCACTCTGGCAAGACCAGGTTGATGGGGCCCTGAGCAACCTGGGATAGTGGGAGGTGTCCCAGCCCGTGGCCGGGGGGTTGGAATGAGGTGATCTTTAAGGTCTTTTGTGGTAGTTGGTGTTTTACAGTTGTTTTAATATAAAAAGTTAGGCCTTTTCTGTTAGTCAGTTACAATGGTTTTTCCATGTACCCCATTCTGTTCCCTCAAATGATTCAGTCCTAAGTTGTTTACCACAAAGTTTTCCTGCCACTTGTCTGCCCATCACTGTGTCAGTCTCCCTGTTCCCTCATCCCCTTATATGTCCTTGTCAATCCGGTTACCCTACCCTTTGCTCCTGTCAGTCACTGTTGTCACTCCCCTTGTGTTCTGGAATGTTTGGTGCCAGTTAGCCCTGCTTTGATGGTTGATTGGTTTGTAAGGCTTCTTCCCTCCCCTGAGTACTCCCTATTGGTTAAATTATGTAACCCTCCCCTAAGATCCCCCTCATAGGATAAGAGTTTCGTCCCCCCCTTGTATCATTCCCTCTTTAAAAATGGTAGCCCGAGTCGTTTTTCTCTGTCATTTGCTCCTGATCGCTTTTGGGAATAAGTCTTCCTTGGAAACTCAGGCAAGTGATCTTTCCCTGTTTCCTTTGCCTCGGGTTTCCTTGTGCTGAGCCCCTGCTGTGTCACCCACACCACAGCAATCACCACCACTCTAGATGGTCTCGACAGAGATCAGGGAGCAGCCACTCTTGTGTGTGCCCTCCGGCCACTAAGGGTGTGCTAGCCAGCGAACACTGCAGAGTGCTGCCACAGTCTTTTCCAACCCAAGCCATTCCATGATTCTGTGATTCTGTGTTTTCCTCCCAAGTTCCTCATAAATCACAGGCTGTGATTGGCAGCCACTGTGTAAACCTTGAGCTGTTGGACTGGCACGAAGCAGCCTGGGAGGTTCAGGCCTCTCCTGTGGATCAGCTTCCCCCACAGGCCCCACGCTGACACCTGAAAGATGTTAAGAATGAACAGCAAGAATAGGTTGTTCCCCTTAATTGTGTGTTCTTCATGCCCTGGATGTTGCAATCACTATGTCCAAAATGAGCCAAGAGAAGTGACTGGGATGCCAGCTAGAGGGTACTGCCATCCTGCCCAAAACTGAATGCAATGCTGGATGATCAGTCTCTATCCCTGCTTTTGTGCTGTACCACATGTGTAGACAAGGCATGTGGAGAACTGGTGCCTGCCGTGAAATCTGGAGACCTTAGGAGAGCAGAAGACCTTGACACTTGCACACTGCTGCCTGACCAACAGCCTCACAAACAGCCCAGAGTAAAAGCTGTTCGTATGACAGTCATTTCCCACAAATTCCCCACAGATCCAGAGCCTGCTGCCCTGGTACAAAGGGGTCTGGCTAAAAATCCATCAGCTACAGAAAGAGAAGCAGAAACCTCAATCTCATGTTCAACCACTTAAAGAATCATGGACTCTTTGATTCTGTAATTACGGGACAGAGCCATCACTTTCTTCCCATTTTCCAGCCACCAATTAACTGGCAGCTCTCATATGCATCACAATAAAAACCCCTTTCTCTTAGTGATAGTGCAAAAATGAGAATGTAGACAATGTAATCATGTTAGAAATGGTATTCAATTAATAGTTAACTAAAAATTATTCAAATGGTGATTCAGGGACTGAATAATAAATGGGAAATGGGCCAATAAAGCAAATGGACAAGCTAATGACTGCAGTGCAACAAAGTGAGCCCAATGACAATTTGATAAATTAATAGAAAGCTTCTAGGTGGGCTGTCACATAAGGAGCAGAGGAAATAGGGAGGTATGGATAATTGACATTCTGAAATCAGAATACAGCACTGTCAGGAGACAAAAGGAGGGCTTTGAGCAAGCAGAGCCTATGGAAATCAGACATCACCCTTTGACACTTCACAGAGCTCTGCAGGGATGTTTCAATCACATCCCTCTGACCAGTGCATCCAGCAGATGCTCGCTTTAAATACATGCAGGAAGTTTCTGATATGAAAAAAGACATATCCCAAATCTGAATAAGAACAGAAGCTGTCCAGAGGAACTGACAGGAATTAATACAGTTTAGAAAATGAGCATTTTGCTTTAAAACAAGCAGCATGGGCTAGCTGGGACTAGCTGCCCCACTGAAACAACTGCTGTTGTAGTCTCATCTTGTGGCCATGGAATACATGCTCAGTGCAAAAAGACAAAAATCACATTGTATCCATGAGTTAGTTGCCAAATTATGCTGTGCACTCACAACATATCAGGCTTAAATCAGCCTTGTAAAGGAACATACAGAACTTCCACACCAGGCTACCATTCCTTATGACTTCCTTTTCAGAATCTCGTTATGGTGTTTGATCTCAGCCACATTTTCTTTGTCACCTATTGAGGAAACAATCCAATGTTTCACCCCCAGGCCAAAGTTATAAGCATCTGGAAATGGTTGAATGACAATATTAATTTTGCCTGAAAAACACCTTTGCTAAGTGAAGCCTTGATCTGCAATAGAAACACAAAAGTGTAAAGGAACAACAACAGGGTGTATGCCATCATCCCTTTTCTCCAGGGGTTAGAAATCCCTCTTCTTCTGTCCCTCAGTTTTTCCATTTGCTCAGCTCCATTGAGATTGCAGCTACTTGAACACAGCTATCCCCTAGATTCCCCTCCATTGAAAAGCATTGCATTATATGAAACAATAACTCCAAACATTTTTTTTTCACTGCAGTAATGTGCCCGGAGCTGCTGGGGCACTATGACAGAGGAGTATAATCCCTTTCTTGTTCAGAGAGAGGAGGGGAAGGAAAGGCCCTGCTCCAGGCTCCAACTGACAGCAACAGAAAGTTAATAGGTGGCAGCACAAAACTTCCAAACCAGCAAAAAAAAAAAACCTGCAAAACCAGCAAAACCAGAAAGCCAGTTCCTCTCATATCATGATTCCTTCAGCCTGCCTATTACCTTTGAATAACAGAGGTCCTATTCATTGTGCTGGAGCAAAGCAGCCTTTGCACTGAGTGGTCCTTGCAGTAATACAGAGCAGTGCAGCATTTTGTGGCTTGGGAAACTGGTTGGTTTACTTATAATATGCTTATGTAGCCATAAATTCTCATCAGGAATTATCCTGAAATTGCAGCATGTTTTCCAGGGTCATCATGTTACATGAAATGTTCAGCCCTGCCTGGGGCAGGATAATATGTAAGAAACACAGATATGCCTCAAAGCAAAACAATAAAAGGAGGCTTTTTGCTGGCTCCCAGGATTCTTGGTGTCGTTGGGTTTTAGTACACATTCACTTTTAATACCTCATTTTATTCCTAAGGATATTTTAAAAGGTCTTTGAACACTTTCCAGAGGCCATTTCTTGCTTTTAAGTTATGTTTAAGATTCAACCCTCCTAAAACATGAGCATTATTTTTTAACTTTAAGAGTAATTTACCAGTGACACACTTGCAAATTTGGACTGGCAAGTTAAGGACTACATCTGGGAGTCCACAAAAGTCTTTCAGTGCTGAGCCACACAGCTTTCACTGTCTGCCTTAGGCTTTCCAGAAACCAAAAGTTTTCCTGAAGAGCCTCTTACCCAGCAATTTTACCAGGCACAAAGAGCAGATCAGACCTTTGTGGGTGCTGTTCTGCTGCAGAATTTTCTGCTTTTTCAGCACTGCAGTGCCAAGATCATAAACTCTGCTTTCAGTTCCTACCATTTACTTGATAATGTATGTAATTTAATGGTACATAATCATAATTGTTTTCAAGTGAAACAGATTTTCCAGGGGGATTCAAGTTATGATCTTAGAGTTGAAAATTCCAGCTGAGACAGATGTGTATAATGCTGGGTTTGTTACCAGTGTAAAATTTTATAAGCAAGGTTCTGAGCACTTGGTGTGAACCAGGGCCTGGCATGAAGAATGAGAAAAGCCTAAAATCCAGCCTATGATCATGGCAGATCAGGGGAAGTCACAGGGCTCAAATCCACAGTTAGAAACCAGTCTCTTCTTCTGGTCCTAAAATCTGAGCAGCTGCTTCAAAAAGAGGTCTTCTTATAGTAGCTCAGCATCTCTGAAATTTGTACACATCTCAAAAAAGAAAGGGATGCAAAAATCCCCAGACAGTGAGAAATGGCTTAGCTGTGCTGTTCCTACTTATTAACTTCAATTCAATTGATAACACAAAACAAGCATGCTATGCAGAGCATCCTTCTCCCAGCTCAAACCAAAGGAATCCAAATACAGCCCATTGTTGAATGTACATGCTCTGACAAAAATTTAGTTTGCCACGAAAACAAGAATGTCACCTACCCACATAACACAGTAATAAATGTTTTTCCTGCCCTGTGTGTTTAAAAGCTGCAAAATACATAAGCACACACACACACACGCTAGTCCACAAGAAACAGTTCAGAGCTGTAGTTTCAGTTTCCATTTCTAGAGAAGGGTCAGGTAAGAATCTCTTTTCAGTCTGAACCATCACATCCTTCTGGTTTTTATCCCCAAGCTGGTTTTACCCCCAAGCTGGGGGTATCATGAGTATGCATCAAGAGTAGAATTGAGATGAGTGGAATCATACTCAGAAATATTTTCATGAATGTTCTTTGCAGAAAATGAAATATCCTTCTACCCTGCTATCAACATGGAACAACATGAAAAAAAGCAAAATTAAATTGGACCTGTAATACAATTGGTAGAGTTGCTGCTGTCCATGGACTTCTGTAATAAGGTTTGATAGTGATGTTTTCAGAAAGTCAGGCCATCACCTTCTCAGAACTTAATAAAATAAAATTCTGGCAGTAGGAAACATATCTCAAGGAGATATTGTTGGAAAATGAGTGGGAATACCTGGGAGCTACAGTCAAAGTGTAGTTGCTGAAGATCCAAACCAGACCCTAATCTTTATTTTATATAGATCTGTTTTGTTTCACATCATCTCCACAATCTGTTATATACAAATATGCTCATGATGTGCAAGGCACTGCGTGCTCCAAAACATCTCTTCCCCTTTCCCAAACCATATAGATGTGTTTTTGTGTCTCTCTATTTACATTTCAATTCTGAGTAAGTAGATGTGCTCAGACAGTACCCATCTGAGCTGAAAACTACCTAAGCCTTTCCAAAAAAGGTTTCTAAATTGTGCTAGCTAAAACTCAATCTATTTTAAGCCTTCTCATTAGGACTGGTATTTGTCCTCTGCAGATCTGGGTTTTTTTGTATCACAGTTTTACTGTGGAGCAGACAGATTTGTTTACCAGCAATACCTGACTGGTGTGAAAACAAATAATACGGACTGGAATATTTTTGGGAAAATAAAGCAGATTTTCTTCTCTCATTTCTGTGTTTCACTTAGGACATTCTTTCTTTTTATCCTTTTCCTGTGAACAACAAACACTGCAAAGATTACATGTTTTTACACTTCATGATATGATCTTGAATTGATGTGCAGGAGGCCACAGCAGATCTATTTCAGCTCTCAAATTTCCATCTACTTTCATTTCCTGCAATCATACATCTGGGAGCAGAGATCACCACCAAGAACTTGGAAACACCCAATATATGATAAGGGAAAATTAAGGAAATGTTTCTAAAAAGTGCCAGATGCACATCTTTATCCAAACTTTTTCTCTCTAGCTGCTTCAGAGGGGAGTTCTGGGAGCACCCTTCCTCCTCAGGGGCTGCAGGGACACAGTTTCACCACAGAAAACCTCTGCAGAAGCTGCAGCAGGTACCGCAGGGCCCTCACTGCTGCAGTGCACCAGTGACACGAGCATCACACACGAGCATGAGGAGGGGACAGATGTCCGTCCCTTCTGCTGCTCCATCATTTCTTCCACTCCTTTGGGCACCTGTGCTGCTGTGTCCTCTCTGCTGCTGGAGCAGCATCACTGTGGCTACACTTCTGCAGCAGGTCCTTGAGTCACAAATAAAACAGCCCCACGTGGCACCTGATGCCTTTTTGATGTTGCTGTGCTCAGGACATCTCCCAGGCTGGGGTTCCAAGCCAGGTGTTCCTTTCAACACTGAGGATCCTGGCAGGTCCCTTGCAGCTCAGCATGTTCTGTGATCCTGTGATTAATTAGCATTTGAGGGAGCCTTTTGCCAGCAGGTTCTCTGCAGCCACGGTCTATTTTCCACAGGAATATACGTGGGCTGTAAAGTGTCTTGCTGCTCTCAGGAGCGAGCTGGAGTCCAGCCCTGTAAGTATTTAATTACTCTCAATGGTTTTACAGCCTGGGGCAGCCTTGTGGCTAGCTACACTGGTGTGGGAGGCCCTGAGACACCGTGGGATACTGCATTTAAATGGAAGCAGTCCTTCCCTCAGTTTTAAAATAGGTACATCTAACAAAGCATTTCAGGCATTTCAAACTACATCTCCAGAACTGCAAACACACCCACATGCTTGATGCTCACTTGAGTCTTTATCAGAATAAACCAGAAGTAAATAATATTTTATTACATGTCACACAGTAATAGCAAAATGTGTCAAATGCTCCCAGTCATTTCCCACAGCCATTAACACATGTGTCACACACATACACATATAAATGCTTGTATGAACACCCACATGTACAAGTTTCACTGTATTGTTGCTCTTTGAGCAAGTGCAGCTGCACATGAGTAAACCCTGACTTAGATACAAGAATTAACTTCACTGACAGTTTCTCTGGAAGTTTAGGAATTTATTTTTCCATAGCTCTTTTCTTCAAGGCATAAATAGGATAAAAAAAGAGCTGGCCTTGGATGGACAAGCAATTCCCTTTGCCAGACTCCGTTTAACCTTTTCTCTTCATCCACCAGGATCCTCCTTTTATTTCTCCAGGATCATTGCAACAGAAACTATTTCAAGTACACCCACTCAAATGGTTTGCACAGTCCTCATGGTTGTATGTGAAGGTGCTAATGATGAAGGCAAATAGGTTTGGTTTTTTTCCTCATTGAAATGGGCTCAAAGAGTCACTTACTTTGTCTCAACTTGGGAAAAAAACCAAAGAAGGAAGGGAAACAAAGAAGAGAGGCCACATTTTTAATCTAATCATTGGACCAGGCAAACAGGGTAGACACAGGACTGCACCTCTGCTTGGCAAGCTCTGCTCTGACACTGGACATGGATAAAGCACACTTCATTTTACAAGCATAATTTTTTATTTCAGGAGTTGGTTTTGGTTTGTTTGGTTTTGTGTTGTTTTTTCAGATTCTTTCCAAGAATGCTGCAAGCCCACAAACTGACTTTTCAATCACTTTTTTGTGCTCTCCTCACGGAGGGTAACAGGCTTGTGGAGAAGGCTGCTGACAACTGTTGTATTGCTGAGCCAAACCTATTTATGCCAAGACAGATTTGTTCATTTCTTCTCCCCCTCCTTCTTCTCCCAGTATTCTCCTCTCTCAGACTTTTAATAAGGCAGAAAAGCAGTGATGCAAACGAACAGAGCCTCAGTATGACCATATGCACACCACCCCCAGATTCTGGATCCTGCAGAACAGCAGTTAATTTTGTGTGTCATATTTTATGTCACACTTATTAGCCTGAAGTGCAGTAATGCACATTTCCATTCACAAGAGAACCTCTTCTGAATAACAAGGCCATGAATGGGCAATAGTAAAAGTATATTCCATGTGCCAGGGACCATGCTAATTAGCAGACTTGGAAATCTCTGTCAAACACTATAAAATGTTACAGTGTTTATATAAATGTTTAATAATGGAAATGATACAAACTGAGTGGGGATGGCTTGGGGAAAACAGTCATTTGAGCAGTTTTCTGAGCATGAGTGATGAAACAAAAAAAGAAGCTTTCAAGTAAATGTTTAACCTGGCTGACACCTTTGAGTAAAGGCTTGTCTCAGTCTGCAGTTCAGCACTCTAACAGGTACAGCAGAAACACTGAGAGCTTGGTCTCTTTTGGGGTCACTGGCCCAGCAGATCCCCTTTCCCAGAGGGATCAGCAGCCCCTGCACTGCAGCAGGGAGACAGCAGACTCCCAGAAGTGCCTTTTCAGCCTTGGTGCTACTGTTGGACACAGGACACCCCCCACCTCCCCAGGCATTGCTCTGAAACAAGAGCAGCCAGTCAGGGAATTAAGAGCAGGACACAACAGCAGCAAAGCCAGCGTGCACTGACAAGGCTTCCAGAATCTCAGGTGTGGTCTTATGGTTTGCCTTTTATTAAACCCTGGCAGCTAAATACATGTTTTGATTTAAAAAATATGAATGCAAGTGTTTCAACAAATGAAACTAAAATAGATTTTATTGCAGACAAACAAACTGGAGGGCTCATAAACGAGGCCAAACCAAGGACAAGGTGATAGGAACCTCCTGCTCCCCAATTCCAAAGACACTTTTCAGAAGGACACCATTATTTCAGCTGTTTCAAGTGGCACATCTGGGGTGACCTCAGCAGCAGAGCTTCAGTGACTGCAGCTCTGCTGAGCACCAGGTAGAAGTAATCTTGCCCCAGGCAGGGCTTTTTCATTATTGAACAAATTTTAGACTGTAATATTTAACATTTAAAACTTCTTTACTTGAAACTCCAAAGTCAAAATAAGAGTTTTGCACTAAACCAAAAGCAATTACATAATTCTTATGTACACACACAATAAATTCATAGTTCCATGCTTTGGGGGGATGTCTAAGTTCTGAGGATAAATGAAAGACAGCAAGCTTTCCTCGGGCAGCATTTCCACTTTTAGAGCCCAAACTAATGCTGTAAACATGGGTGTAGCAGAAAGCAAAGCATCTTGTAGCTCCTTGTGATCCCAAAAGGCTCCCTGGCCAGCCAGCAGGTTGTGCCAGCATTCCTCAGCTGAAGGGATGAAGAGCTGCCCCCACTCGGGGGTGATCTGGCAGTGAGTTTTACCCTCTGACCTTTCAGTATGTGCAGGCCTCTCCTTAGAGACAAGTCCCTTCCTCACAGCCCACTTTAGAGAATTTGCCCACAAATCACTGAGTATTTTTGTTAAATGCAGTCCCAGAAAGACCTGTTTGGGAGCAAACCCTGGCTCCCCACACTAGGTCCGGGAGAGGGGTGTTACACAGTGGAGCACAGCTTCCAGGACCCCATGGATGCTCTGAGAGTTTGCTTTTTGAAACACTGACAGCAGAAACAAAATGCAGCTGGATCTGTCCTCAGGAAAGCTGAGACCAGAGAGCCTGCCCCATCACCTCCCATCCCTGGGCACAGATCCCAGCATGGGGAACAGCATGGGGGCTGCAGCCTTGGAAAGCAGCAAGGAAATGAGTTACAGCAGCAAAGACCCCAGCACATCCCAAACCCTGCTTGTCACTGTGGTCAGAAACCCTGTTTTCTTGAGAGACATGGGAAAGGTTATGCTGGAGAATTAGAGAGCCCTCTTGATCCCCTTCCCTGTGCTTTTCCAAAACTGAGTCCTGCCCAGGTTTTACTGAGCCCGGGTCTATGGCTCACAAACCACAGCCCATGTGGGAGGTGATTTGGGAGCTCAGTGACCTGTTCACATCCTCGCCTCCTGCAATAAACTGAAATCAATGTATAAATAGAAGCATTTGAAGGACAGACTCAGGAGGCTCCCCCAGGGTTGGAAACCAACATTCAGCTCTCCTGGAGTGCTCATACACAGGGCTATTAGGACCAGCTGAATCCCTGGACTAATGATGGATTACGTCTGTGCTTTCCTCCAAAGCAGGCAAAGCGTTGGAAAATGGAAATCTGAATCTTGACCGTCTCGCTGCAGTCAGCAAAGTGAGCTCTGGCACAGAACTGACAGGAAAGGGGGTATTAGCTGGGGGAAAGTAAATGGAAGAAATGTCCTTCAGCTTGGCCCCCTTTCAGGGGAACTGTAGGTTCTTCCCTTTGGTCCCCAGGTGAGCTTTAAACCTCCTGTTTGTGGCTGCTTCTTTAGGCTCAGCCTAGCTCAGCATCTCTGAGTTGCTACAGAGCCAAATGGCTGTGAAGTTTGGTATTTTTCCTTCCTGTGCACCACAGTGTCCATGTCCCTGACTCAGGATCTGCATCTTTTGTTCAAACACCTATCAAAACTAATTTTGGGAACATTTTATTTTTGTCTCTTCAGCTTAAAGTCATCAAATATAAAATGAGCAAATATTACCACACAGCTCGACTAATTTTCCTTCATCATGTAGTTGGCTCCTCAGCCAATTAGAATGTCAATTCTATTAATTCCAAATAATTTCCCCCCCTCTATTTTGCTTGATTTATTGCACATTGCCCTATGAAAGATACTAACAACATGATTTTCATTTTTCACTGCCTAACTCAAGCACAGAATTGCTGCATACAGATTTCGAAAGACTGTCTCTTACTGAGTCCTGGTCCACCACAAAATGGTTCAAATTCTCCTTTATCACTGACAACTGTTTATTATTTCTACTATCTCTGATTCCCACTGTACAGAGACCAGAAAGGAGTCACTCATTCTGGCAATAAAACAGGCTCTTGAAGTGATCCCACAGCACAGTAATACACTGGTGAGTTTAGTACATCTTTTTTAAGCCAGACCTAAATTTTAAGTCGTAACTCATCTGTCTGCTTCTTTCAAACATCCTAGGGATAAAGAGAACAATTCAGGCTTACAATACAATAGACTCGAGGAGTCT
Source organism: Agelaius tricolor (assembly GCF_023055355.1). NCBI lineage: Eukaryota > Metazoa > Chordata > Aves > Passeriformes > Icteridae > Agelaius > Agelaius tricolor. The sequence continues at coordinate 13,426,356 of NW_027269263.1, forward strand.
GGATCTGCAAATCTGAAGGAGGAAAAGAGAATGGAAGGAAAGTCTCCAAGCCCAGTATTGTGTGGTGAAGATATCCCATGGAGATATGTAAAATTTGAAGCGTACAATTAATAATAATACTTTTCAAAGACGTGCCAAGATATACTTAATGACCATTTTTAAAGTACTTGGAAACCCTCAGAATGCAAATGAACCTAAATGCAAGACAGCAAATGAAGCACAACGAAGTCCTGATGACAGGAACAGAAAATCATGAGCCTCTAAAAAATACAAAAGAAAACATTACAAAAAAACAATGTTGGATGAATCTTTAGTCCAGACACTCTAATGTACACTGTCCAGATGCATTAGATTATGAAACCTCTTCAGAGAGCCTATTTTTACTCTGCTTCTAGCCCCTTTCTCCCACATCTTAAAACCACATAGCTGTGTGCTGTGTGTTATCAGACCTGCTCTATTAGCAATTAAACCAGGCTGCACACCCTTGGACAGGGAATCACTGGCAGGGCTGCAGCGTGTGCTGGCAGCCAGTGCAGCAGAGCTGAAAGCACACTTGGGTCCTTGTCACCTCAGAGCATCCACGGAGCGCGACGGAGCGAAAACTGCCGCCTACAGATGGGCCCGAGGGAGCATGGGGCCTCCTCCAGGTACCACAGCACAAAGAATTAACAAACAACAGCACCAAAGGCCAGGGGTTTGTCCCCAGCAGGCCAAGAGCTGCTGCATGGGCTCAGGCTGTTGTGTTTCCCATTAAGTGAACAGCCTGGGCTCTGGAATAACCTTGGGTTATTCTGGTTCTTTCCCACAATGTCCCACTGCTCCTATGGCCCCGCTTGTGCCAGTGGATGCTGGAGCTCTGAGGGAGCAGCACAGTCTCAGCCAAAGCTGGGGACTCACACGGTGACCAGAGCAGCCCCGGGCTCACAAAATTGCTCTGGACAAGGGCAGGACAAGAAATGACACTGCCAGAACTCTGCTTCTGAAAAACACTCCCTCCCTTCCCCCATGGGGAAGAAAAGCCATGTGTTGACAACAGGCCCAAAGCTTTCCTCACGGAGAAGCACTAAATAAAAGGGTTTTTAATGCTAAGTTGTTTGCAGAAGCCATCACAAACCACAGAGCTGGAAGCCAAAAGGTGAAAGGCTGATGTCTCCCGAGTCCAGGAGTGCCTGAACCTGGTGTTTGTTCACTCCTGTAGCTATCTAAATGTCACAACAACAGCTTCCTCCTGTTTCTTCCTGTTCTTTAGCCATGAGCTGCAGACAAAAAGGGCTGGGAAAATGACCATGGAGGCTTGGAGCAAAACTCAGCAAGGTGCAAAGAAGGTGAAGATCTCTGAGCAATCCAAGGGAGTCACAAGAGAAGATTCCTGCTTAGTTTATAAAGTTCTGCTATGACTACAAAAGGCCATACCCTTCTAAAAAGAGCCTGCAATCAGCTCCAAAGCTGACAAGTACCAGAGATAAGTGTGACAAGAAAGCTCTTTGCTACTGAGAAAGGGAAGATTCATAACTCACACAGTGTGCAGGTAGTTGGCTCCTGTGCTAGAATTCAGCCCATGAAATCCACTTCCTGCCAATCTCAATTGTGCTGCTGCCCCTTGAGAGGTGCCAGCTGGAAGCTGAGACCGAGTTTTGCAGATAACATTACTTGGTTGCTACCAAACTCCAGTTGCTGTTTTATATATTTACTCACTTAATTCAAGGTTAAACTGCTAACTCCAGGACAAAAACCCTGCACCAATTGCTTGCCACATGTGAGACTGACAGCAGCTAACTGCACGGATGGAAAGACAATCAGTCTTCATTTTAACGCTGTGCTAGTGGATGACAGCCACAGCTGTTCTGGGCAAGGCAGACTGTGCAGAGCACAGAATGCAGCCCACTGCAGGGAGAGACAGACCTGAACCACAGCTCCACAGAACCTGCCTTCTCCTCTTTCTGGGGTGGGAGATCATCACCTAAAACTCAGATCTGCAGCTGGGCTTCAGATCACGCTCAGTGAGATACAGACTAATTTTTTTAACTCTTATTTTCAGTCTGGAAAGGGCAGGGAGAATTTCACAAGATCAGTTTGTCTCAGTATTTTTTTTTTTCCAATTTTAGCTGACCACATGAGTACAAACATATGAAGGTTCAGCAAAATCAAAACTGAATCCATATCTTAAACTTGGCTGCATGTTGCAACTGAATTTTAACATTATCTCCTAGTCTAAACTCCTTGTCCAAGACCCTCCCCTTGAAAGCTTGGCTTTTTCTGAAGGCCTCAGTTATCCACTTAACTGGAGGGGCTGGTGGGGAAATGGGAGGAAAAAATCTAAACTTTTTAGGTTTATCAATCAGATGATTTCCATCTACTTTGTACTATTAAAAATCTGGAGTAACTCCCCTTAAATCAAAGGAGTAGCGCCAGGACAAACTGCCAAAAGGAGTTATCAGATAGAAGATAAATTCAAGTTCCCTTAATTCAATGTCATCTTTGTGTTTTCCTTTAAGACAAATTCTGGCTATTAAAATTCCATTAATTCTGAATCACTGAGATAGAGGGATAGGGAGGAACCTTCAGGTGTCCTGAATGTGGCATTACTGATGCACCAAGAAATACTAATTCTAATCTCTTTTAGCAGATGTGAGCCAGGATAAAAAGATCTTCTGATTGAACTCTCCCTTCTAAAAACTCTGGCTCAGACATGGGCCATCAGAAAGGCCTTGTTGAAGAATTACTTACAGGGAATCACCAGGATTATTTTAAGGGAGTTCCCCAGTGGATATGGAGAGCAGCTTTGTTTCCAGTGCGTTGGTGGTCTCTGTGAAATTCTTTTACAAAACTCCTCCTTCCTTTGGGAGGAGCAAAAATTCATTGGTGAGATAGGCAGCAATCAATGAAGGTGGCAAAGACGCACCAAGATTTACTTCAAGAGATGGCAAATCCGTCTCTAGATTCTGAAAAGATTGAGTTGCTGATTCATGTTCAAGCATAAACCGGGAAATTTAATCAGAGTCCTTCCATAATATTTCTTTCTTTTCTGTGAGATACCACAAACAAAAAGGGATACAGTGAATTCAGCACATGTGATTTAGAAGGGAAGCCTTGCCGGGTGAGAGTTTGGGCTGAGAGGCAAGAGGTCATGCAAACTGAGCTATCCCTGAACCTCTCTGGATTTACAGGACACCAATGCTGAAGAGCAGATATGCATTATTTTTTGCTTTAATGTGCAAGTGTGTGCAACACAGATCAGGCTAGAAGAGAATGAAGGTTACTGTTTTGTGGGCAAGAAAAAGTAAAAAGTAGAATGAGGAAAGACAAGACTCAAGTTAAAATTTTAATAAGGAGCATTTAGAAGCATCTTCTGAAAAGCCAGTGAATCTTTAATGCAAAAATTGCTTCGAAAAGGCAATTATCCCAAAAAGAAATTACTCTGCTCTGCAGAGGGACAAAATTTAATAATTAAAGTGCACACTGAGAGATTTTACTGCTATTTTAAGTACCTTCCTAGTTCAACCCAACTATGAAGATTCAATTGTTGCCTCCCTTATGTAAGGCCAGCAGGCAGTTCAAGCTAAACCTCCTGTAAACCAGTCTGCTGTAGAAATGTGACTGCCTTTGGCAATCACAGACAGAAGCAGATTCTCTGAGAAGACAAGGGGCATTGTTTTAGGGAGAATGATGCAAAGAAGTAACTTTTAAAAATAAAAACGCCCAGTTAGTCTACAGGATGAAGGCATTAGTGTGATGTAAAGCCCAGCTGCCTCACATTTCCTGAGCTCAGGGCTTCATTTGCCATCTTTCAAGGGGCAGAGGGCCTGGCTCCCTGTGGTGATAGTATTATGATGGTACCTAGGCAGAGACACTTCATTTGCAGTCTCAAAAACAGCAATGGAAGAACCAAGAATCCAACACAGTGATCACCTCCTTCTCTTATTCCTTTCACATTGCTCTCCTGAAGGGGTTAATAGACTATAAACTCATCCCCCTTACATCCTCTCCTCCCTAATTAAATGACCTGGGGTAGGATACCATGGTAAGGTGCTGGAAAAGGAACTGACATTCATCCACAGAAGGGCCCAGTGCAGGTCCTCCTCACTCACCCAGGTGCACTGCTGCACAGGCAGGGGGTGCAAAACAAGCACCCACCAAACAAATCAGTGTCAAACACCACAGAGCTTTGCTGATGCCTTCACTTTTCTGCTTGTTCCCTCTGCTCCCCTCACTCTGCCTCATCGGTGAGGGGGAAACCTAAAACCAAATGGCAGCAGAGGTTTGTGACTGGTGTGGAAAGCACTGAGTGTGTCTCAAATGGGACATTTTCAACCTAGCACATGCCTGAAACTATGGGGATTTTGGAAGGAATTTTGACTAAGTTAGAGATGGGACCTCTGAGTGTTTTTGATGATGCAGTTGATTTTCTTATCTTCTACATAGGCAGGAAGGGTGAGTTCAGCTCACATCTTTACTGCAGGGTTCAGAAGGTCACAAGACCCCTAGTTACAAGACCTTTTAAGGATTTATTGACCAATAAAACACTGCCAACAAGGATATTTATGTTTTTGACCCAATCCTTAAAATATTTTGTCTTATACACTCATGCTACAGTGTCAGCTTTCTTAGCCAATCATGTTATGACACAAACCTCCAGCACTGTATTCTAAACTTCTTGTTTACCTTCATAACTCCTTTTATTTTTATATCTTAAACTCAAAAACTCTAAACTTTCTTCTTCTTAACTTAACGTGTCTCTGCTCTAAACTATAAATCCACATTCTTCTTTCTAGCACCTAAGTTTGGAAGCCTTTTCCAAGGTCTCAAATCAAATCCTGTGTTTAATTCTGAGCTTGGGCTTACAGGCCCAAAGTTCTGAGAACTCCCTGCATTTCAGATTCCAACATGAAACAAGAAAAACAAGGGGTGCAGCAAAGTGCCTCTAGGGCAGCAGAGGCTTCCAGGCAGCACTGGGAAGTGTTTGTCCCCTCAGGATATGGAGGAAAGAGGCTGAATTTATATATTTTTCCACATAGACAAGGCCAGAAAGACTCCACAGTTGAGGATCTGCCAGGTTGTCTTAGGGCACAGGAGTTGAAAAGACTAATAGACAGCAAAGACATAAAATATCTAAACTCTCTTTCCTTACTCTGACTTGCAGGATACATTATACTTCCAAAATAACAGTAGAATTACTATAATTTTTGAAGCAATCCTTTTTTAGGTAATAATAATTTTAAAAAAGGTAATGTGATCTTGAAAACATATGCACAGTTGACCAAACAGAAAAATACTGCTCAAATGTCCAGGCTTCTTTCCTTTCCCTTCCCCTGTCCTTCTTTTTATTTACATGCTCTACACAAATATCCATTCAATGCTGAAAATTCCAGAGGTTTTTCACTTATTCAGAAAAGAGGGTTTGTTGCTGTGCTCAGAGAGTGGGGCTTTTTGTGATGTATTTTATTTTTGACAGTTTTGGTTTTTTTCGTGGATGTTCAGGAAAGGGTTGCTGGCTATGACCATGGCTGTCCATTCAAAGATTGGTGTCTGTGTGAGATTTAACCAGCAGCAGTGAGTGCTCTAGGACTTTTTCTGAGACATTCAAGAGGTTGGTTGGAGCTCTCCAGCTGCACCAGAATTCTGCTGTCCTGTCTAAACCTGCCTATGAAACTTTAAAATCATATATTAATTTGAAATACGATTCAGTGCTTTCAGAAACCAAGGTAACTTTCCCTTCTCTCACATCTCCTCAGCACAGTTCAGGTTGAGTGGAAAGGGCTCAGGAGAAGGGAAAAATGTTTATTTTTAGCTGCATGTGACTGAGAGGTACTGCAGGAGAAATCAGAAAGACACACCAGAGGAACATATCAGGGAGTCGTGTCTCCTCAATTTGGTGATTAAATCCAAGCAAGCAGACTTTTCCTGCACAAAAGGAGGTGTGGAAGAAGAGGAAGATCAAGACAAAGTCTGGGATCACGAGCAGCTGGTTTCTATTCCCTGAGGAAGAAGAGGGTGGCTCCAGGGGAGGGTCTCAGGTGATGTAGTGACTGTCAGTACAAGAGTGAGAGAGGAGGGTGCTGCTAAAACACACTGTGGTTGCCATGTCTGAGGCATCTTGTTTCCCTGACATCTGATTCTCAAATGGAAACCATCAAAAATACCGGAAACAAATGCAGAATAGATAGGGAACTGAAAGCAAACACTGAAGAAAAGATTTAAGTAGGAGAAAGAAAAATACTGAAGAGCACAAGAGCTCGCCAGCATTAACAAAAGACAGCAGCAATCATGTAGTTTCACACCACTTTCTACACAACGATTTTAGTTAAATTGCATTTGGTTTTGCTTTGGTCTGTGCTTTGAATTAATTCCACTCTTGCCAAATATTTTCATCCTATTTATTGAAGCAACCCACAACCCCAAACCAGGGGAAAGCTGAGCAGATCAGTAATTAAAAGGAAAGGTGTGTACTCGGGGCTAGACGGTGCCTGGAGGAGTAGGCTCGGATGGAAACTGTCTGCAGAAAGGAAGAGCAAAGGTGAGCTGATACTGTTTTGGGCAGTAGGTATAAGCCAAGAAGGTCTGGAGCCAGTAGTAGAACCTCCTGGGTTCAGGAGTCAGGATTTCAGGATTTCATTTTTTTGTTTTCAGTCTTGAGGGTTTTTTCCCGCATATTGATATGGTGCTTCCTTCCCCTTAAGGGTGAGTTGTCACAGATCCTAACCTTCATTTTAGGCCAATATATAGCAAAGCAGCGCTCTCAGAGGAATGATATCAATGGCAACAGAGAAAAACTCACTTGCAGCAACCAGGCAGGGTCTGGGAGCAGTGGGAACAACTCCTCTCTGCAGGCAGCCCTGGCAGGGCTTGTGCTACACCCAGCTGCAACTGGGTTTGTGCCAGCCCCTGACAGTACTGACCAAAAAGGACACCCAGCACCCAGATTCAGGCTTTGGCTCTGTCCCTGCTCCCCCTGAAAGCCAGATCAGCTGGTCCCCTCCCAGAGGTGGAGTTAAGCTGAGCTGTACCTTCAGGAGAGCCACAAGCCAGCTGAGACTCATCACCACAGAGAGCTGCCAAGTTCCAGGAGATTTCCCAGGGAGAAGGGCCATGGGGGCCTTCAGGCACCACAGACTTCCCCATTCCCTCCAGCCAGGAGGGACAATCAGGATGTGCCACTGTTTTCCCTCCCATCCTACACCTCAAAGCCCCTCTGGAGAAGGAGATCCTCACACCCAAAGCACATCTGTGCAAAGCACTGGCAGGGCAGGGAGGTGTCTGGGCCTGGCTCAGGTCACAGCCCCTGCAGATCTCTGGGAAGGGGAAATGCTCCCATCCTCCCAGGGACAAACCTACAGAGCACTCCAATTAAATGTAAGATGGTAAATTACTCCCATAGCTGGCCCTGCATTTCCCCCCTCAGCTCTCTGGGTATTGTTCAGAAGCTGTCAGATAATTAAGCACAAAGGCTAAGATAACGTAATTTGAATAACTGCTAATGAAACTCTCTGCAATTATTTCTGAATGTGTTATCTGTCTTCCCTCTCTCACATGGTAGCTGTGATTGCCTCTCACAGAAATCTCCAGGCAGGTGATGATACGCCAGAAGTGCACACTGTTCACTTCCATCTCTCCTTCTCTCACCCAAAAACCTCTCAATACACCTCTCACTCCCTCTGTCAGAGGAGATTTCTGCCTGTGTCTCCACACAAAGCCCACTCCCCATGAGAGCAGCCCCTTTTTGCTCCTCTCTCACTTCCATTCCACACCTGCCCTGTACCACTGTGTGGAACAGATCAAATTTTGCATAGGAAATCCCTGTGTGAAAGGAAAAGGAGAAAAGATTAGGAGCAGGAGCTGCCACTCTCACCCCATCATCTGTGGACATGCAGAAGAAGCAAAGCTGGCTCAAGAATTTATGGGAAGCAGCACAATTTTCTTCCTTAATGATGAGGATGATCACAGGAGCTCATGGTCTGACACCTTTGTTTCCAGCCTTTCCCTTCAAGGAAGCAGCAGTTCCAAAAAACTTCTGTGGGTAAAATTATCCCCTTTGCTGAAGCACCTGCACTCTTGTGCAAAGACAACAGTCACTTCCCTGAAAAGAAGCGGTGATTTATAGCTGCACTCCTGAATTTTTCACTGAATTTAATTTGAGCTCAGTGTGATAAAATCCTTGCCCACTGAGACAACAACATAATTTACAAAACATAACTCGGGTGTTTATTTATAACAGCTTCAAAAATATTTCACCCACAGCTTTATGGCTTGTCTGGCAAAGTGAGGACTTGACCAGCTGGAAAAGGAATTATCAGGAAGCTCTGTATAAAACCACCTTCCTGACCTGTTTAAGGTATTCAAATCAATTACTGATAGGAGTAAAGTTTGGACAGGTGACATCAGCACAAGAAACTAATCTCCAACCTGTCTGGAGGCAGAGAGGTCAGGAAACACCCAGGAGAGGGTGATGTCCAGTGCCAGCTCAGTGGAAAGATTGTGCTGTAAAAAAGGCAGGTACAGCACTGAGGGATGCTGTGCTCAACACTTCCAAAAAGCAGGAGATGTTGCAGGTACAATCCTTGCAAAGGAAAGTCACAGATCAGGGCAGAGTATTTTTAACTGAGCTTGTAAGTTAGATTTGGATTTGTGGGGGCTTTTATTCTTTGGTGATGCCTTTTTTTTTTTTTTTCTCCCCCAGAACTTCCTGCTCTCTGGAAGGCAAAAGAAGTGGGAAGTGTAGTAAGAGTGGCGGGAGAATGACAGGAGGCAGACAGAACTGACACAAATTTCTGCTATCATCCTTGGAAACACAGGAGAGACTGACTGGAAAAGTAGCTGAATTTAAATGAGAGGATATGTTGTAAGCTGACAGCTCTAAATCAGAGTAGGAAGCATATCTAGAACTCCATATGAGGCAGTAGGGTTTGATTCTGTAGCATCCACTTTATTGGACTCTGCTGGATCTCAGGTTCCAACATGATCTACAGTTTATGTGGAGCTGTTAGATCCATCTTTATAGAGTTACCACCTGGTCTCTAGTCCATTGCCTGTAGTAAATGAAAATATTGACAAAGGCTTCACTAGCCCTGGCTTCCTACTTCATGGTAGGTCAGGAAGGCATTTCTATTCCTCTAAAGTGAATTTAGAACTGCTTGGATAATAAAGCCTACATCTGAGCAAAGGATCCTCACTGGATGCAAGAAGATTCCACAGCACACACAATCCAAATGATGGGATAATATCCCAAGTAATATGAAACAAAAGAGGGCCCACATGTCTGTGGTGTTTTGCTACATGACCCTGAGAAACAGTCATGTACAAATTCACAGACTCCCTAAAAATCAGCTCAAATGTTCCCCTCCAAAACCATTCACTCAGCTGGAGAGAAAGGTGTGACTGCACACTATAAAGACAGTGCAGTGCAGCAGAGTTTTCCTCATGGACTGCAAAATGAACCCATCCCAACTCCTCCCACAAGTGGAAAATGACATAACTGTAAGCTGAACGGAGCAGTGGGACACTTGTCCTAGGAAGGAGTTACCTTGGATGGATCTCAGTCAGCTGAAAGACAATTTGGCCAGAGGGAAGGGATTGGCTTGGAGAGTCACCAGAGGTAAAACCTTCTGGTCTACAGGAAGCAAGAACTCATTGGGTGGTGCAAAATAATAAACCATAAATGATAAACCAGAGGAGGGTATTAAGTGTGATAAATGCTCTCACAATCTCCACAGCACTTGATGCCTTGGTCTTGCTGCCCCGTGCTGGAGCAAGGAGTGAAACCCTATACTTCCCCAGGCTAATCTGTTACCTCTAAAACACATTTGGAAAAAAACAATTGCCATTCATTAAAAAAATGTTTTGTCTTAACACTCTCTTTTCAATGTAAAGCAAAATGCAGAAAGTTATAATATTAATACATTTCAAGCGGTCAGAAAAAAAAAGTCAGCCTTCCTAGGCCACCATATCTGCATTATCAGCATCTCCATCTTCCTGGCTCTCCACCACCCAGCTCCCAAAGGCAAGTCCTGGTCACACCTGGGATGCAAAGCATGCCAAAGATATACATTTAGAAGCTTCAAAGGAAAATGAAAGAGGTCCTAAGATGAAATAGAAACCCTGAAGAATGGATAATACATGCATAAAAAGCTGATAATTCCCTGACTAGATAATTGGTTTCATTAAAAGATAAATATCCCTCTCTCCTAATGACATTACTGTTGATATTACTCCATTGATAACATCCAGCCCAACATAACCCCTTTTTATGACTGCAGAGTCATGTTCTGCTTTCCAAAAGAGCCTCTGCCTTGAAGAAAGATCAAAGAACTTTATTCATGACCTGAGCTCTTCAGCCATCAGCCAGTACTTTTCAGCAGAGCCCCTAAGTGATGGGTAGCTACATCCCATCACAAAGAACCAGAAAAATAATTTGCATCAGAAAGAATTAGTGTTCAAAAATGGATATATGTTTAGAACAAAAGAGAATGGAAAGAAAAGAGTGTAAAATATTTATTCCCCCCTGCTGCTAACACTAGGCAGGAAAAATGGCTGAAAACTGTTTCTTTATTTTATTTCTTACCTTCTCAAGTGATGTGAAAAATCACTCCACTTCAGAAAAGAGCCCAAGATGTGCAGAGCCGTGGAATATTTTGGGAGAAGAACCCAAGCAGACTAATGTGTCTCTATGGAATTTTAAAATCAGAGAAGAATACTTGTGATATCATGAATATATCAACTATTTTAAATACTGGGCAAATACTAACTCTGTTTTCACGAGATGTATTTTCTCTGCTATTATAAAAGGAGGATCACACCATGGTAATATGATATTCCCTTTATAACTATGATTGATCCTCCTTTTATCATAACTGAAAAATTATCTGTAATAAAAACATACACAATCTGTCTCTTGTGCATTAAGAAAGCTCGTTCACGATCATAATTTGAATCATAATTTGAGTTGCACTCCTCCAGAAGATGGCTTTGTTGGGGGAGGTTAGCCAGCCCAGGCAGGGAGCAGAACACACAGCACATATACAGAATTGTTTTATCCATATTCCCCTGGACTCAAAACCCCAGGAGGAAAACAAGGCAGCACTCGGGGGTAGCATCTCATTCCAAAGGAGACTGACAGTCACAAAGCCTTGTTATGATCTTAACTGACTCTCCCAATTGAAAATTCCCAGAAAGATCACACAACACTCTGGATTGACAGCTGCTGGGATGATGGACAGGAAAGGAGAAAGTCTGGATCCCACTGCTGCAAAACTGGGTACCTTTGCTGCTTTGGATGTACAAGAACCCACAAGAAAAGGTATTCCCCTCAAAAACACTCCAAAGTTTCCCCTGATCAATACAAATATTTCCTCTGCTTTTACACAGTGTCAACAGGACTAAAATGTGAACTCAGTCTGTTTTTTGTAAGGGTTTGCTTGCTTTTCCTGAGTTGTTTTTTTTTTCCTTTTTTATCCCTATAAGAAAGCCTCCCAGCCTTATTCAGCCCTTATGTTTCCTGTCCTAAATTCATGCTTGACATGTTTCAAGATGAAAACATTAGTGCAGTGAGAGTGGAATGAGTGTTGCCACATTATCATCAAGTAATAACTTGATCAGCTCACAAAATAACCCAAAATCTAACTCAACTCCAGCCACAGAGGCTTGTGCTGTACATTCTGTGCAAACATTCCAGCGCCTCTCCAGCTGCTGAAGGGTTGAACAATCACCACAAAAAGCACATTTGCAGAAAGTTGGTTTCAGAAGCATCCTACAGCTTCTGGTTCTTGCAGCACTCTGCTACAGGTTGACCAGAAATCTGATGTTCTCCAAGTTTGGATGGTTTTGAAATGATCTGGATGTTCTGAGATTGCCACCGAAGAAGCCCCACAGGCCATTCCCAGCCTCTGCATAATGAAAGCAATGCACCTGCTCCACAGCAATTTCCTCAGCTACAGAGCAGGACAGATACAGATGTGGCACTTTCCTGTCCCAGCAGCCCTGTCTGGGGACAGTTTGGAGCCTGCCACACTTGCTGGCAGTTGTCCTGCCCGTAAAGCTCAGCAAAAAAACGTTAGGCAGCAAAAAATTCCAGCAATTCTTTCCCTCCAGTTACAAGAAACTTGCTTCCAATTTGTTGTCCATCCGTTGCTAATTTCATTATCATTTCACACATGTTAATGAGACACATGCTGGTCACATGACCTCCCCTTTCCCTCTGGGGCCTAATGAATTATATATCATGAATAATTAAGGGCAGTTTGTTTTGGCATACAAATTCATTAGTGTTTGAATATAAAAATGCACAAAAGGGGAATTAATGTTTCATGACAACTAAAATAACCCTTTCTACTGAAAATGTGGCCATATTGAGACCATTTGCTTATGCTTTTTTTCTTTCTAATTAAGTCAGAATTTAAAGATCTCCAGACCACACCACTAAGGAATAGCTGACTATTTTAAAAGCTATAGTGTGCAGCTTTTGGCAGGTTTCCTCCAGATCTCATAACACTTCCTGATGCTCTGGCATGACTGACATGAGTTTCTCTCCCTATGAGTGCAGAGATTTCTCCCCCTCCAACAATTCACTATCAACATTTGAAGAGGGAGCTGTAGCTTTCAGTTTGAATGCCACATCAAACAAGCTGATAAGGCTGTCATTTTTTATTTTTAAGCTGTAATTCAAGTGCAGACTTATATGGCTGTATCAAGAATCTCTTTTCATGGCATCTAAGAAATCAGCTGGGCTCCTCAGATTTTTCAGAGGAAAATAGAAAAGTGAGAAATCAACTGGAAAATTTTTGTTTTAGGTGCAGATGGTGACATTGCTTTTTTAACCTTTTCATGCCTGCTATAAAGATCTTTTAATACTCCTCTAAGGCATGGCACACTCTCCAGGAACATACCCTGGTACACAGCCAGCATTCTGCCAGCCCAGCACATCATGATCAGCCCAACTGGTTTGGATATAAACGACCCCACAGCAAAGAGTGGCCAAAATTCAGTCTGATGTATGACTGGAAAATGAGAAAGACTCAGATGTTTTCCATGGAAATCAGGGGTAAAATCTAAACTTTTTTTTTTGTACTCTTGGAGGGGGACATCCATTCTGCAGCTTTCCTGGCCTTGAATTCTAGATATTTTAGCATTTTCTGAGAAATACAGAACCAGTCAGACAGAAAGGCACCTCAGAAGACCAGTAGTGAGGCCATGTGCTCCCAGCCCTTGCCAATCACCTGGAAGTGCTGAAGCACTAAAATGCTTCAGGACATGGTGTTTTTGAAAGCATGAGCAGTGACAAGTTTTTGATACAGCTTCATGAAGACATACTGTCAGTTTTAAAAGAGCTCTCATAACTGCTCTTCACAACATACAAGTGCCTTCCTACTCTGCAGTGAGCAGATTAAATTTGAAAGGCTGGGTTCAAGTGTGCAGGACTTGTCCTTTGCTACCCCTGTAAAACATTTCCTGGTTCTGAATGAATTCTGGCTGAGCTGAGGCCTCCCTCAAGGAAGGTTCAGCACTTTCAGGCCAGCAGCTGGGTTTTCCCTGGGCTCCCTGTGCCCTGAGTACCCCTGGCTCCCTCTCCTGTGACCATTTTCCCCCTGGGGCTTTGGGACTGCTGCAGGATCATCCCTCTCATGCTGTAAGGCCACTTGGACACCAAGGAGGCTGGAAGAAGTGGGCTCCCCAGGATGAACAAAAATCAAAATTCTGGGTGACAGGAGTGGCAATAGAGGAAGCAATTTGGGACAGAACTGAAGAAAGCTCTGATTTCTTCAGCTGGAAATAAGAGATCTTTGGGCATGAAGGCTGGAAATGGGATCAAAGCACATTAGGAAAAGCTGCATCACCTTTTTTGAGTTATTGAGGAAGGAGTAAGGGTGGGTGAAGTCAAACACTGAAGTGCTCTAAGCAATGTCAATACACATCTATCTCCCACTAGAATTCCTGCAGAAGGATCCAGGTCCTGCCAGTAAATCTCATATATCTAAAAGAAAAATGATGTAACTATGTTATAGCACATAGCATGTCCTAACTTTGGCCAAATACACTAAAAAAAGGTATTCATATTCCCCTTCATGGACAATAGTGAAAAATCTGGCCTGATACTAATCCCAGTTCTTCTCTTTATAAATGGAGGGGAAAGGAAAAAAAAAAAAATTCAGATTAATCAATCGCTAAATTGTCCCATTCTCCCATTGACTGTAAAGGAAAAGAGGATTAATAACTAAAATATAATTGATCTAGATTGAGAAATATTTTACTACCAACCACTCTAGAACCAGTCTGTACTTTCACTTCCTTTGTTCTACTATTTGATTTCCCATCAAAATCACAGCATAAAGTTTGAGCATGTGTTTTTAAATGATGGTATAATTTATTTAGAATCAGGCTACTTGTATGGTAAACTGTGAACAGAAAAGATTAAATGAATACTGTTGGACAGACTGAGGAAAACAAAAATTAGGTAGAAACACAGAAAAAGTATCAAAATGTTCAGAGAAAAATTCTGCTACTTAAAAGTTACAGAAAATGGATGATAATGCTCTATCATCAAATCACATATTACTTACATGGTACAGAGGGACTGTGAAAATCAAGATGCTATTGGGATGTACATAACAAAAAAAAAAAAAATCTTATAAAAAAAAGATAGCAATCACTTTAAGAAGTAAATGGAGTAAGAGAAAAAAAGAACTGTCAGAAGCCTTTAATGAAATCTTTTACCTTCTGCAAGTCCTTGGATATAAACCCTGACCCCTCAGTAGCTGCAAAGGAGACAGAAAGAACAAGGCAGAGTAAAATAATCAGGTAGCCAGAGAAATAGAACTTTAGAACTTTTAGACTTTTATGTTTCTAATTATGGAAGGAAAAATCAGCTACCAAATGGGGTTTGTGTCGTGGAGGATGTGAATGCAGAGACAGAAATGTTTGTGAGGACAGTATGTTGGTCCCATACACGAAGCAGCTGTCAACGAGCCTGAGCTGATGTTCACATCTGCAGTGCAAAGCCACAAATGCATCAGGAGACCAGGGACCCTGAACAGAAGACAAGTTCAAGGTCATCCAAGCAGCAGAGCAGAAATAGTAAAGCTAAAATCTCTCATAGATTGACAAGCTCATCCACAAGGTTTATTTAATTGATAACACTTAAAACCTATGAAGTACATGCTAATGCACTGGCTTGTGAGTTAATGAGCCAGGACATTGCTCTGGATAGACTCAGAACAACCTGGCAGAGGTTCCTAAGCCATGATGGTTTTCTAAGATTCATGTGCCAGATGCCTGTAGTGTCAAGCCAGGTAATCTTGCTGGTTCTTTGAGCTTTTAAAAGCTTCATTTCTTTTGCACAGTGGCAGTTTGTAATTTCTGAGAATCAACCTTTTTCTTTCCATTTCTGATTCTGTGTAGTTGTTTAGCTCTGTTTTGGCTCACTACCTTGCAGCCTTCCTATGCTCAGATTTTTTTCTCTGATAAAAAATGCATAATTTTTCAATAATGTACTTCTTTGTGCAGTTAGGGAGAGTGATGCTGTACTGCAGTTTGTCTTCCAGACCTTGCAGTGGGTTTCTTTCCATGCTTCTCTAAGCCTTCCCCTGCATGGATTTTAATTTAATGAAGCTGAGAGCAGAGGAGCAGAATCCCCTCCCTCTACCTGTTTTTGGGGCAGCTTCCTGGAGTCCTCCAGAGCCCCTTCTATATCCATGGATTTATAACTGCTGTGGAGAGGGAGGAAAGGCAAATGGCTCCCCATAACATCAGAGATGTTACCTCCAGCCTCACTCCTGTACCAGATGTAGAAAATCTCCCAGACATTCTTCTCAGCTCGAAGAGAGCACCAGCCAGGAGACACTGCCAGATGCAGAAAGTTTTAAGGCCAACTGATGGTGCTGGATATGCTCCTGCTCTAATCTCAATTTAAATTAGTAACTAGAGGCAACACACTGGGAGCTTTTCTGGTCTGCTTCCTCAAGAAGTAAATCGAATCCCAAATAAAATATTCAGCATTTGGAGGCTGAGCACAGCCCTTAGTGTGCACTGAGGAAGCACTTTTCCTGAGACACCAGAAACGTTGGCAGCTCACTTTGGTAACACGTCCAGTTTTATTTGTTTTAGAACCTCTGCTCCTCTGGGGGCATGCAAAACGATCTCGGGTGCTCTGGGGAATTTCACCTCTAGCTCTCTTTACCCTTGCACTTCTCTTCCTTCTGATCTCCCACTGCCCAGGGCTGACTTAATTTGCTGTACAAGCCCCTGGCTGACCCATCCTCTCCTATCCTGATGGCCAGAGCCACCCTTCCCACTACACCCAAACTGCTGAGACTGTGACAGCTCCTAAGTCAACGCTTTATCAGCCAGGAGCTTTTATCAGCAGGAGAGGAACCCCAGCACTGGCAGCAGTGACAGCCCTGGCCAGCAAAGATGTTTTTAGAATTATATTCTTGGCGTCTTGCAGCATCTTTAACAGAGCTGGCAGTGACTGCTGAACACCTGCCAGGTGGATTTGCCCAGAAGAAGGAAATGGGATGTGGTAGGGCGTGGTGGTGAGGAGAAAAGAACATTTCAGAGCATATTCCCATTTTCTCACACATATTTCTCACCCCTTAACACTTGGGAAGGGAGAGACATTACTTTGAGGGGCATGTCCCATCCAAACAAACAAGACAGTGGGAACAGACCAAAGGGATCCATCAGCCTTGTAAAAACCACTCCTATTCCAAGTCTGGCTTGACAGATCAGCACAGTACTTAGAGGTCACAAGCCCTGCCTGAATCAACACTCTGCTAAGCTTGTAGAAAGAACAAAATGAATTTTGCAGAAATGGAGGTTCACACAAAAGGTCTGATTTCATATCAAGATCTGCTCACCAGCTGCACAGCTTCAGATACATATTTGTAATGCTCCATTCAAGTAAGGCCAGAACACCTGCAAGATTAAAGCTCTATGATACCTAAAAACCACAAGTTCAGCTCCAGTAAAGACCAAAATCTAAAAGTGAAGTCTAAAGACCCTCAGCTACTTGCTGAAACTCAGTGATGCTGAGACAAAAATCCATTAGTCTTAAGAGTACATATTCATATAACCATTAATTTCAGCTCCTGCTCTGTAAAATGTGAAGAACAACTGCTTTCTCTCCTGGATACTGTAAAGTACAGTGTTTTAACATTTGTCAAGTATTCTCTCTCCTCATGCAGCAAGAAGTGCTTCTTTAGGTACTACCTGCCAGTCAAAATAGTTGGCTGTCTCTGCCAGAGTGGTTAAATTTCTTTGGGGTAAGTGAAAGCAATCATGTAAATTAAAACGAAAAACCAAGCTAGAGACTTACTTCAGGTGGGAAAAGAAATACAACTTTTTCAAAGACATCAAAACAGTCTTTGTAAAAAAACAACCAACAAAACCAAACCAACAAAAAAGCCTACAAACAAACAAAAAACCAAAACCACTCCTGATGCTGTAACGTTTCCCTAAACTCCCTGGTTATAGCTGGTAGATTTACAGAAATACTTGGGAAAGCAGCTGCTGCTGGTACTATGGGCTGGACAAGATAAAAGGATGAAGGACTGAACCACAAGCCAGCTCTTTTTGATGTATTCTCCATACCAAGATGGCAGACAAATAAGTTTCTAGAACAGCCATTGAAGTTTTTCAATGTTTATCACCACAGGGAAACCAGAACTAAATCCAGAGATTGTTTTAGGTACAGAATTAATTTGTTTAAATCCCATGAAGGTTCTAGAACCTGGCACATCAAACACAGGCTTTGAGTTTATACTCTCTCCATTCCCTCCATGTCTGTCTCTAAAGATCTTTCATCCATGCAGAAAAACCAAGCATGCCCAGGGAACCAGCTACAAAAAAGTTCTCCCTGACAGTGACCCAGCAGAACTTTTTTCCTGTGAAGGGAAAACTGTTCTATGGCTTTGCTTCTGGAAAATCCTGCCTCATGTACTGCTTGCTCTTCAAACCAAGGGCAGTAACACGAATTGCAGCTGTGGTTAGGCCATGGTTGTGTCTGTTCTGTAAAGCACTCCTGGTTTCTCAAGTAGCAGAGACCAGGTCCAAAGGACACACCTCTTTACAGAACATCTTCTGCAGCTCCTGGTGGGCATGGTCACAGATTTGAACCCAGTTAGCCAGATTTGGACCCAATTAGCACAGCACACGTCATCCACCTTAGTCATCCTCTTTGCCTGTACTGTACTGAGGCCAAAATCAGAGTTTACTTATTCTGTTTCACAACAGCTCCATCAGGGACCAGTCAAGCTTGTGTCATTGTTTCCAACCCAGGAGATAACCTGCATTTCAGAGAGGTCATCAAGAGCATCAGCTGTGAGTGCTGCATCCCTGTGCCTGACTTGTCCTTTAATGTACCACACATAAAGAGGGACATTCCCAGGATTTCACAGAGGCTGCATTTGCATGTAAGGCAACCAAATATTTTGAATCATTTCTTTCACATCCCTGGGGATAAACCCATTGACAGGGTCCAGGACCTGACTGTGCAGAGGCTGGGGGGTGGTGGCTGCATCCAGTGTCTCCTGGCCTGGCTGGTGGTGTCAGCTCCCACTGCCACCTCCCAGAGCACACTCAATCACTGGCCTCTGTTGAGAGGAGCAAGGCAAAAGGAGAGGGAAAAAGAAAAAGAGGGAAAACACTCCAGAGAAGAGGATGGAATGGAGTAATCAGCTGCATCCTCTGCAGCCCCCAGCACGCTGCCAAGCCTCGCTGCTTCTGCCCGACAGGCGGACAAAAGGCTTTTTCAGCTGTCACACGTTTCACAGCCCCAGCCAGGGACAGCAGCCACGTCCTCGTGCCTTTCAGGGGTTTGCACACACGTGCTGCTCTGTCTGCAGGCCAAGGAAAAGCAGCCTCAGCCCTTACCAGACATACAGACACAGAATGCTCGTTGCAGTGCTGCTGGCACTCAGCATATGGTTACTCTGATTTATTTCTGTCGAAACAGAAGCCAGAGCTTCTTCCTGCTGAGGCCCTCTGTGATAGAAATAAGGGGCAGTCTGTGTCCTGGATTCCTTAATTCAGTGCTGAAAATGACATTTTGTCCTCACCCTTTGCCATCATTTCTGGATGCAGGCACTCCAATAGAAGGAAGCCAAGGTACTGATATTACGCCTCACGTATTTCATTTCCTAGGAACTAAGTGGTGAGTGTTGCTTATGCAACCTTAAAATGAAAGGGTGTTACAGGAACAGACTGTCCTTTTTGTGTTTACTCTGCTCAGTAAAAAAAACCCAATAACATTTAAAAGGATTCACCCAGCAGCAAGATGGTTTTCCACCAGGACTGCTGGAACATGAGTTTCTTTTCTGAACATGTGCACGTCTGTGTTTCTCACAGACACTCATGAGAGCTGTGGTTTTCAGCTGTGTGCAGAGGCAACAAGGACAATTAGCATAAAATTAACATGCCCTACCTCTGATTGTAATCCCCTACTCCCTCTTCAAACACTGACTAAATCCATGAGCCTGACTTCATGTAACAGCTAGTTAAATGCTTGAGACCAATTGGGATCTCAGACATTACAGAAATAGAGGTTATTAATTGGATGATATATAAAATTCAGTGACTTGGTGTCAGGATGTACCTCACAATACCAGTCAAGTTATAAAATTCAGACACAATTACATGTTGGCTGAATACATTTGTCTTATTTCACTATAGTGTATATTAAACTTTCCCTTTCATGTTTGCATAATAAATCTGAATGGAGCTCTTTATTGCATTCACACTTGGTTGGTTGCTTTTGGTTATTTTATAGCATGTTATAGGGGGAAGGAGAAAAAACCAAAGGTTTTATTACAAAACTGTAAAACAAAACTAAATGTGAATGCCTGCTCTAGAGAGGTGATGAACATACTTCATGTTAACTTAGGGGTGCCAGTTTTTATCACTGACATGTAATTGCTGATGATATTATTGTTATTATTTTGGGGGGTGCCTCAGTACCAGAACACAGAATAAAGAATGGTTCCTCAGTTTCATTTGCTGCAGGTACAAGAACCATGGGGAGGCAGACACAGCTACAGCAACACCCTGTAGCCTGGCCACAGAATTTTTTAACGGAGATACCCCAGGTGAAACTCTCCTGGTGGCAGAATGACAGCACAGAGCCTGAGCAGGGTGTCAGCCTCCCTCCCACCAGCTCTGCAGAACACGGATGGGTCTTACACAGCTCAGATGTGCTGGTGACTCTGAGGAGGGGTGAATTCTCACCTTGTAATTTCTGCTCTCAAAATGCCACACAGATAGTGCATGAGAAGAGAAAAATTTGGGGGTTTTCACTCTTGCAAAACAGGGGTGAAGAACCTGCTCTTTGCTGAGTGTCAGACAGATCTTTCAAATCTTTAGCAAACCATGAATTAACACACTCCAAGTATACACCAGGAAAAAACCCAAACCCAAACAACATTAAAACACCTCCCTTGCACCTCCCCCCCAATAAAAGCTGTCACAGTAAAACACAGAATAAAGAAAGTATCAGTAGTAAAACATTACATGTGAAAACACAGAAGTCCTGCACAAACAAGAAAACAGAAGGAAGTCATACACAATGATAATAAGACCAGGGGGGGAAGATAATCTTAGAGAACCATTGAGTAAAGACACAAAGCTGATATAAACATTTCCAAGCATACTGTGAATAAGGAATGTGAGAGGCAATCTAGAGAACCACTGGATGAAGAAATAGAGAAAAATATGAAACTGGTACATTAGAAGCAATCCACAATCCCACAGCCCAGCTGAGGGTTCTGTCTGCAAGTGATCAGTATTTGGTAATGTGAAAAACAGGCTAAAAGAAGGACTAGTGCATTTCGTCTCACCTTCTGGCAAGGTGTGATTTAGAGATTCTCTAAAGTAAACTTTCATCTGCATCTCCTCAGTTTTACATACCTTCATCATATATCCTAGTCACCTTTTCTCCAAAATGAAAGCAACAAGGATGAGGAAAAGTATGCAGAGTTGAGGATGAAGCAACAGGGATTCTTCAAGTAAGAAAGAAAAAAACTGCCCTGTGGGCTGCTGGCAGAGAGGTCTATACAGTCTCAGGTAGGATGGAGATAAACAAGGGATGATTAATTACTCACTGTTTCTTAGAATGCAAGAAGTAGGAACACTTGAAAAAAATAGCACATACATGTTTTATAAGAAAGGAAAGGCAGTGAATTTTCAAACCATGCACAGAGTGGGGAACTCAGTGCCACAGGACATGCAGATACACAAAACAGTGTAAACAGGTTCCAAAAAGACAGACTCACAAAAGAAAAGCCTGTCAATGACTAATAACCATCAAAGGCTCTGCTTCTCCAGAAAGTGCCAAAGGCCAGAGACAGCCAAAAGCAATGAGTTTGTGCCCAGGGTGGTTTGTCTTTACATGCCCTGGGTTTCCATGTATTCTCTAAGCAACTACTATTGATGCTGGGCAGGAGAGATCCTTAGCCTTTCCCAGATTCACATGGCAGTAAGACTGTGCCATTAAAACACACATTAATTAAATATCATGCTATGAAATGAGCCCATGGTTTATAGCTAGGTCTCAGGCTCTGGTGCCTATATTCAGCTTTCATGCACCTATAAATATTAAAACACCAAGCAGCTCACTCGAATTTGCAAAATGCAGGCTCATCACCATTCCAATACCATGTTCTCTGACAAACATAATTTGTTTGCTCATCAACCCATCATATATTTTTAAAGTCCAGTAAAAACTATCATTCCATTGTTCCAAGCAAGCCCTAATCTCAGTATGCAGCTCTCGGTCTTATATAGATGCTAATTATTATAACTGCAGGGCAAATCAGCACAATATGACCAAATAAATAAATTTTGCTGAATACATAAAAGAAAACCCCCCACAACCCTCTACTTGTTGGTTCTCCAGAATCACAGCTGTACAGTGTTAATACTGTACTCATGATCTTAATAGAAAATAATCCCTTGAAAATTAATTACCACTAGACATTAATAAGCACTTTGTTAATTAAGCCAGTAAGCCAATTAGGCCCAAGGTGAACTCGAGGGCAATCAGCTCTATAAACAGTGAGAGCTAAGTCTTAGAAGTACACTCTAATTTTTAAAAAGCCTGTTTTTGGAGACTGGATAGCTTGTGGGATTGCTCATTACAGAACAAAGCAGCTGCCCAAATGCAAGCCAGGTCAGGAGCAGCCAAGAGCCATCATCACCCAGCAGCTTATCTGTGTCTTCAGAGCAGCTGGTCTAGACCTCATTTGAGACCTTACCAACTTGTAATTAATAGCTTCTCTGAGTAAACCAAATCAGAAAGCCAGCAAAAAGCAATTCAGAAGTGCCTCCTGGGAAAGAGCCTAAGCTGTAAGGCAGGGCAGGGTGCAGAGAGAGCAATTTACGGCTGACTCCCTTTGACTACGAGTAAGCACCAGGCAGCCATCCCTGCTCTTTCTGCTGGGCTTTCACAGACCACAGGACATCCACAAAACCTGCACAGAAATGGCTCAAGCCGTTCTGAGGAGATGCAAATACTTAGCAGCTCTTCCACCTCCAAAGTCTGCATTGTGTGGCCTTTCTTATTCACTGTCCAGGAGCAGAGCCAGCACAGGCAGGAGTGCAGAAACCTTCACTTCTGCCTTTCCTTTACAGCTGAGAGGAGCAGATCCATTCCTGGGTTCCCATTCCTGAGGAGGAAGCCCTGTTTCTCAACACACTGCAAACAGGAAAGCTGTAAAGGGAGCACCTTGCTAAAAATTCACTCCTCTGTGGGCAGGGCTGAGGATCTGGACAGGGCAGAGGTCACTGCCCCAAACCTGCCAGAATTCAACAAGCATTGACTGGTTGGGACTCTTGGGGCTCTGTAGTTCAGGGAGTTGGACTTGACAATCCCTGCAGGTTCCTTCCAGTTCAGGATATTCTATGATTCCATGATTTTCTCCTCCTCCAATCCTCCTGTCCTGTGGTTTTTTGTTCTGTCTCTTCACAGGTCTCAGCAAGCTCAAATACTTCAAGCCAAAAGCATCCAACTTCCCCTTCTACAAAGGAGTTTGTCCATATAGTGGATTTGGCACAGGGCTGGAGAAAACTCATTTGTTTCTCTAATTGATTCCATTTGAAAAAAAGATGCCATTAATCCTTGCACATCTGTTGGCACTGATAAATGTGCTCTGTGTTTTGAGTGTTTGTCTCCAGGCCTTGCAGGCTGGGGACTCAGCTCTACCATCACTTTCTCACTTGTTTTTTCCAGTAGTGTGTGGACACTGAACCCACCAAACTGAAGGAATAGTGCCCCTCCTCACACTCTCTCCAGGGCTAACCATTCCTTGTTACTCCATCTTTCCCATCACAAGCTTGAACTGCACAAAAACTTGTATGGGAAAGTAACACGTGCAGTTAAAAGGCCCTAAAATTCACAGGATGCAAATGAGCAGACAATTATTCTGTGCATAATGATGAGCTGCTAAGTTGGAACATGTTCAGATATACAGTAAGTCTCTGTAATAATTTTTATTAATTTTTAAGAATGCTGGATCATCTCATCTGAAGCCAAAACCATTAATATTTGCATTAATTAGTGCTCATAATACAGTATATCTTTTGAGTTTTACTGCAGTCATTTGAAACTTTCCTTACATTGACTTTCTAAAAAGATCACCTTGATGAAGAGGGTTTAGGGATTTTTTTCAGCCTAGTGAAAAATATTTTCCTGGAATAGTGGTCATCTTTCTGCCTTTGTTTTTCTTGTCTTTTTTTCTGAATGTTGGTTGTTTTGAATTGGGTTTAGGGTTTTTTTTTTTGTCTCTTCCTGCCTTAGTAGAATATGGGGATAATGATGTAGGCTTGACTATGCATATAAATTGAATAATTTGCAATAATGCTCCAAAGTGCCACCGGGATGGAATTCAAAGGGCTGTTTGCAGAAACAATTGCTTTTTTAAAAATTAATTTCTGAAAAGTAAATGTAGAAAATGGTGAGATGGCTCAGGGGATTGAAAATGGCAGAGAGACTTTCTGGTCACTGCTTCAGATCCTACTCAGGCTGAAGCACAACTGGAAAATATTACTGTGAGAAAAATACTTTGGGTCTCTGCAAATTTTAACAGAATATTTTGTGCTGAGGTTATGAATGAGATTGGAGTTCACTGAAAATAATAGCAGGGGGTCAATTCTACTACATATTTTGGAGAGGTTTGGTTTTTTAAAAGTCGTTCTACTGATGGAATATAAATCTATCTTTCTTTCAAATAGCAATCATTTAATCACAGACATTGTAAAGCAAAACAGAATTCATATCCTTGGCCACAAGTAGAACTGGTTACCCTTCCTCAGACCTATATACACTTTTGCCAATATTATCAGGGTAGATAATGTATTTTCATGATAGTAATCACATGTGTCGAGTTGGTTATGTAACAGGAGATGATAAATGGCATTTAAACCACTTAAATCAGACTGGAGGAAAAAGAAAATTATGTTTTCAGGATGGGGTCATGGCTCAGTGATGTTAAAAATCTCATGCAGTTTAAGATAAATGCACAATCACTTTACACTTTCCATCTATTTGTAAAAAGACATCCACAAACCATTTTCCCACACAAAACTGCCAAATATGTATATGTATTTCAGTCTGCTGACTTCTGGTCAGGACCAGAACTAGCCCTAGAAGCTTAAAAATTATCCATGTGGATTTCTGATTGATCAGACATCAGGCCTATCCCTTCCACAGAGAGAATCAGGTGCTTCAGAGAGATGCTTTCCCAGAAGCAGGTTTGCCTGAGGATGGGAGGATGCCCATTTGGATGGACAGGAGGGACAAGCCATCACCTAGAGCTCCACAATTAAACCCTGTGCTGGTTTCCAAAGCTCCTTGCAAGCAGATTTAAAACATCTCCAGGAGCATGCACTTCAACACTCCCTAAGGTGCCTAGCAAGTATCTCGAGTACCTAATTATTGATTTCTGGCAATATCTGGTATCCTAAGAGATTTCCAAACAGAGGAGGAGGAGCAGCCTGTGGCCTGAACAGGAAACACTGAAGATGGAAAGGATGCTATGGCCAAGTGTTGAAAAGCTGCCAGCAGCAGCTTTCTAGTGGTGCAGGCACTGTGAGAGGCTGCTCCAATGTCAACACAGAAAAGGGTTTGAGATTTGGTTTTATTTCAAGCTTGAATAAACCTGCTGCCAGTTTTTCGCCTAACTGCGGACATCTGCCTGCTTGTTTCCCATGGAGATGAGCATCCTGAGATGCAGCTTTGGGGTGCCCATGAGGCAGCAGCAGGACTGGGAGCAAAGGGAGCAAGAATGTGAACATGTGGAAATGGACTGGCCTTCTAGACAGGGCTAGAGATGACTGGGCTGACCTTGAATTACACGAGATCCAGCTCTGAGCAAAGCCAGCACAATCCCAAGCACTGCTCTGTGAAAGTGGATGTGGATGTACAGCGCTGTCAATCCAGTGCTGCACACAAACTAAGACCAAAGAGATGGTGGGGAAACAATCACTGTCATCTCTTTCTAGAGAGGATATTTGCCTCTGCTGCTTCTGAGGGCAGGAAAGACTTTCATATCAGCTTCATAAGGCACTTAAAAAGAAAGTTCCAGAGGCACAGGCCCCAGCTGTCACTGGAGCTGATCTTTCTGCTGTGGGGACATGAAAAGAATAGCAGAGGGTCAATTTTACAATGGCTGTGATCAACCCTCTGACACAGCAGTGCTCTGCCCCAAAGGTAGTTGAGCAAACAGAGAAACACATCTCTGCTCAGAGGCAGGCAGCAGAGAAGAGCTCAGTGATCTTTGCTGGATGCCCTTCACCATCAGGCAGTGAAACACTGCGTGTTTAATCATGGTGAAGGATAATAGAGAGCAGAGAACGAGGCAGGCAGCTCAGCTAACTCCAGGCATGCTCTGTTAAACCCTATATGATATAAAAATGGTTTATAGCCCATGCAGCATACTTCCCTTGGATAAGGACCATCGCACACTGAAATTAAAAGCAATTAGTGTCCCTTAAGCACTTGAAGAGAATTGTTTTTATAAAGCATTTCCTTCAATCTTTGGGGGGAAAAAAATATACAGGAAAGGCATTTTTATGCAGGATGGCATTTGTTTACAACTAACACCTTAAGAGATTAGGGCTGGCTTTCAGGCTTGTTATTACAGCCACAAAAAAGTTGCTGTTAAACTCCCATTGAGGCTGACTGATAGGTCCACTGTGAGTGAATGTAAACCACATTGTTTCAGGATGCTACAGCATGTCCACATGGCACTTTTTATAAAACAAGAATTTCATGTTGGCTATTAACAAACTCCTTCCCCCACAACCATCGCAAACTTTCATTCAGCCAAACCCCACTATTTCATCCTCTGCTTTATTTGGTGATTAATCCAAAGGACTGATTTCCATACTAGCATTTAAACTAGCAGCTTGATGCTGGGAACACAATGGCCTACATTTTGAAACCCAAAGAATGGATGTTGTGCTTTATTTATGAGCTATTAGTTTAGCAACTTATAAAATATCCATCAAAAGCCACAGACATTAAACAAAATTAAGAAATGAAATACAACTTGATAAAAACAAAAGCACTGATAGATCCCCACTCCTCATTAAACCTCACATCACCCCTGTAAAACCATGTCCTTAGACTAAGATGAAGCATTTGAAAAAGTACTGAAATTTCTTTGCCTTGTTTTTAATGCTTTATTAGTTTAGATTCTACCACAAATTGAAATATTTATGACAAAATGCTCCAGTGCTGTATAACAATGTCCTCTAATGCTCCACTGTGACAGAAACAATTTCTAATTGCTGTGCTGTAAAATACTGCCAAAGAGCTGCAAAGAATGGAGCTGGACATCATCTTGCAAGGCTTTTTTACAAGGCTTTTCACAGTAACATGTACTGATCTTTAAAACTGTTCAACACCCAGAATCTTCTCCAAGGTTAAACCTTCAGAGCTAGCCATGAAATAACAGAAATTAGCATTTCTATAAATGGCACTAGGTTTGCCAGCATGGGAAATTGTACTTAATTACAAAATATCTCAAGGGCAGCAGTAATGATGTTTACTTTACAGTAAATAAACGTGCTTCAGCTCCATCTGATCAGCTTAGGAGCCTGTCTGATCCCTGAGCCTGCTGTTGAGGAAGGCAATGCAGCTGCCAAGTGGGATGAGGCTTTTGAAGAAACACAGTCACAGTGTGGTCCAGAGGAGCCTGAGAGTTTGGAGCTGCCACTGTCCCCTCCAGGGCACCGTCAGCTGTGCCTGAGAGTCCTCCAGGCACTGCTCACCTCGCTCCCCAGCAAGTGACAATGACAATGCCATCTCCCCTTGTCATAACCTTCATTACCCCTTTAATTTCCACCCAACACCTCACTCTCATCTTGCTGTCTGCAGTTTCAGCTGTTCCCTCTTGCCTTACCAAGAGAAACACATCCACGTGTGTTCCCTTAGAATTGTCTTTACACAGAAATTTTCATCTCATTGTGACTACAGCATCCTCTAATCTCCTAAACACTCCTTTCCTTGCTTCACACTGCTGTGATTGAAGAGAACCCATTAGCTGACTGCACACATGCATGAACACAAGGAGAAAGGAAGAATTATAAGTACAATATCAAGCAGCATATGGCAAACCCATTTATGTCCTTCTACAGCAGGTCAGGCACTGAATGGGACTCGTTCCTGGGAGTCATTGTTGGCAGTGTGGAGGCTACCGTGGTGGTCATGGCTGGAATACTGAGTGCTCTGGGACTAATTGCATATTTGATATTCATGTGATAAATTAATTAGCTGCTTATTCCCAATGAATAGCCTGGATTCAAATAAAGCTGTCAGATGAAAGGTATGGTAGGTGCACATGTGTTAAAAATAGCTCCTGAGGGGGGTGTGTGTGTGTAAACATATATATATATATGTATCAGTCTGCTACTACAATCATTTAATTTAGCTTTGCCCTCAGCCAGGAGTTGCCTGGAGACTCACTAATAACAGAAGCATTCAAGATACTTTTTCTTTTGTGTTTCCTTTCCTTTTTGAATAGATGTGTTTTACACCTTCAGCCTTAATGT
Source organism: Agelaius tricolor (assembly GCF_023055355.1). NCBI lineage: Eukaryota > Metazoa > Chordata > Aves > Passeriformes > Icteridae > Agelaius > Agelaius tricolor. The sequence continues at coordinate 13,454,382 of NW_027269263.1, forward strand.
AAAAAACATAGGAAAGCTCTTCAGCATGGCTTTCATTTATGCAAAACCTAATCTAAATAATGGATGAGATTAAAAAAAAAAACAAACTATGACTTTTAACTAGTGTAGGACTAAAACTAATCCCAGTTTTAGTCTCACTTAGCTGCCAGTAACTTCTAAGGCTTTTGCTCAGAATTAGTGCATCTGAAAGGGGATTACAAGTCCCAAAAATGAACTAAAAGCTCATCATTTTCCCCAAAGTAACAGCCAGGTAAAGGATGGAGATTTTATTAATATTCTCACCCATGCAAAGAAATGCAGCTGCACTGTCTTGTTCCTGGTGAACACAGGTGCAAGACAGAGTGGGCAACCCCTGCCAACCCAAAAAGAACAATCACAAATGTTTTACCTTGTATACAAAACCCTGCTGCAAAAAGATATACTGAAGCTTTAAAGTACCTAGGTTTTACTAGTGCTGAAACTTGTTGATTTAGTGAGTGTTCTTGCAGATGAGAACTCCACCACTGTCACCTACATTTGCCTTGTAGTACCTGGAGTTCACACCTTAGGGGTGTTCACAGCTCCAGGTTTGAGATTAGGATGGGAAAAGGCTAGGAATTCTACCCAGAAAGGAGATTTTGACATATTAAATATGAGATTGGTTCAATTGGAAAGGGGGAGACATGGTCCCCTGGGGGACTTTCTTGACCCTATGTGGACTGAAGTTTGCAGATGATAGAAGGAAGTACTTTCAAAGACTTTTTCTTGAAAGAGGACTATTTTATCCTGAAAATGTGTGAGTAGAATACATCAAGATGGGATGAGCATAGGATTTTCCCTCTATAACTGATTTTCTGCACCACTGGCATAATTTCACAAAATATTTCAAGTTCAGCTATAATCCTTTCACCATCCAAATATATTCCTGGGGAGCTCTGTGCTGCCTGCTGTGCCTTCCCTGGGCTCCCAGGAAAGAGGAGGCACTGAATGGGACAGCACACCTGGACTCCAGCTCTGCTGCTTTGTCAGGACCTGAAAACAGCTGGAAACACTCTCAATGCTTAAAAACACCTCAGAAATACAAAACTATGGAGGCAGAAAAGAATAAAACCGAGTCTAGCTCTGCTCTGACAGCCCTGGCTTCCCTGTCATGGATATTTTACATCAAATCCAGCAAACCATGTGAGTGTGCAGGCCTGAATGTTGTCCCAACACCCAGCAACCTGATGTGCCCAAAGCAGAGGACACTTGAAGAATAGAAAGGAGCTGTCAGCATCTCCTCAGTCTGCATGGATGGGAAGATGTCCTTGCAGCTGTGTCCCCAGGAAAATTCCCCATGCACAATTCCCAAACTGGCAGGGAATATTTTACCTGGGCTAAGTGCCTTTACCAGTGTTTGAACACAAGCAAATGAAATAAAGATTGTTGCCACCACAACAAAAAGAAATTGCCAGCTCCATCTCCTGCCTCACAGCCGACCTCCAGGATGCCAGGAATGTGTGGGATGTCTCACATCAAAGCAAAACCAATCTTACAGCTATTCCACCTTCTGAGAAGGATCAAAATGGGAGAGGAGGAGGAAGGCAAAGGGATGTCATATAAAATTACACTGACCCAAAGTTCTCAAATATGAGAGAGGAAGTACAAGAGCTCAGGCTCGAGACCTGTGCCTTTTTGAGGGGGAGGGGGAATAAGAAAAACACCAGCACACAACAACAACAACAAAAAAAGGCACCCCAAACATATTCACAATCTTAACTAAATCCTAAATTACATAGTTTAAATACTTTCTAAGGAAAGCTTAAAGCTATAAACAAAGGATTACTGATTATATTTTTATCAGATTAAAACTGCAACAATTATATACATTTTACTTCAGAAAATAGTTCCTCTTAAGCTGATTATATCTGAGCAGTTTTATCTGAAATTCATAGCTGCAGATATATTCAGCTGCAGCATTTACCAGGTGCAGCCAAAGAAAAGAAGAAATTATTGGCTTCTGCCTCCTGTAGTAGTTTTGCAGTATATGGAAGCAGAAATTCACTTAGTCTTCAAAGAACCCTCTAATCCAAACTTGGGGATTGGGGTTTTTCAAATTGTCTAATCCACAAGTTGCTAAAATCAAAATATTCTTCTATATTCATTGTGTGAGAATTACCTTTAGATTCTTATTTTATTGTTTTTTTACAATAGAAGATTAATATACACAATATCTTCATACATAGAGTGAATTTATAAAATAATAATAAAACCACAAAGCACAAAGGCTTCCTCAGAACATTAGATTGCATGACTAAGCACAGCAACATCCAAAAGCATGGAAGTTCAGGCTGTGCTCATATTTTAACTGAGTTTTCCCCTCTCTTAGCAAGAATTCCAGGATAGTGTCACAGCCTGGCTGGGCACACAGGGACTGCTCAACATTTTGAGTGTTTTACAAATGACATTTAAATTCCAATCTTGGATATATAATTTGAAAGTTTCATTTCTTGTAGCCCTGGACTTCGCAAACACAAGTTGCACTCTATTCTTTGAAGTACAGGTGCTCAACTCTTAAATCAGAGAGGCAGCAGTGTGGGTTGGGGTTGTTTTAATTTTTGTAACATTCCCAAATATTCCTCTTCTCTCCCAGTACAGCACCTACAGCATCTGTAGGTAACAATTGTTCTGTATGTGGGAGGGGGAATCCCAACACTGAAATAAGCACAGATCAGGTCAGAGCTCTGTACAGGAAGTCACATGAAATTCTCTGGTTTATGAGCACCAAACACAGAACAAAAGTGAAACCAACTCCTCTCCAGGGACCTGAGTCATCAGTGCAAGGAATGCTTGACTGGGAGCTTTGTGTTTCCTTAAAAGCTAATGATGACATTAGGAAGTTCTAAGAAATGTTTGGGAGGAGTCTTTTTGGGGAAAGAAATCCCTTTTTGTCCAAAGATAGTAAACTATTCCCATGGTACACACTTGAGGAACCTAAGAACAAAACAGGATTTAAGTATCTTTTATAAAATATCCTCCCACAGCATTTTCTGTTGTTGGTACTCTTCCAGATGCTTTGTCTGAACCAGAACCACATAAAACCTCTGCTCTTGGTAAAATCACAAGAACAGACCTGAGGTTTTCCTCTCTTTTGTAGTGTGCATCTACACTTTGGGCAGTGAGGTTTGTGAGGCAGAGAGGATCAGATGAGGCTTTGCAAAGAGACACTGGATTATCATTATTATATTTTTCTCTAGTGCAAGTGGATTTCCTGTGTAGCCCCATTTGTGCTGTCACCTCCTGTCCCCATCAGTGTGAATAAACCTGCTGTGTTACTCTATTACTTATGCACAGGCTTTTGTGACTGGCAGTAAATCAGTAGGCTATCCAGAAATAACATGAATCATTCCTTTTGGGAAGGCAGAAACACAAACAGTGTTGCAGATATTGGCCAACATTTTCCCTTCTTTATATAACGTTTTCCCCAGTATTCTTTTCTTACTTTATTAAATACCCTAATAAAAGTAACTTAGCCTCTTGTCAAATACATTGCTTTTATTATGCCAAGCAGAGAGATCAGCCCTTTTTACTTTTTCACTTTCCAACATCTACCTCTCCTAATTAATACACAAATCAGGGACAAAGACTGGTGTGCCCATAATAAAACCAAAAAATGGTTCACACATTCAAACATCTGACAAAAAGGGGATTTGACACTTGACTCAATGCACACCTGGGTTTGTTTCTTTTCAGGTGCTAACAATAAATGCTGCAGAGCTCTGTTTAATCAGTTCAACCTCCCCTTATCAGTGTTAGCTCTGAGCAACTCTCTCTCATTTATCCCTGGAAAGCTGTGGGACTGCTGCTTTCCAAAGGGGGGCTGTGGGGGAATGGTCTTGTGTGGGACAGCTCTGATGGAGGATTGGACCCGACAGCAGAGCAAACAGGGCCAGGATTAGAAATTTTTTTTTCTCCCAAATGAATTTTTTTCTGAAATGTCTCTGCTAAAAGCACATACCTCATAATTTTGTGGCTGCAGCAGGACCATGTTCAGAGATAACATCAGTGGTCCTGAGAGCTGTGGGATTCATTCATGTTGAATGTGGGGAATTAGAAGATTTCTTTTGCAGTGTTGCTCTCCTTTCATATCACCAAACTGAGTTATTTTCCACTATATTTACATCTATCAATCCATACTATAATTTGAACTGCTAAAATAAGGAGATCCTTGGGGCACAGCACAGACTCAGGTGTTGTTCAGCTCGGTGTCTTGCCTAATGAGCCAGGCTCCAGGATATTCCAAAAATACAAGTGCATAAATCAAAGTAATTTTTCCTATTAGCCAAAATGCACTAAGCAAGTGTGTAGAAACACAGAAAGATGGACAAGCAGTGGCCCAGAGAATGAGCAGTTTAGCTGTGGAGGACTCAGTGCTCTGCTGCTTCTCACAGAGGATGGGAATGCAAGCATGCTTCCCCTAAGGGATACACATGTGTGCCTATAAATTCACATATGTGCACAAAAATAAATCTCCCAGACAAAGGCAGCTACCTGTGGTGTAACACAGAAGCTGACAGATACCACAGACCTTCTGCAGACCTTCTGCTTCTCCTCTGAACAAGCAGGGACACCCAGGGTGCTGCTGAAGGGATAGATTTAATGCTCCCTGCATTCAGGGACAAGGCTGTCCCTCACCTCCATGGGACAATGAAGTGAAACTCCAATAAAAGTACAAAAAAAATGGTTCCAAAGCAAAATACTCTGGCCAAGGCAGCCTACCCTGAACTCCCTGTGACTTTGTATGAGCCCCTGTAAGCATCAGGGTGTTTTTCACTGCTTGTACTGGTTGTTTTCCACTATAGTTCATTCAATACTTCAAATTACTGATGCAGTAAAATCTGTTCAAGCAGTTTAAACACCCAGCTCAAACACATCTTTCAAAACCACAGGATTTCTACATAAACCCCTCCTACAATGTCCTAAAATGAGGCATAAGATATGGCCTAGTGAGACAGATATGACATTCCTAGGAACAGCTGTATGAAAGACTGATGAAATTTTTCTGGGAAGACACTGGAACTGTTGCAGGGTGCCAGTCTTTTCTTAGGCCTAAAGAAACTCACAGCACTAAAAATACTGTGAATAAATTCATCCCACTTTCATGGCCTCACTGGGACCTGCTCAACTGAGCCTGAGTCACAGTGATTTCCAGAAGGATATTGGTGTGAGTGGGCTCAGAAAATTGAGTCACAGCTGACTAACAACTCACAGCAGGTCAGGGAAACTGCCCAGCACCGGCAAGGAGCCCTTCCAGAGAGGGATCATTAACAAACAGTCATTCACACTTCCTATCCCAGCCATTATGTCAGAGGAAAAAAGAACAGTTTAATGTTCTTTTTGTGTGCAATCAGAGAAGAGTTAAAGGGGCACCTAAGGGGATGCTGCCAGATGCTAAACTTGCTCCCATACACTACCCAGGCTGTTGTCACTCAGATGATTTCACAAGAAGGAAATCTGTGGTACTTGGATTGCCAGCCTTATCCTACTCCTGTTTACACCCCCCGACCAGCCCATATTCCATATGGACCATCCCAGCCCTGATGCTCAGTCACAGCCACATACAGGGTGCACACCTGGATGTGGTTTTAGCATCTCACCTGTGCTGAGTGTTTTAACCAATGTCAGCGCACGGATCCACACCATCAAATCAAACCCTAATACAAATACATGGCCTTGGAGCCTAAGAAACACATTTTATTGCTGAAATTGCTGCTTAGCAGAGTTTACTGCTTCAAAGGAAAGCTTTCCTCTTCCATCATGGAGCGGCATCCTGGGTATCTCAGCTGTCACAAACATATTTTCTGAAAAATCCTTTTGCCAGGATTTTTTCTCCTGAGAAGCTGAAAGGCCTCAGAGGAAAAGAAAAACAATAATTACCTACTGCTGTGGAATGCAACAGGTGCATCTTTGATTGGTCCATGTGAGTTGTTTCTATTTGATGACCAATCAGGTCCAGCTGTGTTGGGACTCAGCAGTCACAAGATTTTATTATTATTCCATTCCTTTCCTCTCTAGCCTTCTGATGAAATCCTTTTCTTCTATTCTTTAGTATAGTTTTATTATATCATTTTCTTTTAATATAGTATATATCATGAAATTATAAATCAGCCTTCTGAAACATGGAGCCAAGATTCTCATCTCTTCCCTCATCCTGGGACCCCTGCAAACACCACCACACTCAGCCACTCCCCTGCCTCTCAAAACAAGGAAAGTCTGTCTTGGCAAGCTTCAGCAAGAGTGGCAACTGCTGTGTATGCCTACTCATCCTTTTTATTCATACATTTGGGGATGCAAGTGTCTATAAATTAAACATGAATATTGCATGAGCAAGCCAACATTCAGAATCAGACCAACTGGTCCACACAAACCTATTTGTCTTTGGCTTATGTGTGCCATTGACTATTAATAACCAAGCACACACTACAGAAAAAGTCTAATAAAATAAAATCACTTGTTAGATCCACTCATTTAGGACATCTATCAACCTATGCCAGTCCACTTTTTGTTAAAAAAGCACTTTTATTTTTTGCTCCTGGTCTAAAAAAAGTCCCTCTTTTTCCCACCCAGTAACTGAAAATGTTGGTCTAGTTGGAAAAACAAAAACTAGGGATTCTTTTTTTTCCAGGAGCTTGCTCAATGGGTCTGATAAAGAACTGTGCAACAAGCAATGTGTGTTAAAATGTTGGCCTCAATTCGTTTCATTGAGTGGTTTTTTAATAGTCTGTTGCCCTTTAGAATTATTTTTGTCCTACATAAATAGGATCTGTGCAGGGTTTTGAAACTTTAAGCATGCAAAGCAAAAAGAAGAGTACAAGAGAGAGCTGCAGAATGTGAAAACTGTGGTAAAATCCCAGCAGCAATTATCTCCTCTCAAATGTTATAGGAAAACAAAGAATTTTGTTTATGCACATATATATATATATAAAAAACATATATGCACACAACTCCCCACAACTTTTCTTATTATCACTGTCCCTTAAAATGAGATGCAAATGAATGCAAATTGCTGTTGTCTTCTAAGCACAGTAAAATAAACAGAACAAACAAATTATCAGAGGCTGTGAATGTTGCCTGCACAGTAAGAACAAATGCATTTGTCAATAAATACAAAATTTTGTTTTAGCTACACAATGGTCACAATGAGAAATTTCAATGTCTCTATTTGAAGTTATTTTTCCATTTTTACGAATTCAGACACATCTTGGGATGTAGATTCTTGTGAAACAAGTGATATGAGGGTTTCATTTGCAGAACTAGGATGACTCCATTGTTTGTTGGGATTGCTTAAAGCTGCCACTGGGTGAGTTTTGTTCCTTAACTGGAGAAGGTCAAAATGTTTGGGAGGTGGGAAAACTGGTGGTCAGAAACACATAAGAAAACTGAGAATTCATTTTGCTAGCATATGTGGAAACTGTATAAATCCTGCTCCTACATTTGCTTTATACGATCTCTCACACTGGCTGGATTTGATTGCTGAACAAAATATTAAAGGGTCAGAGGAGGACGAAAGCATAAATCTGTGTTTGCTCCTAGAAATCCAAGATCAGCACCACTGGAGACTGGATCTGACTTTTCAAAACAGAGGGAGGTCCGTCCACCAACTTCAGTGCATTTGAGGTCAAATCTTTCTGGAGTACAGACAGTAGAGACTGCCCAATTAAATACAAATAATCTTCCTTGGGGCAACTCCACAAATCTGCTATTTACATAAGGTGGCAAAGGCTGAGCCAGTTTTGCTTATCTGCACCAGCAGATTGTCCCTTCCTGCTGACAGAAAAGTGCCTGACGAAAGCCAGCCTTAAACAAAAGCCACTTAAACCCAATTATGTGTTCAAGAAGATAACTGGGACAGTGAGGCTGAAGAAACACTCCCCAAAAAGAAGAGAGCTCCTTGGGAAGGTACTTGGTACTGTCTGGTAAACCCAAACAGACTTTGGCATTTGTAGATTTAAGAGTTCAGGTGGTATTTGCCTCTCATGACCAGACATTAGAATTACACCACATTACACAAATTAAAGAAAGCTAGTGATAAAAAATAACTATATTATGTATAGGATAAATTAAATTAATGCTATGCCAATTCAATTTGGTCTCCAATGTGATGTTTGGATGGGAACTTATGACAGGCTTTTGAAAAAGCACAGTTGTGCAGACTTCCCACCCCGTGTGCTTCTTGTACAGCCTTTGGTGTGAACATGTATTGATCAATAGCTGGCCTGGCTGAGGTGCTAGCACAGGATAAATTATTATGCTTACTGTAGTTAACTGTATTTCAATAATGCAATATAAACCACAGTGATAAATGGAAAGGACTTTTCCCAGTTTTTAAGTGCTTGTGAAAATAAGGAAACACTCCCAGCAGCATCCTACAGAAGTTCAGATGCAAATTCATCCCAGATTCCTGCATGAGCTCCCAATGCTGCAATCTGCCTTGGAAGGAGGTGTGTTTGCAAGTGTCTGCTGTGTTAGCAGATGACAATATAATCAATATCTATATATTTCAATCAATATACTCTTCTCCTGTACACAGGTCATATGCAACAGTAGCATACCCTGCTGCCTACAAAGAAGGCAGTAGAGCGCAATTCTCAGAGGAAAATCTCTATTTTTCCATTATAAGAGCTGTGTTAGTTCCTATATTAACTTACACAGAATACACTGGATGGGATCCATGCATTTTTATACAGATCAAGGCCTAATAACAGGCAAAGTGCTATCTTAATCAAAATATGTCTTTATCTAGACATCATCAGTCAAAGTGACCTCAAGGCATCTCAAAAGCCACAGCAGAAGGTAGTTTGGGACCTGTTTTTACAGCACAGGTGCCAACATCAGAAGCTTCTTCAGGACCACAAGTGGCTAAACTGTGTCTCCTTACCAGCACAGAGGGTAAACTATTTACATAAACCAAGGAACTCTTGTGAGCATTCTTTCCAAACCAGGACCAAGACCCACTGGCATCACAGAGTAGAATGAGTTCACTGCACCAGACATACAGACCTTGTAAAAATCAGCCCTGAAGCCTCAAGCTCTCCTTCTGTTCCTAGGGTGGAGACAAAGGGAACAGGAGGATTTAGACAAACATACCAACAAAATGCAGCATTTTATTTCTAATACCTACACACAAAGGCACACAAGCTGTGTGTGCAGCAGCCCATGGGTGCACAAAGCCAAACACAACTGGGGATTCCAGGCCCTACCCTTTGCTGCTGGAACAGCATTTAGGAAGCTCTCAGGAAGACCCAATAGGGATGGGGCTGGAATGTTGGAAAACACTCTGGATACACTCCTATAACTCCTGCTTACACATCCAAGACTTTGGCCTAGCTCTGCAAGTGTTTATACTCTTTGAAGTAAGTTTCTAAGAGCAAGTGCAAGCTTATCTTCCATCATCTGCCCTACTCAGACACCACCTGGTCATGGTGGAGACAAGAAGACTTTTACCACCTTTTTCAGGGACTCAGTCACTAAATTGACTGGTGCCATCCTGGGGAGCACAGGTCACCCTCTGCCACAGTGGCAGCAGAACCATCTCCCCAAGCCCACAGTGCAGGTCTTTAAACACTTGAGCTGTAAAACTTCATTTTCTAAAACACCCTGGTTCAGATTGAAGGGGAAGAACCCAGGTCACACCACACCCCACAGCCTGGCTCCTCAGAGCCCAGTTAACCCATCTGCCCTTGGATTCAGATTCATCCTGAAGATCCCACTGTGTCTCTGGTATCTCATCCCTGCCCAAAAGGCTCACGTGGTGAAAGGAGACTCCTCACACCCCACCCTGTGGCCGGAGGGTTGTGGGAAGTGCAGCAGCGAGGCTGGAGGCCAGATCACCCCTGTGTCCATCTGTCCATCATGTTATCATGCTGGGGGTTTGCTTTGCATGATCCCTAGAAGGAAAAGGGTGGGGATTACTAATTCTCCTTGAATCAGAAGCAGAGTTGAGGCATCACTGCTCTAGCAGCATCTAGAGTGCACCCAGCACATGGCTTGGAGCAGAAAAGCCTGAGAGTGAAAACAGAACTACACTTCCATCATTGCTGGGCTGCCCTGAAATCTGAACACTGCAGCAGCCCCCAAACAAATCTTTGGGTTATATTGGGATCAAGAAGACATTTGACACTACATCAACACCTACAAAGCAACAGCTTGACCCTTCCTTCTCTCTGAGTGACTTGCACACTAATATGTATCAAAACCTAAGCAATTCATTAGCAGAAGAAACAGTACCTAGAACAGCACTTCAGAAGCACAGCAGGGACTCTGGCTGACAGCAAACAAATGATGTGGTGTTTCTGAGCACAAACACACACAGAACCTCTCCATGGGGCAAAGGGGAAGCAGGCAAATCAGCTCAACCACAGAGCCAGTTGTCAAAACACATCTACTTGTTTTTTCACAAGGGAGCACGTGAGTAGTTGAGTGGAGGCAACATGGATTTATCTGTTCCACTCTGGGAGGTGTTGGGCAGTGCAGCCAGTCACTGAAGCAGAGCTCTGCAGGACACAGCACCACCACCTATTTCAGAGAGCAGTCTGTGGGTGCTGGCATCAGCTCTGATGCTGAGGGCAGAAACAGCAACCTGGCTGAGGTCAGAAATGGGTTAACTTCATGTCTCTGTCTTTGTCTCCCAGTCCACAGGTTGTCCTTGCTGCACCACCCACCTTTTCCCTGCTTCCCAGATTGTTCTCTCCCTTTCCCTTCTTGGTAGGTCTTGCTTGCACAGGCTATCAGTGGGCAATTCACACAACCTCTTCCCACCCAGGACCACATTCCTTTTCCCTGGGATGACTCCCACTCTCTTCTTGCTCTTCCGCCTCTGCCTTAAAAACCAGACCACCTCTGCCTGGCAGTCTGCCTTACAGGACTGTGGGCAGTGGGGAAGATTCAGGCAGATTTGTGCATATGACATCTTTTCTGAAGCTGAAGAATGCTTTTCTTCAGGTTTTTAAGCCCCATGGCTCAGCCAGATTTTGGGTTGGTTTCCTCCCATTAGCCTTAAGATCTTACAAAGGCAAATTAGAACTGCTTCTACTATTGTGATTTTTATTGTAGTCACATCAAAAGGTAACTAGGTCCCTGGTGAAATTGCCTGGTTAAATATTGCCCCATGGCATTGCATTTTCTAGCTTTGTTCGAATGGCATGAATCAAATATTGATTTAAGGGGACATCCACCTGAAATGAAGACATACAGATGCATAAATATGCACACACCAATAAACATGCACTGGGTATAAATCAGTCAGCAGGTCTGATGCCAAGAAGCCGATTGTGAGTGTGTAATATTGGTTCTGTGTAGCCTGGATTGTACAGGGGTTGTGCAAGGACACAGAGGATTCATCCAGCCTGGACTTATTTAGCTATTGACGTTAAGGATGCTCCAATAAAAGCACCTAGGCCAGAACCTCCTGTACCAAATAAGCCTATGAATTAATTTACACCCTCTCCTGTGCTGACAAGCAAAGGTCACATCACTCACTTGTCTAAAGGCAGTTTGGGTTGGAAAAAGGTTGGGCTAAAATCAAAGTACAAAGATGACGAATATAAACATGAGCCAGGATGAAACCAGCAAACACAGGTACCTGTAGGGACTGAAAACTCCCCAAATCCTTTCATCTTGGGCTGCATCACATAACTTCAGACGTGGATTTATTCTGCCAGTAATTTTTTAAATATTCACAAGCATTTGTGGGATTAGGGCCTCAGATAATCAAGATAAGGAACTGATCTAATTCATAATGTAATGCTGCCAAGGAGCACGGTGCCATCAGCCATCAGGTCAGGGCATTGTGCTCAGCATATGATTCATTGAACAATAACATATAATCATATTTGATCACAGTGAGCTAGCTAAGGCTGCAAAAGAATAATTACATCTTCTGCTATCAACCATCAACTCATAAATTACCACAATTACTGGATTAACTTTTCTCTGAGCCCTGGGAATTTTTTTTTTCCTACTTTCTACTGTAGGGGGAAGAGGATGAACTAGTGTTAAAGAAGAAGGGAAAAAGAGTTATTAAGCTGTAGTCCAGTCATGGATAACTGACTGCAGGCAGACCTGTGGATATGGTTTGACTGACCCTCTGGAAAGAGAAATGTAACCTGGAAAGGCCAGTTGAACAAATGGGAGGTGCAGCTTGATCACATATTTTTGGAAAAGGACACACTGTGCCACCAGACTGTCAAAGCTCTGTAGAAAAGCCATGTCAAGGAGCAATACTGAGTTCATTTAGCATGGCATGTAGGAAGAGGCTCAGCTAGGGATCCAGTCAAGGACCCAAAAGGCCTGTCCATAGCCCTATTTCAACAGCTTAATCCTCCCTGATATTCCAAATAGCTTTGCCAAGAGGTTAATCACTCCGTTTTCAGTAAAATGTGTAAGATTAGAGACTTTGACATATCTCAGGATTAGGCCCAGTAGAACTGATATTACTCAAAGGAAAAAAAAGATCTCATTTTAATGGAAGTGTAGAAATGTGGGCAATAGCTGTATTTATGTAAGGAACATAAAAGGGAAAATTTCCTGGCAGTAGGAACTGTGATAGCTTAACTAGCACATGAACAGAGAAAATCAGAACCTGCTTATAATGGATGCTTTGCATGCTCAGTCATACCTCTGGTCCAGCAGCATATATCTGCTCACATTAAAGACAAACAGTATGTGGTGGGGGTGCCAAAAGCTGAGAGAGGTTGGTAAAAGTAACTGTCAGAGACATTTCAGGCACATTGTGGTTCTAGTTCTTGGCAAATCGAAATTCTCGGAGGAGAAGTGGTGAAACGTGGCTGATACAAATCAATAGGTAATTGGGATATTCTCAAGGAGTCACTAGGAGCAGAAACTTGGCTACAGAAAAATGTTGAATTCTAAGTCCATAGCACTGACTTCACAAAGCTTTATTTTTCATAGATGAAGAATGAAAGAAAATTAGACCATGAGAGACTTCATGTGCTAAGTAAACCCACTTATTAGTGAAAGAGAGATTTATAACTATTCTAAAAGAAATCAAAGCAAAAAGCACCACCAAATTGCAGGACACATCTACCATATTTGCACAAGTGGGAAGGGCCCCTATGGATTGTCACTGTGAGCCAGGTAAAAATGGAAACCACTGCCAAAAACATTGAGCTCTGGCCCAGGTAAAAGGCTGCTGCATGCTCTGGCATGTGCCAAGCCTGGGGCTGGACTGGAGGAATAATTCAAAGCCAAAACAGGCTGGTTTTACCCTAATGGATGTTATGGTCAGCTCTTACTGAGAAGCAGAGGGACAAAAGTGCAGGAGCCATGGGGTGCTCAGGGCCAGGGAGGGGCACAGGTACAAAGAGGCAGCAAGAGGGCACGAGAACACCTCCCATGTACAGCACCACCAGCAAGTTTTGTCTCCAAGAACAAAGACTCCACCTTTTTAATCTCTCCAGAGCCCAAACTCCAACGTGTTCCTGAGGGGAGGCAGCCCCTCTGAGGCTCAGCTGGGCAGCAGGGATCTGGCATAGGGTGCATACCAAGATTTGTTGCTTGCCAACAATCCTGACATTTTCCAGTACTTGCTTTGTAAATCCAAACCTGTCTCTGCAGTAACAGTCTCTTGCCTGCTTCAGTGGAAGACAGCTTATGTTTTTTATCCACCTTTGTTTATTTACAATAGAGATCTGACCATCAACTTCTCTTCACAATGGGAATAAAAGAACAAGACCTAGACTAACAGAACAACAGACTTTGGACAAAAAGGGGCCATGGTATTCACTGACAACAGAAATGGAGCAAGCTGCATTTCAAAGGGGAGCTGGTGTGACAAGAGACAGCACAGAGTGTGAGTGCTTTTCAGTTCTGACAGTGTAGAGACTTACAAAGGAAAATCCACAAAATCAAAGTGCCTTTCCATACATTATCAGAAAGAGTAAACATATCAGCACTGCTAATTATAATTGCAAATAAAACAAACATCCCCAGGGAAAGTCCATTACTGTCACTATTTTCCTAATTGCACAGAAAAAGATGCATTTTGGGATTGAAAGGACAGGAAAGACAACATTCCCTCCTAGGACAGCACAGGGCTCCACAAGAATCTGCTGCCTCCCACCAGCCTGCTGAGTGTGGATGCTTCTAGGTGGCAATGCTGGAGAACATCCCAGGGCAGGGCTGGAAAACAGAAGTCAGACCAATTTCCCAATCTTCTTCAAGATTTACTGCAATAGAAAATGGCAACACAGATCCTGCTCCTCACTATCCCCACCTTCCCTTCAGGAAAGGAAAAAAAGGAGAGAACCTCTCAGTATCCAGTGGTAGTGGAATTAAAAAAGAAGCTCTCTCTTACTTAATTTGTCCTTCATGGGTGGGGGAAGTCAAGTGCAAGCCTATATCCTGATCAGTCAAGATCTTTACTCAGTACTTGTTTGGGAGACAAAGCATAGGAGAGTGTTTTAGGAGACAGAGGACAAAGAATCAATCATCTTTGGCTTAAAATAAGTAGAAAATAACATGAGAGGAAAAGACTCAAGGAAACAATTAATGTAATAGCCAGAGAAAACAAGAGCAAATCCACGTTTAAACTAGAGTGAGGGAGCCTAGCACCAACATTTGTATCAAATGCTTCCTAAGCACATCACTGCACATCACCCTGCAGAGGTGATGGAGAATTTGATGTGGGAGAGAGGGAGGTGGAGACAGATCCAGGGGTCTCTGGGGTCCAGTGGAAGCTGCAAAAGCCACTTGCGAATCCCATGCATGTGCTGAACCAGTTCTGCTGTCAGATTGCACTGCTTGCCAGGCTGGGCTCTTTGGGTGCAGTGAAGTTTTAAATAGAACATGACTTGCCAGAGTCAGATTATAGTTAAATATTCTTTTCTTCCTCCTCTTCTTACATAAAACCTTTCCCCTTGACTGGGGGCAGAGGAGGGAGAGAACTCAGAGCTGGAGCAGCCACGCTGTGGAGTTTATGATCTCACATGAAACAGGCTTGCTAAAGATTGCAGCTGTAACATCCAAACACATCCTCCTCTCTGGTAAAGTCTAAACAAAGCTTGATGCAGCTCAGGAGAGCAGAGAAGGGGCCATGCCTCAGAGCCATGTGGGGAGCAGTTGCTTTGCTCTGTCACAACAGCACCGGGACAAGACGTGCTCCACAGTCTCCTAAATTTGCCTTATTTCCAGCTAATTCTGCACAAATACAGCCTATTAAAATCTGAGGGGAATGCAAGGCTGTATCTGTTACAGTACAACATCTCTATGCTTGCAATTTATGGGCAAGGATGGTGAACTGTTTAGAAAAAGAGTTGCCAGTTGAAAGCCCCTGTACCAGCCTTGGTCCAAATCACTTCAGCCTCTTCTCACCTCTGGCCTCTCCTTAGGAAAGTAACACAGACCCTCCTTTTACAGCCCTTTGCAAACTAAACACAGCAAGTGCCATAAAGGATAAGAATCATCATAACTATTTGACTTCCTTGCTAATGTCCTGAATACAGGTATTTATATTAAAGGCTGCAAAATGCACAAGTCATTGAAAAATGAGTCATGGCCAAGAGGATGTAAATCATAAATGCCTGTGCAAAGACAACACGGGTTTAGGGTTATGTAATTTACCCTCAGCTCCAGTTGCCTGCCTGAGGGAGAGGAGAGTATGAGCAATTGGCACAGTACCTCAGGGCCACTGTGAAAAATATACTAGAGAAGTTCTCCACCCACACACTCCCCTCCAATCTGATCCACTCCAAACTCTTTCTCAGCTTGGATCTATCACTTCTATTGCTATGGACAGGATGAATAAAACCAGGGAGTAAAGTGCTACCATTTCTTTGACAGAGAAATGTCTATACAGACCTTAGGATGTAAAACCTCAATTTAGATTAAAGATAGATTTCAAATGCCTAGTTTTTAGAAAAGTCAAGATTTTATGCAATTATGCTATTTAATCATAGAACAGTTTGGGTTGAAAGGGACCTTAAGGATCATCCCACCCCTGCCATGGGCAGGAACACTTGCCACTATCCCAGCTTGCTCAGAGCCCTATCCAGCCTGGCCTTGGACACTGCCAGGGATGGGGCAGCCACAGCTGCTCTGGGCAACCTGTGCCCCTGTGCCACCACCCTCACAGGGAAGAAATCCTTCCATATATCTAATCTAAATTTCCCCTCTTTCAATTTGAGCCCATTACTACTCATCCCCTGACTCCAGCTCCTGATGAAGAGCCCCTTCAGACACTGGAAGGTTGCTATGAGGCCTCCACACAAACTTTTCTTCTCAAAACTGAACAGCCCCAGCTTTCTCAGTCTGTCTTCATTGGGAAAGTGCAGAAATGGTATCATGATCTCTGTTTAGAATCTCATTTTCAGTCTTAATTTTCAGAGGCCCTTTAGAGTCAGATTTACCATTCTATCCTATTTGTAGAAACACACCATTTTACTAAGCACATACTTGAAATATAGCAGGTAAATCATAAATCAAACACCCCTAGGTGGGACTATGCCCCTATCGACCTCCCATAGCCTGGGAACTGCCCCTTTTCTGGAGAACCTCCTGAATTTTCTGCCCATTCTGCCTTTGAGGATGAGCACAAAGGCAGAACACCACAAAAGGGAGGAAAGCTAATTTGAAAGTGCAGCTCTCTCCTTTCTGGGACCTGCTTGGCTGTGTGTCTTTTGTAGATGGCTCTGCTCAAGCACCACCATTTCCCTCACACTTCCACCCTCACAGGGTGTGCAGTGCTTTGTCCTCCCAGCTGGGCAGCAGCCTTTCCAAACACAACCCTATTATTTCTTGGGCTAAGTGGGATAGCTCATCTCAGTTTCCATTGGGGATGAAAAAGGCTGCTGCTTATGCACCACACTTACCAGACCTTACATAACTGACAAAGACTGCCCTGGCTCTGGCTGAAAGGGAGCTGGGAGAAATCATCTGGCTGGGGGGAATTATCCATTATAAATAAATCACATGCGTGCGCACAAAGAGCAGTTCTCACCCAGACTAAACACTTTTCTCCAAGTGAGGTCTGCTTTGTGCTCTGTGAACAGGAAAATCACATGTCCTGCACTTCAGATCGAAATGCTCCGCACTAAAGGAGACAGGATAATCACTTACTCCAACCATCACAGCCAAAGCCTTGAAAATTCACCCAGTGGCTAAATTCGTCTGTATTTCTGCCCGTGCACTTGGACAGGAACAGAACAGGGCTTTGCAAAGCACCTTTTATGCTGTCTGTGCTTCATTTTGAAGGGCTCATTCACTCCAAGTTACCTCTCCACCATTCTGGAAGTTGCTGTACAGTGGATTCTGCAGTGCACAAGGATCCCATCCAGGACATGTATCCCACTGCAGGCAGAGGAGAGCTCCTCTCAGGATACTGGGGATGTTCCTCAGCACTGCGACACCTCCCTCTTGGGCTGCCTAAGAACTGTGTGAGGGATTAAACTCCTCTCAGTTTCACCACTGTGGTTTTGCTGAAGCAGCATCACTTTGGCAGTGTCTACAAGGACACAAATTTCCTTCCTACAGCCACTCCATGGCATCAGGTTTCAGCAGCTTGCTGCAAGCTCTTCTTACAGGTTCACCTCCTGATGTCAGCACAAGATTTAATAATTGTCCCACCACCTGGTAACTGGGGCCCCTACAAAGAACAGGTGCTCTTGGGTGGAACTCACTCCACAGGTGCAGAGACACACTGAGGAAAGGTTAGATATGTGAGAAATAATGCTCACTTCAAAAATTTAAAAGGTTTATTAAAACCTTATCAAAAATACAACAGAAGACTGAATAGAGAAAATATTACAGCACTGGAGCAAAGGATTTTCCCCACCTTGTGCTCATCCACACAATGGAGGTTTCAGCTTTTAACCCTTTAGCCCCTCCCAAAGTTCTGCCCATCGAGTCCTTCTTCACTGTCCAGTGGTGGAGTTTATTTCCTTGCATCCTGTTTGGAGATCAGGTGCTGCCAGAGTTACAAGCCAGTCCTCCCAAATGTGACTACCCAGGTCACCCCCCGATAACACAAGGGGGTAAAACATAACCATAAATCTATAAGACTCCTCTTAACATATATACATGATATATGCCTTTTAATTGTGAGAGTCAACCATTGTATTACTCATATACAACAGATGCAAAAACAGTATGGCAATGTTACTGCTACTTAAAATAGGTGTTGTTTAAGGAAAGAAATTCTTCATTGGAATCCACAATGCACATATTTCATCAGACCATCAGCCTTTCCCCCTCCCATGTGCTACCATTTTTACGACTCAAGGAATCAGCATCTTGGAGAAGTGTTTTAAATAGGGGTCCAAGGAAATCTCACTGTATGGGGCAGAGGCATTTTCAACACACAGCCATGAGCCCTCCCATCTCCCCTGGGTACTTCTAAGCAAGCAAAACCTGAAGCAAGGAGCTGAAGCCTCACTCCAACTTTTCCTTGTGACCGTGTCATCCCAGGAAAAGTGAAGACATTCTCTGGAGACAATTCTATCCATACAAACAATATTCAGAACTTAGTCACAAAAGCAACAGTGGTGTGAGGGGTGTCATAAGGCCAAGCCTGTGCTGAGCAACCCTGAATTCAAGACCAGGGCTTCTGGTTAGCCAGGAGGTCTCTGCAGAGATGCCTTCAGGTAGAAAAGTTTCTAGGCAGTTAAAGGGAAAACTTCCCAAAAACTCAGGCAAGTTTTCAGTGTGTGTTAAGCTTACTGAGACATTACACTGAATTTTGCTGTGATTGCTACTGCTCCAACTTTTCTAGCAACAAAATATACATTACACTGTTTCCCAGATTACATGAGTGATTATCACTTGTCTTAGGTTGCACGTGCAGGATGTGGCTGGGGTGTGTATTCTATTGGCATCTATTAGAAGTGAGGCACTTATCTGCTGTTAATTGGGCCACCTGCTAAAACCAGGTGGGGCAGTTTTCTTTATCTCTTCCACAACCAATCCTCCCTCCAGGAGATATCTTCTGCTATTGAGCCATTGAGTGTAACTGCATGACTGATAAAAATTACACCATCCCATTGGGAGATGTTCTGCCCAGGGGGAGGAGCCAAGCATTCCTAACTGGATATAATCAGAGACTTGGAACACCACAACCAGCCTTTTCCCATTGGGTTCCCAGAGAAGCAGCTTTCTTTTCCACTGGATTCTCAGAGGAAGACCAAGCCCATCTACACCACCACTGGATCTTCAGATGAAAACAACACCCTTCTACAGGAACCCTGCTCCAACAGAGCCACCCCTGACACTCCAGGAGGGCTGCAGCCACCATTTATTGGGACTGCTGCCAACACCCTGACCCACAGGGTGTAAGGTCATATTCTGACTCTGTCAGTGTTATTTTGTATTACTGCATTGTTTATTTTATTTTTCCTAATAAAGAACTGTTATTCCTATATCTTTGCCTGAGAGCACCTTAATTTCAAAATTAAAATAATTCAGAATAAGTGGGTTTACCTTTTCAGTTCCAAAAGAAGTTCATGTCTTCCTTAGCAGACACCTGTCTTTTCAAACCATGACATCACTGTATTTAATCTCTGAATTTCCTAAAAAAAAAAATCCTAGAAAGAAAAAAAAAGTAATACCCTCCACAACACAAGGAGGAAAGGAAATAAGAGACATATTAGTATAAAAGGATATAATCATTAAAACAAATGGCTTGACACATATAAAAACCATTCAGAAGCTTGAGCAAGTAACAGGGCTCAAGTCAATGCTCAAAACCACTTGGTTTCTATTCCTGTTCTATTTCCTGTTCTACTCCTCTGGTGGAGGAGGTTTGCACTCCTGGCTATCAGTGTCTGATGCAGCCTCACTTACTTCTAGACCATAGAGACAACTGGAATTTCATAATATATACTGGATCCTTACCCCAAATTAACTATTTGAGAAGCTGTTGGTTTTCTTCCTGCTGATAAAGCAGCAACAACAATACTGCCTAATGTTACTTCTTTACACTAATTTATGCTCGATTTAAAGTAAACCCAATTGTCGTCATACTTACCTTGTTTAATGATGATCATGCTAATTTATTATTACACTTATTATCATCTTTAGTTTATTTCATTTTCAACAGTGGAGAGATGCCCTCAGCTCTTTAAACACATTCTGGGATTTACAGCCATGTTTTCCCCTCATCTTCTCTAAAACAATTTTACTGCCATTTGCAACATATTGGTCAGCTCTAGGATCAGGAGAGAGACAAGTTATTCTACACGGAAGTAGTTAAATTGAAAAACTGTCTGAAGCTGAACTGCCAGGAGATGAATCAGAGAGATGCTGCTGCTCCTGGGGTAAGTGTTATGGCCATTCCCTTCCTTGTAAATCAGGTACTCTAGAAACCATGATGATGCTAAGGGGATGAAGCATTTGATGGTATCACAAAGTCCATTTTCCAACCCAAGCACCCTAAGTTTCTGACCTATGTTTCTAAGTGGGAAAAGAGTGAAGGAAAGTCCTCAACAAAAGCACAACAAGAAGAGTTTACTAGGGGGAAGAAATACAAAACAAAAATGCAGCTGCAGGGGCACACTCTCCCTTTTCTTCTTTACTGTTCACTGGGAGATTCCCCCTTTTTAGCATCCTCCAACATGGAAGGGAGCTGAAGGAAGCTTTTGCTGGTCTCTAAGCACCTTTTGCCCTGCTGCTGCTCCCACATCTCATTGATTTGTTCCCTGTGCAGCAGATGCCAGTCAGGTAAAAATGGAATATTTATCTCTGCAAGGCTTTATCTGAAAAATCTCAAACTCTGCCTTTCAGGAGTGCCAAGGAAAAATTAATACCCACAAATGCTCAAAAGGAGCAATTCCATACAGGATTTCGGTTTCTCTCTATTACATCCTCAGAAAATATTGGGGTTTTCTGACCCTTATGGCCTGGAAGGATTTCCAATTCAGTTGCATGGACCAGATCCAATGCAGTAGCTGTTCCACATTGTCCAAATGGTGTAACAAAATGAAAATACATTAATGATTTACACTGACCATCCAGAAATACACTGGGTCTACTTTATCTTCACTTTGTATTAAGGGAGAAACAAAATTCAGATTGGAAAAGAGATAGGCAATGGGAAGGGTGGGGGAAAGAATGTCTCAATAGCAGAATCAATAAAGTGTGTCTGGGGGGGGTCTTCATTGTTGGCTAAAAACTTTTTTTTCAGTCTGAAACCAGAAGTTGCATTTCATTTTCAAGTTCTCAAAACTTTTTGCCCAGTTTCAATTAAAAAAAAAAGTGTGGGTTTTGTTCACACAAAAATGTTTCACTTTTAAAAATCCTTCAATGAATTTTTTTGCCTATTAATCAATTCTTCCATCCCCACCTAAGGAAAAAAAAATCAGCGTTGGGCTGGACCCATAATCAGAAATATTTGTAACAATTCTGAAATGTGTAGCCTGGATTCCCTAGAAAGTGTAGCTTGTTCAACAAGAAAGACACATTAAAAGAGAAGTGTCCTGGGATAAGTCTGAAATACAAAAACTGTCATTGTCACAGAACCATTAGGCTGGCAGGGATGGAATTAACTATTAATGATTATTACTCACAGAATTTGTATTAGGCTGGCTATTTCTTTGTGCCCAGAGAGAACCAGGACATGCAATCAGTAAGGGAAATTTCCATGTCTTCTGAAATATATAAGGCAGGACCTGAACAAAAATCTCCCACCACTGTTGGCAGCAACAACAGCTATTTATTTTGTAATATTGAATAAGAAGGTGCCCAAGCAACCAAAAGCAGATGACAAGATGAAGATGTGAGTGGCTGGAAACAGCAAGCATCAGGAAATTGGCAACAACAGCATCTGAGGTAGCAACCTTTTTAAAGCGTTGGGAAATGAGGATGTAATGCCAGAGTTTATGGACTTACAATGCTCACTGCAAACACTCATTCCTTCCACAGCAATCTCCATGTAAAAGGTGTCAACCACAGACTTAATTTTTAAGATTTGGATGATCATGGATCATGCTATTAGTTTACATTTTTCCTAAGACTCATCCCCTGAAGAAAAGCACCAGGACCAACAGAGCCAGAAAGCAAACATCTTCCTCCCTTCCCTGAGGCTAGTGAGAACTACTGCAGCAATAAGCTGCTGCTGCAACCTAAGCAGAATTTCCTGCCTGTTATTTCCTCCTCCCAGCTTTATATTCCAGCTGCTCACATGGCACAAGTGCTATTTTATTACCTCATGGCTGCACTGGGCTAAAAAAGACAAAGAATGGCTGCACAGATCGGCCTTGCCTAGATCCTGGTTGCATCCTGCCTCAGCCTGCAGGGAGCTGCCTGATCCCAAAGGATTCTCACATTAAATGGGACTCTGTCCCCCCAGTGGTGTCCCCATCCTAAAGCAGGCATGTGCCACCTCACCCAGGAGCATTGCAGTAAGTAAGGGAAGACCTACCTCTGCTAATGTCTCCAAAGTACGGCAAAAGAAGATGGGAGACTCCAAGAAAGATGGAGAGAGACAGCTGGCAAGCACCTGGAGTGATGGGACAATGAGGAATGACTTCACACAGACAGAGAGCAGGCTTAGGTCAGATATTAGGAAAAATTCTTGTCTATGAGGGTGGTGAAGCACAGGCACAGATTGCTCAGAGCAGCTGTGGCTGCCCCATTCCTGGCAGAGTCCAAGGCCAGGTTTGGCAGGACCGGGAGCAACCTGGGATAGTGGAAGGTGTCCCTGCCTGTGGAACTGGATGGGCTTCAAAGTCCCTTCCAACCCAAACCATTCCAGGGTTCTACAGCTGGGTCAGACAGCAGCACAGACCCCTGTGTGGTTTTACTGAGCTGGCCCCTGCTGGAACAGCCCTTGCAGAGCTTCCCTAAAGCCACCACTGGCCCTGTTCATGCACACAGATCAGGCACTGCCTGAGGCACAGCACCTATGGAGGGGTTCCCTATTTACAACCACAAAGGATTTCACTGAGGGCAATATTCACCATCGCAAACAGCCCAACCCCTTCAGCAGCTAAACTGAGACCCCCAGGGCAAATCTGGGGGTGTCAGCCCTGCTGGAACCCAGTGCCACAGCACTTATCAGCCCCCAGAGCACAGATCTCAATCCATCAGTAAGGAAACAAGTTTCCTAAGTAATTGAATTAAGTGCAAATCATTTAAGAGATCAGATAATTCCTTGGCTGCTATTTTTTAATGCCAATGTTACTTTATTCCTTTGCATTTTCAAAGCAATACATCCCTATTTAATGAATTACCAGATAGCTTCTCATCACAATGAGTAAAGAAATTACAGCAGAGATTTTTTTCTTTATTATTTTATCAGGTTGGCAATATCAGAAGAGATAATGCAATGTCCCCTGGCACCATAAAATATTCAACATTATTCATAAAGTTCTTGATGAAAGAGCAGCAGAAAGCAGCATTTCATTGAGGCCCAGTGCTGTAAGAAAGCATATTTTAAATGATTTAATTTAAAAATTAAATCACATTTGAATCATTTGATTACTGTTTAATAACAATACCTAATTCATATCTTGAAACAAAAATCAGATTCTGCTCTCTATGGCTAAATATATATTTCAAAAAGCATCCCCGCCAACCAGCCAATTCTGACACTGCATCTTCATCCTGGAGAGTTTCTTTCTCAAGTTGCATCAAGGAGCAAGTCAGCCCTGGCCAACCAGAAAGAGTCAGAAAAACTGAAGGATGCTTTAAAACTGCACACCGTTTCCTTCCCTCTCATTTTTTATATCAAGTTCATCTAATAGCCGCAAATGTATTATTTTAACCGGTATTGAAATGAACTCTTTTTTGTTTTTTGATCACAGGAAAGATGAGCAGGCAGTGAGGAAAAGAGAAATATTTTGCACTCAGAGTAGCCCAAGATGTTCACTCCTTGGTGTCTGTTTCCCAGAGGTAAGGAAGTGTCAGACTTGCTTCTAAGAGCCACCACAAAATTCCTGTCACACCCCTTCAAAGGGCAATTTGTACTCATACATTATATTTAAAGCCAATCCAAAGCAGAGTGCTGCATGAAGAGTTTTTCTGATACAATTTCATATAAAGTTTTGAAGTACTACCAGCTTAAACAGAAAATAAACCCTGGATTTGTTCATTTCCCTCTACCTAAAGGCTTTTTTTTCCCTTGCATTTCTAAAACTGAACCAGCAAAAATTGAGTGGTGGGAAAAGGAAAATATGATAAAAATAAGAAGCTTGGTGTGTGTGGAAGAGTTTTAGAAGTCCAGCTGGCTTCTAACAAAAATAAAAATTTAAAAACCTTATGAATATTTTTGTTGGGAGGGATGATGATACATCCCCCCATTTAATCCTAGCAAACAAAAGCTGAGCCACAGTTATCTGGATTAAATGAGACTAATTAAATTTCCTTTTGGACAGACATCACTGTCTTAATCTCCCCACCTGCAAGCTTAAGCAATGTTTCATCTCTTAGAGGTAAAACCTGTACAGAATTCCAGAGGTCCCACCAAAGGGACCAACTCTCCCAAATCACAATGCAGTAGCAGCTCTGCCTTCAGGCACTCCATAATAAGCCTTGTTAAATATTAGCCAGCCAGGGTTGTGTAAAACCCCACAAATTTCCTCCTCTAACACTGAACTAACCCATATGTAATTCTACAGCTCCAAGTACAGCTTGCTTCTCCTGCAGATGAGCTAACGGAGTTGGTCTATAATCAGACCAGCTGCCTCACAATTCAATCTCTGTCCAGAAAAGTGCATAAACCTGTGGGGAAAAGCTGTCCCACAGAATAAAAACACGTGCAATGAGCATTACTCAGCAGGCTGTCAAATCACAACAAATGCCTGGGAAGGGTTTTAATTTAATCCACTTCTTGTAAACACAGGCAGGCATTGGAAACATTGCAAACTTAAAGAATGAAATTTAAAGCAAGTCTTTGACTGAAGGAGCTTCAGGCCACTGGGGGATATTTGAAGACTAAGGTCACCTACTCTCTTCAGCTTTTGGAGTTGCTTGGTCTATACATGTTTAATCACATTTCTGGAAAAAATGAAAAGGGCTACATGGGGATATACACTACGCATTGCAGATTTTATCTTCCCCCTGCCTCCATAGAAAACAGCTCCTAGACTTCAGTAGATGTGGGCTAATTTATGCCACTCCAGGCTCAGACTTTTTGTACTTCTCTACCCAGAACACAGTTGTCCATTTAGAGTAGCTTTGTGCCACGTTATAAGCTCTTTAATCAATCAAAGTTTCTGTTCTAGTCTCTTTATACTCTCCACTTGAGAACATTTTTATGAAG
The DNA here is from genome assembly GCF_023055355.1 of Agelaius tricolor. Taxonomy (NCBI): domain Eukaryota; kingdom Metazoa; phylum Chordata; class Aves; order Passeriformes; family Icteridae; genus Agelaius; species Agelaius tricolor. The sequence goes on from NW_027269263.1 coordinate 13,479,607, forward strand.
GAAGCATTTTACCTGGCTCCATATGATATTTAATTCTGCTTCTCAAATATCAGTTAATCTCATAAAGGCACACTGCTCATAAGTGTTCCCTCCTCTCGCTTAATTAATTTTTAATACTCAAAAAATTGCAGTTTTTAAAGAAGCCAATTAAATTCATCCAAAAAATCCCCAGCAAATGCCCTTTCAGGATGACTCAACTGCTTGTATTTATTTTATTTGCTCAAGTCAATGAGGGGAAACTATTTTTGAAGTTGGAAGTCAGAGTTACAAAACCAAAAGGGGATTTATAACAAAGCAGCCACGTTGCTCAGCACTTTTCCATCCAGGAGAAAGTAGCCAAGGCGTGACATCCAAATTACAAGAAAGCTGAGGGATCACTGAGAAGGCAATAAGTAAGGACATAGATATGCAGGAGCCACAAGAGTGAGATGGGGGCAAAGGGATGGACCAGCATTTTGATACTTCACCAGGAAAGCTGACACCAGGCATGTCCATCCATATTAACCCTTTCCATGGGCTCTCTGGACACTAACTAGGCTGCTCCTCGAGTTGCAGCAGCTTGCTGTGAAGGATGGAAGCACTGAATTGGAGAATAACTATTCCTCAGCTATGACAGAGGCTCACTCTGACTCCTACTCTGCCTCAGGCACTGCAAACCCCCTTGGCTTTGAATCCTTGTTTTTCCTTCAAGGACAAAATGCACTGGAGGAAAATGTCCGATTTAGTGAGTTCTTTGGTTGTGTCTTTCTTCTCCTTGCCATTTATTTTGTCCCTCCTCTCCTTCCTTATTCATTTTAAAAATAGGATTGTCCACTTGTACAGTTTCACAGTTAAGTGTAGCTAATCAAGTGTGTGATAAGGGTGGCCTTGATGAAGGGGTTCCTTGAAGGTCAGCTAAAGATGGTCCATATAAAAGATCTCTGCACCCACGTGAGTCCCTAAAAAGCTAATCCAAGAAACAGAGGTAGCTTTAAAAAGCCAGACCTTGGCCAAAATCATGTGCTTGCACTGGTTCAGTGCCAGCTTCAGGCAGAGCTTCCACCTACTGAGTGATCAAACCTAATTCTGGCATTTTCACCATGTCTTCTTAAACACTTGTCCCCTCGCTCTTCAAGGGGATGCCCAGAACAGAACTGAAAACAATCCCAAAAGCTGCCAATACATCCAACCTACATAAAGCCACCTACATCCTTATACTTAATAGAAGATAAGCTATTGTTCCAAAAGAGCTTATAAAAATGAAGTTATCAAAAATCACAAGTGAAGTCCTTCACCTGCAGTGGACTTGTGATGTTTGAATAAAATTACAGAAACTTACAGAAAATTACAGCACTACCTCTTCATAAAGAGGAAGCCCTAATATGTTTATGTAATTCCCCAAAGATAATAGGTAAAAATAGCTTAATGAGAAAGGAGGGAGAGACACCAGGGGAAGGGTCACCTTCAGGATAATGATTGAGACTGGCAGAGTCATCACAGCCTCAGAGAAAGACAAAGAGTGAACACCCTTTGGTAGTGGACAGCTAAAACACCTCATGTGATGTTAATTCTTACATTTCAAGCAAGCCAGCAAATTATGCTCCCCAATAATTTATACCTATGTGGCAATAAAGTAGATTACGGCACATGACTAAACAGGACAAAATATCATGCAATGATTTAAAAAAACCTGCTGAAGACAGGAAAAATAAAATCCAGATCTGTTTAGAAGAACAACAGGGTGTTCTATTTTATTATCTCAAAGAGAACATGCAGCTAAGAAAATTCCATATAGAGAAAGCTGAAAAAGCCCATTTCACAATGATGAAAGCAAAGTCTCCTGATTTATTAAAAAATGTATCACTGCTAAATTCTTCTAGAGCAACATGCAGCAGATCCAGTTCCAAGGCATTAGTGAAGATAATGCTCAGCTCATTCATCATTACTTCTCTCATTTTAAATAAGAATATAAAGCTCGTAAAGGCTGGAAGAAGTTGTTTGGTTAATATACACAATCTTGGCAAAGTCTCTTAATATTTTGCATATGGCTCACAAACTTTTTGACCCTTAGTTTGCTTGATAATAACTTATAGAAAAAAAGAATTTGATACTTGGCACATATTCAGGTGCAGAGCCTGGGCCTAGGCCTACACCAGTGAGGTGAAAATAAGTCTTATTTTGCACAGCAAATGTTGTCAGTAAGCATTAAATTATCCTCTTAATTAATCAATTATTTTAATTGTGGTGTGGATGTCAAATCCTGGTGCTTATTAATATTCTACTCTTTAAATAAGCATCACTGTAAGGAAAGTAGAATTCAGTGGGGCACTGGAGTCATCAAAAGTACTTTCTAAATATAGGCATAGCTGCCACCTAAGTGGCCAAATTCCTACATCAGTTTCAGCAGCATGATCCAAGATAGATCTGTAGCTAAATATAGAAGCAGTGAAAAGAAAGAGTAGGAATGAGTAGGCTGCAATGTAAGTGGAAAGGGAAAGCAGCACAATCATCCTTGAAGTGTCCATTTCTCCTATAGCTTACTGAAATATGTCAGGGACAGGACCAGGTATGCAATGCTGTTTTATAATCTCTATATTCTCAAAGAAATCACATTATTGTAATGCACATCTATATAATGGGTGCTTACATGAAAAGGAAATACCCTCAGCAGCTGGACTTGAGTGATCTTTGTGGGTCCCTTCCCAGCTCAGTCTATTCTGTGATCACTTCATTTTTAGTTCCTCTCAGAGCTAAAGAATAACACATAAAGCACAGAAGTGACAAAACACACAAGTTCTCTGCAGTTTTCTAAGTCTTTGAGAACTGAAGTGTAGATTTTTTTTCCTCTACAGTATTGGCAAGAAGTGTCAGGATGGGAGCAGAGTCACTCACCTATAAAAGAAAAAACAGCGCTTTTTCCCCCGCCCCTTATCCCTTATAATAAATAATAAAAAATAAGCTATTATAATAATAAATTATTATAATATCTATTATCTATTATTTAATATCTATTATTATAGTATCTATTCTCCATTGTTATAATAAATAATAAAATAAGCTGTTATGATGGAGTTGCATTAAAACAAATCCAGAGGGATTTCTGGAGGGCCAGAGAGGATGAGGAGGAAACAGCCACCCTGTGATACAGCATCAGCACAAACCAACTGGGAACTAGGCTGGAAACCTGGGATGTTCTGGTGAGATCTCATCAGTAACTGGCAGACAAAAAGGACAACAGATTTCTCAGCAGTTTATACCCCAGTGCTTGCAATCTCTAGCTGTGTACGTATTTAACCTTCTAGTGGAAATTAGGAAATGCAGAAAGCTCCTATAATACTCATCCCAGTGCTTCACTAGAGTACAGAATCCTAGGAAACCACTTGTGACAAGCTGAGAGCTCAGGTACAGAGCACCAGAAGCTGTTGATAACAGCATGTCACAGGAAGATAAGAGACCATGAGTATCTCCAGAGATGCCTCACTCCCACACTTGAGCATTTCTGTGCACCTTGCCCACATGCCAGGAAGCTGTTTATTGTCTGTGTCACAGAAGAAGTTGGCAGAAATACCTCACAGCCTTTGGCAATCTGAAAATCCCTCCTTTGAACAAGAGTTGAGAGCGAAAATTAAGCTAAAACCTTGAAAGGATTAGAATTATTTCATTAATACCAGGTCTGGATTTCAAAGTTAGATCCAAACCTGAACCTTCCGCTCTACCCAATGCTGAGAGGGCTTGGATTTCATGTTTCAAAGTCCAATTAGAAAACATACTTGCTGTCCTACAAAATACCTATCACTTAGAGGTTGTACTTTTGTGACATCTGGCCAGAGGGGAGGAAAAAGGGAATATAAAGGCAACACCTTTTCAATTTAGCAGATTCAAGCACAGAAGTATTTTGTTCTGAACTTGAAGATCTCCTCTTTTCCCATTATGTGCATAGTAGAGTTATGTGGAGTCTCTGAAATTCAGTCAGCTCCTGACACACATTTGTTTTTGAGAGAAGCAGCAGAGAACTCAGAATGAGAACTCCAGTGCTGCAGACACACTGCTCTACAAAACTGAACATCAGGCAAGGTGAGAAATTACAACTGGTGTCACACACAAACCACTGACTGCTTACTGGGACTACTCACACCTTTCTGGCTCAGTTTTAAAATTTGGAACCTGGTGCCAGTCTTAAGCTCACAATCTTTCGCCACCTGGCTCAATGGACACTTTTTCCATTCTGCACTAACTCAGCACCTGCCTCACCCACAGACACCTGCCCAAGAACTGGTTTTTATCCATCAAAATGTAGGAGTTGGTCTCCAGGTCTCCATACATTTTTCATTCATGAATTCACGATACACACATCTGTATTACACAATGAATAAAGAACAGTTGAAACTGGATAATCTTTAAGGTCCCTTCCAATCCAAACCATTCTCTGACTCTAATTCTGAATGCAGTTTTCTTTCACAGTCTCCTGACAAGGTTCTGTAGCACTGGTACAAAAACAATGATTGAGAGCTTGAAGCAAGCTCCACCAAAATAATCTGTGGAAAATTCCCTGTGACACTGGAGCCCGTGGGCTGCTCTGGGCTCAGTCCTTATCAAAGGCATCCCCATGGTGCTGCACAAACAACACACAACTGTGTGGACAGTAGCCTGGTTACTAACAGAAAGCATAGAGAAATACTGCTGGGATTAACATAGCTCAGGATAAAAGCCAGCTCCATTTCCTATCAAACTCCTGATGCTATTTTGGATAACCCCTCTGACAGTAACTCTCCAGTTCACAAGCCAACAGCAGATGACTGCTTGCAGCAGTGCTGACTTGCTTCCTCACATACCAGCACCTGGCCACAACAGGAAAAATCCCAGCATGACCAGACATGTCAGCAGCTTTGGGGCCACAACACATTTTAGGGCCTGTCCTAGTGCACACTGTCCAGCCAAACTCAGTCAATCAACTCTGCAGACTCACGGGAAAGCCTCCAAAACACTCATCACCCCCTCCTGGCACTCTGCAGTGCAGTGCCTGTCATCTTGCTTTGGGCCAAGGTGTTGGTCACCACATGGTGACATACTGTACAGTTACTACAGTACAGCTGTGTCCAAGAGCTTCCTATCCCTCAATAAAGGGCACACCTGGAACACCAAACACCCTCAGCTGCCAGTGTGTCTGCAGGAAGAGGCCTTTTAGTGGATCAGCTGGCACATTCCCAAACCCCAAGCAACATTCAGCAGCACCATTTTCCTGTGATGAAGCACCTGTAGATCCCAAAATGCACAAAACCTTCCCAGTTACTGAGCATTCCCAAACACAGTTACTGAGGCACAGGCCAGGGCAATGCCTGAGATTATATTTCAGACATCCCAACCCTCCTCCAACAACCAGACATCACCATCCTCTTCATCTCTCACTTACTGAAGGTAGGCACATGAACATTTATTAGTGTGTGTATAGAGGCTCTGCCAAAGAAAAAATAACAAATTTGGCACCTTCCCCTTGGCTCTGTGTTTTGCTTACGTGTGTCTCTTCTTTATCTCTGATCTACAGATGCTCAGGACAGACAAGCTCATAGAGGAACTGTCTCCAAACTAATCCTGAACTATCAAGACACACAACACAGAAAGGCTTGCATGCTGCAGAAGAAACTGTGCTAAGAAAGCAGGACTCTGTCCATAGTGGGAGAAAAAGCTGTCTGCATTTCAGTTATTGCTTCAGCATCTGCTTTACAGGGCAGGAAGAGAATTCTTTCCAGTGCTAAAACCCTCAAGAAGATAAAACCTGTACCGCTGGCTTTTGTTCTCCCTTTTAGATCAACTGTTTTAATGCTCCTTATTTAAATCCATTAAAGTAGGAAAAAGGTGAGGTTTCAAATAGAACTGAATGAACAAAACACACAGTAATCCCTCCTGCTGGAACTGTAATTTCTTTTTGTAGGAAAGAACCACATGCATGTGTTTCTGCACAAGCTATGCTGGTTCTCCTTGCCTACAGGACTTGGCACAGCACTTCCAAGGGAATACTGAAATAAAGCCAAAAATGCTCTGGCCTCTTGGTCCCCTGGGTTCTGTTGGCTGGCAGGACAGCTTGCAGATGCTGCTGGAAGGCAGCAGGTTTGCCACTGCCCTCCCATCCTGTCCCCCAGCTTGTCAGGAGGCTGAACACAGGTAACATGCTCATGGCAGCACTCCAGGCTGGCCAGGAGTTTGTCAGCAGCAGGACATCCCAGCATGGAGCTCCTTGGAAAGGGCTCCTTCAGGAGGCTACTTGTATATCCAAACAAGGCCTTGCACTGTTGCTTCTTCTAGAAGTGAAGTGTTGAAGCAATAATTTACTAAATGTGTCACACTCACATTTGTAGCTGTGTTGCCTGACCCCACAAGCTATGGAAGGCCAGGGGGAAAGGGGGAGGGAATAAAATAAAATCTTATTCTTTTCTTGGGAACAAGTAAAGGTCAGTTGTCTCATCAAATTTCATCCCTTAATAGTACGCCTGTTCCCTCAAGGAAATTTCTAATTGTTCCTCAGTCATTTCAGTCTTTGGCTTCTGCAACATTACTGAGTAATTATGCTATAAATTTAGGAGCTTCTTCAGGGGACAGTCCCTACTTTGCTCTGAAGAAATCCTGAGCAACCCAAACAAGAAGAAACTCTTATCATGCATCATTTGCCATTGAAATGTATGACAAACACCAGACAGACTGAAGACAACACATGTGCAATGACACTACAGGCACTTGTCATGTTTCTCTCACAGTACAGGGAAAGGTTTGGATGGTATATTGGTTAACAAAACTCATCATTTCTAGACCAAAGTCTCTTTATATCAAACTGCTGATTTTATTTACTGGGCCTCTAGCTCCATAAGTTGGTCTTCTCCCTGACACATCAGCACCTACACTCACCTACTCCACAGTAGATGCAACCAAACCAAAAGAGAAAAGAGGTTTACTCATGAGCTGAGCAACCACAAACCAGCACACCCCTCACCATCCCTTATGTCTTCCTAGAGAGGGAGAATTTGGAGTACTGCACATCTCTGCCAGAGCCTCATCTCAGCTAAGAGCCCAGCACTCACAGAGCAAAGACAAGTACTCATTCCACAAATAACCACACTCAGGTGCTCCACTTCAATGCAGCACCACAAGCTGGGCTAAATAGTAAAATTACTCAAGTGTTGAGCTATGGGAATAACTGTGTACAAGGCATCAGGGTACAACATGTAGCATAATGTCTAATTAGATATCACAGCAAGTTATCTCTGGTATTTTGCAGTCATTGGATTGCAGAAATCTCTTTACCATTAAATTCAAAACCATAAATAGGAGAAAACTTTTTTTTAAAGCAGAGTAAGACTCCTGTCGTTGCCCATCACAAGGATGCAACAGAGAGGTGTATGATCTGCAAAACAGCTGATTAATTTTGCCCAGCACTCAGCTTTAATTATAGGACAGCCTTAAGGCTAATATCAAATCCTTACTATGCAGACTCTGGATAATCACAGGCTGTGCTCTGGGAGTTCTGCCTCTGCAGCCATGGGGACAGGAGGCCATTTGAATGCCTCTTCTTCACACATAGCTCACACCTACTTCGTTGCCACGTTGGAGGCACAGGGCTGCTGAACCTCCTGCATTTCTCCTGCCTCCCTTCTGTCCTTCCACAGCTGCTCTTTGCGGGAGCTCCCGAGGCTGGGCAGACACAGCCAGCAGAGGAGCTGGGTGGGAAGAGGTTAAACAGTCCACCCAAAGCTGGGGCTGTGGACACAATCCGTGTTTTCTGCCAACCCACTCCCCAGTGCCCACACTGATGCCTCCAGAAGTTGCCTCCTTTCAACTGAATGATTTGACATTTATGCTAAACATGTGCTTGCCTTACCTGTAGGCATTTTCTGGTACACAGAAAGTTTTCCTCTTTGGAAAAGGGAGACTGGCCTTTTTCCAACTCAGCATCCCCTGCTCCTCAGCCCCACTGCCTCTGCACATGGACAGCACACACGTCACAAGGATCTTAAATGTCAGTGCACATCTTTCATGAGGACTTTCAGGCAAATTTATGATTAAAAGTAGATATTCAAGCAGAAGATGAATACATTATGTCCTCAGGCACCTTAAGTCATGATCCATATTTATAATGCAAGGCTAAGGCTTCAGTTGAATAATTACATCTTTTGCCTGCCCATTCTTCCCTCCCACCCCCGTATGTACACACTCACCACAAATGCATATATAACATTTAAAGTGAGCAATTATTCAACCCAAAGGCAGAATATCCTTGAGTATGTGCATGCTAGCGAGGAAGCTTAATTCTGTAATTGTCATGCAAGGTCTGCAGTAGCAAACCTTGCTGAGATTAAAACGCCTTACTCAGCACAAATAAAGGTGAGAACAGTGTATTCCAAAGGGGCTGGAGCACACCATGGCTAACAAATCCCAGGACTGTAGTAGCCACAATCATTCCAACTCCAGGTATTTCCCTTCCAAGCAGAAGTCTCTGATTTCAAGTCCCTGACTTCTTACTTGGTCAGTTCTTCAGAGTGGAAGGCGATGCTTTATAAATTAATGAAAGGCATTTTAAAACATTTGGCAGCCACTGAATTCAGAAATCATATGACAAACCTCTCAACAGTATCACAAATATTGCTTTTCAACTAATGATGATCTCCTCTCTCTTATTTGAGGTCATCTTTCTCAGCAGCAAGCACTGCTACTGTGTCCTGGATTGCCAAGCAAATTGTATTCCATTTGCCATCTGTATGGCAGTTTTGCTCTGTTCAGTGGGCAGTTTTCCTTATCTCTTCCACACCCACTCCTCCCTCTGGGGAGACATCTGCTGATAACAGGCTATTGAATGTCACTGCATGGCTGATAAGAACTACAGCATCCCACTGGGAGATGCTCTGCCCAGAGGGAAGAGCCAAGCATTCCTAACTGGATATAATCTGAGACCTTGGGACAGCAGAACGGCATTTCCACTGGATTCCCAGAGGAACAGCTGCCTCTTCCACTGGATCTTCAGAGGAAGAACACACCCTTCTACAGGATCACTGCTCCAGCAGAACCACACCTGACACTCCAGGAGGGCTGCAGCCACATTTCCAATTGGACTGCTACCAACACCCTGACCCACAGGGTGTCAGGTTGTGTTCTGACTCTGTCAGTGTTGTTTTGGTTTACTGCACTGTTTATTTTATTTTCTTCCCTAATAAAGATCTGTTATTCCTGCTTCCATATTTTTGCCTGAGAGGTCCTTAATTTAAAATTTACAGCAATTTGGAGGGAGGGGGTTCACATTTTCCATTTCAGGGGAGGCTCCTGCCTTCCCTAGCAGACACCTGTCTTTCGAAACCAAGATACACTGGATGACTTGAAGTCAGAAGTTTTGTTAGAAGGAGCATTTTGACCAGTATCCTAGAAATATAAACCTGTATTTTTTCATGCACCCTTCTCAGGACTACAGATAGAAGAAAGAGTACAGGTATCACTAAAAAGGACCAAACAGACAAGAAGTGCATTCATTACAGCTGGGAAACGCAGCTTTTACACACAAGAACATGTATGTGCATGTACATGCAGGCAGGCACTTCTTATTCATCAGAAAATCAGAAGATTTTTCACTAAATTGAACATTCTCCATCAGTTCTGGAAGTGGAAATGCTGTCAGCAGCCTCAAAATAATGTGCTGCAAACAAAAAACATATCTTGACAGGACCCCATCTTTTGCCAAAAAACTTTATTAAAAAATTCCTGGCAGGTCTCATCACTCTTTGTACCTCCCCTAAAATTTGCCCTCAAATACACAAAAGGAGCAGGAAGTGCTGGGAGCCTGCACTCAGCAATGTCTCATGGGCTCCACTAACCCAGGAGCAACTTCCATGGCAAATTTATCCCCACAGACCTAGTCCCAGATAATCAGTGTCAATGAAATGCATTTAGCTAACTGGGATTCCTCCCATTTTAAATATTTTAAAATCCAAATCCTTTAGTTAGGCAGAAATTGCAATCACAGTGACACTGGTGAGCTGAAAAAAAAGGTCACAGCTGCAACAATGGGGGTCACATATTCTGGGGGCTGGCAGAGCCAGACAAGAACACCACCCATGGAGCAGAGCATTTGAAAATGAAGCTCTTCAGCTCTGAGCAGGTCATTGAGACATCACTCACAGCAGAAGTATGAGAAATACAAGCGATATTAGGCAGCAGAGGTGGGGGAGTGTGAACAGGGATGGGCAGAGCATTGTTGAATAAGCTACTGACTTCTTGCTTTATTCATATCATTGCTCAAAAAGACAAATGGAAGAAACTCCTGCCTTGTCCATTGCTCGTGGCTTAGCAGAATCACAGTGATTTGTCTTTCTTCTTTTTCCCATCCATTCCAAAAGAGATAAAAATCATTACCTCCTTTCATAAAGAATTTCACCACATGCCCTGATCAAGAAGCTGGGTGTAACCAAGCTTTCCCCAAGCTGTCCTCCCATCTCTCTTGTCCACAGAGAGAAGAGCACAGAAACAGAGAGACTTATTGGTCTTGATCTGCAACAAATTAGCTCAATTCTGTAGCAGATAAAGGAAGCCAAGGCTACACCAACAGCCTCTGCAGAGGAAAGAGACACACAAAAATGGTATTCCTGAGGTTGTGGTCTAATCCCTTCCTGAAAGATTTTTCTGTCAATTCAGAATGGTTCCAATATTCCATCCAAGCATTAGTGTCTACCAGTAAGACAAGAAATGCAAGCCACAAAGAGATCAAGCTGCTGAGTTTTCACAAGGTAAAATTAGGCCCCTGGAATTTTTGGTTCCTCACTAGTAAAATTCCTATGAACACAGATGGATGTATGACTTTCCCTGCAATCCAAACACTACTGTGAGGTCTGTCCTGCATCACTTCTTAGCACATGCAGCATCTCACACCAGTGACGCTTCATTTCTACCCTTCACTGCAATCACAGCAGAAGAACTCAGTTCCTAAGCACAACTAAGAAGAAAATCAGCAGAAAAAAAAATTTCGTAACTCAGGCTAAATTGCTGGGTTATTGTGATGCATTTTGCTGCTGGAAAAAGAAACCCACAGCAAGATACAGCCACTGCATTTCCATGACCTTCATCCTCTTGTTTAGTCCTAAAGAGGATTGCATTTGTCATCCCATGACATGTAGATGTGCATTTCACATGTGAGAGGACATGTGCTGTGCATTTCACTGGTTCTGCCAGCTACTCAGAGTTTTATTCTGCAGGTTTCCTTGCTGCTATGCCTCATTCCTAGAGCATCATTTGAGCCTGTCTTTATTTGGAGTGGCAGGTACAGGAAGCAGTCCTGCTAAGACACAGGAGAACATCTGCATCTGAGGCTTGCTCCTGCTTTGTCATTATGAATATATAATGTCACAGCCCTGGAGAGGGAGGAGGCCAGAGCATCCTTGCAAGTGTTTGATGGGGTGGGCAAATCCTGCCTATAACAATAATTAAGAAGCTGATGTAGTTATGGTACACTAATAATAATTTTTGGAGACAGTTTAGCATTCAGGAAAGGTCAGATGAGGTGGGGTAGAAGCCCACCTTGAAAAGCCAAGGGGTAACACCCAAGTTACAGTGTGCCAAATTGAACAAAGCAATTGCAAATAATTTCTTAACTGCATCTACACTACCATGACAAAACCATCAGCAATGGCTGTGCACCCATTCTTGCCAAGCAGCCTCTCTGTGCATTCCACAGCATCCCAGTGCTCACAAACCAGCTCCATGCTGACTGCACTGTCTGCCAGTGCCTTGCCTGGCTAAAATCTCCAGGACAGTCCTCAAAGAAGAAGAGATTATTGCTTGGTAAAGCCCTGGGCACCCCTGAAGAGGAGCTTCTCTTAAGGGTGCCACTGCTTTTTCCATCTGCTCCTGGAAACTCAGGTGGAACAGTGAGCCTGCTTTGCCTCCCATCCTCATCCTGGTGCAGGTCTGTTCACATCAAATGCAAACCTGGGGGCTGCAAATGCCTCTGGCAGAGCCTGCAGGAGCTGCCAGCACCTTTGGTCTCATTAGGGTGACTCTGCTGCTCTATGGGGCTCACACAGGCTTTACAAGATGCAGAAATACACGCAGCATGATGCCACAGAAGGGTGAAAATGGACACAGACAATTCACAAAACAAATTCACCAAAATTCACATCGGACATCAACTCCTCACATACATGAAGCTGTCAGACCACAAAACAACTGTGGCTCTCTGCCACCAAGAAACAAACCTAGGGCAGGGAAAAATATGCAGAGCAGCAGGGAGATCTCACACACACCCAGCCCACCAGAGCAGTGCAGATAAGGTCTACCAAATGTCCATGTCCTAAAGGAAATTTTATGGCAGTTGTGAGGACTGTTTGACTCCAGACTCCAAAATACAGATTTAAGAGCAAATAAACTTCAAAATGTCACAAATACACCCAGAAAAGTTTTAGCACCACCTATATTAGCTTATATTTAGTAAGGGCAAATGAGCTCAGCTACAATAGAAACAAAGATCCAAAACCAGCCTGGGATTTAAGTCTTACAACCTGCTTTTACTCATTAAATACCCAGTCCTCTTCTGGCTGATTAGAGTAACAGGATACCCTGAGAAAGGCTGCTTTTGTATTTCCCCGACTTTATGGAGTCAGAATCGTTTCAGAAGTTTTACTGGGATTTCATGCTTCTTTATTAAGTAAGGAGGTGAAATGCCTGTTAAAAAAATACCCCAGCTACAAAGGAGATGAAACTCCAGTTGAAAAAACCCAAAACTTTTCCCTGCTACAAACACCCAAGTTATTATTTCAAAACTTACATTAAACCATACAAACTCTCTTTTGCTTTAGAAGCCTTGTATTTTTGCCAGAACTGTATGAAATGTGGTTGCCTCCAGAGGCAAAATCTAGAGGAAGATGAAATTCATTCCAGAGAGCTGATGGGCTTTCTTGCCATACATCAAGATCTATGCACCTTCTGTGATGCCTACAACACATTTTTAGCCAAAATCTGACCCAGGTGATGGAGCACACAGTGATATCAGAGCACCTTTGGGTTATTTCACCACACACTGTACAGTATTCTAACCTAGCACAGTCCTTTACCCATGAGAACAATCTTTATCCTAACTCAAAAACAGTCTAACTTCTGCTATGCTGACTTAGAATGTTCCTCCCTTTGCTTTTTAAGTCATTGCTGGATTGTTTGGGCAGTTCTGCTCCAAACACTGCTTCATAAAATTATTTTCCCTGATTCCATTATATGTTCACTAAAACATCATTTAGATTTAATTATTTTAGCAATCTATTGCTTCTCAGAGTTGAAAATATTATTTTCAGAGAATCTGAAGCATGAGGTTATATCACTTACTGAATCAAGTTAAGATGCAATCACAAGACTCAAAGTTAGCTTTTGAGAGTATCTGGGCAAGTCTCACTTCCTCTTTTTATAAGTTTACTCTTCAGAGTAGGATTTAGCTAAAAATTCTCTAATCACTGGAAAAACTTGTCAGTGCAGTTTGTCAAGTCCCCTGCAAGTCTCATTTATTTTGCCCTAAACAGACATTACCTAAGAGCCCCAGAGCCCTTCTCCCTGCACACCGTGCCTTTCTTGCAGCTCTTTTTTTGCTGTGTTAACAAACATCCCCTGGGGAGGTGGCTGCTCATCTCCTACGCCAAAACTCATCAACACCCACAGGCTCCAGGACAAGGCTCAGATACATTTCTCAGTTCCACTTCCTTTCCTTGCTGCTGGGTGCCCCTGGAAGCAGGAATTTGCAAATTTGCAGAGCAAGAATAAAGTTCTCTCTAATCTCTCCTCCCAATGGAAAGATCACACCAGAGGTGCCACTGTCTGACCATAAACACCACAGTGTTTGCCAGGCAGATGTTTTTCAAAGTCTGAGTTTGAAGATCTTTGAAATTGAGAGTTTGCTGTCCTTCCACAAGAAACTGCTTCTGTTTCTGTTCTTCATACACCTCTGCTGTGAGGAAAGATTGAGAAGAAGAGAGAGCTGGCAACTGAGGGAATTGGGATTGTTCAGCCTGGAGAAGAGAAGGCTTTGGGGTGACCTCATTGTGGCCTTGCAGTGCCTGAAGGGAGCCCACAGGAAAGATGGAGAGAGACTCTTGACAAGGGCCTGGAGTGACAGGACAAGGGGCAATGGCTTCACACTGACGGAGAGCAGGTTTAGATTGGATATTGGGCAGAAATTGTTCCCTGTGAGGGTGCTGAGGCCCTGGCACAGGGTGCCCAGAGAAGCTGTGGCTGCCCCATCCTTGGCAGTGTCCAAGGCCAGGCTGGATGGGGCTCTGAGCAACTTGGGACAGTGGAAAGTGTCCCTGCCCATGGCAGGGGGATGGAACTGGATGGGCTTTAAGGTCCCTTCCAATCCAAACCATTCCATGTTTGTACAATCAAACAGCAGCTCCTGAGACAAAGTACTGCTCTACTTGCAGGAAAACAAAATATTCCCTACCAGAGGAGAGCAGAGCCATCCTTGAAAACACCAAGCACACAAATTTGCAAACACTACTGGCATCACAACTCTCTGAACAGTCATCCTAAGTTGAAGACCCCACACAGAAAACTAGTGGAAATTGGTCCTTTGTTTTAATATTTTTCCCAATAGCCTCTGCATGACCCTTTGATTAGCACATCTGTCTTTTAATAAGTTACTACACCAAAAATCCAAGCTGAGCAGTGCAGAGATCTGCCTGTTATTTCTGGGGTTGCTGGCAAAAATTCAGGAAGCAGGTGTGCCTCAGCATCACCCTCAGGATAGAGGGAGCTCAGATTGTTCTTCTGCACTCTGACCTACTCTGGTTGGAACATTTAAGCATTTCTCAGTAGCAGAGGTCCCATTTCCCAGCTATGCAACAAGCATAATGACGTCAGGCTTGATGGGATCCAGGGTGCAGCTTGTCCTGAACTGAGAGTTCAGCCTCACTGCTATAGGGCTGTGCTTGTAAACACAGGCAACCAAAATCCTATGACTGTGCAAACATCACATTACTACTGAAAACGCATTTTTAAAAAAGCACACGAACATTTTTAGGTACTGGGAGTACTTCAGGCATTTTTGATGAAGGGGGTTTTTTTTATTGTTTAACAAACAGGTGCAGTAAGCTTACACCAAGGTCGAGGAAATTGTTACAGTCCTTTTGAGGTTTACCTGACTACATTTTTCTGGGTTGCCAGACAGATCTTAGTTTAAAATAAAGATGTTTAATGATCACCCTTTTTATTTCTACCTTACTCTACAAAATTCCAGTATGTGCAGCACAGCACTATTCATGTGGGACTCAATACCCTGAGCAGAAAATTTTAGTCCAATAGGCTCAAAAGCTGTTTTTCAGTTCCATTACTGCCTCCAAAGAGACAAACATAACCTCATTTGTTCCACAAATACTAATGTAATTTGGCTTTGATCTTGTCTGGACCAAGATAAAAGGTATCCTTTAAATTACACTCATTAGGGTTTTAACCCACTTTTAAACAGAAGGCAGGTTTTGCACATCTAAACAAGGAGGACAACATCCTCAGCTACCTCCTCCAGAGAATACCCTCACCAGACTATAGACACCAAGGACAAACATCTCCTTGAACCCTCTGAGCAGTTAAGCACCCTCTGCAGACAAAGGGAAAACCCCACAGAGAATGAAATTATTCCTCTTACACTACAACAGGTGTCTGTGAAATGACTTGCCACGTTTATCATTCCAATGACTAATGAGAAGATAAAGAAAGCTCCAGGAATTTTAAGTTAGAATAGGTTGTTCCAGCTGCATTAGTTACAGAAGGAAGAAAAACATCCATCTAAGAACAACTTGGTTCTTAACTTTTTGGCAAGCAAATTTAGGATTAAGTCAGTCCTGGCCTTTTAATACAGGCAGTTACATACTTGACTTAAGTTGACTCCTCCTGCTTCCAATGCCTGGTCTACATGTTTTAGGAGTTAAACATTAAGACCACATGCAGTCAAGATTTCCCACCAGCACCTCTACATTCCCTTGCATGTGCTACTTTTAAAAAAAGCCTGGAAAACAGTTCTTTGTTTCAGAGTCTACATGGATGTTTGGCACAAGCCATGCAAGCTGCAGGAGTATAACAAGTTTAGATTGCTGAACAGGAGAAGAGCAGCCTTTGGCTCTTCCCCTGGGCAATGAAAAATTCAATATTAAGCATTTGACTCTAACTGCCTATTGGTAACTGTATCTCCAGAGACACAGCATGGCAGAACTCACAGCCTCTTGCTGCTTGGCCCAGTCCTGCATCCTGACCCCAGGTCCAGCATGTGGAGTTAAGCCCAACCTTCACTTGCAGTCATCAATGGATCCTCAAGGATAGAGCTACAGAAGAACCCTGAACTGAGTCTAAACTGAGCAATATTTCATCCTTATGGACCATTCCCTTCAGGATTCCACACACAGCACGCCCTATCCATGCACTAATCTGACCAAACCCAGTCTTGTTTTGGAGGTGGGGGACAATTACTGACACTTAATGAAACACAGCCAGGTTTCATACATTTTGTAGCTCATCTGTGTCAAGAGATATAAAAACTATAGGCATCCATGTGCAACTACTGAAAAGTTAGGCACACTATTTGCATAGATTTATACTGTACCAAAAAATGTATTACTCTGTTCATGAGTAAAATCTACCAGAATGCAATTTATTGGAGCAGTAATCATAAAGAGCAGGCCATGTCTTATTGCCTCCAACAAAAGCCTTTTGCCTTCTACAGCCATGAAAAGGTCAAGCACCACCCACATTTTTAATAACTGTTCAATAATCTCCCTTTAAAGCGTGTAACTGTATCAGACTTCAACTCTTTTTAAAAGGAAAAAAGCCCCAAACCCACAGTAGCTCCCTGAAGTCCCCTGTGGGTTATTCTGGGTCCAGCGAAGCCAGGCAGTTACACCAGTGCTGCATTTGGAAGCTTTCCAGAACCACGTGTGACTGAGAACACCAGGTTATCGTTCCATAATATCTCCAAGCAAACAGCATTGCAACATTCCTCACACAGTGAATTATGTTCTGAGGCACACAGAGGACAACATGCCCATGCAAAACCCCAACTGCATCAAAATCCGTTTCACCTGCTCCCAAGGCTCAGGCACTTCACCAGCCTCTATTATCCCTCTATATTGATCTTACCCTTTTCTGCAGAGCCATAAACTCAGCTGACAGACTGGCAACTTGCTGATCCCAGCACTGGTTCTTCCCTTGTTCTTGTTTCAGCATGGCTTGGTCAGCACTGAGCCTCATTTGTAGCTTGTGAAACTGCAATAACAAAACAAACACATGAGGGACTTGTCAAACAAAGCAGGCTGTAAAATTATCAGAGTGGAAATCAAGTGCCAACATTTATTATACAATGAGCCACACCTCAGCTGGCAAATTTCAGGCCCACAGCTTGATAAGAGGGAAGAAGTGGCTCCAAATTTCTCTGCATTAGCCATGACAAAAGTCTCATTAAAAACATGCCTGGAAAGCATTTAAGGAGTAACACATGTGCACACGTTCATTTGGATTTCCCTTAACACTGCATGCATTTTATCAGAAATACCTTATTTCAGCAATTTAATCCTCCTGATACAGCTCCTAGTTAAACAGTATCACTACTACATTTTCATTAAAATGCATGAAACTTTTACACACGTAAAATCTATTTCACTTTTCTTTCTTTATCCAGTGTGCTTTCCCACCAACACAAGATTTGAGCAGCTTAGTGATTTGTCCTGGTAATAAAACAACACACTGAGTATTAATTCTGTCAGGTTACAACATTTTCATCTTTCATTTTTCAAGAGCAACTGCCAGCCTTGAAGATTTCTTCTAGATTAAGGGCAATGCCAAAGGAAATTAAGGAAAGAAGGCAGGTGACAATAAAGTAGGCCTCATATCAGGCAGGTACAAATGCTACCCAGGGACAGGATGCAGAGGTAGACTGCAAACAAGTGTCAGGGAAGGGAGGAACAGTCCCAAGCAAATCCTTGGGAGGTAAATGGCAACCTAAGAAGAACACATTTTTCAATTCCAGTCAGCAATACCGCTGGAGGAGTTGCCTCTGATGTTTGCCTGCTACAAATATTTGAGCTGGTAATTATTAATTTTAAGGCTTTTTTCCAACCCTAAGTGTGTGGATACATAGATAACTGGAAAATTATTTTTTATAGGACTAACCAAACCCATAATATTCAGTCCACGTAAAATTCAATGCACAAAAGAATCTCAAGCCAGTACTGCTAACTTTTCTTTATGTAGGTATACAAGTAAATAATAATGTTATTAATGTGCTGACAGTTAAAAACAGCCAAATTTATTATTCAGCCTGTGCAGTTATGATGAATGAAGTAAATGTCAGGCTCAAGAAGATAATATTAAGGGAAGGAGGTAGGCCAGGCTTTGCCTTTCCCTCCCAATTGGTTAAAGATTACACCTCAGAAATCTTTAGGTCAGAGTAGATTTCTTACAGAATCCTGGAAGTGCTTAGGTTGGAAAAGACCTCCAAGACCATTGAGGCCAGCCATCAACCAAACACTTCCAAGGCCACCACTAAATCATGGCCACATTAACTCATTGCCCAGTAACATCTCTGCCTGGTTCTATCAGTGTTGTCCTGTGCTAATTAGTGTAATTGGATGATGACTCAAGAAACAGTAGAGAATCTGAAAAGCAACTCCAGGCTTTGTCTGCATACATACAAGAACACTTGACCTCAAAAAGCAAAGCATCAGCTGACAAAAACAGGTGGGAAATAACTTTCAGATGTTGAATTCTTCAGATTTAAGAGGGCTGGAATCAGAAGGTTTGGGCAGCCAGGATTGCCATTGTGAGCACTAGAAACTTGGGGTTTGCTTCCATTGGAGGAAAAAGCACTGCCTGGAAAGCCACAGAGCCAGAGCTGGAGCTGCAGCAACAAATTCAAGGAACAAGGAACACCAGTCCAGCAGCTCCAGAAACAAATTCAGGATCAAGTTAAGTCCAGCTTCTCTCTGCTGCACTTTTGGAGGTGTAAATAAAATGGGTCCTATTCTCAACTGTCCTACAGTCCCAACACATCACTTTTCTCCTCTCTACCCACCAGAAAGCAGATGGAATGGTGAAAAGAGGTGTGAAGGGGACTGTGGATGAATAAATTACCCTATGATTTAACTGCTTCCCAAGAGCCACAGGCACACAGGGCAAGTAGAGGTCAATCAGCTCTGAAACTGCTCTTTGAGCTATGCAAGCTCCTGGGTGTCCCCAGGGGCCACAGCAGATGGTTTAGAACTCTCTTCTGTCTCCTCAACTCTCATTCCTGCTCCTCATATAAGAGAAGAATGGCAAAATTGGTGGCTTCAAGACAACAGGACGTGACCAGTCATTGTATGAGTAGAAACTACACTAAAAATACCAAGGAATTCTTGGTCCCAGTAGGGCCTAAGCTTGTATTGAAACAGTAAATGAAGCTTCAAGTGAATTAAAGTATAGTGAGAGATTTAGCATGCAGTCAAACCAGTGTTTGCTCAGGTCTTTTAGGAGCAGGGGAGAGAAAAAGCATTGAGTGATGTTTGGGAAAGTCAGCTTTTCCCCAGAGACAGAAAAGGCAGTATGTACTTTGAATGTTGCTTTCTAGAGTTCGAAATATTTTTGCCGGTAGTTCTACTGTTTTGGGGACTGTCTTACCACCAAGGTAAGTCAAAATAAAAACTACAAATGTCAATATCCAGAGCAGCAAAAATACTGAGACTTCCTTTGACTTTCTTTTGTCTGGAGTATTGAGAAAGAAAGAAAAAAAAACCACCACAAAACAGGCATAAAAAAACCACTTCAAATCAAATGACAGGTGTGTTTGAGAAAAGGCAAGCAGCCTGGGGGGTTACAGCAGCATCCAACCCAGCCCAAAGCCTGATCCTGCTGGGTGAAGCCACTCCTGGCTGTGTATCCCAGCAGGAACACGTGATGGCTGCAGAGCATGCAACAGGCTGTACCTTGAATTAATGGTTTGAGCCAGAGGACCACACACCGTTACCTCTCCTGGAGGAGCTGGCTGTAATAACTGTGCTGCTCACACACCACCCTCATCCTTGCATTTAAAAACACAGGCAAAATGGAAGGTGTGATTATTCTTCAATGTCATAGCCAATAAATATTGCAGAGCTCAAAATTAAGGCATGGAGAGAAGCATCTACAAGAACAATTTTCTCTCAGTTAAAGCATTGGTGCTTGTCACAGATTTTAATTTACTAAGCCTTTTTCAGTCATGCATCCCAGTCAAAATTTAAGATCTTTTCTGTCTAAAAAGAGTCATTTACTGAACTTTATGAGCAGGAGAATGCTGTTACTGACTGATTTTAGAAACTAAAATTTCTAAACAGTATTCTAAGTGATAGTCTGCTGGATTTATATTGGGGGTGGGAATGCCTGTGGTGTGCAGTCTGGGGGAAAAAATGCCAAGTTATAGGAATAAAATTCCTTATACTGCTGCTTAAAAGAAATAAAAAGCCCTCCATAGTGGATCTTCTGCTACGTGCAAGATGAACATCAAGACTCTTCAGTCTTCCAATACTGCAATGGTCTCAGCCTTGCCATGACCTGTTCCACATTGCCTCTGACTGCTTTGCATGATGTCAACTCACTGTGTACAAGGAATGTTACTCACATTAACTAGACAACATATTTAAGAATTCAGAGTTAAAAGCAGCAATGTTGTTGAAGCAGAGCAAAATGAAGAGGAGCACCTGGGCTCTGTTTCCATGCAGAACTGACTGAGCTCAAGCCTGCAAATCAAATTTAATCCCCCTCACCAGAATTGCTCTCAGACTTAGTACAGTCATTATGAAAATTAATACTTCTCTATATAAAAATAAGTACACACATATTTAGAGAAGTGAAAATATACATACAACTAAATTGCTTTCAAACCTGGAGTGATAATTTAGTTTTAATGATTAGCTATTGCAATTTAAAATGGAAACTTCTGCAGTAAATTTGAAATAACTAACCCAATTCTACAATTCATTCAAGGAACATTCCACATCAAAAAAAAATTAAAAATTAGAAAAACTCCATGCTTTTTAAACAAGATTTTTGGTTACAGAGTTTACTTGAGCTCTTTATCTGTCCCTGCTAAAAGTCAGAGTAACTGAGATGCCCAAACCAACATGAAAATCCCAAGAAGAAGGTGATGCTAAGAAGAAACTGATGCTGGGGCTCTCACTGGGTTTATGTCTGATGCTGACAGCTGGAGCTACCATGACAACCATCCCAGGCATAAGGTCCTCCAACACCAGGAGACACTCTCCAGTGATTACTTGATCTGCTATAAAGCCATTTTGTACTCTGAGAGTGCTAAAGAACAGCTTTAATATACTGGTGAATCAGACCGAGAAGCTATTTAGCTGCAGAGAGTACTGGCAAGCACATATAAATTATCTTTTCTCAGGGAAACACACTCTCAAATTCTCTATTTTCCCCCACACAGGGGGATGTTTTCAATACTCTCTTGGTGGTTATTACACAAAATGCTCCTGAGCACCATCAGCATTTCAGGCAAGCACAAAAGACATAAAACAAAGGACATAAAACACGGACAACTCTAACAGACTGCTAGTGTACACATCCATAAAGTCTGTGGATAAGCTCCAAGCAAGACCACACTGCTAGGGCTCAGACCAGTCCCAGTACAGCAGGGGAACTGGGTGAGGGATGGCAGAGCTGCTGACCCTTTCCTGGGTTAGGGAGAGGCCACAGAGCACTTCCCACATCTGCTTGCTCCTGTGTTGATAACATCACTGGTTGCTATGGGAGCAAGGCAACTTCACAGCCCCTGGTATGCAGGGAGCACCAGGCACTTCACAGACATCCTTACCAAAGGTTTAGGGACTGGAGGAAACACAGCCCTGGGGGCCTTTTCTACCTTAAAGGGGGAAAAAAAAAAAACCCTGAGTGGGTAGAGGGAGAAAAAACTCAAATATGTCTGACCCTTCATTGCAATTCTCAGAGAACTTGAATTCACATCAGGAGTTCTCAGTCTCGGGCTAAGAGTTGGCACAGAGCCTTTCAACTCCAAAACTGCCTCCTGGGCAAGTCCATCTTTTACTGGGAATGGGCAAAGGAAGCTGAAAACACAGAGGAGGTGACACTGCCCTTCCTTTCTGCTTGCCCATCATCATGGATAATCCTCTCCTCCTAGCAGTCCAGACAACCTTCACCTTACAGGAAAAGGTGTCTGCAAAGCTCTCTTTGTCCTTGTCACAGATGTGGTGGAGGGAGATGCTGCTGTGCAGTCCATGTGTGCCACAGCAGAGAGGGCACCACGCTCCAGGGGTGTTCACAGCACCTCCAAAAGCTACATTTAGTCCCGAGGGTTTGCATCCCCAACAAAACCTCAATAAGAAGAAAACCAGCCTGACTTTCAACACCCAGGGAAAATGTACAGAGTCAGCAGTTAAGAGGAAAATATCTCTGCAGGTATGTGGAGTGATTTTGTTCTCGAACCCCATGGAAGTCAACAAACACGGCACCCTGGGATGCTGTTTTCCAAAGAACTTGTCTTCAGGGGAGATGGGAAGTGACTCACAAGCTCTGAAGGAAGGGCCAGGAACAGAGAGAGGTTTCAGGCAGCAGGAGTTAAGCAGCTCACGTGTTCCTCACCAGGAGCAGGGATTTTGGCAGGCAGCACCTCCAGCCCTGGTATCGCTGGGTGGCTTTGGCAGCATTCGTGCTGACACTGTGTTGGTCACGCTGCAGGACTTGGAATTCCTGGACTTTTTGCTTAACAGTCACTTAATCTCCTTTACATTAGGTCTGTTTCACACAAAGTTCTGCATTTGGGGTTCCTCATGGCCAGGACTAGCAGGGAAACAGTAAAGGTGGGGAATAAAATAAAATTATCACATCTGACGTATATGTCACCCCAGGGTCAGCTGGGACAGAAATAAAGCAAGTTTCCCTTAGAATTAGCCAAAGAAATAAAATACCTATTTTTAAAGCCAACTAAGCACTCTCATGCACATACAAACATCTCTTTTCCTCCCAGCTCTAAGAGATCCACAAATATATGTATAGTCCCGCTTAACAGCATTTTTGACCCTTTGCCAGTACATAGAAGATAAGAAAACATATTCCCCATGAAACACAGTTCCCTACAGGCACATGTACATTATCCAGCAAGAAAGCAGAGAGCCCTGAGGCACACCAGGAGATCTGGTCCTTACTGCTACAGGCAGAACATCCCACATGAATCCTGGGAGGAAAAACCACACCACAGACTTCTCTGGCACTACCAGAGCATCCACTGAAACAGCTCCTGGTGTCCAAGCTGGACACTCATCCCTAACTCAAGTGCTTTCAGTTATTTACCAAGAAGCAGTTCCAAAGCAAGCACTCCCTTTTCCCCCTCTGGATTCTCATCTTTAGTCTGAGAATGTTTAATGTTAAACCTACAGGATATGTTGCAAGCCCTCCCCATCTTTAGAAAACCACCTCATACATTCACTGGGATTAATTAATACCTTACTGTGGTCTGGACAGCCACCACTGACTGGATTTACATCTTCCACTAATGCACTTTAAACACTTGGGGACTAGCTTAGTACCCAAATCTTTACATCAGGGACACTCGAGACACTTGGAAAGTACTGCCAATATTGTCAGGTCAAAGGCCAAGATGCAAAGGCAGGTGGGAGAATGGAAAACTCATTTTAAAACAATGATATAAGAGATCTGTCTAGTTTTGTTGCCTTTCTAAGAAAAGAGCATCAAGTTGCAAATGAGGCTATCCACTGAGACTGAAAAAGGCAGACTACATAAAATCTGTTGCACATTCACCTCCAGAGCACACTGTTGCAGGTGACAACTAAGATAGAACAACCTGAAAGCAAAATAAACACCCTGTTCAGTACACAAGGGTTTAGATCCTCACATCTCAGCACAGAGCCCATCTCCAGCTACCAGAGGAGCTTTTCTGAGGAGGTTCTTCAGAGCCACTCAGAGGGTCTCTGCTTTTTCCCACTGAAGCAGCTGGTGAGGGCTGATCACAGAGGTCCAAGGTCAGCACATTATTGTTCCAGCCAATTATGTAAAAACGCCTTCATCACAGCAGAGAGATGCTGGTCACACAAGTGTTGTGTTTATTTCCTGAAGGAAGTTCCCTCCATTTAGAAAACAGGAATCAAACTCCTGTCTTCTACATCAGTGTTACCTAAAAGAATCACTACTTTAAGTTCTTCTAGGTTGACACTTGGACAAACCTAACTGGATCAGAATAAGATGCTCTAGTGGAAGGTGATGAGGAGGAAAAAAAAAAAGGAATTACTGACTTGCAATAACAAACCCATTGGAGTGGAAAACAGCCTCCCAGAGGAAGTCAAATGCTCTGTGTTTTAGATAAGAGGCAGGAATAAATCACTTTTCCTTATACATTGTCTCTGAAGGAGTAGTTGGACAAAATTAAGACCAAAACAAGACCATAATCCTCCTGAATAATACTGGTAAAGGAATACATTGAACTACATTGTCTTCTGGATAGCAGAGCTACAAGTCACTGATGCAGAGAGTGGGTTTAAGTATTTAGAAAGAACCCAAGCCTTACTCAGACTTCTTATGCTCTATCTGGGAACACAGTAGTGTAAACACAAAGTATTTGTGTAAGTCTTCTTCTAGGAGATCCCTATTGGTAGTATTTGGGGTAACGTGCTGCTGTAAACATATCCTTCATTCATCTCAAGCAGGGTGGGTAAAAACCCAGTGCTTCTAACTCAGGAGATTATTTATTTATTTATCTTCCAAATATTGAGCCTGCCAGTAACTTGGTCAAGGTCAGGTGGGATTATCCCCTAGCTCCAAGAAACACTGGCCTTCTACACCTCTCTGAACCAGGATTATTTGTTCTATAGCCTCATAAACAGAGCACACACACAAATTATTCCCTGTAACAGATTTCAAGAAAAATCTGGACAAGTGGAAAAAGAGGGAATCCGTCCATTAATGGTTTTCAAACACAGTGACCCAGAAACAACTTCTGCCTCAGGAAGACCCAAAGCAGAAAGAAGGAAGGTATTCAAGGGAATTCTTGCTTTAGCCTTTGCTGAGAATCTGCTTCTTGGCAACACCAGGAGAAAGTTCCGACATTTAACTTCATCTGAATCATTAAGCATTTCTCCAGCATCTCTGGAAGAATTTATGGTCCATGTACTCCCTCTGCCCACCTCCCTGTGGTCAGAAATCCTTACAAAAGCACAATGCAACACAAAGAGTTTGTGTTTCAGCAAACAGGTATTTTCCAGCCAGATGTTCTGCCCAATGTGTGCTGACTTGTTCTGGCACAGACACCAAAAAGCTAATCTTACCTCAGTCACCCCTGCACTGACAGATGCCTCATCACTGGCAAACTAGAGCTGAGCAATACTCAGCAGGCAATAAAGGCAAGAAACAGCTGCATTTTTAGATTTTGTGACTAGCAGGGACAAATTAAAGGCAAAGGGGAAGAGGTTAGCAGCTCCTGCCAAAATCGAGCCTTCAGCCACATGCCTGGATGGTGAGACACAGGAATATGACCCTGCTACGTTTTCTTCTCTTTGCCATTGCCTAGAGGATCTGGAAGCATAAGAGATGTGAAATTAAAAAAAAAAAAAAAAGTTATTCCCTCCCCCCCCAATGTTGATATGTCAAATCCTAGGTCTAACAAATAACTATGTATCTCTGTCTTGGCTACAGGGGAAAAAAAATATCACATGCTATTCCTCAGTGGAGTGCACTTTAATTATTTCTGCACTTCTTTCTTTACTTGACCTCTGTTAAATAAGGTGGATGCAAAGACAGACTATTGTTGAATGGAGCAAATTAACTATGGAAAAGAGAACTCCTTGAATAGTAAAGCCTTTTCATCTTGCTCTTAAGTCAATAATATTATGGAATTAAAAGTCAAATGCAAGGGTTTCTTTCCCCCCTTTTAAGCTCCATTCCAAGCTCCAATTAAGTAGTTTTATTCAAAATTTCTGCCCTTCCCCTTCATGTCTCATGTGTATTTGACATTCAGGTACCTTCCTCTTCAGAATGAGGGAAACCCAGCTTACCTCAGCAATAGCAGAGCACAATTGAAGTTAAAAACCAGTACCCAGAGCAAAAGAAATACAAACAAATCCCCACATTTTTATACTTAAAATAGGTCTGGTCTGCTTATAGGTACTAGCACAGGATACACAAATCTATGGGCCTGAAGGGGTGCACCACCTTTGGAAACAGACCTGTGCATTTTTCTGTGCTGCCAGGAACACTGTTAGAACAGAAAAAATCAACCAGCTGGGAAGGAACTTGGGGAAAATCCCAAGAGAATAATGCTGCTTGTCTCATGGGTTCTTCATCTCCCTTGCATCAAAGGCAGAGACAGAAGGCTCTTTAAACCACAACCTCGGGTGGATTTCTTTACCTTCAATTTGTCTCATCTTTTCCTGCTCACCCACCCTCACCCCTCTCCTACTTCACACATTTTTCAAACACCTGAGACACTGGATATCCCTGCCTCTGCCAAAAACCTGCCCCTGGTGCTACTGTCCCCAGCACAGAGCATCTTTGGAGGCACAAAACAGCCTCAGAGGCATCTCAGCAGAAGTTAGGCAGTAGCAGAGCTTCCCTTTGACTCTGGGTAAATCTCTCAGGAGTGCTTTCTTCCTTCCATCTCAGTTTAGTTCAGTTGTTGTTGCCCAGAGGAGCCTGGATGTTCAGGGGCTGGCACTGACAGCTTTCACCCCAAAGCAGAGGCACCAGCACAGCTCAGCCCTGCAGCAATTACTCCCCCTCAGCAGCAGCACCGGAGCTGCTGTGGGCAGCTGGTGCTCAGACTTGGTGATAACACATCCAAAAAAGCCTTTACAAGTGGTACCCATTTGCAGTTTTGCTCATGGCCCCAGCAAGGGCAGGGATTAAGCAGGATCTGGCAGCAGCCTGGTCCCACAGGAGGCCACCCTGCAGGGCAGGACTGAGCTGGAGCACTGAGAGCCACTGGTGCTCATGCCTGGCTGTGGATTTAACATGTCCTCAGAGCTGTCAAACCACCTCTCACCAGTGCTAAACCCACCTTTGGTGCAGCAGCTGCACACATGCAATGGGAAAGGTGAATAAGGACTCTCTGAGGAATCCCCAACCTACAGCATTTGTAGGGTGGGCTGAGAACTACTCCAAAAATCCTTGCCACAAGGAAGAGCAGACTCGGTGCTGCTTTACATGGCAGAAACTAATCATGCCTGCAAACACTGCAAGTGCATTCTTGTTTGAACTCACCTTCTCTCATTGTTCCTTTTATTCAGACCTATTTTGTGATGCTCTCAGGGAGGTGAATTAAAATGCATCAGTGGAAATAGGCTCCACTCAGGCCTCAGAGGCTGCATGGTATTTATCATCTGACTGCAGACAAGTCTCAGTCTGCCAGCCTGTAACTTCCAAAATGCATAACAAGCGTGCCAGCAATGAGAGACAAAGCATCACTTATTGCTCAGATAGCTTCCCTCACTCTAATGAAGGGTGAGTTATGAGCTGCACCTTCATGCCACCCATTACACAACAGCATTTGCCACTCTGCCCCCTTTACTATAAATATACCACCCACAGAGATACTACAGACCAAAATCTACTGCCTGACTCCCTTCACATTAACAAGTCAGGAGTTATTTTATTTGTGATGAGGAGTAACTCCAGTGCAAGATAATTGCAGGGAGGAGTAGAATAATTTTTCCTTTCAATCTATATTACTAGGTTTAGAAATAACATACTTTCTGGTGTGTTGCTTAGTTCTAACCACTAACTGATTTATAGAACTATTAATGAGTATTTATTAGAAAGTCTAATGGGTCAGTAGTTAAACTAACCTATTAGTAATAGCTTCATAAAAATCTCAATCACATAATCTTTTAATTTAAAAACCTTAACACACAGCATTCCTGTACCATTTTACAGATGTAATTACTCTATCACATTACCAAATTCTTAGAAATAACCCCCTTTTCTCTCTTGAGACAGAATTAATCAGTCAGTGATTTCCTTCCACTCAAATGCACAAGTGTCCTGGGAAGCATTTTTATCTTCTTACACTCCTTGATATGGTTTGCAACTTCCCACTTTATCTAACTAAATGATCTTTCCACTGAGTCTTAATTTCTCATCAGGTCTGTTAAAAAAAAAAACCAAAAAAACTCCCAAGGATCTATTCCTTCCTGTGATGTCAAACGAACAAGCAGGACTGACCATCACTTCTCAGTCTTTCAGACGTGGCAACCCACCTCTGGCTCAGCAGCTTTTACACAACCCTCATGGGCAGCAGCCTGGGCTGGCAGAGAGAAGAACCAGCTGTAAACACCAAACACAAAGCTGACCCTCTCCCTACCTCATAGGTGTTGAGCTCCTACCATTAAATGCATGTAGATGTTCTCATGCCAGTTTAAACCTTTTCAGGCAGTAACTAAAGCCTGTTCTTATCCCTTTTACCCAGGGGAAAAAATAAAATCAACTTCTACAGACCTGGTGATTCTAGAGGTCTGAATCCCATGGCCCAGAGCAGCCACATGGTTCAGTGGCACAGAGCTGGCTGAAGAAGTTAATACATTTTCCTTCCTCCCTCCACACAAACACTGCTCCAGCTACTGATTCTTACCCCCGTACTTGTTGTTTACAGCTTCCAAAATCAACAAATAACCCAAGTCAGAAAGAAGCTCAAAACTCCACAAATATCCCCTTTACATTATTAAAAAAACCAAACCAGGAGGTCAGTGACACCATACTGGAGCAGGAACACTACAGAGTTGCTGCAAGCAGTGCTGTACCTGAGCCCAGACAACCTGGCACCTCTTTGAAACCTTTCAGAGCCCATCAGAAGTCAAGACTCACCACTTGGGACATACCAGCTCAGATTTAACAGCACTGTCAGGACCATCCTCCTTTCCACTCCCCTAAAAGCACCCAAGGTCCTGATAAAGTTTATGGCAGACCTCTAAATATCTGCTGGGGGGGGGGGGGGGTCAGAACCCACACTCAAGGCCGCACACTCAAACAGCACAGGGCAGTGCCCTGGGGTGCTCAGAACAGCAGAACTGCTCACTGAGTGCTTGCATATGCCCAAGACAAATACACATCCATTTTTCTCCTGCTCACCATCTACCCTCCTCTTAGGCAGCAAAGATCCATTTGACAACTTGTCATCTTTACACTTGCTCACAACACCCATTTGGTGAGCACACACTCTGTTCCTGTGGGGATCTAAGAACTTGCTGTCAGCCTGGAATTGGGGCAAACACCATTTGCTCATAACTAATCCCTCCTGCAGCACTAAAACAGCTGACTGCTGCTTCAGAGGAGCTGACATTTACTTGGGAATTGTTCTGGCTTGAAAGCAAAACCAGTGAGAGACTCCAAGTCAGAAATACAATTTATTAGGAAAAGGGGGAAAAAACCAAAATACATGCAATAATGCAAAAGAAAAACCACTGACAGAGTCAGAATACAACCTGACACCCTGCTAGTTAGGGTGGTGGTAGCAGTCCAGATGAAATGGACTTGAAGTGGTGATCCTGTAGAAATGATCTGGTAGCTCTTGACCTCTGGAAAACTAGTGGATAAGGGCTGCCTGTTCCGTGCCAAACCCCAGATTATATCCAGGTGGGGATGCTTAGCTCCTCTCCCCTGGGCAGAGCATCTCACAATGGGCTGATATTGTTCTGAGTCACGCCTGGGTCCTTGACTACCCATTGAACAGAAATGGCTCCCACAGGGAGTGATCTCTGAGTCATGCAGGGAGGCATTAATAGGCCCATTAACAAGTGATAAGGAGAAAACAATGCCCCTCCTGGTTTCAACAGCTCTTGAGGATGGGAATAGAATACATCTTTATGTTGTAACCTAGGACAGCAGCCTAATTCACCCCACAGTGAGGTCAACAGGGAAGCTTCTCCCTGTTAAAGTGGGACCAGGCCCCTCATTCCCTACTGTAAGTGCTCTGTCATTTCCACAGCAAGCTCATGTCACTACCATGGGGACACCAGTCCATTACCCAGGCTCAAGAATTAAGCCCGCTGAGCTTCATAAAAGTCAAAATCCAGATGTTACAAACCAAACAGTCAACAGCCCTGGCAGGGTTATTATTGCAAATCTCTTATGCCATGACAGAGAGGACGAGAAGGGTGGCACACAAAAAGAGGTGCTCGTTCTCTCCTGCTGAGGGGTTTAAGCAGGCTAGCAGCTACAGGAAGCACTGAGGGGTCTCTCCTCTTGGTGTTCCACAGGCAGGAGATGGGATATTCACATGACTATCCCCTTCACCCCACTGCAAGGGGACCACAGTGCCCCAACAGCCTCCACATGTGCTTTAGGTTCCCAGGCTCCAATGTACACTTAGAGCATTAAAAGTCTGGGCCTTCTCCAGATCTGGAAAAGGAGAAACACTTTCTCCTCTTGGAGAGGAATTGGAAGCTACAGGGGGTGGAGAATGACGACAGACAAACAAATCCATCACAGTTGATCACTGCTTTTGGAAAACAATACAGCATCATAAAAATATCTGTAAATATTTTAATAAGGCTTCTTTTACACTGAAAAAATTACTGCTTTTTTTTTTAAATACAGAGTAATGTTTTAAATGTTCTGAACTTACCAGGAACATTGTTGACTTTGGGATTTAATAGCTAATATAATATTAAGTACACATTTGCAGCTCATCAGGAGAAGCATACCCGCTGATCAGAAACATGATGTAAAAGGAGAGCTGCTGATGAACTGTGGTCATTTACCTCCTCAAATTTCCCCACTGACGCACATCATCAGAGCCCCTGCAAAGAGAGCCAAGGCTGTTTTCCCCCGAATCAAATAGCAAGGGAGATGTTATTTGAGACATTTAACCAACTTGGGAGCATATGCCTTGCAGACTATCCCCAGTGAGGAATTCATTTTACCCATGCCAGAGCTTTGCACCCTGGGATCTCCCTTCATGGCTAAGGCAGGGAATTAAGCTACGATCCCATCAGCTACACATTACCAGAAAAAGAGAAACACTGATATTCCTCTTGGATAAAAAAAGTTAACCAGCTAGTAACTATTAAAGTAAAAGTCATTTAAAAGATAAAAACCATATTTGACTCATTTATAAAATCATCTGTAGCCATACATGAAAGGAAAAAAGTTTGCTGAAAAGACCCCAGTTCTATGGGTCTGTTGCCAAAACCCACATTTGCTTGCAAACAATTTTACTCTATATGACAGTAAGTTTGGGCATTTAAAGTAGAGTTTGCAATAATGGTTGTGGCAGTTCTCAGTCCATGACAGATTGGACAAAGGTCTGTAAATTTGGACAATACATAGTGAAAAAAAATCCACCCAAACACAACTGAATGAATGCCTTGGTGTTGCAGTCAGGCGCTGTGAGCCACAGCCTGCAGCAAGACAAAACTCAAACTGAATTTACAAATGTCTTAGGTTTCAAATGCAGCATGTGACTGGGGGTGTCTACTCTATTGGCATCTTTTAGAAGTGAGGCAGTTATCTGCTGTTAATTGGGCCACCTGTTAAGACAATGTGGAACAGTTTTTCTTTATCTCTTCCACAACCAGCCTTCCCTCTGGACGCCCTCCAGGAAGTATGTTCTCTTAATGGGCCATTGAGTGTCACTGCATGACTGATAAAATTACATCATCCATTGGGAGATGCTGTGCCCAGAGGAAGGAGCCAAGCATTCCTACCTAGATATAATCTGAGATTTGGAACAACAGAGACAGCCTTTTCCCACTGGATTCCCAGAGGAGCAGCTGTTTTCTCCACTGGATTCCCAGAAGAAGACCAGGCCCATCTGCACCACCACTGAATCTTCAGAAGATAACAAGACCCATCTACAAGATCACTGCTTCAACAGAGCCACATCTGTCATTCCAGGAGCACTGCAGCCACCATTTAATGGGACTAATACCAACACTCTGACCCACAGGGTGTCAGGTCATATTCTGACTCTGTCAGTGTTATTTTGTATTACTATATTTTAATTTTTTCTAACAAAAACTATTATCCCTACTCCCACATTTTTGCCTGAGAGCCCCTTAATTTCAAAATTACAATAATTCAGAAGGAGAGGGTTTACATTTTCCATTTCAAGAGAGGTTCCCACTTTCCTAGGCAAACACCTGTCTTTTCAAACTGAGACAACAAAGTGACAAAAGACCATAGCTATGACCAGCTGTGAGACAGCATAAAACAAGCACAGACAAGAACCAGCCAGTGGAGGAGGACCCAAGCAGCAAGGCCACAGGGCAGAGCTGCTGCTGTCAATGGGCTCCAGGCTGCACAGCCCAGCCCAAGGCAGCCACTCAGGGCAGGAAAGGGACCTGGACAAGGAACAGAACCATGAGCAGGATCGGGGCGCTTGCAGTCCAGGAGCTGTGGGCAGCTACACCACAGCCAGAGCAAGAGCCACAGTCGGGGCTGGCACCAAGAGCCAAGCATGGGCTCAGACTCTGCTAATGAGAGACAGAAATGGAAAAGGAAGAAAAGAAGCCACAGCCAGGACCAGCACTGTAAGGACCAGAGGAAACAGTGCTCAGAGTCCTGGGGGTGCTCCCCTGGCTCCAGCCTGAAGCATGGGCAGGGAGTGGCACCACAGGAGGGATGGATCCAAGTCCTCTGTGTCCTCCATCAGCTCCCCTGTCCCACCACATCCCCAAGAGGCGCTGGGGTAGCAGCTGAGCCTGAGGGAAGAACAGAAGAAACAGGCAGCTCTGCTAAAGGCCTTGGAGACATCCAAGGAGAAGCGAGCACAGAGGTTGGCCAAGAAGGTGGCCAAGGAGAGAAAGAAATGGGAGAAGATAGGCTGCAGTGAGGAGTACATGGGCTACACCAACACTGACAATCCTTTCAGGGACAATAACCTACTGAGCACATTCATCTGGAGCAAGGCTCTGGAAAAGGAATGGATCAGCCATCTGGATGAGAAGGACCCAAAGGAGAGGATCAAGCAAATCCAGGAGGACAATCGCCTGGAGCTGCAGAAGATGAAGCAGCTGCGCCTGGAGCAGGAGCGGGAAAAAGCCATGCGGGAGCAGGAGCTGGAGATGCTGCAGCGGGAGAAAGAGGCAGAGCACTTCAAAACCTGGGAAGAGCAGGAGGACAAGTTCCACTTGCAGCAGGCCAAGCTGTGGTCTAAGATCCGGATTCCGGATGGGAGGGAGAAACCCATTGATCTTCTGGCCAAGGACATCAGTGCAGAGGATGATGACCTGGCTGTGGAGATGCACGAGCCCTACACCTTCCTAAATGGCTTGACCATCTCTGACATGGAGGACCTGGTGGAGGACATCCAGGTGTACATGAAGCTGGATCAAGGGAAGAACACAGACTTCTGGACGGACATGACCATCATCACAGAGGATGAAATAGCCAAGCTCTGCAAGCTGGAGGCCTCTAGGAAAGGAGGACCAGGGGAGCATCGTGAGGCCTCTAGGAAAGGAGGACCGAGGAGCATCGTCAATGCCTCGGTCAGCTCAGATGTGCAGGCCGTGTTCAAGGGGAAGACCTACAACCAGCTGCAAGCTCTGTACCAGGGCATCAAGAGCAAGATCCAGGCAGGAGGGCCCAACCTGGACACTGGGTACTGGGAGAGCCTTCTGCATCAGCTGAAGGCTGACATGGCTCGGGCCAAGTTACAGGAACAGCACCAGGACATGCTGCGTCAGAAGCTCTACAAGCTGAAGCAAGAGCAGGGTGTGGAGTGTGAACCGCTCTTGCCCATCATCAAGCAGGAGCCAGCTTCCCTCAGCAACAGGCTGGATCCTGAGGAGAGTCTTGACATACAGCCAGGGCCCTCCTCAGAGCCAGAGCAGGACACAGAGGCCAAGTGAGAAGTGGAGGGAGAGGCTGTGCTGATGAAGGAGGATCTGATCCAGCAGAGCCTGGATGACTATGATGTGGGCAAGTACAGCCCCCGGCTGCTGGGCCCCAATGAGCTGCCCTGCAATGCCCACATGCTGGAGGCCAAGGAGGACACTCATCAGCTGCTGCTCCTGTGCCAGCAGCTCCAGGTGACAGGCAATGCTCCTGAGAACACCCACAACATCATCTTCCATAAGGCTAAGGAGGACATGGGCGCAGATGAGGCGCAGTTCAGCGTGGAGATCCCGCTCACAGGCCAGGCCTATCCGTGGGCTGACAAGTACCAGCCCCGCAAGCCTTGCTTCTTCAACCATGTGCACACAAGTACAACCAGACCCATTAACGACACTGACAACCCCCCACCCAAGACTGTGCAGGGCTATAAGTTCAACATCTACCCCAACCTCATTGACAAGCGCTCAATGCCCAAGTACTTCCTGGAGGCCTGCCAGGACAGCAAGGACTTGGCCATCCCGCACTTCCATGCCAGGCCACCCTATGAGGACATCACCTTCAAGATTGTCAGCAGGGAGTGGGAGTATTCCACCACCATGGCTTCCGCTGCCAGTTTGCCAATGGCATCTTCCAGCTCTGGTTCCACTTCAGGCAGTACAGGTACCGCCGGTGAGGGGCTGCTCAGCACCCTTGGACACCTGCCAGGGGTAGGCAGGGGGCATCATCTCATGGCACAGACACTGCTCCAGGCAGGGCCCTGAGGCCTGGCCCTGAGACTCTTGTATAAATAAAACTGATTTTTACCATTTTTTACAGTTTGGGAGGAATTCAAAGCTGTTTGAACACCATGACACAGTTGTAATGCTGCTAGCTTTTACTATAATAATTAAAAATTTAAGCTCTTATCTATGCACCTATCTACATCACATAATATTACAATGACTTTACCACACCCTCCTTGTAATTCCTTCAGGAAAATCATTCTGGTTTTATTTTAAGCATGTATTGTTCAAATTCTCAGTATCTTTTGTATTAATAGTATCAAAATAAGTTGAAACATTTATAGATAATAAACTTCAATATGTTAATTTGACCTGATCTTAGCAACACTTAAGTTTTATTACTTTTAGGTCTAAGTACTGTTAAGTTAGATTTTATCAGTTTGGTATTCTGTTGAAGTTAAGTTTATTATCTTTTTTGTCAAAGGTCATTTATTTCAAATTTTAGTATTGTTTAATATAAATTATCCTAAATTTTGTTAAAAGCCATCTGTCTAAACTCTAAGATATGTATTTTTTTAGAGAGATAAGACAGCTCCAATTAAAACTATAGGCTGCTTAATTGATCCAATGAGTGTTTCTACAGCTATTCAATTAAAAAAATAATTTTTAGTCTGATTTTCTCAGGTTGTTACTTTTGTTCTGTAAGGATATGAAGCTTAAGCAGCTTATTAACAGATCTGCACATGAGGATGGGCACACACACACACACAGTCCCTCTCACCTCCAATAGCTTTAGGACTTACTGGCTAATTTCAAACAGGTTTTATAGAGCAGCAGAAATTAACCTCAGTGCCCAGGCAGAGAGGAAAAAAAGCAAAATTAACACCCTGAGGGAAGAACTATCATAATTAGAGAATCAGCTCAGGGGTACAGAATAAAACCCAAAACTAAGTCCAGCTGCTGTCCCAATATGTAAATTATGACTGAGGATAAACTTTAGACATGATGAGCTCCTTGTAGGCAGAGTTATTTAAGGCGCTCATTCAAGGCTTTTTTTTTTGCATTTGTAGATTCTTATACTCCTTCCAGTGGAAATGCAAATCTGTTTAGGGCACTTCAGCCTGATGATAATTATCTTTTATGGCCTCTCAGAGAGAGTTCATGGATCCTCCAAGATTGATATACTACAAGTTGTAAAATAATTCATCTCATGCAGACTTGCATCTGCAGTTTGGGGCTAGAAGTTTCAGGAACACCCAAGTAGACAAGCAGAATTTCCTAACTCTGGTTGAAATAGAAATAGTGCTTAGAAACCTCTTTAATAGTATTTTTGCATTGCAAATCGTGGCTGAAACAATAAAACTGACAGCAGGAAGCAACCCTTGCTAACATCCAGCACAAGTTTTCAAAGAGACATTAAAAATACCTGTGAAAAAGTGTGTTTGAAAGCCCTTTCCTACACCTCACCTAGATAACCCTAGTGCTCATCTGTGGGATAGGTTAAGCAAGGGCTTAGATCTTTGCAATTTATTCCCCTCATTGCTATCCCCAAAAGGTCTCACAAGACTGGGCTAAAAAAAAAAGAGTTCATATTGTGGTCCAGCTCCAGTGGCACACCCCTTCATACACAGGCAGCCCTAATGAGAGTTCCTCCTTTAAAAGTCCGATTTTGATCCCTTATATTTTTTCCTAAGCTAAACCCAGAAGAATATACAGATTTTTTTGGGCAGCATTTCAAAAAAACAGTGCTAATCATTCATCAGTAACTCTCACTTAGATTTCCTTATTGATGCTCTTTTGAGGAGAAATAATATTTCAAATGAAGATGTGTCTATTAGCATTCAGAGGCATCACATTTGATAGCAGAATTGATACTTTGCTAATCAGCTGCTCGCAGGGATCTGAAGAGAAATCCGTGAGAATATGACAAGAATAAGACAAGGGACACATGGCTTGGAATGACAGAATACCCTCCTGGGCCTTCTCAGACTCTTCCAATTTGTGTATTTTGGAAGATGCATTTTCAGCCATCCTATAAAAAGATCAACCAATCACTCACATCATTCTTTTGTGTAATTTCTCATACACACACTTTACTGTGTATGAGAAACTAAATTATTTCTCATATTATTTTCACTGGTTTCTGACCAATGCAATCCTTGTGCCATTTTTCAAAAAGGCTGTTGAATAGCAAGAAAATTGTAAGTGTGCTTCCTCCTGGACAAGGCAACTGCAAAGTGTGCTTTATGACAGCATATTGACCAGTTAGTGTTTTTTCATAAAAACAAAACATACCTCAATCCTGAGATGTATTAACAAAGCTCTGGCTCTCAGAGTTCTGAGGACACCTGTGGCCTTAATGGCCTTGCCAGTCTCACCTGAGGGCCCAGATCCATGACCCCTGTCCATGGGCCCAGCTTAGCTCCATCCCTCACTGGAGCCATGTGTTGTGTGCAGCCCTGCCCAAGGTCCCCAAAAAGCCCCAGGCCTGTGCTGCAGATAAGGCCATTTCTGATGCTGCACACTGGATAATTCTTTTAGCAACACTCAAGGGAGCTCCATCTCCAGTCCAGTCTCCTGCTGTTCACAGCAGGACTCCCCCAGACCTGGTCCACCACCTTACCTTGTTTAGGTCTGTCAGTGGATCCTGCCATTGTCACAGAATCATTTAGTCTGGAAAAGACCTCCAGGATCAATGAGTCCAACCTTTTAACAATTTTCACCTGGTCAATTAGACCATGGCGCTGAGTGCCACATAATTTCTTGAGCACTCCAGGGATGGTGACTCCACCACATCCCTGAGAAGCCATTTCCAATGCCTGACAGCTCTTTGAGGACATCAGGAGGACTTTCCTCACTGAATCTCCCCAAGTGCAGTCTGGGGCTAGGTCCTCTTGTCCTGTCACTGGTTGGCTGGGAGAAAAGGACAACCCATTGTCACCAGGTACTGCACTCCTGGGCTCTGGGGACAGAGGGTTTTGCACAGTTCCTGTTGGCATCACCCTTAGTCACAGCCATCACCCCCATGTCCAGCCCCTGTTGGGTTCCTCCATCACATCAAGTCAAGTCAAAAACCACAACAATTTGTGTTCTGGCCTGAATGACAAGGTCATGTAGAACATGCAAAAAAACATCTTTCCCCTGACCCACTTGTGTGCTATGCATGGACACACATCCTGCTCAGCCACAGTCAGTGCTGTAGCAGGGAAAATGTTACTCCTTCCAAACACGCAGGAGAAGAGGTCAGAGACTTGCTTCAAAACCCTTCCCTGCTACTTTCAAGGGCCGGCAGTCAGGAGCCAAGAAATGTTGCACAAAGAAAGGCAGGTAGGGCACCAGCTATGGAAGTTCAGAGCAGAATTTCACTCCCTGACTGCTGGCACCATTTATGGATAAACGAGCCAAGCAACACAAGACAACAAAAAAGCCCACCAGAATGTACCAGCTTCTGGTACATCAGCTCCTCTTTCTCCCTCCACTCTAGGAACCCTTATTCCATTATTTCTTTATTCCAAGGGTTTCTAGAGTGGAGAGAGAAAGAGGAGCTGATGTTTCAGAATATCTGCAGATAGTCAATTATTCATATGCCCTCATGGAGAGGGAAAAGAGCAATATTTCCAGTTCAGCATCAGCACATACTGAAAGCACTGTGAAAAACCACCAGAGGTGTGAAATAGCTGTCAGTCCATGTGAAAGGCCAAGATTAAACACCTCTCTCACCCAGCAATCTTAGTCTAAGGATAGCAATCATGAATCAGCCACTCAAAACCCACAGAGGGCTTGTTCCAGGAAACTACCCTTAGAAAGGGCCAGGATGGTTTGGAAATGCACACAGACAAAACCACACCAACAATCTGCCCACAAAGAGATATTAATAATCTACAGATTGTACATGCACAGGCAGATTGCTCCAAACCTCCCAGGGTGTGGGGTGGGAGCACATCCTCCCATCCTGCCCTCTCCAAAGGAGCAAAGCACGCTAACAGAGGAAACTGAGAGGAAGGAAACTTCCTCATACCTCCTTCACAAAGGGCAAGTCCAAGAAAAGCAGGGTTCTATTTACAGTCCTCTAAAGTCCCTGCCTGCCAGATGGTCCCTTTGAGCTCCTTGGTGGGGCACAGCTTAGGCTGTGTTAAGACTCCCCAGAGCCGGGGTAAGCTCACAGCAGGAAGGAACCAGGCGATTGGGCCAAGTGCCACCAATATAAGACCACACTGTGTGAGGTGCAGATAACCTCATTTTCTGTGGAAGATATTAGAAGAGAGCTGTGTGTTTTCAGGTGTGAGGTAAGGAAGGAGGAGTCTATTTCTTATGGGAAAATATAACAACTAAAACAGCAACACAAAAAAAAACCAAAAAAAAACAACCTAAACAAAAAAACCCACAATCCTGGGAAGTGTCCCTAGAAGGTTGTAAAGATAGAAGCCAAACTAACAATCCTTTGTTCTTCTGGAAATACTTTCCTCTGCCCGTAGCAACGGAACCAGGACCCCATACTACCATCCTAAGTTAAACATGGGCCCCATTTGGCTCTCAGGAGGCCAGGATTTAAATTTCTTTGTTTTCACAAAGCAAAAAAATACACGCTTGCAGAAATCACTCTCTTCTGATTCATTTCCTCTGGCATTGTATTGTTAAGTTGCTTTAACAAAATAGTCAGTTTTCTCCTCTTCCTCCCCCTTTCCTCTCCTTCAGGGCCACGTTTTCCCCCAGCAGGGAGAAAGTCTAACTTTCTAAATAAGCCATTACTGTAGCTAATAGCCTAGAGGGAGAACAGCCCCCCTGTGAACCCTGAGAACACTGTGTATTAACTCTTGTAAAGCAGACAAATGAAAGCAGGAACACATGTTATACATTAGAAGCTCATATTTTGATGGTAGGCTGCAACAGCCCAACCTTCAATTAATTTTGCCCCTGCTCCCTTGGCTTCTCAGGTTTTCTGAACTTCAGCCATTAAATCTGGGTTTGCATCGCTCAGGTGCCAAAGGTTTCCTTCCAGGTGGAAGGAAAGAGCTTCTGACCACACAAGCCCCATTCCCATGCTGGCATCTTTAGTATTTCAGGAGGTAAATGGAGAGAGTCTTGGGGACAGACTGGTAAAGAGCATTGCCACACAGCACTTATTACCACAAAACCCTACTGATGGTTCTGGAGCCATGCATCTGCTGAAAGGAACCAATTATCTGATTGCTAGGCCTGGTTTTAAGAGAGGAATCTGTAACATACCTATGTTCCTTGTTAGACTCAATTACAAACTGCTGTGGGCAAAAGAGCAGAAAAAGCAGGAGGAAAAAACCTAGCAGTAAATTTACTGCTTGGTTTCAGTTGCAACCTACTGCTTCCCAAGGAGTAAACATAAATACATGAAAATTGTGTAAAACTGTTCAGACCATAGGTTTGAACTCATCACCTAAAAGTCAGCAGTAGGCTTTCACCCCAGTTCTTAAAAATGCTTTTATACCTCATAGCCCTGTTCTGGGCAGCATCTCTTGCTCTCTAGTTGAAAGGATGGCTTGTCACCACACAGAGACACTCACTCCAGCCTTACTATTCCATTACTTTGTAAAGAATTATCTCACAGGTCACCCAACATCTCTGTACAGAGGTGCAAACCACAGTCTTCTTTTCACAATAGATTGTGGAAACTTGAGGAGAAAAAAACCCAACAAAACAACCAAAACACATGTAGGATTGAATTATAAGAACAAAAAAGTGGAAGAAAAAAATTTGAGTTCCTAGATAACCTTTCATTCATGTAAAAGCACTTTGTTTATGCAACAACACCAGATATTAACACCCCAAGAATTATCTTTTAATAACAAGCACTGGTTATTTGTTTTACATAGAAAATCTATGTGATATTTATTGTTGCTGAAGAGTGGAAACTCTACTCCACTGAAAAGCAACATTGTTCATTATTATGACACAAATACATATGATGTGAATTATACGGAGTAACTGGCTGAGGTGAACCATTGCTCTTTCCTGCTGCCTCAGAGCTTTAGCTGGGGCTGAACTGCAGGTGACAGTTCATGCTTCAGATGGAAACACTCCTCTGGAGTGAGAGCAAGCACCAGCAGGGATTCAGAGACAGCCCCAAATGCTCTGTGTAGTGTCAGAAGCTAATCCCACCTCTGAAGGAAGGGCTAGGGGGAAAACAGCACTCAGCACTGAGAGGGCATGCTCAAACTTTCTGGCTGATGAGATTCCCAGAGCTCTTCAACATGTGCTGGGCAGTTACATCATGCACATGGCTCTGCTTCCAGCAGCCTGCTTAATACATCAAGAGCTGCTGTGGGGGAAAGGAGGCAGAAGAGCGAGCAAACTCCTCATCAGAGTGACCTCAGTCAATGCTGCAGCCAAGTCTGTGAGGTTTGGATCCAGAGCACCTCCCAGCATCCAGATCTAGAGCCCTAGGTGCTGCCATTACAGAATGAGGGGCCAACAGAGGCAATAAATATATGCTAAAAACATCAAACTTCAGCTTTGACCATGGCCCTCACGCACAAAACACAATATGCTTTCATCTGTGTCCATCTCTGCTTGGTACAAGAGTGCAGCCAGCAGCACAGGACTTCAGGGAGATTGGCAAAGATCTTCCCCTCCACGCCAAGGGCAACACTTCTTGCCTGTGGCATTTTCCACCCACACATTAATCCCCTCACTTCATGTTTGAAAATAAAGAGGAAAAAACCCCATCATTCAATAACAGCAGCAACATCAATTCACCAGGGGAAACAACAAAGGCAGGGGAACACAGGGAGGAAATGTTTATACATGCAAAGGAACCGCCAAGAAAACCAACCGATGAAAAGGCAGAAAATAAACAAATCCTGCCCTGCTCAGCCCCAACCTCCAGCTGCAAACCAGCCAGGCCTTTGTGTCACCCTGCTGCAGGTGCCAAAACTTTGTCCTGGCAGCCATCCAGGGGTTTTTGCTCCTCAGGACAGACAGACAGCAGGGATGGTTAAAGCAGCCATGCCCTGCTGTTTGCTTTGCCAGTGCTCCACTGGGCTCGCTGCTAATGGCCACAGTCCCAGTGCACCAAGGTCTTCCTCTCAATTTTGTTTCTGTCACTGAGAACCTTTCATTTCTCATGGCTCCTCTCAAAAGGCTTTATCCTCCTCCACACAGAGCAAGCACCTTGGGTTTGGAGCACCTCCCAGCAGGTAACCACATCCTTGCTGACACCCATTCCAAGGTGGCAGGCAGTCCCCAGCCTGACTCCCATGAATGCTTCTACTGGGAAAGGATAAAACACCTGAACAGGGCACCAGCATCAGAGTTTGTCATCTCAGAACTATAGTTCTGCCTCCATGGAGAATGGTAGACTCCAGGGACAAAATGGTGCCTCTGCTTTTGTGTTGTATTGTGGAAATGCCAAAAGTGGTGGAGAGAGAGGGGAAAGGGTCACAGAGAAGTGGAATATCTTATGGAAACAGGCCTGTACTAGTGATGAAAGAAAACCTCTGGTCCTGCCAGAGCCTGCTCCTACCCAAGTCCACAACAGAAGGGGAGGAAAAAAAAGAAACAACCACAAAAAAACTCCATTGAACCCAACCCCCCCCCCCCCATTTCTCTGTGTTCCACTTTCACGGAGTGTATTGCAAAAGACCAATCCCATTTTATCTAAAAGCTTGCAACATTAGTGTTAACAATCATATCTTTCCTTCAGATGTGCTGACCCTTCACGCTGCACACAGCCTGGAGTCAAGTTCTCATTGTTTCTACTCCTGAAGGCACCTGGAGTCAAACCAGTCACTGATGAGCACTGGGTTTTACCTGAGAGGATGTGGAAGAGCAGAATGAAGGTGTCCTGTGCTCAGAAGAGCTGTACTAGTGACTTCCCAGGGCTGTTTAAAGTGACAATACAACACAGAGGAACGCTGAGACTCATCCCGTGTCCACTGTCTCAAGGAAGACTCCAGTAGTCTTCTTCTTGCTTCTTTATTCCATGTACTTTTAATATCCATGTGTTTATGCAAGGTATTAAACCCAGCAAATGCTGATCACTGCCTCTGCTCTTCCCATTCAGATCATTAAGTTAAAGTCAATGCTCCTGCTTTTGGCTCTAGCACACATCACATGCCTCTGAGGGGAGGTTGGAGCCCTCTCACTCTGCATCAGCTCCTTTGCAATGTGCATACAGAAACAGAGTTCCTATCTGCCCATTTCTAGAAAACAACAGGTTTCCTAATCAACAAGTCCACCTCTCATCTCACCTTGTGCAATTTTAAGTGTTCTCAAACACAAAACAAACCACACACGAAAAAAACCCAAAAAGCCCCTAAGCAGTTACTGACATGACTCCTGCACTGCTCCCATAGAGTCTCCTAAAGTGAATGGCTACAAAAATGAAAATAAGTAAAAGGAAATAGCACATAGGCTGTGCCAGAGTAAGCTTAAAAGGCAAATGAACTTATTTTAAAATTAAAAGCCTCCCCTGACACTGGATGATTCTAAGGAATATTTACATTTTTTTCCCAGCAGCCTCTTATCTGTCTACACAAGGAACCAAAGTGACAACCATTATCAGAGCCTTCAAACACCTTATTATTTTAGTTTGCAACCATCCAAGACAAGGAGCAGCTCAGTTTTCAGCAGAAAACAGAGAGAGCCTAAATACAGGGCATAAGAATTCACACTGTTCTCTGGCTAAGTCAGTCCCTGCCACACATCCAGGCACAAGGAGAAAGCAAAGCCATCAATAGGGTTTTAAAAACAGCCTGCAAAACACTCGTGGGAGGACTCGGGTCAACACAGCCTTCCATGACCTTCATTTCTTGCAGAAGTCATCAATATTCACCTACTAATGAGAACTCGTGGCCTCACAATTGGCTTTTCCCTTCCCAGCTGTGCTCTAAAGCTGTTCTTGCTTGCCCAAGGGTAAAGGGATGGAGGGAAATACTCAGGTCTCTAGAGGGCAAAGTCAGAAACCTAAACATAGAACCATTCCTTCTCCTTTTGTTGGGCTTTCATTGTCAGTGTCAAGAGTGTCTTATGGATCAGCAAGGTGACCACCAAAACACACACAGGGCTTTTTGTCCTGTGACCATTCTCTTGAGTGTCTCTCTAATACAAATGCTAATTTATGCTTTGCTTGTTCTTTTTGAATTCATGC
Source organism: Agelaius tricolor (assembly GCF_023055355.1). Classification (NCBI taxonomy): domain Eukaryota; kingdom Metazoa; phylum Chordata; class Aves; order Passeriformes; family Icteridae; genus Agelaius; species Agelaius tricolor. The sequence goes on from NW_027269263.1 coordinate 13,523,242, forward strand.
ACAGGAAAGATTTCTCTTGCCAAATTGTTGTTTTAGAGGTTTCAACAGAAAAACAAAAGCAGACTAAAGGGGAAGTTAACCCTGAGGTTTCAGGAGGAAGTATGGAAAACCTGAACCTGGCAATACTCATCCCAGCTAAAGTAGTTCCAAGTACACAACTTTTGTCACAGTATTTGCAGCTTGAATTAGTGACATTCCAAGGACTTCTCTTTCATTTCCCCTCGACCACAGGTTTTCATTCTTGTATGTATTTTCTTTAAAAACCCAAACAAAACCCAATACTACATTATCTCAACTCTCTTCATCCTCTCACATTGCATCCCCACCTTCAGCTCCTGTGCCTCAGCTGTAGTAAGTTAACTGATCACAACCAAACATCTCAGTAGGGAAGAAGTTTTTCTCATTTACCAGACTGATAAAGGCAGTTCCAGGACTAACAAGGGCTTAAACACCCCTCAGTTCCAGGTGGATGCATTCCCACCATGCTCACCAGGAACAAGAATTAATATTAAAACACTTTTCAATAACATAAGTGCTGACAGACCCTTTAATGAAACAGCTCTAGTACCCAGTTTAAATAATGATCTACCCCTGAAAGCTTACAGCATAAGGCCATTAGCAAGCTCTACAAATCTCAGGTAACTTCTTCACAGAATTTTAAAACACTTAGCAAACACTAATTAATTGAGCATCACATCACCATCCAAACTAAATACCTGAATTCACCACAATAATACATTGGATTTTCCTGTCTTCACTTCAGGTTGTTCAAACAATTTGCTTTCTCATTTTCCTCAGAGTGAACACTTGCTCTTCCCTTAGCAACCACTGCAGTCAAACCCGCTACACATGCGGAGTCCTGGATACATTTTGAATCAATGAGTGAAAGAGGGATTTTCACATTTTGCTAGCTCTAAGTCCAGCATTATTTTACCCTCATCAGCAGGTGGGCTCCAGGGAAGTAATGCTGCATGCTAGCCATAAAGGTCAATCCATATTAGATGTGTTCAGAACAGAAGATTTGCTTCCAAAAAAGCAGTTTTCCCACCACCCCCCTCACTGTGGCATTAGCTGATAGCGCAGAGAGGCTGAGAGCACACAGAGAAGATTCCTTTCAAGTGCAGCTGAACAGAATGAGCAGCTCCATTTGCTAATGGACATTCAGCCTGCTGGATGAGGCTAAGAGTAGCCCAAAATATATATACTGTGGATTTCAGGTCCTAAGCAACAGCTATTTAGTGCTGCAAGTCAGCTCCTATTGGGCTGCTGGATTTATCAAAAGAAATAAAGCCACAAAAAACCCACTCCTGAAAAGAAGAAAGTGCTAAGGCTCCTTAAGTGCACATTTGAGCAGTGAAGGAACATCAAAGCATCAGAATGGAGGCTTCAGTTTTTTCCTTTCAAACAGCAATGCACAAAGGAAAAGAGTTGGTTTAAGTTCACACACAGGCAGAGCTGCATGCCTAGGGCAGCCACAGGAGCTATAGCTTCCTTGGCTCTTTGAGAACTCCAGAAAAACAGTTAGAGAAGTTCCCTTGAATGAAAGGGCCTGGATCTAGAGAGCAACACTTCCCTCAGCCCCAATAATTCTCCTCCCTCCTGCAATAAAAGCACATACACCCCAAGCAAAGCTGAATTCCACATAAAACGTTACATCACCTTGAACTACACCTAGTCAAAAAGATACTTACTCAGAGCTTATTTATATATTCTTCTTGTAAAGGACCTGTGACAAGTCACCCATGAGCAAAATTCAGCAGTGTCAGCACACACCCTCTGAGACAAGGCAACAGCACCTACTCCCCACACAGACACAGCTCTGCAAGTAAGTGCACAACCTAAGAACAACTTTACAGTCCGGCAAAATCATTCCACATCTTATATCCCCAGTGTTATTAAAGTGTGACATACTCACAGAGAAAACAGCCAAAAGGAAAAGGCAACTTCACATCACAAGCAGCCCCCAGGACCAGACAAAGGCTCAGGACTCTCTACCTCAAAGGCAACAAACACTGCCTAGCCACGTACAGGGGAGGAAAATTTAACCTCTAGCAGGTGCCCCAACAGGTGTGGCTGTTTAGCAATCAGGTACAACAGCTGAATTTGGGCCAGTCAGCACCAAAGATGGCTTGGTGAGACCCGGTGGTGCAAAGATGCAGCTGACAAAAATTATGAAGTGAAATTGGGAGCTCTCGGGAGTGTCTTGCACCTCGGCATTTAAGAGTGTGGCCATGTAAACGTTCTGGTACCACTACAGTAGCTCACTTCCATTAGTCTGTGTTCATCTGCTTCTGTAGGAAAGTTAGCTCTGTGGCAACAGCAGTGTGATCACAAGGCACTGAAGATACCTCTTCTAAGAGTAAGGTTATTTTTTAGACCTGTAAACAATTATCTCTTTGAATTTCTATCTGGGCTGGAGTTGCAGTACTTGGTCCTGTAATTTCAGTCGCTGGAAAAGCTCTTTCTTGCGCCTGATATTTGTGAGGGGGATTAGGAGAAATAAACTGATGTTGGTTTTGTTTGTATGTGTGGTTTGGACTTTGTGGGGGTTTTGGGGTTTTTTTCAGGAACCAACTCTAGTGAATAATGTGAAAGCACAAGCCACTAGCATTGGGAATTGGGAGTGGAGCAGGCATTGAAGCTTTGTGTAAGCAGTGCTGCTTTATCTCCCAGATACCCTGATTTGGGTCTGTCATGGTGGCAAGGGGCAGGGCAAGCAGCTCCCTGTCAGCTTCCTGCATCCCTGCTTCTCCCAGCGCCTCTTGCATCCATCCCGTGTGGGTGAAAGCAGGATGTCCCTCAGCAGGGCTTTCCGGCACACCCCTCGCTGAGCCTTGTGCAGCTCTGGCAGCCTGCAGCTCAGTTTCGAGGATTTAGAAAATAGACGTGTTTCGATGATTTATACAATAGGTGTGCTGCAAAAGCAGCAGTCTTTGCTATTCTGTTAAATCGCAGCGATTTGCAAAGAGACAAAGAGTAAAGGAAAGCAAAGTGGGTGCAAACAGACTTAGATCCTCCCTTCTTTGTTTCTTAACAAATCCGCTGGAAGCACTCGCTTGGCGGAGAGGAAAATGGTTATTTGCATTAGGACCCTCTTAAGTCGCTGCTCCTTTGCTCTGAGTAGATCACGAGCCATTGTTCTGCTCTCCAAAACCAGCGTTGGGGCCGGTGGCCCTGCTGAGACTCTGGAGGAGCCTTTTGACTTCCTGGCTCCACTTCTGGCAAGCAAACGACTTGCTGCAGGGTGGCAGCCCCAGCCTAAATTTCTGAAGAAATGTAGTGACACCGAACCTCAGTTCAGCAAAGACTGAGTCCTCTCTTACCAGACTCGAGCTCTTCTTTTGGGGAGCAGCAGAGAGACAGTCACCCTATAAACAAGTTACACATTGTCACTGAAGATTAAAAACTGCTGCTCGTTTAAATTTAATTTTAACGATTGGAAACTTTAGGAATTAAGAAAAAAAAAGCTATGTAAAATATTAGCCTGAGGATCACAGATTTTGGCTGAAGATCTTCCCCAATTTCAGTGGCATGGTTGAATAGACACTGCAAAAAGACATCTGTGTCACATAACACAGCCCATTGCTATATAGAATATCTAACCCAAAGGAATGATTCAGATGCTGAAGGTGCTACTAAAGGGAAGTTCACTTGGTAGGGTTTGCTTAAATCCCTGTTATGCTTCTTTTCCTGAAGGGGAAGAAAAAATGTTTTCAAATAAGGAGATATTTTTCTCTGAAGTCATCTGGTTTCTTCAAACACTTTCGGGAAAAACATCTCTGCTTTGTAACAGATAATCATAATTTATCTTCCACTGAGCTCTGCTATAGGACAATTTGTTTCTAGCCTTGTTCTTGTACCACAAAGAATTCACAATTCTTCATTTCTGTTATTCTTAACACTGTCTGTGTGCCAAACTAAATTCTTCATTTTCCTGGTACCCCTATCCTTAAGTAGTCTCAGTAGGAGGTATAAAGCCTTATCCACTCAGTGCCTAGCCACAAAGCTTAAACATATTTGCAACTCTTTCAAGGTTTCTAGGTGAAATGAAACATTGCTATTGTGAAAACAATTCTTTCCAAATGCTGCAGAGTGCCATCACACAGTGAAATTGCTGTTATTGCCCACAAGCACCAAGGAATACTCACACCTGATGTCTACAGAAAGCTCAGGATGTGTAGAAATGCCCAGGGTTATGCTGATACCGGATACTTCAACATCCTGCTTGATATTCTTGAAGTCCCAGGACATTCAGCAAACCTGGAGGCAACTCTACATGACTTGTTGGCAAGGAAAAGGCTAATGAGTTTCAAGAGGCTTTTGCTTTTATATTTTTAATTTTTTTAATAAGTTTGCGAGGAACAAAAAGCCAAGGTGTGAGAATTTCATATTTACCTAGAAAAGCACCATAGGTACAAGACAACTCCTGGAAAAACTGCTGGTGCCCCAGCCCAGGTGATGGCTGGAGTCTCAAGTGAGTGACATTTTTGTACCACACCAGTGCTGTTGATTCTACAGGAGCTGAGCTGAATCCTTCATGTGCCACTCAGACCAAATGCCCCCTGACTCTGGAGCAAAACCTGCCTGATCAGTGTCTGAAGGATGCAGCCCTGGGGTACACGGTTCACTGCTGCTGCCAATTAACTGAGAAAAACATCCTCATCACTGTCTGGGTTCCCAGAGCATCTTTATTTCCCTTTCCAGGCTTTGCCTGTGCCCAGAAGGTTTAACTGAGCTTGGAGGGGCAGTGTTCTAGGCAGGGTCTCAGCAGAGAGAGAGCATCTGTCTGCAGGAGGCAAAGGCAATACCTCCAGGGGCAGGGCAAAAAAACCCATGCGAGTGTGTTGTGTTCTGCCCTGGGCCCTATCCATCAGAATGTGTTCTCTTCCCTTGAACCCAAAGAATATGGTGGCCAGATTTCTATCCCTCTGTTTCACATGGAAACTGCTCAGGCCATCAAAGGCCAGCTAGCTGCAATCACAGAAAATACTTTTTAGTCAAGCCTACAATATAAGCAAAAGGTAAAAATGCTTGTTGGCATCCTAGCCCAAAAAAGACAGAAAAATCACAAATAGAAAGGAAAATAGGGTGTAGAAAATTGCTCCATTTCTAAACCCTAATTTTTAAGATTTTGCTTCCAGCCCTGGAGAACTGCCAGGTTGCTTTACAGTACACTTTTTTCCTTGGTGTTTTGCTTTCCTATTACCAGGTGCTAAACTGGCTGGGGTTCATGCTTGCCTCTCACACAACAATCTTGGATCCTGGAAGTAATAATACATGCTCTCAGATGTTGCACAAATAACCATGTCGTGTTTGCCAATTACACTCTACTTGTCTGTTGTTAACAAACCATGCAATTTCTGGTTTCCTGCAATAAATTCAAGCATAATTATCTTGTAATCTTGCAGGTATAAATGTAATTAAGCCAGGGAATCACAGTAATAATTACCAGGTAGATACCAAAGATACTGTGCTGATCCCAGATCCTTCAGTATGACGCTAATCGTGTCACATGGTATTTGTATTTCTTTGGTACTTTCCTTAATATCTCTGAGAACAGCCATGTGAAACTGATTATCTTGTACATTATTAACTGGCCCCTCCAATTTAAATTGACTCTCCAGCTTGCAAGGCAATCACAAATCTTACAGGGGACAGAGATGTGACAATTTCATTGCCAGATAACAATGCAAATGTGAGGCCATGCTATGAATAACAATTGGAGTCAATCACACCAAAGTAGTTTCATGTTAAATCGCATTGCTTGGTGATTTTTTTGAGATAACAGAGATTCCTGTGCCCTGCATCAGCTTCCTGTCAGGAAACATCATCTGCCAAACTTCCTGCTTGCCACAGTGGGGAAGAAGAAGACAATATAACGTTCTCTTTACTGGGATCATTGCGTGGCAATGGACAGCTGGGGGGAACTGCTTCCAGCTGGGCAGGAAAAACAGTGAACTAACAGCAAAAAGGGATGAGAAGAGACCAATACAATGAGGAGAACAAGTTCAAAACACATGAGACCTCTGAAAACAATTCACCTGGACACCCCTCCATTTTCTAGCACAGTATGAAACTGAGACCAGCATGACATTGTGGATGCTCCTGTACTTTCTGAAGACATAGAACAAGTCAAGAAATAATTTGCTCTTTAAAGCCCACAGAAGTATTTGTGTTTTACAGGGGGAAAAATGAGGAGTTCTCAAACATATCCTCAGGTACAGCAGTGACATATTCCTCATAGGCAAAGCCAAAAGGTCAGAGCTGTTAGGTGACATGCACCTCTTGTAGAGGAAGGACAGAAGGTGAAGGCCCAGTGCATCAAAAAGCTTTTTCTCATTCAAATGCAGCATGAAGGCAGCAGTTTTGCCTAATTGTTAACAGAAGTTCTGCTGGCTTTTCATCTCCCTGGGGCTCATTCCCACTTCATCTGCTAATATAGCAAGTTATAGTGAATTGGTTGTCGTCAAAGTTTGCTGATCAGGAACCCAGTCTTTCAAGCTGGCAGCAAGCCTGGAGTATGGATTTGTCACAATAATGAGCAAGGCTGGGATATTTTGAATAAACCTGGGCTCCCTTGGTGCAGGGCCAATTTATCAGCTCAATATGAGAAGTGTGGCTATGGGTATTAAATGCCAGAACACTAAAAGCTCAGAGACTCCTGAGAACCCTACCCTGAGCCAGCTCCCCTCTCCTGTATGCCTAAACAACACAGAAGAGATAAAAACACAGGCTGGCATTTGTATTTCCAAACCATTTACATTTAATTTAATAATATTTGTAATGTGTTTGGCGAATAAGCCGTGGTGAATTCCAACAAACTCTCTTGTACCTAAGCAAACCTGAGCTCCCAAAGGTTCTGGAATTAAAGGCTGGAGCAAAGCAGGGGCTTCCATGGGCCAGCATTGCTGGGAGCAATGGCACAGCCCTGCTGCCCACTGATGTTTGCACTGCCAGGCAGCTGCCTGCACTTCCCACTGGGAAAGAGGGCTCCAGGCAGCTGGAACTGCCCTTTGGGAAGAGGCAGAGGAGGCAGATTCCTTCTTCAGGAGACCCAGACTGCTGGCAACCAGGCAAGCAGCTGGATTTTTAGGGCAGCATGGCTGACTCAGGATCTGGGTAAGGGCAGACATGGGGCTCTTCAGCTGGCCAGTGTTTTTGTTCTGTTTCAGCCCTGAAAAGGTTGGTTTCTTACCTTCTTCAAGGCATCATGATGTCCTTATTTTGGTGCCTACACTCTTTTCCTGGCAAAGCCCAGTAGCATGGAGGCTCCCCTTCAGTCCCTCAGCCTCCACAGGTTTCCTGCCAGCTGCCCTGAGAGAGGTTGTGATGCCTTCATTGTTCCTCAACCCTGCATAGGCACAAACCCCAGCTTTATCCAGTGGTGAGCTGGAATTTCTCTCATGTTTATCCCCTCCAAGAAGTCGCCCTCACTCCCTGAGAGCTGCTGGCCCAGGAGTGACTGCAGCCATGCCACAGCCCCATTTATCAGGGTGTGCCCTCTCCTCAAGGTCCTGGCATGGCTTGGGGAGGACCTGCCCTCAACATTGCTCTGCTTAGCTGAAAGAAGACTTCTCTGTAGGGGGTGGAAAGAAGCAACAGTCTGTAGGAAATAGTGGCTTGTCCTCTGGAAAAGGCAGCAGAGAACAAAGCTGCTTTGGTACAGGTTTTCTCTGGGGTTTTGTTGTGGTCGCTGATGGCTTTTCACTGCTGGCCACCAGTGACTGCTTTTTGTCAGGACCTAAAACACCTCATTTTCTAAATGGTTTGAGAGCTGGATGAAGGACTCATCTGCCTGGGGAAAGGGAGGATGTGTGGCCACTCATCAATCCCAGAGGATAATGTAGCAAAATTAAGCTACCAGGACAACACCTGCTGCCTTCACAGTGCCTTGGTCCCGGCCATGCCATGGCAAATCTGTGTGACTGGTTGGGTGTAAGGTCCAGCTCCTCTTTCTCTCCTGACATCTAAACTCTCCAAGCTGCAAAGTTTTATATTACACTGCATCTTTTTTCTGCAGCCTTCCATGCTTGGCCCACAACAGTTCTATGCCCCCTAATCCAAAGCTGCAGACTGGGCTGCGACCGTGACAATGGATGAGAGTGCTTAGCTCAGCACAGAGGTTTCTGTGGTGTCCCCAAAGCAACCCTCTCTTGTTCTTCCTTCCCATGTGGGGAAAAGCTAAGTTTCCCTTGTGGTTCCAAAGCTCACTTCCTAAGCTCTCTGAACAAGCACAGCACAAAGCCTGCAATGTGAATTTCCACTGGTGTCACACAATCATTCCTGCAGTAACTGGCCAGGCCTAAAGCACATCGTGTTCCCCACAACCATCAAGCAAGAACTGCTCTCTGCTGCAAGGTAGAGTCTTGTTTTGCTTTGAACAAAATCCTACCTCACTTCTAATATGAAACCCTCCAGAGGAGAGAAGGCAGAGCTTTCTCTGATGTAGAACAGCTGCTCCAGCTCAGTGATTCATGTGGGACACCCAGAAACCTGCACAATGGTGCTTTGTTACAGATGCTGTAACACAGCCTGCTAAAAGCAGTCACAACACAACATTAGCACCTCAAAGCCTAGAGAACCAGGGCAGTGTAGAGAGCAGACTGGGAAAACACTGATTGAGAGACACCTTCTCTGAACAAATGACAAACTAAACTTGCAAGGCAGAACACTACAAGGAGTTATCTTGATGTTTAACAAGAGCCCAACTGAAGTAGAGTGGAGAAAGGTTTTCCCCAGGAACACATGTAATGAATTTTGCTGCACATGCTGGGTCTTCAGCTAATGCTCAGTGATCTCTTGTGAATTAGATGTAAGATGCAAGCTTACTTTCACCTGGAAAATGAGAATATAGGACAGAGCCCATGTCTTCAAGGACTGCTAGCAAGTGCTGCCACCCAGTCATCCCTGACTTCAACACTGCAGCAAAACTCATGAGGAACTGATGCCACTGCCTCATGTGTTTGTTGAGAAGGTGAAATTCACCCTTAAGCAGAAGGGTCTGGGAGTCAAACCTCACTTATTCCTTCAAAAGACACTCCAGCTGATACACAAAGGTTGAGAATGAATTGTACCCCCAGACAGCAGTGCATCAGTACCAAATCTTGATCTACCAGCTTCATTTCTCCAAAGGAACCCCAAACCCCCACGAGGTCAAGAAGCAGCTTTCATTCTTGGCAAGGTGGAGCTGTGAGGATTAGAACATGATGACAAATCTAAATCCTGATGAAAAACTGCCAGAGGCCCATAAGGCTGCCAAAGTACAGCAGGCAGGCTTTCACATAATTGCCAAGTCTTCCTTTCTCAAATGCCCAACCTGATTGACCAATTAAAGTGTTTAATTCTCTGAGAAAGAGTCTATCATTAACTGTAATTTGTTCTAGTCTCACCAGTCCTTTCATGGCTGCCTCTGGTGAAAGAACCATTATGTATGATCTCAATCTCCATATTATAATATGGAACTTTTGATAGTTTGCTATAAATAGGAATTGATTCATAAGGAGAATAATGGATTCATTGCTAGTCCTTTACCAACTACTTAATGACTGTCAAGATACATTAAACATCCTTAGCCCTACACTGGGGCCTGAGTTTATTCTTGGCTAACACATCTGACTGTATTATGCACTCAGTGAATTAATGCCAGGTGAAAAATAGTCTCAGCAAAACCACATTTTAGAGTGCTTTGTTTCATCATAAATATTGACACTGATCATTATAAATGCCTTCCAGACGAGGCAATAAATAGATAATCTATTGCCATTGAAAAGAAAGAGGAAAAAAAACCCCCAAAACAAAATAAACAAATAAAACACACCCCTAAATCTAAAAAAAAAAAATTAAAAGTAAAAAAAAAGGAAAAACCACCAAAAAAAAAAAAAAAACCCAAAAAAAAAACACCTACAAAAAATGAAACCAACCCAGTCCAGCATATCATGTTATCACCACGCTCTCCTGGTTATTCTTACCTGAAAGACCCTGACACCATGCTAGGCCCTGTGCAATTTACAGGCACTTAGGCTGTACTACTTGCTAGGTGATTAACAATATAGCATAAACCCTCTGATACCTTTAATTTTCTCACTCCTCACTCCCATGCCATGTCCATGCATCAGTATGATCCCCAAAGTGTACTGACAATTACATTTGACTTCAAAATAACAGCAGGCATTGCTCAAGGCTCACAACCCCCTGCTCTCACCCAGCCCTTCCTACACAGATCCACCTGCAGAGATTGAGCCCAGGCTCTGAGAGCACCCCAAGCTCCCTATTTCCTGTGCTATTCAGGCATTCCCAGGGCTCACAACCCCTCAGGGAAAGGTGTCCAAAAAAGCCTAGGATCTCATCATTGCAATAAGGAGAGCCCAAATGGACAGGAAAATTATTTTTGGAGGCTCTGTGTCTCTTACACCAGCATTCACTTCCAGCTCTTGCATTTCCAAGACCCAGGGAGGAGTTCCTGTTATGCTAAAAACCATGAAGTTTGTATTTTTAAAGGAAACAGAGTAGAGCAGGCACTGGGGTCCTACAGGGAAGGCCTGTGATGTACAATTACACCACAGAACATTCCCTGGCATGATGTATATTGGCACTGGGAACCACCTGGAGGCTTCTCTGCCATTGTTTGTGAATTCAGCATGAGCTCTCATTATTTGTTATATGCACTGGGTACACACAGTGAGTTTATTCAATAGCAAGGGAGGATGGATGACTGCACTCCAGATTAGTCTCTCAGTGCACCTTCAGGATTACTAAATTGTTACCTTTTCTTTTTGTTTTCTCCAGTCCCTTTAAATAGGCTGAGAATGCACAGAGGAATGATAAAGCTTGTGGATACCTTCGCAGACATTTCCTAAGAGAAAAGGGAACATGCCCAAACTTCAGAGTCTAAACCACGTAGGAAGCTAGAATTAGCTAAAGAAGCCATTTTCTGAAGGAGTTAAGGGACTGAGGCACACTTTCCTGAAAGCAGCTTGGTGTTTTCTGGTGGAAGTGACTGTTGCAGCCAGGCAACTGCTCCAGGAAAGTCTGCTTGGACCATTACTGCCTTTTCTTGCAGGAGCAGTGCCAGCTCTACCTGAGCTGCCTCCTGTCTGCTCATGTTCCAACAGGGCACCCTGAACCCACCTCTGGCCTCTGACTTCTCTTCTGGGAGCCAGGCACCTTCCCAATTCCTAAAAACATGGTGGAACCTGGTTCTTCACGTTTCTTCTAAGGTCTCACTTCTGTGGGTAAAACCAACCTGAAATCCAGGCAATGAACATGTTTTTGTGACCCCCATATACTCATGCAAATCCCTGCAATACTTCTCCTGCTGCGGCACCTGGTCTCCCACTGATCATATCAAATTAAACTTATCCTTGCAATTTTTAATGAAATTCATCCATAACCTGGTACAGACACTTGAAGCTTACATTGGTTCAATAAATTAGGAAGAGGCAGAATAACAAGCCTTGGAACCTGCAGAAAATATATGTAGAGATTACCAGTCAAAGAGAAAGGGAAGTCTTTAGTCAATATTCCTGAGGCAAAAGCATTAAGGTATATATTTTACCATGTATATATCATACTATGTGCAATAATGAGCTGGCACAGCTTGCTGGCAAGTCACACTAAAAACACACATTAAGAACAGCTGTCTCAGTTTTTTGGAGCACTCATCTTTCCCCGGATGTTTTCACTAACCAGCAACAATCCAAAACCTGTAATCCTTGTAAATTAACACTATTTGCTAAATTAGAGATTATCATATTCAAAATATGTTCTTTCCTAGCTATCACAGGCCCTATGTCCTACAAAAGCTGCTTGCATATAACAGCAGTCCAAATAGGAAGAAAAGATTGGAAATCCAATTATTTAAATCCTGATTCAAATGAGGCTGAGGAAGCCACAGCAATAAATCACCTCAAAGCACAAAATACACTTTTATGGAAAACCCAGGGTGGATACAGCAGCAGGAGAGAGTATGAAAATAGACCCTTCCTGGTGCCCCCCAAAGAGGAAATTTATACAATAGGCAGATAGAGTCTAATGTTTACACAGGTACTGGAGCATGATGTGCTTCAGCTAAGCCCAACTGCTATTTAAAATGCCCAGTGACTGTTTGTGTTAAAAGGACTCTGATTGCCAAGTGCCATTTCTCTGATGAGGGACAGGAAGAGAACAGTAACATAATTTACATTTTCCTCTCCTCTGCATCCCTTCCTGAAGGAAGAGTTCAGTAGACAGCAGCAGAAGAAAGACATATGATTAATAATAAATTATATTCCTCACGGCCTCACCAGCTTGGCCTGCAGCAGAATCTTTCCAGAGGATGTTTAAAACCAAAGAGCATCAGCATTTTTCAGCAGATATACCTACATTATCAGGCTGGTTCTCTATTCCAAGGATAAAGACAATTCCCAATATTGGAGCTGTCTTGGGAGCACTGATGAATGTCATTTTTCTGCAGAGGCTCAGTCATGAGAGTGGATGTCAGGGAACAGGACACTTTGGGGCTCTGCCACCAGATCTCATTTGTCTAAGCCCCAGATGTCCTCTTGATATGGCAGAAATAAGAATTAGAGCTGCCCTGAAAGCTTATGAAGCCTAAAAGAAACCTTGGGTGGAACAGATGCTGTTTGCAAGAAAATGCCTATTTATGTATAAATGTTGGGCTGTTTGTAATAAAAAATCACACAAGCCAGATTTTTATTATTATTACTATTTTTAATTTTTGGCAATGAAAATCCAAAGCTTTTCAATGAAGTCCAAAGGAAAAATAAAAACTATCTTCCTTCTCTAAAACCTTATTGTAGTTTTGTGGAATAAAGAATTGACAACAATAGGAAAGTAAGTCTTTGACTAACTCTAATGAATCTTATTGGTCACAGAGAAGCATTTTGGCTGAAAGGCAGCATTTAAGAGCCAAATGCTGCTATGGATCAGCTCCCTCTTGATAGCACAGCTATGCTGGAGTCGTGGTCCAGCTGACAGCATCCTGACTTTCACAGGTCACACAGGTGCAGACAAGGTCAACTTGTGTTGAAAGCACATTAAAGCCCCCCACTGAACCATTTTTCTCTCACTTACACAGGCAAGTTTAAACTGAGCTGTGTCAAGGTTAAATGACTATTTAGCCTGAGCCAGTGACTCAGACATTAAATCAAATGGAGAGCCTCTGGTACCTGAAATCTTTCTTTGCGATGGCCAAGGAAACCATGTGAGTCCCCTCTTTATTAAATATTTGTTCATACACAGTTCTTACTAGCTTCAGTTTCAGGCACAGTTTCAGACATTCTGAAAAGAGTGAGGATAATAGATCATTAAAACCAGACCAACATCATATTTTTAGCCATTTTCCTATTCCAACACACCAAAGTAGCAGCTACAACTACACAACATTAAGAACATCCAGTGTTTGCATGTTTGAACACCCAGCAGCACTGAAAATATATCAACAGCTTTGGGAAGGAGAGACAAATGGATCTTCTGAACACGAACACATTTATTTCCTAGCATTTTCCCAAAATAGTTCTAATGGATGTGGTGGTTACATATTCTTCCCCCTCAGGGCTTTCATTTGGATTGCCCAGGGTAAACGATTTTGATAATGTTGCCTTGGCTTTCTGTGGTTGGAAATAGAGCTATTATTTCCAAATGGACTTTCTAAACAACAGTGGAGATGAAAGGCCATCAAACAAACATCTGCTGTGAGCCTTGGGGATGCCGACTGGAAACGGTGTCAGAGGTGTTGTTTGAATAGGCAGTCAAGAAAATACCCATTTTGATTAATGTGTACAGGCATTAGTATCAATCATCATTTCCTTCCCAGAGAAAGACCTTGGAAATGCAGCACTTGAACCCAGCTGTAGACACTGCTTTGGACATGTTCATAATGGCTCTTTCAAAACAGAGCTTGCTGGGCTACTTTTCTTGACCTGTCAGGAGAATAGACAATAATGTGAAGTATCCTAAATGCAGCTAATTGCTCTAAACTGTATCTACACACAGAACAGAAATAAAAGATATTTCTCCTTCCCAGCAGAAATCAGCTACAAGAACAATTTTTACAGGGGAGAACAGGGGCTTGGTCATTTGACATAAATCAATTCCTTTTGGTGTTTGCAAAACAGAGCAAGATCACAACACGCGAGCAGACTGAAATTGCAGCTGAATAAATTTATAGCCTTGTTTTCATTAGTTTTAAAAATAGATTGTAACATCTAAAAGCAATCAACTGATGGTTTTGGTCCACTTCTGCCTAATCAGTGCTTCAATTGATGCGTCTCCTAAAAATACTTGAAATTGAAACTGTCAGATGCTAACAATCTCTTCTTCTGCCATTAGATAATATGCAATCAGTGATTATGGGCAGCAATGAAGCTCCTTAATTCAATGACTACAACCACCTACTTTCCCATTTTGCTGACAGAAGATCCAGCTGTTTCTGGTTCATATCAATGCTCTTCAAAGATTGGCAAGTATAGTTACAAGACTAAAAATAGGAATATTCTGCATCCCACATCAGTCACCCTTTTGCAGCAAAAGAATTTCAGAAAGTTCTCGACTAGACCAGAAAGAATGGGATTTATTTTTAATAACCACTAGACAGTCACACTGGTAATCACAGGGATATATTTTCTCCTCGTAACAAAAAATGACAACATTACTGGTGGCTGAGTTGGCTCTTGGGCTGCTTTGCTTCCAATAAAATTATCCTATACAGGGAAACTTTTATCCTGCTGCATCAGTCTTCAAGCCAATACCTGCCTGCAAAGCATCTTAGGATTTAGTCCCAGGAGACAAACAGTTCAGCTGTTTTCTCATTACTGGGCCACAGCTTCTTCTTGAGGTTATGTTCACTGTAAATGTTTAAACTAATAAAGTATATGGGAAACTCAAATCAGAGAGGGCAGATTCACCTTGAGTGATGCTGGGATCTGTGCCTTTCTTGATGTGAAAGGTGGTGACACGTACCACATCAAACTCAGGCAATATTCCTGTGACCAAAGACTGATCCCACCCATGGATCTCACTGGCAGGCCTGGGTAAAGAGGAGTTAGTGCATGCAGGTCAGAATGATTGTACAGTAAAATCAAGTACTCCTGCTTTGAGGATAAAGAACATTATTATCTTTAAAATGCTGCAAAGAACTGTTTGACCACTGAATTCCAAGAACCGAAGGCTCTTTTATCCATGGTGTGTGCATGACAATGTTGAACACTGTCTCAACCCAAGGCAGTTTTCTTTAATCACCATTATTTTTAGATGCCTGTAAATATGGGTGCCTTGAAGCAGTGACTGCGATTATTTTATGCATTTATTCCAGGTTTGTGCCATATGCTGAGCTCCATTGGTGAGTGTGCTCCTAAGTCCCCAAAGCTGTCAGCTTTCCTGGGGTGCAGGTTTACAGTCTGTGCTGTGCCCAATCCTTCTCTCTCCTTCTCCCAGCCCTGCCATGCTGCCAAGGCAGCGAGGAAGCAGCGTGGAAAGCTGTGATGTGTTTTGGGGTGGGGACATCTCCTCATGTCCTCCCAGCTGCCTCAATGACATGAACAGAGACCAGAAGGGCTGCAGTCTAGCCTGAGGTGCTTTATCTGACTTTATCTGTCTCTAATAAATGCCACAGTCCCAACAGCAAGTTCTTGCTGAGAACTATTTATGGTCAATTCACAGCCTGAAGAATAAATGCCATTACAGAATTAAAATACTTTTGAATTACAAAGCTGAAGAAATTGTGTTCTACTTTCAGGGGGACTGCACTAAAAAAAGATGTTGCCTTCATCACAGGGCCTTTACGTGAAAACTCTTTCAAGGGGAGGAAGCAAAAACAACACCAGCATTGCCCCCAGGGATCTGCTACAGGGTCTGCCAGGTCAGCAGGGTCCATAAGATCCCCAGACCCTGCCCAGGAGCATGAAACTTCCCAGAACTTACCTCTCCCTAGAACTGGCCTCAGTCACTTCTGTGCTGTTGGTTTTCTCTTGTGGTTGGTTTTCTTTCCTTCATCCCTGTTGGGTGTGGATTTACTACAAGGGGCAAGTAGTACTGAGCAAGGAATGCAACCCAAAATAAAAAAGAATCAATTCAGAATGCATTTCAATGTACCTGAGCACAAGTCACAGGTATGGATTATACTTCCTGTTAAGTCTAGCATTTGTTTGCTCATTGGGTATTTATCTACCACAATGGCACTCAGAGGGCTAACAGGAATTACCTTCCAGTCTCTGTGCCAAGGACTGAGAGACATAGAAATATGGGAGAAACCACCAAAGAAACTGGGCTGTCCCAAACATGGCAGCATCAACTCACAGACGTTGGTGTAGCTCAAAGCTATGGTAAAAACAGAGTGGAAATGACTCAGTTTATGTATGGCTTGGCAAGAAGGCTGTCCCCACAGATAGGTTCTATTTTGGGGACAAAGTCCCCCCCACATGAAGAAAAACCACGTTTACTTGTGCTGGAAGCAGATGAATTCTCAGCACTGGGGCAATCAAATGGGAAATTGGTATTTGCTGAATTGGATTGGAGGCTTAAAGCTGCTTTCCCTCTGCCTTTTACAGCAAAGTCCCTCCATGCTAGGCTCAGGTTTTACCTAGGTCTAGCCTAGATTGATAATCCAGATCTGACAGGCATCACGTTTTCCTCCCTTCCAGCCTCATTTGGAGCCTTTACACAGAACCCAATGAAACTCCATGTGCTCGTTAATTAGCCTTTGCTCAAATGAAATTTTCCTCAATTATTAAACCTGTTTCCCTTTGCCCTTTCCCCATTTGATTCTATTCTATCTTTATGCTCTAGGGAGATTTTCAGAGGTCTTGTTGTGAGGATTACAAAAGCAATAAGCAGATTAGGGAAAAGCAGCTTTTTAGTGTACCCAGCATAATACAAATTAGGATTGTTTATAATTTCATTCCCTTATCAGTTCTTGCTGTGTGTATGCTGAGGTACTTTGAGGTCTCTAAATAAACTGAGAGGGCCAAAAGTAACTGAATTATTTTAACTGGCACATTAAGGAACACACTTGCCAAAGAAAAGATCATGTGTACAATGCTGCTAATTAGCAAAGTTCATCTTATTTTTCAAATAAACTATGGAAAAAAGAGTGATCTTGTGCAGAAGGACACAGGAGACTTCTGCAGGTGGAATTTATCTGTCTGTGAAAAGAGGACTGTGCCTGACTTTGAAGACTCTCTGGTTTCTTTAGGTTTCAAACTCTTCAAAGCAAGGAATGCCTTCTCACCTAGCCCAGCAGAGTGAAAGTCTGGGCTTGATGAAGAAAATGTTCATCTCGCTAATTAAGAATAATATTGTTTAATATTTCTCCCATTATCTTTTGGGAAATTTACTGCATGCATTCACTTCATAGTGAATCTAATTCAAAGTAAAAATGCACCACCCTATCACCAGGAAGTCCAAAGAATGCAAAACTGGGTATTTTACTTTAGTTTCTTCCACTTTTGCCTTTGTGTCCCCTGCAGTGTTCAGACCTACCAAAGGATAGATCAGATACTCAGGGAGCAGAACCTGTCCTGGTAGGCAGCAGTTCCTCTGACTTCAGGCATTCCTGTAGCTTTTAGACAGCTGCAAAAAGAGAGGGGGAAAATTAAAAATTGATTGCTTTATCACGAAATAAATATATGCTCTGGCATTTGATTGTCCAGCACAAGTGGTCAGGCAGTTATTTATACCACTGAGAACATCAATAACAAGGTGCAATGCACTGCAATAGGGGTTTGTTAATGAATTGATGAAAAGAGTTATTTTTAGCCTGTGAATAGGTCTGAGGAAGTGAGCTCTAAACTCTCAAAGAGAAAACAAAATTCACTGTGTTCAGGTTTACCAGCACTGAAAGCCATTCCCCTGCCTTCTGATAAAAACATACCAGTGTAAATGTCAAGCCAAGCTAGTGATGCCCTCTGACTTCTCTGAAAATGCCTCCATTCTTTCAAAAGAGCACTGGGAGAATAGACTGAATGACTAACTGGGAGATTGTGCCCTCTGGAAAATCCCAGAGATGGTGTTGAAATTGCTGAACTTCCCCACAGGCAGGATGAGCAGAGATGCTGGGATCTGCACAACAGCTCTGCCTCACTCCAACGCCACAGCAGGCTCCTTCCCCCCATCTAGGGCTTTGGGGAGGAGAGGAATAAGGAAATCCTCCTCTTTGGCTTTTTCCCCCCTGAAACCTGAGCTGCTTTTTAAGTGTATGTTCATGTTTTCCCTCCTTTTCCTCTCCACCTCCTGTTCCCAAGGGCATAGGTGCTAGCACAGGAGCAGCTGCTGAAACCCACACCTCTCTGACCTAGGGAAACTTTTTGGGTTGGGAGAGTCAGAATCCATAACCCCTGTGCTGACACCCACCCTCAGAAGCTGCTGCACTTTTTAAAGCCCCTCTCTGTGGAAGGCAGCACCTGGTCCCTGGATAAGGCTTACAAATGACTGTAATTCTGTTTGTGCATCCTTGTGTTCCATAACCTTGCAGCTCATGCTGGCTCATTTCCCTATGCTGGGAAGGGATGGGAGGTGTTCCTAGGTGAGCCTGGAGACAGCATTGCCCACCTGTGAGTCACCTGGAAAAAATATCCACAGGCAGATATGGCTTTTCAATACAAAAATATATAGAGAGCACACACACCTATGTCTTTTCATAGACACACGTCTTCCCCTGGCAAGGTGTTTAAGGTTTTACATAACAAGTCAGCAATAAGAACATTAAAATGTACTATAATTTGGGCTATTAGAAAGGCTGACTGGGACATTTCCACCCCTGCAGATTTTTCAAGCCTTGCTGAGGATTGCAAGGCTGCCTGATGGTGTTTTTAGCAACTGAGAAAGGCACCTCATGGTTCTTTCTTTGCAAACTGGCTCAGGATCTCTTCCTGCTCTCAGTGACAGTGACAGGGGTGCAGCCAGGCTGGAGGAGCCTCCCATCACACCCTGCAGACATTACTTAATTCTTGCCCTCTGAAAGCCCCTACAGGTTAAGTCTTCCCGATGCCAGGAATTCTCAGCTGAACATCAACACAGTAATAACCACGTACTCTCCATCCCTGCAGTGAACTCTGCAGATTTGTTGTTGGTTGCTAAAGGCAACTCCTCCTGATTGATGGTTTCCAGGAACTTTCCACCAGCAGGGTGGGGCCGGGGCTATGGTCTTGCCAGGGCTCTGCAGACAGGCAGAGGCTATAGGAGAAGAGGGAAACTGGAAGACCATAAAGGTACCAGAAGTCGTTCAGATTTCTGCCTGTGAGTGCCTTGTAACCACAGCAGCAGCAGCAGAGGCTCTCTGTGAGAGTTTGTAAGTGACACCAGTTGCCCACTGTACAAAATAAAGTAAAAACAAAACAAAAAGTTTGTAAAACTCTTTCAGATCCATCCACATTAAACTCCCAGCTCACTTTCTCATACTAAAGTCATCTTGGTGAGACAAATCTCTTTTTAAATATTTATCAGAAGACAAGGGAAGCGGTCTGAAAGAGATTTGCACAAAAGCTGTTTATCAGTCCCGGGCGTGCGAGCCGATCTATCAGCCCTGCCGTGACTGGGAGCAGTTTCCTCTGCCTGCCTCATATACTTCAGAAGATATGGAAGCATTTCTATGTGCACTTGAAACATTGTTCTCCAGATTTATTCTTCTAGTATTTTTCTCTAACATGCTTATTTGTCTTTTTTAAGGCCTGCTTTACATTAGGTAGTCTCTTTGTGTTCCCTGCAGATGAAAAGCACATGCATTTCCACTCCTCCCTCATTATAATGCTGCTTTCTGAAGAAAAGCATCTCATGTGTTCTAAAAAACTATTGTTATTATAAAGTTTTTAAAAACCTGTTGATGACTCATTGGGAAATAGTTAACAACATTATTTTCCCAGCTTTGCCTTATATCCATTCAATCCTAGAACTTTCTGCCAAAACCCCTTCTTGTAGGTGGGGCTGACAGCTCTATTGTTGAGATTGTTCAAGTACATTTACCAAACATTAGGTATTTTAGTTAAAATTTCCATGCTGAATATTTACCTAAACCTGAACTACATGGGAAAATCTTAGCCAGAAGTTTCTCTTATCTCTAAGACCAGGGCTAGGTTGTATTTTGCCTTATCAAAATACTCTGGTAATCTTTTCCAGAGAGGCTTTAATGCCCTTAGCCTTTGGAAAAGGAACATGAAATTTGCCTTTGTGAAAGCTTGCCCCAATTTAACCACATTAGGAGGCTTTGAAAAACTGCAGGCACCATTTGGCCAGATCCAGAGGCCACATCAGTCTGACCTGCTGAGTTTGTTGAAAGGCTCTGGGATAAAAGAATGGGAAGGTCCCTGCCTGGCTCCTTCTCCTGTCTCAGCCCCCTCAGTGTCACTTCTCTCTCTTACAAGGTCCCTTCACACACCTCACAAATGTCACAGAAAGGATGAGCTGGATGAGCTCTGTGCCAACAGTCAGAGGGAGGTCCAAGAGATAGGAGGCAGGGGGTTGGAACTTTTAAAGTCCCTTCCAACACAAACCATTCCCTGATTCTGTGATTCTTGCTCCTCTAGCCCCTGGACAGGGCATCAAAGCAAACAGCAAGCCCTCCTGTCCTCCTGCTTTCCCAGGATTTCTCTCCTCCTGAACCACAAGAAGAAGGAAGCTACCAGAACTGTACAGCAGTGTGAGGAGCAAGATAAGGAACAAGAAAAGAAGATTGGGTTGTGAGACAATACCTGAGGCAGAGAACAGAGACTTGAGGCTTACAGGGGTTGCCTGGGGTGGGGAGAGGGAAGCTGGGCATGACATGGGGGTCAGGATGTGGCCCCTGGGACCTCCCTGTGGTTTGCAAATCTCACACAAGGTGATGGGAGAACTCACAGACAGCACTTGGCTGAATAACATCCCAAGAATGAAAAGGGGAACCTGGAAAGACCATGCTTCAAATAGGCAGGCAGAAAACTGGTCACTAGAACACATTCCTCTCTGGAGCCTGGAGAGGAAATCAGGAGTCCACTGCTTTTCTGCTGTCAGCAAATACCTGCTCCAAAGGGCATCCTGCCTTGCCAGTGGCAAGTTCACAGGAATTACTGGCATTCCATAAGCACAAAGAGCAGAATTCCTTCAGCAGGTAAAGGAGTCACTCTCCTGCTGCTGAGGTTCTGTTAGCAAGACTTGGAAGGGCAGAGGAGACACTAATCCAGTGTAAAAATAGGTACTTGAAACTCAGAAAACTCTTGTTCTCAATATAGATAATCTTGCTTCATGTTCCTTATGCATATCACAAGGGTCACCAGAGTAATGGCTTTTTATTTCTGTCCTTGTGACCCCAGCACACAGACAATGGGTGTGCAACAGGGACCTGTTTGGTCAGGTTTAAACCTATTTAATGAGGCCATTGCTTTTCTACAGCAAAAAAAAAAGTACAAGGTCATGGAAGTAAAGACATGTTCAGAGTGGCTCAGAGAACAAGGGACCAGAGAAAGGTTTCAGTGACAGTGTAGCTTTTCCTGGCACTTAAAAAATTTGTCTTTTCAGACTAGAAATGATCTTTTATAATGTTAGTGCTCAGTCACACCATTGTCCCATACCACCCTATAAGCAATACCCAAAGGTTTAAAAGCAAATTGGACCCCAAATCTGCCATGTTGGCTGCATGTTCCCAAGGTTTCCCTTCATTTAGCAGCCATGAAAGGCTGTTTGAACTAAGCCATGGGACCAGCCACTGAAACAAATGAACAGATGAAACAAACAGTGAACAGTGCTCAGGTTCCTGCAGTTCTGCTTACACTGCTACATTTCAGCTGTGAATGCCTCAACATGGCTGTGGACGACAATAATCCAATCACTTTCAAAACTGACCAAAATGGTGAAAATCAAAGGGCAGACCTGATCTGAGCAAGCCCAGCTAACTTCATATAGGTTACCAAGCATTTTCCAAGAAGGAGCAATGTTGGATCCTTCCTCATTTGGAGTTGATTTTAACCTGTGATTCAGAATTGGAAGTCTGTTTCGTTTTATTAATATCTTCAGATATTTAACCTTGGAGAAATCTGTGTTTTCAAACTGTAACAATTAGCAATTCCTTTCCAATGCCAAAATGTATCTGTAAGCTTGTCTTTCTGCCCACCAAAGCAGACATCAAACCAAACAAAATAGAGTCACCCAAATCTTTAGAAAAACAGTCAGGTCAGGTTCTTCAGGTCAACCCTTGGTGAGTTTGGGGCTGAGGGAGAAATCTGATCTGATACACAGAAGAACCTCAAGTTTTTTTGAGTACTGCCTTCAGGCTGGATGTAGTTTTATTAAACACCTATACACTGCCCCTCACTTGTTTCCAACCACGCCCCACACGTCACTCTGTGTCAGAAAGAGCCTTGCTGCTTTCCCAAGTCATTAAAATCCTGTTACTGCCCTGGCCTCAGGCATGACTGCACTGTAAGGATGGTGACAGTGCCCCAGTTGTGGTCAGGCTGGCCATGGTGCAGGGACAACCCTTGGCCTGTGATTTTCAGTTCCCATTGTATCCAGCTGGGATATCCTGCAACTTGGAAGAGATGACTGTGGTGTTCTGTCTCTTTGCATCACACAGCTCATCATCACTTCCAGCTGCTGCTCTTTACAGTCCTGCAGTGACCATTTTTCTTATTTCTCTTCCAACCATGTCAAGCACAGATCTTCCACCCCAAATCCCTTCCTCCATCGTCTCCCATTACCTGTGAGACCTCACCAAGGCTAACACCTTCTCCCTGCACTGCCTCCCTTGATCACACAGTTCACCAAGCCCCTCCTGCCCATTTTTCTCAGCAGCCCCTTCCTTGCCTGCCCAAAGCCTTTCCCAAGCTGTGTTTTATAGGCTAATATATCATGCTGCAGCTATAATATGCAGAGTAGCATTTCACTGCATAATTCCAGGACTGGACACATTCATCTCTTCCCCAGTCACAGCTCAGAAAGCTCCTCTGAACAGATGATTAGTGAGTCAAGAAGCTTATTAGAAGACAAACACACCAAGGTAAAAGCCATAAACACAAAGCAAATTGCTCATGGCCGTGATTCCTTCTGGTGCCAAGAGGAGTATGACCTTTAAAGCTGTGTTTGATGGCCTGGTCCTGGCTCTCTGTGCTCTCCTCAGGTTGTCATTCTTGTAGGCTGCAATACAGAGCAGAGTTCAGGTTTTCTATAATGTCCCTGAAAACACCGTGGATCTACACCTCAGTCTGCTCTGGTCACTTGTGGGATCTCATCCAGCTGGGATTTCTGCTTGTTATAGATGGAAAATGAGATGATTGGCTCTCACAATTAAAGGATCACTATTGTGTGAATATTAAGAAAAGTTTTAGTGATGTATAGTTATGTTATTGTAGTTTAGATGTCCTCTGTTCTCCCCACAGTTCCCTTTTCCCCCCTCTATTGTGACCATCAGACAGCCTGGGCTGTCTAGGCCAGGTACAAAGAAGGCTGCACAGGTGTCCCTGGCATGGGGCAGCTGGGAATGGAAAAGCTTGGTGCTTAGGGGGTGTGGAATGGCAACATCTGACCACAGAACAATATAATCACAGAATACTGAGGTTGGAAGAGACCTCTAAGATCATCAAGTCCTACCTATGCCCTAACACCTCAACTAGACTATAGCACCAAGTGCCATGTCCAGTCTTTTTTTAAACATATGTTTAAAACTACACGATCTCCAATCAAGTTACAAGAAAGCAGTCTCCACTGATAAATGGCCAAGAAGAGCTGACTGACAGACTTTGGGAGGGGCCAGGGCTGGCTGATGCAACCCCCAGGGGTATAAAAGACTGAGCATCCATCTTGAAGATGAACTGGCCATGTGGTATCCATGAGGGCATTTCCCAGTGCTGTGAATTTTTCTTTATGTAGTCCTTTTATTGTATTTCTGTCAAGGTTTAATAAACCTTTTTAAATTTTCAAAGTGAGCAGTTGTTTCTCACATGCTTCAGATGAATTTACAGAGTGCTTTAGCCACAAACCATGGGAGGCAGGGTACGGAGGGGAGGGGGCACCTGACCAGGCCACGGTGGGAAGACTGGGGTCATGGAAATTAGTAGTCTGCTAATAGGATTGTCCTGTATTTGGTCAAGTTTCCAGTTCTTGTTTGCAGTTGGCTCAATGCCCAGTTCATATAAGGTCTTATCCTGCGTGCATGTTGTGCTCGGACCTCTTGCCCATATACGTGGCTGTGTTTTCCCCCCACAGGGGTCTTTAACCTGTGCCACATTTGTTATTTTTGTTATTAAAGTTTTTGTTTTCTGGGCTATTACACCATTTCTGTTCCTCATTTATTAGCCAGCTTCTCCCAGCTGTCGAAATTCAGGACATCCCTCTGGCTGTCCTGGATTGCCCGAACCTCTACCAGAGGGCTCAGAGACCTTAGCACAGAGCCCAAGACACCTGTGATTTTGATTATGACCCATAGAAAAAATTACCAACCTTATATGAAGATCTGCAAGGGTCTAAGTAAAATAATAATTAGTTTGTCACGGGGTGAAAAATAGATTTTTTAGAGTTTTTAGAATAGAGATTCAAAAAGAAACATGGAAGAATCTGAGTGTGTCCAGTCTTTCTCCTTCTTCTTCTTCTTAGTCTCCATCTTCTGCTGTGATGCTAGCACTTTTAGATTAGTTTAGAGTAAAAGCTCACTGTCTAACATAAGTAATAAGTATTGAGAAGTTATAGTAAATAATGTACACATAGTTTTCAGTATAAAAAGATAACACTGCCCCGAGGGCGGACAGGGTGCCTCTCTCTGTCTGACCTGCTGAGCAGACCTCAGCAAGCCAAAGAAAGAATTTTATAGATAAGAAACAATAAACAACTTTAAGAATGAGAATAGAAGAGTTCTGACTCCTTCTTTGACTGTCAGGCTGAGGAAAGAGACTTTCTAATGCATCTTGGAGTCACAGTGACCAGCAGAAGTCCTGAGACCCAGCCAAGCTGAGCTGGGAGATCACAGCTTCAAAGCTCCATAGCCACTCTGTAATGTAATCATGTCATGTTCTGATGGCCCTGGAAAGAATGCTTCCCCAGGTTTTGCAAGGTATTCAGCAGGAAGCAAGTGTGGAGAGTGTCTCCTCCCCCCCATAAGTCAATATAAAATTTTGGTGTTAACATGGGGCTTACATAGTGCACAGAGGACTAGCACAAGGCGTGTACTATCAGGAATACATCATTACCAACAACAAACATTCAAAAGCTGTAAGCTAGAGCTCAAAACATTATGCAATTGGCACTCAAAAAAAGAGAATTCAACACTAAACATTTAAAGTTGATGCTTTTCCGCTTTATCTAACCACAAGAACTAGACCCTGACTTTTGTATAATAGTTTGCATGACACCAGGACAAAGGGCTCTAGAGAAAACAATAAATATTTTGAGGTATGTCAAAGTTAGACTTTTTAACCTGCAATCTGTGTGTTCATAGAGTGTTTTTAAGGGGTCTGCAGAGGGTAGCTAAGAAAAGCAAACCTATTTTCTGCAGTATTAAATCACTATACAGGAACTGACACTTCCACTGGAAAAAAAGAAAGGTTTTAAGGTGCTGCAAATTGTAAAAGGTTGAAAAACATGTTTCTGCTGATTCTGACTGCAGCTTTCAATTATTCAAGTGTGCAAGGGCCTCAGTTCTACTGAAGTTAACTGGGATTTGTTCTAAATCCCATAGGTACTTCGTAAAGTTCAAACCAGAGTTTTTGAATGAATGGTTCCAACTGTGTACAATGTTACAATGTGCAGAACTCTGGGTTTTTTCCTTTTTTTTTTTTTTTTTTTTTTTCCCAGTGGAGGTGCAAGTCCCTGTGTATAGAATTTAGTCCTATGGATAGCAAGGCAGCATTTTTTGATTACGTTCTGCAGCCGCTTTCCTGACAGTCCCTGAGCCTTGGCATTTCCACACAGGCTGCCTGAGCTTTTATAATGATTTGCTCCTGTCCTTCAGCTAATATTTCTGGGAGGGATTTCAGGGATCTTTTTTGGCTTGGGAGTAGTTAGTTAAACTGTCAAGGAAATGATGAATGGAATCTTCACCCATGTGTTACCACAAAGATGCCTTGCAGACATTTCCTCAGATCTCAAGGCATCTGGTTGGGGCTTTCTTACGTCATCAAATACAATAGAAGAATAGTAATGATTAGCAGTTGTATAACAGCAGCACATTTCCCCAAGTTCTTTTTGCTTGGATGTTTATAAAGCTCTGCTGGAAGCGAAACAATAGTTCAAATAGGAAAACTAGGGAAGAGGCAAAGTTCCTTGCTTAAGACACAAATCCATCTCAAGCCAGTGCCCAACATACAATTCAGATTCTGTGCTCAGATCAAAACTTCCCAGTGAAGGCAGATTTTTTTTTAAATGAGGAAAATAAATTTTAGTTTCAAAACCTGAAGATTTCTTGACAGTAGCCCTGAAAAAAACACATTCAGTTCCTTTGAAAGCTGTCTTACAATTCAGAAATTATGTGTATTAACTTTCCTGGGTGTCTTTCTCACATTAAAAGTTGGTCAAACCAGAAAATGAGCACGAAGAGCAATAAGGCTCATCCTTAAAAAAGAAAAAGAAAATAAAAAACCTGAAACTGTGCAAAAGGAAAACAAGTGGTTCTTGAATTCCAGCGATTTCTTGGTGTTCCAGTTTTGCTTAAGGCTAAGTCACTCCTTTCAAAGAAACATCCACAGGAAGGGCAAGGTTGTTCATGCTCTGAGTCAGGGTTTGTCACCGTGTTCCTGGGCAAGGTGCCCAAATCCTGCCTCCCAGCTCCTGCTGCTCCTGGGCAGGGCAGGAGGAGGCTTTGTGTCCCTGTGGTGTGGGATGATGGAGTCTCGAGCAGACCTTGCATGAAAATGCCTTTGCACTGGCCCCTGGAACAAGCCTTTCCTGCCCCATGGCATTCCAGCCCTCAGTTCTCAGTGATGCCTCCTTGTGATTTAGGGGAAAAACAGACCACGTTTGAGTTTCCCAGGCCCTCTCAGGGGTTAAAAACAGAGAATGTTTGGGGAAAAAGTTTGTGCTGATGGTGCCTGTTAGGAGCCAAAGATCTGGAAATGATTTGTGATCTCAAAACAGGAGACATCAGGTAGGGCACTTAATGCTGAACTTTGAGGGTGTTTTTCTTCAATCCTGGGACTGGCTTAGAATTGCAATAATTAACAAAATAATTTCAGTATAAAGTGGAGGGTTGTTATACTCCTTCCCTCTGCCCTGTCCCTGTAGCCCAGTTTGGCATCCAAAGGAGGGAAATCCTTGTACACATTTCCTGTCCATGAGAGAAACTCATCCATCCCTGCCTCCCTGCCAGCCTCCACTGCCAGCCCAGCCCCGAGCCAGGCACTGCAGGAGCTACCCTGCTTACACAGTCCTGCTGGCAGAGGCCAAGGCCAAGCCCAGAGCAACTTCCAGGGCCTCTCAAGCTGCCTCTGCTCTTTCCTCCCCACTCTGAGCCATGGGTTTTCCGTCCTGGTTTGCTGCAGCAACCTCTGCAATTCAGCTTTGATTCCCACTGGGCTTTTTTTCCCCTCCTCTTTTTAGTGAACAGCTCTACTCTGAGTTTCTCAGTGACCTGCAGGGATAATCCCAGCCTGCTGAGTGAGGCTGAGGGATCAGACTTGCTCCAGTTCACATCTGTCACCTTGTCCCTTTGCTGATGCTGGTGCTTCCCAGAGCGTTGTTCCTGCAGTGCTGGTTCCAGTGAAGCATCTCTCTCCCCAGCCAAGCTTTTAGCCTCAGTGGCTCATCCCCTCACTGGTGGAGTTTGTGTAGCCTTCACGTTTCACTTCTGAAATTGCTGCTCGCGTATTTTTTTGCTGATATCACATGGACTGGGAACATCACCATGCTCCCTCCACCACAGGTGATCTGGGCACCTTTGTATCCCCACGGGGTCATTTTAGCTGCAAAATTCTACACAGAGATACCTTAGGAAAGGGTTATTTACACTGCAAACCTTCCACAGGTCTCCTGGCAGGCCGGGTGCTTGATGGGGCATCCACCCAGGCTTTTTGCACATTTTTGTGATTGTGAAAGCTCTTCCACAGAGGAGCTTTTTATTTGCACATGGCTGGACAGCACTTGGCACATGCTAAGTGGCGTTAGGGCCACTCCTGTGATGTGCTGCAGCATCCTGGTAAATAAGATTTGATGTGTTTCATTTTTTTCCTGCTGTAGGCTCCACTGCTGTGTCTCTCCAGGCCACCTTCCCAAAGGATTATTGCCACTGCACCCCCTGTCCTGGGGAACAGGCAGCTCCATTAACGCAGCTGTCTCGCTGTGTGCTGTTATCAGCTTGGCTCATCACAGCAAGACCTCTACAGCCTCCCTGGAATTTCTGGCAGATACTATCACTTCCCAGGTATAATACATTACCCTTTAATAAATTAGTATGTGCCTAACTTTAATGACCCAGGGAAAAGTAATCTTTAAATTGATGGTATCCTTTTAAAAGAATTTAACCAAAGATAAGTCTTATGTAAATTGTGCAGTGTGTTAGTTATATCCACCTTGAAGTGACTGAACAGGCAGCCTCCAGCTTGTGGCAGATTCACATTTTTTAAAGACACAGCATAGAGAGCAACAGTTCCAACTTTTCCCTTTCATTGCTCCATACACCATCAGGGGTGATTGGGTCCACATCCCCTCTCTGGGCTATTTTGATGCTGTGTAATTAAAAAATTGTAATTCTGCAGTAATGTACTGTAAATTCACTCACTGCTGCACAAACAGCACTGCCCATTTCAGGACCATAAAACTGCCCTTAGTCCCAGTGTGGGACTCACATGAGCCCTGCTCCTGGCACAGTCTGGCCCTGACTGTGCAGGAAGCTCATTACAGATCCCATTCCATGTACCCACGTGAATTTGTCAACCAGTAACTGGCAGAACCGTGCTTCAGGAACAGAGCATTCACTCACTGCATCTGCTGAGCTCGCTGGAGCCTATGAAGGAGTTTAATTTTTCATACCCTTCATTAGAAGAGACCACAGGGAGGACAAATGAGCAAGCAGAGCCATAAATACATTACAGATGTGTGGAGTTTTCTTTGGGGGCTCGAGTCAGAAGTGCTTTGGCTGGAGCTGTGTGACACTGAGGCGTGGCTGTGGCACTCAGGGGTTTCTCCCGTGGCACAGAGGGAAGGGCACACAGTGTGCAGGCCCCAGGCAGATGCCAAGGACACCTGGTTGTGCCTGCAGACTTTTCCAGTGCCAGGGGAAAGCAGGGATTTTCTCTCAACAGCTTTGAAAACAAAAGCTGGTCTGGGGGATTTCTGTGTCTGCACAAATTAGGAAGATGGAAACACATAAATGCACTTGGCAGGAAGCACGGGGTTTTGCTGACACTCCAGGAGTTCTCTCACACGATACTGAGTGAAAGCCATTTCCATCACATTCCCAGGTGATGGCCTGCATTAGCCTGCCTGTAACAAAGCAAATCACGGCTTGGGCTCTGAACCCACTGCCAAGCCCTGAAGAAAGAGTAGAGAAGGTGAAATTGGCCCCTTCATTTGCTGATGAGCAGTGTGATAATCACGCAGAGCCTTCAGAAAAGCCCTATCGGTGTCACACGTTGAGCAGGGGACTCTCAGTTCAGGCCACCCCTCCACATCCCTCATCCCTTGGCTTTTCTCTCCCGAATTTACACCGCAGGTCCCTGACCTCTCCTCCTCTTTGGGCACAGATGTTTGTCCTGATGGTCAATCCCCCCATGGGCTGTACCTGCTCCAGAGGATCAGGGGAATGACCCACAGGACACCCACAGGGACCACAGCCCTGCCCCTGAGCATCCCCTCTGGCTGCAGTGTGTCCTGGCAGGCACTTCCCATGGGATAATCAGCACCAGCACTCTTTCACCCACATGGAAAGTAAATACTGACCATGAGAAAACAAATCCGAAAGGAATACTTGCTCAGATTTGAGACTGTGCCCTCCCTCAGTGGAAGTTCATAGTACCACAAATTAATTGGGACTCTTCTGAGCACTCTTTTTTTTCATGGAAGAGATGCCTGAGGGCACTGAGTCTTGTGGTATCTACAAATTGCTTTCACAAGATGGAGAGGCAATATGTTTAAAAAAAAATCAAAACCATCCCAGATACTTCATGGTAGCACTTCTGAATTAAAGAAGTGATTTTTTAAAGCATTCGGTTTTGTAATTTTTTTCAAGATTATTCTTACTTTGAAGTTTATAAACACTTAATATGGAAAAGAGAAAACCAGCCCTCATTTATCTCAGAATTATTTAGATCCTTGTTTTCCTGATGAGAGTCTTTGGCACGGCTTATGGAAGACGAAATATTCACAAAGTGCAAGGAATAAAGAGGTGCATGACTTTGGCAAACTTTCCCTAAAAGCAATGGGAACATTGTTTTAGGAAGGGTGCCTTTGGATGAAAGCAAAACAAAAAGAAATTATGATGAAAGAAAACAAAAGCAGCTTCACAGCAGGATTGAACTGGCAAAACCCAAACAGCATCATATTCTTAACCCTCTCACTACTAAGAAACAAAATTCTATCTAAACCAAATTTTCCTTACAGACAGCCTGTCCCTCTGTGTTCCAAGCAGCAATGTCCTGTTATTACCCTCCTTCATTTCTCAGTCTACAGGAACTATTCTTCCTTGCCCCAGATGCCTCTGATTTTATTGCCAACCTCTAAAATATTCACTGGACCATCTGGAACACCATTTCTCACCTGAATGTAGGCAAGAGCCGCTTTTGAATTGGGAGATCTGCACAGCATCTCTGAGATATGCCTGGATCAGCTGCATTATCTGAGTGCAAAGGGCTTATCATTACTTTACAAGTGGTGTTTGTAGAGCGCTGATAAACAGAATGATTATCTTATAGCAGCTTGGCACTTCCTTTGTTCCTGTCTTTGGCTGAAAGGCTGGGTAATTAGTTGAGAAACTCTCTTCTGCTACAATAACCTAAAAAGAGAGTCTTATTCAAGACCTGTTTTTCAGCTTCCCTTAGCATTTCAAACCTCACACCTCTGCCTTTTGCACGTACAGGTCGTAGAAAACAAATGAAAACTGGCCAGGAACAAAAGATCAGTCCATCTCTTTGTTTAGCCATGACACAAACCCAGTGACATGAAAAAGCAAACAAACAGCAGAAGTCAGGGACAGGTCAGAAAAACAAAGAGATTAGAGGTTACTTTGTTATTGCTTGAAAGAATAAAAATTGGTCTGAATCAATTTACTTCGTGTTTTCAGCTTTCCTGCTGGCCTTTTCTTACAGAAAATCAGCTTGGAGCTGTGATTTTACAGCAGGGAAGAAAAATACATCCAGTCAGTGTCAGAGGGCTGTGCCTGCATCACTTACACCTCCCATGCCCACATTTACGCTGAAAGTTTTAGTGAACAAATTAAATTATGTCTATGTGTTGGAAATTTCTACTGTGTCATGTTAACAGATCCCTTTTACAGCTGAATCCCCCAGAAAAACATCAATAATTTAACAATTTTGCTGGGTTTTGACCAACTACATTTGATGCTAATATTTTTCCTGCCATTTAGCATTACAGTCCTTATTCTGTTTTTACACCACTTTCATTCTCTTTTGAGGAATTGTGCTGGTGGGCTGCCTGACATAAATGATATAATAATAAAAAAATGGTACATCAATAATCAGATTTCAAGGAAATTCACTTACATTGCAGACTACCAGGCAAATGTAGGTACTTAAAAAAACAAACAGAGCCATTCTCTCTAAAGCTATTACTTTCTCTCTTCCTCTGCTTCCTCTAATAAGAAATTAAAATCCATCATGTTCAGGACATTGGAATATTCATCATTCTGTTCACTGGAGGCTTGTGTTTCAGGAATAGTGGGGAAAAAAATTAAACCAGTGCTCATTTTTACTCAGTATACAAAATTAAAGACCAGGTTCTCATTGAGTACAAATCATTGTAGCTCTTTTTTGAAGCAATGCTGAGAATGTGGTCTTGTACCCAAATGAAAATTACCCTTCTCCAGGCCATTGTGGTTATAAGTATGGACATTTTCAGAGGTTTTGCAGTTATATTTTCACATAAGACTACAATATTTTCTCTTGGGCAAAAAAAAGTTATTGCAGATCAGAGCTCCCTGGTGGAGTTACAACCAGGAGAAGGTGCCACTCGCCTTCGACCACCAGCAGACAGCCCCAGAAAGTTCCTTCCCAGCAGGACTCTGCTCCTCCTTCTTGCAGGAACACCCCAGGGGATCTGTAAGGTGAATTTTCCCCTTTCCACCCACAAAGGGACCTTAGACAGCCACCACCACGATGGAATATGAGCAGCAACAGCCCCCACTCTGGCACCCTTCTGCAGCTCACAGGTCCTCCCCAGTTACAAAAGGTGTGGAGCCACAAGCAGGGAACTGGCTGGGCCAGACTGGGCTTGGCACTGAGCAAAAGAGCTGCTCTAAAGAAATAACTGCCCTAAAATACTTCCCTAGTATAGAAAAGAGTACATTGTGTTGGGATTATTTTGCAAAATAATTCATCTCATGCAGACTTCTTGCATCTGCAGTTTGGGGCTAGAAGTTTCAGGAACACCCAAGTAGACAAGCAGAATTTCCTAACTCTGGTTGAAATAGAAATGGTGCTTAGAAACCTCTTTAATAGTATTTTTGCATTGCAAATCGTGGCTGAAACAATAAAACTGACAGCAGGAAGCAACCCTTGCTAACATCCAGCACAAGTTTTCAAAGAGACATTAAAAATACCTGGGAAAAAGTGTGTTTGAAAGCCCTTTCCTATATCTTGACCAGACATCCCTAGTGCTCATCTGTGGGATAGGTTAAAATTAACTTTTAACAGAGCAGAGTTCAGGTTTTCTATAATGTCCCTGAAGACAGCATGGATCTGCACCTCAGTTTGCACAGGTCATTTGTAGGATCTCATCCAGCTGGGATTTCTGCTTGTTATAGATGGATAATGAGATGATTGGCTGTCACAATTAAGGGATAACTATTGTGTGAATATTAAGAAAAGCTTTAGTGATGTATAAAAGAATAAAAGATGGTCTAAAGAAATAACTGCCCTAAAATACTTCCCTAGTATAGAAAAGAGTACATTGTGTTGGGATTATTTCCCAGAAATGGAAATTAGCCTGCCCTGATCTCAGCTTGGGCCTGAGCTTACACCACCACAGTTCCAGCTATCCAGGAGTGGCTTGGGTATCCCCACCCCATGCTCCAGGTGTTCCCATGGGCACATCCACAGCCAAGGCTGCAGGGGAGGCTCTCCCTTGTATCAGGATGCTGGAAAATGCCCCTCCCTGATGCTCCCTGGACACTGTGCAGAACTCAGCTGGTGGGAAGGGATGGCAGGCCCTGCTCTCTCCCCTCATCAGCGGGGATGTGAGGTGTGTGGAGGTACAGCCTGGCTGTGACCCCACTGCCATGACTGCTCAGCCCATCCCTGCTCCCACCGGGTGTTGCACAACAAATATGCAGGACTTGTGTCTTGGGGGAAGAACACGAGGCACAAACCAATCCTGAGAATCTCCCACCTTGATTCACCAGTGAACTCTCTGCTCCCAACAGATTTTAGAAGCCAAGGCATGTGACTGTCAAGGTTTCATACAGAAAAGCCTAATCCTGTGGTGGTGTTTGCAGGGGTCTCAGGATGAGGGAAGAGATGAGAATCTTGACTCTATGTTTCAGAAGGTTGATTTATTATTCTATTATATATATTCTATTAAAAGAAAATTATATATTAAAACTATACTAAAAGAATAGAAGAAAGGATTTCATCAGAAGGCTTGAAAGGAATAGAAAGGAATGATAATAAAATCTGACTGCTCACAGCCTTGACACAGGTGGCTGTCATTGGTCATCAAGTAAAAACAATTTCACATGCTGGGTAAACAATTCTCCAAATCACATTCTAAAGCAGCAAAACATGAAGAAGCTGAAGCTTCTCAGCTTCTCAGGAGAAAAGATCCTGACAAAATAATTTTTCATAAAATATGTCTGTGACATAATCCAGCAAGGATGTGCACAGATCTATAAATGAATGTGTGGTTGTGGATGCAGCATCACACGGGCTTACAAGAGTTTTGAAGATTTTGGCCCTAAAAAAAAAAGACACTGTGTAAAAGGAAGAGAAAGGACAAGGAAAGTGGCAGGAAGAAAATTTTAAACCAAATAGCAACCAGTTGATAATGTAAATATCTGAAACTTACTTTGCCAATTTCTTTGCTCTTTTTCAGTTTGAAGTAGACAATAAATGAAACCTCTCGATGAGGGGCAACAACAGGTAAAGCAAAGAAAGAGCTTTTCACAGCTCTGATTTCCAATAACTTACTTGTAAGGCATAGAACCACCCAATTATCCTAAAACAGTCATCCAATTTGTTTCTCTGTGGGGAAGCTTGGCTCACTTGGGTTATAAGGATCAGGAAATTAGTTCTTTGTTGAAAGAGAGTATCTTTCCCTCTCATGTTTCCCAACCTACCACAAAAGCGAGGAGTAAGATTGAGAGAAAGGCTTTACAAGACAACAGGGAAACGGTTTTCAACAAAGAAATTAATCTGCTGAACTCAGGATAAATACAGACCTTGCACAGCAAACCACCAATTTTTGCTGCAACCAATTTGTAGGACAGCCTAAAACTTCTATCACAAACTTTCTGGAGATGCAGTGAAGTGTCAGTGTTTATTCCCAAGCTTTTCCAAAAATCCCTGAGAAGTAAAAAACTCTTCTTTTTTTCCCATGCAAACTTCATAAGATGGAAACCTCAGCAGCAATACTTTATTCTGTGGTGGGTTTTTTTTCTTTCTCCATTTTAATGTGTGTTTTGAAAGCCCTCGAGGCATCTATTTGCATTTTCCAAAAGCTTTGGAGATCTGGCCCTAACTTACTTATGAAAATGGGGCTTAAGCTCAGAAACTACTGAGGTGCTTTTGAAATTTTGTACTCTTTGTATTTTAAAGTATATTAGCCTTGATTTTGCTGCTTCAGGGGACAGGTAATTCCTATAATTTTCAATAGAAATGAAACACTGTGCAGCAGGAAAAAATTGAGGGTCTAGAATTTATCAACAAGATCAAAATACGAGAGAGGTTTGGTGTTACTTTTAATGTGCATGATAAAAATCTCTTCATAATAGAAAAGCAGGCATGTCTTTTGGCACACCTGACAGATATACAACAGAATAACAACAAAACCGATTTATAAACTGAAGTGAATATAGTTATAAATATATTTAAATATGTTGCCTGATGAGCCATATCTTACACTGGAAATGATAACAGTCCTAACTCAAAAGTAACAGCACCATGCCAGATCCTTTAAGTATTCCTGGTTTTTTAACTGCATGGAAGGATATCCTACTATCCTAAAGTTTTGTATCACACCTGGAGAGAGAGAGAGAGAGGATTCTGCTATATTTTACAGGAAAAACAAAACCAAAACAACCAACCCAAAGAAACACTGGAATTACAAAGGTTTTACAACTTTTCTGTGCATTATAAAAGAATATTCCTGTCTAAATGTCCTTGATCAGAGAAGGGCACAGATTTCCAGACACCCAGCAAATTAACTCCTGCATTAAATATTACACCCATTTCAAGGGCACATTTCCAGGTTCCTAAATTAAAATCTTCTCCTTCTCATTCCCTCCTAGTTAAGTCAACTATTTTTGTCTCCATCATTGGATTTCTTTTAAGGTGTGAGTTTTTTTCTCTGCTGAGCCAACTCTTCAACAGAAGACTCATTGTAGACAGTTTGATCTTCAGGTGGTTTCTCAGTCCTTGCTTGGTGCAATGGTTCTGCCACCATCTAGGTCTTCCAGGCAAGAGAGATGCAAGTCCCCATAGAGATATTAATTTGTTTTAGCTGATATCTGGTCACTTTCTCAGAGCCACAGTACATAATTTTCTCTCTTCTGAATTTCTTGAGATTTAGAGTGGTATTTCTTTCCAGGACTTGGCGAAAAGGTGATGCAAAGTACTTGCATAAAACTTAAATGGTGGAGCATTTTTGTTGTCATTATGTTCAAATTAAATGTCCAAAGACTGATATTAGTAATTTCTCCTCCTTTATCAAAAGACATTTAGATTTCCTCTTATTTGCATTTTGGTTCCAGAATTGTCAAGGTTCACATCTTTCTTGCGTTTCTTTGTAACCATGGCAACTACAAACTTACTTTTTTTCTCTAATGAAATCCCAGACTTGTGCAGTGATCTACAGAAGACAAAACTTGAAGAAAAATACTTTAAAAATTATGGTTTACTATCAACCATTCCAGATAACTATTGATTTAAACAGGCCTTTAAAAACTGGTTTAAGGTGTTCATCCAAATCTTATAATCTTATGGCCAATGCACAAGGGTGAGGTCTGCTAGTAATGTTTCACTCCTCTGTAACATTCCCCCACTTTAGATTTCAACATCTTCCTCTAACTTGAGTGAACTGGTCTATCCCTGAAGGAAGAAGATGACTTTCTATTAATCAAGAAAAATCAGAGGAAAAAAACCATTTGTTGATGAACAGATAGAACCAGGCTCACCTGATTCCCATTCCTGTGAAATAAACAGAAGAGCCACACTCATGAATATTGAGTATCTTGCCTGCCAGAACTGTAACTATCCCTGAATATATTCATACTGTGCTTAGGCTGGACCCAGGAACTGGGAGAGTTACTGCTTGTACTGACAACAAAAATAAATTTGCTCTGATTGCTTATTCAAGGCTAATTCCCTAGTTAATATGAGTTAACATTCACATCCAGGTCAGAAAGAAAGGGGAAGAATTCGGTTTGGGATTCTTTTCTGAGCTCATTTGGATCTCTTCCACAGAGCCAAGTCTTGAAATCTGCAGTCTCTGTGAGTACCCAGAATCTGCTGTGTGAAACAGAAATAGAACCTATTTCCCATCTTAGAATATCTGTCTTTTGAATTTCAACCATTTGAAGACTGAGGTTGCATTTTTCTGTATATCGAACACAGCACATCACTCATACTCAATGCACAGCAAGGCAAGACCTAGAAAACACAGAAGAGAAACAACCAAGAATTATTGCTCCTCAGGCTGCAAGAAATAAATATTAACTGAAAAGGAAAACAAAACTAAGAAGAAAGAGTTTGAAGAATGCACTTAAATTTTAATCTGATGTTTGTTTTCTTCCCCTGAATATCAGACAGCAGCTCTATTTTAAAAGAAACCAGCCTCTTGAAATGTTCATTTTACAGTTAATCAAATACACCACTGGACATAAATTAACCCCACTCCAAATTAGCTTGTTTTTCTGCTTGTTGGGTATCAGTTCAGATTTATTTGCTATGGACCCAATTCAGCAAAGTACTTAAGCACATGCCTAACTTTGATCATGCAAGCAGTTCCACTGAGACTATTCACATGCTCGGATATATGTACACAGGTAAAGAATTTGCTGGATCCAGCCCTGCTTTTCCTCTAGAAAGCATTTGCAGAGACAGAGTTTGTTCTGTTCTGACCATGAAGAGCTTCCTGCAAACCTATGACAGTGAAAGCAGTGCTGATCACTTGTCACTGGTCACACAGAGCTGTTTCTGTTCTCAATGAGCTGGATTTTATAGGCTGGATTGAATTTGAAGGGCTCACCGAGACACTGCATTTCTCAAGGTGAAATGACAGTGGCAAGGGCAGAGGTAGCTGCTGCTAGATCGAGGAGAGGAGGAAATTAAGGAACCTCAGGAACATTCTCTTCTTGGTTTTGGTCAAAAAGGCATCATTCTTGGAAAACTTACATAACCAAAAGGCATGTGGGTTTATTTTCTCCTTTCTGTGCTCATTAAGAACATATGTGTAAGGTCTGCATGCGTGTGGCTGTGTGGTGTAAGGAATTCCCTGTGCAACTAGAATCCAAAGGGTGTCTTACTTCCTTTCCTGGGGTACCTAAATTACCCTTGTGGCAAAACCAAAGCAGGATCTTTATGGAAAAATTGCTTTCCTACAGATCTGAAAACTTCTCTGGCTAGATCCTCCTTACCCTCCTCCAGCAAAGTGTGGAAAAAGGCTTGAGTGAAGGTGAATGTGATTCAAATTATTTGGGATCGCATTAAGAGTAAGCAAGTTAAGAAGTGATTGGGGTGGGCACCAGGAGTGAAGAACTGTCACAGCAGAGTCACCCTGCACCAGCACAAAGTCCTGCCCTTGGCTGGTACAATTTAGCATTGCTCTGTAACATCTTCCTAACCAATTTTCTAGGAAAACAAGGCATCTTGTTCTTTCACAAAAAGAGCAGCTGGACTGCTCTGTTACATAAGGGAGGTATTTGTACCATTTTAGCCCCATTTCATGGCTGGATTGGAGCCTGATTCCCCCCCTTTTGCTTAAATGACCACTGTCATGTTCCCTGTGCTAGCCTTGGTCAAATTCTTGGTCAAATTGATGTAATTGAAGCAACACAGAAATTCGATTTTCTCTTTTTGCCACCACCTCACCTTCCAAACAGTTACATTTTTGATGTACAAAATCACTCTTGAAAATGCATTTGATGCCCTCTCTGGACGTCCTGTCATATCAAACTGTGTAAAAATTGCTCTGAAAAATTCACAAACACTATTTTGAAGCAGCGGAAATGTGTTCCCTTTGGTGACTTCATAACCAAATTGCAGAAGGGAAATAGGAAGAAATAAGACATTAGAATATTAAAAATGCCAATGCTCAGCCAGCAAGTCAAACACCACAAAAACACTGAACATAAACATTTTATGCCTTGTTGTGCATGTGCTGAATATTCAGAAATCTCTTAATTGTGGCCATTAATTTTTCCTCTTTATGTAAAGGGGTATTTTTCATTTACTAAACTTTCTCACAGGAAAGTACACAAAAAGTGTATAAAAATTATTTGTTGGGCTTGGGAAACTAATAGGTGAGTGAACTTTGAATAGAAAACTCGATGTTTGATGTTGTGGCCCCCAGTTCTGAACACCTGAAGCGGGCAAACACAAACTCGATGACCTATCAAGTACTTGTTTTCAGTAAACCATTAACTCCTTCAAAAAGGCTTTTCTCCTCCGAACAATAATTTCCCAGGTCATATAGCTTCAATAGCTTCCCAGGTCATTCACTCCATAAGAGTCCCTGGGAAGCCTGAATTTTGGGAAAATTTCTTCCATGAGTTTTACAGCTCCTGTTGTGTTTACAGGCTTCATGAACAACAAAAGGAAGCAGTAGTATATTCTGAGAACAGCAGCATCTTGGAGTTATAGTTGGTTAAATATTTGGCAACAAAGAATCTACCTAGAAAATGCATCAAGCTTTTAGGATGTTGCCTGACATTCTTGAAAGTCATAGTAAAAGATGCTTAGTGCAAACAAATCTCATCCGGTAGAGTACAGAACTGGTCATCAGCACCATTCCTTTTTCCTTTCATCCCTCAAGTGATGTTTTTTTTAAAGTTTCTTAAACTGAAGGTGAGTGTGTGTGTTTAACTGACCACAGAAAGCACATGGTCCCCAACAGAATAATCCAATTTTTACAACCTCCACTTCATGTTGTGCTTAAAGCTTTTCTCACAGACTGCTTAGCACCTCTTCCTGTAAAAGAGGATAAAAAAAGTCTAAACAAAGAAATAAAAGTGACAGCCTTCTGAAGACTTTTTTCAGCAGGAACTTTGGAGGTGTCCTTACAAAAACTCTGCTTAGCAAAATGAACCCACTAAGAAAGATGTGATCATAACCCAAGATTCAGACCTACTAGGAATATTTGTACAAACATCCCAAAACCCAGATCTCACAAATATTTATTTGCTTGTATCTGAACTGAAGTTATGCTAGTACTCTTGAAAATGTCCTCCGTGTAGCACCAGCACAGAGTTGTGTGGAAGCAGCACCCTGCATGGAAGCAAAACCCTGCTCTCCTCTGAAGGATCAGGAATTACAAAAAAAACCTCTATAGAAACACTTTGGGATGCTCAAAACCCGCAAGAGGAATAATGATAACACAAAGAAGAAAAAACGTTTTCTTGGTGAGACTCTTC
This sequence comes from Agelaius tricolor, assembly GCF_023055355.1. Taxonomy (NCBI): domain Eukaryota; kingdom Metazoa; phylum Chordata; class Aves; order Passeriformes; family Icteridae; genus Agelaius; species Agelaius tricolor. The sequence continues at coordinate 13,563,140 of NW_027269263.1, forward strand.
TTTAAATGCTATTAAATGCTTTTTTTTATGAGACTCTTCTTTAAATGACCAGCATGTCCTGGACATGGCACAAGCAGTTTTGGGAAGGCCACAAGCCCAGGGAAGAGCTGGGACTGACTGCTGCTGCTCCGCTGCTGCAGCTGCTGGGAACTGAACGCAGACCCTGCGCCAGCGTTTGCAGACAGCGAAAAATGCCTGTGCATCACAGCGCTGAAGTTCATTTCCAAACAGATTTCAGAGTTTTTTTTAATGGTCATTTTCCCAAAACTGATTAAAACTTCATACCCAAAACTTTTTGCCCCAAACAGCCGCCTTCAGTCTTTGCTGCTCTGAGGTTTATGACTTTTTTTATTTTTTTTTTTTTCCGGGGAATTTTCCATCATCAAAATCCAAATCAGCAACAACACAGAACACTGCCTGTCGGCTTCCCGCATCCCGGTTCAAACAAGCACCAAAGGCATTCTTGTTTCTTCCAGAAACAATGGGGGGGGGGAGGAAAAAAAAAATCTCGTGGAAAACCACATAGTAACCCGAGGTCTCCGGGGCTCGCCCTGTGCTTCGGGAGGGGGTGTGGAAGAGGGCGGGCGGCCCCGAGCTCCCACAGCCCCGCGGTGCCGGGCACGGCTCGGGGGGCTCCACTCAGGCGAGGCTGCAGCGCCTGAGCCGGCGCAGGCGGCTCTCGGTGCTGAGCACGGCTCCGGGGGCTCCACTCAGGCGAGGCTGCAGCGCCGCCGCCTCCCGAGGCTGCCGGGCCGGGCCCGGGGCGGCGGGGGCGGCTGCGGCTTTAAGAGCTCCCACAATGCCGTGCTGGCGCCCCAGTTCCGTTACATGTCTCCCCCGGTGAAGGGGAGCGAGGCAGCGGCAGGAAGGAGGCGGAGGCCCCCCCGCACTGCCGCCCGCCCAGCCCCGCGGCGGGGAGGAGCGGGGCAGCAGCGGGGCAGGGCCGCGCCGAGCCGAGCCCCGGGCGCTGCTCCGGCCGCGCCGCCCCCCGCGGGCAGCGAGGCGGGGCCGGCGGCCGCTGGCGCTGCCCCGGAGCCACCGCGGGACGGGCGCCCGGAGCCGCTGCCGGCGCAGCGAGCGAGGGGACGGGCGGTAAGTGCTGCTCCCCAGTCCTGCTCCCCTGTCCCGCTCCTTCCCTCTGTCCCCCGCTCGCTCTCCCGGCTCTGCGTCCCCTCTCCGGCAGCTCCTGGCTCGTCCCCGCTGGGGGGTTTGTGACCCTTCCCTGCCTCCTCCTCGCTCGCCAACTTTCCCGTCCCTCTCGCCCGTTTCCCATCTCCCCTCGGATTTTCTTGACGTTTTTTTTGTTTCTTTTTCTGTTGTTTCTGGGGGGGGGGGGGGGGGGGTTTGGCGTTTTCGGCTCTGCCGTTCCCCTTCTCGCCTCTTCCCAGCCCTCTCGCACTCGCTTCTGTCCTTTGGCTTCTTCCTTCGCTACTTCCCCGGCTTCCTCCGGCTTTTCCTCTCTCCTGGCATCCGTTGGGCATCGCGTGGAAAAGTAAGGGATATTTTTCGGTGTCCTTGAAGGGAATTCAAAACCTACTTTTCTTACACAGGGAAATCTTTGTAGTAGTTTTCTTTCCCCTTCTCTTCCTGTCACCGGAAAGAAAATTAAGCCTATTTTTCTCCTTTTCATTTTTCCCCCTTTTGCTACGTGGACTGTTTGTTTTGGTATTTTTTTTTCTTCTTCCCCTTCTTCGGGCAGTGCCGGTTTGTTTCACGATTAATCTCTTTTATTCCTGCCCCAACCCCTCCCTCTCTCTTTTTCTTCCCCAGTAAGAAGAAAGATTAGAAGAAAATGTGTTTTGCCGGCAGGGAATGCATAAGACTTTTTGGTTCGGGTTTTTTTTTTTTTTTCCTCCTGGGGTACTATTGATGAGAAAAGCTTAAGCAAATACAGTGCGGTAGGACAATACAGAGGCATGAACTTTAAAGGGTAAGGAAATGGATTCTGCTGCTTGCTTTCTCCAGCTCCGGAGTGGTGCTGGGGAGGTCTGCTCCAGGGTCCGGTTTGGGGTTGTGCTAGTCCGGTGTGTGCCAGCCTGTTTTCTGTCCAGCAGAATGGTGATTTAAACGCAGTCCTAAACTGCATTTCAGTGTTGCTCGTGGGTTTCGTCAGTGTGGGAAATCAGGAGGCGGGGGAAGGTCACAGATTCCGGTGACCCCTTTGGAATTACACCTGTCACGCCTCCCTTCCCCAGGCTGCAGGTGTGTCGGAGGTTGACACGTTTAACAAAACCGCTGGAAACTGCTCTCATCCGTGGCAGAAAGTGCTGTCGGGGGTTTAGGAAGCCTGGCTCGGACCTGTGAGTTTCTGCCTCAGCTCTGGTCAGTATCACACGTTGAAATTGAGTGTTTGCCGGGCTGTGGAGAGCGAGCGAATCAATTGCCTAATGATTCGTGCAAGACACCTGTTTAAGGGCGTTCAGGCTCCCTGCTAATTGGGTTTGGGCGCGGTGCGGTGGTGTTAAGTGCTGTGAAAGTAAAGGGCTCTGTCTTTTTCAGTAGAGAGTATGTAGCTTGCGAATGAACTGTCAACTCTTTTGATTGGGGGTGGTTCTTCCTTCTGTTACATTGCCTCTTCTGATAGATACTCTTCCGAAAGTCCAAAACACCACGTGGCTGAACTGCAAATAAAATCAGCCTTACTTTTCCCCCGCTTTTTTTTAGAGAAGAGAGAAAATTTAATTTCGGATTAACTTTTTGCTTGATGATATCTCATTGGAAAGCAGGCTAGACGTGAAATTGGAAGTACTTCTCTGAGTCTTAGAGCAAAAAATATTTTTGATACGGAATGAATTGCTGAGGGAACTGAAATGACTGCTTGGGATTCTTTGTACTTAGTTGTGTGCCCTTTAGGACAACTGAGAGATAAAGATGATTCACTTCTTACAGTTGAGTAATCTCTCCATCCTTTCCACCTTTGTGAGTCCATTAGAATTTGATCCATTGTTTGAATTAATCTTGTTTTTAATCTTTCCTGGAGATGATGAAGTTTGGCATAGTGGGAAATAGGAGAAGAGAAATATCAAGTCATATTTACCAAGAAGTTTAGGTCTTTCAAAACTACTTTGAACCATTGCTGGAAATACCAGCAATAATTCTGAAGAGCCAAATTGAGATGATTAATATAACTTCTTAAAATCTGTTTGAGGGAAGCTCTGAAAAGCAATGAAGGAGATTGAGTTCCTGAAAGAGCGGGACTGAGCACTGAGGCTGGTGGGTTCTGTTCCTGCATTGGCAGCTTAGGCAGGGCAGTGTCACCTCCTGCCTAAGCTGCCTGCACCTCTCGGGATACTGACTTTGCCCCCGTTCTCTTAAGTGCTTTTTCATCTGATTTATAAGAATAATTGCATGTAAATGTTCAGTTGTCGTTCTGATTGCTGATCTGGTGGTAGATCTGGTGGCTGATCTTGGCTTGTGCTGATACTCACTCTTGGAAAGTTGTAGGGATCTTGAGCATCACCGTTTATTTGGAGCAACACTGGATTTTTACATTGCTGCAAAGGTTTTGAGACTGGGGCTATTTTTATCCTCTGAATATCTCTGACGGTATCAGTGCATGCTTTTTCTATGGTCCCTTAAATCTGCCTCAAGCTGACTATGAAGGACTGACCTCTCCAGAAAGAAACTGTTAAACTGAATTGCAGGGTGGAAAATGGTGCTGTGGGAACTGGGCTGAGGACCCCCCTCAGTGTGATGCTTGTTGTTCCTGGTAATTTTATTTTGTGAGGTCTGTAATTATGAACTTAGCTTAGTCCACCAGTGTGTTTGCTTTCTAATTTTAGGGTTTTTGCTTGGGTTTTTAAGTCTTCAAGACTTCTATCTTGACACTAAATGTAAATGTTGTTGGGTTTTCTCAGGCTTTTTTGAAAGCCTGTGTTTTCCTGTAATTTTTTTTTTTTCATGGTGGGGTTGGGACTTTACAGTGTGATGAGATTTGTTATAATCTCAATGCCTGCCTTCCTGTAATATTTGAGAGTGGGGTACTTCTTAAATGTGAGGCTCTGACCTGTTGCGTTTCTCCAGTGAAAATGATACTCGGTTCTGTAGACAGTTGTTACTGGGCAAGTATAGGTGTGTTTGTGTGTATATATGTGTTATGTGTTTATAACTTGCTCTCCTCCTGTATATGCACATAGCCAGCTCTGTGCTTCTGAATCTGGACAGCAAATCTAGTCTCAAATTCAGTTTCATAAATAACTATTTCTTCCTACCCTTCCCATTCCCCTTCAAAGCATATGGTGATCTCATGCCTTTGACAGGAGTGGTTTTCCTGGCTGATAAGGGGATGGTCATGGTGTTTTCTCCCTTGGCTCTTCTGAGGGCTGTATGTTATCTCTCTCTGTGCTGATAAAGTGTGGGGAGAGGGTTGAGTGGTCCGTGTGTGCTGAGCGGTGCCATCCTGCTCAGTCTCTCTCCAGTTTGTCACCTGTGAAGTTGAGATCACAGAACTTATCCTGCTTGGGAAAGGAAAGTGTGTTCAAGCTGTAGATACAGGGGTTTGTCACATCTGCCAGGAGAACTGCAGACCCCTTTGGGTTGTTACTTCACTCGTGTCTCTGCAAGCATCTGGTCATATTTGTGATGATATAAATATGGAGAGTTTTAATGTGTCTGAGAGGACTCTAGGAGACAGGCACTGTGAGCTTTCAGCTGGCAGGCGCTTGAGAAATCTGTGTAATTCACCTTTCTGCTTTTGAGTCACTCCTTAAGAAGGGAGGAATCTGTTTACTTTCTTCTTGTGCTTGGAAAATGGGCTCGCCCACACCAAAAGACCCTGTAATGCTTGCTGTAGTGCAGGATTATTGCACAAAAGCATCTTGCTGTGCAGTGCTGTGGCTGTGCTCGGTGTTGTATGATAACACATGTTTCTCAGCTGTTGTTGATTCCTCAGTGGCACAGACTTCAAAGGAATGCACTGAAAGAGAGCTGCAGCCAGGGAAAAATGGGGTTTGTTCCAGTGGCCTGTACCATCCATCTGTTTAAATACTCTGCTGAACTGTTCCAGAGTGGTCAGACATCCCGTTAGGACTGAGGAGCAATTACAGCTGGGAGTAGAGCCTGCTGCAAGAGACCACCTGGGGAGGCTTAAGTGCTACCTCCCTTCTGTGGGTCAGAGCCCCCCTGCCCTCCCAGCCAGCCAGGAGAGATAAGGCTCCTCATCTGGGGTATCTTTCAACATGACATTGTCTAATTCCTAATGCTGTTGAGGATTTATTTATTTTTACTCTCCATGCTATCTTTAGCACAAGAAGGGAGGAATGGTAATGAGGACGGACGGTCATCTCTGTAGTCTCCTCTGTGTGGGTAGCAAGATAGAGTTGTAATTTAAATGAGTAAATATTTATAAAAAGATTTTTTTTTTCCCCATATGTACGGGATAGTTCACAGAGAGTGATCTGTTGGTCACTTGTGTCTCCAAAGGTGGTGATATACATTACTGGACTAAGTTCAGCTCCAAAACATGAGCAGTAAAGTTACATTGCAGCCAATTGCGTTGTGCTCTTTCAAATTGAGTTTGGGGAAACACTTCACAACTTCATCCACAGTAACTAAAAAAACTCCAGTGTACTGCATTATCGTACAGGAGGATGCTGCCAATTCCAAGTGTTATAAGCTACGTTTTTACTTAAATTCCAGTACTGGAGTCTGCTGTGCAAGACACGTCTACACCCGTTGTTGCCAACTGAATCTTCATATCATGGTTTGTGTGTTCTATGTGGCCCCAGATAGTGGAACTCAGAGGAAATATTAGCAGAGAGGTTACAAGTAATCCATGGATAACCTGTGAAGATCCCTGAAGTTTTTCTGTGTGGGACTGACATTAATTTTGAGGATTGGAATGACCACTGTAGATAGAGCAATGTGTGTTTCAGCTAAGAGGGTTTAACCTTCTTTGTCAATGGAAAATGCTCATGCAGATGCACTAAGAGGATATTTGCGCTTGGAAAAGTTGTGAGGCACTCCGGGATTTGTTTTTCACCTGCAAGCAAGCAGCACAGCTTTAAAGGTGAGCTTGAATGTTGTCCTCTGCTGTGGTATTGCTCCCTCCTTAGTAGTGTGATATGACATCTATGCCTTTGAAAGGAGAATTCTTTTTCCCCATGTTGGCAGTCATGATGGTTTTATGGTACTTTGAGACGTCAGATTTTAATGCCTTACTACCCCTTTGAGCAGAAAGGGCAGGGAAACTTCTAGAAATGTGTAATGCAACTGACTTCCAGCATCTGCCCTTGCTCCAGGCTCGACATCGTAGTTTGAATTTATTTACTTGCTTTGAAAGCTGTACTCGGTGTAACCTTGAGTTTTACTTCCCTTCCTGCAACAGTACCTGACACGTTTCCAGCCTGTACCTTGCTGTGCCTCTGCATGGTCCAGTTTTAAACTGGCCAGGCTCTCGGTGCTTTCTTTGTATTGTGTTCTCCCCAGCAATCTTCAGAGCTGGAAATTCCTTTTGCTTCAAGTAAACTGGAAGTATTTTGCTAAAATATTTTTGGACTCCTGAAGTGTTTGTCAATGTTTCCAAACTGTTGTTCGAAAGAAGTTCGGAGCTTCTGGAAGAACCTTTTGAAACTTAAGGTTTTACTCTCAGTCAGCAGTTTTGTGAGCAAGGATAAAGAGAGGCTGTGATTCCATTGGGCAGCCAGATGTTTTGTGTCTGCTGAAATGGGGAGACAGTGTGGCTTTGGGGGTTGAAGGGTGTGCTGTTCTTGTCACAGGGCTGTTTGGAGATCTTCAACAGATCTGATCTGCTTTCTCTCCTCCATTCCGCTCCCTCCTGCCATGCCTCTGCTGATGGTGATTACCTCCTTCTGAGTAAAATGGGATTATTGAGAGCAGAGCGTAATTTCTTGCTTTATAAAAGGTAGGTATTTGCTTGTCAGTCTGTGTTTCTTAAATACTAAGCTTGAAGCCATATAAAAGCTGCATGTATCTTGACAATTAGTGAATTAATAGCAATTATCCAGTAGGTTGATACTAACGTTCATTCTGACTAGTGTGGCATTAAGTGAAATTTATAAAGAAATCGGTTTTCCCTGCAAACAGAGAAGGAGAACACTCATTGATGCAAATCCCCCAGGTCCATATTAAGTTGCACCATTTTTAGGCACCTAGACACTTGTAAAATCTGTGTCTGTCCTTGTCTTTCTTCTCCCTCTTCTATTTGACATAAGAGGGAAAGTTAAAAGGAACTCATCAGTGGCTGCACATGTCAGAGTCTTCCTGGAGAATAAAGTAGGAAGATGCCACAGCTGATAATATTTAGAAGTTGATATTGGGAATCAAGAGAGCAAATGCTTAAATGTGCCATTGCAGCTGTGTAGCTGGCAATATTAACTAGCAGTTGTACCTGGAATAATAATTCCTATCCAGAGAGAGACATATGGCAGTGGTTGAATGCCCTTGTCCTTGCCCACCAGGAAGTGATTGTAGTGGTTTTTTTTGGTGTTTTGGGCCTTTTTTTGTTTTGTTGTTTTGTTTTGTTTTTTTGGGGTTTTTTTGTTGGTTTTTTTTTTTGGGGGGGGGGGTGGGTTGTTTTTTTTTGTTTTTGTTTTTTTGTTTTTTGGGTTTTTTTTAGCAAGTTTGCCCTGGGCTTCATCCCTCCCTCCAAGTCAGTCCAAGCATTTGCACTGTTTTCACTGGGGGCAAGGACAGAAACTTTGAATAAGCTGAGTTGGAGACTCTGTATTTTGAGCAGTGGAAGTGGCACAGAGGAGCACAGGACTAACAAAGAACAGTCACACTGAATACAATGCAGTGTTTTCATGCAGCTAATGGGATTGGAATTGGTAACCTGATACTCCAAAGAGATAACAAAGGCTATTTAGCATACAAGGGAACATGGTGTTTTGGTTTTTTTTTTTTAGGACTTGGTAGAGTGTAGCAGAATCTTTTGTCAGAACTCATTCTAGTGAGCAAGTTCTGGCAGAAAATTACAAATTCATAAGAGTTCATGAAATTCTCTGAATAGAAATTGAATTTTCTTTTTTACTACCCATGTTCTTTCACTGCAGTTCATGTATTTGCTTAGCAGTTTACCTGCTTCCCTCATGTCCTGTGAGCTAGTCTTTGTTTCAAACTGAAATATACCATAAATTAAAAGACTTTGGGCTTTTCTTCCAAGAATGGAAGAGGGGAGCAGAACAAAATGAAATGTACAAAGTTCTGCTGTTCCCTTATTTCCCAGGAACAGACCAGAAAGTGACCAGCTTGACTCAGAGCACAGCAGTGCTGTTTGGAGTCAAGCTGTCCTGTGTGAGACCACAGAGAACTGTCTTTAGATGGCTTTTGGTGTAGTGAGGATGGACATCTGTGATGGTGATCAGCTATTAGAAAACCCAGTCCGATCTCGTAACTCAAGAATTAAGATAATATTCTACTTTAGGCTTGATGCTTGCCTCCCTTGTGGTTTTAGTGAATCAAAGGAACTTGCAGTACATGCAGGCAAGGCTGGAAGATAAGAGGCACATACCTTTAGGAGGTGGCGTGTGCTACAGGAGGAGAGCTGGGTGTGTGCTGTTGGCAAGTTCTGTGTGCCGTGGGTTGGTCATTTTTCTGAGGCAGAAATTAGGGGAAGAGGCTCACCTTCCTTAGGTAGGCTGTGAGAGAGCTGGGCTCCTGACAGCAGCCAGAAATTACAATTTAAAGTGTTCTCCAGTAGGGGCGTTTGGTTTTACTTAAACTGTTGGCAAGACAGAAGGGGCGGTGGGTCTGTTAGGAGTTGCTGGTCTTCTGTTTGTAACTCATTGCAAAGCTCCTCATCAGCCTTGATCAGCAACCTGGGCTGGTGGCAGGTGTCCCTGCCTGTGGCAGGGGGTTGGAATGAGATGGTCTTTAGGCCCCTTCCAACCCAGGGCATTCTGTGATTCTATGCTGGATTCACAGTGTGCCTTTTGAAACTCGGGGCTCTTTCCCAACCCTTGCTGCTCTCCTGCTGCCATTCTTTTAGCACTTCGCATTAGTGACTCGTTCCTGTGCTCTCTGTGTGTGTCTGATGGCACTGCCACTCCTTTCTGCCCTGCCACCAGGCTTCCTAAACACTCTCCCAAGACTTTGTGGCTTTCCAGGTGCCCCTCTAAGCTGCAGCCCAGCTTTTGGTTTTGGATGGGAGAGGAAGACACCGGTGCTTTCCCTTCATATCTCCTAGGCACAGAGCATTCCTCCAATTCCTCTGCTGCCGAGCTATTTGGAGCAGAGCAGAGGGAACACTTTGCTGTTTGTTGTCCAGGAGTTGGGTTTAACTTGCACCTGTCCTGTTGTGATCCTGACATCCTGTCAGTGCTCGTTTCCCCTGCTGCTTGAGAGACAGTGTTTTTGTTTCTGGCAGCTCTCTGCCTTAGCCTTCTAGGGAAGCCCAACCAAAAACATTCTAGAATTCTTCCACTCTCTCCCTCCCCTTGTCCTTCACTGACCTCTAACCACATTTTTATCTTTCTTGACAAGATGCTTAGTTTCATTTATCAGCTGCTTTTCCCTTCATTCTTCAGCTTTCATTATTTTTCCAGGACTGCTTAGAAACATTAACCATTACAGATGTGCAGAACAGTCAAATACAGTCACATTCCTTAGTGTTTTGTTTTTTTATTGCTCTCTAATACTAAAGTGCCTGTGGCAGGTAAGCATTTTTTATGTACGCTACTTGTCATGACAAAAACATCCATCCTCAACACAGGGTAAGGAAATGCAGTTGGCTGTATTTTCATATTCATATATACCAATGTTACCAGCTGCGAGAGCCCTGTGTTTCCCTCCCTGAGCATAAACTAGTGTAGTAAATTCTGATCCTTTTTTTAAAGTCATTAGCATTTTCTGAATTTTATCTTACACACTGTAAGATAAAAATGTGACATAAATAGAAAGAAATGGCAAATACACTTTCTTGTCTTAGTCTTGTGGCTTCCTAAGTGCTTGACAAATGCAATGCCATTTTTAAACAATATTATTTTGTTCTAAAAAACTTAAATATTACCTCAACTTTTGTAAAAATATGTTTGCTTTAACTGTGGATAGCAGAGCAGAGGATGACTGGATTTATTTAAATATATGCTGCAAGGGTATTTCTTTCCTATTTTACAGTGCCCTTCATGCTTGTCATTGTAAGTGTATATGCAAAAGCCTAAATAATTGGAAATCTATATGCTTCCTGAGCATGGTTTACTTTGATAGTCCACAATGATCTCTGGACAAACTATATTTTATTTCAAAAGACCTCCATTATCCTCAGCTTGACCAGTATGCATGAGAATAGCATTCAATGTATACACCATTTTTAAGAATACCCTTCTTTTTCTTGCTGACATGGACATAAAGCATGTGGTAAAGTGAAGACAGTTCTATAATGGAGTAGAAAATTAAACAAGAGGGAAGAAGAGGGTATGGCTTCAAGTTTATAGAGAGGAAGTTTAGATTGGATATCAGGAAGAAATTCTTTCCTGTGAGGGTGGTGTGGCACTGGAAGAGATTGCCCAGAGAAGCTCTGGATGCCCCGTTCCTGGAAGTGTTCAAGGATCTTGTTAAAAAAAAAAAAGAATATTTAAATCCCTTGTGGTGATGTCACAATGTGTAGCTGTAATGTTGAGCCTCTTTATTGCTGGAATTTCAAGTACAAGGCAGATGGGAATATCTGGTCTGATTTTAATATTGGCAGGGGGAGCCATGAGTTGCTTCATGCAGAGTTCAGACCTTAGTTTGAACGAGGTTACGAAGTGAACTTCCTTTGGACATTGGACCACTACTTATCAGTGGCTTTTTTCCTGTAAAAATAAAAGGTATGGCTACTAGATGAATAATGAGACCTGAAATCAGCAGTTGGAAGGTACATGTCCCATCCTCAGTGAGCGAGCCTGTTGGCATGCCCAGGATAATGTCCCTGCAATGAAGTCCAGCTCTGGAACAAGTTCTTGATTAACTTGTGTAGCAACTTGACAGCCTCTGTTGCACCCTGAAAGGCTCCTCAGGCAGGCTGGAGTGGCAAAGGCACAGCTGTAGCGTGATGATGGCCAAGCAGTGCCACCTGTGAGCCACCCTGTGAGTCACTGAGGCCGTGTGTGCTGTGGCTGTCACATCACTGAGGGGAAATGCTTGGCAATGATGTTAAGCTGATTTACCTGGCACCCCGAGTGGGATAACAGCAGGCACGTAGCTGAGGTACAGCTGCTCTGCTAGCAAGAAGCTCAAGCAAAAGGAAATGTAAACTGGGGTGTTCTTTTGGAATACTGAACATTTTAAAGGACAAGTACCAAGGAAAGGTTCATCTTTTTAGGAGGAGAGCTGACTGGAAGAGTCAGATTTGTTACAAGATAATTGGAGGCAGCCATGAATTGTTACTGTACCTTGTCAATTCCAGGAGCTGGGAAGGGTGTTAAGTGTAATCCAGCAGTTGCTACCCAGATACTGTGTGGCAAATAAGCCACTGACTGTTCTTACATCTTTTCTTGCAACTTATACTTCAGTTTTCCTGCAGGATAGTAACTCTAATGCCTGTGCTCCAGTGCTCTGTGAGCATACAGAGCTTTCTGGGAGGGTTTGTGTGTTCTTCTGATGGAACTTCAAAATAATCTTGCTGTACAGCCACTGTTTTCATTTTGCTGTGTTGTGTTCTTCTTCTCCCTGTCCTCCTGACTCCTGCAATGTTTTAATAAAGTCAGTCCTGTGCTTATTGAACTAGGAAAAGGGAAATAACTATAGTGCTCCAACATGGGTCCTTTCTACTACATCTGACATTCAAGTAAGACATTAAAGCTAAGGCAGATATTGAGTAGTTTGACTTTGTTCATTTTCATAGTCCTTTTCCAAAATAGTGTTTTTGTCATATGATTTCCTGCAGTGGATTTATTCCTGATGTTGAGAATTAATACAGAACTTCAAAAGTGATCACAAAATAAAGAATCATTATTAGTTTAGAAGCTTTTACTGATTTGTTTTTGTTCTTAATTAATACAGTAGCAAATTGGTAGGCATATCCTTTAAGAAATTCTTTACCATCAGTTCTATTAAAAAGAATTCTAGGTTCTATTTTGCTATGCTGAGCCCATCATTAGTGTCTGACTGCTGGTTACCTTGTATTCTTAGCACTCTTGAGGTGCAAATGGTGTCTGTTCTTCTGTTCACACTGAACCCTGTGGATTTGTTGAGAGATGTTCTTTCTGTGCTTTGTTCACGTCACTTAATTTTATTAAAGCAAAGGCCAAGCATGTCCTGAAATTCTTTTAACAATATTGTTTGCTCTCCTAGTACCTATTTGCTCATTGCTGCCAGTTTGACAATGTGTGAACCTGAGGCAGAGCTTGACTATGTGGGAATTGGTGATTTGTGCCTGCATTTGCCTCTTCTTAGAGAAATTTCAGGTTTGTTTTTATTTTTTCTATTAACATTTATCAGACATGGGTTTTATTTGAAAAGGAAGAGGAAAAAAAGCTTAAAGTATGGATTTATGTAGGCCTGTAAAAATGTGTTGCTTTGTCAGCTTATGCTATTAAAAATATACCATATGTAGGAAATAACCTGTTGATCTTCATGTAAGATGCTCTTACATTCATTTAATAAATGCCAAAGCTTATTTGAAGCATTGGAAATGTGTGTAAAGGGTGAGGTAAAGAGCGATTGGGCACAAGTCAATTTGAGCCATCATCCCCAAACAAATCTTGTGACACAAATCACTTAGCTAAGTTTGCTTTTATGTGTTTGCTTGTTTGGATTTGTCTCTGGGAACTGATTTATTTGTGCTGTGTCTTGGATCAAGGGGACAGCAAAGCATTTGTGATGGCTGATATTAAAAACTAGTGTGCAGACTTACCTACATAAGTTATTTCTACAAAATTTAAATTGATTTATTCCACCTTGTCCCAGGCTGGGAGAAAACCAGCTGCTTACTTGGAGTCAACACTGGTTGTCCTCAGAGCTGACATTCCAGCTCTGCCTGTGTTGATGTAGTCATTTGTGAGCACAACTTGCTTAAAAATGATTCAGCATCACTAATAGGGGATACTTTTTGCACTGTATTAAAAATTCTCGGAATGCGTTGGGAAACTGGAGTCATTCAGTGGCTCTGAACTTCATTAAGTGTAGAAGTATTTAAAGAAAGTGATTTAAGGTTTGTCACTGGCTTAGGGCTACTGGGAGCTCTCTGATCTATGTCATTATTAATGACCATATGTAAAGAAGGCTTTAATTTTCTAGGGAAGCATCTTCATCCTTTGAGTCAGTTTTCAGATGCAGCTGGTGAAGGCAACCTGGTCTGAATGGAGCACTGGCCTTGCTTTGAGCAGGAGGCTGGGCTCTAGCAGCTCCTTCCAGCCTGAAGGGTTCTGGCTTTTGGTTTATTTTCTTTTTCTTTAAAAGGTGTTTGTACCACACAGCCACTGTCAGCTGTAATGGGATTGCCTTGCTGATACTGCCAGCAGTTAAGCCAGAGGGGTAAATAAATCTTTGCTTGTAAGTAATTTAAAAAAAAAAAAATTTTTTTTTGCTTATCTTTACAGCATTTCAGTTGGATAAATGCAGAACATGTAGGATTTTCTTTGCATCTTCTTTTCTGGCTGCTGCAGAATCTTTGTTTAAAGAGGTAGAGTAGGGCAAGTTATTATGACCTTCCTCTAAACTGCAGGGTAAGTTCTCAGCTTTCCAGGAGCTGGGTTTTTCTGTGGACTCTAATGATTCTGTACTTGAATGCAGCAGATAAACTGTGTTCTAGGGAAACTTGTCATAAATGTACAATATATTGAAATTACCCATGAATTATTGAGTTGGAAAAAATCTATAAACATAGGAAATATTAGAGGTGATAAAGAAGAGAAGGAAAAACTCTTTTATCCAAACTACTTTTAACAGAATGCAGTATATGCATTTATTTGGTAAGATTTTTAACAAGGAGTTAAATTACAGATTTTTCTATAGGAATGTTTATGCACATACTTGAGTAAGGTGATATGGGAAAAATACATGCCTGGTAATGAATCCAGGATTTCAGGGCTGCTTGTTCACACACCAGCTTGCTTTTGCAAGAGGTAGTGGAGTGGGCATTCCTTTATGTGTGTGGACTTGTGTCACAGAGGGGCCTGTTACTCCCTGGTGGTAACTGAGATTTAGAGAGTCATCCCACTCTGGACCCAACAGGACAAATCAGGCTTTCAGCTGGAAGCTTTGAAGTGGAAGCAGAAGAAGAGATTTTTAATGAAGTTGAAGGGGAATAAGTGATTAATATCGTGTGCTTCACTAGGTGCTATATCACTGGAATTTTTTTTCTTGAAATTAAATCCTTGATCAAACCATTCTGCTGTCTTCTTATTGGTTGAGTGAAAGGGTTCCCCTTTTGTTCAAGTACTGTCATAATTTTTATGTAGTTGATGTGGAGTAGGTGGCTTGAAGTACCTTTTTCATGGAAATCTGATTTTCCTCCTTTCAATTAATTGATTTTTTTTTTCTTTTCTGGTAAAGCAATGCTTGAACATACTATGAAAAAGGGACAAATTAATTAATTCTTCATTATTTTTTACTTCTAGGTGAAGTAATATTGAGAAAGGCAATGATAAATGGAATAGAGATAAATCAAAGTTTGCAGGAGTAAGGACACAAAGGAAACTCACTGAGTGGTCACCTGTGCAAAATCAGTCAGCAACTATAGCATCAGTTCTTAGAAATTTTGGCAAATACCTGAATATCACAGCATGTGTTTAGTTATTTATGTAAAGGCACCTGAATTGCAAAATCATGAGTTTCTTAATTTAAAACCCAGTAAATTGAAAGTTCATTTAATAGAACTTACACCATGAGTCAGGGGAAGTTAAAAGGGAAATGTCAGGACAGTGGTGTATTCTGGCATCATGTGCTGATTGTTTGGTCATGTGCATCAATAGTTATCTACCCTAATGATAACTTTGGTTTTCTAAATCAAGATTAGATAGAAATTTGGAGTCACTGTGGTATCTCAGGTGGTTTCCTGAGAATTATTTTGGCATCCCTTCCTGGTTTTTGGTAAAATACAAGACTAGATTTAACTGCTTGCTGGCTTGTGTTGGAAGCTTATGGTTTAGCTCCTTAGTTTATTTACTAAAAAGTGATGATCTCTGAATATGCACATATTGCATAGATTCTGCAGCCAGTGGCCCTGTGCCAGCTGGGGTGGGCAGAGCTGGAACTGAGCCACTGCTAAACACCTCTGCAGTCACAATCATCTGTGCCATGGGAAGCTGCTGTGCAGTGAGCACAGGGGGTTGTCTGCAGGAGTAACACAGAATTTGGATTGGATTTAAATTTTTTTTTTGAGAAGATAGATGGGAATAGGAGGGTTAATTGCAGTAGAGGCTGGGTCTGTTGGGATGTGGAGCTGCAATACTTAGAGTTGAAATAAGCCCTGTAGTGTTTGGGTGCTGCCAGCCTTACACCAAGGTGCAGGCTCATGGCCAGAGCTGTTGTAAAAGCAGTTGTAGCAGCTTTTGTAAGCAGGTCCTGGAGGTCACTGAAGTGCAGTCTGGGACCTGTAAGCCCTCATTACTGACCATGTGTGGGAGTAGGACCTGCTGGATCATGGAGAGCCTCCTGCAGTGGATAAGCTGCAAACCATGGAATTGATGATACTGCATGGAAATGCACTGGTGTTACTGGGAGCTTTTTTTATATGCAGATGGTGTTTGAAGATCTGGGAACTCTGAGCTTGTCATGTGTTTCTTTAGCACACTTTAGCCAACTTTCAGCCATTTATGTTGGTAGCCTGCTGAAATAAATGTCTTTTTGATGATGTTATTCTCTTAAAGGGATCAATTGATTAAAGTGTTTGTTAAAAGTTCACTGGTCAGCAACACTTAGAAATCCAGTCTTCTTTTGATGGGACTTTAAATAGTAGAGCAACTGTGTACTTGCATCTATCTTTTTGAAAGGGGAAAAAGAAGCTTCCATATTTTCCCAGCAATACTTTAAAAATACCTATTGTTGCCTATGGAGCTTTTTCTAAGTGTATATTTTCATGTGAGAATTTTGCATTTCCTTTGCAGTGACAATTTACAGTGGAAAAGCATGTTTATTTTTGGCAATCTTCTCAAAAGAACCCAGATTAAGATCTTTGACCCACAGCTGTTGTAAATGCAAGTCTTTTTGTTCTAAAGCCTCGAGGAGTTGTTCCCTTTTTGTGTTAATTGATTAAAATGTGTGCTGGGTTGGCCCAAGTTCCTCTTGGTAATTAGGTAAAATGAAGCCCCAGAATAGATAGAAAAATCAACACTACAGCTTCCTTTTCGGAAGAGTTGGTTATTATTTTGATGGACTCTTTTTCCTGCTGTGGGCAGATTATATATATACATATATATATATATATATATACACACACATATATATACACACACATATATAAATATATATATGTATGTATTTGTGTGTTTTAGCTTCGAGACCCCTTAGACTGCCACTGCACTTCACCAGGTCTGTCTCAATGTTACAGAACAGATGGTTAATTCAAAACCAAGAGTATTAAAGCTGAGTAGCTAAATCTGATCTCCTAAAAACGAGGTTGCCAAAACAAGCTGCTGTATTTGATGTAGCTGCTGAATTGGCCTTTTATTTGCTACAAAGGCAAACCTGAGTCAAATGCCTAAATGCAAAGAGGTTGGTCATTTCCAAATTTTTTCAGCTTTCAGTTTGTCTCTGAGCCTGTAACTTGAAGCAGGAAGTTGCTTACATATTGTAGGGGTTCTGGAAGAGAAAAAGGCTCGTTTCAAATCCATTGTTTTTTCTGGGCTTATCACCGTGGTCCTGGGTTTTTGAAGTAACAAAGACAAATTGCAGCAGTAGAATGAGGCTGGTGCCTGTTTTTCACGTGCTGTGATTTGCTGTTTTCTCCTATTTAGGTGGTCAGTGAAATGAGAAGAAAAGGGAAAATTGTTAGAAGAAATGATTACTGTGTTTACAGGCAAATTCTTTCTCTGGTTGTCAGCAAATAGGATAGATAATTTGAGACGGGTGTTGTGCTAGAGGAAACCTTTAGATGTTGAAACCAACCTGCACAGCACAGATCCTGGTTATCTCTGGACAGGCCTAATAAATATGTACTGATACAAAAGGGATTAAGGCATTTATTTCCTGCATTTACCCTGATGGGATTATTTCCTAGGGATGCCATTTCACACCAACATACTTTCCTCTTTTCAAATGAAACATGAGTAGGCTGATGCTCTTTATCTCAGTTCTTGGGGGTTTAAATACTTACAATTCTTATGTGAGCGGCTGAAAGTCATAGTCACTTTTCAGGAATCTCTGACCTTGCAATCCATTTTCCTGTGGTGGATTCATCTTAAAGAGAATGCTGTATGTGACTTTTGGGGGGTTATTTTTCACTTATATGATGCTGTAAGATGAGCTCTTACATTTTTAGGACTACTTTATCTTGAGTGATAAGGCATGGCATCAAGGTAGTGTGATCATTGTATAAAAGTTGGAGACAGCAGCCAAGTTACTTGTGTATGCTTCTGCCTTGATAAATGCCCTAAAGTTAAAAAAAAAAATCAATCAGGCTTCCCAATCTTTATTTACTTTTGCTGCTTCTTTTGATGTTTAACTCTAGGAAAGTTGTCGGGCAAATGGGTACAAACTGAATCCTTCCTTCTCTTTGATTTGCACCACAAGTTTTGTGGGTAGAATTGCACTTGCTGCATAAGTATCTGAAATCTTGTATTTTCTTGGGGTAGGCCACTTTTTACCATAGAGAGGATATTGCTTTACTTGCTTGCATATTTAAATGCTAGGGAAAATCTTGATTTCCATGGGACTTCTGGGCTTTTCTTAAAATAATGAGTTCATTTAGGTCCTTTTAAAATTCTGCTTCTTCTCATTGGCCTGGACCTTTTTATTTCAGGGATTTTGCCATCTCTGTTGATGCCATCAGCCACATCCTCAGGCTTCTGGAGGTGATGGTCTTAAGAGGGGTGTTAATTTGAAATCTGCTGATCTGTGGTTTGGGCATGGGATAGGTGTTCACATCTCAACTTGAAATGTCCTCTTCAAACATGGTAGAAGTAGTGCAGGAAGCAGAGAAGCCTTGGCAAAGCTTGGAGAAAGCACCACATTAGGGAAGAAGTTGGCAGAGGCACTGAAGTGTCTGAGAGCAGATGGAGTGTTGTCATCAGCTGCAAAATCAATGTAAATACTTCCAGAAAATTACTCTTCCTCTGCTCTTGCCAAACAGAAGGAACAGGAGCCATAAAAACCATTGGCAAATTGTTTTAGCTGCTAGTGAGCACACTTGCAGTTGGAATTCTCTCTTGCAGCCCTAGGCAGCCACTGCTGCAGGAGTGTTGCATTAGTGGTGATGAAATATCCTTTTTTTTTTTGTTCTTGCCTGAAGATTTACAGTTGGAAAATCCCACAGTTCTGTGCAGTTCTGTTGGGTCATATCAAGAAAAAAAATGAGAATTTTGTTACTGATTGTGCTGTATGGCACAACTTCCGTGTTCTGGGTGGTTCAGCAAGGGGCTGTAAAGCAGCTCTTTCATGTGTATTAGCATCACGTAACTGGGAGCCCAGTCCTCCCAGATGGACAGTTTTGGGATACTGTTGTGTTTATAAATGTGTCTGGCTGGCTGCTGCTGAATTGATGGCTTTGGTGCCTGGTTTAGAAGGGGCTGGCAACCTCTAAATGAAAATGGGGAGCCACAAGGCAGGGTGAGTTACTGGATCACAAATGTGTGTGGCATTTGTGCCTCTCTCGACCCCTTATTACCCAGGAAAATGAACGCTGGAATAGAGCATGGAAGATGGAGAGCATTGGGTTTTAAATTCTGAAATCCCTATTTGTACTGATCCAAATTCCATTTCCATGGAAACTGGAAGTTTAGTACTCTCACTTGTCAACTTCAGCTTCTGGCTGGCTTTTGGGAGACTAAAATTGTTCACTTGCACTAAACCTTCCAGAACTGAGAGTCATGTCAGGACATTAGCACCACGTATTTCGTGGAGACTGAAAAATTAGAACTATAATTACTTCATGCAATTATTTTCTCAGAGATGATGAACTTCAGTTACTTACAGATAAGAAATCTGAATATTCAGAGCCTGTGCCATGTTATCAAATAGTGGAATTGTCATGTGCATGATGTCTAAGATCATAGTTTCTAGTGGGGTTGGTTTCTTCATTGCTGGTGTGGTTTTGCAGGTGCTGAAGCGAGCCCAATTTATTTAATTAGCTGACTGCAGTAGTGCAGGTGTCCTCCCTTGCTGTGCACACACCATCTGCAGCAACAACTTTACCCCTCAAGACATCATCAATCCACACATCCCTGGGGCTCATCATGAAGAGTTTCAGAGTTCTGGTGCTGCCCTTGCCAGCAGAACAGCGCTGCCAGGCCAGATCTGCCTGGAGTGTGGGCAGACAGAAGGCCTGGGAGGGAAGCAGTGCAAGCTGAACTTTCTGGGAAATGCCCTGAAGGAGCTGATGGCTCTTCCTGCCTCTGAGTGGAATGGAACTGGCAAGATTGTGGCGACTCTAAAGACTGTACCACTATGAGGTGGAGCTGAGAGCAGAAGCCTGGAGTCCTTTGGTCAGTCAGTAAGTGTGGGAAGGTAACTTTTTCTTCTCTTGAAGCTTGGCTGGTGAAGTGAAACTCTTGCTAATGATTTAGACATACTTTTATCAGTGTTCTGCTTTCACTTAGAGCTGCTTTGGGAGCATTATAATCACTGCAACTGCTGTTTGAAAGCAAGTATTCTTTATGGATTGGCGTTTCTGTAACTTTAATGTGCAAGAATGTGCCACAGTAACAGTATATTGAGTGTGAGGGAAGCAGTGTGTGTTAGAGACTTGTAACCTGAAATTTTTTCACTT
Source organism: Agelaius tricolor (assembly GCF_023055355.1). Taxonomy (NCBI): domain Eukaryota; kingdom Metazoa; phylum Chordata; class Aves; order Passeriformes; family Icteridae; genus Agelaius; species Agelaius tricolor. The sequence continues at coordinate 13,582,944 of NW_027269263.1, forward strand.
TTTTCTTGGTGTAAATAGTAGTGTAGTAGTGCCTTTGTGGGCTATTAACTCTGTAAGTTTGGGTTCCAATCCTGCATGTAGCTTCACCAGAAACACTGATGCCAGCTTTCAACAGGTGCATTAAACTCCAAATTCTCTTCTCTGAGTCTTTAAATATTAACCTGACAGTCAGGGCAGGTGGCCTTCCCCATAGGTGCTGCATTGTGAGCACAACTGGCTGTCCTGGATGTGTTTGAACAAAAACATTGAAGGAGAGAGCTCATCTCACTTCTTTTGTGCAGTAATAAGGCAGTTTGAAAGAAGATAATCTTTTTGGTAGGTAAATAGGGCCACTTTTAAACAAAATTAAAAAAAAAAAAAACCCTAAGCTTTCAGCTTTGTGAATAAGTTACAGCAAGGTGCCATTTTGATTTTGAAAAATGAGTAAGGTGGTTCTGAAGCAGTGCCTGACATCTTGGAAGAGACATCTTCCAAACACTTAAGGAAAAAATTGTTTACAGTTAAGGACTTAGTTGTAATTTTGTGCATTTTAAGGTTTCTTTTATCTGGCAGAAGTATGAAAAGAGAGGATCATTTGATTTGCACATACTCTTCTGTCATGAGCTGGAGTTTGCTGGAGATCCATCTTCCTGCCTGGATTTTTTTTAATTCCAGGTGCTTTTTTAGGTGCAGTATGGTAGGCTTGTTTAAGGGGAGGAACACATAGCACCACTGCTCTGATGGCCTTGTCTGTCTTCAGGTAGAAAGTTCCAGGTTCTTCCTAAAATGTGGGCAACTCTTCCCTGCTGTGATGGTTGGAATTTGATTGGAATTTGCCAGTATGAACCAGGAGCTGGGAGAAAGAGACTTGGATTTTTTCTTACAGCACAAATACAGGTTTATGAGAGAAACAGCCAGAAATTAGCATAATTAAATAATTCTGATGCTACCTGTAAAGCCAAGAAATTTTATTTGTTTGTATTAGAAAATTTGCCTTATGTTTGAAAGGTGTTGCCATAATGATAATTTGGCAAAGGCTTCTGTTCTCTGTTCCAGCAATCAGTAAGTCTAAAAGCTAAAGACAAGTTCTAAAAAGGTACATGTGCAAGGTAACAAACCTTTACTTAGGGAGAACATTCCCAAACTACTTGCAGCTAAATGCAGGAGCATAGAGTAATCCAATGGAGCTTCTAATCGTCTTTGAAATGTTACTCTAGGAGGTGCTTTAACATGCAAAAATTCTTTTGTTGTGCTGATGTTTCTGATCTTGTACATGAATTTAAATGGAGAAATATGAAAATCTGAATGAAGCATCAGCACAGCTTCTCTTCCTGTGTCATGGGTGTTATTTAAAGGATCAACACAGGATATCTGTATGCCCAGCTGGGCAATTATTCAGCTGCTTGTTTCCTGCCTGGTGTCAGTTCTCCTATGATTACTTGACTTCTCACCACTTATGTAGGTCACAGATTTCAAGAAAAAAAAATAAAAATCAGTAATAATGGAAAAGATGAGTATTAGTGCAGGAAAGCCTTGTGTAAGGAAGTGTGTCATTACTGTCTAACTCAAAATCCTGTGAGATTTCATTTTTTTCACAAGTGAGAGTTATCTTGTTCTCATTGAAAATGGTTTTCTGTCCATGCTGTTTAATGCAGTTAGAAGATAACAGATTATGCTTACCATGGATTTTGTTACCTAGGCTCTGTTCAGTATATGCAGAAAGCCATGATGCAGGGAAATAACTTCAGAAATACAGAAAGGCTGAAATCTTGTCCACCTTCATGTAATATGTGTGGATAATAGACATAAAAATAATCACATATAAACAAATAAAGTCTGTTTTCTGGTGGTAATAGTCCATTGTTGATGGCTGCAAGAAGCTCCTTGTCCCACCCAGAATCTTAGAGCTGAGATTCTCATTCACGTCATTCTTGGACGCAGTTTGCTCACCAATAGTCACTCTCCTTCCATTATACTCCTTATTTTTAGAAGGCTCAAGGAGTTATGTTGTAATTGAATTACTGTAAAGAGTGTTCTGATCCATTATCTAGCACACACTCAGTCCTGGTCAAGTGGCTTTTAATGGCATTAAAAAATAACCTCATCAGTACTCAGAATATACGTGTTTTCCCCAGAATCCTTGTTTGAGGATGGAAAAAAACCAGCAGCATGTCATAGTCTTGTGTTGTAACACAGCTGAGTGAAAAGGGAATCACTCGGGATGCTCTGGGTCACAGACATTTGGCCATTCTATCCATAAAGCAGGTATGGGCTTGTACTTGAGTGTGACTGATTTTACTTTGCGTAAGGGTTTCATGTACTGTGCTGTGAGCAGCAGACAAAACCACCTCTCTCCTGCCTCTCCAACCCACGGGGATGGGTGGTAGGGGCAGATGTGCTGTTAGATTTGCTTCTGGAAGAGAATGGTGACTTCTAACTCTGGCCTTGGAGGAGATGAGGAGCTCCCCTTGCTGATGACAGCAACACCTTGGGTTAAAAAACTGGTTTTGCCTTGTGACTTAGCTCTAAATCTTACCTTTCTAGGGTTTATGTAGATCGTAAATCATGCTGTAAAAATAGCTTTTGGCCTTTCAACTAATATGCATAAGAAGTCAATTCTGAAGTCCTTAGAATAGTAATTATGGTTGGTTTATGTGCATGTCTTAAACTGATGGTTTTCCCCTGCACCCCTTTATGACAGTGTACACTGTGCATAGTTCCAGGTTAATTTTAGCAGTGTGTATTTAATTAATGTGGCTGGCTGAACAGAATCAGCCTCTATGCTCCAAATGATAATTCCTTTTGGAGTCTAAACAGCTATTTGAGATATTGTGTCCTGCTTTGATTTTAACGTGAAACATTCTTAGAGCTTAACAGTGGTGTCAAGCCATTGCTTAGTCTGTTGTTTTCCTTCATATGGTGTGTAAAAATGGGATTTTCCCTTCCCTTCTGTTGTAACTTGCCTTTTGGAGTGCTTGGTGTCTGCTTTCACACAGTGCAGCAGTGCTGGTTCTGTACTTGGATATGCATCTGTTGTAGCACTGAACTGGATTGCACGTGGGTTATTTCTTCCTGCTGCAAATAGAGATGAAAGATTTGAGCTTCCCCTTCCTGCAGCGATAACAGCTAAAATAGTCTGAATGATGGTGAACAGATTTTAGGAAGGAATTGTTCCCTGTCAGGGTAGGGACGCTCTGGCACAGGCTGCCCAGGATGCCATGGCTGCCCCATCCCAGGAAATGTCCAAGACCAGGTTGGACAGGGATTGGAGCAACCTGGGGTAGTGGAATGGATTGGAACAAGATGATTTTTGGGGTCCTTTCCAAGCCAAGCCACTGTAATTACTTGATGCAGTGTACCACAGGCACTCCACTCATGTTTTTCAGGTTTTCAGGTTGATTTTGGGTGAGGCTTTTTGTAGCTGTGCATTATTGCTGTGACTTGAGATCACCACCTGTTCTGCTTTATGCTTATGAGGATCTTTCTGAACTCTCCATTTAGTCCAATTTTTGCTTCTTTTTGGATTAAAAAAATGCACAAGAGGTTTATTTACCAAATACACAGCTTTGTTTTGATGAATGAACTTCCAGTTCAAAATAGTGCAATGAAAGCAATTTGTGTGGGGAAGTCATGGTCTGGATGTGTTTTACCCTTCAGGTTTCACTGTGGGGCTTCCATCTACACCTCAGGCTTCATCTGTGGCAAAGCTGCTGCTGTGGGCAAGGGCTTTTCTCGGACATAGGGTGCTGCAATGTTCAATATTATTACATTAAAATTATATTTTTGTGTCAGCTATGCAATAATGTCCAGTGTATGAGGCACTCTTATGGTCAAGTGACAGGAGTCTTGCCTGTACTGCATTAGTCAAGTAATGTAAACCAATTTGATCTAATGTTGGGTAGGAAACAAGCTTGAAATGGAATAACTTTTTAGTTGGATTGCTACCAGCTTGCTACACTGGCAGAAATGAAATTATTTGTCTGTTAATGGCAAACTGTCAAGAAAATGCTGATTCTGATTTTAATGTGTTTCCAAAACTTATTTATTAAGAATTGCATAACAGCATACTGGGATGTTAACATTGCTGCTTTGGTGGCTTTGATGGCTTCACTCTATAAACTGATTTTTAATTTTTTTTTAAATTGTGTTTCCAAGAATGAAACATAAAGAATATGGGGTTTGTGTTTATATGGTGGGGTTTTTTTATTGTGAATATGATAGCTTGGTGAAATGTCTTATGTATATGCACTCTTTTATTATAATGAGTTCTTTTGGAGGTGACTGAACCAATGTTTTTTGTCCTATCTTATATCCATCTTAAAAATTTTTTGTATAGCAAAGAAATAATTTCATGGTGCTGCCAGGTCACTTTTAGTAAAATCTAGTAAATTGTTCTCACATGGGATATTATGTCCTATGCAAAGTATGTGCTTTTCTATATCAAATGAATCTCAAGGACAAGAAGGACAAAAATGACTGGAATAAATAGTAGAAAAATAAGATTTCTATTTTCAAATAATAATCATAAAAAAAGTCCTTTCTAAAATGTAACTGAGAAAAATGAACAACAGGAGTGTCTGGTTGTATTAATGTTGGTGGAGTTTGATAATTTTGTTCCTCAGCTACACATCAAATATAGATAACTCTTGTTACTCCTAATCCTCATCACTGTTGGACATGGCTTTAAAAAATTTAGCTTCCTCCTCTGAAGATCTGGGCTAATTAAACTTTCATTCATCTTCTGAAACAAAAAAAGTAGTGTTTCACTTTGCTCTTGGCTTCTGCAGAGAAGGTACCACAAGCATTGGTGCATCCAGTGCCTGGGAATGTGGCACTCCTGGGCTGTTTTGCTGAACATCTGGATTTCCAAGGCCTCTCTGCATCACTTGCAACGTTGTTCCAGGTTGTATAATGCTTTTTTCTCCTGATGAACTCCTGCTCTGGCCGTTAGTAGCTCTCCCATTTTCCTGGTGAATGAATGCCTGAAGAACAATTTCTACCACCAGCACAGTGGGGTGTGGAGATCTTAATTCCTTAAAGCAGCACATTCTCCTCGTGATGTGTCAAATCTTTTTAAGGTTTGGTTCATGGTGTGGCTGTGTTTTGGATTTGGTTTTTTTGTGTGTGGGTCAGCTATTAGATTTTTCTCTCAGTTCTAGCAGGCTGTTACTTGTGGTCAGGGAAGGCTTGCTCCTGAAAATGCTGATAGGAGGCTGAGATAAGCAGCGAGTGAGTCATGTTTGATTCCTGTGTAGCACAGTGGTGGAAGTCTTGTGTTGTTTTGTTTCGTGTTGGTTTTCCCCCTTGTGTCTGGGGGCCTCCCATGGATGTTGGAAAAATCTAAAACCTGATGGAATGCTTTGTAGTCCTTTTGCCAGAATTACTAACTTTCATGTTAGTCATGTACTTGCAGAATCATTTTAAAACAGCTTACCTGGCCTCTACATCTCTTCTTTTCCTTGGTGCCTCACAGACCTGGACTAACACAAAGAACAAGGAGCTACAGTGTTCCTGGAGGAAATTTGGCAAAGGAAAGTAGTACTAACCCAAAACTGGTAGATTTTGGGAGCAAAAGAGATCTTTCTGGTGAGAAGTTAAAAGTGCTTCTGCCTGGGACTGTCACCCCATTGGTCTGTGTTTTCTTTAGCACAGAGCATCCACCTGGCAAGTCAAGGTTAGGCCCTCATAACCAATTTGTAGAATGTCGTTTTGTTTATACAACTCCAGAAGTTACCTAAGCAGCAGTTTAGTTGGAAACTCTGATATTAGAAATATGGAAGAGAAAGAAGTCTCAACATAGGGAGTTGGTGCTGTGGCAGAGAACTAGTCTACAGTATAGAGTGATTTATCTGTAATCCATCAGGTGAAAAATGAATTATTTTTTGAGCTTCTGTCAGCAAACAGGATTCTCAATCACTGCAGCTGAATTTAATATTGTGTGCAACTGGTGTATTATGTTATAAAGGGTGCTGTAGGTTGATGCTTTTTATGAAGCTGAATAAAATTTTCATTGCAATAGATGTCTCTTCCAGCTGAAGAGATTGCCTGAACTCAGATGTTGTCCAGTGATTATAAACAGCAGTGTCTAGTAAAAATGCTTGAATGTGCCTTTTAACTCAAAAAATTAAGATGTTGCTAATGTACTGAGAAATTGCCCCTATTCTCACCATGAAGTGGGATTTGCACTTAGTGTTTGGCTAATCTTAGAAACTATGTAAACGTCCTTTAAAGCTTTTGATCGTTTTAATGCATAACTATGCTAAGTCAACTGAGTTGGTGTGTTCTTAACATAATACTTAAGGATTATTATTAATAACTGAGTGTTCTTTGTGTTTTGTTCCACAAAGCATTAACTTCAAGAGTAAGCTGTGCAGATTGCACTTGATGGTGGAACAACAAAGCACACAACAGAAGGAATACAAATGCAGACCTTCTGGTGATACTTGTTTCTGCCCAGTGGAATTTTAGAAGCCTGTATTGCATTTCCATGAGGAAATATTTGCCTGCTTAAGGGCATCTTTGAGGCATGTTGAGGTAATTGCTGTTTTGTGCTGGTTTCTTTGGAGGTGGAATTGTCTTGTGTCCTTATAGGAATTAGCAAAGGGATGAACGAGCCAAGCAAATTCCTGGTCTGTATGTGTCTTGAGTAAATACAGAAAACTTAGTGAGGATTTTCTTATTCAGCTCCCAGCTATCCTGTCATGGGATAAGTACTCCCAAAATCTGAGCTTTTTGTTCTGGCGGTTTCATCACTTGGTATCTTCTGAGCCTTTCACTAAGTGGTAGGAAACATAAAGGAGAAAACCCGTTGTTTTCCTGAAATAATTTTGAGAGGTAGTGCTGTCCTGTGGGTTTGTGATGGAGTTTGGTCGCTATGCAAGTCTTGTGCTCTCAGTTTGGTTGTTTCTGTGTCTCAGCTCTCTGTTGTTGTTGTGTACCCACCTGCTGTTTGGATGTGGTAGCAAGAGAGTATTTTTAAATGAGTCAGCATTAGACGTTTTGTAGAAAAAAGCTGTGCATCTCTTAGCCTCCAAAAACCTTTTAACATTGTTAGTCTTTGTCATTTTCAAAGAAGGTTAAAACATTCTGTTCAGCCTCTTTGTTACATTTGCAGTTTCAAAAGCTGTTTCATTGATTGTGTTAGTTTCAGGCAATATTTACACTTTGGTATTGACTGTTTTCTAAGTTTTGTGTGTTGGTGGATTCCATTTGCCCCCAGGAAAGAAGATATCCTAACTAAGGCTTTATTTAGCTGTTTCTTGGTTTTCATTGAAATTCTGGAAACTGAAAGTGTGAGAGCTCATCAGAATTTGTGTAATTTGGATGGGATCTGAGTCAATGTTAACTAAAATCATCTCCAAATCCCAGCACAGGAAGAACAGGGAGCTGCTGGAGAGAGTGCAGAGGAGAGGCACCAAGGGGATCAGAGGGATGGAGCAGCTCTGCTGGGAGGAAAGGCTGAGGGAATTGGGATTGTTCAGCCTGGAGAAGAGAAGGCTTTGGGGTGACCTCATTGTGGCCTTGCAGTGCCTGAAGGGAACCCACAGGAAAGATGGAGAGAGACTCTTGACAAGGGCCTGGAGTGACAGGACATGGGGGAATGGCTTCACACTGATAGAGAGGAGGCTTAGATTGGCTATGAGGACAAAATTGTTCCCTGTGAGGGTGGTGATGCCCTGGCACAGGTTGCCCAGAGCAGCTGTGGCTGCCCCTGGATCCCTGGCAGTGTCCAAGGCCAGGCTGGATGGGGCTATGAGCCAGCTGGGATAGTGGAAGGTGTCCCTGCCCGTGGCACGGGCCTGGGACAGGATGATCTTTAGGGTTCTTCCCATTCCAGGGCATTCTGTGATTCTGTGAATTAGATTTGTAATGCCTTGAAACAAAATGTTTGCAGTTTTGCAAACAATTGTGTTTGGGGAGGAGGAGAACTTACCAAACTGTGTTTAGATGTGATTGAAAGAAGAGCTTTGATAAAACACATGGAATAAAATGGCAAAGTCATCAAAAGAACCAGATTTAGTGTTGTGTATCAGCAGATCAGGACAGCCGGTTTTTTTGGCCACTTGGCTTCAGGTCTGCCTTGACTGGGCAGGACTCTGAAAGGTATCAGTAGATCTTTACAACGTGTTGGTCTCGTGTGCTTGCAGCTCTCTGGCTTTGAACTGCAGTTGGACCTCCCACATGTCAGAGTGCATGGGACCTTTTCAAAGGGAATTTGGGGGTTTGCTGGCCACTGCTCTAAATCAGGAGAGAGACACTTCCACAGAAGTCTGAAAACAGGACCAGCACAATAGGCTTTATTGCTGCTTTTCTCTATCTTGATTATTTTCCTGTTTATTTCTGGTAATGGCAGCAGGATCTCAGTCCTGCTTTTGAACTCTGAAGAAATCTTTCCATTTTGTCTGGCTTATGTTGAACACTCAGTTTTAGGTAATGAGTCTGACAGTCCCCTACCAAAACTAAGCAAACAAAAAAAGTAAATAAGTAACTGGTTGTTAAATTGTAAGGAAGGGTCTTTGAATAAAAGTGTTGACTTCTGTCTTGGTCTGACTCTGGGCTTAATGTGAGGTCTTTATTAGTCAGGAAAATTTAAAAAGAAAGGATTCCCTGCTTTGAAGATCTTGTGAAGAGAAAGCTTTGTGTATATGAAGATTTTTCTCTCATTTCACTGTTCCAGTGCTTGGAGAGTCTGGCTATTTAGAATCATAGACTGGTTTAGGCTGGAAGAGAGTTTAAAGATCATCTTTGTCTAAACTCCCTGCCACAGGTAGGGATGCCACTAAGCTTTATACATTTATTTTCACTTTGCTTTACAAGGTATTTTTTAACCAGACTATTATCTTCTTTGTTGTTAAAAACCTTTTTTATGGTTGCTTTCCTTTTTTTATTTGAGCTAGTAGATTTGAGCAGTCATCTATTACAGTAGCTTTTCCTTGTCTCCCATTCCATGCCTTGCATGTCATCCCCAAAAATGCACCTTTTTCAGAGAATTCAAGTACTGACTGTTAGGGGTCGTGTTTGTATAAGAAAAATTGGTTTAAATGTTTACATTAAAATTAATTCTTTACATTTCCATTGGTCTGAGATGTGAGAAGGTGGATTTAACAGTGACAGCACCGGTCTTTGCCATAAGCTGAATGGTAGAACTGGACAGTAAAGTGTTGCTTTCTTCTTGATTATTAGTGACCTTGGAAGTGTTGAGTTGTGTTGCCAATGACAAAGATTAAGTTTAGTAGGAGATGAAGCAAGAACTTGTTGTGTACCTTTATGCTATCAAATAAATAAATAAATTTCAAAGACTTTAATGGCATCAATGGCATTTCCTGGTAGCTGATGAGTTGGCCCTTGTCTCTCCCAGGTGCTAATTAACAACCAGTAAGTGTCCAACTAGAGATTGTAATTAGTTCTGAAACTGCTGTGCCTTGATCACTTTCTGCAGGGTTTCTCCTAAGTCTCAAGAGAGACAAGTGCTGTGGCTTTACTTCCTGCTGTTTGGAAAGGAGGCAGTGGGTTGCAATAGAGAAATTAACTTTTCTCTCTCACGCATTTGCCTTGCACTTGCACCTGTGCAAGGTCCAAGTGTACCTGGAATTTGTTGCACAGAGGGTTGATTAAATTTCATTGGACAGAATGTGGTAAATCCAGCAAAAATCAGCTCCATGTTTGTCTTCCATTGACTCACGGGTAATTGCAAGGAAAGAAAAAGGAAGTTTGGCATCTCTTGACTATATAATGAAGTGAGAGATTAAAGCTCCACATGAAAAGAAATCTGTGGTTATATAATAGCAGTAGCTGCTGTAAGATGTGTATTTCTTTGGTTGGTAACTAAGAAATGGGGTATTAGAGTCCTGATAATATTTCCTCACACACTCAAGGAGGGGAACATGATGGCACAGGACAGGGACATTGGATGAAGGACTGATGGGGGGTACTCATCTTCCCCAAGGACAAATGTTTGTGGAGCAAGCTGGAAATCTGCAAGCTTTCAGGCCTGGCTTTGCTCTCTGCCCTCTGAGCCATGAAACATGTAACAGCTGCACACTTCAGTATTTTACCTCTTATTAGCCACTGTGTGTTTTCACTTAAAGACATTTGAAGTTCATTAGAGGGAAGCTATTTGCAGACACAATTTACCTGAAAGAAATTATTGCTTAACAAACTTACTGCATTATTCTTATACTGAAATTGAGTCACTTTGAGGGTGCTTCAACATAAACAAGAAAACTACATGTTGTTGTCCATTTTTCCATATTTCACATACATTCATGAGTTGCTTTCAAAACATCATCTCAAATAAAGATCTCTTAATGTATTGATGATAATATATCTCTTTGGCCCTTGAGCACTTTGCCTTGTGTACAAAAGCAGAACCAAGAGGTGGGCTTTTTATGGCTCTCATGAGTGAAAATTGTTTGTCTTGATGATGTCCTTTCCTTGTGGATGAGCACTGGCATGGCCAGGGAGGAATTCACAGGCTCTTTTTATCCTCTCAGCAGTGTAGTTTCATTGGCTCATGCATACTGCTGGACTCTTTGTGAGCTTCTGGCTCTTACAAATATGGATTTGATTGCTGACCCAGTTCACTCAGAACTGAGGGGTGCCACATGGGCCAGACAGAAATGGAGCAGGCAGAGAGAATGGTACAGTTCAGAATTCTGCTTTCAAGTGTCAGTGGAGCTGTGTGCTTTGGAAACAGGGAAAAGATGAGTTTGTGGAATCAGATGGAAGGCTGCAGCAGTGCACTGCCTGCAAGGTGGCAGTCACAAAAGACAGCACTGCAGGCCTCTGGAACAGGGGCTGGATTTCTCTGTCACCTGCCAGGTTTTGCTGCTGCTGAGAGCACTGTCTTGAATGCTTTGCTTTGTCCTGTGCAATTCTAAGAAGTCTGGAACCGGGGTTATTAGCAGTGGCTTGTGACTCCTTGCCAAGAAAAGGGTAATTGAAGTTAACCTTTAGACCTTCTGGAAAATCACTGGTTTGGGTGAGCGCTGTCTTGTATTGAAAGGGTTATTTGGAAATGCAGAGTGATGTTGAATGTTCTGCTGATGTTACAGATGAAACTGACTTGACACTGGATATTTTTGCTGGCTTGGGTTAATCCTAAATGGAACGAATTTGAATTTACAAATAGTGACTGTTTAATCCTGATTTCTTAATTATTTTATGCTCCTGATGTGGGGTCTGCAAACTAACCTACCTTGGTGCTCATACAAAACCAGGCTAAATCATCACAGAAAGAGATGCTGTGTAAACAACCCAGAGAAGCAGAACAGGGCTTGTACTTGCAAAGATAACAGCAGTCTTTCATTATTTTCAAAAATAGAGCAGGCCCTCAAGAATTGCCTATAAATTGATATGATGTGGAAATGGAAACTGTCTGGCAGTGCCTAGAAAGCGGAGCATTGTTTACTCAAGAATTGTGGTGGTGACTGTGAGCGAACTGGAGGGGCTGTTGGGTTCTGGCTGTACTGCAGACACAGGCTGCATGGTGAGCCACTGCTTTGCCACCAGTGCAGCCGTTCTGCTGGCAGGGACACCTGCTCAGCGGTCAAGGAATCGTAAACTCTTTCAATAGCTTGGGCTGGAAGGGACTTTAAAGCCCATCCTGTTATAATCCCCCTGCCATGGGCAGGGGCACCTTCCACTATCCGAGGTTTCTGAGCCCCATCCAGCCTGGCCTTGGATATTTCCAGGGATGGGGCAGCCACAGTTTCTCTGGAAAGGGAGATTTGGGTTTGTCTTTCATTAGTTCTACATTTCTACACAAATGGAAATAAACCAGAATCTTATTCCATTATTTTTTTCAGTTGCTGTCAAATATCCTCAAGGAGAGAAATGAAAACAAATGACATATCATTATACTTCTATTTTTGTGTGCTACTCCTTCTATGTTGCCTAAATACCTGGATGACTTGCCCAACTGTACTTTTTCAGAGATGTGCATGACAATGAAATACATGTTTGAACTTGAATTGTTCCTTTCAAATGCCTTTCTGTAGTTCTAACCACTAGGATTAATAACAAGAGCTAACCTCCAACCCAAACAGGTCAGTGGGTATGTGAATACCCAGGCCTAGTCCTGATTTCTGCTTAATGCTGCTTGACTGAATTACTCAGTCTCTTGCTGTTTTTCTTTAAATATGCTTTCTCATACATGCTTTTCTGAGAACCAGTGCAAAATGCTTAATCATAGGTAGGTATGGCAAGAGTTTGCTGTTTGAAGAATTAGTAGTCAAGTGTGAAATTGTGCAGGTAAGGCAGGAATGTAAAGTGAGGGAGCTGCTCTCCCTTTAAATCAAAGGGCAGACTTGGGTTTGACTGTGAGTGAAAAAGAAGTTTTCAACAACAAAGCAAATTATTGCCATGACTTTCTCTGTTGTTCTGTTGAATAATTACCTTGTGAAGTAAGCCTGACTGTGTGGAACCACAGCGGTGTGGCCAGGGCAGTGTTTTGGGAGGGAATCATCTGATCAGCAGCTTGTTGGAAGCATCCTGCTTCCAGGGCTGCTGAAGGAAGCAGAGGAAAGCATTCCTCCTGTCAGTGAGTGTGACATCTCAGTGCCTCCTGTGTTGAAAAAAAACAAAGTGGTGCTGCTGACAAGAAGAGAAGCTCCTGGTTTCTGTGCAATTCCCCCGATGTTTTCCAGGTGCAGCTTCACGAGGATGAGGGAGTGGGATGTGCAGGTGAGTCTGTGGGTGAGCTTTGATGGTTCTCTGCTGTATCAGCACCCCCTTTTCATCCTGGAGTAATGGTTCCATGGACTTTAATCACAGGGGTTGCAAAATAAAGTGTTCATTTGGAGGAAGAGAAAGCAACGTGCTCTACCTGTGGGTATTCTGCTCTGATGTCCTCTGAGTTCATGTGCCAGGGCTCTCTTGGCTGTGTTGTTTAAGCAAAAAGAAAATAAATCGCTTCAAGTATTTTTCTTCTTCTCTTTTCTCAACAACTGTAACTCTAAAGGCTCAGAAATACAGTAAATGAATTCAAACCTCTTGTTGCTGGAAAGCAGATCCCCTTCACGTACTTGCAAGGAGACAAATGACAGGCAGAGCTCTGGAGATCTCAGTCAAAACTTTGCTTTTACATCAAGCTGCTTCATAATTTTAATTTCACTCTTCTTGATTTATGTGTCAACACATTTTTTTGTAGCCCTTGCTTTTCAACACTACAGTAGAGCTTAAAGAACTAGAATGCAGTGTTGTGGGCAAATAAGGAGTAGCTCAGAGCTGAATTTGAAGATATGCGGTTTTTTCCTCTTCTTGAGAAGAGCTAAATAGCAGTAACAAAGAAGCACCTTCTTTTCTGGGATGTAAGTGGTGTTGCTCCTCCTAACCCATACAGGGTATGGGACTTAATGGTGCAGTAAAGTCTGGGCTGGACAAATCCTTTCTCAATTCTATTTGAGGTGTTAGGTTGCTCAGGGAAGAGAGGCAATAAATTTTTTTGATCTTATGACTGGCCACCTTTGACAGTCAAGTGAGGACATGAACAAGTGGCTTCAGTCAGTAAAGACATGAAGAGCTTGATGCTCTTTATATTCTGCAGATAATATATCTTGTTTTCAGTTTGGACCAGTTTTGTCCCTGTAGGTAAGAGCAGTAGCCAGGGCAGGGTGCTAAGATCCTGTTAATTTGGGAGCACATGCTGTTTATCAATAGGGTCAGAAAGGGCAGAAGAATGAACTGGCAGGAGGGAGAACTGCCTTTTCCTCCCCACTGGTGTGCCCTGGAGTTTTCTTGTCAGCATTACCTGTGTTCTGTTTTCAGACCTGATGCGAAGACACAGTCTTGCACCTGCAGAGCTTCATACCCCAGGCTTGTAAATGAGATCCAAGACAGGATGCTGCCTGCACTGACTGACTTGTGACAGGCACGCTCTCCTCTTGCTAGAAGCCAAACACCAATCCCAGGTTTATTTTTACATAGGTTATTATATAGCTGCTGAAGGATGACTTCTGATTAGCAGTGATGAGAAGATAATTGGGACCATCTGCCCCAGATGTGGTAAAAGGCCTCCCTGGCTGGCAGCACCTGATCCTCCTTACCACCCTGTCCAAAACAAACACACCTTTCATCACTACCTCAAGGCATCCACAAATCCCTCTGTACTTTGGATATGATGTTGTATCTTTCTAGGCTGTGGCCTCAAGGCTAATAATTCATAGTGGTGTAGGCTCCAAGTGATATCTGCAGTCTTTTAGAGTTGTCATTGCCTGGTAGGAACAGAAGCTAACATCTTGTATCTCCTATTACCCACAAGAACTGACTGAAATGTTCTGACCTTGTTAACATTACAGATGTGTCTCCTTGGAGATAATGATTCAAACTTTCTAAGCTCTGTAATTTTTTTCTTCTTTGTGGCTAATTGTTGCTTAATTCAACAAAGACAGAAAGGGATGTAATTTCAAAGATTTCCTGCTTTTAATCAAGAATACTGCTTTCCTGTATTTAAAAAAATTGCTAACACCACCCCCCCCCCAAAAAAAAAAAAAAAAAACAAAAACCAAAAAACCAACCCCTCTCCAAGTTTTGAAAAGTGAATATCCCACCTTTTAAAATGCACTTTCCCTGTAAGGTCTTTGTCAGTGTCGTAAGCTGCTTTGTGTTTCCTGAACTTCATTTAAACAGAGGGTTGTTTTTGCTCACATGAATTGTGGAACAGTTTTGGTCATCCAGTAAGCTGTAGACCAGCCGTGAAGAAAATAAAACATTATTTAAGGTAAAAAGATTTGTTACCATGCCAATCTTGTTTTCCTTCCATGTGAGTGGAAGGGTCACAGTTGCTTTAGAAATGTGTGACTGCAAGAGACCACCTGAGTTGTAGAGTTATTTCTTGTTCTTCCCAGTCCTCCTGCACTGAAGACTATTGACTAATGAAAGTTCAGTCAAAGAAGTTTTGGGAAAAGCCTGCATGGAACAGATCATCAAAACAGGAAGTTTGCATTTCCAGCAGTCCCTCAAGTGTATGTTTAGTTTGGTGAAAGAATGAGCCTGGTTAGGTTTGGGTTTATTGTTCTTCTCCCTTCTTTCAGAGGAGTGGGAGATCTTTCCACCTGCTGGAAAGGGAGTTTCCCACCTACAAGAAGTAGAAATCTTGTTTCTCTCTGTTTCCTCCCTCCCACGGAGTTCCCTGCGTGTGGGGAAGTCCTTTTTTTGTGGCATCTCCTAAGAGAAACTCTTCCTTTGAGCTACTTGTGGCATTTGCATGTGTGCATCTCCTCAGAGCCTTGTGGGAGTAGATTTATAATGCCTCTCTTATTTTACCTACTTCTGTTAATTATGTTTTCTTTGTAATTTTTGGTTTTTTGAGACCATATGCCAGCAGACCTAGGTAGCAATTTATGCTGTATCCCTGCTAAGATTCAACTAGGCTGGACTCCTTTCTTGTTGGTTTGACTGACTTCTCTCTATGCCTGTATCTCTTTGCATTTTATGTGAGGATCTCCTTCTACAAGTATGAACTGGAACTGGGGCTGTGGTGTGAGAACAAAGACCACTTTAGTATTTTCCTTGGGACTTTCATAAAATGAAATACATAAAACATCTCCATGAAAATGTCTGGATTGATGAGGGGAAGGGGGGGGGGGGAAAGCCTTTTCCTCCAGCAGTGGCTTGATTAATGGATTTATTGTTTGTACAGATTTTGTCAGGAAGCCATATGGCTTGAGGAAAACAAAGAGGAAGTGGCTGATGTTGGGAATCTGATTTAATAGGGGTCCCTAAGGACAGAATGTGGCTCTTATCCTTACTCCTTCCCACTCAGTTTGCAGAGTGGTCTGAGAGGAGCTTTAGGGTTTCAGTAGAGCTGCAGATAATGTGGCTCTGTTGGAGTGGAAGTGTCCAGTCCCTGCTGCTGGATCAGCATCACAGCCACTCCACTCTCAGGTTCAGAATCCACTCTTCTTATCTGTATAGTGTCCTGGGGTAATTAACAAACAGTGGTAATTGAAATCTTTACTATTTGTCTATTGGCAGTTGATGAGTTTGCAGTAGGTGAAGACAACTTTTAGCATCTCAAAGCTGAGTTTTCATAGTTTAAGGTGAGGTGATTATTTCTCTCTTCTCTATCTCTCCCTCCCTCAGCAAAATTCAAGCATCTGTCCCTCTGGATTAACTAATTTACCATCTGTATCTTAAAACCAGATTTATTTTCCTAATCTAACATGTGTAAGTGGGGGTTGGTAAGTAACTGGGGCTCAAGCACTGGTGATTTATCCTGATGTGTTGGGTTAGATGAATGTTCTGCATTTTCTATGACTGTTTGACTATGTGGTGAATAATCTGAGTAGAGAACTTAAAGGAATGTTCTCTAATAGAACTGCAATCAAATGCATTAAGGAGATTTAATACACATGTCTTCCTTCTGTTAAATTACAGCTTCTCAGCTGAGAGACATAAACTCACCAAAAATTATTCTGTTCATTTCAGAGCTAAAGGCTTATGTGAACTGTTAGTAAATGTTAGTGAGTCTGCAGAGTGGAAAGCACAAAACACCACAAAAACATACTGTGGCAAGCCAGAAGTTTAATTAATATCAGTTTGTGAATGAAAGCTGCATATTTGGTCAGTCATGGTGAAAATCATAATGTGCCTGAGACTTTTGGAGCTCCTGAATGTCCTGTTGTGGAGTTTTGGGCTACAATGAGAGATGCAATTACTTCTATAGAGCTTTGATGCGTGGTGTGCATGGCTTAGTATTTTACAGACCTCCCTTCTTTCCAGATCTTTAAGAGGTTTTTGCTGTTTTCGGAACTCTTATGATGTTCTTATGCTGGAACTGGTACTTATTACATCTTTCCATCAGACAGATAATAGGAGACAAACATTTTGTCTAGACAAAATTCAGTGTCTGACAAGGGTGGTAGAGGAGATGCTGAAATGCCAGTGGGAAGTTTTTCAGATTTAGAGCTGTTTTTCCATGCTGCACTCTATAAAGTTCCCATGTAGAGTTACACGTAATAGATAAGTTCCTTTAAAATATAACTCAGAAAATCTTTGGTTGTGAAGGCTTAAAAATAACCACATCTCACATGTTCTCCTTGGCTGTGCCGTAATATTAGGCAATGTCTGTCACAATGATGCTGTTAAACATTGTTGTAGTAAGCATCCCTTCCAAGCTGATTATTAGTCTTAATCAGCAGTTTGGGATTTGTTACCTTTTGCCCAGTTTGTTTGGCTGATTGTGCATGCATTGCTCGTGATTCACTGCTGTGAGGGAGTCAGAGTGTGCAGCTCCAGAGCACTTGGAGGGTTATACACTGGAAGCACTCCAGTCTGAGGATTATTTTCCTTAAAAAGAAAATTGGGAAAGAAGGTTATTTCACAATATTTACAATTTACCAGTGGTAGATGCTCGTGACTACCTAATACAGTTCTTAGGGGTTTTTTTTGGTGTTTTTTTTTTTTTTTTCTAATGTTCTGGAAAGCTGTTGAAATGTTGTTTGCCACACTTAGTTATTTATAGCAGGAACATGTCATACCAGGTATAAGAAGCAGCAAATAAAGAGCAGTGTTCCAAGTTTCTTTTGAACTAACTTTTCAAAAATAAAATACTGCTTGTATGTACCAGGCTGTTGTAGATCTATAGGTGCCAGGTGAACATGGTGTTTTTCCAAAACATTAAAGGAAGGAAGGGGAATAGAACTTCATCCTCAAGAAGTTTGTTTCACTAATGTATAACAATATTTCTTTTTTTCCTTCTAGGAACTGCCCTCGTCAGCAGAGTGAACACTGATGCCTGGAGTAGCAGATTGTGCATAAGCAGACATCTCTGTCCTTATCTGCAGGTAAGGAGTTACACCAAAACCCTCCAAGAAAGAGTTTCCCTGCTCTCTTCTGAAAGTACTTGCACATAAAGCATTCCAAAAACTCAAAAACTTAGAGTCACAGAATGGCCTGGGTTGGAAGGGACCTTAAAGACCATCTCCTTCCACCTCCTTCTGTGAGCAGGGACACCTTCCACCAGACCAGGTTGCTCAGAGCCCCGTCCAACCTGTCCCTGAACACTTCCAGGGATGGGGCAGCTTCATAAGTTCATCACTCCCCCTTTTTTCCTGAGATGAGTAATCTGAGTAAGATCCCAGTTCCCCTGCTCTGTGCAATGTTTTCTCTAACCAGTTGTGTTCTGGGCAGACTTGCTGAGTTTCTCTCTCCTGTGGTGGTGTGATCTCCATGGATATGCTTCCCGCTGTATAAGAGCGAGGCCCACAGCTAACCTGTCACTGCGGAGTGTGAAATGAGAGGAGGCTTTTGTCCTTGGCTCCTCTTCTTGTCTGATGATCCTGGGCAGTAGATCTTCACTTGAGAAAGAATTTCTTTACTGAAAGGCTGGTTAAGCATTGGAATGGGCTGCCCAGGGAGGAGGAGTCACCATCCTTGGGGGTGTTCAAGAAACAACTGGTGTTTCTTCTTTGGTTTGGGTGACAAGGTGGTGTTTGGTCCAAGATTGGACGCCGTGATACGGGAGATCTTTTCCAACCTTAATGATTCTGTGTTTCACTGTAAGGAGTTGTCCCCAGCTCGGCCGCTCAGACATTGCCAAAAATCAAAAAAAGTTGTCAGGAAAAGTAAACAGTAGTAGCAGGTGGTGTTTTTCCTGACAATATGATGAATCCTTGATACAGGAAAAATATCAGAACTTAGACTAAAAAAAACCAAAACATACTTTCAGATTATGCATTGGTTTATTTGTCATATTGGTTTGATTTTTTGAGTCCCCTGTTTTGTGATGTAGATGAGGCTGATGAAGCAAGTGAGAAAAACTGAGAATGCAGCTTCTTCTCTGGCTTGTCACCATTTACAGGCCTTGTTTAAAGCTATTTTACCTTTTGTGCACACATCAGCTTCTCAGTGATAGACTTTCATAGCAGTCACACCACCTTTTTAATTTCTGTGTGTGTATGCCATTTTACCACTCCTTCTATTGCAAATGCAGTATTTATAGCAGTATTTTGTTGATAACTGTACCAGCTGAGGGACCAATAGAACAAAATAAATTAAAATGCCTTATTCATTTGCTGCAATGACAGCTTGTCCCATGGTGTGTGTATCAGAGGTACAGATAAGGATAAAGGTACAACAGCTTTATCTTACTACAGGAAAATCTGAAGCAAAGCAGCATTGGATAGATTCTTTCATTATCCTTAATACAGGGTAGAACTAGTAGAAATATCAATGCACATATAGAAAATGCACTGTATGTAAGGAGAGGAACTTTGCTGGAGAGTGCTACAGATGTGTGGATGCATCTGTCCAAATGTACAGCACCCACAATGCTGTGTTGGCTAGAGTCTGGCTTCAGATTTGTCTTAGGTTGCCTCATTTGAGAGTTTTGGGTTATTCATTAAAGCACTTTCAGCCCTACATTCTAGGCACGTTATGTTCTGTGTTTCTTTAATGCACATCAGTGGATTGTTTCTAAAGCAAACATTTCCAGAGCATTAATTGCTGCCTTCAGCCAACAACATCTTCTTGCTAAAGGGATGTGATGGTTTGTGTGCAGGGTGGTACCTGCTGTGGGGACAGTCCTGCTGGCTGAACCAGCACACAGGATTTGGACAGGCACTGGTCTCTTGTTTTTCTCAGGTGACACTTAGCCAGAGCACATACACATATGTATGTTAACCTGGAGCTCCAGGAAGGTTGGAATGTAGTGGTGTTGAGCCAGGTTTTCTTCTGCCAAGTTGAAATATTTAAGAATTTGTTGTTGACTCTATTTTGAATAAATTCCTTCCAGTGAAGCGTGTTTGTGGCTGGCTGCCAGGTGACTGCAGTGTCACTCCTTTATTTGTCACTTTGAAACAAGTCATCTGAGTTACTGTCTCTGAATGATTTTATTGTATGAGAGCAGAAGGTATTTGCCTGCTGGAAATTCATCAGGATGGTGCCTGCCCATCCTCACATGGGGAGAGTGACTTATTTACCTTTGCTTGTTTTGAATAAACCAGTTTGGGTTTTTTGCCTTGAGCATCACTA
The DNA here is from genome assembly GCF_023055355.1 of Agelaius tricolor. Classification (NCBI taxonomy): domain Eukaryota; kingdom Metazoa; phylum Chordata; class Aves; order Passeriformes; family Icteridae; genus Agelaius; species Agelaius tricolor. The sequence continues at coordinate 13,602,897 of NW_027269263.1, forward strand.
ATGTAATTTGTTGTTGTTACATGACTTTATTTTGCTGTCTGTTTTGGGGCACAAGACAGGGTCAGCTTGTAGTATGTGTTTTATTAAAACTTTTTTTTCCCCAGCTGAAATCATGGAGTAATAATAGGTTTTTGTACTTTTAAGAAAAAAAAATCAATCCACTTTTATTCAGTTTAATCAATAAATAAAATAATGAAGAAAAGGAACAGAACTTACTCTGGCAACACAATTGGACACCAAATCAGAGGAGTTAACTTTAGGAAATATTTTTCTTTCAATACTTAAAACCTTAAATATGAAAAGTGGACAAAAATAGATGTAACTTTTTCTTTGAAGTTCAGAGTAAGTCTAATGACACCTTAAATTGAATTAACTCACACAAAGTCTTTAAGACAGTATTTAATACAGTTGACAAAAATGTTGTTTTAAGACTCACTTCAGGAGCTTTCACTCGCAGAATGCTACTTCATGTTTTTCTGCATAGTGATATTGCATTTTCTGGGATGTTTGATAAGCAACAAAACCAGCCTTTGTTAGTTTTTTAGCACTGACAGTTTGTATCCTCCAGCTGTTTTGTGGCCTATGTTTGTCATGATTTAGATGTCTTTGACCTACCTGAGCTGGGCAGATACTTCTGCTGGCTGGGCTAAAAAACCTCCAGTGTGCTCCCTTCCAGAACCATGGAAGCAGAGTGCAATTCCTTTTTCATCCGAGTGCCCCAGGTCATGAATCAGAAAATGCTCTATTCGTTGAGCTCATGATTTTCTGCCCTTCAGCTCTGATTGGTATCTACTGACAGGCATGAATAGGTGGGAGAAGTTCCTGGGTGCTCTCTGAGAGAGCAATTCTCCCTCTGGCTCAGGGAGAATTTTGCTCTGACGTGCTGTTGAGTTCTGATTGAGGTGAGGAATACTCTCAAGGGAGAAGTGCTGCCTCTCAGGTTCTCATTGCTTCTCCTGCCTGTCTCAGCTTTGCTGGATGCACACCTTTCTCCTGCTGCCTGGGCACTGAGTCACTACAGGAAAGAAAGTTTCCTTTGACAGTGGCATTGCTGGGATCCTTGAGTTTTGCTGCATTCTTTGCATTACAAGAGATACTTTTCATCTCTCATCTCCCTTCCCCACTCCAGAGCCTCACACTGCACAAAGTGCCTCTTGTTTCCTTGCTGTCTGTGTTGCACTTGTTCAGACTGGTGGGGTGGCAGACCTGAAATTGAAGATACTGTGGCATGTGCATCCATTTCTTTCCTCTTCCTCACTTGGTCACATTTTTATTAAGCGTGGTTTCTTGATTTCTCATTCAAGGCTACTTTTCCTTTGCTTTACAGTCCTGTGTAAATCTGTCCTTACATAAAACTTGGATCTTATATCCACATCTGAATGGTTTCTTTGCATTTGAAACAGCAGTACTTCAAGTATTTGAAATGCATTTCAAGTTGAATACTTTGAAAGTGTTTCTGAAGAAATACAATGGTCTGATAGTTGGGAAAAAAAATTTCTTCCAGTGGTTTTTCAGAGTTGGGATTCATCTTGTGCTTGCCAGCTGAGGGCAAACTGAAAATGGAATGTAAGTGGAGACAGGATGTCTGGAAAGGACAGAAGTATTGATAATAAATGGTGGGGGGGTGGTGTGTGGAAATGCCTCTTACATGAAGAGACAGTAGTCCCTAGGTTTTCTGCTTCAAAAATATTTGCTTCTTGAGACGTGGGTTGCTGCATCCAAGCCCTGGGTGTTGCAGGCAAACCATTTCCTCCCTCTTTTAAAATAAATGTATCAAGCTTTGGCAAGGTTTGCATCCTCTCACTTGCTGTAGAACAGTGGGAAAAACAGAATTATGCAATTCCTGTGGACTCCAAAGTTAAAATAACTTTGTTTGGGTTTTATTAATTTATCAATCACTAGGGAATTCTGCAATTCTAATCTTTGTAGTAGCAAAATGGGGAAGACCTCACCTCATGGGTGTTTAATGATTCACTGTCATTAAACATTTGAGAGGAAAAATGTGCTTATTACCCAACTCAAAAGTTTTTCCACTTTATTTACTGCAGTGTAAACATCAAACTGTAGTTTTTCCCAGTCTGCAACTGCAAAGATAGTACTGTTTCTTGCACTAATTACAATGCACATTAGTCATTTCTCTTTCTGGCAGGAAAGAAACTCAGCTTTTTGAAGGCATGTCATTCTGATACAATCTCTTCTCTTTGTTCCATGTAGGTTTGGCAGTTCTGCAGACTGCTTCCTACAAAGGATAGTTGCACAATGTTTAAAAATGAGAATTTCTGGGCTTTAAAGAAATAAAGGTTTATGTTTTGAATTGTAGTTGTTAAGGAAACATGCTTTTAGTATTTGATATCTTGGAGTGAGGAAGAAAAATAGTGGCTATATGAAGTCAAATGCATCTCATTTGTCAAATTGCAAAAATCTTATAAATACCTTCAAGTTCATATTCAGGTCATTCATAACTAAATAGGAAGGGAAATGTGAATGCCTGGCTTACCTCACTTGGTAAGCCTGACTTTGTACTTTTATAAATAAGAATTTTATAAAGAATAATATAAGATTTCTTTAATATAACCTTTCCTAGGTCCGAGGAAACTCATGTAGTTGAATTTTAATTGAAATGTTAAGCTTTGGATGTTTTTATTATTTAAAGCTTTAAATTTTGCACAGTTTTAGGTGTTTATTTGCTTACCATCTTATGATTAGCAAAACTTTCTGTGGGCACTCCCCCTTGAGTTCTTTCCAGGATTTAGATTGCTTGCTAGGTAATTTTGCTTAATAAGCCATTCTGGCCTCCTGATGTTACCTGGTATTGTACACTTCCATAGCTGCATAATCAATAAAGATTAGAAATTCCAACAGCCACGTTTTATTTAAAAGAAAATTGGCCAGGTTCTTTTTGTTGAGCTCCCTCACACAGTTCTAAATCCTTAACCCTGTCTATTATTCAGTGCTGCCAGTGGCTCTCCAGACTGCACAGCCTCTCCTGTTTCTGTGGAGAAACAGAATCCACAGATACTGCAGTGCTTTTAAGTAAGAAAAACCAGGGGAAACTAAAAATGTCCTAATCAGATCTCTTGGTTTTTCTTTGGTTTTTCTTCTGCTTCCAAAGAGAAATGCAATCTAGGCTTTGTCCTTCACAAGCAGTGTGATGATAACCCAGAGAATTCATCACTGCAGTTCACGCAGCAGTGCTGAGATGCTCTTTTGGTTAACTTGGACTCTATGTCAGGAAGGCTTCAGGAAGAATTTCTTCATTGAAAGGGCAGTCAGGCATTGGAAGGAGCTGCCCAGGGAGGTGGTGGAGTCACCATCTCTGGAGACATTTAAGAAAAGACTGGATTTGGCACCTAGTTGACAAGGTGGTGTTCGGTCAGCGGTTGGACTCAATGATCTTGGAGATCTTCTACAATTTTAATAATTCTGTGTTCTTCAGTACCAGTGTCTGGCATCTCAGGCATCTTGTAAGCTCAGGAAAAATGGTGAAGATCCCCTGTGACAGGAGGAATGATGATACAATTCCTTCTGGAGGGATGAGTGTACTTCCAGAAGGTCTTGATTACATTGCCCTCATCTGGGTGCTTTGCAGGAGCTTTTTAAAGCAGAACTGTGCTTGTCTTGGCCTCTCTGAAAGGCAGCAGAACCCCCAGAGAGAAGGTGCACCCTGCCCAGGGTGTGGAGGTGGATAGAGTAAGCTCAATCAGCCCAAAAAGCAGTAGGGTCTCACCTGCTGCTCCATTGTGTTTTGGTGGGTGCTCTGCAGAAGTGGGTTAAGGGACAGCATGAAGGAGGATAAAGAGACTTACCCAGTAACTTGGTGGAGTTGCACTTCCATGTGTGCTTCTGAGGTGACTCTGATGAGTGAGCCATAAAGAGTCCCTGGGTAAACTGAGCAAGAAGTGAATAAGAAGGGCAGAGATCAGTGTGGAAGGACTTCCTGAGGGAAAATAAGGTGATCAAGTGAAGAGAAGGGAGGCTGCTTTGCTCTGCCTGCATCTGGCAAGTCTGCTGACTCCAGAAATCTGTCCTGACATGCTCGTGCTGGGCAAATGGACACAATGGAGTTGCTGAGGGTGCAGTGAGGAGGAGGAGGAGGAGGATGTAGCCATTAGGAGCTGACATGAAAGCCTGTGACTGCATGGACAGCAGTGAAACGCTTCATCTCAGAAAGTGCAAAATGTAGATGCTGTCTCAAAATACGGAGGGAAATCAATACATAGGAAGTTGTGCTGGTTTAAAAATTGTTGCCATGGAGAAAGAAGGCAGGAGCAGGAAAAAGAACCTTTTTCCCCCTTGCCGTATTGAATTTGACCTAACTTCCATTTTCCATTGGCATTGCTGGCTGACTTCTGTTAATTGCTGTCAGTTTTTTGGCAGAGAATCATGTTTTTCCTAAAGAGCTCTTTGCTGGGTCTTTCTATGAATGTGATAAGTGACGATTATTGGACTTCCAAGGGGAAGTGTATTTATTATGATGTTCATATCTGCACTTCTTATTCCTCCCAGTGAGTTTTAGAGTTTAGGTGAGTTTCAGTAACATTTCTAGAGAATTAGTGGTTCAGAAAGTACAAAGTTTGTAACAGTTTCCCTAAAATTATCAGCTGAATAGCGAACTTAAGCATCCTCATCTCCTGAAGTGGAATTTGGTTCTGTGTTCATTCTGTGCAGTGTAGCCAAAGTGGTGTAGGCTTCTCTTGGAGGTGCCTGTGGCAATGCCACAGAACTATGGGAATTCAGACTGAAAACTTGGGGATTTTAATCTAAAAGAGGGGGAAATTAGGTGAGATATAGAAGAAATTGTTCCTGGTGAGGCCCTGGCACAGCGTGCCCAGAGAAGCTGCCCCATCCCTGGAAGTGTCCAAGGCCAGGCTGGACAGGGCTGGGAGCAGCCTGGAATAGTGGAAGGTGTCCCTACTTATGGCAGGGGGATGGGAATGAGATGGACTTTTCCCACCTTAACATGTTCCATAATTCCATGAATTAAGTAATACACTTGGAGTATTTCCGCCCATAAGCTATTGCTGTGTGTTATGATTACCTCAGATTTTGCTCTAATAAAATTAGCCAAGCTCACAATTGTCAAGAGAGGGGAAATACTTAAGTGATCCAGCTGAGTCCTATAAATAGAGAATAGAAGAAGCAAAGAATTTCTTTTGTGCCTGGGGAAATATGGAAGTAAGCACAGCCAAGTGTAAATTTTAGAAAGTGATGGGTTCCCCCCACTCATTTATCTTGCTTAACTGTTTAAAGACTCCTCATCATAATAAGTTCTGTTCTGTCTTGCAGACTTTTCTAGGTTGCCAGGAGAGCAACTTGAAATTTCTTAGGTAATGTTTAATGAATAATGTAGCTGCTCACTGAATAGAGCTTTGAGGTTATAATTTCTTGGAACAGTTATGTTGCTTAAGTTGAAAGTGCCTCACCTTGTTTCTGTTTCAGAAATTGCATTTCATTACAGTGAGATTTCAGTAATCATGTCATACCATGGCTTTAAACCATGTGCTTAACTGATTTTTAAGACTTCTATTAATTCATATTTAAGTAGATTTCAGTTGCAGGATGTATTTTATTTCCTGCATCCTTCAGTGCAAATTTGGAAGGGGAGGCATGGGCTCCTTTGTATGCAAGGTTCACCACAATATAGAGGAAGAAGGTGTTGTGTTTTGGTCCATATCTGGAAATGTGGGAAGTGTAACAAGTTTCTTATATTTTTTTTCTGGAATTTGCCCTCAGCTCACATTTGAGGTGCAGAAAACACCTCTGTGACAGCTGAGACTCAGCATGGCTGTAGTCAAATGACAAAGCAAATGCTGGGCTTGAGTGAAGTGTAAAGAACAGATTCAGCCCTACAAAACCAAGAGTTAATGCAGGCCTTGCCAAAAGGGAGCAGATGAGCTCATTGCCTCATTAGTGTAAATATTGGCAATTACACATGAATGTCTTCAGTCCATCAGCTGGGTGTGAGTGTTTGTGGACAAGCCATGAAGGGAGAGGGGAAAAGTTGAACGGGTGGAGCTGTGTCTTCCTTGGAACCAGTTTGGAGAATGACCTATTTTCTCTCCTTCGAAGCCAGGGCATCTTGTGGTCTAAGGCAACTTTGAAGTAAGGTGTGTGTATATTGTAGCTTTTGTATAAATATTTCCCCTGCAATGAACCAGCTTGCTTATTTCTCTGCTCTTTGTTTTCTTTCACTCCCACACACTATTTAGACCATATTAGAGAGGTACAGATGTGACTTCCACCTAATGCTGCTGTTTATTAATAAAGTGGTGTGTAATAAAGCTGTTTTCTCAAATGCACTATATATTTGCTACTAACGAGGAACAAATACTTACACAGGTTTGGAAGACATTACAGTGCAGTAAATGTCTGCCTGTTAACTGAGATGATGAATCAGGAGATGTTTATTTAATGCACATGTCTTTTTTTGAGCTGTTTGTCACAGCATTTATATGCAGTGCAGGCTCCTTGGCTAACATATCTGGAAAAGGATATTCCTCTGCCACAGAATAAATCTGTCCCAGCTGCTGTCTGAACCTCTCCTGTGCTGCCACCAGCTATCCTGCTGGAGCCAGTCCACATGAGGGACACCAAGGGGATCAGAGGGATGGAGCAGCTCTGCTGGGAGGAAAGGCTGAAGGAATTGGAATTGTGCAGCCTGCACAAGAGAGGGCTTTGGGGTGACCTCATTGTGCCCCTCCAGTGCCTGAAGGGAGCCTACAGAAAGGTGAAGATCCTCTTTACAAGGGTCTGGAGTGACAGGACAAGGGGGAATGGCTTCCCACTGACAGAGAGTGGGTTTAGATTGGATATTAGGAAGAAATTCTTTCCTGTGAGCCATCATTGCCTAGAGAAGCTGTGGCTGCCCCATCCCTGGCAGTGTCCAAGGCCAGGCTGGACGGGGCTCAGAGCACCTGGGATAGTGGAAGGTGTCCCTGCCCATGGCAGAGGCTGGAACTGGATGGGTTTTAAGGTCCCTTTGAACCCTTTAAACAAGTGACCGTTGTGCACTTCTATGATCCAGCCCTTCCTACAACAGTGGTTGCCAGTGAGGCTTTCTAGATGAATCCACTCAATCCTGCCTCTCTAGGATTGTGATGTTTCATACTGGCCACTTTGTTGGTTAGTAGCTAAACCAGAGAATGAGGTAAAGGAGTGCTGTCTGTAAAATGAAGGTGATACTTCAGTCCTAACCCTGAAACAGACTCAGGGTTGGGATTTAGTGAGTAAGCCTGCTTGAATTGAATTCATGCTTGTACCACAGTAAATCCTGTCTCAAGAGCTGAAAGAAGTGCTGAATCAGATATTGTTTTGATTTGCTGGTACATATCCTAAATATAATGTTCTTAAGTTTTAAATGTTTAAATTTCTGCTTTAGAAATTCTCTGACTGGAATCTAATAGAAGCAAGGATCCTTGAAACTCTGAATTGAGTGCTGTCACCATTTCCAAAACACCCTTGGATTTTTATGCCACAGTCCGTGTGGACTTCAGATGCTTTTTATATCTAATCTTAGGGAGAGTATTAATTTCAGAGTTGTTGTTCCTGTTGATTAATTCAAGTGCAAGAGTGTGAAACTTACTGTTAAAAATGCAAGGTTATGCTCTCAGCAGTAACCAAATACAAAGGAACTTTAGTAAGCCATCTGTTTTCCCTGGCTTACCTGCTGGCTTGCTTCCTTTCCAATATTTTGTGGGGATTTGAAAATATTTTGCAGCACAGTTGGCTCAAGCCTGGTAGCTCCAAAGATACAAAGTGTTACAGACTGTGATGGGAGCACTATCACTCCAGCCATCAATCTGTGTTTGTGACAGCTGGTTGGAACTCACTGTTTTATGAAGGCCATGAGAATTTTAGACACAGTTAATAATGGTCAAGGTTTGTAGCTATGTCATCACCTGTATCCCAGGTTGGATGAATGCTTTGTGCTATGCTGCAGTTAAATCTTTACTAAGTTGTGTCTCTGGTTTCTTCAGATTGTCACATGTGATTTAGATTAAAACACTGTGCAGGAACATGTCCTAAAGGCTTAACACACTTGCTGAAGTCAGAGATCAGTCTTAGAATTGAAATGCTGAAGCCAAAAATAAAATTTTCAAGATGGAAGAATTATTTCAGGTAAAAACTGAATAGTTGCCATTAACAAAGTGTATCTTTGTAAGAGCTGACGAGAAATGTGGATGAATGCTTTACCTCCTCCTCTCACTTCTCCGCCCCCAAAAGAAAACAAGTTAATTCCTTCTAGCTAATTCTCACCATTACAAAGAGAAGAGACAATTTGTTTTTTCTGTGCTGTAAAGATTGCAGCTCAAGGAGAGATTGTAGCTCAGGGAGAGGTCAGAAATGTTCTGTAATTAGGCAAAATACCAGTTGTAGCATTCCGTGCTTCAGAACAATGTTTCTTTCCCTCGTTTTTTCCCACCAAATTGTTAGCTGTATTGCAGCAGGAGAAATTGCAGTGCAAGCAGCAGTTCATGTTCTAGGCAGTGGAGGGTTCCTGGATGGAAGTCAACTGGTAATTTGTCTGGGAAACTGCAACTTGGGGAATTTTGGGTTATCCAGAGGCACCATTTCATGCAGCCTTTGTTGCCAGAAACACACAACCAAACTGCCTGCACGTCAGTGCTTGTACAAACTCCTGTGTTGGTGCTGTGCTGTCCTCCCACAGGTGAGGGGGTGTGTGTGTGTTTGGTGTGTGTTTAGATATCACTTGTGGCATCAGGATTTCGGCCTGTTTGACACAGATATCACAACATCTTTTGGCCAGTCTCATGGAGGAAAATTCCTTGGTCCTAAACTCTCTCTCAAGCTTGTTCTCAACACTGTCATCTTCATGGTTGTGGGACCTCTGGTTTATTTGTTTCAAGCAGTGCTTTTTATCTCAGAGCATTCTTCTGGAATAGCAAAAGAATAACCTCCACGAGGGTTAGTCCCACAAATAAAGCTCTGTGTAAACACTCTTCTTTCAAAGAAAGTCATGGACTGATTTCAAACCCACAACCTGTTCCTTTCAGTAGAAGTTTTGCCTGCAGAAGACTTTTACTGCATATTTTTTACTTGCACCTGACATGAAATATTTTTGCCCATTTATTGATGGGAAGCTGCATATTTTGTAGGATATTTCTTCTTCATCAGTCTAAAAGAGGAGGCTTTTGGTAAATACTAGGGAGCTTATTTCCAGTAGCCAATTCTGTATTTGCAGTTAACTTCATCTGCAAAAATGTTCCTTGGCTCCATACCTGGATTCTTCTGGTTGGGAAGACCTCCCAAATGCATCCCTGTTCATGCTCTTCTGGATGGCTTATAAACTTTCTGGGTAGCTGGACTGGCTTCTTTGTGCTCGTTTGTTTGGTATTTTCCAATCAAGCCTTACTAGCACTGAGTAATTATTCTTATTAATGGCTCACAGCATGGGTGGAACAAGCTGCCTGTTTGTCCAGTGCCCTACCTGGTGTCATAGTAGGGAAAAACAAGGAGCACAACTTGGCCATAGTGCACAGGGAATGAAAAATAAAGGGTAAATGCCAAACTCCAAATCATGTTTGGTTATTGCTAATTACAAATGAAAGCACCCTGACTTTCAAGTGTACTAAACAACATGCTGGTGACTTGCTGGGGCTACAGAAAGTCGCTGAACTGGTTGGACAAAATTCTGCTGCAGCAGGATTTTAGCCCTGATTTGAGGTGCATGGTGCTTTCAGGCAGTGTGAACCTTGTAAAAAGTAGAAATGAGGTGAAATCAGCATCTTGATTTTAGCTCTCAGGTTTCCTTGTGACTTAACACTTATGGCAAAGTGAATGTCTTGCAAACATCTGCTTGGAATATTGTTTCTTCTTAAATGCTAAAGTCCTTTGCACTTAGTCTGATCTGCTTGTCTTTTGTGAAGCTTCAGCCTTCTCTATTTTTCTCTGTAAATAAGTTGTGGAGAGGTAGCTAAATAGTAGCATATATATGCTATATATATATATTTGTGTGTGAGTATATGTATCTATATGCTGGATTTTCTTCACATGTAAAAACTGAACAAATACCTGAAAGAGTAAGATACCATCAGCCAATTAGGATAAGAGGGGAATTTGGGGAAAATGCTTAATGCATGGTAAACAAGGTAATTGAGGAAGCTTCAGGCAAGGTAATGGAGAAGTGGGGGAAGGAAGTAGCTGTGGAATGCCAGATTTCCAGTACTTGGTTCCAAGCACAACTGTGTGTGGCTGTGGAGCTGATGGCTGACAAACTGGGGAAAAGCTGTGATCACAGGCGTGCTTTGGCTTGCACGCCTCTCGGTAAATTAGTTTTGCATTCCTGTTCCCAGTCTTTGCTGAAATTAATATGCATAAGGTGAACTGGTTTTGAACTCATGGGATTGAGGAACCTGAAGTGAGATTTTTTTCCCCCAGCCCTTCCATTGGTTTCAGAAAGAAATTTGCACAGCGTTAGAGGTAAGGCTTATTTTGCCTCCTCTAAGATAAAAGCCCAATGTGCATTACGGGCACAGATTTCAGGCTGAAAAATATATTTGGAGCTGTCAGATGACCATCAGTGGGGAGGCAAATTAGCTTTTACTGGTATGAAAGTTAACTAACAGCAGATAAAGAACAGAATACCTGTGAAGGAAAACCAAGGACTAATGAAACAGTGCTACAGAATTATATTTTAAAGCAGAGATAAGCATGTGGCCAGAAAATTTTCTGGTTTTCAGACCTCTCTGTGAACTTCTACTGCACAATCCTAGAAACCAAACCAGTCCTAGACCTGTTTTTTTTTGACTTCGTACAGATGAGCTTTGCTTAGAAACTCTAACGAGACACAGTGATTTCAGCCCAGAGATGTTACATTTCTGATGTGAGTGTATGTTCCTAGTGGCAGGTCCCCAGAGGGGAATCTGTGAGCTCTTGTGGGGCACATGGAATCCCAGAATCCATGGAGGAAAAGACCTCTGAGATCATTGAGTCCCACCTGTGATTGATCCCCACCTTGTCAACTAAACCAGAGCACTGAGTGCCATATCCAGTTGTTCCATGAACACCTCCAGGGATGGGGACTCCACCTGGGCAGCCCTTTTATTAACACACTCCTTTAATTCAGCCCTGCCTGTTGGTCTGAGGGATGCACGTACCACAAATTCTTAACCGTATTTGGTCTATTAAAACTATTTGTCCTGTAGGAAATGAATGGGAATGTTTCCCCTGAGCTTGAACTGATTCAAAGGCACTTTGTTCAGATCATTTGCAGCTTTGGTGAATGCTTTCTTCAAACTTGGAAGTGTCAGCAAATATTTCCTTACTATATGATGCTCCTCTTTAGTCTTTGCTTTTTTCAAAGATGGACTGTAGGCAAACAAATGACCAAATCTGATCTGCACTGAGCACAAGACTGTACATTGCGTGCTGACTGGGGGAAAAATGCATTTGCTGGCTTGCTAAATTGAGATAATTCTTTGGATGTTGACAGACAGAAAAACAATTAGAGCTGTCGGATGCTTTGCTGACGTGTGCGTTGTCACATGGAGAGATGGCTTGGTCGGTGCCAGGAAATCTGAACTGTTCAACCCTCAGCAAGTTATTAAGTTAATTAATAAAGTTCCTTACAGCTGGGCTTGGAATGTAAGGTCTGTTTATTTGTGAAGACAACTGGTCCAAGAATAAATAGCAGAGGTCACTGATGAGGCTGGTGAGGTGTTTTCTCAGTCACTGCTATGTTACAGGCTGGTAAAAGATTTTCTTCTGCTTAGTTTATTGGTACATTAAGATGGTGTTAACCCAAGTGAAGTGTTTCTGTGTTTGTACATGGTTAATGCTTGTGTAGATAGAAATTTTCTTTGAATCACCTAGTTTTATGTGGGAGAATGTTTATCAAAACCTCTTTGGGTTTTCAGGTTCTTGTTCATGTCTCAAAAGACTATTTCTATATACATCAATATTCTTAAAGGTGATCACTTTTCTATTGAATGTGCAACTCTATTTGAGATCTGGTTTTACTTACAAGCTTTACATATACTTCTGAACAGGTAGGTTTGGGCAGTATTTTGGGGGTGTTTGCTGCCCTGACTTTACTGCTTAGTGCTTTTCTGCTAAAGCTCATCCTGTTGGTGTGGTGGGGCTCTAACAGGCTCTGAGGTTGTTGCTACCCCCAGCCTGTCAGGTGAGGATCTTCCAGGTGTCCTCTGCATCATGTGTCAGTATTTATCATCTGCTGGGTGAACTGTTTGGTTGTAGATGGGAAGTCATTTTTCCCCTCTAGCTTGGGGGCTGCAGTGGTGCATCTTTTAGATGCAGGAAGAGATGTTCACATCCCCAGGAGAAAGCAGCTCTGGTTACACTGTAAATGTGAACACACTAGGTATTTGTGCAGTGTTCTCTGCACCATTTCTGCCTCCATGTGGTGCAGTTCTGTTCAATCCATCAGCATCATCTGATTTCATGTTTCTTGTGTAACCCCACCCTGCCTGTCTTCACTAATCTCCCCTAATTTTCAGATTTCTTATACTCCATCTCTCTGTTACCCATTTTCCTGGTACTTAAGTCTTAAAAAAATTTTTAGTTTTATCACTTTATCCATATGGGATTACCTGAGTACATTAGCTTCTTTTATTGTATTATCACTATTTATTTTCCCTCTATCAGCCTAAGCAGCCCAGCTGTCTCATTAGGTTTTCTTTGTTTGAGTTTGGTTTTTTGTTGTTGGTTGGCTTGTAGCTGGTTTTTGGGTGTTTGCTTTCTTGTTAGTTTCTGGGGTTTTTAAGCTTTAATCATCATTATTGGTGGCCTGGTTTTTTTGGTTTTTTTGTTTGTTTGTTTGTTTTTTTGTTTTTTTTTTTTTTTTTTTTTTTTTGAGGGAGCGTTCTATCATTTGAAGACAACAAACTTTAGTCAGTTTAGTACAAATTTTTTTTCATGGTATCATTGCAGAGCCTATGGAAAAACCTAGGAAAATATATTAGACAACATCTGGTTCCTCACAGAACCAGCACAGTGCTGGCAGGAGTCAAAGCACCCCTAGAACACTTTCCCTGATGCATCTTTTTGTTTTAGAGGGGGAGAGAGAAGCAATCTGTCTGCTCGCTTTGCTCTCTGGGTTCTGGTACAAAATGCATGGGTTTTTTGGGAATAGGAACCTTCAGCTGCTTCTGCAGGGAAACAAAAGTTGGACTCTCATAGATGGCTGTAATTAAAAATGTTTCCCTCTTGTTTTTCTGCAGCTCCACCTGCCAGAAATTATTGAACTAATACTGAAAGCTACTTACTAGTCCCTGGAAACATTCAGGCAGCATATAAAGGAGTAGGGGCACCTGTTACTGAAAACTGTTATGAGTTTATTCTGGAGTTGTTTATTTAGTGCTTTTTCTCTGGGTGCTCTTTTTGTAACAACTCATAAAATTTCAGGAAATAAACTGTAATGAAGCTTTGGGTAAGTCTGCAGAAGAGGTAGACATTGTTGTAGCATGGGATCCTAGAATGCAGCCATAGAATTATTGAGGTTGGACAAGAACACCAAGTCCAACCTGTGCCTGATACCCACCTTATCACCCAGCCCCAGAGCACTGAGTGCCACATCCAGTCCTTTCTTGGACACCTCCAGCAGTAGGGACTACAGACCTCCCTGGGCAGCCCCTTCCAGTACTTGACAAACCTTTCATTATTAAATTTCTCCGGATATTCAATCTGAGCCTCCTCTGGCACAACTTGAGGCAGTTCCCTGGGAGCAGAGCCCAACCAGCCCCTGGCTCTCCCCTCCTGTCAGGGAGGTGTGGAGAGCCAGAAGGTTCCCCCTGAGCCTCCTTTTCTCCAGGCTGAGCCCCTTTCCCAGCTCCCTCAGCTGCTCCTCATCAGACTCATGCTCCAGCCCCTTCCCCAGCTCTGTTCCCTTCCCTGGACATGCTCCAGGCCCTGCATGTCCTTCCTGAAGTGAGAAGCCCAGAACTGGGCACAGATTTGAGGTGTGGCCTCCCCAGTGCCCACAGCAGGGGGACAGTCACTGCCCTGGCTCTGCTGGCCACACCATTGCTGGCCCAGCCCAGGTGCCAGTGACCCTCTTGCCCACCTGGGCACAGCTGGCTCGTATTCAGCTGCTGTTGACCAGCACCTGCTGTCCTTTTCTGCTGGGTACTTTCCAGCCACTCTGCCCCCAGAATGCTTCAGTGTGTGGTTCCTGTTGTTGTTTTCAAAGCAAGGAGGTTGTATTGGCTCTCAAGGAGGTGAAGTTGTTAACTTCTTTGTTATTTGCGATTCTTTGTTCTAAGACCAGGATTTTTCTCTGTTCCAGCTGCTGCAGGAAGTCAGCTGCATGTCTCTGGTGCAGCTGCAAGAATGACTTGACTGATTTGCATTCATGGCTCTTGGATGATCTGGTGAACCATGGAGCTCAAAGTATGGGTGGATGGAGTGCAGAGAATTGTGTGTGGGGTCACCGAAGTCACAACATGCCAGGAAGTTGTAATAGCCCTTGCTCAGGCTATTGGTGAGTATTGCCAGATGGGAGGTGGGGTGAAGCTTTTTGTGTGAAGCTAAGCCCAGGGGAGGTGGGGGAGCACTGGGTACCAGCAGAGCAGAAAATGCAGCGTGCAGTGGGATAATCTTGCAGTGTAAACTTGTAGCCTTGGATTTTTCACGTGCCAGAGAGACTGAAAAGACAGAAAAGAAACATTTTGAAATCTATAACCTTCCTTTCAGTAAAAAATTTATTCTCTCTATAATAATAATTATGCTGCTATTGGTTGTTGTAAATAAAGCCTGGACTAAGGAAGGTGCTAAACTGTCAATATTCTGAGTACCAAAGAAAATAGAATTGGTTGTTCAAAAATAGAATTGGCAGTTCAATATAATTGGTTGGCTAATGAAGTTTGTTGAAATTATACCCACTGTAAGTATCTTTAGCTATACTGGGAATAGTATAGATCAATGAAATAGATCCTTCAGGGTCTCCTCTGACTCCTGCATGCCACATAACTCACTGCTCATGAAAGGGTAACTTGGAAGTCTTTAGACTGTTATCCCTTTGCTGAACAGTTTAGAAGAGAAAAATAAAATCTTTCAGGCTCCACCACAGGAAAGTCTTGTTAGATATTTCTCAGTGATTAAGGGCATCCTGAATAAGCCTCAGCCTTATCCCATCAGTATTTCCTATGCTGATACCTATTCTTCACTAAAATGTTATAATTTGCTTTACATACTATTTAAATTTCGTATATTACAGTATTATTAATAATACTATACACTATATACTAGATAATAATACTACTAATTAATAGTATTATTACACAATACTATGCAATTTAAAACTTATGTTTTACCTAAAATGAATAGTTTAAAGGTGAGCTTCTGTATTTTTCAGTATGCCAGCAATTTTGCAAGATTGTATTAGCAGTCTGACTCAATTTGAAAAGAATGATTTTCTAATAGAAAGTTAGATCTGTGAATGTCAGCAAGGTATTCTCCCTGTAAGCACAAAGTCAATTTCTCTGAAATTGATGTTTGTTTATTTAAATGTTAAACTTCTAAACATAATTTCCATCTACTTATATCTGATGGAGTGGAAGACTGGCATTTTTATACTTTAAGAAGATTGAACAAAATATGCTTATCTATATGCACCAAATAGCTTTTAAAGCTTCATTTAAAAATTGTAGAAAGTCAGTTTTTCTCTCAAGTATTGTAGTTGATGTTAAACTGTTAAATGTTTCTTTACTGGTTTTGTTGCAGCTTTTTGTTTAATGGTAATTGGTTCATCAATAGCTTCCATATCTCAATTTCTGCATGCAGAGAAACATTCTCAAAATTTTTGAGAAACAATTCTGCTGGCATGATCATTTTCTAGTCATGATTAAGTGATATATGTTTAGAAATATTGTAATGGTTGTGATACTTTTGTTCTTCACTTTGTTTTTAATATCCCTTTCATTCTGTTTCCTTTGCCTTCTCCCACAGAAATGTCAGACTCCCAGTTCTAGACAGTAATTTTATGTTCTCCTGTGTAATTTCTCCTTGGGTCTTCTTCTGTATCCTCAGTTATTAGCCTGAACTCTGTAAAGACTCCCTCAGCCTTGGAAACACACACAGGTTTTTGTCAGCTCTGCAGACTTCCTTTTCTGTAACACGTCACCAGTTTGTCTGGGACAGGCGACACTGGTTCCATGCTGAGATAAATTTCAGCTGCAACCAGAGCCAAATCAAGAAAATCCTTTGGAAATTCCTTCCCAAGGCAAATAGCCTCTGTAGAAAACCCCCAGAACAATTCCCCTCTTGCTGGGACAGCTAGGACAGTATCAAGCACCATATAAATTACACCTGTGTGTCTTTGGCAGGGGGGGCTTTCCCAGCCCTCCTGTCAGGCCATTCATCAGGACAGAACCATCTGGCTGCCCCTGTGATTTGGATGTAGGTCCCAGCTCACCAGGAGTAATTGTCACTTGAATTTGAATGGGAATCTATGAAAATGGATCCCTCTAACTATCACCTGACATTTGGTGGTGGAAAGTAGCCAGTCTTAGTTGGCTTCCTCCTCGCTTGGCTCTGATGGGATTTTCCACTTTGCTGTCTGGCTCCTTCAGCAGTCACATAACTTGGCTGCACTCAGGATTATTTTGTCTGTCTGTAAAGTTTGTGAGATACTCCTTTTGTTTTGTTGTGCCTTCCAGTTTATTACTAGGTCCTTGACTTAAAGCATACAACACACAAAACACAGTCTTCTTCACTGAGCCTGAAATGTGAATTGCAAGAAATATATTATTTTCTTGAAGTGTAGTGTCTGGAATATCTGAAAGTTGGCTTATTTTATAGCCATATCCACTGAGGAAGGCACAAGCCAAAGATACCTGGATTAAGACATCCATACTTAAGAAGTTTCTCATGGACAAATGAAGCTGCCTCTATTCTAGACATGTGAAAAATCAAGCTTTGTCCAGTATTTCAGAAAGAGGAAAATCAAAATTAGTATGGAGCTGTGCTCAGAAGGCACCTTTGGACAGTATCCAACTCTGCTGCTCAGAGTAGGGCCAGGCAGAGCAGGTTGCTCAGGGGCAGCTGGGTTCTGAATATGCACAAGTGTGGAGACCTGACTGTAGCAGTGTTCACTCACCCTGGCAGTCGGAGTGTGCTGTCCTTAAATGGAATTTCTTGTATTTTAAAAAATGCCTTTTGTTGTCACTTGATCAAATGCAGGGTCCTGTCTCCTGATGCTGTGATAAAAGCAACAAAAATATTTCCATCTATGCACTTTCCAACTCTTTCCCCCATATCATGAAAATTCAATAACAACTTCAGGATACAGTTTCTTGGGTTTTTTTTTTGTTGTTGTTGTTGTTGTTGTTTTAATGTTCTGGGGCTATTTTAGCATTAAAAAATCAAGTTATACTGGGCTATGAGCCTTTGTAAGAGGTTCTGTTCCATAGCTAGTGTCTGTCTAATCCTTTGGCTGTGGCATTCTGTCACTAAAACTTCCCTGCCTAATGCTCCTTAATTCCTTAGAAATTGGAGCTCTTCCAGTAAAAAGTCTCTCTCTGGGGCTGTACTCCTGATAAATAACATTTGTGTTACCTGTTCTTGCACTGTGAACTCCTTCCCTTTCCCCTGCTGCCCATCTCTTCATCACTGCAGAACAGGAAATGACTACCCAAAGTAAGAATTCTAGGGTTTTTTGGTTGGTTGTGTTTTTGTTTTGTTTTTTTAAATTTGTTTGGATTGAAGATAAATCTCAGTCTCAAATGAACTGAAGTTAAATCTCAGTCTCATTCTTTAAAACAAAAGGGAAAAAAAAGGGGAGAATTGTCTCATTTGGTGCCCCAACAGAGCTTATTTTTAAAAATGTGTATGTAGTTTATTGAATGCAAGAGAAAATAATATCAGTTGGATATAACTTTGGATACTAAAATTGTCTGTATCTGTAACTCAGAAGGAGTTGGAATTGCCTCAGCTGGAGGGCGGGTCGCTGGAATTCTGTTCAAGACAGACATAAAACTATTCAGTTACAAGTTTCCAGAGAGTGAAATCATCTCTCACTGGGCTCTTTAAGAACACTTGATACTACCCTTTATGAGTTTTATCTAGGTCTGCTTTCTTTTTAACTCAAACTGTTTGCAAGTGACAAAGATTTGGCTTTTTAATACAAATAAGAGAAGAGATTATTTAATAATGAGAAACAAAGCCTTCACCAAAAAAAACCACACCTCAGCACACAGTTTAAATAGAGAACCACGAGTCTTGTTTTGAAAATATTTTTACCAGGAGAAATGAGCTTTTCCAAGGTTCATCCTTGTCTCTTTTAAAAATGTCCCATTCTCTGCTAAGTTTTCTGTGCATTCTGTGAAAATCAGAATGGCTTCATATAAACATTGCTTGGTCATTTTGATTCCTGTTCATAATTTGGACAACTGAAAAAAAGGAAAAGAGAGTTCTTGATACTTTTAAACTTTGTGTGTGATGAGATGATTGATGAATCCCGCCAAAGGTCTGTTTTGAATGTGTGTGAGCATAGTGACTCCTCTCAAAAAGTCATTGTAATAGTGAGGGGAAAAGCAGGTGCATCCTAAAAAAGTGAGTCAATCATTTTAGCTGATGGAGTTTAACTATAGATTATTTTTTTAAATTGGCTTTTACTGGTTGTTTTCCATTCAAACACAAAAAATAAAAAATCTTCCAAAGGAATGTGGTGACAAGTAGTGCAGTTACAAACACACTTGTCCTGTTCCTTCAAAGTGCTGCTTTCCCACTTCCAGCCCCCATGAGGATTTTTATTGTATTTGTTGTGATTTTTTTTTTTACTCCTGAAGCCTAGAATGCATCTCCTCTGCTCAGAATGTTTGTTCCCTATGGATATTTCAGTCTAGAGACATGAAGCTTGAATTTCTTACCAAAAGAAACCTTCTGCCCTCCTCCCTGTAATTTTCTGTGCCAAATAGTTAAATTGGCAGACTTGCTTTAAATAGTGCTGTGGATTTTGGTGCTTCTGGATGGAGAATCATGAGCGACACTTCACTGAACAAGAAGTACAGCTGTCTCTTTTTAAAATTAAACAAATGCAGCCATCAGGGTTCTTTTTTTTTCTCTTCCAGTTGAGTATTTTTCCTCAAAGATAAATGGAATGTATTTATTAAAATGTCAGTGCTGTCTCAGACATGTGTTAGAGCATTGTAGGGCTCAGCCAGAGTTGTATCCAGAAAGATCAAATCTCTTATTTTATAAAACCATATAGTGACAGGACAGGGGCCAGTGGCTTCACACTGACAGAGCAGGTTTAGATTGGGTATGAGGGAGAAATTGTTCCCTATGAGAGTGGGGAGGTCCTGGCACAGGTTGCCCAGAGAAACTGTGGCTGCCCCATCTCTGGAACTGTTCAAGGCCACGTTGGATGGGGCTCTGAACAACTTGGGATAGTGGGAGGTGTCCCTGCTAAGAATTTGTGTTTTTTCAACCCCAAGATTTCATTCTCTGCCACTTCAAATAGTGACATTAAGAGGGATAATAAGTACAAGAAATTTTGTGGTGATCCCATGGTGTGATCATATAACCTTTCTGGTTCAGAAATCTGGTGACAGTAACCCCACCAAGAGGGACCTGGGCTGCTCTATGTGCTTTGCCATGTGTTGCTGTGTGACCTCAGCCAAACTTGCCCATTGTTTCACCTATTTGGGACACAGCTCTAAAATAAGTGTGATACCACAGGGTGCTTGGAAAAAAGGCAGTTGAAAGTATGAAGTGATGACTGAGAGCTTTGTTCTGTCAGGTTGTGATAAACTCCTGCATATTCTTTTTTGAGAGCAAGAATAATAGTAATGAACTAAGGCTTCAGCCCTGGTAAAGACAAGGAGAGATGGCTGTGCCTGGAGAACTCAGCAGACCTTCCATGGGGCCTGTATATCTCTATGGATATTTCTTCCTAGGACTGGACTCCTCTCACTCTTTATTTTCTATTGTATTTCATACCTGTGGTTGCAAAACATAGCATGAGTTAAGAAATCTGAATAATGAAAACTCTAACCTCTCTTTTGAAGGGTTTTTTTTCCCCCTCTTAATCTTAGGTATTTAATGAGTTTCAGGTAGCCAGAATGGTAATTTTTTTTTAATTGCAATGGATGTTAACTTAAGTATCACATAATGAATGAAATGTCAGCTTCATATTTCAAAGATACTGAATTCAAATCATCCTGGATTGATTAAAATTGCCAGAAATTGCTTTTCAGTCAGTGCTGTTAAAGATTCAGGAGTTAATGCTGTTGTCCCTTTGGTAAGGCAGAGCATTTTCACCCACGTGTTCCACATATTATGAGTTCTTAGAAGATTTTACCCACATGCAATTACTTTTTCTTTGCATTGCCTTGTTAAGGAAGACAGCCCTAGGGCTGGAAGGCTGTCTCTGGGAAACCAAGTGGGTCAGAAAACTGTATCCACGTGCATTGTTCAGTGCACTGGGCAGTCTGGATTTGGCTGGAGCCAGGTGTTGGCCGGTCTGGCTTTACCTCCATGGAGACCTGTGTGCAGGCAGGTGACAGTGTCTTTATTCTTACTATGCACTGTGATAAGTCTGGGGTGCTCATTCAGATTCAGCTCAAGACTGAGACTAGTGCAACTTCTCTTTTAGTGTGGCTGTCCTAAAACTTCTGTCTTAAGTGACCATTTTCTTTTTTACCACTTTTTTCCCAAGACTGTCCAGAGTGCTACTTTGCAGGGCAGACTCTTGGCACAGCTGCTGTGCAGCAGAGGTGATGGGACCCCTGGGGAAAATGGGAACTAGGAATGTGTCTTCCAGGGAACTTCCCTTGCACTGAGTGTATCCTGGTGGTCTCAGGGACAGAGGAGAAACTGGGAGCAAGACTGCATTGAAGGGTTTGGGAGCAAGTCCTGTGAGGAGCGGCTGAAGGAGCTCAGCCTGGAGAGAAGGAGGTTCAGGGGGGACCTTCTGCCTCTGCACAGGTGCCTGACAGGAGGGGGCAGCCAGGGGAAGTCGGGCTCTGCTCCCAGGGAACAACAGACAGGACAAGAGGGAATGGCCTCAAGCTGTGCCAGGGAAGGTTCAGGTTGGACATCAGTAGGAATTTCTTCATGGAAAAGGTTGTTAAGCATTGGAAGGAGCTGCTCAGGGAGGTTTGGTGGCCCCATGCCTGGAGGTGTCCAGGGAATGACTGGATGTGGCACTCAGTGCTCTGGGCTGGCAAGGTGGGCATTGGGCACAGCTTGAGCTCAATGATCTTCTTGGCAGTCTTTTCCAGCCTAAATGATTCTATGACCTCTGGTGACAAAAACCTGCTCCTGCCCACTCCAACCCCTTTTCTAGGGAAGGAGAGGTATCCTCATGTTTAAGACTGCTCATCCCACCGCTTTTCCCAGAAATGATATGAGACCAGGGCAAGAAGTCACCTGCTTGCACTGACTCACTGCTGTAGGTCCTGGCTCTGAAGCATGGGAGACACTTAATGGAAAGATGGATCTTGCTTGGTGCTTGGCATTAACATTTGTAGTCTGATGGGAAAGATAAGGCACAGATAATTTTTTTTCATGGTATATAATACTACCTGCATACCAAAATAAATGTAGTGCCTGAAATGCTTTGCTTGTAGAGGATGATGGACTTTTGGGTGGGAGTAATAGGATGAATCATTTCTGTCCTGAAAAAGGGAATTGATGACCTCTCAGGTTACAGTCCTGCCAAGAGTGTTGCTACTGCTGCTTTCCTTTGGAGTTTCATTTTCATTTTTGGCAGCAGAAATGGTTGCTCTGTCTACTGTGTCAGCTGCAAAAATTAAAGCATATAGAGGAGCTTGAAGTGAGTAATGGTGTCCTACTACCTTCACGGAGTATAATTTAAAAATCTGCCTCTTGAGAGTTTAAAAAATGTTCATTACCTTGTACCTATATTTCATTCGTTTAATCACTGTTCATTGTGATGGAATCTGTGTTTAAATTAGCAAATTACACCAATTATATCAATCCCAAGCTAAGACTACAGTGGCTGGGCACATGGCATGGGCACTGGGGTCCAGAGCTTGTGTTTGGCTGTGCAGCAGAGCCAGATCTAGGACACTGAGTACAATTTGCCATTTAATATCACAAGAAATCCAGGTTCAAACCACTCATGACAGCTATTTGCAGGGTGTCAGAACATCAGCAGTTTGGAGTCTATATATTTCCTTTCCTAGTGTCTTTCTCAATTTTGAAATAAATTATTCTTTTGAAGGTGTGCCTGTATTAATGGAACCTGTGATAAGTTTGTGTGCTTCGGGAGCTGTAGGTAGAAACTTAACCTATTAACCTTGACACTGCCCTTTGTGCAGATGCAGTGTGCTTCAGGGATGTAAATATGTATCTGCTTCTGTTACTGCTTGCCATTTGCTGCCTGCCAAACAGATACAAGTTCTTGGTGATTAAGATGGTAATGTCATGTAGGGTAGAATGGGGATTCTGGGGACCATGTAATAATCACAGAATCGCAGAATGGCCTGGGTTGGAAGGGACCCTAAAAATCATCCCATCCCAGGCCCCTGCCATGGGCAGGGACACCTTCCACTAGCCCAGCTTGCTCAGAGCCCTGTCTGGACTTGGACACTGCCAGGGATTGAGGGGAAGCCACAGCTGCTCTGGGCACCCTGTGCCAGGGCCTCAGCACCCTCACAGGGAACAATTTCTTCCTCATATCCAGTATAAACCTTCCTTCTGTCAGTGTGAAGCCATTGCCCCTTGTCCTGTCACTCCAGGCCCTTGCCAAGAGTCTCTCTCCATCTTTCCTGTGGGTTCCCTTCAGGCACTGCAAGGCCACAATGAGGTCACCCCAAAGCCTTCTCTTGTGCAGGCTGAACAATCCCAATTCCCTCAGCCTTTCCTCCCAGCAGAGCTGCTCCATCCCTCTGATCCCCTTGGTGTCCCTGCTCTGGCCTGGCTCCAGCAGCTCCCTGTGCTTCCTATGCTGGGCCCAGGGCTGGATGCAGCCCTGCAGGGGGGGCACAGCAGAGAGGAGCAGAACCACCTTTCCCCTGCTGCCCATGAAGTAGCTGAGCCTGAAATAGAGTGCAGAAGTTCATTGCTTTTTCCAGCCCTTGAATTCCTGTTTTCTGAAGAGGAAACTACAGAACACAGCACTACTTGTGCTTTTTGGGCCTGTCTGGATGGTTTTCTCTAGCATTCCCATCAATACAAGGCTTTGATAGAAGTATTAAAAAAAAAAAAAAGTCTAATATGTTCTAGTTGTAGTTAAAGCAGAAGTTTTAGGGAAATTCACTGCTGAACTGGTCACTGAACCTTCCCTGGAGATATTGCAAAATTCTGGGTGGGATTCAATATAATATTCAGCTGGAGAAACACACTATAATTTGAGGAATGCTGTGCATTGCTGATACGTGGCCATTACCTGAATGCAACTGTAACTTTAATTTTTAAAATAATAAGGTTGCATGAATGAGGCTGGACTGAGTTCTGCCAGGTGCTTTTTGTGTCCAGAAGCTTGTGGACAAACACAGAGGGCAAGAAGCAGCATGCAGGTGCCAAACTGTTCCTCATCAACAACCCGGGCAAGCTGCTTTCTCCTTGTCAGTGGTGGCTGCACATCAAACCCAGCAGTTTGCTACAGGGACGCCTGTGTTCTGAAATACTCTGTCATTAGTTCTGAATTAACTCATTCACCCTTTCATTTGTGAATTAATCCCCTCTAATGCAGGCAAACATCACAGTTGTGGTTGTCTGGGTATTGTTAATCTGCGTCATGCACAGGCTGAGCACCAGACCTGGGTAATGATCTCGGAAGAGAACAGCTTTGTTTTAGAGCAGTCCTGAGCTCCAGGTGTGGTTGTTGAACTGTGCAAGTATTATTTCTACAAAGCACTTTCTTTTATGTGGATCTTGAGTGCCAAGTTCATTATTTAGGGCTGCGTGTTGATTTGGAACCCTAAGCTAAGATGAAAATATTTCTTGGCAAGTCTGTGCTTAATTCTTTTGGTCAAGGTTGTTAAGAGTTTTATTCTCCTCCCTCCTCTTCTTTCTTTTCCCCTTTTTTTTTTTTTTAAGTAATGAATTTAATAGCAGAGTGAATAGAAACTGCACTCTGCTCTCACTCCCCTAGTGGTACCTACTCTAGTTTGCAATTTCAGGACTTCTTTGAACCTGTCTGTTTCTGACACAACATGAACATGAGTAGCACAACCATGATTACAAGCTGGAAACTTCTAAGATGAACAAAAGAGAACAGGGAAGTGCAGCCTTTGTCCTGGGGTATGTTTTCACTAAATTCTTCTCCAGGATTTATTGTCCGTATGCTATGGCAAACAGTAGTAGGTTTATTTTTCCTGTAACAACACCAATGCCTGCTACAAACTATAAGTTTTCATGGATCTATTAGCAATATTGCAAGTTAGCAAAAATCTCTCACTTTACACCATATACCTTATTAAACTTGATTTTGAAGAACTTTATTAGAATAAGCCTTAAATCTCTTTCTGAGAGTGTTAGCCAAGCATGTTAGTATGCTGTTAGGTTTGGGGCTTTTTCCCACCTTTTTTCCCCAGCCCCTACCCAGAGTCATTTATTTATATGGCATTTGGGGTGCTAGATTCCTGTAGTTTTGCTGTCTGCCTTGTTTTGCTGACTTCCATCAGCCAAATCTTTCAGTCCTCACTCCTAACTTGGAAGTGAACATGGACATTTTGGTTTCTGACTGGGCCAGCCAATCCCCCTAGGATGAGCCATGTGCCAAAACCACCTGTTCTCCAGGTGGTGCCTCTGCAGACAGTTTTTGTTCTTATTCTTTTCTTTGGGATCTAATTGCGAGACAGAGAGAGCAGAGGAGCATTTCCAATGCAGTATTTGTAGATTGGGAAGCCCTTCAGAAGGCAGTGTTTGATTTTAGAGGGGTGCACAGTGTGTTAATCACCACAGTGCAGCTTGTTCCCTACAAATCTGAAGTGAGGAGTCCATGTGAGTGATGTGACTAGAAGTCAGGGGTAGATCTCCAGCCTGAGATTAGGATATTTTTGTCATTTTGAGAAAAGTGTGATGAATGGGCAGGTAGTATAAGGTAAGAGAACACATCAAATGTATTACCACGGATAACTGCATTTCTTCTGACTCCTCCCCTCTGTAGTTGAATATATGACAGGTATTTCAGGCTTTTATGTGCTGAAATAAATCATTTGAATGATCATTTCTCATTAAAATGAATGTAGGTAATGCATTAAAGTAGCTAATGATGTTTTTAAGGTTAATGGCAATTGTGGAGCTGTTCAGAAATTCATTAACATCAAATGCTTTAAAAGCAGTTGATCTTTCCCATCTTTTTGTAAATAACATTGTGGCTTTTAAGTGAGGTTACTTTGACAGGGGAAACTTCTGGAGAGGGAGAATGCTGTATTTCAGAGTAGTGAGAGTGCTTAGAAAAATATCCCATAAGTGGTGTTGGAGGAGGAAGACTGCTGATCTGAATTTTGTGTTTGATAAGAACCCAAATGAAGCTATGAATGTAAGTTGTATTGTCAATGGAGCGATTAGAAAAACTCAGCACTTAAAGAAAGACTTGAGCTTCTTCCTGAAGGCTGGGATCCCAGTGGGGATGTGGGAGCTGCTGGTACAGATGGCAACATTGTGCAGGGAGCCCGTTCATTGGGCGGGGATTGCTCATTCACAGTTCAAGCAGCCTCTGCTGCTCTTGTCCCTGTGCTCTCCTCAGTGTAGGTTTGTCACATCAGCAGCACTGCCGTGGGCATCAAAGGCTGTGGCCCAGGCTGGATCAGTGTCCAGACAAACTGGAAGGCATGAACAGGGGAGCTGAGGCTCCGTCAGTCAGTCATCAATCAGAGGCAGCTGTTAAAGTTTAACAGCAAACACACTGCCTCCACACTGGATATTTCTATGTGGCTGCATGAAAGATCTGGGACTCCTGTTCTTGTTTTCTTGGCCTAGAGGTTCTCAATGGGTGTATTTATGTGACCCTGCTGGGTCACTTGCTTTATTCCTCCTGTGCTGTGAGGGTGCTGAGGCCCTGGCACAGGGTGCCCAGAGAAGCTGTGGCTGCCCCTGGATCCCTGGCAGTGTCCAAGGCCAGGCTGCATGTGGCACCGAGCAAGCTGGGATAGTGGAAGGTGTCCTTGCCATGGTAGGGGGATGGAACTGGCTGATCTTTAGGTCCATTCCAACCCAAACCATTGTGCGATGCCATGAATCCCAGTCCGTTCCAGCCCGCCGGCAGCCCCGGGACTGCGCAGTTCCACGGTTCTCACCTTAGGGTCAATCCTTCCTCGCTGCTGCCGCTCCCGCCCTGCGCGGGGAGGGTTTAGAGGCGAACTCGGTGATGTGCGGGCAGCGTGTGCTGCGGCAGGGGCGGGTGCGCTGAAACAGCCTGTGGGGGACCGGAGCATCCTGTCCCGCCGTGTCCCTTGTCTCGGTGCTGTCCAGCCGTGTCCCCTTTTCCCGGTCCTGTCCTGCCCTGTCCCTGGTCCCGGTGCTGTCCCAGCGCGTCCCGGTGCCGTCCCTCACGGGCGGAGCGGTGGCGCCCCCCCGCGGCCGCGCTGACGCTGTGCTCCCTTGCAGGGCGCACCGGGCGCTACACGCTGATCGAGAAGTGGCGGGACACGGAGCGGCACCTGGCGCCGCACGAGAACCCCATCGTGTCCCTCAACAAGTGGGGACAGTACGCCAGCGACGTGCAGCTGATCCTGCGGCGCACCGGGCCCTCCCTGAGCGAGCGGCCCACGTCGGACAGCGTGGCGCGCATCCCCGAGAGGACTCTGTACCGGCAGAGCTTGCCGCCCCTGGCCAAGCTGAGGCAGCCCGGGGATAAGGCCATGAAGAGGAGGGAGCCGAAAAGGAAATCCCTCACCTTCACCGGCGGCGCCAAGGGGCTAATGGACATCTTCGGGAAGAGCAAGGAATCCGAGTTCAAGCAAAAGGTGCTCAACAACTGTAAAACAACAGCGGACGAGTTGAAGAAACTGATCCACCTCCAGACGGAGAAGCTTCAGTGCATCGAGAAGCAGCTGGAGTCCAATGAAGCCGAGATCCGCTACTGGGAGCAAAAGTACAATGCCAGCCTGGAAGAAGAAATCCTCAAACTGGAGCAGAAGATCAAACGGAACGAAGTGGAGATCGAGGAGGAAGAGTTCTGGGAAAACGAGCTGCAGATCGAACAAGAGAATGAAAAGCAGCTGATGGAGCAGCTGCAGGAGATGAGGCAGAGGATCCTGGAGTGTGAAAGTAAGCTCAAGGACTATGTGTCTCAGATCCACAACATGGAGAGTGGCCTTGAAGCAGAGAAGCTGCAGCGAGAAGTTCAAGAGTCCCAGGTGAATGAAGAAGAGGTCAAGGAAAAGATCGAGAAGGTGAAGGGAGAAATTGATATTCAGGGCCAGCAGAGTCTGAGATTGGAAAATGGCATTAAAGCGGTAGAAAGGTCTTTGGGCCAAGCTACCAAGCGATTACAGGTAAGACTGTCATTTTATCCATAGCTAGAGAAAGTCAAAGACTGTGACTAATTTCTCTTACACAAATCTGAAGCCTATGAAAGACAACACAAAAAAGTTTCCAAAGTGAATCAGGGTAAAAGGCAGAATGTGTTGCTTTCATTTTCAAATCACATTTCAGCTTGTGGGGCTCTTTTTGGAGTGCAGACAGTTTTTATTTCACCCGTGTTTAACTTGCTCATTCAAACTGTCTGAGAAGAAAAGCAGTAATTTGCACCATCATAGCCTTTTCTGAGGATAAACTTCTGATCTTTGCTAGGTTTGTCTGCCACCAAAAGAGATGAATTACAAAGAACAGTCCAAAAGCAGCATCTGGAAAGGTACAGAGCTAAAGTAAAGTACCTGCAACCCTACAGAGCTTTGGTTTTAAAGAACAACATCCCTCTTTTCCTGGCTGACTGGCTGGTGTTCAGGATTTTATTTTCTCTACACCTCAGGCATTTGTGGCACATGTCAAAAGAGAATCCAGTCCCTGTTTCCTTGCTAAAGTTAATGATATCACCTGGAACTTGATAGAGCATGAAAGAATAAAGGAACTCACTGCTAGCTGGATGAGGTGGAGGGAAGATTGGAGCTCCTGGGATTTTTATGTGCCACATAGGGTAGTCCTAAGGCACCACACATCAGCAGGAGTTGTGGTCCTTGCTGATTCCCAGGATTCACAGTTAGTATATTCTGCAGCACTGCAGTAGTAATAAGGTGATTCCACTGTGAATATGTAAAGGGATTTCGTATCCTTACTCCTGCCTTAGAACCATGTCAGTATGAGCTCGTTTTCCTAGATGATGAGGGAGGGGAGAAGTTTTTCATCCAAAGCAAAATGGATGAAAACGGTAAGCAGTTTTGGCCATGATTATCTATGCTAAGTTTCCAGACATGCTACACTTAAGGATTTGCACTGATGGAAAACTTCAAGTTCTCTTTATGTGTTTTATCTATCCTCAGTCACATTCACTGAGGCTATGATGGAGTTAAAAATATTTCTGGCTTGGTACTTTTCATAGTCTGTTTTCTTTGCAAAGTTCCCATTCAATTCAGACTTCCAGTCATCTTCTAAACCTAAAGGTGCACAAATCTGGAAGTCCACAAGAAAATAAACTGAGCTCTGCATTATGGAGCTTTGAGGGGGAGGAGATAGACAAATATTTTATTGCATGCCTGAAGTTAAAGATTAAAGCAGCTCAACCTCTGTGTGTGGGAATAATAATAGTCCAAGACTGTTATAATCTCTCAGAGTTGTAAATTTTGCATATCATGACAGAAGTACAGAAAAAGATCCTAAATGATCATCTGTGCTTTGAAGGGGTGGGGAACCAGTCAGGCTTTGGCTTCATCGCACAAAACCCTTGCAGAGTGAGAAGGTTCTGGCCAAAAAAGTTTAAATGGAAAATGCAAAGAACAAGAAGAGAAAAGAATTTTACTTAATTTAAGATCAGAAGAATTAAATGAGCTGTCCAAGCTGTGCTGGACACTTCAGGAAGAAGTAAGACTTAGTGCCAGACTGCCGCTCAGTTAATTAATTTTTCAACATTCACAATATTATGTTTGTTTGCTGATGTGCCAAGGTTTTTCTCAGGTGGTATGAGAAACAGCTGCTAGTCATCCAAGAAGCAATATAAAAATAAAATACATTAAGAAAAACCCAATTAGGGTCATGGGTTGGACTTAATGATCTTAGAGGTCTTTTCCAACCTAATTGATTCTGTGATTCTGTAAGTGCTAGTGAGTGTTGACTGGCTTTTTAAATTACAAGATTAAAATATCTTTCAACTCATCAATTTGCATTTGAGCTTTAAAAATTGGAGGCTTTCTCATCAAGAGGAGAAGCATTAGTTGCCCAACTGTAACTATGGTCATGAAATGCTGCTTTATTTGCTCAGGAGATGTTTTCTGTTTCCTGGCAGGACAGGGAACAAGAACTGGAGCAACTGACCAAGGAGCTGCGGCAGGTGAACCTGCAGCAGTTCATCCAGCAAACGGGAACCAAGGTGACGGTGCTGCCGGCAGACCCCGTGGAGCAGGAGGCCCCACATGTGGAGCTCGAGAGAGGTGCAGCCCTCGGAATGCTTCGGGAGGGAGGGAAGGAAGGAGGGAGAAGGGGCGGGCGGTGCCTTTACTGCCGCGTTTACTTTAACGCTGGCACTCCTACGTGAAGTGAATGCTCCCTTAGTGAAGACATTAGCAAAACACTACGAGAGCGCATTGTCGAGTGCTTCTTTTCATTCCAAGGGTTTAGCAGGCTCTAAATAAAGAGCAGTATGTGGAGAACTTCTCTCCCACTGTGCCCGGGCATGCGTTTGTCCCATCAGCAACGCATTAAGCCTGCAGCTTTCGAGAGGGGCCGCCGTGGCTGGCTGCCAGCACAGAACGTGATCGTACATCTGACATTGCTGTTCGTCTGGGTTCTTCCTCTTCTGGTGGGGGTGTTGTCAAAGCAGAAAAAGGAATGTGTCTGGACCCCCAGAAACCCCAGACAGCAGCCGCACGGGAACAGGAGCCGATCCAGCTGGGCTGCCAGCCGTGCAGAAGTCCTGCACAGATGGCTGTCACTGCGGGTGCGAATTGCCTTTGCCCCCAGTGAGATCAGCACAGCCTGCACGTGCCCACATCTGGATGGGAGTTTCCTGGGCAGAACCACGGGAGCGTTTTGAATGCGTGTCAGAGCTGCAGCTCCAGCACAGTCGGGTGCTTTTTCCATCATTCTGTGTCCAAGGGGCTCTTTGTCTCGGCATTCTCCTGTGCTGGGTCTGTCCCTCTGCTCAGAAAACTTTATAACCAAAAGGCACTGAGGGGGCAAGGGGGTGGGGAGAGAAGAAAAGACAGCCAGGCCTTCAAAGGCAGCGCTTGTAGGAACTTTTAAGTAGGGAGGAAGCTGAAGCTTTGAGTCATGTTACATGTTCAAGCTCTTTTTGCTCATCACCATTTAAGTGTGTCTGTGTGCGTGCGCATGTTTCTCGTGGGAAGGTAATTCTTTTGTGTGGGTTTCATTCTGCTATGAAGTGAGTAGGAAGTGTGCACCTTAGATCTCCTCACTTCCTAGCCAGACACTTCAGTTGTTTGTTACATGTGGATTCGTTTTTCTGTATTGCATTAAGAAAAATGCAATACAGGAGGAGGAGGAGAGGTGCAGCCCTGCTGATGACTTTTCTAATTGCCCTTTTTCTCATGCAGAGCCAGCCTTTCAATCTGGGTCACTGAAGCGCCCTGGCTCATCGAGGCAACTCCCCAGTAACCTTCGGATCCTACAGAACCCCCTGTCATCTGGTTTTAACCCAGAGGGCATTTATGTATGACAGTATGTACCTCTTCTAGAGAGGACCTAGCAAGGTACCCTGGACAAGATACACTTTATTTTATTCAGCCAATGATGAATGGAAGAAGTTTGTCTTGTTTTGTTTTTTTGTTACACCACCGTGTTATTTCTTCTTCTTCCTCCAACACCACTTGGAGCCATACCCTGTGCACTGATGCTAAAGAGACAGGAACTGTCTCGATTCATAATTGGCAAGGATGACCTTGCTGTCAACACAGCTTGAGTGCAAAAACCTTCATTGTTTTTGCCATTTCAGAAGTGTTTGGGAAAGTATTGTTCCTTGTATAGTCATAAATGGAAGACTGAGGGTGAAGGAAACCGTGTATGCAACTTTTCTGAAGTTTAATTTATTCCCTTTAATCAATGGACCTGTGAATGTTGACCTTTTATATTTTTATTTTTAACTTGTGAATTATCACGTATGGCTGTGTGTCAGTCTGATGAGGTGACTTTAATTTGTGTGTACCAACATCCCCCATCTGATCAAGTACAGCAACCTGCAATGCAGAGTTCTGAGGGGTGCTGAACCATTGCAGTGGTTTCTCACCACTAACTTTGTTCATTTCTGTCATGGGTCATCATATGTCATGTTCCATCCATTGCTACCTTTTAAGCTTGAAAAGTGAGCTTGTGGGATTTACTTGCTGTTGTATCTGCCTTGAATGAAGCACCAAGTGTTCAGAAGATTTATGGATTTTAAACCTTGGCTTGGTAAAAATATTTCCAGCATATGATTGAGGATGCACTAGTTAGATGATATTTTATTATATAGAATGTATATTTGAAATATTTTGCCACATTGTATATGCCTTTTGAGAAAAGAACAATGTAAGAAGTTGTCTTCATATATCTTACCAAAAGAGAGTAGGAGGCTTTCACTGTGTGTGATTTTGTACTTCAATTTTTTCGCTAGCCATTACAGTGTTCTTGTTTTGTTACAAATCTTGCTGTTGGAGGGGAAGAAAGACACAACACAAATGAGTATCCACTTCCAACCTTCCACAATCCACTCAAGTTTTGTGAAGAGAATAAACCTGGCAGAGTCCCAAGAAGTCAATAGCAGAGTTCTTATTGACAGGAGTGAGGCCAGGATTTCATTCAGTTCCCTGGTGGAGACATTTGGTCCCTCTGAAAGACAGTCACTTAGAGAATGTAAAGCTTCCAAGCAGAAAATTCACGCATTTGGTGGTCATTTTTCTCAAAACATATGAAAAGAGAATATTATCACATCTTGATATTGCTCTAATGCAATCAAAGCTAAGAAAGAATTATACAAAAAGGGTTTCCTGCAGAAAGTAGCTGCTCCCATATAGCTCATTGGTTGCAGGCCTTGAAGTGAGATTGTTGCAGGGGGCACCAGCTTTGTGGAGAAAGGGACTGGCATCAGTGGGACACATTGTAAATGTTGGGGGCTGGCCTCATGGATGAGTTAGGGAAGGGATGGGCCTTCCCTGGTTTGGATTTCAGTTCTGACAGCAACTCACAGCATCATCCCCACCTTGGAGATCCCCTGGGCACAAGGGGGGACACTGTGCCCTCACTGCAGTGCTGAAGACTTGGGCTCCTGATGCCCTCCTTGGCATGGTCAGGATTTTACCACTGCTAGGAAACTCCAAGCTTTTAGCCATAGAAAAATACTTAACTCGTAGCATCCTCTTGTGTTGATTCACTGATGTGCAGATAAATGTTAATTTAAGCCTCCTTTTCTAAATAAATGAGCTTCCTGACAAATGGAAGTTTTTAAAGATATAGCAGAAGATGAAGGATTCTTGAGTGTTTAATGCATTTTTTTTTCTTTCCACTTTATTAATGGCATCATATATTCTAAAAATGCTGCTGTATTTAGACTTACAGCAACAGATAAGGCTGTGAATATATAAAGGACCTTTCCAAATGGACTCTGAATTTTTACTGTTTGACTTATCAGGTTTTTTTTTTTTTTTCCATCTTCCCTTGTGAGCAAACTGGAAAATGAGATATTCCTACCTGAGGAACCTTTGCAGTGCTCACCCATTTTACTGTTAGTTTATCACAATTCCGTGCTCATGTTTACTGTGCCCATACATTTGTATTAAAAAAAAAAAGAATGTGTGTATATATACATATATATATATATATATAAAAGTGTAAAATATCCATAGTTTGGGGACAATATCTGTCTAAGGTACTTGAGCATATATGCCTTACATTCTGGGTTCAATTTACAGAAATAAAATGGCCCTCTCCAGTGGATATCTTGCATCTTCAGCACCTCTTGATGTTAGAGAACTGAGGCACTCAGCACCTTGCAAAGTCTGGCCCAAATTATGCTGCATGGGGGTGGGGGGAAAGAGTCTTGTTCTGAAATGAAGCATTTTTAAGGCAGATCAGCATATTTACCCCAGCTAATGATTTTGTCATATTCTATGACTGGTCCATCTTCCACAGATGTCAGTTTGAGCTGAATTGGGCTCTTGCATCACAAAACCTGCTCTCTTTCTCTGCCAGGTTATTCTGTAAGACAGAGGGAAGAGGAAAAGGATTAAAAGGAAGAGTAAGAGCAGCTTTGGAGGGCTTGAATTACAGCTTTGTCATAGAATCAAGGGAGGAATTTGCCATTTGAGTTAAAAAGTAGCACCTGCTGACTGCAGGAGCTGTTGGACACAGGAACCAGCCTGGAGCTGGCTCAGGAGTGACCACTTCAGCACCCCTGAGTGGCCCCTCCCTGCCAGGGCTTTGGCACATGTCAAGGTGATCTGAAAAGCGTTTGCAGCTTCAGCCACTCCTGTGGCCAAGGAGAGGCTTTGGTATCCAGACCTGCCAGTTGTGAGACACTGACAAATTCCCCTGCCCCCACCATACTCCCCTTGCTTATTGAATTTCACCCAGGCTGAAGTTCCATAGCATTTTCGCCCTCTCTGTAAATAAACCAAAAAGGAAATGGCATGCCCTTGCATTAAATGTGACTTGACCCATGTGTAACAGTTAGAAAATCCCTCACACTATGGCGTTTAGAGTTTTGCTTCGGATCAACTGCAGAAACTCACCCTTTCTTTACAACTGTACAAAAAGTCCATTTTCAGAAGTGTTCCACACCTCCTAGGGCATTAGCAGAAAGGAAGCTACACATACTAATTTTAACAAGTGCCATATTATTTACTGGGCAGCATGATAAAAATGGGGTTTTTTGCTTGCGTTAAATAGTTGAATACACAAGCACTATTTTCCAGTGCACAGGGAATTTATATGGAGAACTCCTGTAATTTATTACTAATGGAAATTAACTGTGTTACCTCTCTCATCCATGAGGATGGAGATGCTATGTTGTTAGGGGAAAAGAGGGGGATGAGCATCTGAAAAGCCAGTAGGTAAAGGCTAAGGTGAACAGTCTGAATGCCTGAGCAAGGGAGAAACCAAGTCCCACTCTAAAAAGTCAGCTCCCAGTATCTTTTAGTGGGACTTAGGTTCCCAAGTGCCTGAATTGCTTCTGGAAATGGTATGTTAGCTTTGAGATTGCTTGCTTTTCTAAACCCTGGCAAGTTCAGAGGAAGTTCTTGAAGAAGAGAACTGCCATTACTAGCATTAACAATATGCAAACATATGAGGTAAGAGGGAAAAAGATCCTTTAGTGAAATAAACATCTCCTCTTGGGCAGCAATTGCCTTGTTTTTAGTGTGGAGAGTATTGCATTATTGTAGTGAACTGGGATCATATGAGTATGATCAAAGAAACATTGATCTTGTAATTTTTAGTGAGTTACCTTGAAGCATATAAATTCCTGATGTGCATTAACTTGAGTGAATTGGGCCTTAATGATATATGTAAATAACAAAACTGTATTCAGATATTTTTTCCAGAAAATAGTCTCTAATGGTCTGTACTGTATCAAAAAAGTGTCAAAGTGTTACTTTTATATTACACCTCCTTTTTTTTGTTTGTTTGTTTGGGGTTTTTTTTTTAGAACATTGAAATGTGCATGTTTATTCTATTTGCTACAGTATTTTAATGTTTTGGATGAAGGCCATCAGTTGTATGGAGATGACAAAACAATCATTCTGTCTATTTATTCAGTATTGCTGCTTAAAGTTTTCAAAAATAAAGCTTTCAATGCCAATATAGTGACTGATTGAAAGCTGTTCTAGCTCTCTTCAGGTGTTTTTTTCCTATGTTTGTAGAAAATTAAATAAGTGAAACTTGGTGTATGAGCTGTTATACCAGCAAAGAATTATTGCAATAATATTGGGGGCTGGGTGTCAGTGTGTGTAGTAAATACCAATGTATGCATGCAGTGAATGCCTTTAGGTCTCTAAGTGGAGTGCTGAAGAATGTTAAATCCTTTGTGGTCTTGCAAGCACTTTACACATGTGACCAAGTACTGCTTAGAGCTTTGTGCTCATGTGTGGTGCGTGTGAGAGCAGAACAAAGGGGTCTCAAAGGATCAACTTGGAGCCCTTTGAACCAGATTGAATTTAAGGACATTTTTGTGTTCCACAGTTGTGTGTCTGACTGGGGCCTAAAAAACATGTTCTGATACAAAACCCTTTCAGTTGCAGCAAGGATGCCTCAAGTGTAGCTGGTACCTCTGAAAATGTTAGTAGTTCTGAAATGGATCAAGTGTGCCTGCTGTACTTGTGAAGTGTGTCAGAATGCTGAGAGCGTTCACCCTCGCCATCATCCCATGAAACTGCTAACTAGGGGTTCTGACTGGAACATTTGAGTTGCTGATGCTTTAACCTAGAGAAGCAACACAAACTGAAAACACGAGTGAGCATTTTATTACTGCTCCGCTTCAATGCAAGATGAAAATCTGTATTATATGTAACTATATTTTTTGTCATTTAAGAAGCTTCTATTTTTTATTATTCTCATGAATGGTTGACAAAAAGTATTGGATATGCTCCCATACAATAAATTCCCCTCTGAAACTTTGGGTCTTTACAGTTCATGGTTTGCTGGGATTGCATTGTTCATGTTGCGCACATCTCACGACAGAGCTGCTGGGATTCTGTCAGAAAACACCGGGCCTGAAGGCAGGGCCAAGGCTCCTTTACTGTAAGTGTGCTGTAATCTCAATCAGATAAAGCCCAGGCACTGCAAGAGGGAAGAGGAGCTTGTTTTCAGCTGAGGAACTGTCACTAAAATTAACAATAACCCTGAAATGACAGAATTGGTCACTGACTCGGGGGAGGTGTAACTTAAAGCAAAGAGGCAGAGGTTCACTTGGAGGTGAACTGAATGTACAGATTCTTCCCACAACAAATGCAGGGTGCCCTGATGCTTCAGGGAGCAGGAAGAAATTAATCTTTGAACAAGGAGCAGAAGACCTTTTAGGCCAGATTCAGGTGTAGTTACTGTGCTGAGACCAGAGAGGGTGTGAGGCTTGCTTGAGATCATTTGAGCTAATCAAGGCTGGGAACTTGATGCAGCTGGAGACTTGTGATTTAAGCCATGCAAATGCAGTCCTTAGTCTAATATCCCAACAAATGGATTTTCCTAAGCTAACTGGAGCCTAATCTCATTAGATGTGAGGAGAAGTGAGCTAACAGTAGTGGCACTGTTGACTGGCAATAGGACAATGCCACGAACTCCACTGAAGCCCTAGCACGTGGCGCTGTTGTTGTTAGGGCTGTGGAAGTTGTGGAGGCCCTGTGCCCTGAAAGGTGCCCTTTCCTGCTCCTGTGCCAGTCAGCTGGCTGGCTTTTGTGGTAACTAAGGTTTCCCAGTGTGCTCAGCAGAGCCAGGGCTACAGCTGATGTTTCTGATCTTTTGCTTTGCCTTTAAAGAACAAAGTGGTCTATTTGTATGTGGCTGCTGCAGCACTAACTAGCTCAGTGTAACTGGACCACTAATGAGTTGCAAAACCAGGCCAGATCAATGATCCATTTTGTTCAGAAGCCATACTGAATTCTTCTGCCTGTTATGTCTGTGTCAGCTAGGTATTATTCCTTTATAACCCAAATTTTTAATGATTGTTTCAACTAAGATGTCTGGTGTCTGAAGTAGGGCACAATGAGCAATGGTGCCCATTATTGCCTTACTTGAAAATGATATATTTGCTTCCTTTGATATTGTAGCTAGTGTTAATGAGTATTTTCTGGGTCAACCACTGCTTCATCATTAACTTTCTCCAGAAATACTGGATGGAGACAATCTCAGTTGGTCTACTTTGATCCCTTTTTCCAGGTGGAAAATGTTGTGTACTTTTTTCCCCCATCTTTTGCAATGAGTTCTGTGTACTGTCCAGGGCTGATTGGAAAGGAGCCTCTTTGGCATTTGCTAGTGCAACAAGGAACTGATGCAATCAGAGCTGATAAACTTCACTGAGCACCCTCACCGCTTGTCTGAGCAACTCAGGCACTGCCAATATCCTCATGCCACTTCTGGTGGCTCTGTGTGTGCCTCCTTCCTTGCTGCCACACAGGCAGCCCTGGAGCTTCTCCCCCATGCAATCTGAAGTTTGATTTCTAGAGGCTTTTTGGATCTGAATCCATGGCTGTGGAAAGGCTACAGGGATCTCTGGAAGAGTGAGAGACTGTCATCACACTTCTGTTCAGACATCTGGAGGGTGATAGAGGGGAAATGCCACTACACCAGACTGTTCTTATTGTTTCAGCTACATGCTTTGTCTTGTTTTACCCCTCTGTAAAAGGAGGAAGATAGTTGGTTATTGGAAAACTTAGTAGGAAAATGCAGCATAAAAGATCTAATATTCAATCCTGGGTCAAGTTACAGGGAAGAAAAGTTTTCTGTTATTTATTTTTAATGAGCAAAAGTCTGAAGAAAAGGTATTCAGAAGAGCTCCAGCAAAGTATTCTTAAAAAACCCACCTAATCCAATGCAACACCAATGAGTGTCAATAATTTCCTGCCTAGGTATTTTTAAAATTAGGGCTTCTGGTTAAAACAGAAACAAAAAAAAACAAGAAAAAAAAAAAAAAAAAAAAAAAAAAAAAAAAAAAAAAAAAAGGAGGGAAGGGAGTGAGATGTAGACCAAGTAAAACATCTTTAACCTACTTTGTATTTGCCCTGAAGTCTCTTCCAGTGCCAGTGTGATGGAAAGTGAATCATGCAACTTTGCAGCCAGTGACATGGTATCACAGAAGTACCATCAGGAGCTATTGCTAGAATGAAAGTCAGGCCAGCCTTTAAGTGTGAAATAACTGGAATTTCTTTGTGGTTGCCTGTGGAGCTTCTCCTAGATTACTACCTGCCACAACTTTTATTGTGTGTATCAAACTGCTGTTCATGAAATGTTATGTGCCCAGAACAGATGATTTGGCTTTAGCAGTCCCAATCAGCCTGAGGTGAACTTTGATTGATGAGGTGTAACTGGCCCTCCTGGCACACTGAAGGGAAATCTCAGAGTGCTAGCTGACCTTTGACAACATTTTGTTGCTACAACGTTGTCTTAAGCGTTTCCTTGACCTGGCAGATCTGCAGCGTGGCTGCCAAAATTATGACCTGGATTCTGCACTGTCATGTTGCTTGTGTCACACACAAAGCAAGCATGGAGGAGACAGTGACAGAGCAAATGAGAAAGGCAGCAATGCCCATTAGCTGTAGGGCTGGGGTGAAAGGTTGTGCCAGGGGCAGGCGCCACATGGTCGGGTCGCCTGGACTGTGCCAATGCTGCAGTTCCCAGCAGGCCCACACGAGAGGGCAGCAGTACACGCAGCAGCCACGCACTGCGATGGGAAGCAGGTTTTCTAGGAATACACAGCACGTGGTAGGGAGGCACCCAACATTCCAACTTTAAAGGCGTTCTTTCAGAAAGGACACAGTAATACTTACAAAGAGACATGTCTTATTCACAGTGCCAGTGTAACTGATGCACAAATGATGCCATTCCTGCAGTTTGTGAGCAGGCCTGGAAGCTTTTGAAACCTGTACAGATGTGGGTTGAAGCATTCAGTTTTAGATACTGTCCCGTGACTGGTGTATTTGCTCGTGCCTGGGAAGCTCTTGTTTCATTTCCCAGCTCTGCCACAGATTTCCTGTGTGTGACCTTGGGCAAGGTACTGTAATCCCTGTGGATTGGAGTCTCCCAGCTGTAAGCCTGAGATAATACTGCCTCATCCCCTTTGACTTTGTCTCTATATACGGCAGGCCCCATGGGGAACAGGATCTCGATTCCTGTTTGTTTTGCAAATAGTACTGAGCACAACATGGTCCTGAACTTGGTTGTGCCATCCTGATACTGCAGCATGAAGTGTATTTTCATATCATTACCTAGAGGGTGACAAGAAGTCACTCAGAGTTAGCTTTACCTTGCAGTGAGAGCAAGATGCAGGTGTGCTGAGGGAAGCTGGGGGTTTCTGAAGGTGAATTCTTGTTTAGCTTTAAGTAGATTTCTTTTTCTAAAGGTGTAAAAAGGAAAAGCAAGTAAAGGAATAAAACCTCATTTCAACTTTTGCTCAATACTTCTTGCAAAGTGCTGCTATTACCAAAGGCAGCCTAAATCTTTTTGCAAGTGCTCCTTGGGAGTGTGTTGTACCTAATTGATAGAAATAATTGACTGAACAGGCTGAGATTTGCTTGGTGGTCCTAAATGTTCCAGTGTTTCTGCAAGTCTTAGGATGTTCTAGCAATGTGCATGTAACCAGTAATGCACCATGACAGGCTGCCATCTCACAGTTTTCCATTGATACCCAAGTGCCCTTTGGTATTCGTGGCTGAAGAGATAAAGCACACAAGAGTTAGAATTGTAGGAAAGTGCCTTTTTTCATAATTTTCCAATTCCAAAGTGTTTTCTACATGCTCCAAATAAATTTAATTAACTAACAAATTCTCAGCTGCACTTACACCAGAGTCTTGCTGAGAATGAGCACCCCTCAGCATGTCTGAGCACAGAGAGTCCCTGCTGCTCAGTTCATTTAAAGATGCTCAGAGATCATTTAAAGATATCAGCCATCTGAATGTAACAATTAGTGCAGCTGCTGGCATCTGACAGGACAATAAATAATCAGTGCTGCAGTACCTTATCTCATGTTCTGCTCAATAAAGTTCTTGCTGCTACCTTTGTACATTATCCGAGGAACTTTACAGCAAGAGGCACCTACTTCTAGGAACATCTTCCTCCTGTGGTTGGAAGAATGGACTGCCCCCAGGGTGCAGTCACATGGGACAAGCATTCAGGTGTTGTGAGCAACTGCAAAAGCAGGAACCTGGGCAGTGTGAGTACCTTAACATCTTTGTTCAGTGGCAGAACACAGCCTAAAATTCCCAAGGAAAGCTATTTTCTTATGTTACTATGACTATAACAATGATCCCAATCATACCATTTATGTGTATGCACACCCATATATGTGTATATAGTCACCCTATTAGATGTTATTGTCCCTTTATGTCAGCTTGGGAAACTAAAGCCCAGGGAAGCGCAGGGCTTTCCCAGAAGGAGTACAAGCCCTTCATCTCCATTTACTGCCTTTTGCTGAAAAGTCTGTTCTGAGCAACACAGAGTTGTCCTGCAATGGTTCAGTCAGGCTGGGGGGCACCTGGCCTAACATTCTCTCGAGCTCTGTAGAAAGAGCTGCCTGGGCTCAGCAGTAAACTACCCTTGATGCAGTGTTGCCAAAATAACCTACTTGCAGAGGAAGCTTTCCCTAACCCTTCAGTCAGAGGTTAAACCTCTTCCTGATAGCAGAGGATTTATATCCCTTCTAAACTGAATAATGAGAGCACTTCAAAGGAGGTGAGACTTATTCTCTCCTTTAGCAAGTGTTGCACCAGGTTCAACCAGTAAAGATTTTACCTTTGAGATCTAATTGATTCATCTGTTTCAAACTTAAAACTTTCCAAAATCACTACCTTCATTTACTGTTGATTTTAGCATGCGGGTTTCAGCATATGCAGGAGTTCAGCTCCTTGCGTGATTTGAGTCTGTTCTGATTTCTTCTTCAGGTAACTCTGCCTAGTTATT
Organism: Agelaius tricolor; assembly: GCF_023055355.1. Taxonomy (NCBI): domain Eukaryota; kingdom Metazoa; phylum Chordata; class Aves; order Passeriformes; family Icteridae; genus Agelaius; species Agelaius tricolor. The sequence goes on from NW_027269263.1 coordinate 13,643,535, forward strand.
ATATTATTATATATTGTATTATTGCTTCTCTTGTCAGCCAGAAGCTCACAAGATTCCTGCACTGTGGAGGTGCCTTCAGTTAAGGAATCAGGCTTGCATCCCAAAGGCACTGCTGTGTGGGTGTATCAGGAACATCTGGGGAAAGGAGGAGATCTCTCTTCACAGACTTGTAAAAATAAAGATGGTTTGATCTCATTGTGCCCTTCCAGTGCGTGGAGGGAGCCTACAGGAAAGATGGAGAGAGACTCTTAACCAGGGCCTGGAGTGACAAGGGAGAATGGCTTCACACTGACAGAAAGTTTAGGTTGGATATCAGGAAGAAATTGTTCCCTGTGAAGCCCTGACACAGGGTGCCCAGAGAAGCTGTGGCTACCCCTGGATCCCTGGCAGTGTCCAAGGCCAGGCTGGATGGGGCTCTGAGCAACCTGGGATGGTGATCCCTGCCTGTGGTAGGGGGATGGAACTGGATGATCTTTAGGGTCCTTTCTATTCCAGGCCATTCTGTGATTCTGCTCTATGATGTGACTGTACACACTAGGGAAAGTGCTAGGTTAGACTTAAACTACCACTGTGCTTCCCCAGACCAGGCAGCTTTGTTCCTGAAGGTACAGGTAGTGATCTCTGTGGCAAACAAAAGTCAGGGACATGCAGTACCTTCCCACTGGCTCTGCCAGGCAGCTGAATTGCCCTCTGCTCCTTGGAATGCACTGCCTTAGGGTTACTAACCTCAAGCAAGCCCGTGACATTACTGTGTATTTTAAAAGCAGGTATTGCAGACTGTGCATGTTCAGCAATCATAGCAAACAGCTGGAGTCCTGGAAATGCCTTCTGGGCCTGGCAGGACACTGATGGGAGCGTGCTTCCCACAGCTGGCTCCTGGAGTATGGCACACAGATTGCTCTCAAAGGTCATCTTAAATAACTGTACTTACCTCATCATTTACAACACCAGAATTAGCCCCGTGACCAGTCAGGCATTTTTCAAAGCCACTTCACATTTTGCAGACGTGGATGTATCTTTATGTTCTCGTTTCTGCACTCTGCAGAGCAGACTGCACTCCAAACACAACTCCTCTGCTGTGCCAGGGAGCAGGAACTCGTGCAGCCCAGGTTCACACAAACACATTTGCCTCTGCAGATGGACTAGGAGTGCCAAGGAGCATTATCTGATGATGGCAGCTTGGTAAGCAAAGGTAGCTCCTTCTCTCTCAGGGAACAGATGTCAAAGGGAAGACAGCCTGAACTCTGACCCTTGTCCACACACATTCCCATACCCTTCAATTACCTTCATAGCAGCTATTAAGGAATTCTTGCTTATTCTACACGCTTTTCTAATGTTTAAGCATTTTTTCCTAGTCATGTTGTTCCATTTGTCTCTACATGTTTCATTTCTGACTTTACTCTGGAAAATGAAGTGCTGATGGCAGTGCGTTCTGCATGACAGACCCTGTCCAAATCAGAGCATCTGTAAGAGTCTGCAGCACTGGAGTAAACAAACCCACCTCACATTCGTGATTCCAGTTCCCTAACTCCCAGCAGCTTCTCCCTGGAACAACAGAGGGCACCACTCCTCACACAAAACGCTGGAAGAAGAGCAGCCCTGCCTTTGAGTCAGTTCAGGACCTAGAGTATTTATCTCTCAGTAGGTGATTGGGATTGAATATTCTTCCTCCCAGGAGGTTCACCTCTGCATCTCCTGCTCCCTGTGCCAAAAGCTGCTCTCAAAGACGTGTGCACTGTTCCTCTGGTGGATCTTTCCCTGCTTTGCACAGAATGATTAAGCAGTTACTTACTGAGAAATAGCTTTAGCCTGTTTGATTAGAATCTGCACTTGGGGAAGAGGAAACCACCATGCCAGGTCCAACCCTGCTCCTGTGAAGATCTGGTTTTATTCCAGTGAGTTTACAACATAAAACGCATAAACATGCAGCATACCAGGGCTGCAGCCTCAGTTTCTCCTCTCAGGTGGCTGTGTTATCTTTTGATCCTGCTGTTCTGTCCACAGGTGCCACTGTGTCAGTGCTGCCACCACCAACTCTTTTGAAACAAAGGGACCTACAAGAGGCTACAGGAAAGATGGAGGGAGACTAATCACAGGGTCTGGAGTGACAGGACAGGGGGGAATGGCTTCACACTGACAGAGAACAGGTTTAGATTGGATATTGGGAAGAAATTCTTCCCTGCAAGGGTGGTGAGACCCTGGTACAGGGTGCCCAGAGCAGCTGTGGCTGCCCCTGGATCCCTGGCAGTGTCCAAGGCCAGGCTGGATGGGGCTCTGAGCAAGCTGGGATAGTGAAAGGTGTCCCTGCCCATGGCAAGGGAGTGTAACTGGATGGTGTTTAAAGTCCCTTCCAACCCAGGCCATTCTATCATTCCATATCACAGTAACAATGTTGTTATTTTAGAGGAATCGAAGTTTAAAAACAGCCTCTACTAAGGCTTCCCCTGATTTATTAACCCTCCAGCTGATGCCCTGAAGGGCTGTAATTATTAATTTCTGTACAAAATTGGCCCATATGTGCATAATGTTGCATTCAGTTTACTGCAATGTGCATTGGGCAAAACTCTTGAATGCCAGGACTCTGAACACCTTACAGCCCTTTCTGAGAGGACAGGGGAGGTTTAGGTTGGACATTACAGAATCACAGAATGAGCTGAGTTGGAAGGGACCCACAAGGATCATCAAGTCCAGCTCCTGGCCCTGCACACACACTCCCCGAGTCACATCATGTGCCCAAGAGCTGTCCAAAAGCTCCTGGAGCTGTCAGGCTTGGGACTGTGACTATCCCTGGGGAGCCTGTTCAGTGCCTCAGGGGGAAGAACCTTTTCCTGATATCCACCCTAACCTTCCCTTGATATAGCTCCAGTTGTTCCCTCGGGTCCTGTCCCTGGTCACACAGAGCAGAGATCAGGGTCTCTGCTTCGTGAGGAAGCTGCAGAACTGCTGTGAGCTCTGACCTCAGCCTGCTCTTCTCCAGCTAAACAGACCAAGCGCCCTCAGCTGCTCCGTGTGTGGCTTCCCCTCCAGGTCCCTCACCATCTCCACATCCCTGCTCTGGACACTCTCTTGAACTTAATCTCTTTCTTACGTTGCAGTGACCAAAACTAGACACAATCATTAAGGTGAGACCGCAATAGAGCAGAGTAGAAAGAATTTGTTCACACAAAGGGCGATCATAGATCGGAATGGGCTGCCCAGGGAGGCAGTGAAATCACCGTCCCTGGAGGTGTTTTGGAGAGGCCGGGCGTGGCACTGGGTGCCATGGTCCGGCTGACGCGGTGGTGCTCGGTCATAGGTTGGACTCGACGATCACAGAGGACTCTTGCAGCCTGACTGACCCCGTGATTCTGTCAGAGCAGCCGCGGCCCTACCCGCCCCGGGGCGGCCATTCCTGAGGGGAGGTGGGGCCACGTGGGGGGAGGCGGAGCGCGAGCCGCGCGCCGGCCAATGGCAGCTGCCGCTACCGCTGGCCCCGCCCACTCCCCCTCCCGCCCTCCCCGCAGCGGGCGCGGCCCCGCGCGCACGTGCCGGGCAGCGTGCGCGGCAGTCACGCGGGCGCGCGCGTGACGGCGGCGGCGGCGGCGGCCTGAGGGGCGGGCGCGCACCCGGGCCCGGGGCGGGAGCCGGGGGAAGGACAGCGGCCCGGAGCGGGGCGGGACCGCCAGGGAACCGGCCGGGCTGCCGGGGATGCTCTGGCACAGTCACCGCGGAGCGGCCCCATGGCCCCCTGCGGTGCCCCCCGGGAGTGCTGCCCGCACTGACGCGCCCGGTGCGTGCGCAGGTACTGCCCGAGCGCTCCTGCCCTCCGGACAAACCCAGCGTGGGACAGACCTTCTCTTTTCACAGCATCTCAGAAGCATTTAGGCTGGAAAAGTCCTCTGAGATCGTCGAGTCCTACCTACGACCGAAGACCACCGTGTCAAGCAGACCATGGCACTGAGTGCCACATCCAGACTTTACTTAAAAATCTACAGGGACAGTGACTCCATCTCCCTGGGCAGGGAGTTCCGATGTCTGATCACCCGTTCACTGAAAAAAATTTCCCTCATGTCCAACCTAATCCTTCCCCTGCACAGCTTAAGACTGATGTCCTCTCGTTGCAAGCAAAGTATAAAAAGATTTTCCAGCTTTAGGTCTTTTCCAGCCTCTCAGTCCCATGCAGAACAAGAGTTCGACTCACATGTTAAAAGGAGACAGTTTCTCCTGCTGGTAGTCCTGCAAACACCTTCTGGAAATCTTGCTGCCAAGAGATGATGTGGAATCTCCCTGACTGAAGAGATTCCAGAACCATCTGGATGCAATCCTGTGATGCAATCTGGGATGGTCCTGCCTGAGCAGGAGGTGGGACCAGATAACCCACTGTGGTCCCTTCCAGCCTGACCTATTCTGGGATTCTGTGAAGAGAAGCTTTTTTTCCCCCACATTTCACGCTGCCTTATTGCTACAGAGTCTGCTCTTGGTGGCTTATGACTGGTTTTGATGGATACTCATATTCCAGGTCTTGCAGCTGGAGCCTAGGGCCCAGCCTCAAGAGCTTTGCTGGAAGCTGCGATATCCATACCACAGAAATGCTGGTCAGGGTCGCTGCTCTTCGACCCATGCAGAGGGACTGCTGCTCCCATCTGGATGGGCTCTTCTGCAAACAACATCGTATGTGAGGAAGGCTGAGGGCCTGCCTGCCACTCACAGGAGGGCTGGAGCCTTGGCAACCTTCTACAGTGGGAATAGAATCCACTCCAGCGTCTGTCAGCTCATCTGGCTCTGTGCTGCAGGTATTAATCCAAACACACTTGGAGAGACAATTTTCTGCTGAGGAAGAAGGTGCCATACCTACATGGCTCTTTTCCTGAGGTTATTCCCTAGAACTTACATAGTTGTGAGAGTACATTGGTCTCATGCTTATAAAACACCTAGCAAAAAGCAAAGTAAAAAACCCAAACAAACAACCAACAAGGCTTTATGGAGGCAGGAGAAACAACTCTCCTTGGTCCCTATGACCCAGCAGAGCTGCCTGGGATCAAAGTCCCTGCTTGCTGAAACATCAGGGAATCTCTTCTGGCCTGCCCCAGGCATCGCCTGCATCCTCTGGGGCACGGGAGGTGCACGCAGGGCAGGGAATGTTTGCAGCAGCAGCAGCAGCAGCAGCAGGTGTGCTGCCCCTGGGTGCCCCGTGAGCCCAGCCAGGCAGAGCAGCCCGGCCCCAGCAGGGCAGCTCCTGCAGCATCGAGGCTGCCCTGAATTCAGTGCTTGTGACAGACTGACAGCCCTGCGGGCTGGAACGCTGGAGCGGCGGGAAGGATGCGGAGAGCGGAGCAGCTCGGCCCTGCTCACACCCAGCCCACACGTGGCCGGGGCTCACGCAGCTGCTGCTGGCGGCAGGTGAGCCACCGGCTTCTCTCTGCTGCTGCCCAGCGAGCTGCTCTGAGCCTGCAGGAGAACCAGACACGCAACAGACATTCAGACTTTGCAGAGTGAAACTGGCTTTAAAAAATCCAAGGCTTTTTTCGCAGAGAAAATTCGGCATTTTTGTTACTTTCTTTTTCCGAGGTTGTACTTTCTTGTTCATTTCTACAACTAGAAGGCAGGAAACTTCTCAAAGAAGGCCGGGATCACATGATTCCAGGAGCTGAAGTTTGAAGGGAGAAGGAAATCCGTTGCAAGACCCAGGTTACAGGGCAGGCCAGGAATTTAGAGGTGCTATAACACACCTTGCACGCAGTCCCCAGGCTTGCTGGATGTCAGACATTCAGTGTGCCCTGACTAAAGTGAAAATTAAACAAACAAGGCCCAAAACACAAACTCGGGACCTACTCCAAGGCCCATTGTGCTCCAGAAAAGGGCTCACATGGCTTAAATGGTAGGTCAGGCCTTTCTCAAACAGGGCTGATAGTCAAGATCTGTAGCTGTAACACTTCCAAACATAAAAATTCCTTGTTCTTTAGTTGGAGGTACATTATACTGCCTTCCATTGGCTTAACAATCATCACCATCTTGATTTAACACATTCTAATGGAGCCTGTCATGCCACTATGATATACTGGATTATAAAATCTGGTTTCAACGTTTATTGCTTAAGAAATCAAGCTTGCATCACTTATCTTGTAGTTTATGGGACAACAGAATATGGATTCAAGTGTAAACAGTAAATGTAGCACCCAGTCCTGCACTCTCAGTGCTTCTATAAGGGTATGTGTATTTAAAGATGGGAAGCTCTTGTCCAGTGTTTCTGTGATTGTTTTTAAACTCAAGAAAATTCAAGACATACAAATTGATTTAGACTCCAAAGGGATCTGAGGAAGCCTGGAATTTAATAATTAAGGCTGACACTAGGGTCCCTCCTGTCATGGGCCTTTTGCCTCCATCAGCAGTGGGTTATCAGCCTCAATTACAAACCATTTTCCCCCATGTTTGCTTTTGTTAGGCATTGAGATTATCAGAAAACGCATAGTTTGTCTTTATGTTTTATGTCATAAAATGTAATAGATTTCACTGATGCTGCAACTTGGCATGAAGTCATTTGGCACATTTGATCCAGGGGCTAATAAAAACAAGCCTTCCTGTTACTGTACATGGTAAATACTGAAATTGATAAAGCCCTCTAAGGATCTGGGTTTATAGCCCAGTGAAACCTAAATGGATTCATATTCCCAAAGGAAGAAAATTTGAAGGAGACCTAAAGCCTTGCCGATGCTCGGGTTTAAGCTGCACTCCTCACGAGGGGCACAGGGTTTTATGACGTGCTCTGGCTCCACCCCTTGTGTTGGGACCGTGATCTGGCAGGAAAGGCCCTGTGCTCAGTCAGGCCGATTGCCCAGCTGGCAGGAGGATTCATGAGCACCTTCATCCCGGCCTAAATGCTGGCGTAACAAGTGTTAAGCTGTTCAAGTATGCAGGTCAAAGTTACCGAGGGGAAGGGTTGAGCCCAGCTCACTTTCATTCCTGTGAAAACACAGGGAGCAGAACCAGGTCCAAAGACAGATGGAGGCAGACACAGATTTTTCCCATTTCCCTACCTAGTAATTTACTTTGGCAGGAAGAGTGGTGCACTGTGGCAGCCTTTGGTCCATTATTTATGGAAAAAAACATGTCTATGTGTCCATTGGTATTTGTAGATAGCCCACATGTATCTCTAATTGGAATTAAATTTACTACAGCTTCCATGTGAAGACGCCTTTCTTAGTAATCCTACTCGAGTAAGTTAAAAGAAGTGCTTATTTTTCATCCAATTTATAATTCGCCCTGTGTTTTAAGGGATTGGTGGAATTAACACGAATCTTAGGAACTTTTTATTCCATTCCAACTTCATTCCTTGTCACTGTAGTCACCGGTACTGGAGAACCAGCAGAGGGAGCACGGAACGTTCCCTTCATCTCTCTCTTACATAAACACTGGCTACTGTTTGAGGTGTTCCTTTAATTTTATTTCCCTGCCAGAATTTTTGGAAGCAAAGGTGATCTGCAGCTCTGCTATTCAATCTGTTGAAGCCTTTAGGGTGCTGCATTTCCATGCTAGGAATGATCAACCTGCTTCCACCACTCTATTCCTCCTCTTCCTCTACCTCTCCCCCTCAGCACAAAATATGTGGTTTTTGTAGAGTATTTCCAAGCTGGGACACCCATCATTCATTCCTGCAGAGATTGTGATACGTCATTAGATTGTCAGGCAAATCATAAAGTTTGTTCCTTGTGAGCGAAGGGAGCTCCCATGCAGCGCCAGGGCTGACAAGTGTTAATTTTAAAGATTAGTATTTTGCAAAAAGAAGAGGGGGAAAAAGTAGATGTCAGGAAGAAACCCGTGTGTTCCACACTTTGCTTTGTGAAATGTGCACATATTAAACCAGAGTTTGCCAGAGAGAGTTAAAGGGAACCCAGCAAATTCAAACCCAGATTAAAAATGTGAATTAAATCATCATCAGACACACAATCATACAGTTTGAAGCTCAATGCACCAATTATTATGTATTATCATTGCATTTTTAATTAGTAGACAGCCCCATTTTGTGTATTAAAGTTTTTATTCCTTATTAAGAATTTTTTAAATCACAAAATAGTGTGGAAATATTTAGATAATAGAATTCATGGAGTGCTGGAAAATACTGAATATAAAGATTGATTTCTAATATATCACATACTAAACTGTTCTAAAACAGCTGGTTTCTTGCAGACAGGATTTATTTTTTTTTAATAATTTAAGACAGCATAAGCTTGTATCAAGCATAAGCGTTGTAACAAAAGTGCAACTTTTTCAGCAAATCCTCCCAAAAGATATTTAACTCAAAATATCATTAACACATATTTTTCTCCCTACAAAAATAGCATGTCAGACATCATTAATTGGATGTATTAACAACTATTTACATACAGCCACTCTGTAGGCTAGTAAGATTTTTTTTTTTTTGTAACGTTGTTTAAACACAGCGTTTGAGGCAAACAGTAGCAACAGCAGCAGCAGATGCACCAAACGGACTGACGGACCCCGGACACGCACACACTCCTCGCCAGGCTGTGGTGTCTCACCTCTTACATAACATTCAAGTGAGATTTCTCACAGTGCTACCTTGGCAACAAACTAAAAATATCTAGGCAAGGTCTTGGTTTAAGCCTTATTATAAAAGCTTTATCTGTGTGATTATCTGGCGTCTGGTTTGTCTCCAGAAAGGGAAAACGCAGTATTTGAGCATGGGATGAGGGAAAAACCCATATGGGAAACTTACCCCAACTGGGTTAATCGTTTCTGGTTGCACAGCGAGGTGTTTACCTACGGCCTCCAGTTTGTGTCACTCGGAATTTAGGATAAAATGAGTTCAGGCTGACAAGCTGCTCTGTGTTTTCTTGGGGGAAGAGAAGGGGGTTTCTTTTTGTAGTTCAGTGCAGTAACATTCATTTTATACAGCAAGGTTTGGGGGAAAAAAATCTCTCGGGAACATACTGAATTAAATAAAGATGGGGTGAGAACAAATGCACTTGCCACACCTGTATACCTTAGCCAAAAAAATAATGAAATAAACACAAGGTTATGTAATGGGTCTGACCCTCCTTTCCTTGCACACCCAAAACTTGCTGGAGCCAGCGGCATCCCCGGGTGCTCAAGGCACTGCAGGTTTGGGCTCAGGGTGCATCCTCCACACTCCGGTTCTCCATAAAGTGCTAGCACAGGTGCTGGGCTCTGCCCTTCCTCCCTCGCCTCGTTCCCCGCCCTCACCCTGAACCCATCCAGGTCTCCCGGACAACAAGTGCAAGTTCCCAAGTGGGACTTAGGGACACAATGTATAAACCCATTCCAAATAAGGTGCCACATTTAATTACTCTATTTATAGAGGAAAAAAAAAAGTATCCTTACTATGTTTTCTTCCTTCTTCTTCTTTTTTTTTTTTTTTTGTTTTGTCTTCCTTATTTATGCATTTATAAAGCCAAACATTAAAAAAATACTGAGTAGCAAATTTTATCCTCGACGGTCCTCTGCGGGGGCCGCTCCGGGACCTGCCGCCCCGGCAGCGGGACTCCCCCGGGCCGGGCCCGGCACCCCGCGGCCGCCAGCTCCCGGCGATCACCGGCCCCGGCGACCCCTGCCCTCCGTAGGAACCCGGGGGCGCAAGTGCGGGCCCGACGGCCCCTCAGTCCGAGGGAAGGGCAGCGGCGGCGGGGAGCCCCCGGGCCGTCTCACGGGCCCTCGGCGCCGGGCTCCTCGGCGGCTGCGGGCTCGGGCTCCTCGCCGGGCTCGGCGGCGGCAGCGAAGGGGTGCGGGAGGTGGGGCGTCGGGGGCAGCCCGGTGGCGGCCGCCGCCGCCTTCTCGGGGCCGAGCACGGAGGAGAGGCAGGGAAAGGAGGCGGCGGCGGCTGCCGCGGCGGCGGCCGCCTGGGCCGGGATGCCCGGGTAGAGAAGCGGGATGGGGGCGGCGGGGTAGAGATACTTCTCCAGGCTGCTTTTATCCAGGAAGGGCTGCATGTAGGCAGCGGCGGCCGAGGGGGAGATGAAGTAGAAGGGCAGGCAGAAAGGGGCCGCCGCCGGCTGTCCGAAGGGGGCCCCGCCGCCGCCCGCCCCCAGGGCCATCAGCGAACCCAGCAGGGCGGCGTCGGGTCTGACCAGCGCGGCCGCCGCCGCCGCCGCCGCCGCCGCCTCGGCTCCCCGCGCCGCCAGCCCCGGCGGGCCGGGCATGGGGCTCCCGCCGCGGTCCAGCTTCAGCCGCTTGGGCGCGGGGGGCACCTCGTCCCCCGACGGCTCCTGCTTGATGGCCAGGGCGGGCAGCGCTCCGCCGGCCGCCGCCGCGGGGCCGCGCTCGGGGCGCGCCTCGCCCTCCCCGCCGTAGCCGCTGTCCGTGTCCGTGTCGGTCTCGGCGCTGAGCTCGGCGGCGTGAGTCCGCTGGATGACGGGCACGCAGTTAGCCTGGCCCTCCGGCTTGTGGCCCGGCGCGCAGGGGGGGGCGGGCGGGGAGGAAGAGGAGGAGGATCCCTTGCTGAGGGGGCCCGGCGGCGGGGAGAGGAGCTGAGGGCCGGGGAGGAACTGCGACGAGATGGAGTGCAGGTGGCCGAGGAGCTGCGCGCATCGCTGCTCGCGGGGGGTCCAGCTCTCGAAGCGGGAGAGGTATTGCAGCACTTCCTTCGCGCACGTCTGAAAGCCCGAGTGGAAGGCGTCCAGGTCGGCCTGCACCGGAGACTTCATGGACCGCTCCCCTGCGGGGGAGACCGAGCGGGAACAGCGTTGACCCGCGGCTCCGGCATGGAGCGCCCCGCTCCGCGCCTCCCCCTGCCCGCCCCCGGTGCGCCCCAGCGGCGCTGCCCCCCGGACCCCGCTTACCATTCTGCAAAGCAATTATCTTCTGGTGCTGCTGCTCTGTTAAGGCTGTTAGTGCTTTCAAGTGCTTCAAAGTCAGTTCCAGCACCACCGCTTTCTCCAGGTGTCCCAGCGTCTGCAAAGGCAAGGGTAGGGGGCGGCTTGGCTACCTCCCGGCACGTTTTGGCTACCGCCAAATGCGGCCTCCGTTAACTTGGGTGAGACCGGCCCCCGAGGCATTAGGGCCAGGACGGCGGGCGGGCAGCAGTCAGGCAGCCCGGCGTCCCGGGGATGCGCAGCGGGCAGGCTGCCGGCGCCTGCATCCGCACGGGCATATACGCTCCTGGGCACCTTACCGTTAGTTTCAGATGCTCGGGCAGTAAATCCTTCAGCTGGGCAATGCATTCGTTAATCCTGTCTCGCCTCTTCTTTTCTATCAGTCTATGTGGCAGTTTGTACGTTTCCTAATTAGCAAAACCCGGAAAAGCCAAGCGTTAGGCAGAGTCCCTCGGAACGCCGATCAAAACCAAAACAAATGTCATGCGGACCACATGCCGCGCAAATTATCGTCAAGGCACCGCTCTCCCCGCCGCGCCAGCTCTCTCGTAAACCCACTTGTGATTCGGGGGGCAAGTTGTATGCGCAGCCCCCCGGGGATGCTCTTGGGAGCGAAGCTACTCTGCAAAATTCAGCGAGCCCAAATTAAGCAGTTAAGCGAGAAGAGAGCCCCAGAAACTTATCCTTACCTTGCTCTCGTCCCTCTTCACGCCTCTTTTGGGTTTGCACATATACAGGGCAGGGTAGTCCAGCCTGGAGAAAAACACAAACATCCAGCATCGGCAAGTGCAGCGATAGCTTGCCTAGCACCTCCTCGAGTGGGCACACGGGCCCCGAGCGCTCTGCCCGAAGCGCCGGGCAAGGGCTCGCCCGGGTCCGCCAGCGGAGGGAGGCGGCGAGCCCCGCGCCCCGCCGGGGAGCCGGCGCCGCTTCCAGCGCTTCGCAGCACTTTCTCAAGAAGACGAAACGCCGTAGAGATACGAGACGGAGATAGTGCCCCGGCGCCTTACCCTATAAAATCCCTATGCTCCAGTAGCTGCCTCTCCGGCAAGCGGGAGATTCCTTCATCCATGTCTGGCAGCGGCTGATGTTTCGTCGCTGCTTTTGACTGAGCCTGCGGGATGCTGAGATCAGTCTCGGGAGATCCGCGAGCGACGCTGCGCACATGCAGCCTCCGTCCCCCCTCTCCCGTGCAGTGGCCAAAAGTGTGCGGCGGTTCGTCCCCCCCCTCCAAGTGCCTCCGCCGCCGCTGCCGCTCCCCCCCGCCCGCCTTCGCTGCGCTCCCCGCGCACACGCCCGCAGCTCCCGCCGCCGCCGCCGCCGCCGCCGCCGCCGCCGCGCCTGCCCGCGGGGCACGCGCGCCGCCAGCCAGCCCCGCACCCGGCTCACGTGCGGCGCGGGCGGGGGCGGGACCGGGGAGGGGACGGGGGGGGTCCCGCCGCCCGCCCGGGGCCGCCCTGCGAGACAGCGGCTTCCCCCCGTGTTACTGCTGCCGCCGCTGTCATCGTCAGCGTTACCGCCGTGATGATTGCCACTCTCACTGTGGTTTTATTATTTTTATGATTTCTCTAATTTGAATACTTATGAAATTATTTTACTTTTATTATTGTATTTTTTTTTATTTGCATCAGGGGAGGAGACCCGCCAGTGGAAAACGTGCCCACGGGATGAAGGGGGTAATAATCGAGACCCTCTCTTGGGGGGTGCGGTTAGGGGGTCACGTTCGCCGTACATTTTCTATAGATTTCTATAGGATGCGGGGGCACGAACGGGCGCACGCACTCGCGTGTTACTGCGCGGAGCGCTCCCTGGCCCGGCGCCGCCGTGCCGCAGCTCTCGTCCCCCGGTGCTCCCGCCCGGCCGCCGCTGCTCCCGGCAGCTCTCCCTCCCGACCTTTGGACGGGAGCCGGATCTGCCTGCAACGCCAGACCGCGGCAGAAGCGCTCCTTCTATACAGATGGACTCACGTATAGAGGCACATACATATAAAAATATGTCTATCTCTAATGTAAACACACTGCTGTTGGCGCTGCCCTCGGGCAGCCCTCATCCCCGCGGGGCTCAGGGGGTGACATTGCCAGAGGATTTGCACCGGTGCAGCGTGACCGGCCGCAGCAGCCCCGGGACGGGGCGGGGCGGGATCCCCCCCGCCCCCCCGCCCGCGTCCCTGCGCGCCGGGCGCGCCCGCGCAGCCCCCGCTCCCCGCCGGCGGCGGCGGCACCGACAGCCGCCTCCCTAATCCCGTCTCACACTGGTACGAGCACAGGGCCGGCAACGTGACCCGACCTGCTGCCACATCACTGCCGCCGGGCTGCACCGGGCGGCCCTGCCCCGCCGTCCCCCGCTAGCAGGCGGCGGCACCGGGCGGCACCGGGCACCCCCGGCACGGGCTACCGCGGGCCGTGCCCCTCCGGCCCCGGGCAGCCCCGCGCCCCCCGCCCCTCGCCCCTCGCCGGGCAGCCCGCCAGGACCCTCCTGCCCGCGGAAGGACGGGGTGCCCGAGGGAAGGGGATGCTCTTCTTTCCCGTGCCCCGGCCAAGGCGCTGTCTGTGCGTGCGTGCGTGTCCCCGCGAGTGCGTGTCCCGGCCGGCGTGTCCCCGCGTGTCCCCGCGTGTGCGCCGTGCCTGCAGCCGGCGCCGCATGTGTGCCCTGCAACGTGCGGGGAGCGCGGCGTGTGCGGGGAGCGCAGCGGCCCCGGCCCCACGTGCGGGGCGGGGGGAGCGGACACCCCCGGCACCACCACCCCCTCTCAGCGCCGGGCTGGCGGCTTTCTCTCCGGTATTCCCGGCGGGAAGTGTCAGCTGAGGCGATCCATAGCGATCTGTTTATCCCCGCCACCAGCGCTGACCGCTTGCTTTTCACTTGGTTTAGTTCTGCTCCCTCCCTTCCGCGGGCTCCGGCTCCTGGAGGTGCGTGACCTCCAAACCCGGGCTCCCACAGAATCCGGGCTGCTGGGGGAGGCGGGGGAATTACCCCAATAAATACCAAACACTCCCTCTGCCAAAATAGAGACGGGAACCTCACATCATTCCTGTCTAAAGATCGTGCTTTGCAGGTATTCTGGCCATAAGGGTAACTCGTGATTTTTGTGTGCGGGGGGAGGGGGGGCTGCCGAACCGCACTGCTCGTCTGTAAAGTGCGAATGAGGTTTTAGGAGCAGCGAAGGCTCTGATGAGGTGTTTGAGGCTCCTGCTTGGCAAGCAGCAAGCGGCACTGCGGGCTTGTACAGCTCTCTCCCTGTTAAATTGATGGCATTTCCACACTGTCCGAAGCTAAACCGGGGACAAAAAAAAATAGCATACCTTTGTGCCACGTGCATATGGGTTATAGAGGTGGGGGGTCAGAAGGAAAGGCTCGTGGACTGCTACAGAGGTGGGTGGGAGAATCTGCTGCTGCTGCGGAAAGCAAATGGTTACACAGTTGTCATAGAATATTACACAAATGTTCACAGAGTCATAGAATATTCTGAGTTGGAAGGGACCCACAAGGATGCTGGAGTCCAGCTCCAGACTCTGCACAGGACAATCCTACCAAGTGCCTGAAAGCATTGTCCAAATGCTTCTTGAGCTCTGTGAGTCTTGAAGCTGTGGTCACTTCCCTGGAGAGCCTGCTCCAATGCTCAACCACCATCTGGGGGAAGAACTTTTTCCTAATATCCTACCTAAATCCCCCCTGGGACATTACCTTGGGTAAGCCTGGACTGCAGAGCAGTTCCCTCGGGAAGGAGGACCACAGACTGCAGGGGAAAGTTGCTCATCAAGGACATATTGGTTGCCCCATGTCAGTCATCCATGCTGGACATCTAAGGAAGAGCTGCAGGCTCTCTTGTTAGTCAGTGGAGAGAAACAGGCAGCTTCAGCATGAAATATCCCTACTCCTCACTGGAGTGGTCCTTGAAAAAGTATCAAGAAAACAGGCCAAGTAAAAGGAGCTTAACCCTGAACTAAAGCACCCTGAACTGGAGACCTTTTGGGGGAGTGCTGACAAAAAAGGAGGTTGAACTCTGAAAGAAGAGACAGTTCCCTGCAGGTGATTGCTCCCATGGGCAGGACAGCAGGGCTTTGCATGGTTTCTGTAACTAACACACAGGGTGGGGAGCAGGGAGGGGGTGCAGTGAGCATTTCTGGAGCAACCTCCTTGTGGAACACCTGGAACATTTCTGGAGCATTTCTTTGCCAGCTTCATCCTCACTGGAACAACCTGCAGATCTTCAAATTATGGAAAGAATGTTGAGGGTGAGACTCAGCTTCTAGGAGAAGTCCTAATTCTGGGATTCCTCTGGAACCAAGTGGGAACGGAAATTGAAAATTACCAAAGACTCAAAACATGAGCCGAGACAGCTGGAGACTTTGCAAAAGGAGTTCAAGCAACATCTGGAAACTTCTAAGAGTTTTATAAGAGGTCACCTGGAGACAAGGATAAAAGACTCCAGTGTCCAGAAAGAGTGCTAAATTCTTCTGGAAGATTCCCAGTTTAAAAAGGCAGGATGGATCAAAGAGGTGAGCAGCAGCGTAAGTATCATGCAAAATAATGTTTTTCCAGAAAATAAGAGGCACAACAAAAGCTTTGGTCAATTTATAAGCTGAGATGAACTATAGCAAAGAGTTAAGAAATGGAGAAAATCAGTGAGAAAAAGATATAAAAGGTTTGCAGGTTGCTGCAGGAAAAAACAGCCTCCTGCTGCACAGAAGCTGGCCATCACACAGTCTACCACCATCATCCACCAGCTTTCCAGTCTCCAGGAGAAAGGAATCAGACTATTTGTCCCAGCTGAATCAGTGCTAAAGCCATGGTGTTTGAGGAAAATGCACCTTGTTCAGTTCCATCCAGAACCACGGCATGAGGGAATGGTTCTGAAATGGGAGGCCTAGGAGCCAATTTGATGGGGTCAGCTCTTATGTCAGTGAGCACTTGCCTTCAGGAAAAGAGATTAAATTATCTAGTCTGGCTGTATGACTAGAATCAACCATCAAATTAGACAAAGCTTGTCAGCTGTGTGCCACAAAGTGGGGGACAAAGAGAATTCAGCTGAAGGATTATTTTGGTTGGATAACAAGGTATTCAACCAGGGGAAATTGGACATTGACCTAATAATAGATTTTTCAGTGAGGGGATGACCAGATTGAGATCAGGGAAAAAGGGAAAGGTAAGCACATAAAAATCTGAGCTGGGTCCCACAAAAGGTCCTGGAGTCCAGGAGGAGATGCTTTGGGAGGAGCAGACAAACATGAACACAATGCAAGCTTCCTATGCCAGTCTCCCAGGTCCTGGTGGCCTGCAGGGCAGAGACTTCCTGAGCCAGAAATGATACCTCTGTGTTTAATGGGAAGCCAAAGATGCCCTAAGAGGCTGAGGAATGTGCCAAGTTTTTAAATGATGGGCTGCAGCAGAGCACTGAGCCAGTTAGCAGGCAGTGGTGAGAAAGTGGTCAGTCCTGTCAGCACAGCACTGTAGCTATCGAGGGGACAAGAAAAGAGAACTTCCACCTCAGAGAGTACCACACACACCCAGCATATGTAAAGTAAGAGAGACAGGGGCCATGCAAAAACAGAGCTGAGCTCAGAAGCAGAAATAAAATAGCCTGAGTGTGGGAAGGTGGTAGGCCAAGAGAAGACACAACGTGCATCGAGCCCTTTGCAGAGTTGCAAAATGAGGAAATGGGGGGGAGATCCAGCTGGGGGACAGAGTCAGGACCACGTTTTTGTGGAGGACTGGTGCAAAAAGCTTACCAGGGGGATAATGGTCACACTCTGGTATACTTTGGCCCATCTTAGGCCATGTGAAATGGGTGATGCCAGAGATGGGCCAGTCTCCCAAACCAGCCTGTGGGCTAACAGTGACCGAGCTAATCAGCTTGTAGTGGATAGTGGTGACAGGAGAATGTAGACACTTCCCAAACCTGGGGAAGTCAGAAACAAGGCACTGGAGCAATAAGTAAGGCATGGTGATGTCCTGATAAACACCAGGAACTGTGCCTTATTCCATCAGTTATTCCAATCAGAAATTCCCTTTTAAGGTGTGTTTCCAGTGAAGCTCCCTGTTGGCAGGTAGCTGAGAACCTGTCCTTCCTTCAGGGACAGTAAAAAATAAAGGTGACTCCACATTGAGGTCACTGCAAGCCCTGACTGATGGGAGAGTCTGAAGCCTGCCTGGAGTCCTGGGACCTTCAGAGACTCTTCCCCAACAGGTCAGTCAGACCTTGGGTATGTGTTACAGAAAGGACCTCCATCTGTCTGCTGGATGCCTTCCAGGAACATCAACCAGGAGCAAGTAAAACAACCTTCCCCTTAAATTCCCCCTCTGAAGTCCCTGGAAAGAAGCTCTGTCTGAGCATGAAGGCCCCTTGGATGATGGGTTCAGTTTGGTCAGTCACAAGAAATCTGAAATGTGTATATCAACAGGCAGAAAAGACAAAGAAAAAGCAATAATAGAAAACTGTTTTCTCAGCAAAGCCCAGCCTGGCAGTTTAGTGATGGCTGGGGGCTTATGTAAAGCCCCAGCTGCACTAGAGAGGCTGGTGGGGAAGGTAGGGCACACCATGCCAACAGGAGGCCTTGGATGGCCTCAACCTTCCAAGAGGTCTGTTGTGCTTAGGCTATTTATGGGTACATGCAGAGACCTTTGAACAAGTGGTAGGTGCGTGGACAACGTGGCCTGTGATAAGTTCAAGGCTGACACTCTCTAACTGGTCCCAAAGAAAAGGGAGTTGTTCCAAGAGCAGGTGACTTCAGCCTGCTGCACCAACTGGTGATGGGGAATTTCCACTAAAAAAAGCAAAAGTGAGACTGCCCAGAGCTGCAGGTCCACAGGACTCTGCTCCTGTTACAGAAGGAGATGTGCTGTTTGTAGATGTGCTAACATTGCAAAACCTTGCTTGGGCACAGTGACAGAGGGAGAGCGTTTCAGTGGCCAGCAGAATGAGATTTAGCAGTTTCCATCTGTGCAATTCTTGCCAGTGGTTAAATTTACTGATGAGCTCTGCTGGTATTTGCACAGGAGGAACAGTGTAATCAGTGTACTGATTTGTACAGGGGTGTAGGCCATAAATCCCTGCACTAGCTCATTCTGTGGGATTCCCAAATGCAATTTGGCCAAGTCTTTAGGAAAATGGCAATTTTGCAACTGCACAATTCACTACACCTCTGGTCGTAAGTGGAGTAGCCAGGATGGGGAATCCAGGCAGAACCTTTGGGATGCAGTGCAACAGTGTCACAGCAAGCTGATTCTTCAGAGGGATGAATGCAGAGAGGGAGATGCTAGTTTCCTCTCAAACCACTTGTGGATGTGCAAATACTTCCAGTTCACTCAGGAGAACCAAGGAAGGGAAGTGCCAGAGGAGAAATGTGGGCTCCTGAAGGTTCATCACAGGAAGAATCCCAGTAGGATACAACTAGAAAATGAGCTGGGAAACTCCACTGTCCTAGAGCACAATTACATACTTTTGGAGCACAATGGAGTGATGGATACTAAGGGAAAAGCATTCTGGTCATGGTGGAAAAGTCTGGAGTGAAAGGTCAAATAAGACACATAAGTTCTAGTGCATGGAAACAACCTATAGAGCACATTGTTAGGTGGTGTCTGGAGCAGGAAGTTCTGAGATTATTATTTTAAAAGCTGGCAAATGTTTTAAGCCACGCTGTGTTTCCAACAAGCCTTAGCTAAGCTAAGGGAAAAAGTCCTACATTGGTTAAGAATCAGGATGTATGTAGAGAATGCATGCAGGAGATAAATGCCCCTAATGCAAATAACAGTCCCACAGAAACACAGAGACACCCCACGAAACAGTATCTGACAGACTCATCCCATTAATGGGCTGCATTGCCTGGTGTCCTTGGGTTTCTGTCTGGAGCAGATTCTAAAGGCTGCAGACTATTTCACAAAATGCCCTGGAGCTTGTCTGTTAGGACACCAGTGCCAGATGTCCAAGTGAAAGACATCCTCTCCCTCCAAGTCCTAGGAGGTACGGGAGGATTGCACAAAGCTCGAGGGAGAAACTCTGAAACCAGAGCTTTTTAGCAGATCTGTGGGGTGCTTGGGATCCCTAAAACAGTTCCATGTGACCACAGCCTAAAGGGTTGGTGTGATATTTTTTTTTTGCAGACTCTTCCAGTCAAGTGGCTTGCTCCTCAGAACTGCCTGAAGTAATACCGAGCATATTCCAGTCCTTTGGGAGGCTCCAGGAGAAGCAAAGCACTTCCTCACCATTTTGATGAAAACCTAAGGCCTTCTGCATGCCTTTTTATGGACTTCTGGGAGAAGAAGAAAGAGTTTTGGGTCATGCATAGAAGCACATGTTCCTTTTTTTTTTTTTATCAAGTGGAAATGTGGGATATTTTACCATCTTAGTGTCAAAGTCTTTAAAAGGATAAACCTAGAGCAACACTATTGAACTTGCTGTATAAGGCCATATGGTACTGACCTGGATATTTATGGTGGTTACACACTACAGTGTGGTCCCAGGCTCTCACAAGACCCATTAGAAAATGTAGGAGGAAAACAACAAACTGGGCAAACAAAACTTCAGGATTTCACTCTTCCTCTGTCCTTCCTTCGCTGCCAATGTAGCTGTGGAAAGCTGAGGCTGGAGAAGTTGAAGCACAGATCCCCTTCCTCCCTGCTAGTTCCAAAGGGGCAGAGATTTGCAGGGACACTGCAGGGCATCTGGGAGTGGCTGCCTAGATGGAAATGAAGGAGCAGAAAACTGTGAGAAAGGGGAGTATAAATGTTTTGGATTAGCGATAGGAAAATACCTTCCTGAAGCACACTGTGTAATTACAGTAAATAAGAATGTGTCAGTCATCACTTCTTAAATTATATTCCCTCATTCACAGAATGGTGGGTTTATTAGAGCCTTGTCATTTTGAGCTCCTTCAGAATAAAGGAGGAGGCTGAGAGGTCAGACGTGGCAGGGAAGCCAAGTCCTTCTAAAGCCAAGTGTGCAGGACAGGTGGGACAGTCTCCCTCCTCTATGAAACAGAAATCACCCCATTCCAGACACTTGGCTGCAGACAGGTGAGTGCTAAGAAGATGTGAGAGAAGTCAGAGGAGAAGCCCAGTATGTGTTTTTGGGTACAGATGCTACTTGGAGCAAAGAGCCCAACTGCTATGTATGAGTTCTCCTGGGTTCTGCCTGGGAAGGGCTGAGCTTCTTAGCTAGAAGGACAGGAGGAGAAACCAGGGGATCTGTTGGCACCTGTCTGTTTCAGCCACCACCCCAGATGTACCTGGAATGTGCAAGCAAGGAGAAGTCCTCTGCATTGTATAAACAGCACTGGACTGGAAAGCCTAAATATTCCATAGGCATAGGCCCCAACTGCAGCCCAGCCCCAGAGCACAAGCAGGACAGCACAGAGCTCAGCACAGACACTCAGGAGAAGGGACAGGCATGTGTGATGATCTCTAAAACCCACTGTCCCAGTGGGAAGGATAAGTCAGCCCTTAGACCCATCCTAGCTTGTCAGGATGTATCCAGGATACCTCTGGACCTTGTACCAGCTGGGAAATACCCCCTCAGCCATTGTGCCTGAATTCCCCGCTCTCTCCAGTATGCCCTTTGCTCCCAGAGCAGATGGCAGCACGGTCCCCTGTGCTGGCCGTGCTCCCTGGAGTGTGCAGTGCCACAGGGAGCTATCCCATGGTGCGTGGGGCTCTGAAGCTCTTGGAAATCCTGCTTGCAGGGTCACTTCCCGTGGTGTTATTCACCTCCCCGGTGTTTTACCAGGCTGCTGAGCCGGGGTGGGAGCATTGCCTGTGTGCGAGCAGCAGCAGTGGCAGGCCTGGCAAGCCTCCCTTCTTCACAGGGAGACTCTCCTCCCCGCAGTGAGCAGGTTTCCAGACAGCTGCCTTCTATGAGGGCAGATTTCAGGAAGGCTCTAAAACCCAGGCTCGTTTAGCTTGTCTCCAGTCCTCTGCTCTGTGTCCTGCTGGGGAGGCATTGCATGACCCCTTCCAGCTGCCAGCAGCCAGGCTTTCAACGTGGCAAGGGGCCGGGCTGTGTCTGGGCAAATGTTTTCTTTGTGCGGTCAGAAAGCTGGGCTGGGCACAGGCGCCTGCCCGAGGCACATCCTGACAATGAGCCCCTGCCCACCCAGGCCACGCTGGGTCCCGATCTCCCACGTTGATGGCAGTGACAGCGAGGGTGGCAGTCACCCTGGGTCTTCCCCAGGCATAGTGCTTTCATCTCAGGAGCAGCAGGGACACTCACCCTGGTGGGGAGGGATGCAGGGTGCTGGGAAAAGAGCCTGGGGTGCGCCACAGGATGGGGACAGTGCCACCCACACGGCCCACCTGGGGGATGTGCTGGCACCCGCTGCCTCCATGGCTTGGCTTTAGTGTTGGCCCCTGGGCAGAAGGTGGTGTGCAGCCTGTGCACCCCTGCAGGACCACCAGGGACCCCTGTCCACAGCCAGGCATTGCTGAGGTTGCTGTTCCTTCATCCCCACACACCCCACAGCCATGGGGATCCAAATCACCTTTGCATCCCAGACCCCAAGTACAAACGTGTCATGCCTGCTGGTGGCCTTGGCAAAGAGAAAGGCATTCAATCACCAAACCCAAGGCTTCAGCATGTGCCCATTAAAGCTCATGAATTTATGTCAAAGTTAGAAAAGGTCTGTGTTATGCAAAGGTCAGTGTTCTGTTTTATTGCCCTTTGCTTCTTTTGCTGTCCTTCCAAGGTGTGAGGAGGAAGCCATAGGCTGAAGGGGTGCAGGATTCATGGAAGTGAGTGGGTGAGGTGTGACAGCCAAGCCATGCAAAGCAGTGGGTGATGCTCACCCCACCCTCCCACTCAGAGCAGGGCAGGCAGGTCCCTACAAATCTGCTCTGCTGCTAGGAGAAGAAGCCATGCAGACATTTCAGTATTTTCTTTGAACTTTACTCTGTGACTTTTCTAAAACAGCTGTGGCCAAAATTCAGCCCACGGATCTTGGCACAGCGTCCGGGCCTTTGCAAGGAGGTCTCACTTGTGGGATTTCCTGTATGGTACAAACCACTCTTTAAAACCCCCAGTGTGTGAAGTCTTTAGCAAGGCAATAAGACCTAGACCAGAGCAGTTTTTTTCCTGAAGATCAGAGGCACAGTGAGGTACAAATACCTGCACCTGCCCTTGGAGCTGACTTGAGGTGTGGGAGCTCAGCTGGGCAGAGTCAAGCAAGCAGGACCATGACCACATCCTCCTTCATACCCATCCATGGCAAGGAGATTGGAAGTAGATGATTTTTAAGGTCCCTTCCAACCCAGGCCATTCTATAATCCTGTGATTCCTCAGCCCCACAAACCTGAGGGAGACAAGAAAGCTTAGAGTTTTTTATTGCCTTCCCATTTTGCAGATTAGCGTTATCATTCCTGTTATACTTTTCATTTTAAACACTTTTTCTTGGTGTAGCCAAAACCATTTAGAGGAGTTTCTTGAAGCTCTGCAGAAGGGGGACAACAGCTGGGTGCTGGCAAGTGCCTACAGCAGGACAGTGTGTCTCCTTTATGTCTCCATCTTCTGTGAGGCCAGTCCATCCTCTCCCAGGAGCACTACCCTCAACAGCTGGGTTTTTTTAACCTCCTTTCTGGGGTTGACCACTGCAAGAGTCCCCTCAAAACACTTGTATGCAGCTCAGTGTGGCAAAGTCCACACTGGCAGTTTGAGATCCCCACTGGCACCAGCAATCAGGCAAATTTGAGATCTGTATCTTCATGCCTGGAGAATTCAGGCCAGATGAGACAAGAAGCAGAGACTTTCTCCATAGAGGGAGGAAAAAGACCCCAAGATGCCACACTGATATCACTCACCCTGCTTTTGCCACTGGCTGGCAGCTGGAACCCTGGCAATAGGAGAGCTGGAGGCAGTTTCCAGCCTATGTGCAACATGGTGCCTTAGGGACCTATAATCAAAGTTTTGATTATTAGCGTAACATGGGTCATAAAGAGGAAATAGAATGAAATAAAATGAAAGTGCAGCTATCAGCTTCCCTTGAGTTTAGCTTGATCTATTTTAATTTAAATGGAAAATGCCACATAACTTATCTATAACACTCTAAAGCCCTAGTAAGGAACATATTGCCAGCGCTAGATAGTGGCATGTTTTAGCAGCAATATGATGGACATAAAGCTCTTTAATACACACAGAAAATCAGACCTCAAATGCTCTATGAGGAAAATCATTTGGGCCTTGTCAAGAAAATAGGGAGCTTGGGGCAGGAAGAAATGCACAGTAACTGGCACAGAGTCCCATCGTGTACCTTGGCACCTTTTTATCTGTTTCTGGAAGTTCTGAATGGCAAGAATAGAAAACATCCATAGCAAAGGTGCTGTGAGGCAATTTTGTGCACGTGAAATGTTTCAAAAGCCCCGGGAGCCTTGCCCAGCTGTCACAGAGTGACCTCAGGCAGGGGGTCATTGCTATGAGCTCCCAACGTCCCTTCAGCAAAATGGCTGGAGGAGCTTTGCTCCAGTGCAATTTGCACTGCAGGTCCTGAGGGCAAAAGTTCTTGGTTTGATGGGCTCCTCCAAGATTATGTTCATGACAGATTGCAAGTGGAATAAAATTCCTCTTCCCCTCAAAAAAGGCTTTGGAGAGGTGTGCAAGGTTTGTCTTCTGGAAATGCCCCCTCACATGGAGCTGGCACCCAGCTGGCAGGGACCGTCCCATGTCCTTGTGCCATGGCCCTGGGAAGGCAAACCTCTTCCAGCTCCCACCAGTGCACTTGAGTTCCCACTCGACGTGGAAAGCAGCAGGACGGTGTGGAGAGCGCTGCTCCAGTGCCTGGCACCGATATCAAAGGCAGGTACGTGGCCTCATTTGCCACTCGAGGCAGCTGCAGGACGGCGCCGCTTCCCTCTGCAGGGGGAAGCTCGTGTACAGGGCCGGAAGCCATCATGGAACAGCCAGCTCAGGAAGGGGCCAGGGCCAAGATTTTGTTTTTAACCTGTTTCTTGTTTATTTAAGCCTTTGAGGAAGACGAATAAAAGCAGCCAGTGAGCGAGGCGGGCGGTGTTGCAATCGGAGCTGCGTGTGCTGGCCGGGTCGTGGCGGAGGCGGCTCTGTGACAGTGGACACCGCCTGTCCGGCCACTCCTGGGCCCACAGAGCCAGCAGTGGCTTGCACAGCAGCCAGGCTGCTCAGAGAAGGTGTCCTGAGCACATCCAGCAGCAGCTGGTGCTTTGGCTGGCTGCAGGAGAGCTGTGCTCCTGCCAGGCAGCGCCACGGGATCAGGGCACTGGAGCTGCTGCTGCTGCTGCTGAAGGAGGAATTAGAGGCACAGATGTTTTGGTTATTTTGTGCAGAACAAGTTAAAGTAACTCGTTCCCTTTTGCAAAGAGGCATCAGTCCCAGATGCCTGGTCCCTACTAGTGCTGCCTGTGCCACAGGGCTCACTGTCTCCTGCCCTGAGCACAGGGACGGGCCAGTCCTACAGAGCTTCTGTCCCTCTGTGCAGCACCAAGAGATGTAGCATTGCCACTTATTTGATGCTGCAATGGGACAGCAGCAGATTTGCCATGATCAGCCAATTTTTGTTGCAGTTCACATCTCCCTTGCCTCATTCATGCTCCCCGGTTTGGGCTCCAGGTTTTGCTAAGGGCAAATTCATGTTCCATCAGAGCAATGCTTACCAGTGAGAACAGTGGTCCAGGTATGGGCTGTGGGGGAATGTCTGCTCCTCCCTCCCATCTGCACCAGCTGCTGCTTCCCCTGTCCGAGATCTCACAGTGCTCTGGTTTGGGAGAACACTGCTTTGGGAACTCCCAGCTATTCCCACCAGGTCTCAGCAACGTGGAACTGGCAGCTGGAAGTGAGACTGGGATCACTGGGGTGGAATTTGAACCAGAATTTGACTGTAGAGCTGGGAGATAAACCCACAGTTTCCTATTGCAGAAAATTTAGACTCAGGTAGAGGAATCTTGTTGTTTTTAACAGGCAGAGGATTAGTGCCTGTTTGAAGTCATCCCAATTTTTAAAAGGGTAAATAAGATGTTAAAACTGGATTAAGTGAGAATGTCACCATGGTGAGGGTCTGATGGGGGCTTGGGGTCAAAGTACAATGTGTGGAATAAAGTGAGAGCATCATGGGTTTGGATCCTCTAACTTTCACCACTAGAAGTTACCTTCTTATGTTATTTTAGAAGGACCCATAAAGGGCATTTGGCTTAACCCATTTCAAAAAGCTCTAAGCCAATGTTAGGATGCTTTTCTGAAATACTCCATTCCCCTAAGACAGTGGATGGACATGTCATAATCTATTTGTAATTCTCCTTCCAAGTTTGCTTAAAAAATAAATGAAGCCATTTCAGAAATTCAGCTGACCAAAAAAACCCCAGCTCTGGCCAGTGATTTCAGGCTAAGCTAATGCAATTATAATTCTTATCCATATTGTCATGCAGTTAGTCCCGCTGAGCCTAGCACTCAACTGTCCTGATTTTTCATCATAAATTCTCTTTGTTCCTCTTCAAGTATTACTCCTGATTAAGGTCTGTGATTTGAAAACCTTAATGTCAGATTTTAAAGTGACAGCTGATTTTTCTTTGAGCAAGTTTGTTTTGTATGGATAAGCTTTTACACAGCATTGACATATTTTTGACTCCTCTTTGCCATTCAGTTTCCTTTGTAGATACTCTTCTTATTGTCTCTGAAAAGATTGTTGAGCTTGTGCTCTCAGAGACGGTAACAAACCCTCTTGCAGGTGTTGTTGTGCAGCGGGGGGCAGACATGAAATGGAAGCAGGCACCAGGAATGCAAATTCCCGCTGCAATTTGGGTCACATGTCCAAAGGGAATTATAATTCCTCACATGCTTTCTCACGCAGCAGGACACAGGACCAGAGGGACTGCTGCCTTGGACTGGGCTCCCAGCTCATCTGCTCTGCTCTCTTCTCTCTGAAGGTGCCCAGTTGTCAAGTCCTGTAAACCCAGAACAAGAAACACCAGAATGGCTGATCATAACTTACTTATAGGAAAATATTTTCCTAACCCTAGGCATATATCACTTGGCATGCCCCCTGAAGAGCTCTGGTTTATATCCCTTCTGCTTGATTATCTCCAATGAGGTAACCCTGGAGATATCCACAACCTTTATGAATGCCCATGCATTTTTTTCAGACCTCCTGAGCTCTGTGTCTCAGCAATCTCCGGTGGCAGTGAATCCCAATCTTGCAATGCTCTGCTGAGCACATCCCCATTCCTCCTGCCATTCACTGCTCGTTTTTAAAATCAAATCAAGCATTCCCATTCCCATTCCCTCGACTTTCCTGCCCCAGCCTCCCTTGGGCTTTGCCCTCTGCTCTCTGTATCCATCAGTCAGTACCACCTTTATTAATATTCCCTTCCACCCCTTGATCCACCTTTGCACAAAAGCTTTCCAGTTCTCTTGAGCAGGAATTTCTTTGGCCCTCGAGGCACAGAATTGCCTGCCCTCCAGTGCATCCCTCTCCCTCCTTTACTGCTCCTCACCAGGACTGCAGATGTGCTATGGATTATTTTGAGGTCTGGGCATAGGGACTCACACTATAGACAAAACTGTGCTGAAATCAGGACCTGTCTCAGCCAAGGTACTAAAAAGATTTGCTTTTGTTACCCTGCTCTGGGCCAATACCTACAGCAGGGACATCAGCCAGGGCCTGGTAACTCCTTCCTGCAAGTATAATTTCACCCTGGCAAGCCAGACCTCCACCTTCACCTTCCCTGTGTCACTGAGGCCATTGACCTGCCTGTGCCAGGACAGCTGCACAAGGCCTCACTTGCAGCAGAAACTTAATTTTGTGTAGAAAAATGCATGTCCATAAACCCTGATTGGGATCCACAGTGCTGGCAGTGGGCAGTCTGCTCTCAGCCATGCTGGTGGATGAAACAGGTGTAAAAAAATGAGGAGAGGGATTATAAGAGCTATTACAGCCATCAGAGAGACAAAAAATTTAATCTAGCACAGACAAGGTACTCACATGGCATACGGAGAGCCATTGGAGTGAGGGTTTGATTGCCAGCATCCCTTTGATAGTGTCTGTGAGAGCAAAACATATCCTTCAAGTGTTCCCAATTCAGCTGCGGCTGCCCAGAGGAGAGCTCCTGGGCTCTGGAGAGCAGGCAAAGCCAGCAGGGAGCTGCCAGAAAACACTGCTGTCACTGCAGAGGAGGCCTTCTTGTTGCCTGTTTAAGCTGCTCATGGATGCCTGAGACAAAAGGCTGGTTTTGCTTTTGCCCTGTAGCTTGAGCTCGAGGTTGGACACTCCCAGAGCAGGGGATGTCCAAGGGCACAATTCCCCATGACTGCACCCATATGAAGTGGCCTGTGCTGGCAGGAGGCAGATGACAGTCACAGATACCACTGACATAATTTTAAGGCTGGGTGAACACACTGCAGCTGGAAAAACACACACACACACAAACACACACACACAAAAAGGCATTTACACACCTTGTACAGGCAACTGCACTATAGGCAGCTCTGGTCAGGATGTTTGCTTTTCAAGTTACTCAAGACATCCCATTATACAACCCCCTTTTCAGTCAACTTTGCCAAGCATTTTGAGGTGATATTTTCCATGCTGTATGGCTGCCTCTGACATCTTTGAGGGAAAGATCCAGCCAAATGGGCTGGGCCAACACCTGGCATTGAGCACAAGAGGAGAGGGCAGAAGAAACTGTTTTGCACCACATTAAGTGCTTCTGGTGACCTTTTTGCTGAATGGCTTGAGCATAGCCTTGCTTCAGAGCAGGGGTTTTAAAATTTGGCTCAAGGCTCAGTGTCACGTCAGGGGTTTGCCATGGATCTTTCCACTGCCTCCCACCGTGCACCACCTCCCAGCTGCTGCCAGTCCCTGGATCATCTGAGGTGTCTCACCTGGTACCTCCTGCTTTTACAGCCCTGCTAATGAGCCACGGGACTGCCAGAGTGGCATGAGACTATGGGATTTCTGTCCTTTTGTGATTTGCAAAGTACATTCAGAAAGTTGTGTTGTAAATTCTTACAGCTGCACAGTGAATTATTGAGAGGTTTAGAAGTGCCAAGATTGAACTGACCTGTGCAAGTTGAATTCACTGTCCAAAGCTGGTTTGAAAGAGATATCTGTTGCTGCTTTCTTCATCCCACACAGCTGGCCTTTCCATCTGAAGTTTCCTGTAGTTTTAGTTACAATGTATTAATAACCCCCAGCCTCTTGGTGCTTTTTTCAACATAGCTTGAACTGGAAGTTCTGTATTTGGAACCAGTTGAGATTTCATGAATGCTGCTGTGCATCCTAAAAGAAATACTCTTCCTTGCCTCTTGTGCAGCAATGGCATGGAAGAGATCTTTAGGAGAAAGCCCCACCCTTTGCCATCAACCTCTCAATTTTTGTCTGGATACCTGAGAGCCCCCAGGCTAGCATTGATGGGGCACAGCTCTGTGAATGATGGTTCTGAATCACAGGATGGCCAGTGGGTTTTCAGCCACATGGACAGCCCATTGTAATTGTCTCTCTCTGTTGTGTCATTGTTGTGTGTGAACTGGTTTTTATAAATGTCACCATAACAGTGCCACATGAGCAGGCAACTGAAGCTGAAATTTCCCTGGGCATAGCGTTTCTAATATACAGCTAATAACTCCTCTGCAGCAGAGGAATTAAAGGCATGAGTGACCTTGTTGTAAAGGCACTTGCCTGGGCTCAGATGGCAGGAGGACAGCTCCCATCCCTGCCACAGGCTGCCTGTCTAACCTCAGACAGGCCTCAACCCAATTCACCAGGCACATTTAGGGATGCACATCCCATTGGCATTACCTGGAGGCAACCTGAGCACCCTGTGGATCTGCTGCACTGAGGATCCTCAAGAGACCCTTTCTCTCATCATCTGGGCAGCCTCTGTCCCCTCCTACATGGCCATTTCCCTGCACACCTTGCCAGGCTGGCCATTGAGGTGTGCTGCTTTGCTCTTCTCACACTGTGACACTTCCCAAAGGAAGAGAAAGGGCCTGGAGAGAGGGATGAGTCCACAGCTGCAGAAGGAGATTTTCTGGAATTAAGGACCATTACCAAACATTGAGGAAGCCCATGGGTGCAGTGAGCTGGGATGAGCTAGAATGAGGTAGAGGAGAACCCTGCTTCAACACAGGTCCTAAGGAATGGATAAGAAGAGATTAATCTAAGAAACACAGAGGATCTCTGGCAGGAGGGAGCGACACAACAAGACCATCGCAACGGCGTCTTTGGCTCTACTGTGCTTGTTAGAAGACTGTGCTTTCAGCATTGCTCCATTATCACAGTTTCCCTTGCAGTTAGTGCACAGCTCCATGGATCTCAGTTGTAACCTGTGGGTTCCTGAGGGATTTGTGCAGGTGAGGAGTTTAACTGTCTCAGGTGTAGCCAATTTTGTGGGTAATACTGATGCAGAGTGAGCGGCATTCACAGCTAATTAAAAGTGCTACACTTTAAAATAATTTCTGCTAATTACAAAATCTTTAGCAGCACTGTTTTAACTACATTTTCCATGTTCCATGGGGATTTGAACTTTGTTAATTTTGCACTTACTCTCTTGGCACCATTTAGCATATCAAAATGGCCATGAAATTATAAAACCTTAGCCATTTTTACTTCTCTAGAAATTAATGCTAGCAGGAACAGGAAAGAGTTTTGCTGCAGGAAAAATGTGACTAAACTCAGGTTCTTTTCCCCTTTTTTCCCCACAAAAGTGCATTATATTATAGTGCTGACTGAGCCAGAGGAGCACAGGAGCTGCTCTGGGCACAAGCTGTGATTGCTGTGCCAGGAGGAGGATGCACAGGGCCACAGTTCCTTGTCCCATAAGGCTGGACAGTAAGTTAGTGCTAAATGACATTCTCTTGGCCTCAGAATGAGTCAGTACCTGTCAAAATCAGTACCCTGGTGTTTTAACTCCCACTCTGGGCACTGGCCACTGAGATGCAGCAATGTCAGATACCAAACCAGCATCAGAATGAGCACTGGGCCTCAAGTGTGTCGTTCCCAGGTTCCCGTTCTTCCTCACCAACTACACTGCTTGCCCCTGTGAGACAGAAATGTCCTTTAAAAAGGGTGGAAAAGAGAGGGGAATGTGAGACTTCTCTTTAGAACCAGGCAGAGTGCATTTGCAGTGTCCTGACATGGTCACAGCAACCCAAACACACAAACAACGTCACTCTGTGAATTTGCAAGAAAAATGGCTCCGTTATTTAGCAATGGAATCTCCAAATCAGACTCTGACAATCACTCTGAAAAATGATATAAACATTCAATACAAGAAGCATCAAAAATACATCAGATGTTATTTTTTTTAACTGAGAGGGAAGACTCACATCATTCCACTGAATGCATGTCTACACAGATTGATGTCAGCTCTTATTCATCAGCTACTTCTAACTGTGTGCATTTATTCCTGTTCCTTGGGCCTTGGTCACCTAGCCACTGTGATGGCTTTGTTCTGCATGCTCTGATGAAACTGAATTCTGGGTCTTTCTCTGGAGCACATGGCACACAGTTTCCTAGTCCTGTATCATCCACACAGCACACTATGAGTGGCCCTGCACACAGCCCTCACTGGAAGCCTCTCTGTCTTCTCCCTGTTTGGAACAAGGGAATATCCAGGAGAGTTACCATCCTGCCTCCTCCACTGGATTGCCTGTGGACCCTGTGCACATCATGGAACCTTTCCTTCCCTTTTCGAGCCACAAAGCTGCATCAGTCCTGGTGGGATGAGCCTGGCAGCAAGGATTTGTTCTGTGTTTGCTTTCCCCATTTGTAAACTGAGCATCATAATACTTGCCTAGATCAAAGGGGGTACGGGGAGAATTAAATAATTAATGTATGTAAAGCACTTTGAAAGATGAAAGATGCTATATAAGTACAAAGTATTAACTACAAAAAAAAAAAAAAAAGAAACTGAACTGGTTACTGATGTAAGCCTCCAGTTTATCCTATAAGAAATGCATGAAATCAAAATAATTGCCACTAACAAACTAGGAGTTTTATTATGCCAAGCCCTAACACAGCTGATCAGGGGACTGGCAGCCTTGACTTCTCCTGTGGTTGAGTTAGGGCACCCATATGAGCAAGAAGGCTCCAAAAGTGTACCCATAATGGGGATTTGGAAGGGAAGGCCCTTCCTGCATCACTGAATGATCTCAAGCCCCATGTCAAATGGTACAATTCAAAAATTGATGCTGTGGTGCCTTACAACAAGCTGCTCCTTGCTGTTCCTCCCCCTCACTGCTCAGTGGCCAGAATGGTTCCCAGGCTCAAGGCACTCATGGCCATTTGTATCCATTTGTCCTTGTGCCAACATTGTTTTAAGTTTAACACAGGATATTTATAGATCAATCGTGTCCTCTCTAAGCACTAATGTTGTTGGGCAGAGCCAAGCAATCCCTTTGCATTTCCTAGTGTTACACAGGGTCTGCAGCCCCCACCAAGCACCTCAGTTACACTTGGTCCTGTCACTGTTCATCTTTCTCTAACAGAGATGAATAAAGCTGAGTGCAGCCTCCTCACAGGGCCCTTGTTCTCCATCACCAATACTTTTCAGCCCCCTGTGGGAAATACTTGATTCATCCTCTCTCACATTTACCTTTCTCTATGGCCATGCTGTGCTGCCATTTCAAGGCAATCCTGTGACCAGCCAAGGCACCTGAGATGTTTTATTTTCCCAGAGAAACTCTGGTCCTTCAGCCTTACGTGCCAAACCTTACATTTGGCACAATTGAATTTCATCCCATTCCCATTGTTCCCACCCTCGAGGTCACGCAGTTCTTCCTGTTTGATAGGCTGGGGCCTCTCTGTATTGACAAGGGCTCGCATGTCTGTGTCATCAGGAAATATCACCATGCACTCCTCCCTCTTTTGTGGGACAGAAAAATATGGACTAAAAGCAGTCTCCAGGCAGTCCTCAGACAAATCCACAAACTACCTTCCAGATCTGCTTTCAGCTCATCTTGCTTTCACCTCCTACCCCACTATGCCTCACCTATCTTGCAGAGATGGTTGAGGTTCTTCTGGAGGGAAGAGGGTGCAAGTCCCTAGAGCTTCCCGGACCCAACCACTGCTTTGGAAGTGGTTGTGTTCCCTTGGGGACATTGCAAAAGAGAGTCAGACAAGTTGCGAAGCTCTGACATTTCATAACAATGTCAAGCCGGGGAAATATAATACCCAGGGTAACTTGGGATGGAAGGGAAAATTCTTCAACATCTGGTGGAGCACATGCAGTAATTCTGGCAGCACAGAGAGGTCTGTGTCCTCAAGAACCCTCTTACATTACAACATGTTGGTATTGCTGCTCAGAGGGAAACTGAGCCCAGGTGGAGGGCAGAGACAAGGGCCAGGGTGCTGTTCCAGGGAAGAGGTGGGCAGAGGTCGAGGGTGCCAAATCTGTCACACAGCTCTAGCCTAGACCCCAGGCCTCTGTTTCACCTCAGATGAAGACCAGACAGTTTTGGTCATTTGTGGAGATGATTTATAGATGGTTTACATCGATGCAGCAATGCAGGAAGCAAAGGGATACTGATCTTTGTGAGTAACCAACTCTTTGCGAGGCAGAAGGTTATGGCCCAGCATCTACTGGGCCCTGTAGTTGCTAAGGCAAGCTCAGGAGGAGACTGGAAAAGGTGAACCCCAGTACACTCTGGTCTTCTGTCTCCAGGAAGATCATGGGGTCCACATTTGAACCAGTCAAGAGGTAAAGGCAAATCTTGGCCATACCAAGGTCAGCAGCCACTTGGGCTGAAGAAATCAGCTCCAGCACTCAGGTGCTTCAGGACTCCAGAGATGACTTTGAGAAAAGCCACCACTTATGGTGGACCTGGTCAGAGTAAAGTCACAACCCCTCACTTTCGAAAGACTGACTTCTCAGAAAATTCCATCTGGTGCCTTCCAGAGGACCCAGAACTGTATTTCAGGCAACTGCAGTGCCTGTGAGTACATCAGGCCTGGAAGTGCTGCTGGAGCAGTGACTAACACACCGAGACTGCCCAAGTGTGAGACCTTGAGCCAGCCGCAGAAACAAAGCCCTGAGTGTCTTTGCCTTCCAAAAAGTGCAAGAAATGAGATACGTGTGAATATGCTCCACAAAGTTTGTCCTGGATCTTTGGAGAGAACACCTTATTACAGCTGCTGGTAGCATTACACTGGCTCAGAAACAGGTTTTTTTCATGTGTCTTTTGAAAATAAGGCCTTTCTAACTTTATTACAAAACATCCACTTGCATGGGAGAAGCTGAGCACATTTGGCACCCACTGCTATGAAGCTCCTTCATTTTATCCCTCTCATTAATGAAAAGTGAGAGCAGGAGCCCTTGCCCTTCCCTCTGCTACCCACAATGTCCTGGTGTACAGCCACAGGCAGATTTCCTGGAACTTCTGTATATGGTTTAAAACAGCATCCTAAGCCCTGCATGTGCATGGGTGGGTGTGAATGCATTCCTGTGAGCACAGACATAGAACAGACCTAATTGTTATCCTCAGCAAGAGCGTGGCTGAGAGGATTTGCCTCTGTTTAACCAGGTAGTGATTAACACCTGGTGAGAAGATCTAACAGCCATAATATCTCATTAACATACTTTGACGGACGATAACCTCTTCAAATATGCATGGGAGAGAGAGAGGATTGGCTTTGGAAAGGGCACAGCGCATTTGTAAGCTGGTCATCCCTGGTTTTCACACTCCTTAACCCTGCTCAGGGAGATGCAAAGGTTTCTGGGCTGGTATAAAATTCTCACCAGAGCGTGGTGATGTGTAGAGCAAGCTGCAGCACTCAGCTTTGCTTTTGTGCAGCATCTCAGCTTCTTGTTCTTACTTCTGCAGCCCAGTTTTGAGAGACTATCACTTGTAGCCCCTAAGGACCCTCTCCAGACCTCATGCAGAAATGTGATAATATGTGCCTTCCACCCCAAAGAACCTGCCCTAAGAGTAGAAGATGAGGCAGAAACAGTCAGATCATTATGGACAGCTTAAGCACTGTTAAGACCCCCAAAAATGCCTGAGCCACTGGATTCAAGGAAGCACAGCTGGAGATGAGGAGCCCCAGGCATGAGGCATCTAAGGGAGCTTTAGCAAAAGCAAAGGTCTAGGAATTTGAACTGGTGTAGGACAATCATTTTGGAGACTGCAAGACACCATTTCCTCCCAAGCTGATTTTTTTTAATATGCACAGATTTACTTAATGGTCAGAGGCAATGGAGGGAGTAAGGTGCATTGTTAAATAAGTGGCCTCCAGGGGTGGAGTACCCTGACATAAAATGACTCCTGTTCTC
The DNA here is from genome assembly GCF_023055355.1 of Agelaius tricolor. NCBI lineage: Eukaryota > Metazoa > Chordata > Aves > Passeriformes > Icteridae > Agelaius > Agelaius tricolor. Next base: position 13,677,575 of record NW_027269263.1, read on the forward strand.
TACTTCTTTCCACATCTGTCACCAGCTAAACTGAAATGCTCTGTACTTTGGTCTTACCCCAGTGATGCCAAAAGGGCACATGGAGCATATGCAGAGTACTATGGGATGGATGATTCCTCTGGAGGTCACCTGGCACAACCCAGCTCTCACAGCAGAGCCCACAGACACTCAAAACAACATGAACTGGCCTCAGAAGAGCCTGTTGAAAACAAGCCTCACCTCCAGATGACCTGAACTTTAAAAGTGGCTGTGGCAGAAACCAGCGTGGATTGCATGTGTTGGACCCATTTCTAACTGGCCTTGTCTTTTATGCAAATGTGCTTTCAAGAGCTACATGTTGTTATTATCTGTTGTTAATAGGCACGAGGTTTTGGAAATCACTGCTTGATTTTAAACCTTTTTTCAGGGAGAACCTTTCATCATTTGCTTTAAGAGGGAACCCCCCCTCCCAGTTTGGCCCAGCCTTTGTGCTGACCTTTGGCTACTTGGCCGTGCTTGGCCCAGCTCTGCAGTCCATGTCTTCCTTCAGGGTGAGGGGATCAGGGGAACAAGAAGCAAGGGTTAGGCAGGGTCTTAGCTCCTCCTGAGCCAAACTGGCTTGGAGAGTGGTGATCCTTTGGCTGGCTGTGGCACATTTGGCTCCCTCCCAACTCCAGCTGTCACACTGGGGCTGGCATCTCCGAGGGGACCCCTGGGTCAGCAGCTCTTTGTGGAGTTGCTCCTTGGGCAAAGGGAGCCAAATGTCCCACAGTACTTGGGGCAATGAGGACAGCCCTGTTCAAGCCTTTGTTCCTTGATAATTCTGGTGCTCTGGATTTGTGTGCTGCAACCCTGCCTCTGGCACTTGGCCGGGGCGCTGATGCCTGGGAGAAATATCAGCATAAATGTGATTATGTGGGAGTGAGCACCTGGGTGTCTCTTGACAGCCCAACCACGCCAACCCCGCTCTATTTCCAGGGCAAAGATGGCAGTGGGGAAAAATCCCAGCTTTCTGGAGTCCCATGCAGTTCTGTGTGTCCCCAGCCCTGGGAGAAGCAGTAGGAAAGACTGTGTCACCACAAAGCTGCAGCCCAGACCTCGCCCCTTCCACGCCTGGCGCTGTGTGTGCTCTTTGACTTGTTGTCACCGTCACCCGGGCTGCGCTGCTTTCTGGCAAGGAGAGGAACAAGAGCAGGCAATGTTTGACAGAGGATGGTGTCTGGCCATGGAAAAGCTGTGCAACATGACTCATTTTGTGTAAAGGACATGAAATTACAACTGCGTGCCACATGAGAGATGCTAGCTGGGCTCGAATCAAAAAACATCCTCATCCAGGAAGGGTATTCAAGCATGTGCTTAATTTAAGAACATACTTAATCAGGGCCTTTGGGCATAAAAGGGTAATGATTATTCTTGTGTTGCTGGGAAAATCCAAGTGACATCCGGAAGATGTATTACTCGAGAAAATTTAGTGTTATTTCAGTGTCCTCGTTTAATCTTTCAATTTCCAAAAATGTAATTCTTTTAATTTGTCATTGCTATGAGTTCCTTCACAGCTGTTTTACACTCGATTGTTAATGCCAAGTGGAATCAGCAAACACAATCTGGTTCAGATAATAAGTATGGAAGATCAATCCTGCATCCGTCTCTTCTCTGTCCCTATTAAACTTCCCAGCATGTAAGATATCTGAGTTTGATTTTGCAGGGACAGCTAGCCACAGCAAAAGAACCTCTGGTACACACAGTTTAATAATTTCAAATCAGCACTATCCCTGCCTGGAGTTTTTTCAATGGATTTGAGCCTTAATTTTCTCTCTAAATAGCCATGTATTGCTGCAGAGATTAGAAATGGTGGGATTCTAAGATGGATATGACTTTAAGTGTGCAAGGAGCCAAGGAGAGGCTCCCTGTCTCAGTGTGACCAGGGTAGATGGCAAGTAAAGTCTTTGTTTTCCTTGGAAAAAAACATGTGGCACAGCCACTCCATACCCAACAGCTGGGAGAAGGCAGCTCTGCCCTATGTTGGCCACATTTCATGGTTTCATACCCAAACCTTTCTGTCACTGAACAGAAGATGTCCCATGAGCTGGCCTAGACTTCTCCTGCCCCAAGGCATCTGGGCACCAGCTGGAATTTTCAGAAGGGGTGCAGGGATCTGGGACCCGAGGGGACATCCCACGTATGCCCTGTAGGAGATATTCCAGCTGTGCCCTTGGGCATGGCCTCATTTATTACTTATTGCTGTACAGTAAGGATATTTAGGCACCTGTTTCACCAGAGATTCTCCAGCCCAGAGAGAAACAAGGGTTGTTATGGGCCATAAGGTAAGTTCTTGTTAATTTTATTGACCTTGGGTTAAATCCTGTTCATCCTCCTCAGGCAATTGCTCCCACTGAAACCAATATGAATGTCGGCACGAATAAAGCGCTGGATTTTGGCCCCTTTGAGAAAACAGCAATCATAAATCCAGCCACCAGCACAAATCCAGGTGCTAAAACAGGGATTTTCCTGGGGGAAAGTCCACAGTAAAGATCATTGGGATAGAACCATGGAAATGGCATAAAGGAAAAGAAAATTCTAACTTCATTTCACTCTAATTATTATTAGCATAGATGTTCAAGTGGGCATCATTTAAACATGCCCTCAGCTTTGCCACTGCTTTCTGGTCTGACCTTGGTGATGATCCTTGAACACCCTGTCCTTCTCAAAGCTGTGGTTAAATATAGTTGTGTGTGGCTTTGAGAGGCAAGATACACCCGTGAGTGCAAGTTATTGTAAGGATATTTTTAAAAGAGAATGATAGTGACAAAACATCTTAGTGGGAAACTGTGAAAACATGGTACTCTACGCAACATGACTAGAGGAGGAAGATTTTTTTTCACCTCTTGTTTATTTTCCTCTTCCTTTTTTGAACAATGCATCTTAATCTCTCTCTATGGATGTAGCACGAGAGTTATGTGTGCAGAAAGCATCTGAAACCACTTTGTTTCCAGTTTTATTTCATCCATTTGGTGTTATAAATAACCAAAGAGGATATTGCTTAATCCATAAAACAAAGTGACATCATAATTTATTAATACAGAAGACACAGTTCGTTGCTGTTTAAATGCCATAAAGAGCTGGAAATGGAGTAGTTTCTCAGAAGGCAGTGCCAGTGTGTCAGAGGAAATATTTCCTCAATGCCATACCAGCATGTGCAAGATCCTCTCTGAGTACCTCACCATTTTGGCCAATCCCAGCTGAGCTGCTCTGCCACATCCAAAGGCAATTTTGGTGGGGATTTCTCCAGTCTCTGATGATTTCTTTCCACCTGCCCCACTCCTCCCAACGCTTTGCTCCTGCTGTCTGCTTCTATGGAAAAGGAAAAAAACTGCAAGAGCCCCGTGGTGGGGACAGGGCTGGCTGGGCCATTTAAGGTTCTCTCACTGGTGTCTGTGGGGCAGCAGCAGAGCCCACATGTCCTCAGGGTGTCCCTGTGCCGGCGGAGACACGAGCTGCACGCACGGACGAGCGGTGCCATACACAGGCTGCACACACTCGGCCCCAGGCCAGCAAAGCATTTAAGCACCTGTTTACCCCTAAGCTTTTGAGTAATTCCTCTGGCCTGAGCTAAGCACAAGCTTCCCACAGCCTCCCTGCTTCCCCTTGGTCTTCCCTTGCAGGATTTGTGCACCGTGGCCTGGCTGAACTCAGGGCTGCCAGCACAGCCCTGGCACGGCACCACTCAGCAGCCACCTTTTCTTGCTCCCTCCTCTCCACAGAGCCAGAATTGAGTCTCTGCAGACCCCAGTCCTGCTGGCACCTCCATGGGTGAGCCCCCCCAGTGTCTCGAGGTTCTGCCATGGCTCCCAGCGCTGGATTCAGCCACAGAGCAATTTTTGGGCATTTCGGGAGAAATTCCACCACTTCTGTTGCTGTGCTGTCTCCAAGCACCAGCCTGAGCCCACATATGGATGAAGTGCAGTGACCACATGTCCACAATAAGACGTCCTTCTGTCTTTTAGGTAACATAAACAATCTTTCTGCTATGGATAACTGGAAACACGCTCAGCAGATGTTTGCTCCACGCTCTACCACTGCCTGCCCAGAAGCACCAGTCCTCACTGCTGGTCTGCCTCATCATACAACATGCCTAGCTTTTGCAGCTTTTGGGAAGAGATAGGATCCCTTTTGGCTCCCCAGGACACGAGCTTGTATTTTCATTTGTACTTCGTACTTTCCATACACGCGATCAGCTCCCTCCCGCGGGGACGCCCAGTTTACAGCGGCTCAGGGGGCCTCGTGTGGAATGGGCGCTGCGGTGCTGGTGGGTGCCCCCAGCCACGCTCTGCCTGCCGCTACCCCCGGCGGAGCCTCGGTGCCTCCTTCCTGCCCGCTCCCTGCACAGGCAGTGCAGCGTTCCCGGCTCCCTGGCGAGGAGCACACATCTCCCTGCTGTTCGGCAGCCGGCGGTGCGGAGTTCCTGCCCTGCTGTTTGCCCCGAGGTGCGCTCACACCTGCGGGGCCGAGCCAGCCCGGCCCGCTGCGCGCACGGCCGGCGCCCGCACGTTGGCAGTGCGCTACCCCCCTTGCGTCCCCCCCTTCTCCGGGCTATATGTGGCATTTCGAAGCTCTGACAATCTGCTTCCAAATGTTTTCCATATTTGTTCAGCCTCCTTGATTCAAATACCAGGAACAACTCGGCCGGCACGAAGCGGAGCTTTGGGGGGCAGAAAGCTCACACCCCCATCGGCGGCGCACACACACACGCACGTGAGAGCGCCAAGCCCGCCGGCATGGCAAAGGAGGAGAAGAAAGCCCGGCACGGCACGGCCCCGAATTCCCAGAGCCAGACAGGGAAGGCACCCGGAGGGGAGAAAAGCACCGGCTCGACGCAGGAGTCCGCGATGAAGAAGAAGAAGAAGCAGAAGAAAGACAAGGGGGATCCTAAAACTGGCCAGGAGGAGGAATCCCACACTTGTTGTGGCTGCCGTTTCCCGCTGCTGTTTGCGTTGCTGCAGCTGGCGTTAGGCACCTCTGTAACAGTGCTGGGCTTCCTTATGGCAGGCATCAGTTCCTCTCTGCTAGTCAGAGACACTCCATATTGGGCTGGGATAATTGTAAGCATAAAGTCTGTTTCTCCATAAAGTGCCTTTGCCAGCATTAATGCAAGCTGCATGACGCTCCACTTTAGACTAACCAACTGCATGCACAACACCATTTGAGTTATGCTAACTATAAATATTCCTGGGATTAAGTGTCTGGCTGTACTTTCCCAAGGAAAACTGCTCCTGCAGAATAACACAGCCTTTCGTATTCTTCCCTGCAGTACCCAACAGACCTGAAATAAAATACAGGGTTGCTGTTCACTGGATGTATGTATTAGCTTGTGCTTTGCAGTGAACTCCTGCCTGATGATGCTGAAAAACAAATGTTAATTTCTTATGCTGCCTACCCTCTTTGCCCACCAAACCATAGCCATCAGGTTTTGGAAGTGAGAGCATAACTCTGTAACTCTCAACTTTTAGCTGGGCGAGGAGAGCAATGTCTGTCTCTGGAGCTTCTCGCTGTGCTGTGCTGGAGAACTGCTGGGATCTAACCCTCTTCCTGCTGCTGCTCCTGGCTGCACATGGCCATGGGGAAGGGGATGGCACTGGTGGACGTGGCAGGGACAGGGAGCCCTTCCCAGGGCCTGCTGGAGGCTCCTGCCAAGTCAAGTTTGGAGTGACACACCAGCCTCGCCGCGCGGGCTGGGGGCACTGGGCAGAGGGCAGCGCCCTGCTGGGTGTAAATCAGAGGCATCCCTGCTGGGAAAGCCTGGGGTGGCACCACACACCCCATCCCCAGCAGCAGCCACCCCTGCAGCGGGGGGGACAGGGTGGTGGTGCCACCCGTGGTGTGACTCTGCTGGCTGTGGGCTTGGGGATGTGAGGTTTGCCTGTGGAGGGACAGGGTCAGTGATTATCAGCCTGGGATAGGCCATGAATATAAGTAAGCATGCAGGTTTCTTCCCTAGGCAACAGGTTTCAGGAAAATATGTCCTGAAAATATGCCCTGATGTGTTAGCACAGTCCTGGGTGTTGTCAGATTGTAAGAATTTCCAGAAAAAAAAAAAATTTGTGTTTAGGTACTTAGAGAAAAGATTTCTCAAAGCCCTGAAGAGCTATGGGAGCTCTTCATTACTTCTGTAAATGTAATTTGTTGTTAGAAGATCATCTGAGCATCTGAACTGATTGGGGTTTGCTGTGTTAATCCTGCTGGGCATCCCTTCAGATGGTGGAAGGAGCAGGGCCTGAGCTCTCAGAGGAAGAGCTCCTCTGACTCATCACTTCATGTTTCTCTTCTGACTGAAGAGGTATCCAAGAGTTTAGTGGTGTTTTGTGGAGCAAGAGCCTGCCCTTGCTTGGAAGAGGAATTTCCTCCTGGGAAGTTTTGACTGTTACAAACCAGAGGGGAATACAGATTATAAAATAGCAATATTGGCATGTTCACTCCTCCTGTTTACTTTGAGGATTCTGGAGGTCAGATTATGTCTTTTCCAGACAGCACTGTTGCTATCACAGGTTTGAAATAGCTTTTTCACTGGAAAAAGGTGGGGAAAGAGTGAGCTGGACTGAACTAATGTGCAGCCAGGGATATGAGAAAAGCCATGAAGCAGCCCTGGCCTGTGTGAATGTCATCAGGGCCCCAGCAGCATTCATCTGAGACATCCACAAATGGCTGGCCTCCCCTGGGGAGGCCTGAAACCCCACCAAAGTTGCTGCTTTCTGAAAACAGAGCTCTAACCCCTGTTGTTTTTAGCAGCAGCTGCCAGCAGTAGTGACATTTAGATGCCCACATGAGGCCAAGCTCAGTCACTTTCAGAGCTCCCCCCTGAAAATCAGGAATAATTCTCCATGGGTGTTCCTGAGCTAATAATTCCTGACTTGGAGCAAGACTCAGCTCTCAGCTGTGGTTGGTGGCCACGTTCTGCACTGGCCAGCCAGGGGAATCCCTGGGGAAACATTTCCTGGGGAAACACTTCCTGGGACTGTGGGAGTTGTGGTTGATGCTGCAGGGTGCCCTGGGTGTTGGGAGGAGCAGTGCAGGCTGTGGGCAGCCCCATGGGGAAGGGTGACTGCACCTAGGCTCTGAGTCAGATGGGGACTCTCACCTGGGGACTCTGGTGAGATGTTGAGTCACCAGCACACTCCAGCGTGGTTTGATTCATCCCTGGCTCAAACTGGCTTTTGGTGGCCCTCTGTTTACCCTCAGGGTGGTGACAGGGACTGTCTGCTGGGGGCACATGGCCAGGCAGGCTCCTGGGCAGCCAGGCTGCTCTCCTGTACCCTCAGCCCAAAGCAGAAGGGAAGGAGGGATCTGGCACCAGGTCAGAGGGAAGTGAATAGGAAACTGGTGCTAGAAAGGAGAGGATGAGGAGGTGGGGCAGCCCCAGAGCCTGTGTGGAGCACTGGCTGTGGTACCATGGGAGCAGTGCAAAGCACATCTGAGGAACAAAACGCATCAGGTGCCACACTGTACTGCATCTGCTTTGCTCCTGTGCTGTGGTGTCTCCATGGAGGGACTTGGTGCCCACTGGGACATCAGGTGGAGATAGCCAGAAGCTGCTGAGCTGGAGATTCCAGGTGTGCAGTCACAGGGTGCTGCTGGTGAGCTGTGGTGGGGACTGTGCCGAGGACTGGCCTCTGGAGAGCTGGGGAAAACTGGTCCATGAAGGAGAACCCTTGGCTAGGAGCTGCATGTGGCTGGATGTCCTGTGGGCTGTTTTTTGGGCTGCATGGAAGGTGTTAGATAGGGGATGGATGACCCCTGTGCTGCTCAAGAATAAACCTCATGGCACAAAGTGGCTTCCCAAAACTCATATATTCACACTGAAATGAGCAACAGGACAGAAAGATGTGGTGTAAAATACCAGAGCATATTTGTTTTAGTAGCATCCCACTCAAGTGCTCTTTTTAAAGGACTTGATTAGTATTCTGAATCAAGAACTTTTAAAATCTATTATCGAGACCTTTTTAGCAACATTAGATATAATGGGTGAAGCTCATTCCTGGTGTTACTCCTTTGGAATTACACCAGGCTGGATTTGACCCCATGGCTGTTCATGCAGGATGACAGAAAAATGAAGGAAAATTGCTAATGTGTTAAATAGACCCTGATTGATTGAAAGCTGGTTTTTTTCATCTTTATTAGCAGCAAAATGGTGACACCATTCCTTGCTGAAAATCAAGTGCTTCAGTGCATTACCATGAATGGAAAGGAACTGTTTTTAGAGGAGCAGCCAGTGGAAAATGCTAGTGAGGAAAACCAGGCAAGGCTGTCTGAATTAAATGGGAATTCAGAATTCCCCTTTCAGAATTCAGAATTAAATGGGTTCAAAACCTTACTGTGTAGGTTTGTGAGGCTGCAGCAGGCCAGGGATTGGGTTCACCATCCTGGGGAATAAATATGGCCAGTGATGCTCTGACAGGGAGTGGAGAAGGGCTCCAAGCCTGCAGGGCTCCCTCTCCAGAGCATCAGCCCTTCCCTCCTGAGCCCCTGCAGAAGGAAACGATGCAACTTGCATTGTACCAAGAGCATTTCACCATGAAAAGCAGCTAAAACCCACTTAAAACCAAAATGCATTTAGTCCAAAAATGTGTGGGGCATGAGTCAGAAACCAAAGGAAAATTTTATGGACAGAAACTACAAAGCCTTCAGGATTTACCACTTCTTCTTTGGCTTCAGCAACCTATTCCCTGTAAAAAGCCTCTCCCCCATTGCTAGGACAGGCAGATAAATGCAGTAAAAGCAGTGAGGGCAGCATTTGTTTCACTTGCCTGGAACCAGTTACAGTGGAGGTGCCCATGAGACCTGTCCTGAGCTCCCCAGGCTGCAGGCTGGACTCCCTGGCAGTCTCTGCCTTCTTGCTGCTTTGGAGGAACTTGGACTAACTCTTCACAAACCCACTCATGGGTGCAGGGCTTTATTTTTTCCTGTGTCTTGCCACTGGCTTGGTGCATAGCTTTGGGCAAGTTACTTAACCTTGCTAAGACTTTGTTATTTCCCCTGCAAAGTGGGGTTAATAGTGGCCATCCTTCACCCCTTGCTTTGAGATCCTGGGATGAAAAGTGTTGCAGAGACAGTAGATATTAATGGTATCCTTTTCATTCTTTTTCATTAGCTTGTGGCCTTTTGACACCCAGAAGAAGTAACGATGTATTTCTCCTTGAAAAGCCTACTTTAGATTATTTCCACTGCGATCAAAAGCGGAGTATCAGAGTTTTCATGGGCAAGCTCCCTTTTCAGCCCTGTTTTGCAGGCTCAGGGAGTTAAGAAAGTTACAGAAGTGCTCATCAGAAATGATTATCCAGGGTGTTTATTAGTTCTGTCAGGAAGTTATTTTAAATGTATATGTATAGATGTTCATAAAATTAGGATTTTGAAAAAACATTTTAAAAAATCTGATTCACGAGCAGCTCAAGGCAGCAACTGTGGCTCCAGGTGTCACTGATTTTATTGCAAAAAGCATCCCAAAAGATCTGCCATGGGCTGAGCCCCCAGCCCAGCAGCTCTGACACTTCTCCCTGCTCCAGCCCTTCTCCATGCTCAAGCATTGGCTTCTCTGCCCTGCTGGACGTGAGGCTGATGTGGGGCTGTGTGGTGCAACAGGCAGGCAGACTTCTAACTGACAAAGCAGCTTAATCAACCTTCATTTACCTGGAATCAGAAATGTTTATGTCTCTATAACTTTTGCTTGTTTTTGGGGAAACCATTTTCAATTTCTAATAGAAGGTGACTCTTGAAACCTGGTGCCATCAAAAAGTGATGCAGGCATCCATATTTTTTTTGGCACAGTTCAGTTAGCCATGGGCATTCAGCTTCAGTTAGCCATGGGCAAACATCAGAAGGTTTAAGGGAAGGCTGCCTTGAAGAAGAGGCCAGTGCTTGTTTAGAGCCACATGTAGCACCAGAACAGGACTCTTCAGAACCCTCTGCCCTTAAATCTCATCCTCTTCCAAGAGTAACCATGCAATGATTAACTGAAATTCACACTTTGGTTTTGCTCAGGTGTGGAGTGGAAAACTTTGATGGGGAGAAATATTCAAACACTCTAAAGGAATGGTTTGAGAAGGTAACTGCACACCTGAGGTCTGTCTGATACCTGGCTAGGGCTGGTCTAATCCTGGACCCATCTGTGGCTTAGCCCACAGTTTGACTGCAGAATTCCTGGCTGGAATTTGTGCAAAAAGCCTAGGTAAAATCTGGAGAGGGATATCAAACAGGTTTCCCCAGCCCAAGTAGCCTCATGACCATGGAGATGGTGGCTTTCACAGTCACAGACACACCCCAAACCACAAGGGGTGTTCCCAAGTACTCTCAGCCATGCTGCAGTTCTCAGGCTGAAAATCACTGCTTGCTCTGTGAGCATTTTATTTTATTTTATTTTATTTTATTTTATTTTATTTTATTTTATTTTATTTTATTTTATTTTATTTTATTTTATTTTATTTTATTTTATTTTTTTGATCCCTCAGGCATTTGTTCAGCCAGGACTGTATTTCTGGTTTAACAGCAGCAAAGGACTGCTGCTGCAGCTCCTGGCTGTGTAAGCAATTGTAGCCTTTGGGGGAATGAAATCTTACCTTAGCACAAGTGATGAGCAACTGACCTAAACAGCAAAAATTATTATGGAAAAAATAGCATTTCATTTGATTGGATGGATGCTCTTGCAGGGTTTTGATGATTTTACAGGATTTAAGAGAAAGTTGTGGATCTGCCAAGGGGTGTTATTGCATGGCTTGAAGGGACCTGTAGTAAAGACATCATTATTTTATTCTGTAGGTGGGGCAGGGATGGGCAGTTATTGTGGGGTTTATGGCTGTTAAAAGAGTGATTTCCTAGATGATGATGATGATGGCCTTTGCCTGCAACCACTATAAACATGTTTGTCATTATTATTATTATTATTATTGCCATTATTTCTGGAAGTAACTTATATGCAACTAAATTGTCCTTAAATTTAATAAGAAGTCTGTAAGGGGTAAAAAAAAATTAGGGCACAGTACCTCTGTGCTGCAGACTGGCTTCTTTCACACGTGACAGTGAGACCCAGGCTGACCTGAGGCTGATGAAAGCTGGCAGTGAAAGCTGCCTGCAGCACCCACTTTCATCACAGCTTCCTCAAACCTCATAAAGCCAATGAACCTCAGTGCTGCTGTCTGCAGCAGCCTGTAGAGATGTCTGGCACCAGAGGTGATCCAGGTTTATAATGGCAAAGCCAACAGGGACAGGTTTTTTCCTGCATCAAAATCTGTGTCCAGTGGGAGTGTTAGATTTGGTGGATAAAGCAGCTTCTCCAAAGGTGTAGACAGGAGCTAAGCCTTGCTGTATCTGATAAGGTGGGAGAACCATCAGCCAAGTGAGGGAGAGCCAGAAACTCCAGAGACAGCTGCAAGAGATCCTTCTTTACCTCTGTCCCTGAAAACAGAAAGATCCCCAGTGTCTCCAAGTGAGCAACTACAAAATAACTTGTCCATAATGGAGCTGTCTTCCTAATTCTATTAACAGTAATTTTCCTCCTGAAGTTTGACCTTACATTCTCATTAAATAGGAAGAGTCCTCCTGTGGGTCTCAGCAGTGCTGTGTGGCATTGCAAGGTGTACCTGGGAGAGGTTTTGTCCTGCAGTGTGTTTGCTTTCTGCCCCTAAAAATTGTGGCAGGAGGTTCTCGCTAACGAAGCCCCCATACAAAGAGCTATACTGTGTCTTTGTGAGCGTTTGCAGCATTTGCCTTGTGATGTGGCACAGACCCAGGATGCTCCTTAGAGCCAGGTTTTTGTCTCCTGCCTTCATTTCTTGGTGGATGTTCCCAACCCTCCTGCTTTACCAGCCAAGGTTTTCAAGATGCTCTGGGTAGGAGGTAGTTTGCAAGAGAAAACCACCTATTCTACACTTGGGCTAAAATTGTAGCAATAACAAAAGGAAAACCAGTTTCACAAGCATACAGGGGAGAGATGGAGACAGATTAGAGCAATCTGTGGTTTTGAAATCTGTCGGAATAAAGCAAACCACATGAATATGTCAGCGTGCAAAGATAATGAGTGCAAACCGCAGCGGAAATTTGTGCCCTACGTGTTCATTTTTCCCCTAATTACACCCAACCTTCCTCAGCCCTGCCACGTGGTGTCCTTGTGCTCCTCGTACACCTTGTGCTGAATCCTTGCAGGAGCAGATGGGATAGCATGACAACAGGTTCCTGCCCTCTTTGGAGTGGGAGCAAGCTGGAAAGTTTCTCCTCCTGTTTTGATTTTGGCTTAAAAAAACCAACAATTCTTAAGTCACTTTTCAGCCCTGAGGTGTTCCTGCCCAAAGGGAGGAATGCCTACTGCTTCCCTCCAGAAAGAAATATTATTAAAAATTTTGTATAGCCTAAATATTTAAATTCTTCAGCCAGTGTTAGTAAATAGCTGTTCTCCTGGGTTGTGAACTGGGGGAATTTCACAGGGTGTGCCTTAAGCAAAATGAAATCTCTACCTTTCCTAAATACTTCTGTATCACATTTGGGTCTTTTTCTAGGCAGTGCTTTCCAAAATTAAATTCTTCCCTTGGATAACCTTTCACGTCACTACCTATTCACGAAGGGGTGTGTTAGTCCATATGGAAATTTTGAAGTAGGATCTTGAAATAAACTGGAGTTGAAACATGCACAGAAATGCAAATTCCTGGATTTCTGGGTAGCAGTTGACCAGAGCTGATCTAATTAAGTGCCATCCTGCAGGTCTCAGAGAATCTGTTTTATTTGTGTAACAAATGCACATCGATTGGTGGCAAGCACGTGCTGAAGTGGGTTCAATTGCATTTTATGTTGTGTGCTCAGTCAATAAGGCATGGGAAATGTGTGCTTCACACTGGGATGTGGCAGTGGCTGTTGCAGCACCAGGATGTGGGATTACCTAATGCTGCTTAGCAATCAGCATCAACAGCACCTGTAACACGCCTGCAGCTGTTATAGTTACTTGGAGGCTCCTAAAAAATACTTACTGTGGATTTTTATAGTTAGTCTGTTACACTTCACAGGTGTAATTCAAAGCTGATCTATTAATAATGTATAAAATAGCAGCATAGAGCTGTTTCCTATATAAACGTTCCACGCTTTGGTTTCCTCCAAGGAGTGAATTTACCTTTAAAGAGCTGAAATGTTAAACATATGTGGGTCATAATTCTCAACCACGTTATTTTTTACTGCCACTTAGAAAAACACACATCTCTGGTTAAAAAAAAAAAAAAATTAAAAATGTTACTGTGTTCTTATAAAAGAAATGCTTAAGCTTTCCGAAATATCCTGGCCAAGACTTGCCGGAATCCTGACCCAGTGTAATCCTTTATAAATACCTCTCTACAAATGTGCCTCTTCAAGTGTCCCTGAGCATATTATTTAAATCCCAGAGGACCTTTAGAAAGCATGTGCAGGAATGGAACTGCTTTTAAGTGATAGCCCTTTGTATGGGAAGTTTTCTGAAGAGGGAGGTCTGATCCTGCCACGTGTGAAGCCAGCAGGAGTTTTTGCAAAAGTTGTCCGAGGCACTTGATGGCAGAGAGAAAATTCCAGCATTGGTCTCTGCCCTCAGAAATGAATGCAGCCCTGTCAGCCCTCTGTGGTTAAATGGAAGGGGAAGGAGGAGTGGGAACAGTCCCATGATGTCTCATGGCAGTCACCTGGAGGCAAATCTGGCTCTTGGTCCATGCAAGTGTAAATGTCCACTAGTGTAGCTGAAGCAAAGCAAATTTGATTTATTGCTCATAACAAGATCCTTCAGCACCAGATCCTGAAAATACTTAGGTCCAGCTTTGATGTGAGGAGCCCCTATGATTTGTCATGAATTTTGGGGATATGATGTTAAGACAGCGTGTTTAAGCTTATTTTTTTTTTTTAGTTCTTGCTGCAGGTTCTCTCCTTCAGCCATTACTGGCACTGGGGGAGTTTATCATTTGGATATTATCAGCAATAGAATTTCTTATGATTTAAGTTTTATGGGTATGTTAATTGAATTAAAAGATTAATATATGGTGCAGGGGACCAAGGACACAGGTGATTAATTCTGAGAAATAAAACATGGTTCAGTCACACAGAAGCACTACAGGGCAAAAAAACCCCAGCACTGAAGGACCTTTGACAAGAAAGGTTGTTTTTTCCCCAGACAACCCTGTCAGCTATGGCTGTCAACAATAAAAAGAAAGAAACAAATAAATTGGAGGCCGTGTGTAAGTCACAGGACCAGAATATAAATACACATGACATGGAAAGGAGTAAATAATACTGACGCATTCTTTAGAAATGTTCTCGGGCAATACTTCCTATTCATGTCCCACTGAAATGACATGAAATAAAACCTCATGGGGAAAAGTGTTACTAATTGTCCAGGTTCTTGAGGGACATGGCTCTGTGTGTGTTGGGAGGTATTTATTCCAATGGGGATGTACTTCTCCTTTGCAGGGCTGCTGCCTTGGGCCTTGCACCAACAATGCAGGTGCAAAAAGTTTGATACTTTCTGCAACAGATCATAAAAGGAACATGTTTTTCCATTACTGTCCAAAAAGACAGCTGGGCATTTTTCACTGCAGGTCAAGCTCCCTGTGGAGCTGGAAATCTGGATGTGAGCAGCACTTTCAGGGCATGCAGGTGGAGATGGGGCTGTGGTTGAGCTCCACACTCCTGCAGGCATCTCCATGGCATTACCTTGGCAAAGGCAGCTCACATGTGGCTCTGACCAAACAGGGCAAATCCCACTGCTCTGGAAAAGCAGAAAGCCTCAAATTAATGACAACTCTTCCAAACTTCAGAAGTAAAATGGAGAAGGTAAAAAAAATACAGAATTTTGCTGCAGTCCCTGAGAATTAAGAGCTGTCATTTATAACCAAGATGCTCCTAGCAGGGAGGCAAAGACTTGGTCCTGGTCCTGCATGTAGAGAGGACCTCTGAAAGGACAGCGCCTGATCTCATCCAAAGTCCCCACTAAGGCTCATCACACCTCAAATGGCTTCTAAAGGTGTGATTTGAAGGGTCATTTAAAAACACGTGCATGCCATCAACTGACCTGTTTTTCCAAGGCAGCTCAAACACGCACAGTTTCCTCCAAACACAGCTCCAGCTGCCAACAGTCTCTCTCAAGCCCAGATCCAGCCCCACAGGGAGCCCTCACCTGGTGCCTGGTACCCAGCTCCTCCATCCAGGGGATGAACTGCCAAAAAGCAGCACTCTGCTGCTCCTAAGTCCTCCTGTCAGGTTTGCTCACTGATCCTCCAAAAAGTGGGAGAGGAGGGCACTTGACTGGAGTGCTTAGCACAGTGTGGGGACACACTGTGTTTTCTAAACACAAAAAAGCAAATCACATTCATTGGTTGATGCTCAGAGGAGGATCTTCCCTTCTTACCTGGAAAATGCCTGCCTGTGAGTACCTCCTTCTGCAGATAAATCCAGAAATAATAATAAATATGGCTAAATGAATAAACAAGCATGCAAATACTTTTCCATTACTTTTAACCTTCAGCAATTACTGCCACAGGGCTAAAACACAGTTTCAGATTGCAGGGGAGATGGACATCTTCTTTAGTAAGGTGTCCATTCCAAAAGAGGGTGAAAGCCTCTGCAATAAACTCTGCTGCTTCTTACCCAGTGGCAGCCATGGTTTAATGATTTAAAACTTGCATGGGTGACATAAAAACCCTGTCAGCACCCAGAGCTACATAGGATGGTGATCTTTGGGCTTGCAAGCCCAACTTCAGAAACCTTCTGCTCTTTTTTGATGGTTGTGTGGGCAAAAACTCAACACACATCCTGGGGGCTGTTGCTGTGCTGTGTCTTTGATGACTTTGCTTCCACACTGCTTCTTGAATTATGGTCCTGCAAACACAGAAAGGTGTCTTGGCTTTGGGGGAAAAAAAAATTGTGTTTTGTGTTTTTTAACCTTGACACATTTTACATCTCTTCCCTTGCAGGTCTGTGTGGTGGCCTTAGTGGGATTTGTTCTGCTTTGTATCTCGTACCAACCTGATGAGAAGACGTGTGCACAGTTCACAGTGAAGGTACCTGAACATTTTTAAAGCAATTTTTTTCTTCTCATGTCATTAAATATAATCAAAAAAGTTGATACAGAGGATATTTTTAAGACCACAGGAAGAGAAGTGAAAATGCACCTGAAATGCAGGAATGGTTTTCTGTTACTTTCCAGGCAGCCTAGGAAGAAACTGTATCCTATAAAAGGGAAACTCTAATAACATCTCAAATCAGAACAAGATACCATTTTATTCACCATGTTTTAGGAATATAGACAAAGCTGGAATAATTTGGGAAGTGTTCAGAGAGTTTAAGTTGATTAAGTGGAGATAGTGAGTGGGCTAAGAAGTAAGGTGGCATAAAATGAGTCCACTTAAACCAAGGTTTAATATTTAATGGGAAAGTACTGGGAAAGCACAGGGACATGCATTCTCCCACAAAGCAAATTCCCATCTGAGCATTGCAGGAACTGCACCATACCCCACCTATGTCTCCAAAACTGCTTTGCTGACACTGGTGAGCAACTAGAAGAGCAAGGCTGAGAACGCTTGTTTTTAACACCATTTTTCCTGGGCTATTTTTCCTTATTATTGTAATTTTCAGGGCTCTTAATATTTTGCAGACACATAATAACCGAGAAAAATACCGACGCAAGCAGCACAAAATAACAATGATTATTAACTGGGAAAAGGCAGAAGGAAACAAAATGCAAGGAGCAGCTTTTCAAACCCTGGCATCCATCCTCCCTTAGAAATTAGACCCCGGTGTGTCTTTTGTGTCTTTCTCGAGCTTCTCCCGTACTTAAAGAAAAAAGGGAGAAGAACAATTGTGCCTGCCCTGTGGCTGCCTCCACATTGTCCCTTGTCACCTTTCTGCCCCCAAGGAAGGTTACTGGGCTGGGCGGGGGCTGCCACGCCAGGCTTTTTACTGCCTGCCCGCAGCAGTAAATTGAATTTGGCATCCAGGCAGGAAGGGAGTCATCCCTCGTGTTGGGAAGGGCATGTCGGGCTGGGCAGCTCAGATGTCTCTGCCACCCACCCTGACGGTAAGGAATGTGAGCCATCGTTCTCCGTAGGAAAACAGACATTCTGGAATTGCTCCCGAGGTGATGTAAAATGGGCCATTCCTCATCACCGGGCAGAATTAGAGCTTAAATCTCCCTTGTTCAGTCAATGGCCCCATGGACTGTTGCTTACTCAAGGCACCCTCCTCCCCAAAATCCCCCTTCCCAGCATTTCCTATTCAGCATGCCACAGAACTTCATCATTCCCAGGCTGTTCACCTCTCCTGTCCCACGTCCCTGCTGGGAGCTGTTATACCACAGTTTGTGATAAAACTGTGGTATAACAGCCCCAGGACAAAAACAAAAAAAAAAAAAAGGCTTCTGTCTGAAGGGCTCATACCTATTTTAACAAAGTAGGAGCTAAAACTCTTCTCCAGGACTTCGATCACATAGGACTCATCTAGATCTCCAGTATCACTTCTCAAATCCTTGAATTTCAGTTAAAGGCTATCTCTGAACTAAAAACAAGCATTAACTATGACAAGGCTGAGGATGCAAGACTGCAGTCATGAGACAGATTGTTCAGAGGGTTGTTCTTTTCTCCTTGAGGGACTGAAGCTTCATCAAGCCCTGCAGTTGGGTTCAGCCCAATCCACTCCGACCATCCTTACCAGGTGTGGCACAGGTCCTGCCCTCACACTGACAGCTGGTTCCCATCAGCCAAGCATCATCCTGCAGGAAAATCCAGGCTGAACTTCCTTGGAGTGCATTAAGCACCCCAAGTTCCCTTGCACAGCCCAAGGATCACTGTGAGAGGAGGACCACACACACACACTCACACGGAGAGGCCTGGGGGATTTGGGTCATCCCCCAAGGTGACCCTCTGACCACTGCAAGCGACTCCCTCGGGGTGGAAAACAGGAGGAGACCTGTACAGTCCTCTCTGCCCCCTCCCTCTCAGCAGCTGCTTCTTTCATTTCACACTTGCATGAGCCCTGGATCCTGTTAAAGAAGGAGGTGTGAGAACTGCTTTCGGCAGAGGTCCCTTCCCGAGACTGCTGTGGGTACCCGCAGCATGCCATGTGTCCCTGAGAAAGGGAGGCCACCCAAAGAGAGGGTGGCTGTGCCTTTCAGGGGGGCAGAAATAGCCAGTGGGTGCCACACAGGAAAATCTTGAGCCATCCTGTGGAGCTGCTGGGCTGTGCTGACATTTGACAGATCGCTCCCTGCAGCCCGGGGTAGTGACACCCTCTGTTCCCGCACGCCCAGCCCACGCCGTGACACACCACGGTTCCTGTTCCCTGCAGGGGCTCATGCCTGAGCACCACCGCCCTCAAAAGGGGCCTCCTGATCCACCTCTGCTTTCACCTCTGATAACTATGAGCAGCCTTTTCCATGAGGAACTTAATCCATCTTCCTGATACTTATTTCAATTTAGTCACGGAGGACAACTATTGCCAGTAAATATTGCTAAAATGTCTCTTCCTCATATGAGGAGCACGAAGGAAGATGAGCTGCCGTGCTCTGAGGTCATTGTACACTGTCTCTCCCCACTTCCCTTTTCTCCTATTTAAGCAGCAATTGCAGTGCCTGTCTCTCTGAAGCTGTTAAAAACCAGTTTTCCAGTGGCAAGTCCTGGTTCCTGGGCAGAGCCCACCACACAGTTGTATTTGTGATGCTGCAGTTGCCTCCAGGTCTGGCATGTGATTAATCTGCTGATGGAATCTCAGCACTCACTGTCTTTTGCTTCCTCAGAGGCAGTGCTTGCATTTGTCTCACCTTTGATATTTGGGAACGTGTTCATTTTCAGCAGCTCGCAGAGAGATTCCTCTGCAAACATCTTGTGAGAATAATAAGCTTTTTAGAAATTGCCCTGTGTCCCCCATGCATCTCCCTTTGCCTCCAAGGATTATCATAAGAGCTGCCTGTGTATTCAGATTCTGAGATTTCCTTCCCTTTAGGAACACAACAGACAAATTCTCCCTTACTGTACCTGGAGCATAGATTAGGCTCTTGCATCTTGACTTTGCATAGAAGTTGTTAGCTAAATAAAATGCCTGCCAAGGGAGAATCAGGCACATGGTGCAGTCTTGGCTTAGTGTCCCATCTATTAGGGAGACCTGATTCTGTCTTCTGCTGGGCTGAATCCAGGGACTTCCACCAGGACTTCTATATCACCCAACAACCAACATTTGTCCATTTTCTGTTTTCCCCATCGAACACATTTGCACCATCTTTGAAAACAATGCCATTGGCTTATGAATTACCACATCTTGGTTTGGAGGGGGTCCATCAGTCAGCAGCACTCCATCTTCTGTATGCTTCATAAGAGGAGGTGGCCCCATTTTCCAGTTTCACCTTTCCCATGGACCCTTCCCTTGAAAGCTGTGGGGGCAAAGTAATTGCATTTAATAAGAGCCACCCTCATTTCAAGCTGCCCTTGGTTTAAGGCCACAGGGGAAGTAATTAAATTTAATAGCAGCCAGGTCTTGGAAACTAAGATCTTTCAGTAAGAATTTGGTGATATGAGGGGGAAAATGTACATAGTGCTTCAGGACCTGCAATAATCCCAAATATTTTTTTTCAAGCTGGCAACCAAACAGAAAATTGATTCACAGTGTAGTTCTAAGATAAATGCACCAGGAGTGTGAATTTTATCAAGACATACATAGTTGGAGTTTCAAGGTCAAAAAAAAGCTTTTATATTGATATTTTGCTTGCAGTATTGAGGTTAAGAGAGAGAAAGAGAGAGAGAAGATGCTGTTTAAAATAACAGATTCCCAACCATGCCATGTGTCTGACAGATAAGACGCCAAGGAAAATAAATGTTTTTACAGTGCTGAACAGAACCAAAAAATACAATTTTGGCTAAACACAGAACATGATTTTAATATACATTCACACATATTTTGTACGCAGTGCAGCAACTGCCAATTCCAGCTATCAAAGCAAAGGGAAGCCCATATGTGCTGGTATCCAAAGCTCTCAGGTGAATCCCAGAGTGTCAAAGGCTCTGACTTGCTGCCAGTTTCCATGTGTTTGTGGGGGTGGACTCTGCAGAGCTACCCTTGATAAAAGCCACGCTGTTTTTAAGCTGCCACTGTTGCGAGGAGCAGTGGAGGTGACGAGCAGACCCTTGTCCTTCTCACACTGTAGCACTGGGAAAAGAAAGGTGCTTGCTGCCCTTTCACGCCTGTGAAAGACTTCCCCATGTTTAAGGGACAGGTTTTGGAAGCAGACTGAGCACAGCACACACTTTTTTTTTGTGGAGATCTGCATTCCCATTCCACAGTGGGACCTGGGAAGCAAAAGGCTGGCTGCATCCACAGGGCCTAAAGTGAGAGATCAGCCACACCACTGCCTGATTTGCAAGTATAAATCAGATTTGTTTGAACATGCAAACCAAGAATAACACATAAGCAAAGTCTCAAAAACAGCTGAGCTAGAGCTCAGCACAGCCTGAGGTAAGATGGCAGCCCAAGGCTCATCTGCTCAGCTCTGCTTCCAGGCACTAATTTGTCTCAGCTGATGACCGTAGCTCCTGTCAATGCAGGTACTACTGGAGAGGAAAATGCTCCTTCCCTCTCTAGAAAGCTTCTTGATGTAAAAACGCACCAGTTCCTTGGTGCTCTCCCCAGGACTCCAAATTGCAAGGCAATGCTCATATAAAACATGCAAGGCAAATTCTTGAGATGACCTGCTGAACTTCTCATCACAAGGAGCCTTGCTTGCTGAAGCACCCAATCTCCAGACAGCATTCCTTGTGAGTTTCTCAATCTCTATGAAGCTGGAAAAATGGGGATTTATCTTTTTATTTTTCCCCTTTCTTTCAGCTGCTGTATTTTCTCCTGAGTGCCCTGGCTCTGGTTGCCTGTGTTTTGGCAGTGGCTTTTGCTGCACACCACTACTTGCAGCTGACCAAGTTCACCTGTGACACCATCCAGGATTCCTGCCAGTGCAAACTGGACACTGCCGACCCACTGGGCCGCACCTTCGTGTACCAGGACACCGACTGTGGCAGCCTGAGCAGCATGCTCAGCCTGTACCTCCTCCTGCAGATGGCTCTCAACCTGGTGGCAGCCCTGGTGTGCCTGCTGATGTGCTTCGTGGTGTGGAAGCACCGCTACCAGGTCTTCTACGTGGGCGTTCGCTTCCAGCCTCTCACGGCCGCCGAGGGCCATGGGCAGCCAGTGTAGGGGCTGGCCTGGGCTGGGCTGGGCTGGCAGGGGCTTGTGGCCAGGGATGGGAACTGCCACCACAGGCACTGCAAAGGGATGGGCCCTTGGAAGGTGTTTGAGGAGGAAAAATGCTCACACGGCTTTAGTGAATTTATTATTCAATTCTTTTGGGAGCATTTCATACGGCTGCTCTTGAGAAAAGGCCTCTTTTAAGATTAGCTAGAGGTCACAGAGTCCTAAAGATGCAGCTGTACAAATGCTCCCTACAAAGGATCTGTAATAGCCATGGATTAAATCTTTGGGAACTTATCTGCAGGGCTACAGCCATTACAAAATAGGGTCCATTTCCTTCTTGCCTTCAGAGAAGCTATGCCAATTTCTACCAGATAAGGTTCTTATCCAAACTGCTTAATTGTATCAGTGGGAACATGCTTTGGGAATATATCATATCTTGGTGCTCTGGGTGTAATCCACGCTAACCTGATGGGAATTTAACATTCAGGCAGGGATGAGGGAGGTCAAGACCTCTACCAATGCAGGTTGAAACCAACACCAAACTGAATATATTGATGGCTGCCATATAAAATATACATATAACTTTTCAGAGTTATCAATAATGATATCGGCTACCTAACCCAATTACTAATAAACAACAAATATGAGTGAGTTCACTGAAGGTTCTTTGGTGGGCCCTGCTTGAAATCCCAGGCAGATTTCTGATGTTTGGGAGAAAAGATCAGTTTAAGGAACCTTGAGTTGCACTCCTAACGTAGAGGGGACCCTAAATCAGTAGTCATGTTGAAAACTATGTCCCTAATGCTCTAATTGCAGGCTGACAAACCCGGATTTTAGCCAGTTCCACCAATTATACTTCAAGCACAAAAGGCCAAATGCATTTTGGTGTAACTCCTCTGAAGACAATCAGCCTTACACACCAACAGTGGAGTTGGGCCAACAGCCCTGAAAGATATATCCCTGCAACAATGAATGTTTTTAAAATGGGGTGGAGGGAGGGAAGCAAGAAGAGACTGCCAGTCTCCCAAAGACATCTCTGATAATGATGAGGGCAACAGAATAACGATTTCTTAATGAGGATGGAAAAACAAAGTGTATTTAAGCAGTGCTTTTTCACCCTGAAAGTGCAGCTCTAGAAGTGCTTTACATCTCATTAGCCCTTATACCAAGACAATTACGTTGGTTTGTCCCTTGAACTGCCATTTCCACTTGCACAGCATGGACAGCTAAATTTAGGAGCAATTCCTAATTGGCAGCATTTGGCACTGCCTCCTGATCCATATCTGTGCAAGGGCAAGCCAGCTGGTGCTCACACCCTGCCATGACGAGGGATTTCCCGATCCCAGCCAGAACAAGGATGTCTCGGAGGTGGGGTGGAGCAATCACAAGCCAGAAAAATTGTGCCATAATCACTAGCTAGGAGGAACCAAATGAAATTTATATAAGGCTCTAAAGAAAAAAAACAGCCAACTTTCTGCAGCAAAAATAGTCATCAAAAAGTCAAAAACCCAGACTGGCACAAACCTAGCTGTCGAAGGAGCTCTAATCCCACCAAAAAAACTGTCTTCCATCCGGTGATCACACATCATCCAGGGGCTAGACCATCAAGCCTCCAGGGTCAGAAGATGACAGGGTAGTGAAGTCTCCTGTGGCCCACCTAGAGCACTGCTGGGTGTAGGGGCTGTAGTTTTAGTCATGGAAAGTGCCTCTGGAGCAGACATAGCATCACCAAGGTGCCCTCTGCCAAGCCACAAAGCGAGGAGCTGCAGGACATGAGGGGTTTTGAGATCTGCTTCCAAACGACCTTTTTTATTGCACCTAAAAGTAACAACCACTCCTAAGCCTGGCTGCAGGGCACATTTGCAAGGGTGCCCATGTCACCACCCACCCAAAGACCTCAGTCTGCCTCCAGGCACTGCTGGGGCAAGCTGAAACAGGAGAGGACTGGGATGGCAGGCTGGTGGTATCACACTCATCCTTGGGGCCATCCATGCAGATCTGGCAGGAACCAGCCCATCTCCCATGGCTCTGGTGGAACGTGCTGCCAGCAGTGCTCACAGACTTGTGGCAGGGCCATGCTGCCTGGAGATGGGTACACAGGGGTGCCCCCACCTTGTGGTGTGCTCAGGTTTGTCCCCAATCCCACACATGCTCCGGCCGCGCTCTCTGTGGAAGCTCAGGGCAGAGGATGTACCCTCCTCCTACCTGCACGGCCCTCGGTGCTCCTGCCCCTCCCTCCAGCCAAAAATGTGGGATCTCTCTCCACACAGAAGATAACAAGGAGCAGGAAAGGGATCAAAGGGAGTCTGAATGACAGCTGAGCTTTCCCCCCACCCTCACCACTGCACGATTGCTGGCACAGCAAGAGGAAGGCTGTGCTGGCAGAGCAGGGCATGCTTCCCCCCACCCATCCCAAATGTCCCTTTGCTCAGGGGATAGCTTGGTGTGCAGCACTCCACCCTGGCCCAGCAGCATTTCCACCAGAGCTGCCCTTTGTCTCCTTAATCCTCTGACCTGTGCCTCACCCACACGTTCTCACCGCGGTCTCCCATCACCTCGCAGGTGCTGTGGATGGGGCTGGGCTGTGGTGCCTGGCCTCTGCCTGCTCACCCCTGGGCTGAGATTGGCTGGGGCTGCTCTGGGGCACGGCAGACACAGCGGGGATGATCACAGAGCTGCTGTGAATGCCTTCGGTGTGTGGGCAGGGAGGAGAAGGGAGGTCTGGATAACAGAGCCTACTCCACTTAACAAGCTGTGCACCTCCATATCAGCTCACCCTCCACTTCCAGCCACGAATTCGGTTTGCTAATCAGCACAATGCAGCTTAACCCTTTGCTCTGGAAGAAAGCAATATTCATCATGTATTCTGTTGGTGGTTTATATGCTTAATGAATAAATATGGGGCATTTCGATCTAGCAAAGATGAACTTCTTTATTTCCTTTTCATGTATCTCAAGAGCATAAAATCAAAACAGGAGAGGTGGAGAAACAGACACAGAAGGTTTAGGAACTGGTTTCCCCCTGGGTATGGTTTTACAATGTGTATTTTGCTTGGATTGAGAATTTTGGAAGGTACTAATTAAAGGATTTTCACCTACCACAGCATATCCAGACACCTCCCAGCCTTTTCCCAGTGTCAGACTCCTCCTGGACTACACCAGGAGAAAGACTGTGACTAAAAGGCTTGGAAAGGACAGATGTGTTGAAGAAGAAAACAATTTTTTATAAGCCTGGGAAATTTATCTTGTAGGTGAATTCCACAGAAAGGGTAGGATTAAACCTCTATAGACACACAGAATTTGCGAAGAGCTCGATGTAATTTACTCTCACAAACCCAGGTGTGATTCTCATTTGCACCCCGGCCACTTTACACTGTTTTCCCAGTGTAAAGGGGTTGTAAAGACGGCATCAATCATCTTTACACCTACTTCATGGCCATTTTACACAGCTAAAAGGGCCCTTTGTGTAAATGAGAACTCAAGCCCTAGAGAATTTAATAGAGAGGAGATCCTTTCTATAGACTGTGCTAGACCCTCTAATAGGGTCTATTACTGGGATATAACTCTCCGCTGGATTTTATAGCTTGGCTTAGAGATCATCAGTCTCGATTAAATTCAGTTCTGCAGAACTTTTCCAAAGGCCATAACCCTCTGCTGTCATGCCTGCTCCTCCACCCCGAACACACACAGAGTGATGGTGTTGCATGGATAACTGCTCGGGATTTTAAAAGGAGAAGCAGCAGCAGCAGCCCGCACTTTCCTCAGGCTCTGAGGCATTTTGATGTCGTGCTATGCAAATGCCGAAGCAACAACAACGGCAGCGAAAAGGGAACCGAGACGCGACGCCTCCCGGGGAGCCAAAATGTCACATTCTCTGCCCCGCCAGGGCCTGTGCCCTGTCCCTCCCCTGCTGCCACGGCAGAGCCAGGGGCTGTGGGCGAAGGGGAAGCACGGCCAGGCCCGGCGCCTCGCTGGGGCTGCCACCAGCCCTCATGTGACGGCCATCTGCGCCTCGCTGGCCCGGCCGCCGCTGCGTGGGCACCGCTTGGAGCTCTGCCTAAACAACAACTCTGCGCAACAAGGCCGTGAGCTGCAATCAACTCGCTGGGCTAATTTTTTTCTAATTTTTTTTTCCTTTTTTCACGTTCCCAGCCAGTGCAATATTTGCTCTGGGGCCCTTTCGAAAGAGAAAGCATGCTGCTAGCGTGTGAGAGAAGCCGCAGCTCAGGTCCTCTATATTTAGAAAGCCAGGATGTCATACCTCGCCTTGAAATTTTCATAGTCCCCTGCACCCCACCCACCCACACACGTACACATGCTTGCGTCTGGAAAATGTTTTTCGGTCTCAGCGAAGGGTGTTGGCTTAGGGGGATTCGAGGGAGGTGCAGAGGAACAACAGCAGCTCAGGCCCGGGCGCGAAGCTCGAGGCCTCCTTAAGGCACCGGGCACGGCCGGCACTGGGCACCCACCGCTCCCGTGGCTGCAGGGCAGGATCGCTGCTCCTTTGGGTCTGTAACACAAATCCCAAGGCACGGCCGGCACTGGGCACCCACCGCTCCCGTGGCTGCAGGGCAGGATCGCTGCTCCTTTGGGTCTGTAACACAAATCCCGAGGAACGGCCGAGCTGTTCTGAGGCATAGGGAAGCCCTGTCCTGTGTCACGTCAGGCAGTGCTGGACCCTCAGCCAGCAACATCTTGGCCAGGTCATTTTTGAGTGGCCATGCACTGACTGCAGCACCTGTAGCAAAAACTCCAAGAAGGTGAATGTGGGG
Source organism: Agelaius tricolor (assembly GCF_023055355.1). Classification (NCBI taxonomy): domain Eukaryota; kingdom Metazoa; phylum Chordata; class Aves; order Passeriformes; family Icteridae; genus Agelaius; species Agelaius tricolor. Next base: position 13,703,535 of record NW_027269263.1, read on the forward strand.
GGTAGCTCATCTCTGCAGGGTTTTTACTTTCTGCTAAATGGCTGTCTCTAGTAATCTCTACTCAGTAGCATTTATCCTCTGCTAAATTGCCTCTGTAGCCAAATATCATAAATAGTGATCACATCTACGAAGACTGGGGTACATTTTTTTTCTGGTTTTGGTACCTGGTCTCCATACCTTTGTCCAAGCAAATGGTTGCAAGCCTCATCTAAACTTCAAACTTGTTGAGGGGAAGCTGGCGATTTCTTTTTCCTTTCTTTTTAAAGAAGGTTTGGGCAATACCTATTTAATTTGTTACCTCAGTACTCCACAAAGCCATCTTTACATTGGAGTAAAAGATGCAGCAGGCCCCAAGGCTGGCTTACAGTGACTGGCTGCAGAAACAGCATGGAGCTGAGGCCACCCAAAGTCACCAATGACCCCCCTCTTCACCTGGGTGCACCCAGGTATCCCTGCCTGGCACAGACATCTGAGACTCAGCCACCAAATATGAGCAGCAGCCTGGTCTGAGAGGAGAGAATATCCTGCAGAGGGAGATTTGAGTACCTGCCTCTCCCTCAGTCAGATGGATTATGACTGATGAGTGCTGGGCTGACCTCATGTTACAGGAGATATAGAGAGTGACACTGATTAAGGCAGCCCTCTGCTTTCCAAGCCATGATTGTCCTGGAAATGAGATATTTGAGCTAGACAGGGTTTTAACCCCATTTCACTCTCATAGCTGTGTAAGGAGAACTATTTTTAATTAGCCTAAAGCTAACTAAAGAGGAATTTCTCCTCACTTCAGTGTAGGATTTCTCTTTCACTGAAACTATGAGGAGAGGAATCTTTTCCCTGATCTGTTCTCCATGAGGCTGCCTGGGAGCATCACTGCTGGAGCCACAGCTGCATGCATGCAGAGGTGTATGGAAACCACCCTCATTTCTTTTTTGGGACATTTTCTTCCAGTTCCACAGCTGCCAGAGCTGACATGGGGAGGGCAGGGGAAGCTGGTGTCCCAGATCCATAATGTGCCCGAGTCAACCAAGCCCTGCAGCGATCCCCATTTATACTGACACTACTGGTCACCAGGGATTTGGTGGGATAGTTTAGGGAACAATCACACTGAAAAGGGAAGAAAATAGACATTTACACTTTCCCTTCCACCTTGTGAATCCAGGCAGGAGAACAGCACGCACATGAAGGGACCCAAGAGGAAATACAAAATCCTCCCACCCCGTTTTGCTGCCCAAACCTGCCAACACACTGAGAAACAGTGAAAACGTGCAGAAAATAAACCCCCAGAAATCAGGCACTTTGGGCTTTCAAGATCCAAAGTGTTGTTAGATTAGAAATGTGAAAATTAGTGTATTTTTATGGTTTGTCCAATTCTTCCAGACTGCCTCAGGTTAGGACCCAGGCAGCCAGGCTTCTTTGCTGTGACCAAAGGAAGAAAATTTTGTAACCTGACTGGGAGAGGGGAGGGATGGGAAAGGGCAGTTTTATAGGATGTACTTGTATATCTATATATATATTCTGGTAAAGCTACTTTTTGCATAGATTCAGCTCTTTTTTTTTTCTTTTTTTTTTTTTTTTTGTGTGTACAAAAGGAAATTGTAGGATCTCAGCTGGCAAAATTCTGTGATTCTGAATCAACAGGAGTTACATCTCCACTTTATTTCTAATAGAATTTTTCTGTCATCCCACCCAGGTTTCAGTGCTTCTCTTGCTTTTCCATTTTCCAGTGAGGCAGGACTTTCCTGGCACATCCTCCCCTGACCCCAAAAAAGGCAGTGGGTCTGTGGGCTCCATGTGAGTCACTCCTGTTTAGCCAAGGTAAGGGAGGCACAATTTGCAAACTGGCTCCCGAGACTTCTCCTGAGCTCTCTAGCCACTGATTATGATGTTACTTACAGCAAATTATCAAAAAATGACAGAGATCTAGTCCTTGAAAATCCCACAGGATAATTGCCTGCTAATAGACAACAAGGGCATTTCATTAGCCCAAGTGGCAAGTGTGACTACTGAGTGGTGGGAACAGCAGGCCCCGGTCTTAATGCCACCACATTACACCTGGAAGGGAAAATTTGGGACCTGCAGACAACAACCAGAGACACCTCTGTGCTCAGGTGTTGCACTGAGTAAGAGAGGCTTGCAGGGCATGTAGGATCATGGGGTATGAAGGCTCATCCTCATCCGTGAGGGAAGCTGAGCCCATTTGAAAGGTTCACTTCAGCTGGGGCTCAGTGCCAGGCTGGCTCTACTTCTCATCCCCAGATAGCTTTGGGGTGACAAATCCTCAGCCCTGGAGGGAAGAAGCAGGTAGAGTAGAAGAGGAATAAAGATTTGTTTGATTTGTCTTTGAGCATGGCACATCTTACTGTAAGGTTTTCCCCACTAACAGGAGCATGTTGACTGGGGCTGGTATGGAGTCTGATGGATTTTTCTTTCAGTGCCTGTATGAGGATCTGATTCAAGGCACTGAAATGGACGAAAAACTAACTCATATTTCCCGTGCCACTGAAATGGATGAGATACTAATTCATATTTCCCACACCTAATACAAAGCATCATTAGCCCTGCTACAGCACAGCAGGGGCAACACCAGCTATTAAAGAAAGCGGGTTGATTAAGGGACAACCTTGAAGACTAAAAATAGTCAGGGAAATAAGGATCAATGCCACATGAAAGCAAACACGCAGTCAGTTGTTATCACAGAGCTTTTCACGTGATGGCCTGTGCACTGATCTCACCCAGAGAGTGTTTGTTTTGGACAGTCTTAAAGGGTCCGGCCCCATGGATTGGCAGCAACACATATGGAGTGATCCGAGAGCACAGGCCTGATCCAAAGTCCATGGAAGTCAAGGCAGTGACTTCTCCGAGCACTCCCTGTAGGAATCACTCTGGGTTTGGAAAGATACATTGCAGTTAAAGACATTGGTCTGGGCTTAGGGAAAATGTACTGACGCTGTCACTGTCACTGTCAAATCCAGCCAGAGACAAGTGAAAAACAGAGGGGTTGTAGCTAATAAGTGCAACACAGAATGAAAATAAAGTGGCTGAAGGAAAACTTGAGCAGTCAAGGGAAAATGCAGCAAGTTCAAACAAACTGCCTTGGCCCAGACACATTGCACAGAACATGCAGTGATTTGAAGGGAAAGAGAAGGATGGCAGGAACTCAGCATCCCACTTTTTCACAAGCCTCAAAAACATCGCAGGCGATGCGAGGAGAAAAAAATACATGGCTTTAGTCCTGTCTGGGAACATGTGGCACAAACTGAGGCAGAGGAGATTAAACTTGGCTTTGCCCTATTTCCCTCCTCTTTTTTCACTCCCCTGCTCTTTGCTAGTATTAACTGGGCTGCTCGGTCCTCAGCAAACAACCGAGTAGCCAAAATATGGGCAGGACTCACGCCATAACCAAACCAGCCAGTGAATGAAATAAGGCACTTGTTTCCCGGAGCAGAGGGAGGGGAAGGGGGGGATTTAAGCATTTCTATGTGGTGTTGGAAACCCACCTTGAGCAGAAGCAGTCCCTCAGCTCACACAAACCACCGGCGCTCCTCTGACGTCAATTGGCAGCTGCTGGTTTGCACCATCCCAGGGCTGGCTGCAGCAGCACAAGCAAACAGCTCACCCAGCCAGCAGGACACACGGTGAGAGGCAAGTCCTGCACCCCTTCTCTCTGCCTCTCTGCTCTCCAGCATCACCCACTGCTCTGTTTTCAGAGGCAAAAGGGCACAGGCCAGCTATGGCAGGCGTGTCTCGGGCAAGTGGCACATTGCTGGCACTGGGTAGGTGGCACAGGGTTGCAGGGGGATGCCAAAAACCCGAGGGGGCAGTGGGTCTCTGCTGCTGAGGCTCTTGGGACTCAGGGCCACCCCTGAGCTGTGGCAGTGCCCAGGCAGGCTGCCAGGGAGAGAGCAATGCTCATGCAGCTACATGAGAGGCAGGACCCGCATCCACAGGGAGGCTGCTGGCTCCATGAAAGGGATGGCTGATGTCCTCCAGCCTCTGTCTGGAGATCCTGTGAGAGAGGGTTTGGGGGAGCTTGTGAAAGAAGGATGAGAAAATTACTGACCGTGGCACATACCACAGGCACTCATCTGCTGTCCCCTTTCACTCTTTCCACCAAACAGACTCCAGGCCTGAAGGGAGTGGGAGAAGGAGGAACCTGACTCCTCTCAGGGTGCTTCCTGCAGCCCACAGCAGGAGGAAAAGGAGGCAGCAGCTGTTCAGCTCCTTCCCTGCCCTCCCGCACCGAGTTCCATCCTGCAGCCACCCATTCCAGCCCATCCCAACCCTGAATGCATCCCACAGGGGACACAGAGGGAGCTGCAATGCAAGAACTGTGTCCCATCACTGCTCGTGGGGCTGGGCAGCCCTTGGTTTCAGGGATGCTGCTGAGCCAGCAGTGGCAGGATGAGGCAGCCTGGGGAGCCTCTGGGAACCACGCACAGCTGCCTTCCTGGGCTGCATTTTTCAGCAATGGCAGAGCAACCCACTCCCTTTCTTCCCACCTGAAAGAAGTCCAGAGGGCTTGACTTCCAGAATAGGAGGTAGCTACAGCCCCTGCAAACCAGCTCAGATGAAGCTGCCCTGAACGAACCCGCAATGAAGGCAGCCAATTCTGGCTGATTGCCTCTGAAAATAAAAGCACCAGAGAACTTTAACTCCCATATCTCCTTCCCTACCTGTGCTGAGGGCTGATCAGAAGCTTGGCTTGTGTGGTAGCACAGAGCCCCCACTGAGGTGTCTGCTCCATCATTCCCATGGTCAGCACTCATTCCTGGAAAAAGCAATGCTGTGTGGAGCCACAGGCTGGAGCTCAAAGGCACAGTGGAGAGAGGAGGCTGGACATGAGCTGTTCCCAAGCCAGAATCAGCTTGCCCCAGCGCCTTTGCTTCTTCCAGAGACAAGAAGTGGGCTGAGAGGGTGCGTTGTTATGTCTCTTCACAGCACACCTCCTTCTTGGAGACCCTTTTGTGGAGTTCCTGGACCTCCATTTTAAATGCTCCAACGCAGTTGAAGCGAGGCATAAGCCTGCCCTGGGACTTTAGTTTGAACCTGTTTATTTCATGGGACAGTGGGAGAATGGGGTCCCTTTTCCCAAACCTGCTTTGACAAGTTTTGGTTGAAATGCTCACCAAGAAGGCAGAGGGCCCAGCTGATCGCCTGCAGTGATGCAAGGAGACCCAGTTTTGAGGCGTGACAAATTCAGTGACCAGCTGAGGGCCATGGGCTCCGCGGGGAGGCAGAAGCCCTGCAGGACAGGGACACAGGGGGAGCACCAGCTGCCTGCAGAGCCCAGGGGCTGGCTGGGGCAAGCACAGCAGTGGGCAGGTTTTCCATCAGCAAAACCTCTCGAGAGCAGCTACTTGCTAAAATAGATGCCACGCAATCAGCTGAAAAAGAAAGTCCCAGTGCCCAGCTGCCTGCTGCAGGCACAGCACAGAGGAGAGTGGCTATTTTTATCAGGGACAGCCAAAGGCTGTGGAAGGTGATAGGGGCAGCTGGCAGAGGTTTTCCCTCTGCGCCATGCCAGGGCTGCATCCCAGCCGTTCCCCGTGCACCTGGGCATCCTGGCTGGCTGGAGAGCCTCTGCTCACCTTCCCAGGAGCTGTCATCCTCCTGCAAGCCCTGTCACCATCAGGTGCACCTGATGGGGATGCCCTCACTGGCAGTGTCCCAAAGGCGAGTTAAGAAACAAACCAAGCCACCCACACTGTGCTGGGTGCTGAGAGAAATGAATCAGCCCCTCCTGCCTTAAATCATGGGATCAGCCTCCGGGTGACCGGAGTGAACTCTGTGTGTGTGGTACTTGGGAGTGGCCATTCCTCATCCCTACCACGGGGCTGGGGGCACCTCCCTCAAGCACAAGGGTATGAGTGCTTGTGCAAAGCAGCACCCTGGGGGCCGAGTAGCCCAAGCAAAGCCCCCCCAAGACATTGTGCAAGCAGTGGGAATGTGTGGTTTCTGGGCACACTGGCTCTGGCAGCAGCATCCCACAGGGTCCTCTGAGCAAGCTGTGGTAGCACAGCCCCAAGACTCACACCCCAGCATATGGAATCCAGTCCTTCTCCAAATGTCACTCCCTGCCTCTACAGGCACCACCCAAACCCACCTTCTGCTCCAGTGAAAGCCTGAGTGTGGTTGTGTCGTCTGCAAGGAGCAGGATGGCCCCAATCTTCCAGCCTTTCTGCTTGAAACTGGTGGGCTTTTTCCCTATTTAGTGGGCCACGTGTGTTATGATAATTGTAGCAAACTAGGGCAAGTAAAAAAGAAAAAATCTAGAAGAAAAAGGAAAAAAAAGTAGAAACATTGTTCTTCCTCCTCCTCTCCTCTAAGACACCCTACAGCCTCCATCCAAAATGCCCTTGCTGTACCCTCACAAGCAGCACTGTGGCTGGGAGAGGCTGGCACTCAGCAGTGCCACCAGATGCTGATGGGAGGACCACCTTCTCTGGGACTGAGCCTGAAATTCATCCTGTGGGATTAGAAGATTCACTGCTGATAGCTACTCATTTCCATGGTGATTATTCCCTTCCACACACAGAGTAAATGGCCTGTGTGGCTCCGAGCACCACAGGAGGCAAAGCTGTCGTGGGAAAACCAGCCCCAAAACACTTGGAGAGAGGAGAGGAAAGGAGAGGGGGCTAATGATTTGCCCATTGTGGACCAAGACTTGACAAATGCCCCTGCTGGGATCCAGACCACGAGCAGGCTGTCACAGCTTGGTACCACCAGCTTGGTACCACCAGCTGCCCTTTGGGTCATTTGGAAGCTGGCAGCACAATTCCATGTGTGCTAACAGCAGAGCACAAATCTGAGAAACACAAACCCAGCTCTGCTGCTGACCTCCAGCATGGTCCCAGAGAGCCACAGCATCTCTGTGCTCCTGCCCCCAGCCTTTTCCCTCCCCACTGCAAACCTTTTGGCCAGGGACCGTGGGTTTCACGTTTGCAAACAAGCGTGTGAATCATGTGGGGCAAACCCGCTGGGCTTGGGGCAGCATTTCTGATTTACACCGCTGTAAATTACTGCCTCTGCTTTCAAAAATGTTGTTATTCTGTTGGACAGGGTCCCGGTAACTCTGCAAAGAAGGGAGTGGGAGAAATTCCTCATGGATGAATTCCTTATGTTTTATTTGCAACCACTTGCCTTGCGCAAGGCTGAGCTCCCCACGAAGAATGACAGGGGACACGAGTGACTTGCAGCTTGTTTGTCACCACCGTTGTCACCAGGGCCATGCAGGAACCAGGCACGGAGCAAATGGAGGCCAACCTCCTGCTCCAGAGTCCTGGCAGGCTGGCACCAGCAGGACAGGGCTGGGCAAAAGGCTTGTCCTGAGCATCCTGGGGAGGGCCCCCAGCACTGCTCTGCCCTCCAGGTGAGCAGGGCAGGGCTGCTGTGGGGTGCTGAACATTTGCTGCTGCTCTTCAGCCTCCAAAGCAAGCTGGGCATCTTGGCTCATTCTCTCCCTTGGGCAATCCCATGGAGCTGCTTGGAGAAGCTTCAGCAAAAGGATTTATCCAGGGGTTTGTGTGTGTGTAAAAGTGCAAAACTTATTTCTGGGCTAAACACATGAATGGGGATACAAGCATCATAAAGTCACCCCAGGAACCCCAGGACATTGTGTTAATATTTGAGGTGTCTGCAGCTCATGTGCTGTAAAAAACAATGTGTCACAGTGGATAGTGGCTCCAGAGCACTTGGTGCTGTACAAACAAGGAATAAATTGGCTGCTTCTGCCTAAGAAGGAGCTCACAAGGTTGTTTTTCACCATTGCAACAGGAAGGTGGAAGAAATAAAAGGAGATACAGGACAGCTCACCAGTAAAATGGACATTGTGACCCAAGGTATTCATTCATCCTTTTAGCAGCAGGTCCAGCCAAAGTCGCTTTGACTGATTAGGAAAACTTTCCAAACATAGATTAGGGGTCAAATAAGAAGCTCAGCCATGAAAATACTCATGCTGGGTGGAGGATGAGGAGGGAAGAAGACCATCCTTGAGGAGGGAAGTTGCTGAGAGCAGGGCTGGTGGGGGAGGCACAAGCAGGAGTCCTCAGACTCCTGTGCTGCAGCCAGGGATGCAACACAGATGTCCATCAGACAGGATGGTTCAGGAATAGAGGTCACATCTTCACAGGATGACCCTCCTGCTGGGGCTGTCAGAGCTACCAGGAAGGCTCTGATTGCTTCTCCTTCTGAGAATGCATTTATTTAGTGGAAAAAAATTAGGACCTAGTCTACATCAGTCTTGTTGGTTAATTCACTGAAAGTGGTCTGAAAAAATATAGATAAAGAAAAAGACTTTCCCTTGTTAGTCACCTTCCAGTGATGCATAAATGCTCTGACAGACAATTACCAGTGATATTGATTCTAACTAGGACAGAAAATGAACAGGTGAGTGTGAAATAGAAATTTATTTATAAAGATGCAATTGAAACAAAATCCATCTTGCAGGTTTGAGAGTTTAAGAAGGAAAAAATGCCTTTACTGTATGTCTTTGCTCTCTCTGCTGAGGTTTGGATGCTTCCTTAGGAGCAGGAAGGCCACATGCCTGGAAACAACAGGCTGAAATAAACAGGCAGCATGGCAACAGCTGAAAATAGGCATGAAAAGCAGCCAGAGAGAGACCCTCAGCCCAAGGCAGAGCAGTGCTGCATCCATCAGGCTGAGCCGGTGCTTGCTCAACCCTCCACAGCAGGACATCAATAGTGAATGCATTTTAAAATGGAAACTAAATCTTAACTGTGGCAAATGTGGCTGTAGGTGCTTCTTGCAGTGCTGGGACATGGAAAAATGCCACCACCACTGTTAAGTCTCCTCAGGGCACTGGTGGTGACTCCATTTTCCTCTCCTGGAGACCTGGCCTCTCTTAGCCCTGTGCTTGTGGGTCCTCCAGCCTGGGAGCTGCAGACTCTCACTGTCACAGCACTGAAACTCTTTTGCAGGTTTGCCCTGTGCCAGAATCCCGTGGGAGGCTGTGCTGTGGCTGCTGGCCCCCAGCACCAGGCTCACTTTCCCCAGCCACACATCCTCAAGCCAGGCCAAGACCTAATTTTCTGGCCACAGGCTGGAGGTGGCTCTCGCTGGGGAGGGAAGGCTTTTGCCAATTCGTTATTAAATCACAGCACTATTCACGCCAGCATTAGGCTGTCTGGGACTAAATGCACAGCAAGTACATACCTGGTTCTGCCAGACAGCTTGGGGCAGGGATGCAGGGATGCAGGGAGAGCTGGGTCTTTGAGCAGGGCTCTCTTCCTGTGACTGACTTGAATCCTTGCCCCGCTCAGCCTCTGTTGCTGCCAGATTCGTGACTCTCGCCCTGGAGGTTCAGGAGGGAGAGAAGGCCTCTGGAGATGTGCTTTTGGGTGTGGGAACCGCTGCAGTGCTGAAGTCCTTTTGCTGCTTTATCCCTCGGTGTCCAAGTGGCTCATCCTTGCCCACCCAGAGCCACCACTCCTGGCAGAGCTGAGACAGCACACAGTTACATATCAAATGGACAACTGGTCCCAGGGTGGTTCCTGGACAACTGCAAGGCTCTGGGCTTGGAGGAGCGGAGTATCACAGGAGGTCAGCTGGCAGCAGCAAGGGTGTCCATGTGGAGCTGCATCCCCCAGCAGTGCTGTGTACCTGTCCTTGTGGAGAAGGAGATCCTCGGGGGCCACCAGCCTTCCAGGAGCAGTTCAAACAAAACAGGAAGGCTTATGAGCAGATGTGGTTGCTGCGCCACTGCTGCCAAGGCTCTGCTCCACAGGCATCAGCTGTGGGGAGAGGTTTAACCCGAGCTGCAGTGCCACATGCCCGGCATTGGTACATAAACAGCCTCCAAAATCATGAGGGGGAGTGTGTAGCTCTTTCAGAGCCGACCGGATGGTTCCCTCACTTGACATGTCCTCGTCTTGAAACAACATCACTTTGTTGAATTTTGTGGCTTTCTATGTGGAACAACATTAGCTCATCCAAGTCTGTGGTTTATTTGAAAATGAAATTCCGGTAAGCTTTTGTACCATCTGGCAGCGTCCAACCGAGTGAGGTTTAGTGAGAAACCGCTGCACACGTGTGCACAAACACATACACACACCAGAAACACTGTAATCATCATAATCAGTACTTGCAGGAAGCCTGGCATCGTCAGGGCAAGGGGAAGAGGGAGAAAATCAGTGCCTGACTCCTCTCCCAGCCGTTTCCCTTCCGTGGGGTTGGCTCCTTCCAGCAGAGGGCATTTTTCGAGCCGTCCCTCCTGCGCCGCTTCTGCCCCTTCCTTCCTCTGACGTGAACTTCCAAGTGGCTCCAGATGTAAATCAAACACAGCTGCGTGAGCTGAAGCCAGTGCGCCCCGTCAAATTCACAGCTGCTGCAGGTCACTGCCCTGGTTTGGGGGGAGAGGTTCTGATGTGCACCAGCCGGGCCAGAGGCATTGAGAACGGCCAGAAGCATACAGGAGAGGTGTGGGGCTGAGGTGAGAGCTTCTTGGTTGCTCCATGCAAAAGCTGAAGTGTTTCATTAGGTGGATTCCCTCCTGGCTCCTCTGGTCCAGGCAGGAAGCAGGACACATGGGAGATCCTTGAGATTTTGTACCATCCATCTCACCCTTTCCCTCCTCCTCTCACATCTGTGGACAGAGACCTGCAGCTGGCAAAGTGAGAGAAGATGTGGCCATCACCCAGGTACACAGGAGACCACCAGGCATCCATCTGTCATCTTCTCCCCTGCAAGAGGGCTTGATTATTTCTTCTCCCTGGTATCCAGAGATAGGATGCATGGGAAAGGTTCAAAGCTGCACAGGAGAGGTTTAGAACTGGATATTAGGAAGCATTTCTGTACCAAGAAGGTGGGGAAACTGGAGCAGACTTCCTAAAGGGGTGGTCAATGCCCTGGGTGTGCTTGAGAGGTATTTGGACAATGCCCTTTACAATGTGCCTCAACCTCTGGTCAGCCCCAAAGTGCTCAGGCTGTTGGACTGGATGATCATCATAGGTCCCTTCCAAGTGAAATATTCTGTTCTGTTCTATTCTACTCCATTCAGTTGCTTTCCTTAATTTCTTTCAGGTTTCTCCCTTCTTTCACACTCAGCTGCTCACGGGTGTAGTATTAAATGTGTGCGATGGAAGAGAAATGATGGGGAGCATGAGATGCTGGTTAGGACATGGAGGACAGTTTACTGGGAGAGCCAAAGCCAAAGTCCTCTGGAGCCAGCAGGGAGGTTTCCAGTCATCCAGGAAGCACAGGGTGCCTATACACGTTCACCTCCACAAACTGGGGGACGAAGGAAAATTGATGTAGCTGCTTTAAAACAACCCTAAATTACAGCAGAGATCTGCTTTTGAGAACAAGCAATGGGAGTCTGAAGGATAAGCTCTGATGATAAGCCATCACCACTGAAAGACTTCAGATGCACGGAGGTCACACAGTGCCCTGCTCTGAGGGGACATTTTCCAGCAGCAGCTCGGTTTTTGCATCACAGTTTCCGACTGCATGAACAGGACTTTTGATGGAAATCTTTGTGGATATCTCCATTCAGAACCGTCACTGCTGGATTTCAGTCAGAATGCATCACGTGCATTTAAAACCTGTGCATGCACATCTGAGAGTATTTTTTCCCTGCACTGAACATGAGGAGAAACCTGTGACCCTGAGGTAGGTGGAGGGCAGCAGAGGTAGGCAGGGTGCCCTCAGCCCCAGCCTGACAGGGGCTGCTTTTGCCTGACTGCTGAGTCCCAGCTCCTTCCTCCACACGAGATCACCGGCACCAGCCTAGAGCTGCTGACAATTGCAGGAATTGGATCACATAGAGCATCCCCTGTGATCCTGACCAGAGAAATAAAATAAAATCAACTCCATCCACAAAGGCTTTAAACCCAGGCAGCACAGCATTTCCAAAATGTGGCCCTGGTGAGGCGCTGCTCCAGCTGAGATGTGGATGGGAGGCCGCCACACTGTGATAATCCTGCTCTAATTCTTTTTTTACAGGGATTTTTTTTTTTTTAATATATATATAGTTTTGCCTCCGGCATATGCTGTACTAGTGTAGCAGCTCTTCAAGTACCATGTTTTGCAGCGAACGTGTGAGTGACAGCACCTAAAAACAGCAGCTGTTACATAAATAAGGCTGGCGCTTCCCTGCGAGCGCCGCCGTGGCAGTGGGGACAGAGGCCAGCACAGCCCGGGGGATGACATCACTGTCCTGGACAGAGGGGGACAAAGTGGGGGACACCCCCAGGGCAGCCCTGGCCACCTCTAAGCTCCCCAGCCCTCACAGATTGGCACCTCCCCGGGGCAGAGGCTGCTGCGTGCCTGCTGTTTGTCACCGGTGACGTCCCTGTCACTGCCATCCTGTAAAACAGCAAATGGATAAAAAGAAAAACCTAAACCATGGATTTGTGGCATCTCACAGTTATTTTGCTGATGCTGTGTATAAGGATTAACGTGGCCATTGTTCCAGCATGATATATGGTGTGTCTTAATGAGCAGCTTAATTATTTTACTTAGCAGGAGATGGCCAATAAAGTATTAAGAAGCCAAATTTGGGACTTTCTTTCCTTTCATATTAAGATGCAAAAGTCTGATTTGTACTGCCTGTAAATTTGCCATATCTCAGCATGCAAATACTCCTGAATAATTTAGGCTTTCTTTAAGAAGCGATATACCCAGAAAAAGATTAATATTCAACAGACGTCCATCATCCAAGCAAACACTTTCTTTTTTTTTCTAAAACTGTACCGAGTTTCTCATAAATTCCCTTAATGGGACAGAAACCCTCCTGGTCCTTCTTCATAAGTCTTGTCTGTTTGCCTCAGTTCAAGAATGTGACAGGAAAACTTTTCCTGCCTTAAGCTTAAGAATGTTTGGCCCCTTGGAAGGACAAGAGAGGATGTTCTTTGACCACTCCCCCAGACCCAAAAGGGAATAACAAGAGGACAGCAGGAGGAGAGCTGGGATCTGAGGTCATGTTTGAGTCTGTAGGAAGAGGAGATGGCAGAAGCCTGGCTGGATGCAGCTTTGCTCACACACCCCCTGCCTTGGTGGACTGGAGCAGGGTGAGGGTCCCTGAGCACTCCCAGGGTGTGCATCCCACTCTTGTAACTCTTCTGCACGTTGTAAGGTGGCAGTCAGGAACCAGGACTCCCACGTTTCCATTTTGAGAGTGGAATTCACTGAAACATAAGCACGAGAACTGAAACATAGTGTGCTTCAGGCTCAGGTATCAGCAAGAGAAGATTTTCTCTCTCTGACGCACCCACAGCTGATACATCTGTGAGGAAAGTGCTGTGAGTGCATCAGCAAAGGTGTGTGATTCACCCATAACTAAATGGGTACAAAAAAAATCACCAGGTTTGGATTATAAAATAAGCAACACCTTTAAGATTTATGTCTCTGCTCATAAAACCAAGATTTCTGGTAGGAAACAAATCCAACAAAATATAAATGGGCATTGATTAGGAATTTTGGCAGAAGTTCAAGTTTTTCTGAAGCCTGAAGTGGTCTCAGGTAGCTCAGCCTCCTGGCAGGTGAGAACCAGGTTTGTGTTTTGAACCTGGAGCTCAACTCTCTGTGGGTCCAGATGCATTTTTTTGGCCTTGGAACATCTGGCAAAGGATTTATTTCAGATTGTGAAGTAACAGAGGCAGACATCAAGTCACAGCAGGGAAGAACTGCTCTCTAAAAACTGTTGTTCTAAGACCAAGTGCCCAAAACATTGATCATTACAGAGGGGTAACTGTAAAGGCTGGAGGGAATTAATAGCTTCTTAGGGCTCATGTGGTCCCACAGAGAATTCCAGGCAAACAGCTCTGGAATAAATGATGCTGCTCCTACTTGTTGGAGAAGCAAATGAGTTCCCTTAAGTACAGGCTGATTCTCAGAGCATCTTCAGCCACTTCGGCTTCCCTGGACGAGCCTGTGGACACAATGCCTGTTTGGAAGGCCCAAATATCCCTGTAAGAGCAATGGTTGAACCCCCTTGCCTCATCCTATCAATCCTTTAATTTGAGACATTTCTTGCCCAGGGCATGATTCTGCAGCCACAGCAGATCCTGCCTGCCCAGCATCCCCTGGTCTCAGGGCCAGAGGGCAGCCTGGCAGCAGGATCAGCTGGGTGGGACTTGGGAAGGATCAGAGGAATCACTTAGGTGAGGGATCAGAGAGAATCCTTCTCTCGTCTCTTCTTTCTCTAAACTACCAATAATGGAAGTTTAGGGAAAGGAGAGCCTCTGGGAGCATTTTGGAAGCCAGGGGTTGGTATTTTATTAAAGTGCTGTACCTGACAGGAAGGATGTAAACACAGCCATAAAAGATACCCCAATGTCTAATCCCTTCATGTCAAGTTGCAAAGTCAGGTAAGATTATTTATTTCAATAAATAATCAAGAAGTGTCTTCAATCAAGTGACAGCTTGTTCTCATACTGTAATTAAGTTTGAAGCTCAATTACTATTGTCTAAGTCAATGGCATAGACAGGATTATTACAGGAGAATCCCCAGAGATACCAAGATTGGTACAGAGCGGAGGAAATGAGAGTTCAGTGTAAAGTTGAGTGTAGCCCAGGCCAGATCCTGCTGCTGAGCTGTGTGCCTGTGGAGGCACACATCAGTCATGGAATTGCCAAAAATCCTTTCTGCAGCCTGCAAAGGGAGGTGAGAAGATGTGTGAAAGCAGGAACTAGCCCTGAGGAAATCAGTGCAAGCTCGGCATCAGCTTCTGGGGCTGGATGGGCAACACTGGCCCCAAACCCCCCTGTGCTGGGCTGCACCCAGAGCCCCAGGGCAGCAGGGCAGGGGGGGATTCTGCCCCTCTGCCCCTCTCTGCTGAGCCCCCCCTGCAGGGCTGCATCCAGCCCTGGGCCCAGCCCAGGAAGCACAGGGAGCTGCTGGAGCCAGGCCAGAGCAGGGACACCAAGGGGATCAGAGGGATGGAGCAGCTCTGCTGGGAGGAAAGGCTGAGGGAATTGGGATTGTTCAGCCTGGAGAAGAGAAGGCTTTGGGGTGACCTCATCACTGTGTTTTTCAGCATTTACAGGGGGGGTTAATAAGAAAGATAGGGACAGAGTTTTAGCAGGACCTGCAGCAATAGGACAAGGGGTTATGGTTTTAAACTACAAGAGGGTCAATTTAGATTCGACATAAGGAAGAAGTGTTTCACAGCGAGGGTGTTTTACATAGGAATAGGCTGCCCGAGGAGGCGGGGGATGCCCCACCCTCAGAAACATTCAAGGTCAGGTTGGATGGGGCTCTGAGCAACCTGATCTGGTTGAAGATGTCCCTGCTCGTCGCAGGGAGGTTGGGCTGGATGACCTTTAAAGCTGCCTCCCGCCCCGAATTATTCGCTGTGTGACTCCACATGTGTGGCTGGGCGCTGCCGGGCGCTGTGGCTGTGTGGGAGCTGCAGCCCAAACGTGCATCTGCATCCTGCGAGCTCGTTATCCTGCTGGGCTCCTCTCCTTCCCCCAGCTCCTCTTCCCCACCAGGCTGTCTCCTCCAGCTGCAGCAGAGCAGCTCGGCCACACCGGCAGGGCTGGATGGGGACAAATCGCGGCACCGGCAGGGCTGAGGACCTCCCGAGGTGAGGGACCACCCCTCCCACCGCTCCCTGAGGACAGCTCTGGACCCTGCTGGTGTCCAGCTCGCAGCTGTTTTCCCTCAGCTCCGCTCTCGTTACCGCCCGAGAGCTCCACTTCATCCCTGCAGCTTCCAAGTCCTTCAGCTGCTTCTCCTGTTTGTGCTGAGGGACCAGGGAAGGCACCAAAGCCTAAACTCTGTGTTCCCACTCCAGGGGACAAACAAGGAGAGCATAATCGAGTTTACTTGGCTTGCATTTCATGAAATAATTTCAAAAGTGTCTTTAGCTTTGGAGAACCTGGGTGGTAATCCTAAACACAGGGGTTCAGATGTCACTGCTGGGATACTGCTGCAACTGGCTCAGAGCCTCAGTGCAGCTTAAGCTCGCGGCCTTTTGACCATGGAGAACTTTTTGGAAAGTGGGGATGGTTTTTCTCCCCCTCCCCATTTGAATTTGTTCACAAAGTTCAAAAGGAAATGGTGCCTCTGAGCTGCCAATAGATGTCTAAGATAATGAATACACACAGTGCTGATGGAATTACTGTATGTACACACAAAAATCCTCACTATAACGCAATCCAGAAGTTACATGATCATTTCATTTATTAAAAAAACTTGTTTCCTTTATCCCTCCTTGCCAAGTGGCGTTCTGTTATGAAGAAGTTTCCTGCTCTTGCCTGTCCTTTCTAGCTGCCTCTTTGTGTTCCAGGTATCACAGCTTTAAATTTCTTCCCAGCTCTGCATGAAGCAACACCACCACTGCACGGAGCTTTTCCTAGGCCCTTTCCCCTCCTGCTGTGAGCTCCCAGCATGGGACCCTGCAGGAAGCCTGAGTCTCACTGGCATTCCTGGGCTTGACCAGCAGCTCAGGGCCAGCCAACGTGATCAGGGGCTTTGCCACACCGCTGGTGCTCGGTGCCAGCAGCATGGTGTGCTCCAGGCCTGCTGTCCCCTCAGTGTGGGAGTGCCATCAGTGCCCTGTGGTGGGAACACATCCTTTGCCTATGGAATTGCCACCAGTGCCCTGTGGTGGGCACACATCCTGTGCCTATGGAATTGCCACCAGTGCCCTGTGGTGGGCACAAATCCTGTGCCTGTGGGAGTGCCAGCAGTGCCCTGTGGTGGGCACACATCCTGTGCCTGTGGAATTGCCACCAATGCCCTGTGGTGGGCACACATTCTGTGTTCGTGGGAGTGCCAGCAGTGCCCTGTGGTGGGCACACATCCTGTGCCTATGGAATTGCCACCAGTGTCCTATGGTGGGCACACATCCTGTGCACCTGCCCTGACGTCCAGACCCAGGCTGTTCCCCCTGAGCGGAGCAGGCACTGCAGCCTCTCCTGGCTGTGCTCTCAGTGAGCTTTGCTCTCAGCCCTGGGGATCACCTCTGGGCACGAGGAGCCAGCCCAGGCCCCATTGTCTCCTGCACACTTCATCTGCTGCCAAGGAAAGTGCCAATTAGTGCCAGCTGTCCTCAGCTGCTCCTTGCAGGGCTGAGAGGGGGCCTGGAGCTGGGCCCCCTCTCTTGTCTTCTCTTTGTAGTGTCTAACTCCCTCAGTTTGCCCATTGATGTCCAGGGATTTCCTAAAAAAAAAAAAAACAACAAACATAAAATCTTAATTCTGGCGGCTTGATGTTCCGTGCCCTGTTTTATTTCATATGTTTGAAGTGTAATAGATTATTATTAAAATAGAGCAATGTGGTAATAACTCCCCATACTGTGAGGATGCTCAGAAGCCAGAGCAGCCTGGCCTGGGGCATTTGCAGCCCTCTCTCCCATCTGCACTTACTGGTCCTTGGCTGCTGTCTGAGTCTAGCACAACCAGCAAGAGGAAATCAAGAGGCATCTCCTAAAAGGAAATATTTCTGTGTTTCAGATGGTACCAGCACCATGGTGCCACCAGAGCAAGCTGAGATGTCACCAAAGATCAGCAGCACATTTCCCAGCGCAGGTTAGCTCATTTAGCCATCATTCCCAAAAGCTGAGGATCTCAGCTGGAGTTTAAGCCATCCCCCAGGGCTGAGTGGGTAAATCCATGCCCATCCTCTCACCACTGGCACACTGGTGTGCAGTTGTGTTTGGGCCTGACCTGGGACATCTGTGCTCCTGGGAGGTGTCACTGAGCCTTGAGGGGCAGCAGGGTCCCTTTGGCCATCCTGCCCTGCTGAGGCTGCAGGACTCAGGTGATGGCTTTGTCACCTGGGGTGGTCTTGATGCCTTAAGTTTAAGCTTTCATATTTCCCAGGTTCTGTACTGCCTTGGTGTGTAACTCTGAATTTCATATAAAGTGTTAGCAAGTTCTCTTCACAGTTCAGTTAGACAAAACTTTTCCAGCCTGAGAACCAAGGACACTGTTGCAGCTTCAGGCCCAAAAGTATAAAAAACAGCGAATTGAGGAGAGCAACGTGGGAGGATGTGACTTCATAACCTGAAGCTGAAATTGGACAATTAATCCCAATATGTAAATGGACCAAAACTTATTTAAGTGTGAAAACTCAGGACCAGTCATACATCTTGGGTAGAGCCACAGCAGGGTTCTTGTACTGCCCAAGGTGTATCCCTTGAAGGCCTTTTAATAAACACCTGTTTTATTCCTTTAACTCTGTCTAGCCTCTGTTCCAGGTAGCCTCTCCAGGCATCACTTTGAGCTCAGGCCATACAAACCAGTCCCAGTTCCAAGGAGCAACTCCCTGCAGGGTCACAGCACCGGGCCCTGCATGGAGTCAGGCTGAAAAGACAGAGGTGGAAATATTTTGCCATAAAGTAGGAGGCAAGGCAAACAATTTTTTTTTTTTGTCTGAAGCCATTGCTTCATCAAACAACTGGCATTCCTCACCCTGGCAGTAATTCCCAGCTACCAGCCAGCCCCCCTGGACTCACCAATGGCACGTGGATAACGCCACAGCCGGTCACTTGGCCATAGCGTGTTTGCAATTTATAGCTGACTTCCCCAGAGCCCTGCTAAGTCACTAAGCAGCCTTGTGGTCTGAGCAAAGGTTTAGGAGCCAGGAAAATCTGGATGAATCATTTGCTCACGCACTGGTGACCTGAGAAAATCAGTTGACCTCCTTGTGCCCGGGCTGTGAGAGCAGCCACCAGGAGCCCTGCAGATGTCAGGGATTGTCTTGCCTGGCTCTAGCCAAGAGCAAGTCCCTGGCCCTGGCAGCAATTGTGGAATGCACAGGGTGTGTCCCAGAGCCAGGATCCCACAGAGCTGCAGCCACTCCGGCTGCCTTGACGGGGGTGCCAGCCCCAAGCCCTTTGAAAGCCGAGGGAAGACTTGCAGAGATTTCTGTGTGTTGCAGCTCAGGACTCACTCACTCCCCTCCAGTGTCTGTCTGGATTTTGAATAGCTCATATAATATGTTATAAATGACAATTAAAACATAAAATGAAGAGGGGAGCAGATGGCTTCAGGCAACATTTAAAAATACCGAGACTATTTCTAAATGCAGATCACCAGATCCAAAACAGCCCTGGGCAGACTTAGCTGAAGGTTATTTGCTGGCCTGGCTGAAAGGACATGTGTGGTCTCCATCAGTTCTCAGAAGATGCTGTTAATAGGACATTTTCTGGCAAAGGCAGGAGCGGACACCCCTCATGGGCAGTGCTGAGGACACAGACCTTCACTCCTCTCTTTTGAGGGGGGAGCAGTGACAAAGGCAGGCTGGACCAAGGTCCCTGTTTCACCCTGAGGAAGGTGCTGTGCTGGAGGTTGGATCAGGGGGAGGAGCTGTGCGGTGCCCTAAATTCCCAGCCATCTTCTCCTTAGGATGTGGCTGCTCACACCATGGGCATTCTCTGCCACAGCAATATCACAGCCACATCATACTGTCCCAGTAGTGGCACAGCTTTGTTTCCTTCCCTGACACCTCAGCTGACATAACTTCTGCCTCCAAATATTTGACCAGATGGGGAAAATTACAGGGATCCCACAAGATAACTTGTCACTTGGCTGGAGAAACTGTGTCTGTGAAGGTCTGGCTGAGGAAAGGCCATCTTGAGGGGAGCCCTCGCCACTAAAACAAGGCAAAATAAAAGGAAAAAAGAGGTGATCTGGCAGCACCATACCTGCCTAGATTTTGTGTGAGTGCAGAAGAACCACATTCAGCCCACAAAACAACTTCACATTTGTGCTCCTTGCCTTGGAGGTGATGACCTCGAGCGGGGTGGGCACAGCTCCTCCTCCACAGGCTCAGTGGCCAAATGCCCCAGGCACCACCCAAGGCCATGTGCTGAGACATGTGGGCTATTATTACAATGCCTGTGCTGCAGAACAAGATTTGCATCCTGAGATTGCATTAGACTGGATTTCCCTCTCCTGGAGAAATGGGAACCAGCATGGCCCATGGGGAACCAGGTTTGCCTGGCCAGGATGCAGCACTTGGGCTGAAGAGGAGTCAGATGAGAACCAGCTGGCAGATACAGCCCATGTCTTCTGCCCATGGAGACTTCCAGGCCAGGTTAGCCCCCATTTCCAGCTCTGTGACACAGAGGAGCAGATGGATAGAACTCTACCCCCTGCACTGCACGAGACTTTTGAGTAGATGATCATAGTGGCCACTTCAAGCATTCTAATTGGGAGTTTGATTTTGCCATGTTAAAAATGAGCATGATTATAATTTGCTTTTGCTTTTCTTTTTCCTCTCTTGAACACGCTTCCACCTCCCGCTCTGCGCTGAGCCCGGAAGCAGAAGTATCACGTTACTCTGAGAGAAGGGAGTCTTGTGGTATTTCCATCCCATCCAGAGCCAGGAAACGCAGGCAATTTTGCAAGACAGCTTGTACTCAGTAAATTTCCAGCTTGGTTTATATTTCTGTATTTATTTAGAGCTCATGTAAGAGAGCACTCATCCCAAGTGAGGTGCTGTGGACAAACTCCCAAAAAAACCCCAGAGCCCCAGAGTTCATAGAACAAGGACCCCGAGCAATAGGGGTTTCAGTGGACCAGTGAGTGCTCTCTTCTGAAAAGGGACTCAAGATTGACAAAGACATGGACAGCCAGCTTCTGGTAACACCAGTTATTCACAGTAACTCAAAAGCAAACTTTTAGTAAATCCCACCAGTAAAATCATCCTTGACAACATTTTCTTGTACCCTTAAGACCTTCCCTTGAACTTTCTTCCTTCCCTTTCTTTCTCTGCATTGTAACACATCATGTTGACAACTCTCACAGTGTGGGGCCAGGTGCACAATACCCTGCTAGCATCTTCCCACATCCCAGCTGCCAACCAGGAACCTGGACAGATGTTTACACCTGCATAGGAAGAGCCATGACAGCTCCAGGGACCAAAATCTCCTCTCCTGCCTCCTCCACAGGCAGCAGGATTTGCATTTCTCACGGGAGGGCAGCGCTCACACCAGCTTTGCTTGTTTAGGGCTGCAGCCAAGCTGTCCCATTCCTGTTCCAGTGTTCCCAAATACCCTCAGACTGGGCTGTGTGTGCAAACCACACACAGCACAAACACCTCAGCTCCTAGAACAGAAAGATGAAGGGCTGGGAGGGGTTTTGGGAGCACCAGGAATTCTGCTGGCTTTATCAAATTGGGGTGGGAGCTTTTGTGCCAGACAAAGCCGCCGCTGCTGCTCCCCAGAGGGCTGCAAATGGGCCAGACCCAACCTCAAAGCCAGCAAAAGGTGACTTGAAAAAAAAATACTATAAACTCTGAGCCAACTTCTATCATCCAACAGCAACTCATGACTGAAAATGGATTTTTTAAACCCTGTTTCTGGGTTGTCTTGTGCTCTGCTGGACACAACTGCGGGTCTCTACAGCAGGGACTGAGTTAACACAGGTCCCGGGTGTTTCATCCTGTAATACTGGCAGGGCAGGGAAGAAGAAGCAAGGAAAAATATCCTTATGTCTTTGGTAGGGAAAAGCAAGGAAAAATATCCTTATATCTTTGGTGCTCCTAGGAGAGGATTGTGAAATTCAGATTGACATATCCCAGTTGAAGGCCATTACAGGAAACACTGAGGATGTGCCCAAAATCCACAGTTTTTGTGGCAGCTCAGTGTTACTGGGAACAAAACCTATAAATGTTGCAGATTTTGGGGGCCAGAAGGGAGTAACTTATAAAGGGAGTTTGGGCCTTTGGGCTGTAATTGGATCCCCCCACTGCTCTTGCCATCTGGATGAAATCTGAATGGTGACACAGCCCACCCAAAGCAGTGGCTGGGCTGACCCCACAGCCTTGCACAGGGGTGTGGGCTGCCTTGGCAAAGGCCACATGGCTGCTCCACCAGGGGATGGAGACTCTGCAATGATTAAACCACAAGAAAAGGAAAACCTCCTGCTTACATTGAGTCAGATATTGGATGTTGATGATCTACAACATTTAAACAGAATTATTAAGTCAGAAGAACACCATGCTCCTACACATTTTAGCTTATTGCTTTGGTTAATCAGCAAACCCCGTGGTCCAGGACATGCCCAGGTCTCACCTTACCTGAGTGGCAGCAGACAAAGGTGGAGACATGGAGGAAGAAACTTCCAGTACAAAAAGAAAGTTAACTCTTGGCTGTTTGCAGCAAGAGAAAAACGTGGGAATAGCAAAGTTAGAAAGGCTGCTTGTCTTCTGCCTTGCAGCTTCCTTCTCCAGCCTGAAACAGTGCAGCATATAAATAGAGTGGGCAAATGTGAGTTTATGGTAGCAATACAGCACTGCACATTTCAAACCCCCACAGCCTGAGTTCCTTTTGAGGCATTTTGAATGATTCTGTGCAAATTCAGGATGTTCAGCATGGACACCTGCAGGCAGGAGTTGTGCTCCTGCGGGCATCCCGGGGCAGCAGAGAGGTTAGCAGCCTTAAATCTCAGCCTTCTCCCCTCACAAATGAACTTGGCAGCCTTCCCCAGAAGAGAAGCACGTGCTTTCCAAAGAAAACATCCTTGCCTGCAGATGCTTTTGTCACAGCAGCAGCAGCAATGGTGGAAAGGGAGGAGCAGAATTCACTTGCAGGCCAGAACAGAGTGAGCCAGTGCGGAGGGAGAGGTTTGCTCCCTGAAACACCTCTTGAATTAAAATGTGCCTTGGGGGCAAACATTTGGAAAAAGAAAAGCCTTGGCATTAGGTTCACAGTCCTGCATGTGAAACTGCTCCCCTTTGAGCTTAGAAGCTTAATGCTGGTTTGGGGGCTTTTTGACTGAAATCTTAGGTTGAAAGCTTGCTGCATGAAACCCCATTTTCTCTTAGGATATCCTTTTTGCAAAACCATCTAACAAACCTAGTAGTAAATAAGCTTCTTTCTATTTAGCCTTAAAATCATACCAGAGAATAGAAAAGAAAGTTAATTCTACTCAAAATCTCAGCAAGTTGGTGGAACGAGTGCTCAGGAGAAACAGCATGCTCCATTTAATAGGATTTTTCTTACTAATTAATTAGCAGACTTTTTCTCACTAAGAAGAAGCCTTATTTTTTTCCTCATTGACTATTTGTGAAAAAAAAAACCAAAAAAAAAACACCAAAAAAAAACCAGCTGGGAAAAAGGAAAAAAAAGGACTTATATGGTGTAGTTTATTGACCACAGGTTTGTAGGGAGGGCTCTTCCATTTTCCACAAGACCACAGATTTCCTTAGCCCAAGTTGAGAGACACAATTTGTCTTTCTCAATTCTTTCACCCAGAGAAGTGGGGAGAGCCCTTGGTCTCTCTCTCAATGTGCTACCTGAAAGAGTTACACTAAAAACATTTTAAAAAAGAGAGGACAAAAATGTGCAAAATAAGCTCACACAGAAAAGCCTGCATGACAGTACTGCAGAATCATAAATGTTGGAATAGATCAGGCAGCAGCAGAACCCTGAGGCTCTGTGCTCATCCCTACCTGGTAACACTTGACCCATCACCATCCCTGGCTCTGTCCACCTGCACCAGGGCTCCCCTGGCCTCAGAGCATTCCAGCAAATCCTACAGCCAGCTGCCACCCAACCTCTGGGAAGAGCAGCATGCCTGGATCCATCATCCTGGTTGGAGCAATCTACACAAATTCTTGCTTTCCTTGCTGCATTCAGCCTCCATCCATTCAGGGCTGAAGGAATGGGTGCACACCCACAGCCTGGGCCCCCACCCGGCCTGCTCCTCCCAAACCAGAACACACATCTCCCCCCAGCCTTAGCCCCAAGAATGAGACAGACATATATAAAATGACACATTTTATTAAAAGTTACATTCAGCAGCAATGGACACGTTCACTTAAGTAGGTTTTAACTGTCAAGGAGCTTATAATGATAAATGTCTCTAAGGCATTAAAAGCTCTTAGAAGTTTTAACTTCATTGCAATCATTTCATATAAATAGGTAAGGTAAATGATACTTGCCTAGGAAAAGGTTACCCCAGCTGCATTAAACAAAGATATACACATAAATATATGTATAAAACAATGATTTTTGTTATAAACTCATTCATGGGGACATTTCACAATCTTTTAAGTCTTGGGGCCTGGCCCTGCAACCATTATCCATGCAAGGCCTCCTGTTTGCCTTACCACGTATGAGTGTACAGATTGCTCACATGGATGAGAGCAGGGCAGGGCCTAAGTTTTGACAGAAACAGCAAAGATGTTGAAATTCTCAGTGAAATATATTTACAGTCTGTGCAAGTAGCATCACCTACTGTTACTGATTATGGAGGTCTCTCTGGGAAGCTGTGAACAGCAGAAAGGCACCAAGGTGGCCAAGGTGAACCAGCATCTGTTCTCTGATTTTGATGCTGTAACTCTCCCTTCTGAAGAGCAGGAGCTGGGCTCCTGAGCCCCAGGGGATGTGGGCTGGGTGTGAACCAGAGGGAGCACCAGCAGCACCCACCTGCAGCCCCGAGCTCGGGCACAAACCCATCCAGCCTCAAGTTCTTCCAGCTCCAGCAGCAGAAGCCTCCCCTGACGTGCAGCTGCTTTTTCTGAGTGTAAACAAGAAAAGTGCCAACCCATTCCAGTATTAGCCAACCACACACCCCCCAATAAATAATGAGAGTTTAACTTAAAATTGAACTGTGCTTTGTGTTTTAGAACCACACTTGTGAGAAAAAGAAATTGCTGTTGCAACAGAAGCTGTGAGTAGATATGATTAACTGTATGAACTAATTTGAATTAATACAGCTACAGGGTCTGAGTCCCTACCAACTTACTGCTGACTTTGTGTTTGTGGGCAGCTCCTTTGGCCATCACCTCTCACAACCAGGGTGCTCTCTGGAACTAATGCCAACAGAAAGAGATTTTATTCCAGTAAAATACACAAACCTCTGATTTCTACACTATTTTTGAAGGACACAATTGAAGCCAATGGGAGATGTTTTAGTGGTAGAAGATATAAGTATGTTGCTACAATATATTCCTTTTATCTCAGCCACATCACTGCCACAAAAAATGTAAAAAAAAAGTAGCTTAAAAAACTGGTCTGAATTTGGGATAAAGAGAGTGAAATACCCCTTCCTTCCCTTTACTCTAGACCTGTTGGTTTGAATAGTGCCTTAACCAGGACAACAGCATTTCTCCAGGAAGAAACTGGAAAATATTTACACCAATAATATTTTTTCCTTTGATCAAAATGGCTTTTATAACAAAATGAAAATTTTACAGGGGCAAATCATTGCAAAAATATTTTGGTTTAAAAAGTGACTCCAGAGGTGCATTTTCAAATGTGAGACAATCTGGTAACCAAAACCCACTGAAAATGAAAGCAAACTGAGGACACAACTCCCATTTGTGCCTCCCAATTTTTTTCCTAAAAGACAAAAGAGTCCCCTAGGGCTCTCTGGAAACCCTGTAACTTTGCTTTCAAGCCATCCAAAGAAATACAGGATAGAGCATAAACCTGCACGGGTGACTTAGCTGCCTTTTGTAGGGCTGAGAGCTGGGAGGAGCTTCTCTGATGTTGCCCCCCTCTTCCCCACCAGGCTTCCCTGCAAACCCCTAGAAGTGGGAAGGGCAGGCAAAAACCATCAACCCATGATCTGTAGCTCAGAGGAAAGCTGGCAGAATTTGGTGTTTATTTACTCAAATCAACTCTTGCTGAAGGTGAGTTTATGGAAGGTAATGACACCATTACATTTCTGTACAGAAAGACATTTCTAAGCTTTTTTTAAAAAATAAAATCCCATACACACTTCAAACTACAGGTATAATTTTTTCCCCTGAATCCTCCATTGGAACTTGAATTTAAAACACAGTTTAACTCCTCAGTATGTGAAACCTCACGGCCACATTAATCGAGAACATCTGAAGCCAGGAGAAAGAAATCACTTCCAGTTATGTTGTCAGTATTATGTGCATAACATTCCCACAGCTGTAGATCCATTGTGCTCCATGTTATAAATAAGAAATTGCATGGTGACAGCTAAAATTCAAAAGCGTTAATGTATCTCTTTGCAACTTTTTCTATTTTTTCCTTTTTTTTTTTTTTCCTTCCTCCAGTCTTTTGAGGTTTCTCCCCTTTCCCTCCTAGTAGAAGTTACTTGAAGCAACATCACCGCTTACGGACTGACATATTTTTGGTAATTAGAAAATAGTAAATGCCAAGCAAATATGACTAATGTTGCTATTTGGCAAGTGAGCCGGAGACGACCTATTGATTCTGAGCCAGGCTGTCGTGCTTGCCTCAATAAACACCTCTCCTTCTTCTGCTCAGCTCGCTCCTCCCGGTGCTCCGGGGAGAAAGGGGCTCCCAGGATGTGGCAAGTGCTGTCCCAGCCTCTGTCCCAGCCTGTGTCCCAGCCTGTGTCCCAGGCAGCCCTGGAGCCCGAGCCGAGCGCAGGGAATACAAACGAGCTGCCTTGTATCGCTCACATTCTAGGTTGTGGTCCCTCTCAACCATGAAAAACAGCTACAAATTGTTCCCAGAGCTAAACCACTTAACATCTTGGCACTTGGTTGTTTTTAACTTTGTAACAATAGGCACTGTTCACTCCTCTCAATCTCAGTTTTTTATTCTATAATAAAGCAGGAATACTGATGAAAGGCTAGTCACGGCTTCTCCCCGTGGTATCAGGGTGGTGGCATGTGATGATTCACATGGGGTGTGTTTGATCCAAGAAAGCCCAGCCTCTGCTTATTCTTCCTTTGTTCTGTCATCTAAGGTGGAAAGGCAGAGAGAGACGAGTTGAGATTTTTTTTTCTTTTTACTATTATTTAGCAGTCACAGAACAAGATACATATAAGCAAAACAACAGGGAGTGGAATTCTTTTCTTCAGCACAGAAAATTACAAGTAAGGGATGTCTTTGAAGTGGGAGATCTGTTTCCTGCAAAGTATGGACATTTTATTCTCATTTACACATTATTCTTATCCCCCAGCCGGTCTTACAGAGTATTATTTGTGCTGCTATTGTGTTGTGTAGCCCTGCAGAGGGTCAGCGTTTGCACTTGGTGCTGTAGAATCACAGAAGGAAAACATGGCCCCGGCCACACAGGGTTTAAATTTAAGCCAGGAGAGAACAGATTCAGCCAGAGGGGGATAAAAAAAATCCCACCAGGATGTTGTGGGTAAGCACAATGAGCAATGGTCTCAGCACATCCAGCCTAAACCTTTGTTGGGTTTTTCACAGGGAAAAGTTTTAAGGAGGGATTTGAAGGGGAATAATTAGATAACTCTGTTGATGCCACTGAAGGGCTTCCCATAAAGAAAACACACAGATGCTTTTCTGAAACTGTAATGAGCAAAGCAGAGGTGACCAGCACCTGTCGCAAAAAAAGGAGCTGGCCTTTTGATCCTGAAGGGAGAGCAAACACAGCAGGCAGGCAATGTGGGCAGGAGCAGGGCTTTAAGGGAGGCTTTAAGGGAGGCCAGCAGCTTGTGCTCCATACGGGAGAGCAGAGGGAGCTGCAGGAGGGGAACCAGCACAAGGGTGACACAAGCAAAGCAACAGGCTCTGCAAATTGTTTTCACAAGGGCACTGTTGATGTTCTCAGTGGGGGAAAAACCCAAGGGCAGGACACAGAAGGCTTTTTTCCCTCCAGGCTCCCATCAGTATGCAGCTATTCCTGACACTACATTGCTTTCACTGCCGGGTTATGCAGCCCCTCATCCCTTCTGCAGTTTCCCCTCTGTCCTTGCACACTCACCAGGAGCATTTCATGACTAATTCCCCTCCAGAGTTTTCTCCTTACCTGATCTCTGCTGTTGCTAACAGAGTACAATTTCACTCCAAACCCTTATCAGTGTATCTACCCAGAAAGCTTGCTGGAGGGAAAGATAAAACCTTCCCAAGACAAAAGTCTCTTTTGTAACACTGTCCTGACTGCGACGTGATGGAAGGCAGTGCCTTCACCCACACGTGCTCACTTTGCTACCCACACAGGGCACTTACCTGTTCCTTGAGCTCAGCCAGCTGACTGGAAAGCTGTTTCACAAGGCTCATGGTTGACTCCAGCCTCTCCTGCAGGTTCCTGATTTCATTTTGCTCACTGTCACCTTCATTGCTAACCAGAGACATGGCTCTCATCCGAGGGAACCAGTCCAAATTCTTCTCCTACATGGGTATTAGAAAAATAAGGCATGTTAGTAGGGGTTTATGCAGGGCTACTAAGCTGAGACTAAAGAATGAAAGCTCAGAAGGACTTCTGCTCTATGGATGACACACAGCAAGTCAGCTTAAGCAGTAAATTCAGAAAGTATTTCAAACGAGCAGTTTTATTTTTGGTTCTCATTAGCTACAGAGAAGGTATCAACTGGAAAATCTGTACCTGCACTGCAGCATGGGCAGTGTTGGCACATTCACCTGTGGCAAGCAGACATGCCCCCACTGGGAAGACGCCTCTGGTACACCAGGAAATCCTCAGTGCTCCCCGTGCTTTGCTTTTAAGTGTATGCAGGGACACATTTCCCCTGTGTCTCTTCAGCTTGGCTGGTCTCCATCTCTTTCGGCTGTCCTTGCAGCAATGTCAGCAAGGCAACACCAGGGAAACAAGACTAGAGCCTTCCAGATCAGCCTCAAGCACTTCTACTGGAAGAGCAGAAGCACCTGGAGCCAGCTGCCCACAACAGGAGATGTGGGGTCCTGGGAATGGCTTAGGCTTCAATGTGCTGTTCAGACTGTGCATCTTGGATAAATGCAAGCACAACCCCAGGGCCGAGGGCTAACCTGCACTGCATGGAACAGCACTGAGCTGGGTGTTTCTTTATCCATGGACTCAGGCTATGAATTCAGCCATGACCAAACCACTGTAAACAGAGCATATGAGTCAGGAAGGTGCTGCATATCCGCATGAGCCCGAATGGCTCCATGGCTCAGGGGCACAGATATTTGTGTGCAGAGCTTAACAGATGGAGGAGACAGAAGGGTGCAAGACTAGAGGAGTGGCAGCCACGTGGAAAGCAGCCTGGTTTGCCCTGAGACCAAGGGAACAGAGCAGGTCCTGCAGCGGGCAGCATGCACACACCTCTGCCCTGTGCCTCGCGGGCAGCGGGAGGATGTGGCTGGGCCACGTGCACTTGATAACTTGAGAAGAGAAGCAGAATGAGTGTGTTTCTTCCAGTCCCCTGAGCTGTGAATGGCCCCACACAAATAGCACAGTGTCAGGAGGAATGGAAAGGAGCTCTTGCCAAAAGTCCACCTACAATACACCTGGAAGGCAGGAGCTCTGCTACTTATGTTGTCCAGGTATTTGGTAAAATTTTAAGTCCATCAAACTGATCAGAGTTTTAGACTTTGCCTCTATCTTTCCTGTGAAAATAGAGAAGGCAGTGATGATTCTGCAGCATTTACAGCTGCATGGCAGCCCAGGGCAGCCATGCCTGAGCAGAGTTCAGGAGGGCTGGTCTGGCAGAACTGTGAACTTGGGATACACCAAGGCTTTTATTGTGCTTCCAGGAGGATTTCCTTTCACCTCTGTAGTGCTCTGTCCACCAAACCCTCCCTTCCTACAGCAGCATGATTTAGAAACATCTAGGCTAAGCCTGAGTGAACATGGCAGCACTAACAGTACTCGTGTTTGTCCACTCTTTGTGTTAGCCCAGTCCCCTCTGTTACTCTGGATAAGACTAAATGCAAAGCTGTATGACTTTTAGCTTTTTTTCTTCTTTTTAACTCAAAACTGCTGATGGTTTTTTGCCTGGCTGTGCGAGCCCTGGTCCTGTCCCTAAATCCCCAAAGATGCCCAGGGATCAGGAGCGTGTCCCCGGGTTGCATTCTGCAGCCCCGGGCTGGCAGCCGCGGGTGCCGGTGGAACGCGGCCTCTTTGCTCGCCGCTCACTTCTCCAGCCTCGTGATCTCATTATGACAATTTACTGTGGTTACACATGATGCCATTTTCAATGGGTCATAACTCATTCAAATCAAAACCTGTTTTCACCAGCCCTGCTGGTGAGCTCGAGAGGAGCGCACGTGACCCTCCCTGTGGATATCCCCAGCTGACACGCCGGGCGGGAGGATCCTGTTTCTGCCACATGCGGTCCTGCTTACAAGACCAGCATTCATCTCACACCAGTACACGCCGATATTCATTTTAAATTTATTTTGGCTAGGATGTAGCAGAGCATTCATCACGTGCCTGGTGTCGAGCACAGGTGTACTCATTTAGACTAAGCTTAGTTTGTGCACAGTGCCTTTCTGGATTGATGCCTTTTTCTTTTTTTCTTTTTTTTTTTTTCAAAATGTTTGCCAGCAAATTTGTCTGCCACTACAGGCACAGAACTTTAATTCAAGGCAGTTACAGTGAACAGAGCTGCACTTGTACCTGAATGCTTCCTGGAAAGCTCTGGTATCTGTACTCATTACAGCTCCTCCAGCCTGAAACACCTGAGGATACCAAATGCAAGGCCATAGGAGCCAGAGGAGGGAACAGGAGCCCTTTCAAGCCTCACAACAACGCCAGAGTCCCTAAAGCCAGGCTGCACAGGGAGAGCAATCTGAGACTCCATCATTGTGGCTCCTCTGTTTGCCGAGTACTGCTGCCAGGATTGTGAAATGCATTTTGCTAGTTTTGTTTTTTCCATCTGCCACTCCCTCACTCCTCCAGGACACAAGGCAGAGACCTCTGGCTGCTTTGGAAAGATTTTTGTGGACTGAC
The DNA here is from genome assembly GCF_023055355.1 of Agelaius tricolor. Classification (NCBI taxonomy): domain Eukaryota; kingdom Metazoa; phylum Chordata; class Aves; order Passeriformes; family Icteridae; genus Agelaius; species Agelaius tricolor. The sequence goes on from NW_027269263.1 coordinate 13,734,075, forward strand.
CCTGCAGCCCACTGCAGCATCCAGAGGAATCTGTGCCAGACACCCTGGCTGTCCTGCGGCTCCCAGTGTCACCTGCTTCCCTCCTCCTCAGCATGACATTACACTGCCTGGAGAGAGGGATGGCCAGGAGCAGCTGGAGACAGGGATGGCACAGGCAGCAAGCACCTCACGCGCTGCTGTGGAGCACAGGGAGCAGATGTGGCTCTGCAGCTGGAACCACCCTGCGCCACGTGCCAGCTCATCTCGGCCACCACAAGCCCCAGAGTCACGGGACTTCAGCGACAGACTCACGTGTGCCCAGTTATTGCCTTCTTAGAAACGCTGTGACAATCTCTTCCAGGAATGAAACCCAGGTGTGGTTTGGTTACATAGCAGGAAAATCTGGACCTTTTTTTTCCCAAAGTATTGTGGAGGATCAAGCAAGGACTTGATCCAAGTTCTAAGAGAAGCTGATGGTTTGCATGGGCTGGAGACCTCCTGAAAAGATGCTGCTGACTTTTGTAGGTGGCAGAGAGGCAACAGGTCAAATATCTGCCCACGGGTCCCCTTGGAGTGCCAAGAGCTGTGCTAGGTGCAGGCCTCTTGGTTCTCAGCTGCAATACACATCTGATGAAATCAGTCCAGCTGTGTATTTTTGTCATGCAAAGGATCAGAAAGATTCGAAATTCGGTAGGAGACACATTATAGCCTGCCAAGCTGTCTTTAGGTTAAAAATACTTACCTAGCTTTCACTGATAGTTCCTTTATAGTGCACACAGCAGGTACTTTCCCTTGCTGAACCACACGCTTTTGCCAGTCAATATGATCTTACTTTTTCATTGCATTATGAACTGCAGAACTTTATTAAAGGGCAGAGTGAAAATTAGCTTTGGCAGACAGTTCTGTTTGCTGAGTCTCTACCACAAACAAACAGCAGTTGGTGCTGGGGACAACACACTTTTGATCACAGACCTGCCAGGATCCAGAAGACAAGCTGGACAAGGCTCCTTGGCCAAAAATTTCAGTGTTCATAGGGGGACACGCGCTCTTGTGACTGCTCAGCAAGGGGAAAGCTATTTTTACTTCAAGGTAATTGCTTGCCAATTAACTGGAGGTCATTAACATGTTTGTACACCCCCAAACACTTGTTCTGGGACTTAAATGTTTATGGGCTCGGTGCAGGGTTCACCTTGACCAACACCTTCAAGCTGTAACATGCAGGAGCACTCCTGGGGGTGTGCAGGATGTTATCTGTCATGCCTTACCTATTACTCTCAGAAATCCAACCATTTTGCCCAGGATAGCGTTCACTCAGAAATTTGAACCCTGCCTGGAATGGAGAGGCAATTTGGAGGAGGAAGGCAGGCTGCTGGCAGGGAGCAGGGCAAACCTCTGCAAACAGCTGTCACGGGACTCAATCAACAGCCACCAGGTTAGCCCGAGGTGACACAGCTCGAGCATTAATGAGCTCACAGAGGGTGAGCTATGTGGACGGGATGCTTTTAAACGAAGTAGCTGCCTGGATAAATAATTAATTGTGAAAATGTACCGAAATCTTCTTTCTAAACAACCACTGTTTAAGGCAGTATGTTGTTAGTTGTTATTGTTATTTCATTCTTGCACAGGACGGCAGCAATTCACAGCACACCTAGGGATCACAGCATCTTCCCTCTCCACGCTCTTCCCGCGAGCGTAACTTGTGCCTCGCAGGATCCATACTGAAGCAGACATCTGTGTCCAGGGCACAGCGTCAGCCAGACAGGAAAGCTGCAGGGACCAAAAGGAGCTGCAACCTCCTCTCCGCCAGTTCAGCTGGGGGAAAGGGAAAAAAAAGGGAAGAAAGGCAGGTGGGGCGAGCCAAAAGGCTGCGGGCCAGAGAGGCTGCACACGAGCAGAGCAGAGCAGAGCAGAGCAGAGCAGAGCAGAGCAGACATTGGTGTGGCGATCCAGCGTGCTCGTCCCTCTGTCCTCCCCTCAGCTGGCAGGGCTCCAGCCACAGGCACGGCTCCCCCAGGGCCAGACTCTATGCAGGGCTCTGGGTGCACGTACTCAAGGTGCCCACGGCGAGGCCACATGCCTGAGAAATCACAGGGCTTAGAGGATTTGCTCCTTGAGCTTGCTGGAAAACCTCAAACCCTCCGTCTCAGAGAGGCAGGCTCAGAGAGCAGAAGTCTGCGTCTGCCTCCTGCAGTTTCCTGTGCAACTCTCTCCTTCCCTTCTGTGGGCATTCCAGGGGGACGGCAGAGCTGTGGGATAAGTCCTCTCTTTGGTAAAATATTGCCATTTTTCTGGTTTTGCTGGCTTTGTTTGAGCATGGATGGAGGAAAGACTGAAGAAATCTGTTTAGAGTTTCTGTACTTTGTACGAAGCCTCTCTTGAGCCATCCCTGTCCTGTTGGCACAGCCAACTGGCTTCAATCAAGCTCTCACGCTGAGCTGAATCCATGCCTTCGGAGTAATTGGCAGAGGGATGTTTCTTTAGGAGGTGCTGGTTTCACAGGCTAGCAGCGAGATGGATCAGCTGCAACCAGCAGGAAAGACTGGGCTGAGCCTTTAAAAAATAGATTACTAGATAACAGTGAGAGAAAATAGGTCAAAGAGTAGGACAAGGGGGATGAAGTAGAGGAGCAAAGGCAGCCTAATGCAGACTTCCAGCCGGTGCTACTGCCACAGCTGCGAGGGCCACGCCGCCGTCAGCTGTGCCAGACTCATTTCTCCAGCACGCTCTAATGCAGTGACTCTCAGCCCTTTCCACCCCGTGACCCCTTGTTGCAACATGAAAACAAGCCCTTTCAGGACTTCCCTCCTCTCTGTTCACCAGGAAAAGTGGTGATTACTGCTCACGACTCCTCCTGGGCTGTGACCTGCCCTGCTGCATGCACCAGGGCAGGGGAGCGGCTGCTGTGTCTCCCAGCCCACAGTCCTGCAAGGATCCTTCTCTCCTCGGTGACTCAGCCAGGCTGTCATCAGGAGGGCTGTGCCCTAACAGCAAGGCAGAGAAAATAGGGGTGCTGGAAACCCTCTTGCTCCTCAGCTAGATGGTTGCTGAAGGGTGCACAAGAGGAGCGTGGACATCAGTCACCAGGAAGGTTTGCTACCAGCATCTTCACGTGCTATGCTGGGCTATGCCAGAACACATCTTTGTGGGCAGGCAGCAACCACAGCAGCAGCCCCCAAAAAACTTCCTACAGCTTTGGGAAGACTGAGCCTCTTTAGAAAGACTGTAGCCCCTCAAGTGCCCCTTTGGGTTGGCAAAATTCTGCTGCACTGGTGCTGAGGAGAGACCCTGCTGGTCATCCCATGGTCTTCAGGGCTGAGGAGTGGAACTGCCAGCCCTCTGTGCCCTCAGCATGAGGGCAAACAAACTGGGCATCACTGCTCTCCAGCAGGCAGCCCCTGTCCTTTCAGGCACGAGAAGGAACAGTTCACTCCCCTTTTCTGGGCCAGCACCTTGAATAAATACTTCAGCGCTGGGTACAAAGAGATCTATTTACTGAGAACTATTCTGTATGTCTGAAATGCAAATAAACCCATCCATTCTTTTCCCAGTGTGCTGCCCATGTAAGCAGAGAGGGATCAGTCCAAATGACCTTTCAAAAGCTATTATTTTTTTGTCTAGGGATGGAGTCTGGTCCTAAAAGTCCAGCGTTATGTAGCTCCTATAGCCACCTTAAAAAGGGATTTTCAAGATTTAAGCTATCATGTGCTTTAGATGACACAGGGCAATAACCACTTTGTGATTTAATCACAGACAATAATAATTTGGTTCAGTGCATGATTCAGCTAATCCACAATTTGATAAACGTTCATCCTAAACTACAAACCTAAATAGCTTTCTGCAAATCCTGTTTGACACTTTAATGTTAAGACTGTATTTGATAAGCAATCTGTGCTGTACAAGAATATAGGGAGGGAAATTAGGAATTGTTATGCATCTATATGCATCCAGAACAGTAATTCAAAGAAAATAAAAATAAACCTTGGCAATTACAGATAAATCTTTATGCAACAAGAGAACTAATAGGTTTGGCTGGGTCTGCACTGGATTGATATGTGCTACGAGCTCTCACAGCTCACAGAAAAATAGAAAAACCTGTTACCCCCTGAAAGAAGGTTGAAACCACAACACAGACCCACAGTCTGCTTTAGCAGTGTCATTGATGCATTTACTTTCATTTTAACTTGGCTGAATGTTTTTGAGGGCTGCAACAGAATCTACCACCGTAATTCTGAATAATTGCGAGTTCTTCAAGACTGATATCCAGGCCAGGCAGTTATAAATGTCTCAGTGTTTCTGTATCAGCATTCCCACTTATGATACCCCTGCAAAAATTATGGTGAGGAATGATAATAAACCCCAAATTGCAAAGAATTTTCTCTGACGCTCTATGGGGCAGTTTAGACACTCAAATTGAAGCTCTGTAAAGGACAAGCACCACAATATTTCTGCTTATCAAACACATCTATATTTCTGCTTATCCAACACACCTAAGGGACTTTGCATTTACCTCCAAAAGACGGAAATAATAACGAAAATAATTTTTTCCATAAGTTTGAATGTGCTCTCACACTGCTGTTGTGGGCAAGCCACGTGCCAACAGCAGGTCTGTGAGTCACAGCGTGTCCCTAGAGAGGAAAAGGCCACCCTGACCTCGGCTGCAGCAGCCACAGGGGGAGAGATCCCACTTCAGCAACTCTGCCCTGGAAGGTGGCAAGCAGAAACCAAACTAAGTAGCTTTGTCTCTGAGATGGGACATTCCAGCCACTGTCCAGGTGAGACCCAGGGATCTGCAGGTGTGCAGGGACCTCAGGGGACTCATGGGAGAGCCAGGGCACAGCTCCTGTGTGCTTGGAGAGCCTCAGCTGGTGCCCCACCCCAGCACTGCTCTCCTTGAAGACACCTTTGCTCCTGGTGTCATTCCTTCCCCACAACACATTTCTGAGCTGTTGCTTTCTTCTGCTGTGTCAGTTGCTCTCTGTCACCTTATCTTTCTCATAACCCTGATAATTGATATTGTCCTGTGCAAATATTCAAGAATCCCAACACTACCATCAAAAGCTAGGATTTGGTCCATAATATTTGCGCCCTTAAAATAGATACAATTATAAATTTGTGTAAAACATGAGTTTATTTTTCCACATTCCTATGTTTTCATGTTGTTAGTGGTTACGAGACATACTTTAGGAAAAACACTTCAGATCATTCATTTAAAATAATTAAATTATTTCTGATATAATCCCTGGATCTTTGTGCATAACGAAACATCTGGTACAGAGGTTAGAAAATAAATGTTCTTGGCTTTTTTTTTCCTTCTTTTGTTAAACAGATGTTGTTGATACAAAACACAGAGCTGTAAATCATAGTCTGCATGTGGACACAGACTGTCACTACTGAGCAGGAATTTACTGTGGCTAGATAGAGGTTTGAAACAGCCATGAATCACTGGCTTACTAACTTTGTTCACGTGGGTATGGTTTCAATATTCTGACATTAAGCGCACATGTCCTTAAAGAAAGGACCTTGTAATGGCAGCCTGGGAGGCTCTGCTTCAGTTCCAGCTGTCTCGGTGTGGGAAGCTCAGCGCAGTGCCAGGGCAGCCTGTGTGCAGGGGATGTGGCAGGTCTGTCTGTGCCCTCCCAGCTGGGTGTGCCCGGGGTGCTGCTCTGGAACCCCACAGGCTCAGCTCCCCCAGCGCCACCGGGGCACTCCTGGCAGAGCAGAGGGGCCGAGCTGCCCATGCAGCCCCAGCTCTGCCACCAAAATGCCTCCAACTCAAACCTGTTCCTGCCTCCTCTGCTTCCCCTGCTGCTCCCCCCAGCATTTCAGTGAGTTCATGCTTGGTTTGTGGGCCAGGACCCCACAGCGACATCGCTGCTTCCCGTTGGCTTTGTTTAGAGTGACCAGAATTCCGATGCCTCTCCGGCCCCTTGCCCTTCCCACTCCCACACTGCTTGCACCAGCAAGCTGGAGCCCCCCTTCTCCCATTCCTCTTTTAATATTGATTTTCCTTCACAAAACACGCCAGCAGCACACTCCAGACGCTGAACTCCAGACAAAAGCCACTGGCACGAATCCCACTGCAATGTAAACGTCCCCTGCAGTACCAGACCACAGATGATGTCTCCTCCTCAGACACACATCTACCAACCAGCTGGTGAGGACACCACAAATTTGGACCTGCTTTTGTCAATGTGCCTGCTGGTTTGATCCAATGGATCAGGGTCTAACTCCATGGTAAACTCCAAGCCACAACCTCTCCTTCCTAGCTTTTGAAGCACAGGATTCAGGAGCAATTTATGTTGCAATTTATGAGCAATTTATGTTATGAAATTTATGTTTTGGGGATTTTTTCACATTTAGCTTTAATTCTCTGGTCCTGTCACCTTGTATTTTGCAAGTACTGTCCATTTCCTGGCTTTAGCTTCAATTTGGTGTAACAGAATCTTTGGGAAATACAAAGACTCAGCTGGAGACTCATTTTTCAGAGGCTCAGGACTTGACCTTGTTCTCAGCTTTACACAGGCAGGGCTCTGCTGATGGCAGTGCAATTGTTCTGGTTTAGGATGCTGCCAGAGCAGAGGCATTTTGAGTCTTGATCTGAATGTTCCTGCTTCAGGCCCATTTTCACTCTGATGCATTTTGCACATGGGGCAGTATGAAAGGACAACTGAAAGAATAACACTTTCTTTGAAAATTAATAAGAATTATTGACTATCACCACACAGAACAGATTTTTAAGCAGTGATACAATCATGCACACCCCTTACACATGCACAAAATCATGGAATCATTAAGGTTGGAAGAGACCTGGAAGATCATAAATGCACAAACTTGAGTACCACTCAGAGGAGAGGATTAAGATTTGAGTTCCTCTATGAAGCATCTCTGGACAAAACAACCCCAAGCAATGGCCACCTTCCAGCCCTATGGGCTTGAACACTATCAACCTGCCCTCTGACCCCTTGCTCTGCTCAAATGCTTGCCTGTGGCTTCCTCTGCACAGCAAGAACAGCTCCTTGCCCATGCAGGCACGATGGCCAAGGACTGGCCCCATGGCAGGTCGGGCTGCAGCACACAAGGTGCCACCTATCCACTTGCACTTTTATTCCCTTCAGGAAATAGGTGGGAAACGACAAAACTGGGCCCTCTACTTGTTCAGGTTTGTGTCTACTGTGGGTTGTTTTCAAGGCTGCAGGCATAGATGAATAAAAGAAAAAACCACCATGGTACTGCATGACCCTTTATCTGCCTATACTGTATTTTCATTTAGTGCTTTTCCTAGGAAATATTATGGATCCTCTGTAAAGATCTGCTTTTTCTTTTTTGTTTTCTTTCAGTCCAGCATTTTAAATGCTTTGCTGTGTTCAGTTAAACTGAATTTTTGCTTGAGAACAAGCAGATGATCAGTTTCACAGGCCTGAACTTGGGATTTTCCTTCTGCATCACCCAGGAAAATGAAAAACAGAAACAAAACATTTTAATCACATGTGTATAAAATACACAGGGTTCATTAAACATGATTTAAAGCTGCCTGCTTGTTTTGGAGGCTCTTTAGAGCTCCTACTACCCCAAACTCACAGAAGTGTAATGTGATTCCCAATCTATTGAATTTTGGAGGATGGCTGCAGTGGGTTCCATTATATATAAATTGGATGCAGCCACTTTACAATCTCCGATATATACTTTTATCTCAAAATGCCCTGTGAGGCAATTGTGCAAAGTACTTTATCAGGGACTGTTCTTGGTAATATTGCAAGAATTCATGATGTAAAAAATACATCAATGCCATTTAAATTGAACAAAATGGCTCCTATTTTTTTTTCTTGTAGAGCATTTTTAACCATCTCCTCAACAAATTTGTTCAATAAATACTGTATGAAACAAACATTTTGCACTTTGTCCCACAGATGCAATTTGCCAGCCTGATTGATTTCTTTCTCTACAACTAATCTGATTTCTTTAGGCTATACATCTTTGCTTTTATTAAAGATGATGCAATCTTAGCTTTTTATCATACACATATCCACCACACAAACAAGAGAGAAGATTCTGCAAAGCAGCCCTGCAACCAAATAGAAAAGCCTGACACAAATCTCATAAAGCTGATCCCAAAAGATAAATGGCACAATGAGACCAAAGTTACACAAATTCAGAAACTTATCCATGCAGAGTAATATGGGCCAGTGGATTTTTCCTTCCGTTATAGATTCAGCAAACAAGTAACTTCATCATATCTGTAGCACCTTGTAAATCAAGCTCACACCAATGTTGCACTAAATCCCCCCAAATCCTGCTGCCTCTGCATTGTGAGAGGTCAGAAGCAGAACTGCATTTTTTTGGTAGCCTTTCCCTGGTTTGCATCTTGCAGAATCTCACTGCTATGTTTTGAGTCCCAACAACTTCAGACCTATTTACTTTCCTGGTAAGGCAATAAATTCATCTCTCTGCTCTTTTACTGACTGCCCTCATGTCTTTGGGGAACCCCACTGTCCTTCCCTTCCTCAGCATCTGCAGTTATCTGTCTTGGCTGTAGACAATTTTTCAGTCTCTTTCCCATTCAAGCAGCCAGAGGCTTAGTACCACTGTAATACAAAGAGCAATAATTGTTTTCAAATGTTGCAATAATATTCTCAAACAGCACTGAAATGTTTTGTGTCTGTTGCTTCTCTCATCGAGCAAAATCAAATTAATTCAGTTGACACGTTTCAGGATCTGCTCATCACACTATTCCTCTGGGGTTCAACTTCTTATCACTAGCAGTGATCCCAGTTAAGGTCCAGCTTTCACTGGCAAAGCCTTGCACAGCCAGTCCCAGGAGAACCAGGGCTCTGTCACTGCCAGGATTTTAAGTGCAACAGTAGGTGCCTATGCAGTGCCTTGGAGAGCCTTTCCATCACTTGGAATCACAGACTAAAGGTCTGCCCACACACAGATCCATCTCAAGCCACAGGATTCTTTAACAAAGGGATAAAAGATGGCTTTTGCAGGCTGCCTGGAAAGTTAACAGCTCCAGTGTCTGGCAGGTGGAGGCAGGAGCAGATTCCAGCAGGGAGCTGCAGCCCATGTCCTGCCAGCAGCGCTGCTCGGTGCATTCCAGCTGGAACCCCTCCCCTCCCTGCTCCTGGGATGTGCAAGCTTCAAGGAACACAGCCTCGTGTCCAGACCCCCTCCTCGAGTTTTTAAGGCCAGCAGCAAGCAAACAAACAGGAACTCAGCTCATTTATTTTAATTTGCAAATTGAACAAGTAGAAGTTGGAAGGAGGACAAGAAGGCTGTGACTACACTGTATTATCAAGGCAGAACCCATCTTTGTAGCAAAATCTTTGAAACCTAAACAGACAGGTGGCCAAGTCTTGAAAATACAGAGGAAATCAAGCTAAGCTTACAAATGAGCCACAATATCACAGGGGCCAAAAAGACTAGGTCTGGGTAGCATCAAACTGCTGATTCTGGATCTCAGCGGGGGGAAAAAGCCCAAATATCAATGAATACTTTTGAGGAGATTTATGCTCTGCTCTGTAACTTGAAATTACATCACAGCAGTGTACACAGAAGTGATTTTAAAGGAAAGAAGGAAATGGACAGGATTGTGCTGGTGATTTAGAAGTTAACAAGAATGTGAGGGGCTGAGCAGAGACAAGGGCTTTGTGCCATGGCCATTCCCTCCCAAGTCAGCTGGGGGACAAAGGTAATCACCATCCCCTCACTGCACACAGCAAACCTGCCTGTGCTGCAGCACCTGCCCTGGATACCAAGCTCTCTCCTGCTCCAGCTAATGACATCATTTCTAAGGAGGCAGGATCAGATCCATGGCTTCCTGTTCAAGCAGCAGCAGCAGGATAATTATTTCTGCCTGTCTGAAAAGGATGTGTATAAACATAGACCCACTGAAACCTCAAGCTTTTGCAAGGAGGTACCAAATGAAGCCCACCTTTCCCTTTATTTACAAAAGTCTCATGCATCACTGAGCCAAGCAGGCCAACTAAATTATTTATGGCAGGCCAAAGAGCCCATTGCTGGAAGATGCAGAACCCTTCAAGTAGAAAAGAAGATGCTCAGCTTTCTTGAAGAATATGAGCTTTGTACAAAGATGCAAAGTCCTCACGTGATGTTAACTTTTCATGCTTTGAGAAACACAAATGAGCAAGAAAGCAGCTAATTAGGCATGTTACTGTGATTGCTTATTTTATGAAGTGGAGAGGGAGGTGTTCAGCACTTTAATGAGATAATAGTGTAGAGGCAAAATTGTACAGAGAAGCAAAAATAGCAGTGGTCTTCCCACAGAAATGAGAATTATTTTTGAGAAACAAGAAAAGCAACAATAGAAAAATAACTCAATACCTAGAAGCAGAAAGAACAGTGCCTCAATTTATTCTGTCCATGTAAAATCTGGCTAATACTTGGATATCTGAGGGTGGCTCTATTTTAGTGACCATATCACTCAATAGTGATCAACTCTGAGCTCCTCTGTGGATTTGGGACAGGTCTTGATGCAGAAGAAGGACTTTCTCTGGGACCTGGTGCACCTAATCCAGAGCCCTGGACTCCCCACAGGGCCCATGCCCACCTGGAAGGACACAGAGAGCTATGTTCTCATTCACTCTCCTATTTTGAGCACAACAGAAAAATGGGAGCTGTAAATCATCTATTGAGGTGTATTTCTTTAATTGCTTATTTTATGAAAACCCAACTGCAGACAAAACTAACACTGCATTTCCTAGGAAATGAGCCCTTCTCAGAGACCTCAGGTCTTATTTAGCAGACAGCTTTTATGCTCTTGGTGTCACTGCCATGGTAAGTAATTACTCACAACGTGACATGCATCGTATCAGCCTTTTAAAAGTAATTAAGAAAAAGTTGCATTGCTTAATGATATGCACATACATCTCATCCTTGCAAGTTTGCCTTTGATAACATCTGCTAGTTTTTGGAGCAAAGCCAGTCCTAAAAAGTAAAATAACCCAGCCCTAACAATGGGAGCATTATTAACTTCCCAAAAGCTATAAACTCCATGCCTCACTCCAGCACAACATTTGTGCGCACAAGTCCTGTAAGGATTTTCAAGCCTGTGAATTGCCAGATCAGAAAGTTCATGCTGAACTGGAATTAATGATAAAGAAGAAGCCTCAAAATTACAGTTTATTTATAGTGAACCAGTTTAGGAGCAGCAGCTCACCGTCCCTGGCAGATTCAGCTGCAGCAGCTGAAGGGGTCACTCCAAACAGCTGGTGCCCTTTCCCCCTGCTGATATTATCCCAGCCATCCAGAGGCAGCAGAACCAGAGTCGTGTCCTCTCCTCAACCAGTGCAGTTCAGACTGGCGTGACTTCAGTGGCCATCAATTTTCACATTAGTACTCTGGGCTGTGAACTGCAGCAGCTCAGGAGTGAACAAACACGTCCCTCGTCCTCCCCCCTCTGCTCTCACTGCAGCACAAGGGTCTGGTGGACATCTGGGGGAGGAAACTCCTGGAATTGTCTGGGATGAATCACCAAAGTGCATGTGAAAAGCACACAGAGTGTCTGCCTGAGATCCCAAGTGCCCCTTCTACAGCATTCATGCTACCTTGGGTTGACATTTCTCTGCTTTAGATCATTCTCTCTACCCATACAGTGTTTCGTGATCCTTGGATGTAATAAGAATATCTACAGAACTAGCAGAGAAAACTTTTTACCTCCAAAATTCAAAAGGGTGATGGATAACACAATAGAAGAATTTTGGATGTCAGAACTTTTTTTTCTTCCTTCTGCAAAGAAGCTTTATTTTAAGAGCAGAGGTCAACAGCCCTCTTAGTACATATAATTTTATTACATTCTTTGACAAAAATCGACAGCAGTAAAGAACAGCTTGTTCCACAAACCCCCATGCTGTCAGCATGCCTTCCCCTTTCTGTACAGTGCTTTTTCACTGTCTCCACCTCTCCTGCCTGAATTTCCCTCGGAGCTGCCTCCCCTAGAAGCTCCATGTGGCCTGCTCAGGGATGGCCACTGACTCTGTCAGACACCAGGGGAGCACACCAGGGTCTGGCATCAGTGAAATGCCTTTTGCTCACTGAGTAACCCTGGAGCAACCTCCCCCAAGGTGTGAGGGGATGGGCAGGCAGCCTCCTGACCCACAGCTGTTGGACTCTGTAGGTGCCCTTGGCTCACACCTCGGCTGTTTTGACACTCAGCTACGTCTGCTGGCCTTGGCTAAGATGAAAAAAATCCCCTTTGCAAGGTGTGCCAGGGGCTGTACGCCAGCAGCTCTGCCTCCAGGAGGGAGCCTGTCCCCTCTCCCTGCTCCTGTACAGTGGGGTCACGGCCTCATGGAGCAACTCTGGCCATGACCTGACCCCTGGGAGCAGGCAGGAGCTGCCGTGGCTCACATCACACCTCCCCTCCCGAGGTGGGAACACGGCAAAAGGCAGAGCAGCCAGGCAGGAGAGAGGAGGGTGCCCAGGGAAAAGGGCTGGCGCTGCCCAGCACACAGCATGGGCAGAATGACAACTATTGTGAGGCTTCTCAATGGCTCATTTGGCATTATTCCCAGCACTGCTTTTCAATCTAACACCCACTTCTGGGTATCTAATAGAAAAAGAAGGCAAAACCATGAGGCTGGAGATAGGAAGAATAGAAACAACAACACCAGCTCAAAGAAGCACTACATTCAGCTGAATTTTCAAAACTTCAGTATTTAAAAACAGCAAACAAAACAATCAGAATGCTTCAAAAGGGGAATGCATTTTTCCTCGTGACATGGATAAATACTTCTTTTATTCAACAATTTAAAAGAAAAAAAAAAGAAAAAAAGCTGATGCCTTCAAAATATTTAAAATAAACCAGTTAAAATATTTTGTCACACGGCCAATGCCAGGTCATTGCCATGTGCCATAAGTGATTTTAAAAGAACTGAATCAGAAGACAATTGTTCAGAATTTCAGGCTGGTGTTGCTCAACCTATCTGTACTGCTTCCTCCCTGCCACATTGATGGGAATAAAAGGTTCATGGTCCCAATGACCATAATGGAGAAAAGAACCTGTAATTTCCCAGCAAAGATTGCCTTGCTTTAGAGAGATGTCCAATTCACCACAGTATCCTTTACTCTTAGGAGCATAGGCTGGTTTTAGAGCATTTTTCAGCTGACTGAGGAGTTACATAATTGCACAATTACATCCAATTACATAACTAGGGTAAATAAGTAATAATATAATTAAGTGCTGTAATTATGTAGTTATGACAGGTAGCACTAATGCTGATAAAAGCCATTACAAAACTTGCTAAGAACTGTGGACAGAGCACGTGAGAATGAAAGTTTCAGGGCTTCGTTTGCTGAAGTCTTTCATTCTTTCAAAGGGAAAAATAACTAATTTAATTGCTAAGCCAATACCCTTTTACTTTTGCAAATGAGTGGAGGTACAAATCATAGGCTAATTCATAGCTCTGTTGAGCTGCAAAAAATTCAGTAACTAATCATGTCCTTTTTTTTTTACCTCCATATATCTATTTACAGCTACCAAGGCTTGGGTGAAATATGTGTGTACAAATTACACTTCTGAAAAGAGAAGTATTAAAGTTTAGACATTAACCTTCATTGTTCCAGTTATCACATTAAACTGTCTCCTCTGACAAATGGACACAAGGAACATTCAAAGATTGCTGTATCAATGTAATACAAGTTATGTGCATCTCTGGCTTTGCTAGGGATGGTGTTTCTGGTCAAATGAGTCAGATAAACAGGGTTTTTCTATAGGAATGAAAATTCAATAGGGGAATCATTCATGCAGGTTCTCAGTGCAAACACAAGGCATGCAGCCAGCTTTTCTAAGTTTCTGTCTCTTCGGATATTGTATAATACCTGTCTGACTTCATAAAATAGGCCTGGAGAGCAAACAGATAATAAAACCTACTGCCCTGCTTTAATATTCATTAATATTTCACCCAAAAACTGATAAAAGATAGTGTGCAAGAAGAAAGGGCAGCACTGGAAGAGCTGAAGTGCTTTATTCCCGCCAACATCTCCATAAAGCTTGAGGTGTATAAACTGCGTGTTGCTTTAGAACACATTTTATGCTTGATGCTTTTTTCTAAAAAGAAAAAAAAACCCAGAAAAAAATAATACCTTTCTTTATGAAGGCTGCATAGGTCCTGACTACTTCAATCACTGCTCAGAGCAGTATGCTAAGCACTGAAGCAAACACAGAGCTTCTGGGAAAACCAAAATCACAGGGAACACCAGGAGTTTGCAGAGACAATGTCCACAGTCCAGAGCAAGAAAGCAAAAGAAGTGCTCTACCCCAACATCATCTGAGGCCAGAGACATGCAAGATAATGGGAATGCCTTGGAGCAAACCACCCCTGGAACAGAAATACAAGTGAACTTAGAAGTCTGCAAGAATCTTGCATTTGAGTGAGGGGTGTGTACAACATCACCCACATGTTTCTTTCCCCTTCCTGAGCTGAAAAACCGGAGAGGTGAACAATGATGTGTAAATAATTCCCATCATTTTGGCATCCAGCCTTTTAAATAACATTCCAAAACAAGGAAACCACAGTATTCCTATTTTTTTATCTGTTGTGCTATCAGCAAACCTTCCAACCAGATGCTGCACTGTTTGCTGGACAAATGATACATAGAGAAGACTGAGAGTCACAAAGTAGACAGTCTTATTTTTGGGCTCTGACGAGGGTGGGCAATAGAGAAAAGGACTATCAGAAATTGTAGATGCTTTTCCTGGTGCTTAGTTAATACTGTTCATTATTCCAATGTTACTTTTTGCCTTACTTCGTAAGACAGGAGTAGGCAAATGCAAATAATAACTGGTTCCTTATTGCAGTTGTAGGGACAGTGAGGATGATACTTGGAGCAAAACTCTACTTTCTATTAAAGTTACTGCAGCATATTCCAAAATTTTGACCTATGTGTATTGAAGGACTTGAAGACTGGATTTGGGTAGAAGTTCTCCTTAAGTGATTTGGCTGTGAAAACACAGAATTCCATTAAATTCCACAGAATCCATTAAAGCTACAGAAGCAGCCATAGGAAGTATTCCTGATCATAACAAAAACAATTAGAATGAAGAGAGTTCTTCCAGGAGTATGATTCATAGAGTTTTTCCAGCCATATTCTGTATAGTAAGAAATATAAAATCTCATTCCACCTTCTCCTTTTCAAAGAGGTCCTGAGACTGCCCTGCTATCCCAAACACCCATATTTATAAATATTTCCTGCAATCCCATATACCCCCAACAAGCCTATTTCATCAATGAGCCAATTCCATTGGCAAGTCCCTTGTGAAAGGTTAATTTCAAGTCTCTTTTCTGCCAGATCCTAACCAGGATGTGCTGTCCTACCTGGGACTTGGTCACCTCTCCCAGCATCAGAAGGATGGTCACACAGCTTTCAGGCTGTCACAGAGTCTGAATCAGCTTATCTGTCTTCATGACAAAAGCCATGCTCAGGCTTAATTAGTGCAGGGAATGCAGCACATCTCACGTGCCTGTGGTGTAATTCATTATTACCAGGCTGTGTTTGGGACACACCAAACACATTTGCTAAGCAGCTCATATGTCTGACAGCTGCAAAACTGCCTCTGAGAGTTTTCCTTTTGACTCTTGGTCCTAAGCAAAGCTGTATCTCTAAATTTCTTCCTCCAGTCAAATATCATACTCCATTCCTGCAGTCAGATTATTTTCTTTAATTTCTTAGTATTCCTTGATGCATGTGACACACAGTAAATTCTCTGGCTCCAAGAGAAAGTGTCCTTTTTTTGTTCACTTAAGAAGTTCCAATTGCTTTTGCTATGCAGCACATCTTCCCTGGATTTCATACTAGGAATTTAAACTACACAAAGACACAACTACTAATCCCATACCAGACACTTGTAGTTTGTACAACAATTCATTTCTCCTTTTTCTCCCACTCTACCCTTTATACTTTCATCCCATGTAAGCTTTACATTTCTTGATCCATAGGTACCTCTCCAGCATCCAAAATAACCTTTAACTGGAAAAAGAGAGTTTAATAATCCCAAAATCTGGATTACTGCTAACCACTTAAACTACCAGCCTTCTGCCTTAGAGGAACAGGGGTTTTGAGAAATCAGTTCAGTACTTGGGGTCACGCAAGTTTTTGGTGCTTTTCTGTTTTAGATATTCAAAAAGGAGCTCCAGCCATTAATGCAGAAGTAAAATACATTAGTGAATTACACATCAGAAAAGTCAAACCACTGCTGCCACAGGATGAATATATTTACTATGAATATTAATGCATCTCTTAGAATTAAACATTAATACTTAACATACATACTACAAACTTTTAAAATTCTACAAACATTGCAGGGAGAGGAAGAGGAGGAATGAACAAATGAGACAGGCCCCAGAGTCTGGTTCCAGAAATTAAAATGTATTTCTGACATAAGCTAAAATTTCCATGGGTAACAGCACAACTTGCCACTATGAATAATTTCTTGCAATGCAACAGAGTCTACAAGGATTTGTTTTAGGTTTTCTACCTCACCCACCAAACTGCAGAAGAGTAGATCCATCACTGCCTACAGCATAAACACTCTGAGCTGGGCAATGAGACTGATGGTTCAAAATTGAAGGAAATAGGCTGTTCCTCTGCACCTGAGCACTGATTTCCCTCACCTGCCACAACACCTTCCCTTCTAGTGGCAATAGCACTTACAAAAGCTCAATTTAACTGCAGCAATCAAGCATACACTCCTGTCTAAACACCACCATTTCCACCAGTTCTTCAAGGTAAGCTCTGCATAAGCCTGCACAGTGCGTGGCAGTCAGCTCTAATTTTAGCCTGCTCCCAATTACGCATCTTGTCTAAACTAACCATTTGGGCTCTCAATAGAGTGAGAAAGGTGAGTCAGCCCAGCTATCCTGGACACCCATCTGAAGGCAGAATAAATAACCCAGCTTTCTGCACTGTCAAGGCAGAAAGGAGCTGGGATCGATTGAAACCTGGCGCCAGACCTGACAACAGCTGAAGTGAAAGGAGAAAAATCTTCCCCTTGGCTAAACTGGGGAGTAAAAGGCCACCCAGCACCTCAGTAATGAGGCTGGGTAGTATGTCCAGCCAAAGGCTTGATGAGGGATAGCAGGGAGATAGTCTTGATAAGAAATGTGGCTCCAGAAGTGCAGAAAGAGCGAAGCCGGATGTGCATTGCTTACAGCCTCCTCCGGGATTCAGACATATGCCAGCTCTGCAACCACAGAGCCTGGCACAGGCCCTGAGCACTGCAATACCTTCCAGCAAGTCCACAGGAAGAAAATGCTGCACCAGAATATCCCAGCAGGCAGGCAGAATTCCTCAAAAATGAAGCCCCAAGCCAGGCAGCCTTGATAATCCACTCCTGTCACTGAGCAGAACGAACCCTCTTCAGCAGCGGGCTGGAAACAAACTGTAATCGAACACCTCTCTGGCCCAGCATCATCACATTTCCCTCTCTGAATCCAAGTACTCTCCCTGCTTCACAAGGCAGTTTCTGTGGCTCTTCAAATCCCTGTGGCTGCTCTGTTTGGTTTTTTCACTAGCTTGCTCAGAGCAGCCATAGGAGAAAAGCACCAGCCCTGAGCACTGACCCTGCGTTTCAGCGTGCAGCAGGAGATGTTATTTTTCTGGACAGCAGCCCAGAGACACTGGGCAAAGCTGGAGCAGCAGCAGATGTTATGATGCATGCTCTCCTGCCCCAGCTCTGCCTAATGAGGCAGCAGAACCCACAGAGCATGAGAGCACCGACACCAAACTGGAGACTGAGGCCTGCACCTTCATCTTTTTCATTATGTTTAAGGCCGGGTTTTGTTGCAGGCTAGGACATGTGAAAAGATCTTTAAAAATACAGATCGATACCTCCTATTGTTCAGAGAGAGAGGAAACGAAAGATATTCTCTGCCCTAGCTGCAAGGAGCAACTCTCAGTTGCATAAAGCATTTGCCCAAATTGACTTACCACAATCATTTGTGCCACGTAGCTCTCTGGGCCAGTGTATTCAGTTGGATCTTTAACTTTGACAAGAACTATAAAGTACAAATAATGCCACATGTTGTGTTCTGCCTTTATATGCTCCTCAAACGAAACGGTCTTGTTATCAAATTTGTCTCTCTCCAGTCCTGCAAAAAGAGAAGAACATAAAGCCAAAAAATAAACTTCAACATAAAAATACGCAAATCTGTTAAATATATTAGAGAAGGGAACCTAACTTAATTTAAAGGATCATAAATTTGAAAGATCTTAATTTAAAAGCCATAACTGCCAGGCAAGAAATACCAGGCCAGAAGGCATTCCTGACAGAAGTCTTTCAACGGAGCATTTATTCTCTTTTGTGATACTTCCTCTTAATAACAATAACAATATAATAAATATGTTACAGTTTTACAGAGCCTTCTATGCTGAGGGCCATAAAGTGTTTTACAAGTGTTGGCTGTGGCTCTTTCTAGATGTATACTGGGAAGCACATAGTGTGCAGTCCAGGCCCTGATCTTCCAAAGATTTATGCACACTTTTAGCATCAAACATATAAAGAGTCCCACTTAAGCTTCAGTGAGATTGTTTGTGGGCTTAAACCTGGCAGAGAGGGTGAGTCCCTGCAGCTCTGTTGTCACACAGTCTTTACAGAGCTGTAGTCATAAGAATTGTTTTTTATTTTTCCCTGTAATGGTCCAGATCTCTGAAGAATACCAGAAGTGAGGAAGGAGAGGAATCACCAATGTTTGCCTCCCTGGATTTCCTGTCCACAGACACTAAAGACAAGTAGTGCTCTGCACAGCATTCATCCCTGTCAGCACAACCACCATGGAAACAGCACCCAGCCTACAAAAAAGCAGGTATCTGTGAAGTCCCCCAGGGAGTGAAGGTCTGTTCCTCTTTGTGAGTGCATTTCAAAATAAGTGTGATTTTCCATGGGCTTTGTGGGGATGATTTCCGCCAAACTCTTTTGTTCCCTGCTTCATATCACCTTCTGAAATGGGCAGCTTTTGCTGATGCTCCCCCTCTGGAATGCCCTGTGCTGTGAAACAGAAGCTGCACTTTCATCTGCAGCTCTGAGAAACAGTCAGCAGCTGCCCCATCTCCATTAGTGGTGGTGATGCAAGCGTGAGACTCAGCTCTTCTGTCTCGGAGTCTGGGCGGAGACTGTGAAGCCACCTCTCAGCAAAGCTAGCTTTTGATTCACAAACCAAATCTGTCTCCTACTGAGAGGGAATAAATTTGGAATCAGCCTCTGGAATTTTTACACTTCCCTTGTAGAAGATAACCACACCTGGGGTCCAGGCTTTATTTATTGAGGAATAGTTCACTTTCACTCCTTTCACCCTCAAATATCTCAAGAGATCAGTAACACCTACCACAGATAAAACAGGTGGTCTTTAGTATCTCCTCCTTTTTCTGCTTTTCACTCCTGAGATCAGCAAATGTATCAATGATGACTCCAAAGATCAGGTTGAGAACAATAATTATGACAATGAAGTAAAACAGAAGATCATAAACAACTCGTGCAGCAAACAAGGGCTCCTGCAATAGCAAGGTTGCAATAAGGTATAAAAATAGCACAAATCTAAAATATTAAACAACATTTTCACATTAGCTCAACCAAAGCTACAGTTCTTTCTTTTCATATGCCAAATTCTGCTAGCCTTACTCACAGGACTAGGGAGGGACTACCCAAGTCCTTTTCTTCACCATGATAGAAACCTGAAGTCACCCAATTGCTCCGTTTCCCAAACATTCATGGGAATAATAGCACTACTCTTTGTGGAGTGCGGTCAATATAATTAGCATTAAAGAGCTGCTAAGTGGCAAGGGTCAATTTCAAAGGGTCACTTTCAAAGTCTGTAAGTGCTTACAGATTCCACTGGGAATAAATTTTGGCTCCTGCAGAACCTCCCAGTCTGTGAGACAGGATATAGACTCCTACAACCAGCACAGGGAGCTCTTCCATGCAGATCTGAGCTGTCTCTGGACTCTTGCAAGCCCTGCTGAGATCCTTTATCCTGAATTTATTTATAACGTGTATGGTGTGGCTCATCAAGCAAAGTGCTGCTAGATTGCCTTTATTTGTGATGTTCTTTTTTTTTGAACCTTAATAAAAATGCATGAAACCACCCAAATATTAAGGGAGGTCCTTAAATGAACCACATTTTTGAGGAAACTTCTGGAGGAGAAAATATGCCACAACAGATTAAATTCTGGTTTGATCTTCATGCTGGTTGAGTACAAGTAAACAACAGGACCTATTCCAGGGCAGGTGCCATGCTGAATATAAACTAAAATGTCCAGGTGGAACCTCCTGGGCTCAGTCCCTGCCCGTTCCTCTGGTGCCATTGCTGGGCCCCTGGAGCAGAGCCTGGGCCCTGCTCGGAGCCCTCCCTGCAGGCAGGGACACCCAGGGCTGAGGGCCCCTCTCAGCTGGGGCTCCTCTCCAGGTTGGACAGCCCCAGCTCCCTCAGCCTTTCCCTGCCAGAGATGCTCCAGGCCCTAAATCATCTCTGCAGCCTCCACTGGCCCCAATCCAGGAGCTCCCTGTCCCTCCTGTGCTGAGAAGCCCAGGACTGGACACAGCACTGCAGATTTGCCTCCCAGGGCTGACTTCTTAGCAGTTCTTTGAAGGTTATGGTATTCTGCATTTTTCCAGAAGTGGTAAACAACTACCTAGAAATCCTTTCT
This sequence comes from Agelaius tricolor, assembly GCF_023055355.1. Classification (NCBI taxonomy): domain Eukaryota; kingdom Metazoa; phylum Chordata; class Aves; order Passeriformes; family Icteridae; genus Agelaius; species Agelaius tricolor. The sequence goes on from NW_027269263.1 coordinate 13,754,709, forward strand.
TCAAGTATCATCATCACACTAGGCCTAGCTCTTCCCATTAAATATCCCATCTGGGATCTAAAAAACACATGGATTAGTCAACCGTGTGACATGAGATCAGACTAGATACAAACACTGTCTATAACCTCCAAAAATTGACTTTGGCATTCATGAGATGCACAGGGAGTAACGTGTTTCCTGAGCCAAAACACTCACATCTTTGGAAGGCTTTCTGAGCACGTCTCCCACACCACCACCATTGCGCAGGCCTTGGTTCAACACAGTCACAATGCACATGAGCAGGGTATCACAGGTCCTTTCTATTCCATCCTCCTCTTCTTCACCTGCAAACAGGAACCACAGCATCAAATAATCACTCATCAAACAAAGCTACAATTCTGTTAGAGAAAGCAACTGCAAGACACATCTGCCTCTCGTATTTCTCATGCAGAACCTCATTGATCATCCCCACCCATGTGCACATCCCTGCTGGTGACATACTTAGGCACATCAGGCCCACTTAGCCTGAAGAGAGATGGAGAAAATCACAAACAGGGCTCCCACCAGAGCTGTTAATGACCCAGAGCCACCATCTCTGCTCATGGGAGCACCCCTTCTCCTTGCAGTCCTCCCACTGCTTTTCCAGTGGACCCCCTAAAAATGCAGCATAGACAAGCAGCAATATAAACAGAGAATTAGAAGCACATTTGTAAAAGGATTGTCTTCCTGTGAAATCATTCCTCTACCTACTCATGTAGAAGCCAAGTCATGTTAGCATTTCAAACCATTAAGGAGGGGCTTTTGTTCGAGTCCGTCTGTCCGTGATCTTTCCACCAGCACACGTGCCCAAGCACAGGTCTGACAGACATTAAATGAAAGGCTCTCCCTGGCCTCAGCCTGAAAACTTGGATTCTGTTCTTATCTGCGCTGCAGAGCTGCTGTGTGGTTTTGGCCGAGCCACAGAGGGTACTATTGTACAGGAGATATTTGAACGTGCAGAGGAGCTGGGCTGGAACACCAAACCCCAGGGGGACTTGGTCCACCTTGGCCAGAGTCCCTCCCACCACATACTCACTGCTTCCACAGCCTCCCTTTGAAGAGCCCTGCTTGAGCTGTTCCCTGTGTGCTGCTGGCTTGGGCTGAAGGGCCAGGGCTGTGACTGCATTTCTCCTGCCTTCCTTCCTCTTCAGGGACATGCTCGCTTGGGGGGGGAGGCAGCGATTCACTCTCGCTGTGCTCCGTGCACTCATTGTAACAGAGTTTAATAAATAACAACACCCCGCTGGGAGAGCTGACTGATACACATATTTAACAGCCCCAAACCACCACATCTGGGCCACTGAGATAGACTCTGATAAATTGAATTGACTGCAAGCACTCACATTGCAGACAAGTAATTTGGATTTAAATTTAATTTTGGATTTGGGCTCCCAGACTGTGGTGCATGTATCCTGGCTGGGATGGGCAGGACAGCACTGGTGTCTGCTGCTCTTGCCACCACTGCTTCTGCTCCACAGGCAAATTAAATGAGAAACAACTCCCTACTGAAGGAGCTTTGAGCAAAAAGAAAAGCAAAAGCAGACATCAGGACAGACTTCCCTGTTAAACTATATGGTCATTACAGACACTACTCCCACAAATAATCCTGGATTTAAAAATAACTGCCTAAATATTGAAACTGAAAGGATTGAAACAAGAAACCTTTTTTATCCTGTCATACCTAGATTTTTCTTACTAGCACAGTGATGTTATTCATACCAACTAATCTTTGCTGTTGTATCCTGCTACTATTCCCTCTTTTCAAACAATACTCCATCTTTTTTTTTTTTTTTTTGCTTGAGAAGGAGACCATCCACAAAATAAATAAAAAGCCTTCAAAAAGCCACGGCTTCTATTTGTTTTAGGCAACTACAATATTTTCTCTGTTCACAAGACCAGACTCAGGTGCTGGGAGCAGCAGATGATCAGATTCTGGTGAAGAGAGAGGATAATCCAGGGCTGAGAATTGAAGAGGGAATTATCTACCAGCAGCCCTAACACCCAACTCTCCCTGTCCACTGAGATGCTAATTCAGAGCAAGCCAGGCTTCAGAGAAAAAGATACATCACCTTGCACATCTTGCAACACAGAACATCAGCATCCCAGCCAGAAAAGCTCCCAGAAAAGCAAGCTCAGGTTGCAAGATCTTTGCCAGAGAACCAGACAGCCCAGAGTTGGCAGAAACCTCTAGTGCAGCAATGTAGGCTGTGGGGAGTGTACAGACATCATTTTTGCTGTTGTATTCCACTCCCAGATGTGGAGCTGCCTTCAAGCTGGCAGCCAGGCAACCCTACAGGCACATGTTCTGCCTCAGCTGTCTGTTCTCAATGCCCAACAGCATTCACAGTGCAGGCTCAGAGCCCTCTAGGCATCAGCAATGCCCAGACTTGAAAGAAAGGAGTGGATATGTAGAGTGCACTGTTGTTAAGGACCCAATATTAACACTAATGAGGTTCAGGGGGGGTTATTTGCAAGCAGTTCCACCCTGGAAAGTGGCTTGTGAGGGTCTGGACAGCATTAGGCAGGCTGTCTTCTGATTAAATTTAATTCACGAGCAAAACAGGTTAAGGGCTAAGACCACATCACAATGTGGGCAGGGGGAGGGATAATAGGGAGGGGGAGGGATAACAGGGAGATTTACTTCAAAAGTCCTCATCTGATGGCCCACAGCTACCTGGGCCACACAAGCACATCAGGTGAGACACACCTGTGCACACATGGACCCAGCAGAACTTGCACAGAGCAGGACCAGGCCTGGCAGTGGCATGGCTCTTTGGAAATGTCCCATTTTACAAAGAGGTGTCTGTGCACCTTTCTAGCACAGATCTTCATGGGCTACAGGAGGAGGTATGTACTGTAGGATGTGAAGTTCCTGTAAGTGATCAGGGACTTCACCAGGCACAGACTGAAGTGCTATGGAAATGTCTTTGGAGTGGAGAGAGGGACACTCCAAGGCAGATGAGATGAAGTTTTTTCATGCTGACAGCCCAGAGCAGCAGTGAGCAGCAGGCTGCAGAGAGGGGAGCACAGCACACGGCCTCCCCAGGGAGCTCCCTCACCAGTAAGAGCAATGACTGAGCACAGGCTCCACCACTGAAACCCAAGGAAAAAGCAGAGTGCCATCAGAAGCAAAGATCAGCAGTGATCTGATCTGAAAAGCAATGTAATTCCTGTCTCACTCAGGACCTGAGATGCCACTGAGAACATTTTCTCTCTCCCACACACAGCTGTGGACTTCTCTGGTGCTGCAATATGAAACTCCCCAAATCTCACAGAATCATAGCACCATTAAAGCTGGAAGAGACCTCTGAGACCGAGTCCAACCACTCACCCAACCATGCCATGTCCTCCACTAAACCACATCCCAAGTTCCCCATCCCCACAGCTTTTGAACACTTCCATGGATGGTGATCTCATGCCTTTGCATTCCACCACGCTCACACTTTCGCCAGAGAGGAAATCTGTCCCAGGAAAAGACAGAAAGTAGAAAGATTCTTTTGACCAGGTGGCTAAGGTGAACAAAACTGCTCTTGCTGAACGTTGGTGGGTTTTAATGGTACGGGATAAATAAAATCTCTTCAAGATTAAGTAAGAGTGCACTTAGATGTTTCGTCAGCCCTCCTTCGTTATGGATTGATTTTAAAGGAGCAGTACCCAAACAATGAGAAATGTGAGATTTCTATCATTTAAAGAGCTTGGCAAAAACCATACTGCATCTTTTTGACTGATTGATTACTCTTTGAATGCAGCAGCTTTGCCAATAGCTCTTAGACTGTTTTCTCTATCTAGCCAGACAGCTTCCCATGTTGTTTATGAGGCCTGTTTATACACCAGCTGGGGAGAAAAAGCCCGCTTTTATAGCCCTCTCCCTGAAGGCTTTGATCCTAAAAACTCAAAAATTAGTGGAAGAATAAAGCTTATGAAACAACACTATACTGGCACACAGTAAGGGACAGTTTGTGTCCTCACTTTCAGCCCCCAGCAGCCACAGGCAACTGTGGCAGTAAATACTTTGAGCCTGCAGACCATTTACACTGTGCACACACCTCCACTGCAAAGGCCACAACACATCAAACCAAACAAGCCCTGCACTTTAACACCAGCCACTCAACTAGGCTGTGCCCCATGCAAAGAGGGGGACAGACAGACAGACAGACATGTGGGCCCGGATGTGGGTTCTCAGGTCTTCTGGCTACAAATACAGCCTTGGCCCAGATACATATAGAAAAAATACACAGAAGCTTGCTGACAGATATGCTATGCCATGAAAATTAATTTCTGTGGCCCTAACTGATCTACCAGTGGCTCAGTGTGTGCAGGTGAGGATGCTGCAGACAAGCAGCAAGCTGCTTCTCTCTGCTAAGTCACTTGGCAAGAAGCAACCTGTACATTCAAGCATAATGATTCAGCAAGCTCTTTTAATAACAAAATTAATGCCAGTGCATTTGGAAATCAGGTGTGGGAAGCACTCCCATTAACAGCAAAGCTGCCAACTAAGCTCCAAGCCTTGCAGAAGTTGAGCACTTCTGACTCACAGAGTCATTGTCACTTCTCACACCAGCAGAAGTCCCTGAAACAGCAACACACAGATCAGAGAATCACAGAACCTCAGGTCTGGGTTGGAAGGGACCTCAAAGATCATATCATTCCAACCCTCTGCCATGGGTGGGGCACCTTCCACTATCCCAGGCTGCTCCAAGCCCCATCCAACCTGGCCTTGAACATTTCCAGAGGTCCCTTGGCTCTAAGTGATCATTGGTCTGAGGGAGGTTCTGTACTGACCTGGGTTAAGAGCTGGGATGCTCGTGGAACAGTTCTCCTTTGCACAGGCTCCCATCATTGATGTCAGGGTTGTAGTGGGAACTTCACCAATACCTGTGGAAAAAGCAGGATGTTGACAAAAAGACAGACTACATTGATGTTAAGTTTTAAATCATTATTTCCAAGGAGTGAAGCACTGGGTTGGAGAGTTAAGAAGAAAAAGAGAACAAATTACACCAGCAATTCCTCCCTCCTTGAAAGATTCTGCCTCAACAGCTCAAAGCAATCATAATGAACAAAAACATAGTTTTATATTTACTGTATATCACAGCTATTCCCATTTCATCTCCTGAAATTAATGAATCTACATCAAATGCAGCTGCTTCTGGTGAGCACAAAATATATTCAAAGCAAGAAACAACTGTCAGATATGAAAATAATGTCAGTTTTAAAAACCATTAGATAAATTATTCACAAAAGCTGACAAGAAGGACACCGAGCTGACATTCAGTTATCCTGAATGTAGAATATTTAAGGGTTTTCAAGGATTATAACACAGTTTGGTACTCATTTGTAAATATGTATGGGTTTGTGTAAAACACTAATTTAACATTCCCAAAGTGGTAAATGTGTACATCAGCTTGATTTTATCAAACCAATTTTCTCTTGTGCACCTTCAACAATTTTCTGCATTTCAAATTAGAGATACAAAAAGGTTTAAGGAGAAAAAAATGAAGGTAAAACTATACAACAAAGTAACAGCCTAAGACAGTATGTGTAATGCAGAAAACATGCACTCTGACTTACTCTTTCTGCTACTTTATAAAGAAAAAATTTAAAGCACTTGTCCTGGGAAGCATAATGTTCCATCAACATGCAGTCAGCATATTTTCTTGATGAGTTTTTGATCAGAAATGGCAATGTATGAAGCCAGCAAGAACATACCCACACCACAAAAATCTGCCAAGAACTCAACAGAAGCAACACAAACACACAGGAGCTGCTGCCCTGGATCAGACCAGAGCTGTGTGTAGCCTCTTTTATTAAAATGGTCACAACTACCTTTCAAAATGAAACTTCATACCTTAAGTTCTGTCCCAAAAATGAATGGTAAGTCAAATATAAGCCAATTTAGCCCCTAATGGATGATCAGTGGCAGAAAAAATAAAAAAAATTAAAAAAAAATCACAGTATGTTAAAGAAATCTGTCAGGTTCCTTTTTTCTTTATATGGTTTTGAACCAGCTACAGAAGTACGCCAGGCCCATGAGTCTTGAATGACCTTTGCCTTGTTTGTGAGCTTTAAATCCTGAAAAAACAACTTCAGGGAAAGACTGGCAAACACTGAGTGCACACAGCCCCAGCTGGGTTCCACCGGTTCTGTGCTTGTGTACAGGTCTGAAGAGCTCAGCATTTGGGAAAATCATGCCTCGAGGAATTTAATCAGCAGCTATTCTCAAGTATTTCTCTGCAGCCAGTTGTTACTCCCCTGCCCATGTCCCAGCAGGCTGCTGGCAGCACACACAAAGCCCTCAACAGACCAGACCTGGCTCTTTTCTAGCAAAGCAAGTTTGTAACTCTCTGTTCACTTTGCTAAACTCTCTCATTCCAGAAAGCTGAAATCCTGGCCTTTTTAAAACTGGTTCCAAACCTCCCAATGACTTTACTGAAGCCAGGGTTATACACTAAGGATGATGACCATGAAATACACACTGAATTTAAAAGATGCTCCTATCAGTAGAAATGTGAATTCTGTAATAAATTTCTGCAGGATGAAGCTTAAAAAGCAATGAAATGAATAAAGCTAACGATGTTAAGATCATGTGCCTCATACAGTACACAGAAATTACTATGAGCTGCTTTTAATGTGGGATGAGAACCAATACAATCCACTTGGAGCTGCTTTTCACTTAGGGAGATATTTAGGAAATACAGATTTTTTTTTTTAACGTTATCACGAGTTTGTGAAGCAAACATAATAAATCAAATGTGTTAGATTTTAGCATTTCAACAAATAAGTCCACACTAAAACAACCCTATACACATTAAATTTTACACAGAGACTTAATTGAGTTCTAAGGTATATGAAATCACTTCTGCTCTCATGCAGGCACAAATAAAGAAATTTGATGTCCTTAGATAAAAAGTTAGACTAGGCAGATAGAAAAAGGGATACGTCGGAAGCAAATTTTAATATAAAAAACAATACCTGCAGCAGGGGTCCTGATTTTCAACCTGTCAACCTCCATGATAAAGTCATCTTTCAGGAAGAGGAAGCCAATGATGGAGAAGAGATAAACCAGGATGAGAGCAAGCACTGCAGTGAGGATAATTGAACGGCCATTCCGGGTAACACTTTTTATCACATTTAGCAATGTCTCCTCCCTGTACACCAGATCAAACAGCTGGGGAAGGCAGAGAATAGAGGAAACATGAATACAAATGAGGCAAAATATAGATGCTACATAGGAAAACAATTTGAACTATTGAAACATGCATCGAGCCATGCAGAACATGCATTCTACATTCTCAGCTTCATAAACTCACATTGATCTCAGTGGGAGCTGGTCATGCTTATGGAGGAGGAAATCTAGCACAGAACTTTACATCTTAAAATTAATTATAGCAAAATCCACAAAATATATTTGAGCCTGATTCAGAGATGGACAACACTTACCATCAAGATCTGCTGTTTCCCCATGGTTAAAACCTGGCTAGATTAAAATTTAAACAGTGTCTTCACACTATGGATCTATATCTACAAAGTAATATTTCATGTTATCTCTAAATGCACAATCTGACAAACGTGCACAGGTTGCCACTCAAAAATACACTCATACATATAAGTGATTAAATATTTGTAAACTTGCTTTGAGCTCATGGCACCATGTAAATGTCACATGTTCAAGGATTGGGGCCACCTCTTTTTAGGACAAAGTTAAATTCATGTCACTGTTTGTATGAGACTAGAAACTTCTGTTCTTCTCTACCCTGCACTATATGGTTTCCTGGTATTTAACTTTAAAGAAAACTATATATTACGATAATATTGCTTTAAATGTCAAAAGTCTAAACCAGCAATTAAACGTGAGAGGAGCTTTACAAGAAACTTTAACTTTTTTTTCTCCTACAATTTTCTTGATGTTCTATAGTGCTTTGGACCTTATCTATAAGGTATGTATTTCTACTTCAAAACACTCAGATTACAGATATAAAGAGACACACTGTGATTTATCAAAATGCTCAACAGAAGAAGATATTAGCCACAATTTATAAGATCTGAAATAGACAGCCTTGTAAAAGGATTAATAATAAAGAAAGAGGGGAGACAGTTATGAACAAATATTAGAGTTTAGACTACATCCACTACTAAGTAAACACCTGGAAGCAACCTGGGTATGTGAATAAAGTCCATGAATCATGGACATTGGTCAATAGCAGTCACTGAAAAAAAGTAAGTACATGTACAGTACAGTAAAATGTTTCTTAAGCTGCTTGATACTTTGCAAAGTATTTTAAGACACAGATCACCTAACTCATTGAAAGAACAGCAAATAATTTGTGCATTTTGTAAGTTGGAGAGTTACATCCATTTCAAGAGGGTTCTGCACCTACAGCCACAATCTCATCTCCTTAGAAATCTTTCCAAACTTTGAAGCAGACTTTAGTGTCAAAATCTGGAAAGTCTGACTTCAACAGGAACTCTAACTGAGTTAGCACTGAACTCCTGAAAATTTTAGTGTGCTTAACACACCTTTAAAATGCTGGGAGTTCATCACTATTCAGGAAGCTGAGAAAAAAATACAACAGGAAAGGTAATGACCACAATTTAGTCAGTGTCCCTACAAGTTTCACATGTTCCACTATAGAGCAAAACGATTAGCAAACGAGCAGTGAAACACCTTTTACTGCTCCTCAGCATGAAGGGAGCAGTTAGTGGAGTTTAGCATAATTTTGTGTGATTCATTTTCACTGCACCTGTACCACATTATTAAAAGGCATTCCATCTGGATAATGGCAACAAAAGAAAATGAAGTGGGATACATTTCAAGTGATGAATCTTCCTGCTGTACCAAAGGCATGCCATCCCCATTTCCCAAGAAATTTGTTAAAATATACTGGGGATGAGGAATGGGATCCTTTGGTACAGGTATGATGCACCCACCCCTGGACAAGTGCTCCTGAAATGTTAGGATTGACAGAAGGCACAGGAACGTTGGACACAGAATATGGAGAAAGCTGAGAAAAAGGAGTGGGCTGGGTGATGATTGTCTGAGAAGAATGGAGCAAACTTTCAGCTCTAAAACAGATAAAATAAGTCCTAACAGAAACAGGTTCTAATAAAAACAGCAGCTCCTAAGGGGCAGCAACACAACGGCATGCTAAAAATACACATGATTTGGCTTGATTGTCAGGAAGAAATTGAAGACAGCTGCAGGGTAACGGTATTTTCTATTTTTGCAAAGTTTTCCCCTCCACAGCAGCACGTACTTACCAGGAAGCTGTAGAAGAACTCGTGCACGCAGAGGCCCAGCATGCAGACCAGGACATAAGCCACGTGGTAGAGAAAAGCCATGTCCATGATGACCGCTCTGTAGCCACGGGTGAAGGTCCCACGGTTCCCAACAAAGCTCACCAAGAACACGATTTTGTTACAGAGCTGTGGGGGGGAACAAAGGCTAGGTTTATGCCTCAGAAAAATCCTGCTATTTATTGTTTGGGTTGCTGTCTAGATAGGTTGGTTTGACTAAATGCACAATCTTTAGATAGCTGGAGTGAGGTGAGGGAAATCCAGCTCTGACAGCGTGCAGGGAATGAGCCCGTGAGGGTGAGTGGAAGTACATCACCTCTCCAACACTGCACTGTGCCTCATCACATTGTGATTTATTCCTATAACATTAGTGAATAGGTGGGCAGGGTTAATGTCACAAGGCATTAAAATCCAGCTGGGGAGTGAACTCCCAATAATGTTGAGTTTAGACCCGAAACTATGTAAGAGCAGCTAGGTATGTTACTACATGAGAACAATAGTAACACAACAGGAAGTGTGTGTGTGGGGGTGTGTGACAACTATTTCCTTCAGATCATGTTCTTCAATTTAAAATATCTAAAAAAACCCCTCAGAACTGAGGACATTTTTGAAGTATAGCATTTAAACAACAGCATAGATTCTCCATGGCTCCCAAGCTTTGCCTGCACATGAGCAGCAGCGCAGCAGTGAACAGGAAAGGGTCTCACCTCATCTCTCTGGCAGTCCAGGACAAGGAATGAGGACTCAACACGACTCCTTTGCTACCAAATTTGACATGGGCAAGTGCTGCTTACTTGCCTTTATCTTTGACTATATGTCTGGGTATTTTTCAGTATGTGAAATTCTCACATACAGAACTGGTGGCAAACAGCCCAATACTTCGTGCTGGGGTGAATTAGAGCTGTAGCAGTCAGGCAGAAATTTAAATAGATGACTTGTGAGCACGACTGTGTGTCTTACCAAGCTCAGTAAGCATGCAGACTTATTCATGGCTAAGTTAAGAGATCTGGCAAAGGGCTGAGAGAATTTTTAATTTTGAAAACTCTTTTCTTCCTGAAAATATATTTAAGGTCTCAGAAACATTTCACATATTTGTGTCAATAATGCTGAGAGTATTGGTAGAGCAAACTATTATTTTAACTTGAGAAACTGTAGATTTTATTGCCCTTATGCAGCAATATTTCTTTAAATTTCATGTTGTTTTTGTTTTTAAAATATTTGCATATGCACAAAACTAAACCAACTTTTTTCTTAGTTTCCCACTTCGCTGACACTGCTGTTCCAGGATGACTGGAAATTATTTATTTTTTTGGCTTAAACAATGAACCAGAAAAATAAGTTTTTGCACAGCTCTAATCAAATGAGATTTTTATGTAGGAGAGCCTTAATATCTTTCCTTCTGCTGAAAAGGAAATTCTGGTTGCTTTTGAAGTACTTACATTAGCAGCACCAAGGAGTATCAAGGTAGGACCGAGCCCTATAGTATATATAGACCTGAGAATAACAGACACCAAAAAGGGTCGAATGCCTACAGGCTTGGAGATGAAAAACAGCATTGCTGTGCAAAACGCCACTGCTATCCAGAGGAGCACGGAAAACAACGGTGAGAGCGTGCCTGTGCAGAGGAGAAAGGGAGATTTGAGAAAGGCATCTTTGGAGACTCCATTTTTCACCAAGAAACGGATCCAAAAGATCAATTCCTTTGCCAGCAGAGCTAACAAAAGCGTGATTCATGCATCACAACTGCTGACCACGGCTTGTCCTAATTGCAGCAGGAGCTATTATTCTCTGAGTATTGTTGCTTTTCGCACAGGTAATAATACGAGCAGCTAATGAAATTTCCATTAAAATCCAGGGAGTGCTTAGAGATGGAACAGTTTACCCTTCTCCTGGAGCAAGCCACTAATCAGCTCCCTTCTGCAGGGATCATTAGGGCCCCTCCGGTCTGATTCCATGATTGCTCAGCTACCGAAATAGCCGGTCCTGGGGGCAGCACAGCAAGTGGCAGCGCGCTGCAGTGCCACGTTTCCAGCCGCGGCTCCCGAAAAAGCAGCGACCTCCCGAAGGGCCGCGGCTGTTCCGCGGGAGCCTCCGCCTCTGCAGGGCAGCGGAGCGCTGGGCACGGCGGGATGGGCCCGGGCAGGGCCGGGCACGGCGGGATGGGCCCGGGCACGGCGGGATGGGCCCGGGCAGGGCCCGCAGCGCTCAGCCCGCGCTCGGCTCCGGGCACGCAGCGGGGCCCGGCTCCTGCCGCCTGCACTGCCAGTCCCTGCTGCTCTGCAAGATGCTGGCTCCAGGCACTCCCCGAGCTTTGAGCGATGCCCCTGTTTTCCCTCTCCCCTCTGCTTAAAGCTCTGGAAACACACCATGCTGCTGGAATATAAAAAGCACATTCAGATCTCAGGGCACTGTCACACTTGTACACTGACTTCTATTGTTATGGGATGAACTGAGAGGTCAGTGACGGGGGAGAAGGGAATAGAAAATTTAGCTAGACTCACAATAGGAATCTCTTTGGCAACAGATACACAGCTGAGCAGCATCACTGGGATTAGAAAACAATGAGACGAGGCCCTAGCCTTAACATTGAGATGGCATCCGAACTTTTCCAAAGTTCAGGAGTGTTTCTATCCCTGGTGGGAGGTTCAAGGTCAGCTCTATCAGAGAACTTCTTTGCCAACAAGATTTGGAAACTTTTAATGGATCCTAAAAAAAATTACTTTCAAGCCCATCTGAAAGACAAGGCCAAAGTTCTCTGTGGTTCTTTCACAAACCAGTTTTCCTTCTTCCCTACTGCAGGTCCAGCAATTTCACATTGCAGGACCCACACCAGCACCATGTGCAGACAGGCACCCACTCCTTGCAGAGGCAAGGAGTCTTCACAGAATCATGGTTTGGGTTGGAAGGGACCTTAGAGATCATCAATTTCCATTCTCCCTGCCATGGACAGGGACACCTTCCACTATCCCAGGTTGCTCCAAGCCCCATCCAACCTGGTCTTGGACACTGCCAGGGATGGGGCAGCCACAGCTTCTCTGGGCAACCTGTGCCAGTGCCTCAGAACCCTCACAGGGAAGAGTTTTTTTCTAATATCTAAACTAAACCTGCTCTCTGTCAGCTTGACACCATTCTCCCTTGTCCTGTCACTATGTGCTCTTGTCTCCTTTCTTTCTTTTAGGCTCCCTTCAGGAGCAGCCTTCAGCTGGAGCAGATTTGCCTATGTCCTATTACATAAGAACTGCAAGTACCTACTAAAAGGCAGCATTTTGGGATGATTAGATCAGCCCAGGCACCTCAGACAGGTGAATAGAGGTGGATTTACACAGGGTGAAGGGGAAAAATGGGAGACAAATTCCAGCTGCTGGATGAAGCTTTGGTGGAGAGGGAGGCTGGAAGTAAGGAACTGCTTCATGACCTGCTAATCTGATTTGGCCACACCTATTCCTTATTGCTCAGGAGTCACTTTGGCTTTACAAGCACCAGGAGCTGGAATCCTGAAATGAGCTGTCACTGGATTACTGGGGCCACTTAAACTAATGCCATATAAATCTGCAGTTCAGAATAAGTATTAATACCTACTGATTGCAGACTAGAGGATTTCCACGAGTATAGATTAGCTAAAATTTAGTAGCTTAAAAGGTTTATTTTTAACCCTTTATTTCTCCTCTCATCCTCCATGGACTCTAACATGCTCTGAGTAACTCCCCAGTTTACAAAGCACAAGATGCTTCCCTTCTCCAGGGCACAGCCCTGCAAACTCTGCCTCACTCCCCGAGGCTGTGGAGCTGCCTGAGCTGTGACCTGCAGAGACCACCCTGTGGGCTGCCAGGGCAGCGTGGTCCCCGTGCCAATATATTTTAATCTGCTGCCTTTCTGTTCCACCAGCCAGCAGGAATGTTTGCTGGTGCCAGCTGTGGTGTTTGTGAAAAGCACATGTATCTACTAGAAGCTGGACTGCTTCCACCAGCCCAGTTCACATGCCATCAGACAGAGGTGACTTTCAGTCACATTACTGACTGGCCACAAATCAAAGGCCCAGAGGTGAATGACTCTGCTCCCATTACCAGTATTCTAAAGTATTTAGTGTCTTTTATCCCAATTAAGCTTGTTTGGGCTTCAAAGAGGCCTCCTGCTAGTCTGCTGCATTTATAGCAAATAAAAAACTTCATTAAATATTTCCTGTGACATGGGATGAAGCAGAGACAGAATCATAAGTTTTAAGAGTATTTTTACATAATGCATTTTTCCTCTGCAAAAGTTATGCCCTTTTATCCCAATAAACAATACAGTCAAAAGCCAACAAGCTTGTTTTCAAATAATTCTCTTCCATATGTTTTCAAGACTGCAAGTCATTCAATTTGGTCAGCCTTAAGGAATCTCTATCCCTCTGCTGCCAGGGAATCCTCCTTCAGTTCAGAAGCTGCAGCTAAATGTGTGCAGTAGGACACTGCAATATGGCAATATAAAAAAATTAGCTGAGATCATCTAGATAATCTCCAGCTTATGCTTTGTCCATTCTGCTCTGCATTGTGTGGGCCACGTGACACACAGATCAACCACCACATTTCAGACAACATCTGGCACCTACTTAGGAGACACTAAATGGCTTCCAGATATGACTGCACCTGAAAATGCAGCTTTATTTGTTACCTTAGAAATGAAAGCATCTAAAATTAGAACAAAAAATAAAACCAAACTCTACTTGCCTTCATCTCCATCGTCTCCAAAAGGGTAGAACAGAGCAACTGCTAAATTGATGAATACAGCAAGGTTGAAGGAAATGCTTCCCCAGAGAGAGATGTGTCTGGAGAACCAAAAGAGGGCTGGATTATCTAGAAAGGGAGAAAAGCAGCAATCAGTAACCTGAAAGCAAGCAGAAACTCAATCACCAATGGCCCCAAGGGAATGAAATACAGATTAATGTAGAAAATATGCAGATCTTTAAAATAAACTAAAATAGACAAATATTAAACATAGGTTTGCCATAAAACAAAGTTTCAAGCAGAGCTTTTAATCCAAAGATCACAGTACAGTTTATATATACTGGAGTTTTGCCTCTGGTAAGATTTTAGGCCTGGATATTTAGCAAAGGAGTCTTTTCAGCTGCATCTGAATCTGCAGCTTCTGTGCATGGGGACATAAAACCAAGCAAACAAATAGATTTTAGCACTCTGAATGCCAGTCAACCAGAACACCCAGAATGTATCATCCAGATGACCTATTTGGACCAAGTACACCAATGACATAGGCAAAGAACCATGGAATAGGCACGGTTTCAGAACTGCAGCGTTTTCCCCACCTCTGTCAAACTAAAAGCATTTTGATCGCTTGGGAAGCAGGCAAAATTTGGTCTGCCTGGGTTTTGTTTCTAGAAAAGCTGACTGTTTCCTGTGTGATGCTCAGAAGCCCATGGTCACCTGCTGACAAACAGCTCTGTACTCCTGCTTAAAAGGACTCAAACAAGCCATGATCTCCGTATGTGAACTGTTGTACAAACACACAGAAATAGTTGTTATATCCCAAAGATCCTACAGCCTCGCTAGAAAAGACTAAAAAGGGGCAAAACAGGGTTGAATTTGGGTCCAGAGCCATATACATGGTTCAGCAAGAAGGTCAGGAACAAGATCAGAGTGTGCTAAAACTCAGGCAAGCACTTAATATATATTAGCGCACTAAAATACGTTTAAATGAACATTTGAAACAAGATCCTATGTGCAATGGTGTAGAAACATCTCTGGTTAGAGAGGTTTCACACATGATACATCCCTATTAACTAGATTTTAGAGTACTGAGAACTTCCTACAAGTATGCAGAGCACCCAGTGAAGTTTTTAGAAACAGCAGATTCCCTCAAGTGCATATGGCTGCCTCAGGCTTTATAGTCTTTAATAGCAATTAGATAAATATTCAGATTTCACTGTGATAACCTTGTGCTGCTGACTGCTGAGATTTAAGCATTTGGAGCCACTACAAAAATGGCTCCTGTCAATTTAAGCAGCACAGACTTCATGCTAACAGACACTTGGCTAAAGAATGAACCCACCTTCAACCTGAATTATCTTTTCAAATATTAAAAAAACCCCAACATGGAGACTTGTGAGTTATTCCACTGATGAAGGGAATTGAGACATTTCTGCTCTGAATAAAAATCAACCCATTTCATTTGTTCATAGCATTAGGCAGGTCTGGTCTATCTAATTGTTGGGTTGGCTCTTTTATTTGTGTTTCTAATGCAAAACCCCCAGATACGATTTTTTTTACTGAAGTAATTTTTCTACAATAAAATGACTTTTAATTCCCAAATATTCTGCAGATTCTGGAATCATGTATTTTTCAACTTCTATTCTGGTCAGTTTGTCACTAGTACGTTTTTAGGGTGCAACCAAGAGAAGCAGATTTGGGTTGATGGGGTTTATGCTGAAGACTTGCTGCTGCTGAAAATTAAAGCCTGAGAACTGACATATAAGAAATTGCAATAACATCCATGTATCCATCACATTCAGGATGCTCCCACATTGCTTGTACTATCCTGCTGCTCTAGACCCTATTCCTTCCTTCCTTCCTGATCAGTTGCAGTGAGCAGATGATGTGTGACACTGCAAGAGCATCTGCATTTTAGCAGTGAATGAAGGGATCATTTTAAGCCATTTTTATGTATGTTCAGCATGGAAAAGAGAAGGCTTTGGGGTGACCTCATTGCAGCATTCCAGTGCCTGAAGGGAGCCTTCAGGGAAGATGGAGAGAGACTCTTTAGAAGGGCCTGGAGTGACAGGACAAGGGGGAATGGCTTCAAACTAAGGATAGGTTTAGATTGGATATTAGTAAGAAATTGTTCCCTGTGAGGGTGCTGAGGCAACACTGGCACAATTTTCCCAGAGAATCTGTGGCTGCCCGTCCCTGGCAGTGTCCAAGGCCAGGCTGGATGGGGCTTGGAGCAACCTGGGATAGTGGAAGATGTCCCTGCCCATGGCAGGGGGGTGGAACTGTGTGATCTTTAAGGTCCCTCCCAACCCAAACCATTCTGTGATTCTATGATATATAAAATACAACCTTCTGCTCCAAAAGCCAAGGGCAGAGTTGACAGTGGCTGAGCTGGCAGGAGCCTCCTGATGCAGGCACACTGGCAATAGCCCCATTCCTGCCAAGGGCCAGCAGCTGTACTGCCCACCAGGGAGCTAAAGCCATTCAGGGTACCTGGTGGGGCTTCCCTGCCCCTCCTCTTGGTGGCCCTACTTTGACCTCTCCCCCATGATCTTGACCAAGCAGCTCAAGGCCACACACGTGCCTCCCCAGTACCATGGGCCACGCACCAGTATGGGCAAACTGGGACACCCTGCAGCCCAGTCATGCCAGGCTGATGTGGACTGGCAGAGGGGGACTGACTCCGTGGGAGCTGGGCAGATTTAAAGCAGCTGAGGTTCTGGTGAGAGACATTTTTAAGTGAGTGACATTTATGAGTCTTTTAATGGCCTTTCAGGAATCTGCAAACCTCAAATATGCAACTACACATGTTTTTGTTAAATATTAGGGGCCTTGGTTTAATTAGGTGCAACACTATCAAGACTAGTAGAACTACACCCAGTTCTTCCATCCCTCAGTTTAACTTTTGGAGTCCAAAACATCATCTTGAACACATTAATAACTGCTCCATATTACACTTTTTTAATGGTGGCATGCAAGTGTCTCAGCAGACCTACACTCTCAAGCCCAGAACAGTTTTGCCTGTTGTAGTGTCAGACTGAACAGAGAACAGTGTATCATTAAAATGCAAGTATTTGAAGGTTTAAAAGCAAGGTTTTAGCATAATGAAGCTATTTTTTTTTCAAATTACAGTACTTACTTCTAATTTTCTTTTGCCATTTCATCTCGTTGTACAGATCCTCAGTCTGCTGGAAAAAGTCATTGACTTTGCTCCCTTGTTCATCTCTCTCTGTTGTATTGAACACCCGACTTTTGGATTCCCGAGTGAGGAATTCACAAATATTGGGGACAGGAAAGACAATCTTTTCCATTGTTCTATCATGGCGAACAATCTATAAATAAAATGCACATTTTTGCCACAGTCAGTGACTATCCAATCATTTTGTCATGTCTTTTCTTGTTCACAGCTCCCCTTTTATTTACAAATGAATGCATTAATTATTCGAACATTACAATAAAGTTGGACCTATCAATCCCAAAACAGAGTAAAGCTGTTTTTATTTTCAAAAGCCTGCCTGAATAAGGTGGCAAATATAAGTCTCAAGAAAAACCTAGGTTCAGGCTTTGCCAAATATAAAAAATGTTGTAATTCAGAATGCTTCAATTTGTCAGCAAATTGAAACAAATCTGAGCCAGTAAAAAGTGAAGAATTTCAGGGGCTTTCTGCTCTGATTACAAAATGCTTTTCTCATCTTGAATCTATTTCTGTGATGGGATAAATTGTAAAGGTGAACATGCAAAAATATCACCCAGGCAGCACCCATATCTTGTCAGTCTTTATCTTTTTACTTGACAAAACCCAAGGTTTTGAATTGTTTGCATTTCAGCACCGACCAAGCTACTGGTGAGTGAGCTAGATTTTATTTCATCTCACCACATTGTCATCAAAATTGCTTCCCCATTCTGGTCTTTGACTCTGCATTACTAAAAATACAGAAATGGGTAGAAAACCCTTTTAGACTTCTACAACCATGCCTCTGTGCAGCCACTGGTGAAAATAAAAAACACCACTATTTGAATTTCAAAACAAACAAATGAGATACATTAATATAGGGGAGATAATATCTGAAACACCAAACAGGTCTAGGACTGCTTTCCAAGACAAGCAGTTATCTATTTTGTATAGCAGTAATGCTGGTTTGAGTTTCACTTTTCTAGAAGAAGCTATTGGCCACATAAAAGTTGACCACAGTGCTTGTTTAATGCCTAAATTTACAAGCTACCCAGATAAACTGGCTGATAATTGCTAAGAGAGATCTCAGCAGCAGCCAAAGTATTAAAATACATTAAGAGAAGCACTGAGCTGCCCTCTGGACAACCAAGGCCATGGATCTTCCACCTATCCTGTGGTGGGATACGTCTGTGGACCTCTATCTAAGTCCAACCCATGGCAGGTGTAAAGTTTAAGATAGAGAACAGAACTGCTGAACCAGGCCAAGCCTTGGTATTTAAAAAAAAAGCCATA
The DNA here is from genome assembly GCF_023055355.1 of Agelaius tricolor. Lineage (NCBI taxonomy): Eukaryota > Metazoa > Chordata > Aves > Passeriformes > Icteridae > Agelaius > Agelaius tricolor. The sequence continues at coordinate 13,773,183 of NW_027269263.1, forward strand.
TTGAATGTCTACACCACTTCAAAACCTCTTTGTACTCCAGCCAGAGTTTTAATCTGACCAGTCAGAATCAGTGGCTTTGAAACTCATGATTATTTATTTGAGTGATGTACTGTACAGGACGATTCTTGACTTCATGACACAGCTCCTGTACACAGTCATTATTTCCCTAACAAAACATGTTTGGTAACACACAGGAAACCTACTGTGAAATGATGGTTTGCAGCCACTTCTAATACAGGTGCATTCCTTTATCTTCCACAGCCAAAAGCATATTATTCAACCTTCTCCTCAAAAATAACCCACACCGTTTGGAAGCTTAAAAAGAGGAGATACACCCCACATAAGATGCAGACTTGTCTCACAGTCCATCTTCTGGAGAGCAATCCTTTACCTCTATCTGTGCCGTATGTTTGGCATAAAACCTCAAGGCTTCATCTCCTTCATCTGGATCTGACCCTGGCTTCAGCATCTGTTGCAATGTTTTATTGTGACAAGCCAACTAGAAAAAGAAGAAAAATCTGATTTATGTCCTGCTATGTTTTCAGCTTTATCATCTCCACTTAACTAACACAAATCCTCCTTCCCCCCATTCCCATATACTTACATGCTCAACCCAGTGGGGCTCTTTCCACAGATAACAACAAAAATGTAATTACTCGAGAACAATAGAAATAATTTAGTCTTAAGAAGTCAGCAGAAAGTCCTCAGTTGAGATTTATGAAAGGCAGCTTAGTCTGCAGCCTGGATGGTTTTTGGAAGGCTTTTGACAAATGCCAAAAAATTAGACTGAATGGTTCTTTTCACTGGGGTTTGGACATAAAATTAGCATACCTCTGAATACTAAATTACATTTACAATTAATTTTTCTCAGTGACTTCAAATGGCTAAACTAGGTTGTAGGTTGGTATTCCAGGGCTGTAACTATTTCTGAGGGAGCTGGACTGTAGCGCCAGGCAAATATATCCTTAACTGTACAGTTTACATATACAGCAAATAGATACATACACACATACACACAAATATGTATCTTCTATAAACTTTTACAAATTATACACTTCACATGATTGATAAAACACATCTGCAATATGTTGAGTAGTAGATGTTTTAAATGCTCCATTGCTGTACAAAGTTTAAAAAGAAAGGTGTTGGCAAATGCATTCATGATGTCCTGTAGATGAGTGAGAAAGAAAGACCTAATTATGAGACATAAGGAAATTACTAAAAATTCAATTTTCCCTACATCATAGCAAATACATTCCATCCAGAATAGCTGAGGCGTTTCACCTGTTTTAAGATGGGAAAAACTGCAGCAGGAAAGAGAGAAAAAGCCACCTCAGAGATGTGATCCAGGGCTGAAGCATCACAGCTGACATTACCACAACAGACCATTAGAAATGAGGCAGGCACACACTCAAAATGACCATAGGAACCGGGGCTTTGAAGTGATGATCACCACAGGTGGGCTGGGATTGTGCTACATGAAATAGCACAGCCTGCTGAGGAATTATAAAATAATTGCACAGCTACAAAAAGCCTGACAGGAATTAAGTTTGAAAGTAACAATGGATCCAAACAGATACTGTAATAATCTAACCAGCACATGATCTCTCTCATCTGAAATTTGCATGTCTCATTATCTCCGTTTTTTTTGGGTTTTTTGTTTGTTTTTTTTTTTTTAACAAAAAGGCAGGAGAGAGGTGCATATAAATTTTAGTCCATTTATTTAAGTTCCCTAGAATCTACTGATCAAAATAAATTTTCTTCTGGATCTCAATACAAATTTATTAAATAAAGATGAATAAAAAATGGAATGTGCAAAAGTAAGAGAATATCAGAAAGAGATATTCAGGAAGAATAAATGTGCTTCCAGTAACTTCCTTGCGGACAGAAGTCTGTTTGGTCCTGACAGCACAGCCCAAGCCAATGTGGCACAACATCAGCATTTTATAAGTGTCATGAGCAGATATTCAGGGAGACCAGCAAAGAAATGACATGGGGGTTAACTGCAGAGGAATATTCCTTCCATCAGTAGTAGATTTCTGTCCTGAAGAGTTACTTTTTTACTCTATTTAGCAAATGCATGGATAGTATCATTACATACATCAATGTCTTTACCTAAACTTCCACTTATTTTTGAGACTAAAAAGGTTCTTTAAGACTATTTGACAAGTTGTTCCCCCTCACACAAGCCAAATAATCTGATCCAACCAGCAGCTTTTGCAGCATGACCACAACAACTGCTTAGCAAGACAACTTGAATTCATCTCCTAGACGTCCTTGCATGCCCCTCAAGACATGCTCTAGAATCAGGGAGAAAGAAGATGAGCCATTAGAAACAAGATAGTTACTGTTTAAAAATGCCCTTTCAACAGTGTTATTACTTTTGCCTTTCTGGTTTATTGGATGTCCCTCTGCTTCTGTACTTACAAAAGGGCAAGCAAGAGTGCCCAGTTCACCTTCTCTGTATCATTCATCATTCTGTACACTACTGTCACGTTCTCTTTTATTTGTCTCTTCTTTAAATTAAAACAATCCCTATCCTTCCCATCCTTCCTCAAACAGAAGACTCTCTGTGACTCAATTAGTTTCCCTGTCTATCTCCAAGTGCCCTTTACTTTGGCTATATCTCTTCTTTAAGATATGAAGAAGAGCACTGACTAGACAGAATGCAATCACACCGTGCTTGGAGTGATGAATTAGCATAACCAGGAGCAAATATATTCCCCTTTTATTATCTTCTGTAATACAGAGGAACTTTGTCTGTATCTTGACCTTTATTTCTCCAATGTGAACCATTAAGATTTTCAGTTTTCTAACAAATGACAAGTCAAGGACATACGGAGAGTTCTTATTAAAACGATGCCAGTTTGGAGTAAGGGACCTGCTATAGATTAAGAATTGGAAATGCCATTTGTAAACCATATAAAAACTCCAGATATTGCTTCCTGATATGCTTTGAACTGTCCATAACTTTTACTGTAGAAGTCTCTCTTGATAAGTATCAGTAACAGAAATTCCCTTATTACATGGAGTAGAAGGGAAAACAATGTCAACCTCTCATGCTCTAATGGGACTGGCTAGAACAGAGTGTTCAGAGCCTGCTGGGGATTTGAGATTGAGCATATTTTGCTATCAGGTTTCACATGAACAGCAGCCATGCTCTTTAAAACAGTGTGTATTTGGTGATCTGCACTGTGCTTTCTGAGGCTGTGACTGTCCCGGGCTGATGTGTGAACAGAACCTAGCACTGCACAGCTGGGGCTTTCCAGCACAGCCACTGGACAAAGTGACCTGAAGAACAAGCCAGGATTTTCTGTGCCAGCCCCTCAACTGCCAGAAAAGACACATCAGAAACAACGAGGGATTTCTGACCAAGCTGGAGGAGCTGCAGCACATTTCAGATGGGGAACCTACCTAAAGGCACCAGCAATCTTCAGCTGGTAAAGCTGTATCTTCTTCACTCATAACCTCATTTCTCTCAGCTTCCAAATCTCTCAATATCCACTTACCTTCTGTGTACTCCAGACATTCAGACAGTAAGCTCAGGGCAAAGGGCCCATCAATTTTCTGCTCATAAATCAGTTTCTACACAGGATGGATTCCTCTACATCGACACAACAATAAGTACTGCTAATATTTCTGTATTGCCACAGCCACACTGATGAAAGAATGTTGTGGACAGCAATCTGAGAGAGCTCAGATCTGAAGCAGAGGCCCACAGTATGACACAGAACAGCTTTAGGAGTGCTGTTATTTGGCATCCATGGTGTTTTCTGAAGCTCTGCTCTCATGAACCTTCTTTTGCCCCTTAACGAGCTCAGAGGCCCACGTGGGCCAGGGGGACTGTGTCAACAGATGCCTTGACCAGGGCAGAGCATTTGTGAGATCAAAGACACAGCAATGAAAATAACAATGAAGTGACAAACTGTGAACCTCAAATACTGACAGCTTATCCAAGTTTATAATACACCCTAGGTGAGAGTTTGTGCGTGGTGGGTAAAGGCCGTGCAAGCTCTGAGTGATTTTTTTTTCATATTTAACTGCTGTGATGCAGTAAAGTGTTATATCCAGTGTGCTGCACAAACCTCTTGGGACAGCTGGAGGACATGGCATGGGATGGACATGGCTGAGAGCAACTACAATGAGAAGAACAGTTCCATTTATGTTTGCAAAGCAAAGCTCAAAAATGCACCTCAAAAATACACTGCAAGTGTAACTGATACAAAAAAAATAACCATCACTAGAGCTGGAATTTGCAAAGAGCCCCAGAAAAATCACCATTGTGGAGAAAACTCCCTCACTCACTCACTCACACATCAGCCATGCCAGTGACAATATTTTAAATGTCAACACTGTATTTTACTGCTCATCAAGGCGTGTAGGGACAAGAAGCAATAGCACATAATGGAACAGTGATTTCCAAAGAGGGGATGTGTAAGGCAATAGCTATATGAATAAAGATCATTTGGCTTTCAGTCAGCTCCCAAGGAAGGACTGCTGTTCATCTTGAAAGATTTTTACTTAAAAAATTTGGAAAACACTGTAATAAAGTATCAGTACAAAATGTGAAAGATTGAGGACAGACCAAGAACGCTGAAGACATTAATAAAGAAACAGTAGAGATAAATGACAGAATTACAAGTAATACTCAGTCTAAACTCCTGACACAACATGACTATAAAATCAGATCTGCTACTCATCTGGGATGCCATATATGATTAGCAGTGTGGAAAACCACAGCAGACCCAGCTTTTGCAATTAATATATGGGTTTTCTGCAGGCCTATAGTTTTATAGTCAAGATTACCTTGAACAAAAATGAAGTTATTTAAATGCTGCTAAAGAAAAGACTGATTTAAAGCTGTGAACACTCATTTCACCAGCCTGTCATTAACTCACTGACGTGGTATAGTAGATTGGTTTGCCAAAATACCAGTGTGTGAATATATGTGTGCATGTGGAAAAATTGCTTGAAAAGAGAGTTTTTCTCCCCTTTTCAATACTTCTGTAAAACACAGAGCCCCTCCATATTTTAATAAGGGTGTGTCAGTCCCTGGTTGTAACTTGTAAACTGCAGGGGCCTCTCAAGTTCTCATCCAAGGCATGAGGTCTTACCCAGTACACAGCTGAGATGGTTGTCAAAATTCCTGCTGATTACACCAGGCTTTGCTGAAGCCCCCAAAAGGACAAGAAATAGAAGAATAAAGTACAAGAAATACAAGCTATATATACCAGGTTGGAGACCCCCAAATTCTGAGAGATTTATTTCACTCCCCAGCATTTGAAAACTGCCAAACATGGCAGTGGCTTTTTATAACTAGAATGGTAGAAAGGGATCTAAAGGAGTGAGGTTTAGTGTCCTGCAAGCAATCAGGCTTTTCAAGGAAGAGTCAGTTCACAAGCTAAGTGTCAAACACGTGATTTCCTAGGAAAGGTTGATGGAATAGTACAAAAAGCACTGGATAACTGGCTGAGAAGCAGAAATAAAGACACAAAGAGCACAAATAGCTCCTGTGCCTTGATATAATTTACAATTAAAGTATTACTACTAAGCGTTACAAACATCTAAAAAAAAGTAGAAACAAAATTCTTGAAATAATTATTATGCTTGTTCCAATTCTCTCAGTTCTTCTCCCAGCTGCAGGGCAGCAGTGAGGCTGGCATGTGATGGGGCACAGGGGCACTCCTGGCAGGGAGAGGGCACTGGGTCAGGCAGCACCAGGAGTGTGCTGGGGACTGGGGCTTGTTTTGGGGAGGGAGCTGGGTGTGGACATGCCTGTAAGCTGTCACCCTGCACAGAGCCCTCTCTGCCCTTGCCTCAGTCCCCCTCTGGGGTGCCAGCCTGCCCCTCGAGCCTGTCAGGGCAGGGAGGCCACTCCACAGGCCTGGAAGTGAATGAACAACAGCCCTTGGGGGAAGGGAGGTGAGAGTGTTTGTGCCTGATGCCAAGGTGTGACATCTGGGAGATGTGCTGCAAATTATCTCCATCCCTACCCTGTCAGTAACCACACACCTGCAGTGTGGGTTGCCAGCCCAATGGCCAGTGGTCTTTCACCAGGGGAAATTGTGACAGAATGTAACTTGCAGCAACAGCAAAATAATGCTCAGATGAGTCTCACCTTGCTGTGCCAACAGGCTTGTGCAACTGGGGCTCATTTACAGCCTCAATCTCTTCCTCTTTAGTCCCCTTGGCTCCCAGAGCCAGGCAGTGTGAGATCTGGCACCACCAAACCCCCTCGCCAGGGATAACACAGTCAGCTCACCAAACACTTCATTTTCTGCTTAGAGAGCAAGAAAGGATAAAAAAGCTGGCTGGGGACTGACAAGAAAACCCCCAGGGACTGAGAAAAAACAGCCAAGAGAAAGTCAAGGGAGTAGAAAACAGGATGGGTGACAGACAGAGGAGCATAGGAGACAGAAAGGGAGCTCCTCTTCCTTGGTGTGCCAGGACCTCACCACGTGCCAGCTCCCTGGCCAGGGCAAAGGAGAACATTCCAACTCCACCAGTAAACAAGGAGAGAAAAAAGCAGGGAAAAAGGAAATGTCATCTTAACCATAACTGAGCAGAAATTTTTATTCCAAGTAGCTGTACTAAAAGCAATAACAACTCCTCAGCTCCCCATGTTCCAATCAAAACTGAATGGTGCTTTCTGCAATACACAGGGCAACTTCCTTTCCAGAAGTCATTACAGTTTTATAGAGCGGCACCTTTGCACTCTGCCACAAAGCAATCTGTTAACAAACATTAGGAACAGCAGGGATGGAGCAATGGGAGACTCTCAAATCAAGTATTCATTGATTTCATTTAGACAATTATACCGTGCAGAGCAACCAAAAGGGTTTAGAGTTAATCTTTCCCTGATGGCTTGTGGTACATGAGCAGGTCCCTGGGTGGTCCAGACGCTTTGGATTCTGTTGCTGGGTCTTCCACGGCCTTGTGTAACCTCTAAGGCACCAGCTCTCCTCCCCAGCCTCCACATGGGGCACACTACAAATTGTGGCTAATAGTGATCTACCTCACAGGGGAGAAATAAAACACCTCAATATTATCACATAAAAGAAACCACCACAGCTAAGTGAACTCTATCACTATTATGTTTGCAGCCCCCCATAGTAATTTCATTGCTATTTTTGTTGTGGTTTTGCTGTTCTTTTTTACCCTGATGAAAACCAGCAGAAGACAAAATGACTTGTTAATATTTCAATGAACTTTACTTCCACTTGCCTTCGTTTTAATTTCTTTTGCAGGCAAAGCTGAGTTCCAAAAACATGAAGTACACACACGTGTGGGGAAGTTCAGGTCAGCCAAAATGCGCTGCAACCAAACAAAATTAATTTGAGGTGGGTGGATGTGAAACATCTCCACAGGCTACATGGAAACTGTCACAGGCAGCTGTGCCTGCTTGAGTCAAACCAACCCAATGCATACGCATGGATTTTGGTTTACACTGGCCATACCAGACAGCAGTGGACACAGGATGTGGACAGCAGTATCCAATCCAGAATATTCCAACAGGAGGACAGTACTGCACTCAGAGACTGCCTCTCGTGATTACTGTAAGCAAAATTTTGCAAATTTGCAAATACAGGATAGAAGGAAATCTGATGATGAAAGTGTCAGACATGATTTAGGGAGGTAATGACAAAGTTCAGTGGAAAAGAAAGAAAAGAAGAGAAGAGTTTCTGCAATCAGCCTTCTTCAGAGCAGAAGGAGAAGATCCCAGCCACATGCTACTCCATAAAAGGCAGACAAAACCACTGGCACCAATGTTGTATAGACACAGTCTGGGAAAGGCTCAAACCAGAAGGTATATGGATCCCAAATCCACACAGCGAGAGAACCAGTCACCTCTAAAAGCCACCAATGCTTTATATACATCCAAAATACATAAATACACTTGAGATAAGAGAGCTGGGAAAGGCACATCCTTTTCAGGAACTCTTAAAATCCTTTTGCTCCCAAGCCCTTCACTTTCTAATGTTTCTCTTCTCTGCAGAATGAGACACTCTGCCAGCTATCCTCTTCTGTCTACTATGTGGCTTCTCTAGAAAAGGCAGGCTAGCACAAACAAAAGGAGGAATGATAAACAAAAGGCTGACTCTTACTTTGGGGGCAATGTGGTGAGGGGAACCACAGCTTCAAGTTCTTATGAATGGACAGACTTCCTTCTGTGAGCCATAAGACCAGGAGATGTTAACTGTCACTCAGCATCCCTTCCTCTGGCACCATGAGCAGAAAGTTCCTCATGGGTTGATCCTTCCAGAATGGACTCATCCTCTTCTTCAGGATCTACCCACTCTTGTTTTCTCTCTTACATTTTCAGGATAGTGCCATGGTTTCTTTGGCACGCTGTGACCCCTTCAGCTGGATGCAGTTCACCAACCCAACCTGACATCATCACCAGCTCTGCCGTAGGCAGGTGTGGTTTGGAAGACAGCCCTTGCAAAGGCTGGGATAAACCATCTCCTTGTCTTCAATGAGGCACATGGAAGGGGCTTAACTCCTCAGCTGCAGCCTGGAATCATGGCTCAGACTCTGGGATTCAAGTTACATTGATGTCAAACCAAAAACCCTTCTCTTAGCCAGGCCTGTTCACATCCCAATTTCTCAACACACAGTTCCACAACACTCAGAAAAGCATAACTTGCTCATTCAGAGTCAAAAACATACGAGACTGAAGCAGCAAGCTAACAGCTGAAGCTGAAACCTGTTGAATTCCCAGCAGACATGGATTTCGTACTATCTGCTGGGCCTGACTGTGCATTGTAGGGTACAAAACAGGGCAGTGTACAAGTGTGGAGATGGACAGGAACTGAGAGATGACTCCTCTCAAACAGTTACAGTGGTGAGATTTTCCAACATTTTCAACCATGCTGTTGAATGTCTGCCTCCCCCTCTAATCAGCAGAGCAAAAAATCCCTAAAAAATAAAACTAGGAGCATAGGACCAGCGAGAAGAGAATGCAAAATGATGAGTTATTCATTCCAAGTCTGTATTATGGCTATTGTCCTCAGGAGAGCACTTTCACCTGGCACCTATGAAATAAGAGTTCTTGGTAGGAGTAAAAATTTAATCTCTCTCCTTATCAGATATTCACAAATAATGCTGTTTTACCCAACAACTTAAATGGTGTTCAGCAGACCCAAAGACAGAAAAAGCTGGGAAGATTTTTCAAATGAAGTTCATTTAAGGTTACCACAGACCATCATTTGTGAAACAAACTCTGAAAATCCTTGCCCATAGAAAAAGGCAGAGAAAAGGCTTCTTTAACCCCAGCTTGATTAGATGCTTATCTGTGTGCAGGTCTGAAGGTGACCATAAGTAACTGATCACCTCACTTTTGGTGTAGAAAAGCATAATCAGCTGTTAAAACTAAATTTCACAGCTGGACACTTTTATTCAGTATCTCATAAAGCTGCCTCAGAGAAAGTGCAAGGTGAACCTCATTTTCACTTTTCTGCACTGTGTTAAATAAATGAAATACAGAGGATGGCAACTGAGCTCTGCTGATTTGTAGATTACAAATTCAGATCTTGTCTGAAAAACTCTATAGTGACTGAGATACCTAATTAAATTGTGACATCAGAGGAGATGAGAGTTAAAACGGAGCAACTGTGAGGAACAGACATATTTTGACATTCTGTTTAATGCTCTTTATTTTTGTTAACCTGTAATTACTTCAATGACTACTGAACATAAAAAAGTATGTCTTTGTTAGAGAAGATGCCCCCCCCCCCCCTTGATTTTAATTAAGGTGTAGGATTTCACAATGCAGATATCTGAGGCCTATTAGAACTGATCTGATACTATTAAGTGAGACCAGATTTCACTTCCATGGTATTTCCAAGGTTACCTCACTTCCCCTCAAACCAAACCCCAGCTTAGGGTAAAATGTTTTAGTTGGGCTGTACTTAGAAGAAAAAGGTGCACCTTGGTTCACTTGAAGGTTACCTCTAATGGAAAAGCTCCAGCTCTGTCTCCAGTGCAGGAACTCAACACTTTGTGTAAATCAACTTCCTTGATGAGGGGAGTTTGCAGCAATTTGAACAAAATAGCTTCATTACATACATTTCTGAGCCAGTGAAATGTGCACACAGAACTCAGGGCTGGCTGAGTCTGCAGTGTGCTTTGAAGGGTGGCTTTGGAAAGATGGCACTTTGTGGTCCCACATTTATTGCCTCTCAACAGCTTCTGGATTGAGTTTACTCAGTTTCCGAGGAAAATTATGCTTAATTCTACATAATGCTTCTCCAAGCAATTTCAATCTAAAAGTTTAAAGTCAAGCCAACCTCCCTGTGACCCCTATATCATCATCTTAAAGCATGACAAACATGAGCAGGCAGCTCCAGGGTAAGAGTATGGTTTGAGGGCAACAGGGTAAGTTCTCTACCAATATAAATCAGTATAAATCAGAATTGCTTGCTTACTTTGAGTGGAGGCATTCCCATGTAGACCAGCTGCAGACACAGCTGAATGAAGAGCCATTCTACAAGTGGGAAGAGAAGGAACTGCCTCATGGGTGACAGAGAACCAAAGGAGGACTGAAGTCCCTCTGTCCACCCCATGCTGCTTCAGACAGCAATAAAAAGGTAGTGTGGTTATTGCTAGGACAGGACTGCAAACAGAGCCTGAGAGCAGAGAATGTCTCGAACAGTATTTCATTGTCCCACAGCCAATTTTCAGAGTAAAACCACAGACTAATGTGAAGATTTCACAATGCAGACATTTGACAAAGAAAGGATATTTCTTCTGGTGTAACGTTTGGGCCCCGACACCAATTCAACATATTTCCCAATGACAAAAAATCTTGTAAACCACAAAACACAAGGATTACAGAAGTTAAAGATAGAAGAAGAAACCCACAAAGCAGAAATATTAAGGCCACCTGTGCACTAGTGAAATGTGCAGTTGCCACAGTCAAAGAGGATATATCCCTCATTAACATTACATATAATAAATCACACACATATGTAGAATAGACACTTCATCTTATTCTAGAGAAGTAGAACCAGAAAAATTAAAATAAGCTAAAGTTTTTGTGGCCAGTCTATGGTAAAAAGCTCTAGCCTGAATCCTAGCAGCTCTTAGCCACCTAAGTCAACAGAACACCAGATGGAAAACAGAGGTTCCCATTAGATCCCTATCAAAGCCAGGACAGGACTCTGAGGTGAATGCTTCCAAGGAGAAGGGGAGAAAAAGAAAAACATCAAAGGACAAGTTGCCAAGGTTATAACCTGAGACCTAACATCAGCCAGAGAGGTTTATTTAACCTTTCAGGTGCTCATTAGTGTCAAGCCCTCGTGGCAGCCTCCATGCTGCCTCTCCATCCTGCAGCTGGCTGAACGTGGAGTTATATCCCATCCTAATGAGCCACAAGGAGGGTGATGTGCGTCACTGGCTTCTGTTTCAGTCTTGGCAATCTCAGTGCAAAAGCCTTGCAACATCTTCTGATTCTCCTGACATTTAATTAGCTGGTGTCATTTTGATGCCATAGCCTGTCTCATCAGGATGATAACTACAAAACAACATGTGGAGCATAAAAGTTCCATGAAAAGTTTCAGGTCTGGCAGCCAAGCTTACGAGTCCCCTGACAGTCACGGTTCCTGGGACTGGTTCCCATTAGCTCTTTGTTTTGGCACTGCTATCAGCAAGAGCTTCTCTGTTAAGGACAGAGAAACAAAAAAACACCCAAAAACTGCAAAGCTCAGCGTAGCCTTGCAAAAAATGACATCCTTTAGCTTGAAAAATTTTACCTGTCCTGCAGAAAGAGAGCATCCTCATTGCACAAACTCACACCTATTCATCCTGAAGGACAGGTTTATCCTACAGTATAGAGTCCATCATCTTCTGGCCTCAAAAGGCAGTCCTATATATTTAATTGTGTACAATGTTTTTCTCTATTTGTCATCTGGTACTTGGGAGGACAATCTCCAACAACACCTGCCAACTGCTTCTTGTCCACATCAGCTGCACAATTTGACAATGGTCATTGCTACACAAAATGTGAGCCATCTACATTTGCACTCAATATAACCTGTGGTCTTTTTTCCAAAACCCTAGTCTCATACATGAAAACTTTTTTTTTTTTTATTTTTGAGAGTGTACCAGTTAGAGATGTGGAAAAATTCAAATGAACCAAGACGTTTCCTTCACAAAACAGAATCAACTGAAAATCTTTGTCATCAGAACCTAGGCACAAACACAAACTAATGTTTTGTAAAGACAGACATGCAACTACCTGAGGCAGAGGATGAGCAGAAAGAACTCCACAAGCTTTAAAAATTTACTGAACCAGTGTGGTCCCCAGACCTCAGCTCATCTGGAGGATCCTTGCCTGAGCTCAAAGCTGCTTCCCAATTGGATAAGCTTATCTTTTAAAGCAAAATGCTCTGGGAGCTCACAGCTCCCACAGGGACAGGGAGATTACTTTTAGGCAAATGTTATGGCCCAGTTATGGCAACACCACTATCAAGGGTGAAGGTGTTCTTGCAAGACTTTTCCACTTGTTTTCTGTTCAACTTATTTCCAGGGTATAACCCTGATGTTACAATTTCAGCCAGTTCATGCCCACTGCAGACTGCTGGGCTGTAAATGTTCCCACCAGTTCCCTATCCTAAACACCATTTCAGGTGCTTCTTTGCTGTGTCTGAGAGAAGGTGCTTGTCAATGCACATTACTGAGCACCTAATTTCTGCCTTCCTCAGCAACATTTCTTTTAAAAAGTCAAATTTCACCCTGAATTTACGTCTGACCACAATCACACTTCATGCAGGACAGTGTTTGGTTCAGAGAGCTTTGGAGGAGTCACATGCAGTGATCCTAGTCCACATTTGGAGGCCCACATTTACAGTGTTACTTCTTATTTCCTCACACATTAAACCATGGAAGATCTGCACCCATCATAAGAAAGGTCTTGGCATGGAATCCCTTCACCTGGCTTGAATTATATTCAGGTCAAGACAAATGGAGGAGTAAAAGAATCCACATCTACCTTTTAGTGTAAGTTTTAATAATTGTCTTTTATTTTATACATGCACACACACACTCAAGGGAAAAGAAGGATGGTCTAAGTTAATATGTCTAAAAGTTAAAATACAGCAAAGTGGAGGAAATCCAGGAACTGCTCCAAAGTACAACACCAAAAATAATCACTCACAAAAAAAATCTTAAGCCCTACAATACCTCCCTCACACACAAACATATTTGCACCCATTACCTTATGAAAGCTCTTCTTGCCTCAGCAAACCATAACAGTAGCAGCACGGGAAAGTTTATTTGAAAAACACACATTAGCATGTCTCTAAAAGACTTCTGAAGTACTAATGTGCTCAGTGATTATGCACTACCCAACAAATGCCAATTTTCCACGTTAGCAAAGTGGCTGGGAGAGAGTGAGCATAGGAGGGAAGCCAACGTGGCAGTCAGAGCAAAGCACTGAGGATCAAACAACCAGACTTTCTTCCCATGACAGCTCTGATTTGCTGTCTGTGCCTGCTTCTGCCTTGGTGCCTTTATCTGTGACACCAGCTAGCACCACCTACTTAAAAAGGGGCAAATGAAATTAATGAGAGCTTTTAACTGCTCCAAAATCTTGTAGAAAGTAAGATTAATTCTTTAAAAATTTCTGAAACAATTATTATCGTCATTTCTTTGTTCTGCTGGAGCATGTGAGAGTCCCACAACCATGCAGCTGTAGGCACAGTACTGATGTGGAAAGTAAAGGTGGTCCCAGTCCTGGGTGTACTCAAGTCTGATGAAAGCTACAGAAAGACAGACTACAGAGAAAGCCACTGAAACAAAAAGCTTTGTGCTTCTTAGAATTTTTCCTATTTGGATAGCTAATTTTTTTTTTTAGCTGTCTTTATTTTATCCTTAATGAATGTATCATATCCAAGTCTCATTATCAAACCTCTCCTATTTCAAATGTTAAAAAAAGTAACTTTTAAAAAATAGCTGGTAGTGTATGCCTACTCCCAAACTATAAATCCATGCCATCAATTATTGCCATTTTAATTGCCCAGTTAGCAAATATCCTTCATCTGTCTACACTATTAAGCAATGAAGTAAACATGGCAGTAAGACATTAGTTTGATAATACTTGCCAAGTTTGATAAAAAAAATCTTGATTCTGTTATTAATATACTAACAAATATATAAGGCTGAGTGACTTATTTTGCTCAGCCCATTTAAAACTAGCACCAGAGAGGAAGATGTGTGTCCTTAGCAGCACCTGCAGTAAGAACCTTACACTTCACAGCAGATTTTTCCTTGGTTTAAGAACTTATAAATGGAAGGAGACTTCCAACTGCGTTAGTCTATCAGAAGATAACCTGGTTCAAATTTGTCTTCACTGCACTGATATCAGACAGTGATAATTCTTCTAACCTTATGGAGTGAGGAAATATTTTTCATTACGTCTTGGTGGCATCAGATAATTGTATAAATATAAGTAGTTTACTTGGTTGGGATTTAAATAATATTTTAGCTTAATCTCATTGAAAAAAAAACCAACCAAACAACCAAACAAATAACCTTCTATTTACCTGGAAGTGACAGAGGTATCATGGAGTTCCAAGACTTGTGCTCCCTCTCCAACAGTACTCAGAGTACTTAAGCAGGAACTTAAAATTGAGAAAATTCTGCTAGCCTGAGAGCACAGAACATGCATCAGAAAAGGGGTGACAGGTTGTGTCAGTAGCCCTCCACTCCTGCCACAGCCTTGGGAACCAGGCAGAGGAGTTTATAAGGCATTGGAAATCTGAAAGTTTTGTTACAGTTTGCTCTCTTACTCCCCCCACCCCTCGCATCCTTCCAGACCAAGGACATCTCTCCACAGCTCTGCAGGCAGATGAAAGTGCACTCTTGCCATGCTGCAAGCTAACAAAAAGCTATGTCAACTTATTTCACATTCTTGTGACCCTCATGAATAAAGCCCCTGCTGAAAGATACAGTGGATTAGCTTGGGCTCCATGCCTGATTTGGAGACTTTGCATGAGCTGAAAAACACAAATACTCCAAGTATTTTCTGTTATATGCATATACATATATATATATATATATATATATATGTATGTATATATATATATATCTATATATATGTGTGTGTGTGTGTGTGTGTGTATATATGTGTCAGTGTGCATACAGACTACAGGAGCCTCTAGTTATAAGCACTGCCTTATCTTGCTTCACAGTATATCAAAGGGATCATGAACCTCATGGAAATACTGCCAGTGAAGTACTGTGTTTTAGTTTACAAACTTCTGAAGTACTTTGTTATGACTAACAGAGAGCCAGCTCAAGCAGTCACCTGAAAAGCCAAAGGATTTCTCTAGCTTTTTCTAATCTTTTTCTTTGTGTAACCATTTAAAAACTTGATTCTCCTACACTAATGCTCCTGCAGATAAGGACAAGAATGAAACTTTTTTTTTGTGCTTCTGTGTCAAAAGCTTTGGTAATTTCCTACAGGGACATCACATCAAGATGAAGTCTCTTCGAGGACAGCCTTACTAACTTTGCAAAACAAAGTGTGACCAGCTCTGACACAATCTCTTAAGAGAACAGCAGCAGAAATACCATACCTATTGACTGAAGGAGAATTGGTATGGAAGAGAAGTGGTACAAGAGGTGCTGGCCCCGTCCATAACACACCTCTGGCACTCACCTGAGACTACTGCAAGGTCAAGGCTTGGCTCTGAGCATGACATTTGAACCAGAGAAAGAAAACAGAATCTCCTCCGTGGATTGTCAAGAGAATTGTGAGCCCTTTCTACCTACCAATAGCAGGCTTATTTTTCCAGGATGTGACCTAAAGCACCAGCTTGTGTCACTGCTCCACAAGCAGCTGGAGAGGAGCTAGGTCTGGAAGGGCCCTAAAACCAGGCTGCAGCTCAGGGCAGCTCCTCATGGACAGCTCAGTTCTGCTTTCTCCCCATGGCCCTCCCTTCTCCCCTCTGCTCAAGGAAGAGCAGGAAAAGAGAGGAGCAGCAGAGCCCAGACAGCCCGGGGGCAGTGCAGGGGAAGCAGCAGAGCCACGGCACATGGCACACCAGAGGAAGATGAAGAAATAAGGGAAAGAGAGGACAAAGAACCATGTGGAGGATGTGTGATCACTGGCATGACACAGCTGCTGTACCCACACACCTCTGTGTGTGCACCGTGTGCAGGGGCACATTTAGGGCAGGGGCTGGGAGGCTGTAAGGAAGATTTACTAACAGAAATCTCTGCCTTGCTTGTGACACATGTACAACTTTCTATGCTCTGTGGGTCAAACATTTACAAGAATGCTTCTTGCTTCTGGTAAAATCAACCACAGGGAGGGCAAGGAAGGATGTAGTGGTGGCAAAATGCAGAACCCAGCTTTGCCCTGAAGAGTGCAACGACAAAAACTGAAAGTTGGAGCTCCCCAAAATAAACTGTCTGTGTTTGAGGACTGCAACAGAAAAAAGGGGAACTCTGAGTCTTGATTCTGCTATTACAGAGGGACCAAAAGCTGTAACTGGAGTAAGTGGTCACCAGGAAGTGTAAGGAAAGTGACTGAAGAGCCACTGAAAAAAGGTAAGTCAGATGAAGTGCCACAGCAAAGAAATATTATGTAAATCAGGTCAGCTAAGCCAAGCAGAAGGCCCAGGCACCAAAAAGCCACTCTGACAGCAAAGCAGAAAGTGTTTGGAGACTGAAGCCAGCAAAGGAACCCAGCAACAATGGCCTTACTGAGGAGGGTCCATGCTCGTATCCTGCCCATCCCAGGGTGAGCAAAAAGGGCACACATGGAAAGAGTTTGGGGTCAAAGAGTAGCAGCTCTGTGCCAAGAATTGTAGCATTTCATTAGCAGAGGACACAGAAAGGCCCCAAATTGCCTGTCCTTGCACTGCTTTGTTTTGATATGGGGCTTGACATGGGTGCAAATCTATTGCAAACACATGTACTATGTTACAGAAATGCAAGAAAAAGAAAACAGTCTTTTTTTTTTTTTTGTAAAAAAGATGGATATTTTTACAGCATACACAGCCAATCATGACATTTAATTTTACAGAACAGGAAGGAGCTCAGTAAGTTGCTGTAAAAATATCCACCCTTATGCAACCAAAACAGCAGCTATGGATCAGGAATAGCTGTGGAGTGGCACCATGGACCTCTCCAGCACTGCAGATATGATCCTAGGGACAGAACTTAACCTACACCTCAGCCAGCTGGTGTACCCCTGGCAGTGACCTCTTGTGTAAAATGACCCCAGAAGTCACTTTATATATAGCTTTAGGCCCATATTCCACTCCCCCAAACCATATTTTCCATGTCACAGACCCTGTTAAGTAATTTAACACAAACTGTAGGCAGAACACAGAAAATACCAGCATTTCAATTTGGCAGGCATTTAAATTTTCATTATAACCATTCAGACAATGAGTAAATTCAGACAAGGTAAGGAGCTGCAGATGCTTTCTAAAAATACTGTCATCTATGATGGGTATCTCATGTACAGCCCCAGACACAGCAAAAGAGTAGAACATGGTCAACCACACCACTACCAACACAATAACAATACCTACTTATTTAAATGTTCTGTGAGCACACCAGCATAACTCAGGAACTGTTTTTCTGCATTCCTTGCTTGAAAAAAATATTGCATAACACTACTGTAACTATAGATTGTTTTCTTTTTTTTCCACCGAGTATTCAATTCCTAACAACACTTAATAAACATAAGGAATGAGGAACACTCCCTATCCCCATCTGTTTATTTCTTCTTAGAGAAAAAGATTTTTTTTAAATTTGGCCCTTATATGAAATAACCAAATGCTGTAATTTATGATATAACCAAGAAGTTCGTGGTCCTTATTCTTTCAATTACAAAAAACTTTTCAATACTCTGAACATAATTGAAAGATAAACTATTTTTGACACCAGCTACTCTGAAGAATAAACATCCCATTAAATAACAACCTCCAGTGTACATTCTACCTTTACCAGTAGAGAAGTAAAAGTGATCGGAAAATGCCTGAGGGCACTCCAGCATAATTTGAAAGGAGAAAGCAGTGAAAAGGCCCAATTATTCTTATTGGCAAAGTAATATTTCTAAAATAATAGGAATCTTCTGAAATCAAGTTTAGTTGGCATCACAACGGAAGGAACTATTTGAAATACACCAGTAATGGTAACACAATTTATTATTTGATTGATATAAATGATCTGTTAATGTTAAAAGAAGACAGAGCTAAGCAGACAGTCACTGTTCTGCTCTACATTGCTATTTCACACAAATAACAATTTGTGTGAAATTTCTCCTCAGTGGGAGGACCAACATATTCAGGATCTCCCTCCCCTTGGACAGGGAATGGCTCTCAAGGTTGCTTCTCAAGACTGAGGGATTCCTTACTACAAGAGACTCTTGGTAAGTGGTTCAGAGCATGCTAAACTCTGAATTCTTGCTAGCTAAATGATATAATGGATTGATCATGTGCAGATAAACCTTCAGCCAAACAGCTGGGAAAAGCTGGGATTAAGACTGGATCCAGCTGCACCTAAACTCCCATCTGAGAAGGAGTTTAGAATGCAAAGGGATCCTTCCTTAACATCATGACTCAACAGGAAGGTCTCCCTGACAGTGTGGGCTGAGCCTGTCCTGTATGCAGCAAACAAGCAAGTGTGCCTTGCCATTGAACCTTGTTAACCCACTGCCACATCTGCTACCAAACTTTGGTTTTCATCAATAAACACATTGTTACTTCTCTCTTACCCCTGAAGTGCATGACTCCATCTGTGACAATGTGGAGTCTATCCATGTAAAGCTCTTCTGGAAGCTGTCACAAAACAAATAAGACATACCTGATGTGCCAAAATATAGATATTATGGCCAACATCTTTTGGGGAGATGCCATCATCTCCATTCTCCTCCTCGTGGTCACATTCCAGACCTTGGTTGTAGGCATTCTTCATCACATCCACCTGCAACATAAACCCAGTCAGGGAGAGATGAAATAAATGTGGTTCTTGGGGAAAAACTACACTGTGTTTGAACACAGCCACTTTGCTCAGCTCCAGTCTGCATGGGTGCCCTGCAGTTCTGCAAGAAGAGCGAGCAGCCTGAGAAACACTTTCTGAATAAGACAAGCTTGAAGGATTTATGAAGTTCCAAACCACTACATTTTTCATCAGCAACCATGAGAAAGGAAGAGGAATGATGGGCTTTTGTGAGCAGGTATTTTCACAAATGCTTGTCTAGATATGGCAGGGACTGTTGTGTAGCATTAGGAGTGTAGCCATGATCTTCTGGCCACAGCAGGCAGCAACACAATTTCACAGGAAAAACCACACCTAAGCCAAAAAGGAAAGGAAGATCTGGGCAGGGTGCCAAATATTCAAAAGCCTCTTAGAGGACCACCATACGGTTCTCCACACAAGGCCTGATCCTGCAGCTGTACCCTAGGGATGGCCTCATCCTGCTGAGATGCCACCTCAGTGGTGATTCCCTGAAACCAGCAACCAGCAAGGGCTCTGCCTAAGGGCAGGGAAGATGTTCCCAGATTCTTCCCCAGAATCCCTCAAGAACTCCCAGATCTCTCAGTCTCTGTTGTTACACAGACAAGTGGTATTGGAAATTACTCCCCCAGATTTCCAACCTATTTAAAGTTCCCGGAGACCTCCATAAACATTAGTGTTGTTCCAAAACACAGCAACAACTGCTTGGAACTCTCTTTGTTCACAAGACATAAATAAATAACATACATGTATATTAAATATATGTCCACACACACATTTCTGTTAGCACTGCTTCACAAACTGTACAAGCTTAATTTGCCAGCCCCTGACAAACTGCACTTGAAGACAGTCTACCAGAATATGATAATTTAGTTAGGAAACAATTAAAGAAAAGTGCTTGGAACGGATAAAAATAATGAAGTCGTAAAGACTGAAATCAGGCATGCTTGATCCTTTTAAAGTAATTTTGTGAATTAGTACTATCCTGATACATTGTGCCACCATACGCTGCCAACACTTCTCAGCTTAGATACAGATCATTTAAAAAATGTTTTAATGACAGATTTTTTTTCAGCCAAAAGATTTATGAATATTCACAAGTTTTCTCACCAGTTCTCTTGGTCTCATGTTGAAAAGGATTCTTTCCGCATTCTCACTGTCTTGCCTGCTTTCCATAATAGCCAGCAAAAGCTTGGAGGCATTGTTCTGGAGATACAAAACCAAATTAATGCAAATTTTAAATCTCTTTCATGGATTAATGACCCTTGCATTTGTTTTAATTGAGATTATGAGGACCACTTTTTAGTGGATAAGATTTTCAACCACTTGCATCTTTTATTTTACTGACATATTTAATAGGTTTTTTTTAGTGTCAGCATACTGTAACACTAACTCTGCACATTATATTGGAATGAAAATTTTAAACACTGAAAAATATTTTACTTAAATACAGAGTGTTGCTGCAGACTGTGCATACAAAATTAAATTCCATTTCCTTTCCTTATTTCCCACCTAGCAATTTTTGCCTTGGCTTTCTGTTAAAACAAGACTCAATAGAGGTAATTACAAAACATATTACACAGAAGGTTTTATCATTCAGGCAGGTTTCCTTCCCCTTTGGTTTTTATGAAGTCCAGCTGGTTATTATTTGAAAGGCTGCAAAATAACCTGTTTTCATGCACTCCTGAGATTTTGTTTCACTACTAAATATTCCTGGGGGAATATATAAAGACAACCTTTGCTTTGTCAGCTGGCTGCTTTTCCCCAAGACTCAGGATTACACAGCATGAGCTTTAGCTGCAGTAGTCCAGTGCAGCTCAGAGACCTGCCTGTCTCCCAGTTAAATCAGCTGTGGTGAAGTGGAGAAGAAGAATGGTTCTGGAGCTTTGGCTGCTTTCTGGCAGAGCAGGGTTGCCTTGGCTGACCTGTCACAGCATCCCCATCATTCCCTGTTACAGACTTGAGCTGTTGGAACACTTGGAAGCAGAAGACAGTCCCTAGGGAAGAGGTAGGGGCCAGGAAATATGCCCACCCACCCTACAGCCTCATTCTCAGCTGCTTATTACCATTATCAATGATTCCAGCCAAAATTTCTCCAGTGAGGGTGTGCCTCAGACAATTGGCATGGGCACTTTCAGAGGAAAAGGGTTCAGCTGCTTTTGGGACTGGGGCAAAAAGAAAGATGTTATTCCCTACATGTTTAAGCAACTTGTGTTTTAAGCAGCCTTTGTATCCACAAGTTTTGATAAGAGACCTAAAAATATGGAGCACTAGAGGCCAATAGAACAATCACATGAGTTGTAATCTCCCAGTCAAACTTGTCCAACTCAGAAGCATTTAGTAAACTACAATTTGAGTACTATAGAGCAGAAACACACTCATTTCACAGCTAAAAACTCACAAGGGTTATTCTTGGTGAGCACAGAATCACAAAACTGTGCAGGGTGGATCATAAAACCATACACTAAAAGCTGTCCTCTGGACTAAGATTCCAGCAGTCCAGCCCCTATTCAAAGCAGCCTGCTCAGGGCTGTGTTAGGCTGAGGATTAAACACCTATGACTGGAGGACTGAAGGTAAATGGAAGGAGAGTAGATTAGAATGAAGAGTTGTATGTAACTGGGGAATTAAAAACTTCTGGGAGAAGAGACTGGAGTAAGATAGAAGCCAGGAGAGAGGAGCCTGGGCTTGCCAATGAGATAAGGACAAAGAAAAAGAGATGGGAAGAAAAGACCTAACTGGGACTGGCTCAAGGAGAATAGCACTCCATATGAGTTTTGCCATGTCCCTTTCCTTTTGCTTCTAAATCAAATCAGGACCATCCATGGGAAAGGTCTAATCAGACTCTCTACCTTGCAACCAACACTGCAGAAGTTGAATGTGCACAGTGAACGAGAACAGGGGGAGGGAGAGAACAGCATTTTGACAAGGATTCCTGACAGGATGCTGCTCTGAAAAGCAGGATGCTTCCTCTTCTGCTGCAGATTTCCCTCACAGTGGTGGCCAAGTCAGTAGT
Source organism: Agelaius tricolor (assembly GCF_023055355.1). Taxonomy (NCBI): domain Eukaryota; kingdom Metazoa; phylum Chordata; class Aves; order Passeriformes; family Icteridae; genus Agelaius; species Agelaius tricolor. The sequence continues at coordinate 13,795,173 of NW_027269263.1, forward strand.
GGTAGCATTGACAGGATCTCAAACTGAGGAGGGGGGAAGGGGCCATGCCAGGTTCCCAGGTAGCTTGGTAAGGAAAGGGAGGGAACAGGAGGAAGGCATCAATCCACTCACTCATGGCTAAGGAGGACTTTGAAGCTCTTTGCCAGTGCAGACAACCCTGGAGATGGACAGAAGCCTGCTGCAGCTTCCAGGAAGCTGGGAAAGGTAGAGGATAGGTAGGACTCTGTGTCATCAACAGCCAGCTTCTTGCTACTGACTCAGCAGAAGTGCCTTGCTATGGCATAGAATTACAGCAGGCATTTGTGATGGTTATTTGGCTACTTATTCCTCACTTTCTGCATATCTGGAGACCCTAGGATCTAATCCCAAACATCAATGTGAGGAAAACATCAATGAGGAAAAGACATTCATCACTTGGAAAACACAGCACGAAGTTCATAACACATAAGTACAGTGAAAAATCAATTTCCAGGTGCTAAAAAACAGCGCAGCCCAAAGCACTTCTACTCTTCATTTCACTTTTACCTGGGCTCCCGTCTTATCTCCTGATAAAAATTTTGGAAAAATAAATTAATGAGTGAAGCAACTAGATACAGCTATGAGGGAAAAAAAGAAGACACTTGTCTTAGACTCTCTGTACTCTTAGACTGGCAATGTCTCTTCATCCTGTCACTCAATATCTGTGGCAGATACTGAGCTCTTACTTTGTGTCAGGGCTTACATACTGGTCAGTAAGGAATGCCAGGGGGTCACACTTGAAATAAAAAGAAGCAGAATTGAACACTGTCCATCTCTGCACTCAGTAAACACTGTCTGCTCTGCTCACTAAATGATTCAGGAGTCCACTGGAAAATGTAATCCATGAAGATGTAATTAAATGCCACATCAAAAACTAAGTGCAAAACAAGCTAAACTAAGATGGCATGGGAAAATAGAACTCCACACTGCCTTTCCTGTGGTTGGAGGGTGTAAGTTCAACATATAATGCTCCCTGAAAACAGTATTTGAGCTTGTTTGTAAGTGTAAATGTATAGGCCTGCATACTTTGAATTCTGTATTTTCAGTGCAAAATTTATGTATTTGCAACTTCAAAGTTGCCTGTGAACACTGACAGTTAAACATTACTTGGTAAACTCATTGCTTTATTACTTCAATGTGTTGCCACTCAAAATCAAAACCAGCAGCTTCTTAATTTGGATCCAATTATTGAGATCACATCTTGCAACGTGTCCACATCCAGTACAAGAGTGATATAGACATAATGGAACGGGTCTAGCAAAAAGCCATAAAAACCATAAGGGGAATGGAGCATTTTTCATATAAGAAGCCACTGAAAGTTGTGACTGTTCAGTCTGGAGTACAGATGGCTTAGATGGATCTTATCAATGTGTATAATTACCTGGTGGGAGGAAAGGCAGAAGAGGCTGCCAGACCCCTCTCACCAGTGTCCAGTGAGAGAGCAAGAGACAAAATAAAATACCCATGCAATTCTATCTAAACACCAGGAAACACTTTCATACTGTGAGAGGGATCAGACAGTGGGATAGACTGCCCAAAATGGTTGTGAATCTCCAGCTGTGGAGATATTCAGCTGCACATGATCCTGAGAAACCTCTAGCTGATCCTGCTTGAGCAGAGGGCTTGGACAAGTTAACCTCAAGACATCCCTACTAAAGCAAATGACTCTGTGATTCTGCAAATCTGAATAATTTCCACAGTCTGAACTTCTGCTACATTCACCACAATTTTTGCTAATTGAATGAGCCTGAGCACAGCCAGCCTCCAGTGAGCAGGATCACACTGGTCCTTGCAGAGGTGTCTCTAAGCTCTGTGTTTGGTCACTACACAGAAAAGCTGTTCTACAAGCATGTGCTAGCCTCATGGCAATGGCAAATCAAAATGGCACTGGAGAGAATGCAGATACATCTTTACAGAGACTGAATTCGGACTTCAAAAGAACTGTCTGCATATTCAAAGTTAAATGTCTGCCTAAGTGTTTTGCTAGAGGGGGGCCTGAATTACATTGCCATTCAAAAAAGTAATTACAGTTATTAAAATCATATGTAAGGCACTGTTGATTCAATGTTTCATTGTACATGATATATAGCTATATTAATTATTTTATTAGACATGTATAACATTGCCAATATGATGCAATGCAGCTACCACAAAGAATTTTCTGGTTTGGGGAGGAAACAGAGCATCTGCAATGGAAATACTTAATTTGGGAGGCAAGAAAAGGCAATAACCCAGGGCTCCTCCTGGACAGATTCTACCCTCCTTGGCAGACAGTGCAGCTGCAGAGCTCCCCTCTGCATGCACTGGCACACAGACAGGAGAAACTTATCTACCAGCCTGTCCAACCCTCCCCAGAACACAGAACAAAATTACATTACAAGCCCTCCCTCTCTAGGCTTTGCCCTCACACTCCACACTTTGTGTTTCCCCTCAGAGGACACTGAGAAGGGAAATAAGGTACAATTTACTTGAACCTTGTTTTCAACTTTATTTGACATTGCAGGTCACCTGATGTATTGCTCTTTTTCACAGCATTTCTTTCTCAAATAATTTTTAAGAGTTCGGTATTTAGAGAGCATGCCTGACTTGCTGCATGCCTGTACAGTGTGGCTGTTTATCAGTCTTGAGAGATTTTACATCACAATACAGACTTTTCATGCTAGCTGTGTTATGCCTGATTGATAGGATTTTTTTTAAAAAGTTGAGACATAGTCCCCAACATATCAGTGGGTCAAAAGGCCTGTGGCAGAGGGCTTGGTAAGGATTCAGAAGCTGAGATGAACTCATTTGCAAGATTTTGTTTTGCAAAGGCTTCTGAGTATACTGTGCTGTGGTAAGATTAAGTAAATGTCAGGCTGCCTAGAGCTCTCCCATAGGTATGTCTTCTGTTGCTGCCCAAATTCAAATAAACAAATTTCCATATACTGTACCTTGAGCTGAAGCACCAAGTCCATGCAGTATTTGCCAAGGGGGTTTATGTCATTCAGGATGAGAGCAATTATAATATCAATCCCATTAGACTCATGGGTGGCTATGCATGTCTGCAAAACAAGAGAAGAGAAGGGAATGGGGTAGGGGCAGAAGGGAGGGGAGGAGTAGGAAAAAGAGGGAGATGATACAGCCAGAGGGAACAAGAGAATATACACATCAGCAAATTTCTAAAAGAAGGACCCAGAACTTAAAACACCTTGCAAGAGCAATGAAACCTTCAGTCAAAGCAGAACAGCCTGAAAACACACCACAAGAAGTGCTGGGGGAGACTTGTGTGTACAGAACTAACCCAAACACTGCCAGTAGGGAAATACCCAACTGGAAAAAAGGTGGTGCAAGCTAAAATCTGCTCCCAGAGAATCCCGCAGGGCTTGGCACCAAGCGGCACAACTTGCAGACAGCAGCCCTCAGGACCACTGCCAGATTCAGCTGAGCACATGCCAGCCTCAGACATAAAAGAGAAGCTTGACTGCAAGCACAACCAAATTTGCACGCTCAGATTCTTCATTTGCCCTCAGCAGCCAGCATTAATATTGCTGTTACAGTACAAAATGTTCATGAAAATCAAAGTTTTTTCCATGAACGTGGACATGTCCTGCAAAGAAGAGTATTTCTGGATATGAAATTTAGAACTGTATTTGTGAGCAGTGGTACTTCCCAAATGCCTTTACAGCTGGAGTTCTGGACCTTCAAGGCCTTGTGCATAACAGCCAGTTATACAACAGCCTATGGCACTTATTCCTCTGGCAGGTTTATGGGACAACAGGAAAGGAAAAGTTTTCCAGGAAGACAGAGAGAGGGGGAAAAATGAAAATGAGAGAGTGTGGGGCATTTGCCCCTGAAATATACTGAATTAGATTTGCAGTTGGTGTAAACAAGTGCAACTCAAATCCTGAGTGACTTCCCAGCAGATAGGTCAAAGTAATAAAGTTTAATTCATCATTCCCTTCCATATCAGTGTTCCTCCAGTGCTTCTCACATAAGAGAAGTTCTCTCTTTGCTGGAGAACATGTTAACTTGTAACATTTTTTTGTCTTCAGTCCTGTTGTTATGCTTTTTTACAGTTGTTTTTCCCATCCAGAAGTGGTTTAAATATTACTGTTCAAAATTTAGTCCACTAAAGGACTTCTGTTTGTTTTTAAAATATCAGGTAAAGGCAGCTGATTACCAGGAATGGCCGTAATAGCACTTTACATTTCATTGGAGCACATTAATGAAGAAGCATTAATATTGCATGTATTTCTTCAGCTATTTCTAGCATAGAGAACAGATTGCTTCTGTCATTTGCTCGCCACAATTTTTCCACTGCTAATCTGTAGCAAAAATTCTGCAGTTTCATCCACTATGACAACTTTATTGCAACTTTAATTCTCTTCAGATCAAATATGGCAGCATGTAACCACATCCTTTAGCTTTCTATACTTCTTCAGCATGGCACTAAAGAGACTTTTACCAGAGGTCACAGCTGTGTGACTTCCAAAGGCTGCAGTGAGGAAGGCACAGAAGATCAGAAGCATGGTCTTTAGTGTCATCCATTTCAATACTGATACCATAATTAAAGATGCTGCTAGGTGGTATGGCAGGAGGGTAAGTTAAACTTTGTGGCAGTTAAGTGAAATAAGGAAAGTAAGTGTTAGCAAGATGTAAAAACACCACCAAAGGCAAAATGTGTGAAAATGAAACACATTGAAACACAAACAGTGTGTGTTTGCAATGCACTTCCAAAACTCTGACTCCAAATCCAGTCTCACAAAATGAGGGTTAAGCCACAGACACAGCAACATAAAACATGAAACTCCCTCCAAAAGGTCTGCCAACTCTCAGAGGAAGAAGAGGTACTACAGGGAGAGTCTGTTTTGAGCTCTGACTTAAAAGGGTCACTCAGGCTTCATGAAAGCTTGAAGCATGTTAAGTCTAGTCACAGCAGCTCCAAGTGAATTTACGATATCAGGAATACTCAAAGGTTTGTGATAAGCACCCAGACAGCAACATTCAGGTACAGCCTTCTGCATCCAGAAGTTCTTGAGCCTACCTGGTTTTCATGGCACGGGCCCTGGCAGTATTCTGTCAAGCTTTCCAGAGTCTGGTTGACAAGAGCCACGTTCCTCTCATTGATGTAAAGCCCCAGCAAGCCCAGCCCACCTGTGGTGCTCCCACAGATGCAGTCCAAAAACTGAAGGGTCTCACAAACGAGGTTGTAATTTGTTTTATTGTTTTGATGTCTTAAGAAATTCTGGTGGGTTGAGGAAAGGAACACAAAACAAAACAAAACAAAAAAAAAAAAAAAAAAGGAAGAGAGTCAAGGCGAAAGTCTTTTAGTCTTTTTTCATGAAAACATTGAAGGATACAATTTATAGCCATATGACCAGTGTGTCTCAGGTACTGAAGTACACTGCACTACTATAGAAAATACATTAGGCCTTAATGCAGCAATTGAGAACTATTATCTGATTAAATCACAGAGCAGTGAAGGCTTAGGAAACTGAACTTGGCAAACATCTACACTGGCCTTAAATGTCTTTTATATGTCCTGCAGACCTGCTCCCAGTCACCCATCACAGCCCTTCTCTTGGAAGCTGTTGCCCCACAGCTAAGCAGGTCTAGTGGCACATTATGGAGCTCAGCTCAAACCACCCCAACCACAGCTGGAAGGGGAGGAACCACTCCTGACCACGGCATTGATGTATATTTGCAGAAAATACATTTTGCAGAGGTTGCTATGGGGACAGTAATTTCTACCAAAAGAACTGATAGCAGGGACACACAGAGCATCTGAAAGCCTTCAGTTGTGATACTTTGGCAAAGGGGCAGTACCCAGAAACTTCCTGTGCTCTTCAAGTCTGTGGTAAGTGATCTACCAACTGTGCACAGGAACCTTACTAACAGGGACATTTAGACCCTGCTCAGCTCCATGTGGCTGTGCTGAGACCCCCAAGCAATTCTGAACTCCATCACAGAACCCAAATGGTTCTTGAAAATGCTTCTTTTATCCCTTGGACCCAATACTTCAGACAGCCCTATTCTGTAACAGGGGCCAGGCACAAGTGTGTTTTTCTCCCCTTATGAAGGTGCAGCCCCTCTAACAACAGCCCTATAAAAGCTCAGCTCAAAACACTTTACCTGGAGCTCTCGGTTGTGGTTCTCACACAGCAGCTGAAGAAATCTCAGTATTGGCTGCATGATTGCAATGGCAGGGCTCATGATTGCTTCTTCTGCAGACTTCTCTTCTGCATTTGCAGCATCTGCTCCTGAGCCCATCAGATCTATTTCTGGGTCCATTTCTCTTCTGTACACAGAGTAAGCCTTGGAGGTTGCAGAGGATGCTTCTGTTAACTGTCCTTTCATTCCCTCCTTCAGATGCAGAGTTGAATCCTTAACTGAAAAGAAGACAATTTTCCTTCATTTTTGAAAGTCTTTCTCCCCATTTGATTAAACAATAAGAAAACAATAATAATGAATACAACTTTTTCTTTGTTGGTGTCTAACTCTTCAAAGGCCTCTAGGCGACTCACAAAGAATATCAAAGCAACATTCATGCAGGGATAGCATGTTCCAAATAAACCACAAACCAGAGTGAAACAGAACATTAACACAAAAAGCCCTACTATTTCTCTCTCATATACAATAAATGATGAGAACAATGGGAAGACCACAGGGTGGGAAATCAGTTCCTGAGCCTGCTCTTGTGAAATATCCCCAATAGCAGCAGCCTCTGCTTTTGCTCCTCTAAAAATACAGCTCAATATCTTTTATTGATGCAAACTGGCAGAGCTTCACTGATTTCATTAAAGCTAATTCCTTGTGGCCAACCTGAGATGGACTGTAATTCAGAGAAAAACAGGCAAAATATGCAAATTGGCAATTATTAATGTTAAAGCTTATTGATCAACTCAGCAGTGCAGCAGTGGTGCAGCACATGCAGTGTCAATATAAAGCCCTGCTCCCCTCCTTCCCAGGGGTGCCTCCTTACCTCTCTTTTTGGGAACAGATATGGTGAGGTCACTGTCATCCTCCTTCTTTTTGCTCCCCAAATCAATAGTGTTCACTGTCACTGTGGATCTGATCTCCTGCTGAGCAGCTTTCATGCGATCATACAGCACTTTGAAGAACCTTTCTGACTTCTTCTGCTCCTTTAGTTGCTGGTAAGTCGAATACTGCAAAAAAAAAAAATTCTTTAGATATCAATCTTCTAAGGAAGAAGAAATAAAAAAACACACTATTTTTTTTTGGTGAAACAAATGATGAATAATTACTTCACTTACACAGAACAAATGTTGGCCACTGCCTGACCAGTTCTTTCACAAAGTGATATACAAGGCTGGTAACAAAGACTGATGATAATATTTTAAAATTTGGGTAAAATGGTGAACTGTGCTATTTGCAGTCTTTTAAATGTCACAATATTGTATTTGAAGTTAAATTACTTTGTGACACTCTCCATTTCTCCAGACTTACTAGTCATTATATTCCATCTACAAATAAAAGTGAAAAGTGACTTATTATGTAACAACAAGAGAAAGCAGGGAACATCAAATATGTAATATTATAGCTTGGATTATATTAATTTTTTGTGCTACAGACAGAATTTATTATTAAATATTATTTTAGGTTATTAATTCCAGTCCCTTAGTATAACTGTCAAGCAGGCTGAGGACCATTTGAAACAGTTTGCAAACAATCCCAATTCTCCCAGCCTTCCCTCCTCATATCAATTCTCTCTATTCCCTCAAACATCTGATTTGGCTTAATCTGGGCGAGAACACCTAGAAACCATAGTTTAAAGCAAATATATAGAAAAACACCTAGAAACCATAGTTTAAAGCAAATATTTTCTATCAACTGGAATACTGGTCTTCTCAAATAACCAAGTTTTTTTCTCTTTGGAGATTTTAATAAATGTCTCTGAAGGTTTCCAGAAAATAATGTGCTTTTATAAACTTAGAAGTATTATAATTTTTAATTTTACGAAGACTGACATAAAATAACTGGGGATAATGCTGACATGGCAATGACCAGATTAAAAGCAGCACAGTGCTAGACAGAGAGGGAGAGCTGAAAAACCTTTCCTTCTCCCGAAGAGCTACCGCATAGTAATAGGGCATATTTACATTTGCATTACAGTGGTACATATTCTAGTGACAAACTTCTCAGAGAACTCACAGCAAAAAGGTTCTCTTTATTTGTCTCCAGACCACATGCACCTGAGAATCAATATGTGAATAAGCAGATTAAACAAGTACCTGTGTTTGCGTATTTCCACCTTCAAGCAGTGCAATACCCAGCAGAATGCCCTCGGAGAAAATCCTGTCATTTCTGGTGTTCACTATCACATCTATGACCAGTTCTGAGGCACCTTCTTTGTCCAGGAGGCACTGGATATCAAACATAGTCACCCCAGACTTATCTGCATCTTGTCCTGAAAATCCACCTGCAAATTAGACAAATACACAACTACCATTCATGTTTGCTTCACACACATACATGAAAATGAACCTATTAGTAGTGATAAAGCACACAATAGCAACGTAATAAATTTAATTTTGAAATTCTGTCAGGCAAAGTTCCCTTTGATAAAAACAAGATTTTTGTATGAAACTGCAATGTTGGGCTCTAAGAATAAGAAATAAAACAAATCCCCAAGCCATTGTTCTGTCAGGATATTCAGACAATAAATAAGATGGAAAGGACATTGATTTGTTCACTGAACCCTTTTTTAATTCCACTGCTGCATACACTAAACTGTGAGTAGGGTCAATGCTGTGAGACCCTTTTTAAATCTGCTCTTGAATCTCAGGCCTAATCTGCACTAAAATTGTGTCCTGGTAAATCCACCCTGGTTATGGGTCTGACCTTCCAGCCAAATGCTTTTGCCAACTCCTAGATCATCATCATCACCATCATCATCATCACGACGCTTTTTTTAAGAACACAGACTTGAGTTAATCCAAATTAAAGGTGTGGGTTGAAGAAATTTTGCTAAATTGTATTAGCTCATTAAATCAACCACCTTTTATTATCACAGATGATCATCTTTCCTGCTATACTTACTTCTCTAAAGATGTAACTGCACCTACTTCATTAGTAAAAATACAGTACTGTTTTAATCAGCCAGTACTACTTTGATTAAAGTGATTAAAATGCTTCAGACTTTGTGATGATGCCATACACACACACACTTTTTAGAGAGAACTAAAAAAATAGTAAAACTTCAGTCTCTTATTTGTTAGAGAGCAAAATTTGGCGTAGAGAATGTTAAGACTGCAAAGATTTTCAGAGTCTGTATTGAAATAGTAAAGGAGGAACAGCTGGGTGACATCTGCAAAAGTTGACAAATCTGGGCATGCTTTCAGTGTGCACTGAAAATGCAAAATGCAGTTCTGATCTGGCTCTATACCTAGCTCCAGCCTCATTTCCTATGACATTCATTATTATGGGCTTTACTAGAAACCACCCAGCTGTAAGTTCCTGTGGCTTCTACAGCAGAATGATACAAAAAATTAGCTTATAAGGGACCTGCAGAGATCATCTACCGAAACTTCTTGCCCACAGGAAGATAGGACAGGTTTGTCAGAGTCTTGTCCAGTAAAGTTGTAACAAGAACTGACACATTCTACAACCTCTCAGGAAAATTTGATCTATTGTCTAACCAGTACTTTTGTGAAAAGCTTTTCCTTAGATATTTTTCATATATCAATAAAGGATCGGAATGTCAAAAAATTCTTTAATTTCCAGAAACAACACCATCTCTCTTCAAAAGTTTTCTGCTTTGCTGAATTTCTGGATGGGGATTTCCTGGTACCTGCTTTGGTACCTCCAAATGCACCATCTGAGACAAGTGTGAGCAACTTAAAAATAGAAGAGTCTGATACTACCTCTCTTCTAAGTGGTTACAGAACATGTTTGATTTATTTACCAACTGAATGCCTGGAGCATGTCCAATGTGCCTATTAGAAAAAATGGTGCTGCTAATTTTGCTCTCTTGAAATGATGTGTGTTGATTTACCTCCCACTTGTGCAGTTTTGCTGTAGCTGGCAGACAGGGGCCCATTCATACCACTTCCATATTCCCCTTTAAAGTACCGATACAGGAGGATTTTCCTTAAAGTGTTGCCCTTTAAGAGAAAGATAAAAATAGAAGAAATGAGAGTTGTGGCCAATTTCCTTTGTTTGAAAAGCAAGCTGTTTAACACAGATACATAATTTAGTAGGTCTTTCCATTATAATTAGTAAGCATACAAACAGGAAAGTTGTCCAGAAAACAAATATCTAACGGTCTTATCTAACAAATCCCAGGAGGAAAATTCTAAAATAGTGTTGTATAAACTTTTTTGAAGTTTGTTTTAAACTTATTGATTATAAATGAAACACCTCCACTTCAGTAATTCTGACGGGCTATCTGTGAGATGTGTATATTGAAACAAGCTTCACAAATAGCCAGTGCTCTGCAGTCAGTGTGTCTGTGCCCTACCCTGCCATGGCAGCACTTTCTTCCTATTTTCTGCAGCTGAGTAGTACCACTCCCTTTTCTCTGATCTCAGATAATCCAGCTGATCATCTGAAAGAAGCCACATCACATAAAATATTAAAACAGAGATATGACATTTGATAGAACAGCTTAAAAAGCATTCTCTGTATCGCCTTGTTCCTTGACTTCCAAAACCACAACCAGTCAAAATTTGCATGCAGCTCTCTGAATATCTTCCCTTTCATTTTTACTTATGTTCTGCAACACAAGACACGCTGGATTGAGAGTCAGGGGTACCAATTACTTGGCATTTTTATTTTGCCTTCAGTCTCCACAGAACACCTGCAGTCAACACTCAGCTTTACAGAGGCAGAAGGTGACACAACAATTGTAGGCGTATGTGCAACCTCAGATTTCATAAAGAGGAATAAGTAAGGTCTCCAATGCTCAACACAGAAGAGGGAAAATGGTCACTTCAAGTGTTTGGCATTAAAATTGAACATTTTTTCCCTACTTTTACTAAACTGCTGGTTTTAATGAAAAAAATTCTGAAAAAATATGTGCAATAGAAGCATTCTCAGCATTCAGCAGCTTGCCAGTGCCTGCACATTAGTGCAGCAGTCAAGTTTTCAATCAAAACATCTCTGTGGCCACCACAGACAGCAGGCAGCAGGGAAGCAAGCCCCAGACACTCTCACTCCCACTTCCCTGTTAACTCGGCAATATTTCCAGGGGCAACCACACAACACAGAGGGCCTTCACTGCTTCATGGGCCTTGAAGACAATAGCCTTGTCCACCTGAAAAAAGTGCCAAAAAGCAGGACTTTGTGTGCTGCCTGACAATACCAACCAGCCATTCTTTCTAGTTCTCCCATTTTGATGTTTTCATTTGACAATAGTCTATACAGAGTTCTCTCATACAGCCAAGGAAAATACGAGGCCTAAAGTAAAACATCTAAAGCTATAAATACAGTAGCTGCAAGAAAAATAAGAAGCATCACCTACAGGGAGTTTACTGGGTGGATTTTCCAGGTGAGATTAATCCAGTGTGCTCTGCACTACAGAGCAAGGCAAAGAACCAGAAGTCTCTGAGGACCTCACACAGAGACAGATTCCTTCCCAGCCTGGTTGTGATGGGGTTTAACCTGGAGTGGTACGGTAATGGACAAGTACAGTAACCAAGCTCATAAGAAATTTTAAGATGGGTAAGAGCACCAGCTCCTCCTGCTCAACATCCTGTCTTTAGCTGGGACCAAAATCCAGTGTCTCACAGCAAAGTGAACCTCATTTTCCTCATCTCCCGAAGAAGAAAACTATATTAGTGATGGGGCAAGAGTTCCCACCAGAACTGATAAATATGGACTGAGAAAAAGGCTAAAGCCCCTGTTCAAGCTTTCACAAGCATATATATCACAGAATCATAAAACTGTCACACAACTGGGATCACAGAGCAGAAACCCTTCCTAGCTCCCAACTAGGACCCAATCCAGAATGGAGACTGTCTTGAGACATGATCTTTTCAACAGAAAGGCTGGCATTTGCCATAGCACTTGACTAACCACTCACTTTGAGTCAACCTCCTCAACCAGCAACCTCTGCAGTCTGCTGATGACTAATGGTAAATTATATAAACAGTCACAGAGCAGTCATGGGAAGAAACACCAAAAGCCATCTACAGATAGTTAAGAATACTACCTGTGGTCACGAGCTTTATTGTTCAACCAAAACAGCCCTTATTTTATCAAGAAGAATGTTTAAAACCATAAAATAGCTTTTGACTAACACACTGAGTGATTTAGCACTGGGGTCTGAATACCTCAAAGCAAGTAACTACCAGCACATCTCAGATCTTCCTCCTGTCTTGTTACCTTCAAAGACACCAGGGGATATGAAGATGTTTCTCCAGCTGGCTACAGAAAGGGGAAGGAATCCTGCTCCACCCATATCCAAACTAAGGAACAGATTTCATTTCTTCTTCCAAGAAGTCTTAATTATTAGGATTCCTACTCTCTCTCAACCTCCCATGAATCCAGACAATAGTTATAGTTCCCAGAAGCTGAAGTGTCAAGAGTCAAGGATGCCGTGTTTGAGAAGCAGAAATGTGGTGGAACCTCTGCTTTGCCTGACAGCTGTGTCAGAAACGCACCCCCAGGCTCAACCCACATATTTGCAAACTCGGGATCCTCATCTCCTCTGTGATGACCTCAGGCAGCCATATGACTTCCATGAGTCTTGTGAAATGAGCTGCCACTACAAAGAGCAGAAGGGCCCAGCCACATGAACCGGGGCTGAGAAATGCACAGAGAAATGCCCAAGGAATGTATCAGAAACACCCATCACCCCCATGTGACTGTGAGGCACCATCCCAGAAAAAGCTGGAAAGACCCAGCTTCCAGAAAAAATGCTGATCCTGCTGGCATAGGTGTGTGGGAATGCTTTTATGGGAATGCCAGCAAACACAGTCAAGAACAGCCCCATCACATGGACGAGCTTTTCCGGCCGCTGCCAGGACAAGCCAGACAGCCACGCCATTGATGTCCCTGGGAATGGGTTCCTAACTTAGCACAGCCACAAAATTAATACTGCCCAAAAGCAAACGATCACAGCAGCAGCATGAATAAGCAGTTTGCTGCAGCTACTACTGACACTTGTGGCACTAAAGCAGAGGTCCAAAATAAGAGCACACTAAGCAGGGCAGTGCTATCTTCCTTGATTACATTTCTATACGAGGCAGAAGTCCTGGCCTTCCATACTGAAACTGTCCCCTGCTGGCTACAATACACTTTCTTTTATACCTCTTATTAGGGTATGGAAGTGACATGTAAACATCACTCAGCTGACTGCAACCCTTCCATAATGGATAGAACATTGTATAGCTTTGGAAAAAACACAATGAAACATAACAGTCTTATTGTTGCTGATGAATACCACTGCATTGTCCCTAACAAAAGCTAGGATAAAGACTGAGGACACAAGAAAGCAACAACTGGATATTGTTGTTGCAGTTTTAAATAGCTGGGGATTGACAGGCAAAAGTTTCCAATAGGGAATAATTATTCTAGTAGGAACATGTAGACACAAACAAATTCCATTTTCTCAGTCCGTATTTCATTATACTCGTTGGTCTTTAAACTTGATTTAAAGGCCTTAATACAATGGTTTATTCACTTGCCCTCTCTGAGTCTGCAAAAGGCTGGTTCCACATGAGGATGTGCAGGAAGCAAAGGCTGAGAGGTACCTAAGGCTTATCATGGATACCTGCATCAGTACCAGCTCTCCCTATTACACACCAGAACTTATCTATCCTGCCTTATAAAACTCTGCACACTGCTTAAGGAGTTGGAATTGTACATATAATGTTCTGGAGGCTGAACTAGAGGGTCTGGTGATCTCTTTTGGGTCTTAATCTGTATTAAATTAATGAAGTGGAAATGCTCAGATTATCAGTGATTACACAGAAAATGTAGCTACATCCAACCAGTGATACAGTGGATGATGTTATGAGCATATTTCAGCATTAATCCAGGAAGAGATATGAAAACTAGGCTTATTAAATCTTCATATATTAATAACTTGCAGCCAAGTATAAAAGAGGAGCTGTTGGGGATCTCTGGTCTACTAATACAGATTTTCAGAAAGTTTGGAAGAGACACAAAATCCCAGAGAACTCTGAGATGTCTCACATGCAATGATACTTTTCCAAAAGTACCAGGGAGTACTTACACTTTTTATTGATATCCAGCTCCCTGCCATGAGTTTGATGTCAGTTCTGGGTGAGGCAAAGGAATGGCTGATTTTGCATTCCATTAACACAAAATTAAAGGAAGTTACTATATACTGATGGCAGTTTTAATGTTGGCATCATGTTGTAATAATTGCCTCAATACAGGTTTGCCAAAACAGACCTTCTGAAACTTCTGAAGATTATCTTCTGCTTTTGCTAAAAATAAAAATATCATTCTGGTAAAGTTGGATAAACTGTGCAGTGTGACACAGTGCTGTAAGGCAAAATTTTTGATTAAGTAAGCCCAGAAGGATAGTTATCAAATGGCTTAACAACTCAGTGACTGATAGAATTCAATGTGCAATTTAAAGCAAGAAATCATAAACAAATATATGGGCTTCTAATGTGCAAACTCATGAAGTATGTATTGTCTGCCTCATTTGAGGCTTTTCTTAATGAAATTAAATCATACAGAAAATAATTATTAATTGTGTTTGGAAAGGACACACACACAAAAAAGAGGGGATAAGGTCAAGTCACTGCTAACAATTTAGGCATCATTTATAAAACTGACTAGAAGTAAACAATATGAGTGTCATTATGTCCAAACCTCTGTATGTCTTATTAACAATAAAATACAGAACGCACCAAAAAAATGGAGGATTCTGTTCTAGGAGGTCATGACTTTGGGGAAGAATGAAAAGCCGAGGAGAAAAATCAGTGCAATGACAACTCCCGAAATTCCACAGTTCTGCAAAGGGTAACAAGAGCTGTTACGTGCGATTTGTGAGACTCTCTCACTTATTCACATGCAGGAGCACATTACTGTAGCAATAATACCACATCACAAGTTAGTGTCCACAGTTCAAGAATGCTGACAAATTGGATCAGGTTTGGAGAAGCTCCACGAGAGTGATTAGAGAATAAAACAAGTCTTTTCATCAGAAATTCAAGGCATTCAATCTACTGAGTTTATCAGTCTAAGCATGAACTCTGTTTCTGACTATCTACATAAGAAATCTGATATAATGGATGACTTCAGTCTAAAGATAAAAGGTGCAAGACATACTGGTGAGAAGCTGAAAATGGAGAAATTCAGCTAGAAAAGAAGTAGAGGCAGCTGGGTTATTCAGTTTGTGGGTTATGAATTTTATTTTTATTTTATGTAACAGTAGTGGCATTTAGCTATTGGAACAGCTTAAGAAGAGGTGTGATAGTCTGTACTGCTGGCAGTTACTAAACCACGACTAGGTGGCTTCTCAGACAGAAACTATTTGAAGATCTTGTGGTCTACATTAGAAGAACAAGCTGGATGAAAAAAAATATGTCATCTCACATAATCTATGAAGACATCATGCTACCTTTTCCTGTAGTAAATATAGATGAGGCTTTCAATGAAGGCTGTTTAAAAGACATCTACTTCTACATGCTTCTTGTCATTATTTATAAATGAAATTTCTAGTCTAAGTCTACTTAGTCTGAGTGCCCGCTTCAGGATGATTTTTTTGGTAGTTGCTTTTGTTGTTGTTGCTTTTCACCCATTTTGTTCCCTTATTTCTCTTGGAGACAAAACATGGTGGGAGAAGGAGTTTTGTGCAAGTGGTTTCTGCGGAGATACCACAATTGGTTTTAAAAGTCTTTAAATTATGATACAACCTGCTCTTGAAATGCAAGATGACATAGAAATCTCCCTGTCTCCAAAAGGGATCAGCTGAGGCCACGGCTACCACACGCATGGTGTTGCACAAGCACGGGCTTGGAAGAGAGCCCCGAAGTCTTGACTCCTATTATGTCCACAAAGTGGAAAATTTCTGTTTTCATGATGCCAGCAGCTTCCAGGGGGCTCACGAATTGGGAGAAGTTGTTTGTTTTGGGGAGTTGTTTGTTTATTTTTACACAGAGTGAGCTTTTTCTTGGTTTTGATCTTTTTGCAACAAGATGTTTTCATAGCCAACTGATAGTTGAAAGTGATATATTTTCACCAATAAAATATGACACCCAACAGCACAGTTATTTGCACACTGGGGCGTTTATTCACACCAGGGAAAAAAGCACTTTCAAATATGAAGTTGGGTCCAGCTGGTGTCCAGTTCTGCTTCCACTAAAATCAACGGGAGATTTGCCAGCAACTTAAGTAGGAGAAGGAGCAGACATGCACTTTGCCAGGCAAAAGTGTTTTATCCAAGTCTAAGAAGAAAAAAAACAACCCAAAATATGCACCAGACTTCATGACACAGTTCTCTTAGGAGAACAGAGCTGGCCACCCACACCTCTCAGCTGTCTCTCATTAGGCAGAGACACCCCACATTTAAAATGTGCCATTGTTCAATCCCACACAAAACTGGGAGGAATCCCACTTCTCTCAATACAAATTTCCTGCATCACAAATACTAACTGATAAACTTGAGACTGTAACTAATGCAGAGATGCATTGACAGGCTCAGATTAAAAAAAAAAAAAAACCGAGCACGACCTTCTTTAAAACCAAACTATAGTTGCTCTAAAAAGGAGTTCATTTTTCAAGCAATCTTTTAATTCTTCTTTCCTTTGCAGTTTCAGGTTCCATAGAAAGCTGGAAGCTTAAGTGCCAAACTATTGCAAAATAACTGCTATTGCCAGTCCATTTTCAATATGGATAGGGAAATGAATACTGGATACATCACAAAAAAACCCCACAGGTTTTGCCTGATAACTGTCCAATTCTGCACCCTGAAGAAATTCAGGAAAGCATCATATTAAGAGAAAGATTTTTTTGGCAGTAACTCTAAAAAGTGGCTCCACCAGGAATACAGCAGGAGAGAAAAATTGTTTGGGTTAGTGAAAACCACAGCGTTGGGACATTTATACTTAAGACTGAGAAGAAAACACTTTGAAAAACACAGTTTGATTTTGTAATTATATAATTTTTCTATAAGGCCTTAAAGTATTAGTAGCTGCTGAATGGGGTTTTTTTTGCTCAAATATCACATCTCTGGATATGTATATATGTATTTATATATAGAGAGAACAAGTCTTTCCTGTGGGCAAATATTATTGTTTATATCTGTCACTTGTGCATATAAACTGTGCACTTACAAACCAGGTCATGTTTGCACCTTTGTAATTTTTCCTTTCAGACTTTCTCCATTACAAGACAAAGCACTGAGATACACAATAACTCAAGTTCTCCACCACAGAAGGAAAACAATGTAAGATTTGATCACAATTATTCAGAAGCATTTACGAGTGCACCATCAATAACAGACTGTAGGAAAAGACCAGATCTGAGAAGCACAATTTTCAAAGACTAAAATTATCTAACTCTTATGCTGCAGGGGGTAAACTTTCAAAGTGATGCACAGAGAGTTATGCACACAAATCCCATTATTTTTAACAGGATTTCTGTGTGGAACTCCTCATACTCTGCAAGGAAAAAAAAAATTACCCCTAAGTGCCCTAATGTTTATTTACCAAAACAGACACTTAATTTCCAGATGCATACTTATGAGCACTACCGTGCTCTGATGTTTTATGAGCAATTTGTAACAGGCAGCAATGGAAAATAATAAAGCGGCCAAACACCAATTTCATGACATTATTCTCTTTTTCCATATTGTTATTATGTTGAATTTCAAAGCCAGAGCATTACAGACACCTGATTTACTAGCTAAGGGATGCTCAGCAGATGCAATGCCTGCCCTGGTTTGGATCAGATACAGCAGAATCTTCACCTGTTGGCTCAGAGCTTTCAAGTTAGCTCAGGAGCCACTTCTGTATTTCAGTTTTCTGCTCATTTTTACCTGCCACCAGTTCCACTGACTTCTTGACTTCTTCCTTGACTACTAATAAAGATCACAAAATCATAGAACGATAGCCTGGTTTGGGTTGAAAGGGACCTTAAAGGTCATCCAGTCCCACCCCCTGCCACGGCCAGGGACAGCTTCTCCTATCCCACGTTGCTCAGAGCCCCGTCCAACGTGGCCTTGGACACTGCCAGGGATCCAGGGGCAGCCACAGCTCCTCTGGGCACCCTATGCCAGGGCCTCACCACCCTCACAGGGAAATAATTTCTTCCTCATATCCAATCTAAACCTGCTCTCTATCAGTGTGAAGCCATTCCCCCTGTCCTGTCACTCCAGGCCCCTGTAAAGAGTCTCTCTCCATCCTTCCTGTGGGCTCCCTTCAGGCACTGGAAGGCCACAATGAGGTCACCCTGAAGACTGTTGATGACATTTCAGAAATTCAGAATTTGTACTTCAGTCACTGCTTACCTTTGAAGGAACTTATGCACTTTCTAAAGCAGGTTATCAGAATTATTTTGCAACCCAGGTTACAGGCTTTTCTTTGGATTTGACATGATTTTTGGGTAGTACTAATATAATACTAAATGAGTACTTCTCATTGGTTCTTAACAGTTTCTAGTTTTACTGTGTACATGACGTTAAACTGTGTCCTTTCTTCAACCAACAGAAATGTTCACAGTAATATGAATTATTCAGTTAGAAGTGCTCTATATGTCTATATTATTTTTTTAAAAAGTGATTATAAAAGAAACTAATTTTCAGCATTCTTGCAAAATAATCAAGGGGCTTATGAAGTGTCTCAAAACAATCCCAAGACTGAGTCAAAAGCGACCATTTTTTCCTTCAGTGCCACTCACCTCAGAACACCACTGTATTCAACACACAGAACTGCCAGATTCTGTCTTTCCATGATTTAAAGATGTGCTTTGGACAATGATCAGCAACCCTGTATCCAGAGTGCCCTGAGAGCCAGCCTGACAAAATGATCAACACACCTGACACTTCTGGGAAACGCCTCTTGCATTCTTAGATGGAAACAGATACCAAATTGTTGCTGATTTCTTGGATTTCAGGCATTAAAGGGAAAAAAACCAAACAGGTGTGTATATGTGTTTGTGTCAGCCTCCAAATATACTTGTGGCTAGTGCAAAGGAAAACAGCTGGTCAAAACATATTCCAGCAGCTTCCATCCACACAGCAAAACGGGAACAGCAGAAGGGAATCAACCTTGCAGCGGTTCAGGGCAGCAGAAATATTTAAATCATTATCAGTGGTGTGTGGAAACATTGTCTTAGTATCCACCTTGCTGGAAAACCAGCACAAATCTGCTCCAAAAACTATTGTGGGTGTGGTAAGGATACAGCAGGAGATGCCCTAAGTGGTGACTGCAGTGATGGGCAGATTGTCCCTTCGCTCTGTGCTGCACAGCACAGCAGGGAAAACAAAACATCCTCTTCCTTTTCTAAGCAGAGGAGAACAATTCCCACCTGGAACAAAGCCAGCTCCTGCACTGCTTTCACTACATCTGTGAAATTAGGTGGCATTTCAGACAAACAGAAAAGTAGAGCAAAGTTAGAAAACACTACAAGTCTAGTGCTTTATTAGCTATCCATCTTGACAGGGATAATTTGAAAATATTTATAATTCATGTTCCCCAGTTAAAAAAAAAAAAAAAAGAAGTAGTAGTAGTAGTAGTAGCAGCTTGAATAAATTTCCAGTAAATTTGATCCGGAATTTTCTATTCATGTCAACTCTCCCAACTGTATAATCCTTTTCAGGATGGATAACTGGCACCTGAAGTCCAGCACCTAAAATTTTGTGCTTGTATGAGAATTCCAGTCTACATTAAATAAGAAGTCCAGAACAAAACCAATCACCCCACCACTATGCTAATTTCTACTGCTCCTGGTCCTAGGAATAGTACTTGGAAATGTGAAACCTGTGTGGCCAGAGCCAGAGTGCTATAACAAAAAAAAGAAAGAAAAGGAAAAAAATCCTAAAATATGTGGATGGACTTTGATTGCCAGAGATGGCAAATATCGAAAAAATATTAAGCAACTCCTCTGGTAGATTTGTTGATTTTTGTCAGATCCTTGCTGCTGACTCTCAGCAAGGACATAGCTGCTAACACTTGGCTGTCACCACAAGGAGCCACACCTCCTCTTCCTCAGACAGCAAATCCACTCCCAAGTAGCTAAGAAATAATGGCAATGCAGGATTAGGAGATAAAGCCTTACCAGAAGGAAAGGACCCCTTGATCAAGTGGGAGAACTGGATCATCTTGTGACTAAAACAATACCATTCCCCACTTGAGCTCTTGTTCCTGCCCTAGCAAAGGCTGGGCTGCCACAGAGAACAGCTGGGCTCTGCCACATCCCTGGTGCTGAGCTCCTCAGTAGGCTTGAAAAAAGCCTTTGGGAGGTTTATTCCCCAGCAATGAGGAACCAGCTCCTGGCTCAGACCCTGGGCTAGGCCAGGCTACCCCACCTCCCAATAATGTCATTCTTAAGTGAGCAGGCTCAGCACCTCTCCAGGCTCATTCAGGGATTATCCTGGACTTTACCCCCTGATTCACAAACCTACAGTGACTTGGTGATGGAGCTGGTCTTTCCTGGCATATCTGAACTTTTAATGACAGAGCTTCTCTTCCAAACAACAGACAGACATTCTGATTTTTGAAGGCAACTTTTGCTAGGAAAAACCTCTCTTTTTCCAAAGCAGTTCAAAATCCTCCCTTTTAAATTAGAGGCCAATATTAGCTTTTCACTCTTGGAGTCTAAAATTTCATCAGTTCAAACAAATAAATCCAAAAACATCCTTTGAAGGCTGCCATGGAAATAATTCTGACTCTGTCCAGCACTGCAGTAGGAGGTTCATAAACTACTTCTATTAGCCAAAGTTGCTGCATGAAACTGAGACATTGTATTAAGAGAGTCGCATTTTGTTTTTAATAACTGTCAGAGATATATTGGCTGTCACACCAGAGCCCAATAGTTTTTTAGGTGTCATCTTATTTCAGGAGCAACAATTTCTAAATGCCAGATTTCCCAAGATCAGGAAAAAGTTATCTTCTATGTTAAACAGAAAAAAATCTGAAACATTGAAGCCACTCCATAACTGATTGAAAAAATGACCAAAATTTGCTTGAAATTAAATCAGCTGTTCAAAGGTACAGACAAGGGGGAGATGAAGTCACATTTTCACGAACCTGTCTCAGCTTTTCAAATTCCCACTACTAATAGACAGATTCATGTTTATATAAAATTTAATATGCAAGCTGTTCACCCATAATATTAAATTGCCCCTTTATATTTAATATTTGCTAAAATTGTGGAGTTATTTATGTCCCAGAAAAGACTGCAGCACATGTGCATTAGCTGTTTCATCATACCAGATTTTAGCATATATTTATTATGAAGCTGTTGCCATTATAATGCCTAAATGTCTATTGCTTCCAAGGAGAAATATATTATCACTGGAATGTTCCTACATGCACAGCATGTAGCTATGGAAATACAATGTCATGGGCTTCTTTAGAGGTGTTAAGTACAGCACAGAGTGACTGGGAGCCAGCAGGAAACCTGCTCTGGAAGTCCTGGAACAGCAATTTTTTTCTACTGTGTTTCAAGGGTGCTGATATTCCCACTCCTGACATCTCTTTGATAAATGCCACACAACATCCCAACATCAGGGCTCAACAGCATTATGAAAACCAAGAAGAATTTTACAGTTCCAGTAACTGGGAATTAAACTGCACAGGCATGGCACCAAGTCAGTGCTTTTAATGAACACAAAACAAAATCCACCAACAGTTTTAGAGGCTACAGAACTGACTGCTTAGGGTATTCTGATTATTGGTAAAATCCTCTGCTCTGAATGCAGCAAAAAATCTTGTGAAAATATGGAGTAGGGTGAGAAATGATACAGACAAAATTAGTGCTCTAAGTTGAATCAGTGACACAGTTTCATCTAAGAGCTGTGTTTTCAACAGGTTGTCATTTCCTAGAAGGGTCAGAGAAGTACTGGGAGTACACAAAGGTATGGAAAAACTCTGGCATTACAGATTTAGATTGCTCACCTCAGAAAAAACACGGCAAAAGCACAGCAAAGCTTTAACGGGGTGGAGATGGGGAGGTTGGGAATTCCTGTCTCTTCTCCCTTTCAAAAAGCAGCCCCCAATGAAATGTGAAGAGGTTCAATGAAAAAGTGATAAAGAAGGAATTGTTAGCCCACACATAATTACATGGCCATGGGAAGTCACCAAGGCCAAGAATTCAGCAAGACTCAGAAAAGGATTTGGGCATTTCTATAGACAACAAGTAAAACCAGTTACAATAGCAAATGTTAAAAAAACAACTATGGGAAAGAAGACAAAATCTCTTGCTTTAGGGCCCACAGATTTATGATCTTACTGTTAAGGATTATCCCAAGATTTCAGGAAGAATAGAAAACTTGAAGTCTGCCTGCAGTGGGGGTTCTTAGACCTTCTGAAGCATCTGGTGATGGCCACACAGCAAGAAACACTCTTAATCCTCTGGTTTGACCCTCTTTAGCAATCCACATGTGTTTAAAAGAGAATATGAAGTGTACCAAGTCTATTTGTATTGGATCCAAAATCCAGTGCAACCCAATGTAAGTTCAAGAGAAAAACAGTTTTTATGAAATCTTTGATGAGAAGACATGGAGAGCACTAGAGTGATCCAAAATATCAGCTGGAACCCTGACTCCAACAGGCTAAACACAGAACTCCCGTAGCAAGAAAACACGTTACCAAGATCCTAACGTGAAAAAGATCTGCATTTTGTCTATCTGATAAATATCCTTAGCAAAATACTATTGGTTTATACAAAAAACAATGGAAGAAAACTTCAGCTTTTGAACAAAAGGCAACTTCTTAGAGAGACGCTCCAGGCTCCCTTCCCCAGGGAGACATTCTGCTGGTGAGGACCTGGGGACACACACTCATTTGCTCAGCCAAGTGACTCTAAATTCTCCTTCTCACTCCCACAGAAAACTCTTCTGGTTTGTACTAACCAAGTCCAAAGTCCCTTATCCTCTGAGGCACCAAAGAATGTCTCTGCATGGCAGAGACAGCCACAGCATCAGCCTTCTCAGCTCTGATGACAGCCTATGAACACCAGATCCCTCACTTAGCCCTAAATAACACTGACCAGAACATCACCATTATTTAGTTCCTTTAATTAATTACCACTTTGCAAAAGCTTTGTTTCATAAATTGGTTTCCTATACATATTAGTGCCTTTCTGTCTCCCTGTGGGTCCACTTGATGATGAAATGGCTTTTTTTACTGCAGAGGACTGAGTGTCACTTGATGCCTCCACCTACACACTTAATGTCCCTCTCTGGCCTAAAACTCCTCATAAGTAGAAGCAAGCATTAGTATTCTAACTGTGGCACCATGAGCTGCTGAGACTCAGCCAAAAGCCTGACAGATTTATATAGTGCAGAAGGGATGATGCAGGAGACCAGGAGAGGATCTGGATTTTGTCTCTCCTTCTTTGCTGTCCTCCATTTTTTTTCTTCCTCCTTGTCCCCTCTGAATTTGCCTTTTTCCTCCCTATCCCCTGGCTGTTCCAAGGACACATTGTAATCCATGTGACACTTGATTTGTAGCTTTTGCCCCTCAGTTACTCTGGCAATCCTACCTCTTGTTTAACAAAGTAGCTCTGGAGGACACTGGGAAAGGGCAAGTGAGCACTTGGGAAGAAAGCATCTGGTTAAAAGTTGAGCCTTTTCCTTCTCCTCCACACTTGAGTCACCAAGCCAAACTCCCAGCAGAAACACACCTGATGATTCACTTTAGCAAAAGCATTGGAACTGACAGAACAAACCAAGATGAAGCAAAATGATGTCCAAAAAAATTAGACAGGAAAACTTTAGGATGGGAGCAAGCTGGCAGATGAAAAAGTTCCAAGCATGGCAGCTGGTTCTGCAGAGAATTTTCCTCAGGCTTTGGTATATGCAGATAAGTACCTCAGACAACTGCAAAAAATCATTATAGACAAGAAGAGAAACTCATCTTAATGAACATGTATTCTGCAAATCAACAAGGAGATGGGGAAGGAAGTAGGATAATTTTTGGAGTCTAATCTTGGACTCAACTATGAGAGAAGTCAAAGGAAACTGAGTATATCAAGTACTGACAGAGGAGGACCTAGATAAAAAATGCTATTGCTAACCTCACAGCAGGATGCTCTGCAGTGTTAAGTAGAAACTTTAATTTGGAATTTGCTTGCTGCAAAGCCCTTAACATTTTTAGCACAAGACTCAGGTTTAATTTGAATAGGTCTGAGCAACAGACATATTTACAGTGGCAAAGGTGTTTTATTTTGTTTTCACTAGCAGAATGTTCAAATGGCTAATTAAAACCAAATTCTATAACCAAAAAAGAAAAAAAAAATATCAGAGCCAGTGCCTATTTTAAATTACCTGATGTTTAAGGCGGACTAAATTGAGTCAGTTTCTGGGAATGTGCGTGCTCTGACCTGTGTGAAAAGGCTGCCGAGGGACTGTGTACAGGCAAGACAGTTACCATGGATACCTCACTGCTTTAGGTGTAGAAGCTTAACATTACAAACAACTTTGCAGCATTAGGCTGCCAGCCTCATAAAAACACTGCAAAATAACAATGAGCTCTGAGATAACCATTATGATCTGCTTTGTGACATGCAAATATAAATCTTCTATCCTAAGGCAAAAGACAAAAGTAGGATTGAGGGGACATGGCCAGATCTTGCAGGCCTTAATTTACAGTCTGCTTCAGAAAGATGCTGTGGTCTTGCATAGCACTGATGATAATGGGAGTGTGCATTACCTGCAAGTAGGCAGTGTGCCTCAGAATATTCTCCTCCTGCCTGAAGTTTTACCTAAATTAGGACTCCAAACTTGAGCCAACACAGCACAGGCATAGGGAAATGCAGTCAGAGTCAAAAACCCCACAATTGTTTTAAATTTTCCCTTTAACAGCACAAGTTACTCTGTAAGTACTACCACAGGGTTTATGGTATCACCCACACTGATTGCATTGAAGGACAGAGATTTCACATGAGATGTATTATTCCCATATCCTTCCAAGAGCATGGGGTCTTTGTGGGGAGATGCTGACTGTGCCTGCTGGGCAGTGAGCTGTGTGCCTACTGAATGCCCTCAGCCTTGAGAGAGGCCAGAGATTTTTTAGCTTTACAAATGCAAGCCCATCTCTTGGCCTAACTACCACTGCACCTGCCACACAGACAGCCTCAATGAGAAAAGAAAATCTGCTTCATACCATTCTAATAGTGGCAAAAGAGATTCACTCCCTCACACCAAACTATCTGATCTATTGATCCAACAGCCAACCACTTTTCAGGCAGTGAATGCATCTGGCTCCACCTTCACCTCGAGCAAAGGTTCACAGGAAATCACTCGAGATGCTTTCTCCTGCTGCTGGTATTAAATTACACACAAAAGAAGTTCAGGTGCAAGTGGGGCTGGGGTTATGTTTCAGGGGATGAAAAATCCATCTCAAGGAGATTTATGATCATTTCAAGTATTCCACAGCCAGGAGCTCACATGGCTCAAAAGCAGTGCTCAAGAGCCAGCTCTTACGACATTAATTAAGATGCTTCAACAACAAGATTATAGATGTATTTATTGCAAAGCTGTGATGGCCAAACCCTTCCATGAGGCAGGACAGCAGAACACTGTGCTGGGAGAGCTGCAAGTTACAGGCTGAGGAGCAATCAAGAAGTTGGAGCTGATGTGGGATGCAGAGGGGGGCATTCAGCTCCTAAGACTCAGCTGAGCACAGCTGTGCATACCTGCAATGTTTCATAAGCAAACAGCAGGTACCCCTCCAGCATTTTGCAGACATACCTAGCAGAGCAAACTGGACTTCTTTCATGCTCTGTCAAATATTTTTTGGCAGTGGGTGCATTCCCCTACACTGGAATTAATTTTGCACTGAAGGTACCCTGAGTTGTTGCCAGCACTGAACCATTTTTCAGCCTTCATGGCAAAGATCAAAAGGGGCTCATCCAAATGACAGAAACCCTAGACCTGTGCCATAAGAGACCACGTTTTCAATATCAGGTTTTGTGCCCATAGTTACAAGAAGGAATAATGCAGATTACATAAATGGCAAAGTAATTGATTCTATCTGCAAACCAGGTAGGCAGATTTTTAAATAACAGCACCAAGGGCCCACTTGGCTTGGTTTGAGAGCACTGTGGGTGCTCAGGTCCCCCTGCAGCTCTCCCCATCAGCATTTCTACTGCAGCTACATGAGTTTTGTAATGGTCAGGAGCAGGTGCAATGACTGGAAAACCTTTAAACCAGTAAACACCAGTTTCCCACAGAGCAAGGGTGCAAAAGCTCCTGCTTGTTATCACTGATCCCACTGGGAACTCTGAGCAGGCAATGCTAGCAGCAAGGGCATGAGGAAAGTGCAGCTGGAGTGATCCCATCATGGCTCTAATAACATTAGAAATCTTTTTACTGGCTTTAATGGGATTTGGATCAGGTGCCAAGGAAGCCACCTTACATTCCCCTGATCTGTTACTCCTACCAGCACAGCAAAACAACCAAATCCCAAGCATCTTTTTTTGCATGTCTGCAGTCCATGAAGGATACAATCCCCCTACATCCACACAAAAACAACCTCTGCAGTTGCAAGACAACTTGTTTCTTAATCTACTAATGAGATGAATTAGTAAAGTAGGCAAGAAAAGGAAGTAAAGAATTAAATACGAATTTTTAACTTGGCATTTTCCCCTCTAACAATGTTGCTGCATATTTTAAGCAATCAACCATCCAAAAGAGGTATGTAAGTGGCTGGAGCTATACTTACAATATTATTAATTTTAGTATCCAGAGAGAGGGAAACTAAGTGCTCAAAATGCACATTAAAGCCTCCCATGTAACAGTGCTGTGCTGCATATCCAAAACCACTGCTAATGCTGTATGAGCTGCAAGAAAAGCCGCCTGATTTTTCTGGATTCTGCTGTGCTACAGTTTAATATCAAAGGGAGTATTTAAACAAATACTTTATTATGCACAGTGTTGGCTGAGGTTTGTCACTATTCCTTGCCTTTCTAATGAAGAAATTAAGTGGATTTACAGAAAGACATAAAGTCCTTGGTGTTTTCCTGGATAAAGAATCCCACTCCTCCTCATTTAAAAGCTGCTAGCCTTGCTGTAGGTGGTAATTATGTTGAGGGTGAATTGCTGTGGTTACTGTCTGGCAACACCCAGCACTGGCACATGTAATCCCCACAGTGTCTGGAAACAGCATTACATCAAACCATCCAAGCTAGTGGCTTACACAACCAGCTACACCCCTTTGAAATCTGTCAGCTCCAGTGACTTGCTGTGTGCACTTCTGCTTCCCAGACATCAGCTTCATCACTTATATCACACAGGTATCAGCCTCCTTTAAAAATAAAAGTTGGAAGTATTGACCTTTATCCTAACTTAAAATCTTAGGATGAAAAAAAATAAATCTACATATCAAACAGCAAAGAACTGCTTGATTTTAACACCAAATCTGACCTCAGCTCGTAAGAGGCTGTGGGTGCATCCATGCATCACTATGGAGAGGAACCTCAGGAAACAAAACAAGCCAGCACCAGAAAGGGAAGCTGCAAAATTCTGCTTGGAAAACTAATTTATGAAATGGGTTAATTTGGAGCTAGCCTAGAAATCCCTAAGGCAGGGCAGCACTACACACTCTAAGCAGGTACATCCCATCATTAAATCTAAGAGCTATGGATCAGGTTCTTAATTAAAATCAGTTCTGCTGGGATCTCTGCACCAAAATTAAAAATCACTGAGAAATCTCAAATCAAACAAGGCATTCATGTCTCCAGCTCTCAGGCAGCCATGTCATATTATGTGAAGACCTGTGAATAAGAATTATCTCATGAAATCAGTGGGACCAGACATCAAGCAGGGACTGCTCAGCTCAGAACAGCTGTATCTGCAGCAGAGCTGTGTGCTAAGCAGGCAACAGCCTAAGCCACAGAATCACTGCATTTTCTACAGGATTTGAAAACAAACACGTTGTACTTTAACAAGAAATATTGTAACTATGTCCTTGGAGGATTGTTGTTCTGTACCAAAGAATTATTTCCCTTCCCTTTCCTCTCCTCCCCCACTTCTCTCCCCTATGAATTTGTAAATGAATTTCTGCCACAAACCCTCAAACCATATTCTTCCCAATCAAAGAGTCAAACCATACCCAAGAGAGCAAGGCAGCACAGAACCAGTGAGATCCTGCAGACAGCCAGACTGGGTGGAAAGCTCCTGTCACTGCCACACACAGATGGGCACACACAGAAAGCCTATGGGGGGAAAACAGGACAATACCAGAAAGAGGATTACATCCAAACTAGGTTGCTGGAAAATGTTCTCCTGCAACTGGACAGCTGAATCATCTGCAACCAGACCAAAAAAAAGATGATACTCAACAAAAGACAAGTCCATGTAATTTAATAAGTGAGCAGAGTTTTTGCGTTTTGCCTTTTTTTTTTTTTTTTTTTTTTTTTTTTTTTTTTTTTTTTTTTTTATTTTGATCCTACACCACAAGTTTGGAAACAACTCCTTAAGGGCAAGGTCCATATTATGGGAGAATCCAGCATGGGCACTTATGGGCAAATCTACAATCTGCATATATTTCCAGGGGAAATGAAGCCTGCAGTTTAGCTCAGGGTCTGCACTTCGGTGTTTTAGCAAATGGGGGACATAATGTGTGCCTGTGAACTCAGACAGAATACAGATCCAAGAAGACAGGATTCTTATAATGTTTTTTTTTTGTAAGACACAGTGCTACAGGGGCTAAATAAAAAGCTTTTGAAAAAGTCATTGCACATAGCATGAGAATAAAGTGCCAGTCGCAGCAGTGGCCGCACAGCCGGCATCCACATTGTACAACAATCGCACAGCTCCAATCGTGACTATGAAAGGACAGCCCGAGCAGCAGGTGGGATGGAAGGATGGCAGGGGGCCATACCCCAGCACCTCTCTCTCCAATCTCTCTGTTCATCAGTCATGTCACACGGGCTGTTCCCCTGCAAGGAACATCCAGAGGAACAGAGAAACTAGAAATGCAGGTCCTGGGCAGGGGAAGCAGCTGGTAGGCATCTGTAATTGAATTCCAGGAGGACTTGGGCTATTTTTAAAACTCTCTGTAGGCTGGCTTTCTTTCTTTTTTTTTTTTTTAAACAGGTGAACATTTCCAAAACTCAACAGAGTTTTAAAGTTTCACTGCATACATCTCTGAGTTTCAGCACCATGTAAAAATCAGGCGATAGCAGCAAAGCCCGAGCAATCAGAACCAGATTCTAAAACTCTGCACCAAGGAGGGAAAAAAATAATCAGCTTTTTTTAAAATATACAGTTTTCTCTGCAACTGTATATTTCAAGAATAAAGAACTTTTGTCTTGAAGCGCAAACACACAAACCCTCTTCTACTGTATTTATACCCTACGGGGACACTGATTTCCTAACAACTCCAAAATAAAACAAATGTCATTATTTATGTGCTGTGCTTCTGCAGTATCTAGTAACCCACAGCTCTGAGGGCACATTGGCATTTAAGGAATGAAGCCCCATAAAATGTAGGCTACAGAATGGGAAGAGTTTTGCTGTTTTCTTCCCATAAGGGGTACCTGAATAACATGATTCCATTCAACCCGTCAAACACTTTCAGCGCTGGCAGAGTCCAGCAGGACTCCTGGCATGCTTTTGTTCATAAGCAACCTGACCTGCTCAAGCTGTAGTCAGAGCTTCCCACACCTTTGGAGCTCCTTTATCTCCTGTAATGTCTGTTAGATGATAACCAGAGTCCTAATATTCCCTCTCCACCTCTTGGAAGAAGAATGGCCCTTTATTCTGAGAGAAGGCCTGTTGTTAATCTCCAGCTGTCAAGACCTCTGAATCTGTTTACCTGTCTGGGCACTCCCTCTGCTCATGAGAGGCAGGGTCTGGCACCACTTCCATACCCATCCTTGGAAAGATCAGCAATGGATGGTTAAATGACCTGAACCACAGCTCAGCATGACTGATACGAAGCAGGAAAAACCAAAGACTGCTAAAGCTGCAGAGAGGAGAAGTTCTCATTTTGCTCACAACACAGTCCAGTCTGAGCTGTACTAATTTATTTTCTGAGTTGCTGCAGCAAGTTAAATTCTCTGATGATAATGAGCAGTCACCAACTGCATCACCAACTCATTAAATCAACTCAGTATCCACTCGTTAGCAAACACATTTATACTCTTTGGTTTTAAGACTCACTGGCTAGCAAAAGCACAGCATCTGATATTTGTTGGGGTTTAATTTCTATTATTTTTGTTCTGATTTGTGGGAAACTATCCTTATGTACTAGCAGCATGCCTCCCTCTGTCTTTTGACTGTGCTAGATTATACACAAAACCTGTTAATTTTAAAAAATAGAAGATAAAGCCAGGGATCATTTTTCAGCACTTGCAAGACAGAGTTATGTAACTATACATAACAATGTATATTTAAACATGAGTCTGCTGTATTTAGATAGGTGAAGTGAAAGAATAGAGGAAAAGCAACAGAAGGGAAGACAAAAACCTTATATCCACCAAAACAAAACACCCTTTTGTGATGCTTATTAATACAAAAACAACTCCAACAATAACTTCCTCTTGGAAATACAATAAATACAGGATAATGGAATCTGTATCATATAAAGTGGTATTATTTGAATATTAGTTGAATATTCCCCAGATGCACAACCAGTACACCTGATCTTATGAAACAGCACCGGAGTTTGTTGCAAGCACAGCTTTATAAACAGCTATTTTCTTACTGTAGTGGTGGCAGGGGAAATGTTTAAGAGGAAAATGTTTTGACTGCCATGCAATCAGACTGCCTGTAAGCAGTATATTCGGGCCCTTAGAAAGTAGGGGAGATTTAATACAGCTCAACATTTCAGAGGGTTTGGTTTCTTCACAGCTCCTGGGTAGCACTATTGTTCTTTTCAAGGGCAAGACAATGAACATTAGCTTCCATCGGAGGAGGAAGGATGGGATTTCAAATGGTACTTTGGAGAAATGGTGAATGCTGCAGGGTGGGGATGGGGGAAGCACTTTTCTATCTGTCAGATCTGTTATGTCAATTTGCTCCTCAGCTGGTTATCAATAAAAATTGTTACTGAAATTTAAAGCTGCCCCAGGAATGCTCCAAATCTCATGTTTGTTTCTTTGTTTGTTTGTTTTTTCCCTCACAGGACCTTGGTTTTTGGGTTTGTTTGGTTTTTTGTTGGGTTTTGGTTTTTTGTTGTTTTGTTTTTTCAGAGAACTAGATAAAAGGTAAGGGGTCGATGGTAAGAACATCTGCAGCTTCACACAGGCACTCCCGTGCAATGCCACCGGGGAGTCACACACAAAATAATTTATGGGAACTCCTCGCAGGCCACCTGCACGCCCAAACCTCAGTGCCTGCACTCCAGCACCCTCTGCCAAATCCCGCATCCCCAAACCGGCGAGGCGCCTCTGCTGCCTGCGGAACCCCTTCTCCAGGCGGCGGCAAAGCGGGAGAGGAGCAGGTTAATAAATAAACCCGCGTTCCGTGCTCTTGCGGCCGAGGGGAAGGAGCGGGGGCTCTGTTCGTCCCCCGGCGCGTTACATAAGGCGCGGCTGGCGGCTCCGGGGATGCGCGCTCCGTGCCAATGCAGCCCCACAGGCAGCTCGGGAGCCGCTCCTGCGCTCCTGCCTCGGGGCCGCGCTCCCCGCGGGCTCGGGGCCGCGCTCCCCGCGGGCTCGGGGCCGCGCTCCCCGCGGGCTCGGGGCCGCGCTCCCCGCGGGCTCGGGGCCGCCGCACGGAGCAGACACTGCGCCCATTACATAACAGCGCCCGCGCCTCCCCCGGCGGCCCCGCTCACATGCGCCGCGGTCACATGCACAAACAGCTCATTAAATCGCTGCCCGGGCAAAGGCGATTACGGCGCGGGGGCCACTTGGAAAGAAAGGTGGGAGCCGGCGCCTTGCACTCGCCCGCATGCCCCCGGCACAGCGCCTGCCTCGCTGGGCACCCCCGGGCCACCGCTCTGCCCCCTCCTGCTGCCGCGGCTCTCACCCAAATCAGCCTCCTGGCACCTGTGCGGAGGGCTGGGCACCGGCCTCACCTGTCACCACCACGCTGATCACTCACACAGTCCCGGGATTGTTAGGGCTGGAAGGGACCTCTGGAGCTCGTCCAGTCCAACCCCCCCGCCTTGGTGACAAAGGAACGCGTCCAGGTGGGCTTTGAAATGCCTCCAGTGTCATCCGGAGGGATTTTCTGCAAACAAGGCAGGTGATATTTGACAATGGATATGTAGTTGCCGCTGAGGATAAAACGTGCTCCTCCCCGTGCCAAAGCCACATGCCCTCCAGGCAAGGGGCTCCCATCCCAGTGTCACTGTCTGCAGGGTTGCATCCCCACGGTATGATGGATATAAACATTTCCACAGGCATGACAGCCACGGATCACAGGAGTGTGAGGTTGACACGTGCCCCAGGTCTCCTAACCAGCATCCATCTGGCTGCCTCAGAAGCTGGTAGCCACCCCAGCCACCCTGGGCAGCAGTGCCTGTGTGCCACAGGCAGGTTTGTAGGGGAGGGTGCTCCATAGAAGATTTGTCTTTTGTTGGATCACCCCCTTGGGTTGCAGATTTTTGGAGCCACCTTGACCCAGAAATCCACCTTCAGGAGAACAGGCACTGCAAATCAAGTTGGCCAACACAGCAGGAAGAGTCTCTGGAGTCTGTACAACTCAAGAAGCGTCTCCTTTCGTGTATGCCAACATTGCAGCAAATTTCTAAAAGCATGTTTTTTTCCAATAGAAGCCAACTTCAGAACAAGAGTTTACACAGTAAGCCAAGCTTAATAAATTAATTTTTTTAAGACTTCATCCCATTTTTTCCCCCCAACAAATCTTTCATTCACAAAGCCCAGGAGCACACTCCTTGATTTAGGAGGAGAAGACGGGCGCCCTGCCAACCTGCGAGGTTCTGCACTGTCATACACAAAGTCCTGCTTCTACTTTCAGAGAGACCTTCTCTCAAGGTGAGTCACTCAGTCCCCTGGAGAGGAGCCCAAAATGGGAGTGAGCTTGTGCTACTTTAAAAGTACCCTGTGCTGCACTGACACGTGCCCAGGGTGGTGGTACCTCCCTGTACAGCAAGCTCAGGGCAAGAGGCACAGCTGTGCTCGAGTAGCCTGGCAGGTGGAACCTCAGTTCCCCTCCCTTGTCCTTCAGCAACCCTCCTCACCACAAAATAATCTAGAATTACCAAAGCTCTGGGCCTAAACACAGCACTCACCGAGTCAGAAACAAGCATTAGGGCAATATATCTGTTGACCAATCTCAGGAAAAAAAGGAAAAAAAAAAAAGACAGCTTCCCCAGGGTGGCTGTTGCTCAAGTCAGATGGGCAGTGGAACTTGTTTTAGCTGCACATGTGCACTCCTAGCAGGAACGTGTGTGAAAGGGCCCCTTTGTGCAGGGCTGCAGCTGCCTGGTGCTGCTTTGCCACTTCCTGTGGCTCTGGAGGCCCCTGCTGGAAGATGGAGCTGGACGGGCACGGCAGTGGCAGGGGCAAGAAAGCAGCCACTTTTCAGCTCTGAAATGAAGAGTTGAGAATCGTGCAGAAGAGGCTTGAGAAAACTCTTTTAATTTACTCTGATTTTACTACCTCATGGCTCTTGCAGGGGGCAGAGCCCCAGCTGGCTCAATAGTAACATCACACTGCATAGGACTTAGCAGCAAAACAGACAGATAGTGATCAAAGTACTGAACTTAAGACACAGAAGCCATAAACTCTGGGGTAGATCAAAAGAAAACATTATTCCAGCAACATTTCTTTTCCTGCTCCCAAATAAAGTCTTTCTTCAACTAAAAATCAGGGGGAAAAATAAAGAAAAAGGAAAAAGCACGTGCAAAAATAGGAAAGAGATAGTTTAAAGGGATAGTTTAAAAACACAAAGGAATTGTTTCTTTAGTTTCAAATTGTTTATAGTTTAAAAATAGGTAAAATACATGATGAATTAAAGTATATATCAAATAGTTGACTTCTTGGGGTTTTTTTTTACTTTTTTTTTCCCTTTAAAAAGGGAAGTAAAAACGTGCATTTAGAGTACCCAGTGTGCTAGAATTTGCTACTGAGTTAAAATAAGCTCTTTCAGTATTGCATGTATGGAAATAATATCTTTATATAAACATCTTCATCTAAGTCAAGTGGCTCCCTGCAGACCACACTGGGGATAGCAAACCCTTCTCAGCAGCCGGGCTGAGCATCAGGTGGGACTCCAGGAGGAGCCAGCTCAGCTGCCACCTCCCAGCCCTGTGCCCACACCCAGCCAGCACTGCTCTCACCTGATGCCCTGCACGGGCACAAAGAGGTACCACTTTGCCCAGATTTCTGCAGTACAAATTATTCCTTTCTGTATAAGCACACCCCAGCCCCAAGTAATCTCCTAAACTTGCTGCTCTGACTGATGGTTTGGGTTGTTTGGGTTTTTTCCTTCATGAAAACATTTCCCCACACAAAACAAAAATTCAAACTCAAACAATAAAATCTGAGGTTTTCCCATGCATGATGTTATTTGCTGTAAGAATACTTAAATATGAAGGAAAAGAAGAAATGGTTCAACTTCAATTTTTCAAACAGCCCTTTCTAAGCCCTTATGGTTGGTTTTATTGTGAGAATTATCATGACTACAACAAAGTGCCAGCAACAACCAGGGCAAATTTAATAAAGACTGAGACATATAACCAGAACAATCCTCTGTGCCATCCTGGGTGAATTTACTGACCAGCTCACACTTTATTGCTAGCAGTGAATTACCACTGTTAACATCCTCTGCCTCACAAAAGTAACCTAGTTAATGTGGGTCTCCTTGCAAAATTAAGATACTCAGGCTGCACAGTCTGTTCTCCAGGAACATTTTTTAGCCCCTTCGAAAAAACTGTGAAAGCAGAACTTCCCAACGATGTGCAGGGCTTCCAGCATTTGTTTAAATGCAAAGGTTTTCATTTTTAGAGAGCCACAGTCAAATATTTGTATATTTAGATGAGTTTGGTTTCTTAAAATGCTGAACTGCACCCAGTGGAGCAGCCTGGGAGGAACCTTAGAGCTGGGAACCTCTAACTGGTCACAGCTGAGAAAACACCTGGTTCAAGGGAAGCTTCTTGTTCTTCTGGAAGCAGTAAGGAGTCTTAAAACTGAAAGACCTGAGAGTTAAGGTTATCTAAATTTCTTTTGCAGCAGAGACAGGCAGACTGCTATCCAGCCCTACTGGATGGAGGGCTAATAGGACACAAATGCTACTGTAGACAGCTAAGGAGTCAAAAAAATCAAGTTTTTTGCAAGAAAGGAGAAAAGTAGTAAAAAATAAGTCAGGGGGAAGGGTAAAAAGCTTGCAGGAAAAAGGAATATAGGAAGATTTTGCTGGTGTAACTGCTCAGTAAATGGAGACAAAATGTTTTGGACAAGTCTGGCAAAAGGAATTTTCAGAGTGACAAGGCCCTGTTCCCAACACCCAGTGACAGCTCTGTACCTGGAGTTACCAACACCAGCCCCACCCTGATGAGCACATTTCCCTGTGCCCCAGCTGAGGGCCAGCACTGCCTCTTGCTGGCATCTCTGGCAGTAGAAAGCATCCCCTAATGTGAGTTCTGAGTATTCTGCTCTTTTTCCCACAAACTGCAGAGGTCAGGTAACCATAAATGAACCTGGCTTTTATTTCAGTAAATAAACACATGCATAATTCAGCAAAGCATAATTCAAACTCTGGGATTTGTACAGTAGAATTGGAAGAACAGACACTCTAAAGACTCAGAGAAATCCCAAATAAACTATTTGTAATTAAAAAATCTCATGATTTTCAAGCCAAATCTCGTGATTTGTTTGTGGCCTGACTCAGGGTTTTCAGTGCTTGGGGCTGGCAACTCTGACTAAGCAGGGATATGAAATAAGAGCGAGAGTGACTGCCCGCCAGGCTTCTGTTTTCCTGGGACAGAAGACAAAGCAGCTCTGACAATTCCAGCTGGCAATACCATCCAGGCACTCCTCCAAGGCCAAACATGCTGGGTAAAATCCTCATCAGACCAAAAAAAAAAAAGAACCCTATCAGAAGCAGTTACTGTGGTTGCTTAATAGCTGTTTTCCAAAGTTCAATATAGCATATATTTTCTTTTTCTTGAAAAGGGGGAGATGGGCCACATTACAGACTAATCCCTTGCCAGATGTCATTAGTGATGAAGTCCCTTAGAAATTACATCAGTTTGAAACGAATCAGAAAACAGTGAGTTTCCATTTCCTCCTCCTGCCTGGCTAGACAGAGACCTTGGGATCAGCTTTCATCCACAGCCTGGAATCAGCCCTCCTCTGTGTCTTGCTTGGTGTGGCAGGGGTGTTAAGCAAGTAATTGCAACCATTAAAAAGAAAAATAGCTCACTTGCTCCTGCTCCCCATCCCTGTCAAATAGCAGCTCCTTCATTAGGCTTCCCAGGAGCTGTCTCAGTACTCTGCAGGAGATTCTCCCTGCTCCTGGTGGAGGTGGGTGCACCCAGCTGTGGCACACATCTCCAGCCACCACCCCTACGTGCTCCTGCTGATGCCAAACCGGCAGCTGTCCCCTCTCTCCTGGCGACCCCAAGTGTCCCCTCACAGCTGGCATCTGGTAAGACAGCCTGGGCAGGGAGTGGAATCTAATTTCCACCCCTGTGCAATGCCCAGCCCTCCCTCTGCCTGCTCACAGGGTGATGGATGAGGAGCAGAAGCACAGAAAGAGGTTGAGGAGAAGGGCCTTGCTGGTTCTTAGGGCTTTTGCTGTTCCTAGTAAGGCAAGAGCATGCCCCATCCTCGATCTGAAAGGGATGTATCTTTAATTCTTTGTGCTTGGACCAACCAAACCAGAACAATATCATAAACTGATGTCTTCTGTAGAAACTCAGTGCCTGAAACACATTTCTGGATCATAAATCTTGGACTAGAGCAGTTTATGTAATGCCACCTATTCATGCTGCCCTAAGTAACCATAACTAACCATTCCATTATAATGAGTCCATTATCCCCTGCTTTATTGTATTTTCTCTTAAAACAGAGATCAAAGATTTGGATCTAGTGGCATCATGCCGATTTCATTTTTATTACTGGCTCCCTAGGTCTATCATAAATATTCATTGGCCATCCTTAATACAAGGCATTGAATTCTGCTCACTGCTATCTCTGGTGCGACTGCAAAGTACAAACAGGGTTGTTGCTCAAACATATTAAATAAAGCAGCAGCAAATTTGTGACAGACAACAACAACAACAGCAAAACAACAACAACAAAAAAAAAAACCCAAAAACAAACCCAAAAACCAAAAACAAACAAAAAAACCCCAAAACCAAAAAATCCCAAACCACCCAGAAAACAAAAGAACCCTTTTCCCCTTCCAAGGAAATTCAAAACCAAAGGAGACATTTTCTCTTGCCCCCTCCAGGACTACTGCAGACATTTGCCTGCTGTGGGAATTGAGCCGTGCAGCAGCAGCAGCAGCAGCAGCAGCAGCTGCCCTGCTCCCACAGACAGGAGTTGTTTCTGAAAAGTCCACAGTTGCCACACTGTGGTCTCTGCGATACTGCAGCACTCTCTGTGCTTCCCAGCAAGAATTATAACCATTACCTGCCAGTGGTACTGAAACTGCTCATAAATGTGGCCTTTTCACAGAGGAATTAATTCTGAGAAGGGAGTGGGAAGCATGTGGGGAGAAACATCTTCCAGAATCATAGTCAGGGAAAGGGCTTATGCAGTTTTATTCTCCTAACTCCCAAAAAACCTTGCAACCATCCCAAACATCAGGGTGCCTGCTGATGTTTCTCTCACACATTCCTCTGTGCTCCCTTCCCACCTCAGTGTAGCTGCTCCCAGGGCATGGAAAGCCCTGCTGCACCCATGTCAATGGCTCCTGCTCTGCAGATAAGCACAAAGGCTCCTTGGGATGTCAACTGGGCACTTTGAACAACCACCAATCACTAAAATTAGGGTGGCCATGGGAATTTTTATTCCTGTTAAGTAACACTGAGAGCATTAACACATATCATTCTAAACAAGACCATCTACTCCATTAAAACCAAAACAATATGCTAAGACACCAAATTAACATTCTAATATTTATCTTATTAATATAACTCCACCATGGAGCTAAAAGAGAAAGAGAAGAAATAGAAATAAATAACCTAAAATAAATATTTGTATTTATGAATCTATCCTCACACAAAACTCCACATACCTGGAGACATGAACCATGTGATAAAACTGTTGACTCATTTTATATATTTACTTATAACATATCTTTGGTCATTTACCTAGTCCTTGCCAATCTAAGGTCTGCTAGAACCTTCCACTAAATTCCTAAAAATCTGCTTTATTTATAATTTAAAATATAGAAATAAAACAAATCAGGGAGAAAACCTTGATCCTGATATCTTCATGATGTAGAATTTGATTCAAAGAGCTATGATGAACCTGGAATTTAACTTCCAGATGTACTGAAGTCTTTAGTGAAATTCGCTTCACCTGTATTCAGAAGAACTAGAAAATCTAGTTGCTGTTGTTTACAAAAAGGATCCTGATCAGTCAATGAATATTGTACCTGAGTAAGGTGAGATGAATCATCCTCAGAGTTCTAACAGTTTCATTTATTAAACAGCTCTCTTCTCTTGCATTCTTTTTTATTTGTTTTTAATGAATAGCAATATCAATAGAGAAGGATGTCAGACAGTTTGCAGCCAGTTAAGATTTTCATGCTGGTTTGCTCTTCTTAAAATCACATCCATAGGAAGGTGTTAATGTGAAATAAGAAGGGCAAACCTTCTATGTCCCATACACTGTGTAAAGGGCAAATTCCATAGCAGAAATTGGTCATTGGAAGTTCAGAGTAAGGAACAAGCTACTCCAGTTTTATTGGTTTGCTTGATGCTGTTTTAATCAGTAGCTACAAAAAATATTTTACAGCATCAGATGCTCCTTTAGAGGAGAGATGATGTATGTGAGAAGGGCAGATGATACAAGTTCCAAAATAATTTATCAATCAGGATTTGGGGCTTAATATTTCTGAAAGAAAACTGGATAACAACATACAGTAATCTTAAAATTTGATAAATATGAGCTGCTGAGAGACTACAATCTTTTGGATGAAATGTGTTAACGGCCATGTGTTTTTACAGCCTGGGCATCCTGCCATTAGATTTGTTTGTGATTTGAAGAACAAACAAACAAAGGAAAAATAACCAAGGTTTTGAAACAAAAAAGAGTAAGTACCAGAGAGTAGCGAGCACCACTGCTCACTGAACTATCACCTGAGACAGAAGTACCTTTAGGTCTCTGGAGATCCTTTATTTGCCTCGTGGTGAGTTAACAGTTATGCATATTAAAGAGAGGGCAAAATCATGACTGCAATGTCATTAGGCCTGTGCTCACTGCCCCTGCAGCAGATTAAACTGCTCCTGCCTTTCACTAGATCAGGACCTGAACTTTGTAGGGTGTCAGGAGGGCTGCCTCCTGAATTACCTGTCCTTGATACATGACTCTGAGTTTCAAGTTCTTGTCCAGCTCAACAAGGGCAATGCATTCTGCCTGAAACCACCCCTGGCACAGACCCCTGTAGGTGCCTCACAACTGGCCCAAGCACAGTGGCTCTCAACAGGCTTCTGAGGGTGACACAAGCAGGTGACAGTCCAAAGCTGGAGCAAATCTCTAGGGCCTGTTACTTTCAGAAAAAAAAAATCCCCTTAAAAATAAGTCACACTTTTCATATACCCAGTTCTCCCAGGTTTTTGCATTGGCAACAAATGGACGTGATCAAAAATCCTGGAGAATATCTGGGGGCTGTCCAGCAGCATTGTCCTTTCAGCCCAGAGCAATGCACATCACAGGAGGGAAAAGGGGTACCCCAAGGATGAGAGATGCTAATTCAGAATATTCTGGTTGATGCTGCCTGTCACAGCCCCAGAAATGTGCAGCAATAACAACACAACAGTGGCTGATGGCCTGAGGGTCTGAGCACTGTGGCTGACAACACCTGGCTAGAACAAACACCATCACCATCACGTGCCTCCTGGTGTCCCTTTGCTTAATTATCTCAGCTTGAAGCCTAGAGGGGGAAAAGTGAAACTGTGCTCATTTGTTTTTCTGTAGATTTTTCTCTCTTTTGTAAAATGTCAGTGCGTGGGTCTAATGAGAA
Source organism: Agelaius tricolor (assembly GCF_023055355.1). Classification (NCBI taxonomy): domain Eukaryota; kingdom Metazoa; phylum Chordata; class Aves; order Passeriformes; family Icteridae; genus Agelaius; species Agelaius tricolor. Next base: position 13,835,392 of record NW_027269263.1, read on the forward strand.
ATTACCACACTTTCAGGTTCTGACCACATCCAGTGTTTAGTCTTGCATATCTGAAAGCTCTGGTGCTCCTGCCACTGCAATTACTGGCTCAGATGATTCAGGGCAAGAGCAAAGCTTGAATCTTGTTCTGCAATGAATTCCTGGAGGCTTTGGTTCTGCAGCTGATCACTGCCTTCACACAAAGCATCTCCAAGACTGAGGGGTTTGTCCCATTGTCTTTGAATTTTCACTCATCATTTAACTCCCATGACAAGGCCACAACAGCAGTTTTTTGCCCATACCAGAAATGCTGGTCCACAATCAGGCTGGCACTGCTGAGATAACCAAACATTCTTCATGCACCTCCAGTCCCTCCCTGTGAGCTGGTTTCCTAAGGAGTGAGTGCAGGACCCTGCAAGTGTCCTTTGTCAGCTAAAAGAGATAAGTGATTTTTAAAAAAATTCAGTACAAACAGCAGTGAGCATGCATGTTCTGTGGTGTTTCTGACCCCCTCTCACCTTGCAGGCACACTGAGCTTAGTGAGAAGAATGGCCTGTTGACAACAGGGAAAAACAGGCCAGGTATTTTTATACATCAGCACAAATAAAACTGACAGCAGAAACAGGGAAAAATTAAATGTAATTCTTCAAAATGCTGCAGTGCCACTAACCCAAAATGTGAGTAGTAACACAAATAAAGGAATTTGGACCCCACTCTCCCATTTAAAAGAAGCATTCTTTTGAGGTATGATACATTCAGCAAGCAACACATTTTCAGAATTATTCTCTTCTTCCTCCTCTGTTTTTTTTTCACCTACAAATGCTGTTTATCTGAAGGCTGCCTAATTTGCAAATGCAAATAAGTCAAATCATCTTGAAAAGATGAGGCTATAGAATAGAATGCCGTTTAAGTCGAGAATGTCTGTGATTCAATGAGCTGCAATGCTGGGACCCTGTAGTGGCTCCCAAAATCTCCTGGCTTCTAAAACTCATTGAGGCCATTTACCCCAACAGAAAAAAACCTGCATCTCCCACTGGCTTCAGCGTGCCTGGTAGATCAATACAACAATAAACTGGCACAGCTGCTTTTGACAAACTCACTGGAGTTTTGTCAACAGCTCCTCATGAAAAGATTCAGCTCTTCTGGCACAAAATGACCAGAGCCAGCAGTGGCCATATGTGGAACCACATCTTACAGGAATGAAATACATTTTTATTTCCACCAAAGATGTACCATTTCTTTCACATGTATATTTGGTGGTGTTCCTGCAAACAAAGGGGAGAGGACAGCTTACATTTCATCTAAGGTTAGTCTGAAGCAATCTAAAGTTGAATGCAGAAACATTAAACCTGCAAAACAAAAGGCCACTTCTATGATTTTAAATCATGAACTAGTACAAATGTCTAAGAGAAAACGCAACATTTTTCATGAGTTTTTTCCAAAAAAGGCAAAAAGCTCAACTACTTATTTCTGACAATTAAGCAGCTTACAGAGTCTTTGTTCTACTGACACTTAAAAATGCAGTTTTCAATTATTTATACTGAAGTTCAACACCTAAAAGAGGAAGGAAGAGTATAAAATGTGAGCTCTGCAGCACAGGCACCCCTTCCTGAAGGGTTCCATTCATTTACAGTAGTGTTCTCAAAGGAGCTGCCTTAGGGAAGGACACACAGCCCTGGATTCTGCCACATTCTGTAACACCCTCCCATCCACTAGCACATCTGATCAGATGTAATATACACATGGTAACAGAGAGGATATTTTTCCCCCAGAGGTGCTGACCTGATTTATGAACAGCTGGGAGATCAGCAGGTTGTCCCTACCCAAGGCATAGCCATGCCAGCTGCTGGAGTCAGGCAAGAAGTCCACATGAGCACCATTAGACCAAGAGTTTAACAATTTAATTGAAGCTTCTGAACCCTCTCTGAAGATGCTGGACCACCCTTCCTGGCCCAGCAGCTCTGTTGTATGGACAGACACTTTAAGCAGGGCAGCAAGGTAATGCTAAGATTTGAAACTGCTCCAGTCATTTGCAAAGTGAGCACACGTCAGTCTACATGTCTCAGGTGCTTTTGGAAATGTTACTTAGATTTAGACTGAGGTGTATAAATAGGTCTAGAGGCAACATTCACACAGAAATTAAACTGATATCAAGCACTACGGTGAAACACAAAAAGATATGCCTAAATAAATTCAAAAATCCCAGTCCAAGATCCTTCTGGTTTTGCAAAATGGGTATAAAAACTGCCAGTGATTCTAAACCCCAAATAGAGAAGGGGAACACCTAGTGCAAGCACAGTCCTTTCTGTCCCTCCTGCTTTTCTTCTCAAATAGTCAGTCTGAAGCAAGCTTTAGATAAATACATTTAGATACTGCAGTAGCTATCTCTGAACAGAGGCAATGTGAGCTCCCCACACCCTGCTTTCCCCAAGTGTTCTAACACTGTTCTGGAAGAGAAGGGCTGTAGATCAGGTTTCACTCCAGTTGGTGACCTAATCAATACAAACAGGGCTAGGACTCAATGCAGAACTCCCAGGAGATTGCAATAATCACCCACAATTACTTATGAAAGCCAGTCAATGGCCAGGAGGTTTTATGTCTCATTTATATACCTTAAATCAAACTACTGAAATTAAACTTTGATTCCCAGCACAATTAGATGCCGTGGTGCTAAGCAAGACAAGGCACAAGTGAGTGCTGCCTCAGAGGCTGACTGCCAAGAAATCCAAGGATATGGAGCCAGGAGAGCACCAGAGACTTGAAACTCACCACCAAGGGAGGTGCAACAATAGAGTTGATATAGTGGATGCAGAAATAGGTATAAAATCAGTGAAATAAGCTCCTACTCCTATTTTGCCTCCCCTTCCTTCAGCAAATGACATAGGCTACCTTCCAGTGGTCAAATGAAGGACAAAGACAGTAGAAGGTGCTCAGTGGTGGGCATTAATGTGAAGAGACAGGAGGAAATTTTATTTCATTATTTCATCCTTCTTTCTCACTGTAGGAAAGCCTGCAGAAAATGGAGGTTGACCATTTCTGTCAGGTATATCACAGAAAATACAATTTGATGGGTGATTAGCAAACTCAGGCTTCCTGTCAAGATGCCCCACGTCCACCTGTAGCTTTGTTCTGGTTATGACCATTATGTATTTACTACTATTTTTATATTTTTTAATATCTGCATGCCATAGTTGAATAACTTTGCAGGCAGTGAGATCACAGCCCAAAAAAAGATGGGAAACACGCACACGAGGCCATTCATTGTGCTATTTTTACTGTTCTTTAGTCCATGGCATTGAACAATGACTCATAAGAGTAGCAAGCCAGAGAAGCACTTGTAAAGCATATCCAAGCTTGTTTATTCACATATTTGTTTGCACTGATTCATCACATTCCTCAGTGTAAAACCAATGGGACTACAGAGGAAGCACGGGGGAGAAATTCTGTTCAGAAAGAGCTTTTCCACCCACCACGCACCCCCAAGATGGTGGAGGTCCCATGAGGGATTTGGGAATATACCTCCTTTACCCACTCCTGAAAAGCAGAGCCCTTACAGACCTATGGAGCACATTGCCTCTGATGGGAATTGCCTCCCTTAACTCTGTCTCCCTTTATCAGCAGCCAAAGCAGGGTAGAAGGAGCAACTAAAACAAGCAGATCTTCTTGATTGTTTCAAGTCCTACATTAAAAGTGTTGTGTTTTTTCCTCCCCTGTAGTCCTGAGATGAAGTTAACTTATGGTGGGTCTATGTAATTCTTTTAGAGAGGTTTGGCAAAGGTCAGTTACAAAAGCAAATTCTTTTTCCCATGTGATGCAATGGTGTTATGCACCCAGAATGCTATTAGAATAAATATGAATAATAATCAAGAATAATAATAATTTTCATGATTGAATAATAATCATTACAATGTTATCATTCATAATTTGAATAATAATAATCAAAAATTTTCCCCTGTGCAATTCTCTTCATGACATTAAAAAAGAATTTGTCTGCCCAGGCTTAACCACAGTTTCTTTGAGGAGGAGGTGAAGATGGGGTTGGTTTCCTCTGCTTACACTGGTTATTTTTGCACGGGGCAGGTCTGATGTCAGCACTGAGAAATTAGGTAACTCCATGATTCATATTTAAGAGTGAATAATGCTGAAAGGGCTTGGGGAATACCCAGAAATATGGATAAGAGGAAATTACACAAAAGACACTGGGATCAGGCTCAGAAAGAACAGGGACAGTGGACATTTACATCTGAATCTGCCTACTGATAGCCAAAGGAACAGACAAGAGGCATTTGAAAGACTTGGTTTTGCAAGAGAAAACTGGGCAATGAGGGGAGAGAGGAATGCAAGAAATAATTAGACACTTACAGAGTACAGACTATGTCACTTCTTCCCAAAACTGGCAGCTCTGCCTAAACATTGCAGATTTCCTTTCACACATTTGGGAGCATTAAAAAGCGTGTGGAGTACAAAAGTCTGGCACCAAAGGCAGCAGGGAAAAACTGTACAATTGCAATTAAAATCCCTATATTTCCATTGATTTTATGGTAAATTCAGGTGTGACAAATTAAGACTAATCTCCAGAAATAGAGAATATCCAATATAGAATAATTATATATATTAATACTTGCCACTGCTAATTCATTTCATCTTGCTTGCCTTGACTCTTATCAAGTCCCTCATACAGAACTGTGTAAGGCAGAGAGTTTCTTTTGTTCCAAACCAACTTGCTACCTTACCCCACACTGTTCCTAAGACACTAGGTTATCTCTAAAACATGCACAAAACTGAAATCATGTCAGATTCTGTTGTTAATACCATGCTGTTAGTTCTATATTTAATATTAAAGTGTAAGCAGTACCTCTTCTGCAAAGTTGGTTTTCTTGTCAAGCATTTCTCGTAAAGTTTGGAGGATTTTAATGCAGAGCTTTTCTTCTTTCTCCATTAGCTTCTTTGTGTGATTAATCAACCTGAAAGTAAAATATTAAAACTTAAAGAGCATTACGCATTGTTGCTAAGCCAATTGCTTTATGCAAAAATTGCCCATCACTATATTTTTCCTCAAGGAAAGGAAATAAAAGTGGTCAAGAGAAATCATAATTAAAAAGGAAATGGGACTTTCAAGGTGTTGGGAGATTTTGGTGTCAATTTGCATATCTTACTGCCCATACAGAAGACAGAATTCTACATCCACTTTTTTTGAGGGTTTACAGTTTAAGATCCAGACTTGCTATTTCATCCTTTCTTTATTTAAAGGTAACTTATTTTAACCGTTATTTAAAGGTAACCAGTGTTCACCATGCATCTTGCAAACTTTAAAAGCTACAACCTTCACACCTTCCAACTTCTATGATGGTTATAATATATTTATGATATAATTAGCAAATGGTATTCAGCCAAAAGGATTTCCAAAAAACCTTACATGGAAACCTTCAGAAATACAGACATTTGGATGATACATAATTGTTGTTTACATTCACACAACCACTTGACAAGCCAGAAAACAAGGTCCATTTCTGTCTCCAGCTATGACTGTGACAGGAGTTTGGATTTCAGTCAGCTGAAGCCGATACCAGAAGCAGCCTTTCTGTCTTTGTGCAGAACAGATCTGTGCATGGGTCCTTGCACTGGTTCACACATTGCTGGAGAAATGTTTGTGAAAATAGGAAGGGATGAAATCTGAAGGCTTTGGACAGGTTTTGGGGGTTTTCTTTGCATTTTGATGCTGGCTTCAAACAGGAGTTTAGACAGAGGACATGGGATGGGATAATATCAAAATTTAATTTTTACTTTTTGAATTTTTCCAAACATATAAAACATATTGTTATAATGCTACTTCTGCAGAATATGCAAATATCCAAGGAATCAGGAGAGCTGCCAAATGCATTAATTTCCCCCAAGTTATCTCTGTTTAAATTATAGTTTCTCAAGGGCGGGGAGGGCATCTCACTTGAGGACTAATAAAAAATTTGCAAGACTCTATTCCAATGCACAGACTGCAAATAAAACATCTAATAATTCAAGACCAGATAGGGGTCCCAGTGAAATGTATTTTCAAAGAGCTGTTGGCAGTTTAAAATAAAAATATCAATTTGCTGTACCAAAAAAACTCTAACAAAAAACCCACAAGCCTTGAGCAGCCCACTGCTTCATTATGAATTCTTGAAAATTCTGCTAAGGAAAATCTTAAGTTTCTGTTGTAGATTTGGTGAAATGTAATAGCAAAGTAGCCCATTGAGAAAACAGAAGTAGGCTGAGCCTGCCACATTTTAACAAGCCATTTCTCTCAGTAAGGCAAGCAACCCCTCTCGCTGTATGCTCTCCAGACAACAAAACTGTTGAGAAATATAAAATATGGATCAAAAGACCTCACTTTAAGCTTTCAACCGTAAACTTGGTCACCTGCATGCTTAAGTCTCTGCTGAAAACCAGAGGTAAATGCTGTTGAAAAAGCTAAAACCCTGCCATCTTTTTTCCCAAAGAAGCAACCAGGCCCCTCTGCACGCCACTTACTTGGACATGAAAGCGCCACATCTTATTCTGGCATCGCTGCCCTCGGGGAACAGGAGCTCTGGGCTGTGCAGCACATCAACCAGCACTGAGAACTCAGCTTGCATCATGGGTGTGAACTGCTGCTCCAAGGAGGACACCACATCCTGGGGAGACAGGAGAATATCCATAACTGCAGGAGAACTACAGCAACCTGCTGTGAAATCGCACAGTTTGGTGTGATGCACTGCTTGGCCCAGTGGGATGCCCAGCTGCAAGAGTCCTGGGAAGCCCAGGTGGCTGCAAAGCCACCTCAAGCCTTTCCTCACACCACTCCCCATGCAGGGCAAGGGGGACAAGGTGCCCATTGTTACTCTCTTTCAAATTTCTCTTCTGCAGTAGTGCTCACAAAACCTGTGACAACAGTAAGAATGATGGTGTGCAGGAAAAACAAGGCTCACTACACACAGTTAATGTGTCACCTCAGGTGTTGTGTCCTTGGTGTTTAGGGCACCTCCTTTTGTCTGGGTCCTGCTGTTTTCTCAGGTCATAAACCCCTGATTCTGTTTAGGCGCTACATGCACAAGGTGATCTCCATCTCATGGCAATCTCCAGTGACACAAACATGACCTAAAGCCTCCAGTATCTTCTCTGCAGCCAGGACACGTGGCCATAAAAAGGGCAGAAAGGAGATGCTGCTCTGTGGAGAACTTCAAGGAGAACACAACTTGAATACTGTGTGCAGTTTTGGGCACCACAATGTAAGTGTTCAAAGGAGGGACATGGAGATGCTGAAGGGCCTGGAGGGGAAGCCACACATGGAGCAGCTGAGGGCACTTGGTCTGTTCAGCTGGAGAAGAGCAGACTGAGGTCAGAGCTCACAGCAGTTCTGCAGCTTCCTCACGAGGGGAAGAGGAGGGGCAGGCCCTGATCTCTGCTCTGTGTGACCAGGGACAGGACCCAGGAACAGCTGGAGCTGTGTCAGGGGAGGGTCAGGGTGGGTATCAGGGAAAGGTTCTTCCCCCAGAGGGTGCTGGGGCACTGAACAGGCTCCCCAGGGATGTCAGAGCCCCAAGGCTGCCAGAGGTCCAGGAGTGTTTGGACAGAGCTCCAAGTGTTTGGACAAGCTCAGGGTGGATTGTTGGGAGGTCTGTGCAGTGCGAGGGCTTGGACTCAATGATCCTTGTGGGACTCCTCCAGCTCAGCTCATTCTGTGATAGCTCCTACCCCTCTCTGACTTCTGCAGGAGCCAAATTCTGATCTTGAAGAGCTGAGCCTTTTCAGCCATCCCCACCCAGAAGTGCAGTGGCTCCTCTCATCCAGCACTAAAACTGCACTGGGCCTGTCTCTGGTGTTTTCCACATCTGGCACACGTGAGATACCTGCAGTGCCACTGCTGCCCAAGCCATTTGCTATTTCTGTACCTGCAGTTTCTCTATGATGTTCCTGTAATCCCAGGCTGGCCCACCAAGAGCTTCTTTGAAGCGAGGTCCAGTGCGGGCTGACATCCTCCAGCCCATGGCTGCCCTCTGCACCATGTTGGAGTGACTCTTCATGAACAAGGTGTTCACCTGGCTGTCCAAATCCACTGGAATCGCAATCCCACGGTTCTTTGCTTTAATAGGAAGGAAAAACACAAGACATTTACAGTGGCAAAAACTTGAAAATATTACAGAGATCATGGCATGCGACAGCCTGATCTCATTGAAGTTAAGGGGCAGGGTGATATTGCTTCAACAGGTTTTAAAAATAAGGATCCTAAAAATAAGAACCCTTAAAAATAAGCATACCTAAGTGGTAGAAATCAGCCATAATCTAGTTAAAGAAAGCAAGCTGTACTATTTTAAATGAGATGAGAATCATTTCCAGTATGTATTTTCACAGACACAGATATTTTTTTTAAACAGAATAATTTTTCTACTAACTTGAAAAAAAATCCAGAGATATTAATAAGAGTAACAAAAGGAGTATGTGTTATTTCAACAGTTAGTTTTACTCTATTCAGAAGCAAATTCTGAAATTTTTCTTTCTAGTGGACATAGGCACATTTATCCAATTTATCCCAAGCACTCTCTGTTGCTTTACTGTATATTCCTCTTGTGAAGACCTTGAGGAACCAAGTGCATACAAATTAAATTTGAAAAAGACTGTCTCCTTCTCCCTGGGTTTCCTATACTGCTAAACCCTGGATTCCTAGATGGTGTCTGGATGCCACTGCAATATATCCAGTAGTTAATAAACATCTGATAGTCTAACTGATAGTTAAAAAATTTTAATCAATAGCTAAAAATTGCAATTATTTTTTTCTTTTTAGACTTCAGAGGCAGGAAATGACAATAGAGAGAGTATCAGAATAAAAAAAAAATTGGAAGAGACTTTCAGGAATTCTTGCAGGGCATCCACTATTAAATTACTATGGCATCCTGAACTGTTGTTTGAAAAGGAAGTTTGAAAGGCAGCGTTAGAAGGTATCTGCCCCCTCCCCCAGTAAAATCTCTGTGTTAGCTGCTCCTTTCCATCCCACTGGAGATCAGAGTGACATTGTTCTCTGGCTCAGCATGAGCAGTCTGAAATTCAACCAATAAACAAAAGTTTGCCCCAGCCCTGGAAACGTTTCAGGCCAGGCTGGATGGGGCTCTGAGCAAGCTGGGATAGTGGAAGGTGATCCTGCCCATGGCAGGGGATGGAGCTGGATGCTGTTTAAGGTCCTTTCCAACCCAAACCATTCTGTGAGCCTATGATCACTATCTCTGAAAGACCAGGTTATGTTCCAGTGATTAGGCTCTGTATTACATGTCATTTCACTTAATTTCTGTGGCACAGCTTATGTTTAATAAAAACTTAAAAATAGAATGGAGCAGTTCTAATCCATTTGTAATAATGACCAATAATAAGTAATTTTTCAGTTTTCCTTATTGAAACAAGCTGAAATTTAAAAAGCAATTAGCCCAAATTGCAGTTCTGCACAACGTTTCTCTGAGGCATTTCCCCCCCTATTCCTCACTAACACACTTTCCACAGTGGAGGAAGGCATCAAAAATACTCCACCTCTTCCTCCCAGCTTTAAAATATATCCAGCTTTATGTCCTGAACCTGTGAAGTCAGCAGGTGCCCTTCTGTCCCAAGCAGCCCATGCCTCCAGCCCCAGGGAGGATGTGCAGGCAGAGGCACCACACAGCTCTGATGAATGAAGGCTGCAGTGCTGCCAAGCACAGTGAGTCACAGATCCCAGGCACAAACTTTCTCTTCCCCTCAGGACTAGATTGAAATGACAGCTTTTATTATAAACCTAAATCTGGCTGTGACACCTCAACCCCCAGCCTCAGAGACTGTGGCAAGGGCGTTCTGTCATGGGGACTCTCTTCCTTTTAATGGATCCCACAGGTTCAGGGCACCCTCCCCTCTTCCCACTGCAAGGCTGGATCGTGATGCAGGACTGGGGCTTCCCCCATGGATCAGGCTGTTCCACTGGGATGGAAGAGAATTCTCTAAATCCATTTCTGGTAGGCACTTTCTTTTAAATGGTTGGCCACAGGGAATTGAAAAAAAAATTAGGTTAAGCTGGGAAGACACAAATTGACTTTTCCTTTCCACTCTCCATTTGTTTTGAAGGCAAGTTCCTGATTAACATGTGGAAAATGCCATGTATGGGTGGCCATTATTTCTAATGATTGTTTTTCCATGTAATTCAACTGGGCTGTTTTTCAAAACACATTTGCCCTGTTGCTGCCTACTTTACTAGAGAAGTCCATTAAAGTTCTGCCAGGGTGGGTAGGGTGCTGCAGCCTATTAATCCAATTTATTGTGTCCTAATGTCAATCACTGGAATGCTACTGGACAATGCTCACTTCTGAATTAAGTGGAATGTATGCAGAATCCTGATATATAGAAGAATAAATTTAGCAATGGGGAGCACACTGTTCAGAGGAGAACCCAGACTTCTGCAATCCTAGAGATGCCATTTGAAGTTAACAACTTCCATCAGTGTCTGAGGAGCAGTCAAGGACTATGATTGTTCAAAGAGTTGGAGCTAATTAAAACTATCACAAAGAAAACCAGAGAGAGAAAAAAAATACTCCTTTGTTTTGAGCAGTTCTTACATGTATAATTCCATTTGTAATTAAGATTTGTATTGGTTGTCAAAGGGCACTGTTGAAGTCTAAGCTATAAACAAAGCCTTTGTCTTCTTATTTCTTTTCAGCTTGTAGAAAGTTTATCTTTCATTTGTTTCACATTTCATTATTTAAAACTACATGAAACATATTTTTACATTTTGGAAAGCTGATGAACAAATGTGAACATAAATATTTATTTTTAATTTAGGTGTTGTAGGCTGCTTTCCTCTTCAAAATGTGTCAATCTCCCTTAAAGTATCAACATCAAATATTTAAAAGCATGTTTATTTTTGTTCCACTTAGAAATACTTTTGGACAGTACTCAAACTTGCAAAGTATGGTTAGAGCTGGTAGACAAAGGAGCCAAGATGGGGTAAAATTCTGTCTTTCATCTGGTGAATTTGGGAAAAAGCTACATGGCTGTCTGTACGTAAGTATTCAGCACGATACTTATCAGGATAGACTCAATGATCCTTGTGGGTCCCTTCCAGCTCAGAATATTGTGTGGTTCTGTGATGTCTTCAGCACAGGTAAATTCTGCCCTGCAGTGGAGGGCAGGTCCCAGGCTTATACAGTGCCCATTTCCCACCTAGGGGAATGTGCACAGGGCTAATTACATCCTGAATATACAGCACCATTTTGCCAGTGTCAGAGGAGATGGAATTTCTGGGAAATCCTTTAAACTACTAACTCTCAATCTGCTGCTCCCAATTATCTCTCAGCAAGAGAGCCAAGAGGAGCCAAGACAAGCGAGCAAACACAACCCATGGCAGTGGTAAGAAACACAGCACTGCAAATTCAGCCTGGTCCCAGCAAAATGCCCTGCCCCATGCTGGATGGGTCTGTGGGCATCCAGTGATCAGCAGCTTTCCTCCCTCTTACTGCTTAAACAATGAAAGAGAACTCAAAGACTCAAAAGAAAAGGGCACCAGGAATGCCAAGAATCAAGCAGGTAAAAATCAAGGCACTCTGGACAAGCAAGCTCCAGCCAAGTCCCAGGAGCACAGTCCAGCTGCTCCCAGAGAGGCTGAAATGGGCCCAGGTGTTATTTTGTTAAATTACCTGCATGTAGTTCTCTTCACAGGAGCACAGCAATTGGACCTATTTCAGGAATGCCTCCTGAAGTCCCGTCCTTTCACTGTGCTGCTGCCTGTGTCTGAGGAGCAATTCAGTCCTAAGGATTTCCAGGAAGTGGCCCTTGCCTGTAATTTTCCTTGGATGCCCATTCTGCAGAATAATCTATCTTGCCATAAGGAACCTCGCTGTTCTCGCTATTTCCACCTACTGCTCCCTCATTTTAAATGTCACTCCATTAGCTTCTGCAGTATACACAGAACACACCAGAGTGTGGTGGCTTCACAGCTAATTAACCCTGAAGCATCCCTGGTGTGGGTTTTCAGGGGGACATGCAGGCATTTGGTCCCTCAGAGCCCCTCAAGGAGGAGTGTTCCAGGCAGTCTGGGTCAGGAAAAAGCCCCAGCTGTACCTGGCTGTGAATCCTTTGCTCTGCTCCCAGTTTACACCCCCTGGTAGTCACAGACAGCTCTATCATGTTCTCCCACACTTCCCAGTTGTCACGTAACAGAGTGATGCATATTTAGTTCAATTAATTTTGTTCCATAAATCAGTCCCTCCAGCTCCTTAATCATTTACTGACTGCTTAACAAATGCATTCAGATGGAGAGACACTAATGCTAGCGACAGCAAGACTTTTTAAGGGAAATAAAAGCTTTGTGTAGACAAGACACAAACCTGCCAATCTTGTACCCTTCATTTGGATGTTTTTTTCCAACAGAAAATCTACGCTAAAATATTTATCAGCCTGTAAAAAGATCATCATTGAATTTTTCTTGCAATTAGGGAAACACAAACAGTTAAAATAGAATAAAATATGTGCTTCATCTGAAATGTATTCTTCTTGCTGTCAAAAAAGTAACAACAGGATAATTATTTTATTTGAACTAAAAATTGAAAATGAAGGTCTAGCTTTTTATAAAATGGAAGAAAGATTTTAAAATTCAAATGGGAAGTGAAATAAACGTACTTTCATGACTGAAAAAAATTGTTATATGAAAATTCATCTATATGGACATTAAAATACACATAATCATTTCAAAGAAGCAACAAAATGTGACCTAGATTTTATGTTTAATATTTCCTATTTGTAATTTGTCAGGGAAAAGTAAAGGGCTTTAGAGGGCATAAAAGCATGGTCAAGAAGAACCAGAGGAGAGGGGTTTTTTTTGATTCTGTACAAGGAGGTATTGGTGACTTTAAATTAGGGAATAAATACTCAACTAGAAGGGACTTCAGTACACCTTCAGACCATCTGCTCTCTGTTACAGACAACCTATGCTCTTTAATATCTCTGGAAAAATTTATTGAGTCCCATTTAAAATGATGGCAGCTTATCTGCCATTCCTCCTCCCTCTGCTTTCTCTCAGCCCACTGACCAAGGACATCCTTCCAAAGTGGGTTCTAATCCTCTGATTTACAATCTAAATTTATTTAGGTTATTTACAACCTAGTGTAATTTATGGGCAGTTGCTTTTGGGTCAGCACTGTCCTTCAGCTTAAACGTCTCTGTGACTATTTATCTTCTTAAGTACATTTAAAGAGCAACAACACAGGTCTGTGTTTTGCTAAGCAAAACATGTGGGGGTTCTGAATTCCCTTCCTGTAACAGAGTTCTCCTTTCCCCTGACCACCCCAACAGTGCTTCCTCTGTACCTGTTCCAGCTTTGAACTTAGGAAATAGCAATCTTACAGGGCTCACCTCAAATTGGGTAGGATGGAAACAAGAATTCTCCTCTTGCTTCTCCTGCACAACATCCTAGAACATAATCTGATAGTGACTAATGCAATTTGGCTTGCTAACAGATTTTTTTTTAGAGGGTCTGCCAAGAGACATAGTGCAACAAAATGCAGGTTCCTATCTGGCACTGTTTACTCATCTGGGAAATTCCAATTATTTCATTATTGGTGGTCACAGCACAATCACAGACAGACCATATCCTTGGGATAGACACAGTACCAGAGGAAAGGTTCCACTTTTAAAAACATAATGGAGAAAACTAATGGATGCCACAGAGACAAGAGTGTAAAACAACTGAATTTACCCTTGTAACAGAAAACTGATGCTCAGAGGAGAAGATATAAGAATTGCTGCCTTAATTAAGAATCAAAGATAGTTCTTTACATGGGTCCTGAAGGACTGGTCAGGAAAGACCCTGCTTCAATGCCATTTAGGATATGTAATTTAAGATATACAATCTTTGGTTGCAAGGAGAGGTGATATTGACACTGGAGAGGTCCCAGGTCTTTAGAGAAAGAGCTGGTTTAAAATGCAGACTTTGAGACAGGCTTTCACCCTTCTCAACCTTGCAAAGATCATAAAATGCATGAACTGAAAGTCCTTTGAAAATGAATTCATTTGAAATAAATTAAATGGTTGGATGTCTTCTTTCCTCTGTTTTCGCAAAGGTCTGAGTATTTTTCAGTTGTTGCTATTTTACCAGGGAGATAGAAGCTGTTTTCATTATTCACTTTTTGGACTGTATTTTCAAGCAAAATCTCAGTCCTATGTAATAAAAGAGAAAAGGCCAAAGTGATATATGTATGTGTTCATTCTCACCAGTGTGGTAACCTGCTTCAGAAATCCATGTGAACAAGTCATGCACACACACATATATAAATACACATGTATGTATGTGTGTGTGTATATATATATATATATATATATATGTGTTATTTCACAAGTGTTTCTACTCAGCCAAGTAGCCAAACGTTTCTGGGGCAATAGAAACCTGGTGCACATTGATATCTGTGTTCCAAACCCCCTGGATCTGCTGAAGAAGAGAAGCAAGCCTCTATGCTTCCTGCTGAACTGGAGGCAGGAAAGTGCCTGGAGACAAAGCAGCAAGTGAGGCTTGAAAAGCTTATGCAGTTTTTCCCTAGTGGTAGAGTGGAGTTGAAGTACCAGGGTTATGAAAAATAAGCTTCTGTGAGATATCCTTTTGTTGACCTGGAAGTAACAGACATCCTTACAGTACTCATCAGAAAACAGATGTAATGATCTCAAGCTCTTGAGGCAGTGCATCCACCTGCCAGCAACAAACCAGGAAGCACTGAGCAGAGTGTATGTTGCTTAAACTTGCTCTCAAGTGTGTCATTTTAAAAGTGTGTCATTATATGGATCTTTGATATCTTGGGAAATCTGTGTATGATCTTTCTTTCTTCCCCCTGAGATTCATTTGTAAATCCAGGGCAATGACACAAAAAAAAAAAAAAAAAAAAAAAAAAAAAAAAAAAAAAAAAAAATCATGTTTGTTCTTTCAGGCTTTCAGGTCTATACTCCACTTATTTTTCCTCAGAAGTCTTTGGTCCCTGCTGTAAATCTGTCCAATACTCCATCTCTCTGATATAGGCAAAATCTTTTTAGAGTTTTTTTAAAGCCTTGCTGTGAAACACAAAGGCCCTAACATTAAAACTGTAAGATTCTCAAGTCAGAAAAGGGGAAAAAATGGTCCACATATGCAGCCAACAAAAGAGCACAAGAAGGTTGCTATGTTTGTATTGGATTATGGAAGATGCCTCCAGCTTCTCAAAGTGAGGCATCATTTTGAGCAGAGGAACACCCGACGGAGAAAGGCACCAGGCACCCACTGCAATCACAGAAGGGCCTTGGCTGTAAAAGCCTCTGGTATCCCCAGGTGGGGAAGGTTTTCCAAATTTTTGCACAGGGAAGAACAGGCCTACTCCATTAGCCCAGGCAAGACACATTTGTCACCATGCCTAAAAACACTGAGTATCACCTGCAGTTAAAATCTCTACTGGCCAGGCAAATTTTGCACAGGGGTGTTTGTCAAAAACTCTGCTTCCACTTCTTCTCCAGCTACCTTGCTCTTTGGGGAAATCCCCCTCACCTCTTCCCTTCTCCACTGTCAAAATAAAACACTCAATAAAAACGTGGCAATTGTCTGCCACAACACAACTTTACCATGCTGGATATTGCTATTAGTGATGAATCCCTGAACAGTTGTTAGGATATGGGCAAGGAAATCAGCAGTGCTGTGTGCTTTCAGGGAGCTGCTCTGAGGCTGCCAGCCCATGGCACCCCAGGGGTTCCCAGCCTGGGAGTTCTTGCTGCAGGGAAGCCCCAGAGGAGGACACAGAGTGATGCCCTTCCCTGGCAGCTCAGCTCTGCTCTGCCACACCTGAGAGCACCCAAGGCACAGCTGGGGGCCCATGGGTGGGAAGCCAGAGGAGCAAGAAGGAGCCGGGACTCATAGGATAGCACAAGAGCTTACTTTAAAAAAAAACAAAACAAACAAACCAACTCTAAAAACTATCTCCAGAAAAAAGAAAACAGAATGAAAGAAAGGACTGTAGTGGAGGTAGAAACTGAGTTCCACAAATAGGATACAAAGTCACATATCTGAAGCAAACTCCAGACATCAGCCATTCCTGGAGCCCCCAGAAAGGAGAGGCACACAGAGGACTGCCCAGCAAAGCCCACCAGCCCTTTCATGTACTGGCAACACCTGACATGAAGCTGGATCTGCCATTCCCTTAGGATGACCTGTGGTTTCCCTCTCAGGCTGCTGTGGGGACAAGTTCAGCTTGGCTGTCTCAACAGGGCAGAATCATAGAATAATTTCGTTTGGAAAAGACCTTCAAGATAGAGTCCAAGCAGTAACCTAACACCTAACAGTGCCACGTCCACCACTGCACCAAGTCTCTAAGTGCCACATCTACATGTCTTTTAAGTACCTCCAGGGTATGATGACTCAACCACTTTCCAGGGCAGCCTGTTCCAGTGCTTGACAACCCTTTCCGTGAAGAAATTTTTCCTAACACCCAACCTAAACCTCCCCTGGTGCAACCTGAGAACTTTTGTTCTTGTCCTAGCACATGCTCCTTGGGAGAAGAGAAAGCCCAGTGAGAGCCTGACCTGACTCATCCAGCAATCAGCAGAGCTCTGCATTGTTGGAATTTGCTGGGAATTTTTCAGGCTAGAATCAGCTGTGTGCTGTGGGCACGTAGCCAAATGGAAAATAAACCCACGCTCAGATGCCTCCAAACAGCCTCATCTTGATGAGATAACACAACGACCTCTCTGAGCTAGAATTTGATTTTAGATGCAGCTCTATAGAAATGAAGACATTGAGCTGCCTACAAGCACACAGAGGGCATGGTTGGTCTCAAACCTACTCTCACCTGCCCTATTTCTCCTCCATTCCCCAGACTCCCAAAGGAAGTAATTTATTGATGACTGTTTCCAGAAATGCCAGAGAAGAGCAAGGGCATAAGTGTTAAACACACAAACAAGAATTTGTAGAGATGGAGCTTTATGTGAGACCGTAGTAGTTATAGCATAAAGGAAATAAAATGTCTTCAACTTCCAAAGTTCGTTTGCCAGATGGATCCCTAATTAAATCAGTTGCACAGTTGAAGGTTGCTAAATTTTTAGGTAACTGCTTATTCACATTCACACAGAAAGTTAATGAGATGTTTTGGCTAAAATGTTAAATGATACTTCTGTAAAGCTATTCCAAAAATCTAAATTTAGAGTTGATTGTTACAGTGCTGCAGGTAGCTCTGGGACCCTCTCATATTGTTTTATCATTATTTATTAATACTTTTTAATAAATGTATCAACAATAGAATTTAGCCAGTTTCTATGTATCTGCCTCCACTCAGGTTTCATCCCCAGTGAGCAGAAACTTATTCTACAAGCAACCATCACCACTGACTTTTGGAAACTACATTGAATAATCCTTTATTCTGTCAGAATAGAATGGCAGAAGACTTTAAAATCATATTTATAGAAATTTAACTTAATTAACTTTTGCCAGTCTTAACTATGTTCTGGTGAATAATTTTTTTCTAATGTAGGATAAGAAGTTTTAAAAAATTTATTTTAACAGGGATGCCTTTGCTAACGTTGTGATTTAATATCATAACTTGCTTGATATTAAAAAGTTAAAATCATCAAGAGTTTCAACCATCAAATTAAAATTGATGGCTGAAAGCTCAATCAGCACTCACTTAGCAAGCTCATCCCTCTGCCCTATCAGTTTCACCCTAACAGCCCTATTTGATGGGGCAGGTTTGAATGGGTTATAAAAGAAGGAAGTATTTAGCCTCAGAAAGTGGGATTTCTGAAATCACTGCTGACACAACTTCAGGATGGTAGAGTCAAATTAAAAACTGTTAAACTTAAGTCTGATCTTTAAACACAAAGAGCAATAATCAAAGTAAAACCTGAACCTACCCACTTCAGCCAAAGTCTTGATACAGGACTCTACTGAGGCTTTCTGTGTTGGGTTTGGCCAGGTACAGTTGTAAATTCTGAAAGCAGACTGCAGCAGCTGAATAAAAACAGGCTGGTGTGTCTGAAAACAAAAACAAACACAGAATTTTACCCTTAAGGATCTCCTCACAGCTGCCGTAAGTTTTGACACAACGTAAACCAAGAGGATTTTAGCTTGTACACTCAAGTTATGGTTCCATTAAATTCTCTTTGATCTTTAGGTCTGGCAGGAGCAGAAATCAATGCTACACCTCTAAAAAGGTCAAATCATGCAATTTTTCCTTAGATTGCTTCTGATATCAAGCAAACACAGTACACACCACAAGGACAGAGGAGTTTTTCCCATTCTCAGGCGTGTGTCCCTTCTGTCACAGGACACAGCATCTCCCACAGGACACAGCATCTCCCTCACACAATGATTTTTCTACAAGGATATCCCCTCCAATGAATTCACAAGAGGCAGAACTAACTCTGACCACATTGAGCTGTCTACTGGTTCAAGATGCAAGTGACTAAAATGAAGAATAAAGTGTTTTAAAGAGGGATTAAGCTGGTAGTCAGTGGCGTGAGAGGGGACAGAGAAATTAAAGGAGAATGAAAAGAGACAGCATTCCTATGCAGGTAGCAGAAGGTATCTCATTAATGGTCTGAATAGCTGATTTGTCTGTGTCTCTTCTCCTTACCTGGAGGCTGGTGCTGTTATCTGAAAATGGTGAATTGAAGAAGCCACTCACAATGCTCATGACAGGCTCAGTGACATATTTCTCCAGAGATGTGTCTGCGTGTTTACGATCCGTGGTTGTGTTACAAACCTGCAGGGAAGGAGGAGGAAACAATGAGATTTAGTTCTCCCCAATAAGCAAGCTTTGTTATTTTGTATTTATTACAACACATCTGATATTTCTTCTTAAAGTAAAAACAAAACATTTTTATATAGTATTTATCAGAGAGAACTATGTTAGAGTTGAAGCTGGATTTGTTACAGCTTGTCTTTCTTCTTGGAGGTCCACCCTTCTCTTCTGAACTAGTTCTTTCTGGCTGCCTGCCTTTTCTTTCCCACACCATGAAGAAAAGATCCCCCTAAATCAGCACACTGCATGCCACTTACACATTTAGACAGATTCAAGAAGAAAATGGACCTTTCCTCCCATTGCAGGGCTGGTTGGAAGATGCTTCAGAGACAGATGAGACATAAACAACTCAGGTTAGAAAGATTTCATACAACATTTAGCTTCTCTCAACAATTAATCACCACAAGTGGGTGGAAAAGGTGAAGCTCATTTGCAAGAAAAATGTTTAAAAGGAGAGAAGGAAGGGAAACAGCACACTCAATACCAACAGGCTTTAGGATGGCACTGGAAGAGAGGCAGCATTTCTTTGGGAAGCCACATGAGGAAAATACAGAAGTCAAGCTGAAACAATGAAAGAAGGGAATGGATGATACCAGGACAGCTCTGGAGCACAGAAGGATGATTGAATGGTGGGAGGAAGTGGGAAGATTTGTACAAAAGGTTCCTGAAGACTCCCTTTGGTACAACACTTAAAGTTTGTTGCTGCATAAAGATGTCACACTTAAAGAAAGGGAAAAATTACTGGTGTGGATTACATCCTTCAGTATTTCCTTTATTTCTCTTCAACACTTTTGAACATCTATACAGAGTCATGTTGACTTTGCATGTGTCAGTTACACAGTACTGAAAGGAGTCTACAGAGAGCCAAAAACAATGAGAGAGGCAAGACTGGACAAATAAATAGTACAGACTGTAGTCATACTACCTCTTCAACAGCCTTTGAATAAGCAGCTGTAGTCATGTTTAACAAGAAATGAAGGCAGAGTTGTTTTCTCTTTCACTTACACAAGCCAGAGATGACTGTGATATTCTAGGGAATCTATGCAAAAGCAGAATTTATTTTGCACACAAGAATTCCAGGGATAGGAGTCATTGCCATCTGTGCATTCAATACATAACCCCAAACCTGAGTGGCACACACTTACCATTACATCTCTTCAGGGATAGGGAGTCCAGAGAAGCTGATTGAATTGCTTAAGGTCACAGGGAAAAGTTGGTGACAGAAGCAGAGAGATAATCCACAGCACCTGAATCTCACACAGGGCAAAGATGCTCTCTAATTACACACTGCCACTGTCACTACAAGACAGCAATTTCACCAGGAATGTTTTAAGGAAGTCTACTGACATGACATCCAAAAGCACCTGTGTTCAGGGTATGCTAGAGCTCAGGGGAACACAGAAGCACTTTGGGTCTAGCACACAAACATTGTCATGCAGCAGGCAGAAGAATAACCAACGATAACTTCAGACCTAGACAAATGAGGCATCTTGAGGAGTTTGCTTGTCTACTTATCTAAAATGTGTCAGATAAATCAGTCATGCCTCCACAGAGTGCATTTTTTTTATCACCCCAGGAAAGATTTTGGGCAGAGAAGCAACAGTGGCTAAAATGAAACAGTAAACTTATCAGCCCTTCTGTTTTGGGAAAAGGGTAACACCACCACCACCCCCTGTCCTTCTGAAGGTAAATGATTCAGTTATTAATCAAAACTTGTTAATTTTTTTTTAAGAGATCATAGAACTAAAAATCTCTGGAAGTTCTTTTGCTTCTAATTAATCTGCATGCCAATTTTGGCTGGAACCAGTAGCTCTGAGCTCAGCATTTGCAATCCCAATAGGAAGACAGGGAGCTGTGCAGTGCTAGCACAGTGAATGCAGAAATCACCAAAACTAAATTCCAGAACACTTTTAAGCTTTTCCCTTCAGCTGCCTGAAAGGCAGAGCCATATGTGGGAATGCCCCTCTGTTCAAACACTGGTCTGAAAAATTCCCAGCACAGAAGGAATTTGGAAATCCTCTCATTTGTTCTTATCCCTCTGCCCTTTGGGGATTGAAAGATCTTCCTCTGTGGAAGAAAAAAACAAAAACCTGAAATGCATGAAATGGAGATGAGGATTGAGAAAGCAGTGTTTAAAAACCCCTTAAGAGGCTTTGGGACCAAAACTCACATGAATAATACTTCAAAAATTCTGCGGAGAAAGCCAGGATGACTTTACAGCTGTCAGATCCTCGGCTCTTGTCTTTAATCCTGCTCAGACTACAGCTGCTGACTTACACAGGCTGGGCCACACACAGGAAAGGGAAGCCTTTCCTTCAGCAGCACCCACTCTGCTCAGCACAAGGCTGTAAGTCACACCCAGCAGAAAGTAGGTTGGCAGAAGCTGTAGAAGCAGGGAGCCTTTGAAAGCACGACAGCTTTTGGCAAACCCAGTTTATACACGGATCCGCCTCGTGGCTGCTTTGCAATGTATGTTGTTGAAAGGAAAATGACAGCTGGGGACTAAATATTTCCTTCCTCAATCCAGAAACAGATTTTAAAAATCAGTTACTTTTTTTTTTTTTAATATATATATCTAAAACAGAAGGAATCCAACCTGAGGATAACACTCTCCGTCTTTCACCTTGGTGCTCTCCAATAACAGACTCAAAGCTCACAACCTCACCCACTGACAGGCATTTGTAGCAGCTAAAAGAAAAGCATTTCCCCTTCCCCCATGCAAAAGCATCCCTTTTAGCTCACTGGAACACAGAGGATCAAAGGGCTCTTTTTCTAAATGCTTTGAAAGCTATTGTAACATCTTTCATGAGGCTGACAGCATTCTAACTGTCCTGATAGCTACAGAACGCTGATGTATTTATAACACTTGGGCTCTGTTGGGGCCCCAGAGCACCAAATCTGAACAAATACACTCCATAACCTGGAAAATACAGCTGTCCATGGCTGAAGAGCAGGACAGGCCAGAGTACTTCTGACACACTTGCAGGAGAGCAGAATAAACCTGCATTTTGCCAACAGCACCCGCGCACAAAATGCAGCATTTCCCCTCTTCACCTCTGAAGACCTGGGGTCTAATTTCTCTCAGGAGAGAGGTGTGTAAAAACAAGCTCAGTGGTCACCAGCATCAGGACAAGCCCCCAGCATTTAGCACAGTGCAGTTTGTCTCCAGGCTCATGAGAGGAAACCTGGCCAGAGCCCTCTTTCTACTTGTCTGCTTCTAGCCCAGGGGCACAGAAAATTGGCCACGTTCAAGGGCTAGGGAGGAGGGATAGTCTGTTTGGAAAGTCAGGGTCAGGACACGTCAGGAAAGGGCAACCCAGAAAGGGAATTAAATAGAAGAAAATACTTCTTGAGATAAAACCAGTAAGGTTAAAAGTCAGAATGCTCCTCCAAGGATGTTTCTCATCTTAATTTTCAACCCAGGTTGTTTTTGTCTAGGAGGGCTTTCACTGTGTAACACAACCACAGAGACAAAGCAGCAAGAAAAGAGGGTTTGTAGAGGACTAATTACTGCTGAAAATGGCTCCCACCAAAAAAAGAGAGCACAAACATCCCTGCCTCAACCTACTCCCACGGAAAAATAAAAAGGTTAAAAAAAAATACAGCAAAGCAAAACCAAACCAACCCTCCCCCTCCCCGCCAAAAAAAAAAAAAAAAAAAGGAAAGGAAAAAAACCCACGAAAGAAAAAACCCAACCATATAAACCATAGATAAGGTTTCTGTTTCACAGAAAAAAATGAACAGGTCCCAGTAACTATTGTACAGCATAAGTCTTTGTATTCCTTCTTCTTTTAGCCAAAAATCATTGTATTTTCTCCTAATAGGTCTCACAGGAATTATTTTGTGGCACACTGTTACTTTGGGGTCATTTTCAGCTGCAGGACCAAACTGAGATTCTTTACCTTTTCTCTTCATTTCAATGAAATGAAGAATGCAAGGAGTGAGAACTTAAGTATTACAAAATGTAATGGACCATGAACTGCGAAAAACCCCAAAAAACCCATGGTTCTACTTCTTGAGCAGAGAGAGCAACACCATTGTTTGTCATTAATATTGTAATTATTTATAATTACAAGAAGCATTAACCTCCTAGAAGAGGATGTGTAGTGCAGGCTATAATCATTACATCACACCAGCTTCCCCTTATGGCTCTACTACTGTATTTAATCCCTGTGGAAGTCATAAGATTGCTCTTGTTTTCTGCCTTCAAAATCCCTGGGAACGAAGCTTAATTCAACTTGTAACTTAAATTTTAATTCAACAAGTACTGACACCATGAGGCTCACTGAGGACCACAGGAAGGGCAGGCCTGTGGTACTGATGTGCCCTGTCCCCTTGCAGCTGTAATTTATATTTGAATTAGTATTCTGAGGGACCACAGCTCTACACCTGCCTTTCACATCGGCAGTGAGAATGCAGTGACAGGAGAATGAAAGACAAAAATAGAGACTAAAGAAGGAACATGAGCCAGAGAAGATCTTGATCCCTGATCCTCACTATAACAACAGAATAAAGGAAGAGATTACAGGTGGGGGGTTTTTTAGTCACCACCATTAATGACATGTATTGCACATCCCAAAAGATGTATACAGGCTCTCCACCATGTACACACCCCCAGTTTATTTCTTTGTAAGAAAAGAGAAAGGCATGGGTTCCAAGATGCCCTTTTAAAAAGAGAAGGCTACTAGTAATTAGCAGGTTAAATGATGATAAAGATCATAGAAATGACTGTTTGTTAAACAAACAAACCAACTTTGAATACAAAATAAAAGTTCACAAAAAAACCCCATTACTGCCAGTTCAGTTGTCACCCCTGACCATTCTGTAATATTTAACACCTGGTGAAGCTTACCCTTGCCATATCAACAAGGAAGTTCTCAAAAAGTTTCCAGATATGGTTACTGGCATAGATTTCTTTCATTTCCACTTCAGTGTCCACATAACAGTGGTTAACAAAATTAACATAGGCAATTTTCACCTGCAGGAACAGCAAAACCACAATCACTATGAAATGGAACAGTAAAAACAATTAATGTAATGTTTTCTATCTGCAAAAATACTGAACAATAAAGATGAATCTTCCATACTAACAAACATTCATAATCATAATAATGCACATGTTTGGTTCTGAAGATTTAGGGAGAAGCTGGGCAACACATGCCTTAATGTGTTTACTGAAAGACCACGGGAAGAAAAATGAAAAGGTTTTGCAAACCTTACTCTAATGACAAAACCCCCACAAGACAAAGCAGTAATGATTCTGGTATTTAACTGATATTAAGACCAGCAAGGCCTGGCTCCAAAGCCAGAGGCTGTCAGAATGCAGGACACTCTGCACTTGCCAGTTGACTGTGGTAGGTTGAAGCCTTGTGACAGGCTTGCCAAGTATAAAATGAGAAGTCTTTTGCAGAGCTGGGACTCAAGTCCCTGTATTTCCACAATCCTAATGCAGCACTTGCATTTGGGACCTAAATGGCAGAGAAAGGTTGTGGTGCACTGGGACTGCAGCAATGGCAGCACAAGCTTAGGAGGAGGACATGCCAGGACTCCTCTCTGGCATGACAAGTCTGCATGTGCACAGCATAAAAATGGATACCCAGTGCCCAAAAATGTATAGATTAAATATAAACATATGCAAATGCACTGAAAATTTCTTAGCACGGTCAAGGGAGATGAGATAGTTCCATATGTTTCTGCAGTGAAGGGAAAACTCAGATCAGACCTTTAGGTTTCTTTTGTTTGGGATTTTTTTTCTAATTATCATCTGTTGAAATTAATGTTAAGGGGAACTTTAGGGCAAAGCAAACATATTTCTTTTCAGCAATATGATCATTTGATCACAAGAGCAATTTTCATGGCACAGAGGGAGTTTTAACTCCTGCAAGCCCTAGTTCTGTTGCTTGAGCTCCATTTTCCCACCAGATACTATCACAGTCCTACTTCAGCATGACACATCCAGAATTGTGCCTTCATCTGCAGTGAATAAAAATATTTGCTGGACTGCAATTGAGTTTAATAAAATCAGACTTCACCCAAATTCCCACTGAGTTCAGCATGGACAGAATTTTATCTATCATTTCCAAGAAATTCAGGCAATGGCAAAACATTGCCTTAACCCAGCATTCAGCTGGGTCTTCACAGTTTCAGCCAGAAGTTAAAGTGCATTAAATTCTGACAGTGGCTGGACAAACCCAAAAGAAGGTGTCTGAAAAGCTGACAAACAACGCATTAAGGACAAGGAATGTTCTGTAGAATAAATACTGTCTATCCTTTCTCACTTATTCACCTTAAGAAGCACCACCCATTCCCAGCCCATTCTCTGTGCAAATATTCAACTCGTCAGTGCATTATAACAACAAAACATTGTCTGCTTTCTAAAAATGCTAAGTCTGCTTGCTCCTGCCATGAGGGATCTTACCTCAGGAATGCAGTCATCATGGGTCACTACCCTGACAATATCATCCAGGGGCAGCAGTGAATTGCACTTGATCTCTGTGTACACATTCTTGCCCTCGGTGCAGGCGGCCAGCAGCTCCACCAGAGTGATGTGATAGGCCAAGGGGCCACTCTCGTCGGCTCGGTCTCGCTCCGAACACATCATCTGCAGCAGCACTGGGAAGGATGCTCTGTCATTGTAGAATATCAGCACATCTTCACCACCATTTATCAGCTGAGAAAGAGAGCACAAGGTTCTGAGCACCCTGCACTGCAATCATTTTGGACTCAATGATTTTAAAGGTCTTTTGCAACCTAAATTATTCTATGATTTTCTTAGTTTCTTATTTTATCTCTAAGTATGTGAAGATTCTCTAGCTAAAACCCAAACAACAAAACAAAATTTACTCTGATATGGTTTGCCAAATGAACATGTCAAAACAATATCCAAGGCAAACTTCTGCTCTTATCAACATAAGTGCAAATCTGGAATAACTCACCAAGGAATGCACTAATGCAAGGCAAATTTGAGGCTTAACTTCTGTGTAGCTCTGTCTTTACCTAAGACAGCATGCCATCCTTATTATTCCTACCATGTCAATGTTTGTGTGAAGTTAATTAATTATCCTCACCTCCTGCTAGGAGGCCAGGATGCATTATTATCCCTGTTTCATAGATGAGCACTTGAGGTGCAGTGAGATTAAATCTTCCACACTGCCTCACACAAAAACCCTGTGGCTCACCCAGAATTGAACCCAACTTTTCCCCACCCTTGCTCAGTATTGGAAACAAAGGGAGATTCTTCCCACCCTGTGCAAATTTGGCAGGTAGGTCATGACTTTGTCAGTGACATGTCAGCACTTTCATTTAGCAGAAAACTGGTGTATGTGCTAAATGTTTGATTCTGCTACAAGTGCTCTGCTCAGGAGGATCCAGAGCGGTGCTGGATGCGGCAGCCCCATCTCAGCACATCTCACTGAAGAGCTTTGCTCTAATCCTGTTTGGAATCCTGTCTCCATCACTGTCCTTTGAAGCACAATCCAATCTCAGTGTGGGTGAAATAAGCTCCCACATACCCCTCCTAGTACAGAACAAACCCTGGCAGCTCAAAAATCACACTTATTTTGTGAGTTAGGCACTTGACCTATTCCAGTCCATATGTGACATGAAATCCCAGCTTATTCAATTCAAGGGTAGTCATAAAGGTTGCTGGAGCTGCTGAGAAATGGGAAAGCAGCAAGAACAGGAATTAAAATTAGTCTCCCAGAATGAAAAGTCAAGAAGCATTTCATTACACTTTCCAGGGTTTCAACACTTCAAATTTTGAATTCACAGCATTTCTGTTTGTGCTTTCCCTGTTTCTTGCTTATTTTTACTTTGACATTTGGCTGGAGTGAATTGTGAATTCAGTCTCTCCTGCAATTCCTATTTCTCATTTATCTTTGAGTTTCTACAGTATTTCTATACCAATGACTTTTCAGACATTTTCTAGACAATCCACAGTACAGAAAAAAATAATTTAAAGGGATGAGAGCTTAGGAAAAAACAACCCAGCAACATTTTCTGCTATGAAAGTATATTTTCAGGAAGTTTAGAATTCTATGGTAATATAATGAAGGCTGTCCAGTATTGGAGCAGCTGATGATACTGAGCAAAATATTACTCCAGAATACTACAGGTAATAGAAAACTCTGCTGCCACATTGATTCTGGCCCAAAGTAAACTCTGTTTTCTCTTCTGTAATAGTGTTTGCACTGATAACCTCAAAGTCTGCTTGTAATGAGAAAAAGTGCCCTAAGGAACCTTTCACGTTGGTAAACATCATTGCAGACATGGAGACCAAGGAGATGAGAACAAAGGAATCAGCCAGATTGGGGATGTCCAATGGATTTTATGACAGTATTCTCTTGCCATGGTGCTCCTTCATCTGCATGCACTTTCTAGAACATGTAAATATGAGGATTATCCCTCACTCCCAGTAAATGGGAATAAACTACAATGTACTTCCCGTGGGTGAAAGAAAACACAGGAGGAGCTGAGGCAAGCTGTAGAGTCATATTCTATCTTGTCTTGTGGTAAATTGTTTATGTGCCCCATCTGGAGGCACAGAAAAAGCTACAGCACTTGTTTAAGGTCACAAAGTACATCTCAGATGTCTGCAGAGAAACTGTCCCAACTCAGTGGCAAGTTCCAACCATTTGTTCCCTTTAGAGTGGATTGCCACTCAAGTACCATTCAAGTTTCACAATTAGCATCCTTTTCTAAGAAATCATAATTACTTACCTGTAATTTCCTACTTTTTGAAAAACAGATCATTATCTTACCCTATTTCATCAAAACAGGGTTGCTCCCTCCCCCCAGGAAATTCCTGCAGGACTTATGATGTGAATGCTGTATCCAAGTTCATTTGTACTTTTGTCATGGAGTTAGCTTGGAAATGTAATATGACAGTTAATCATTGTGCTGCTACAGGTCAATAGCAAAATATATTGAAATTGAGAAAATTCTGAAAATTTTGTTTAATTATTACAGAAAACCTCTGTAAGAGCCTTTGGTGGAAGCAGAAAAATCTAAAACCACAAAGGCACAAGAAGTGTTTGAATTATGTAAATCAAAGGCTTGTAATTGATATTGCATGTTAAAATACTTCAGTCAAATTGAAAAGGTTGAGGTGAATTTCATTAAAGGTTATCCATGTAGGCAGGAGTTTTATTTTCCTAATTAGAAGTTTTTCCTCTTGTTGCTGTGGAATAAAATTTCAGTGGGATTTCGTTTTGTTCATACCACAAAAAACTAAAATTTATCTCTTATTTCTTTGTGAAGATGCCTTTTAAAAAACCAAACCAAGCCAAAAAAAAAGCACTTTGTAAAGTAAATAAAAATGTTCCTTGGACTCTAATCCAACCATGACTTTTCACCATATTCAACTTTACCCACTTACTAATCTCAAGGAACTGTTAACATAATTACAGTTAAATGCACAAGTGTCTGCAAGTTGAAGACTTCATTTATCATGCTCACAATATATCAAATCCTAATTGCAGAGAAAGTCAATTACGTATTTTCCTAGGAAATTTATTGGCATAAAGATTTTTCCACAAACCACTTGGTTGAATGTACTGGATCCAGCTAGTTAAAGCTAAAGCAGCTCTACTGACCCTCACAGAAATGCTCTGAAATAAAACAAAACAAAAAAAAGGCAGAAACTAGGATCTAGAATTGCTACATGTTAAAAAAAAAAGGTCTACAACACTATTTAGACAAATCCATAGAGGTAAGAGCCTCTTGTATGGCAAACCCATGCCACAAGAGTGGGTAAAAGTGATCCTAAATTACATTACAGGAAAATGAAGGTTTATGTAACTCTCAGATTTCCATGCTACATCATCTACAAATAGACATCTCTGTATCACCATGCTAACACTCATGTTTTCTTTCTAGTAGTTATACAGATGGCCTTACAAAATTAGATCAAACTCCCGAAAACGTCTGCTAAAATATTCATTATTTGTGACGCCGCTTAAAATTCTAAAGTGAGGATGCCATTATATCTCATTGGTATCAAGAGCAGGAAAAACAGCCTCAAAATACTCAAGTGATTAACATGTGAAGCCTTTGCTTACCTCTGTCATTACCATGTCCTGGCACTTTTTCACGTATTTGCCATCTGCTTTCACGATGGTCTGCAGGAATCGCAGGTACTCCACGTGCCGGCCGTGGGTCTCGATGCAGTGCACAAAGTGCTGCACCACTCTCTCGCTGATCTCGTTGCACAGGAGGTAATTATTCATGAAGATGTGCCTCATGGTCTCAGCTTCCAGGAGCTGAACAGATCAAAAACAGCCTCATGAGCACAGCAGATCTGCTTTGAGACTGAGAGAGGCACGGGATTCTCAACTAGAGGAAGGCTCACTGCTAAAGAGAAACTGGAGAAATCCTTTTCAGTGATATCAGGGTCCAGCTTTCAGTTTTGAGGGGATTTCTCCACACTTCCCTATGAGTATAAACAGTCCTAAAATGGGCATAAACTAAACCTGTGTCCATGTGGAATGTGAACACACAAACACACACACACTACACTGCTAGAGTACTCTGCAGGGGCTTAGGAATATGAGACACCTGAGACCACCCTGGCCCCACTCACCATCAAACTTTGCAATGAGGCTACCAGATGAGATAATGAGCTGCTCTGGCTCTCTCTGGGGCTCACAGAGGACACATTTCCAGCAGGCAAATCCCTGCACATGCAGCCTGAGGTCTCAAAGACAATAATGTCTCTTTCCACACTAACTCCAAAAGAAGCCTAGGGCTGTGTATCTGTGAGCAGCATAGAATAAGAGGAACAGATCTGGAGCAAAAAGCGATTCTGCTGAGGACACAGCACCCAGACTTTGTGCATTCTTGGGGCTTTTGTCCTAGGTTGGTCCCTTGGACTAAAGGCTCCTGAGGGTCAGGTATGCTCCTAAAGTATACATGTCTGTTTAGCATCATCTAATAGGAATCCACATCCATTCTCCACAATGTGCACAAAAGCACAGTAACTGGGATGGATGATCAGGAAATCAACTTCAAAAGAACAGAAATACAAATGCAAGCTGGCTCCACACTTTGCACCCAAGTTAAGTGTCAGCATTGGATGTGATGGAATCCAGGCTCTGGTTCACACTGGGGTCAGCTCAGAGCTGCTCACTAATGTCACAAAAGAGAATAAATAAAAAACAATGGAACAAATGTTCCTAAAGTGCACAGGCCAGGGTCTGCAATTCTCATACTCACAATTCCTTCTAATAAAAGCATGTTTTGCTCATCACTGAGCAAGTGTCATTCTATATGAATATGTCTGTAAACACACACACAAATATATACAAAGGGATTGTGACAAAAAGGTGTATTGTAAAGACAATGATTAAATAGAAGGTCAGACTTTATATTAGTTGAATCAAATGAGAGCATCATCAACAAAAATGGGTGAGTCTGATTCTGTTGTTGCACAAGGTTTATGACAGCAGTCACAGTATCTTCTACCTTGATTTTACAGTCCATCAGTGAGTGAGTCAGGATGAATAAGATCAGAGTCAAGTTCAAGACAAGGATGTGACACATATACATAGATCTTTCCAGTAAACCCCCCAGGTTCCTTGGTTTTTGTTTTCCACTTTTAAAATGGCAACATTAAAGCCAATGACATAAAAAGCAACACTAAGGGAAATGAGAGAGGAGAGGGGAGGCATAATTTAGTGAAATTATTTGTTTAGCACTGGGATGTTTCAGCAAACCCAAATTTAATTCCAATTATCATATTCTATTTCAAATGAAATACTTACCCCTGGAGTTAAGAACAAGTTGAGATTTTTGTGGAGGAGAACTTGATTCTGAGGATTTCCTCGGCAGAAATTCTGAAGAAAAGTGTGGGCTAGATTCATAACTTCATTCATCTTTTCATCACTCTGCAGGAAGTAAGGACAAACAAAATCAGCTGGTTATACCTAAACATACTTGTTAAAACCACACAACATCAATTCAGCCAGGAATAAAAAAATTCTCCTGAGCCTTTATAGGGCAGGAATTCTCCCTCTGGCAAAAGTAACTAAAGCAGTTTCCTTCATAGTCCATTAGCTGCTGTACCTTACTCTAAATCAAATCATAGAGAATCATAGGTAGGAGCATAAAATCAAAGTAAGATTTCTTCTTGTGTGGCTATAATTTCCTAGCTTTAAAAAGTGCTAATGTGCTTGATTTAAAAGAAAGCAAAACAAACCAAAAATGTTGCTCTGCATTAGTTTTAAGCTTTGGCAAACATTTGGTTTTCTATAGCTACATCCAGAAACAGATGTATATGTGCATGTGTTCATACACATACACCCACACAAACATATCTCTAGTTTCATCCCCATTTTATATTCCTCTCATGTAGTATCCTAAGTATGATTTGATGAACCACCTGTATGGACAAGCACTGTTCTACTGATGACAGCTGAACCAGTGTAATATACCTGTAATATAACAGGTGTTATATTACAGGCAAAGGTTTTACCTCCTCTCAGTGATTCCTAGAAGATCTAGAAAGATGTGCTCTTTCAAAGCCTATCTAGTTCATTAGTTTGTATGCTTAATTTCACCAAATCAGTACCAAATAACTGTATCTTGTGAAAAAAAAATGGCACATGGACTTAGGTTAGAGATGTCCACCATAAAAAAGAAGTTATTTCAGATTTGATCTATGAAAGCTTTTGGTCCTGAGGTTTGCCTGCTTCAGGAATGAGTACAGGAATGACAGCACTGTGGCATCTAGGTACCCAAGGCAGTAAATATTAAATGTTAAATAAAACTGTGCAGGCAGCTATATTTAAACTGAGCCCAAACTCACTATTCTGAAGGTAGAAAATGACATCATCATTTCATGCTTGTACCACAGCTGACAATTCAGATTTTAAAAAATATTTCCATTGATACTTGGGCCTGTCGAGGCCTTTCCCTTCCTTGAGTTTGTGTTCTCTACCACTAAAATTAGGACAATAACCTTTTCATAGGGGATCTGCAGAAGGTCCAAGACTACCAAGTGGGCGCCCATATTTTTCAGTAAACGCTGTTGTTGATTCCGACATTTTTTATTCTGAACACAAAGTTTGCTGAGTCGAATCAAAATCTACAAATTAAAAAACAACAAACCAAACAAATGAATAAGCATGCAACCAAGAAAAGAAACCAGTCATGTCACACAAAACCAAACCAAGACATTTTATTTCAAAATAATTACTAAATCTACTAATCAAACAGGTATGTCAAGCAAGTTTCTTGGCAGATATACTAACCTCTTTAACAATATTGTAGTTATTGCTTTTAATGCTGTCTATCTGGGGTTTTTTGGTCCCATCCTGTATTGGGCTCAAAATGTTTGATTCCTGTAATAAAGAACACATGACAAGTGGAAATTTATTGCAATTTCCTCAACATGAATTAATTGTATTTAATAGCAGCAAGTGACAAAGTATTACAGCAGCTCATAAGGGATTGATATAACACAGATAATAAAGAAAGATTCGTTTATTCTTTATCCAGTGAGTGACAAGATTTACATTCAAGTCCTTCCTCTGATTCAAATTTCCAATGTAATTTGAGGCAATTATTCTATGTCTTCATGCTTCTCATCATTCTGAAGGAGTATGTCCCTAAATCAGAAATTATGTACACCAAGGAATTTAAATACTTCAAGGAGATGTACCAAAAGTGTATTTCAGTAGTGACCAAACATTCCAAGAATCTGTATTTACAGCTGGAAAGATTACAAAATCTGTGTATGTGAACACTAATAAGTCTGGAGAAAGAGCTTAAGACAACCTTTGCAGTTAAGCAGGTTGGAGTTCTTAAAAGGAACAAGCAGCATGTGGAAATTAGAGATGTTCCTCCCACAAAGGGGATGCTTCCGCCTGTATCTCTGGATGATGCAGGAAAAGATTTAAAAACAAATAGGAACCATATGTTAAACTGCACCATCAAGTCATGATGCTGTATGCTCTGGGCCCTGGCTCCTGGAAAGCCCCAGCTGGGTATGATAAATAAGAGAAATCAAGTCAGCAAGGAACTGCCAACACCCACGCACCTTTCCATGCATATCTCTCAATCAAAACATGGGACAACATGTACACAAATACTGCCACTAAGAATACTGGCAGTGTTGGGGGTTTTTCTGTCAGCTGTGGTAAGTCTTTCTTAACAGGAAACAAAAATAAATTGAAATATTTATTGGACTTCAGATGCTGATGCTATAAAGAACGAAGAAAAAAATCTAGCAGATCTTGAGACTGACTCACAGTATGACCACAAGGATGTAAACCAGTATAACAGCATTAAAAAAAAAGAAGAAACAGGTGCATTTCTGAGTTTCATTGTGTCCTCAAACTTCCTACTGTTTTAGAAAAGAGAAATACACTAAAACAAATATATGCATGCCAAGCTGAATGTTTGTATGTCCTGAAACCTCTCTCTGAACTTTCTTAGCTGATGGTGAAGTTCAGTAGTTCCATAAATCCCATCTGGTCCTAATTTCCAGTGAGGTAAGAACAGCTGCACCACTTGGCCATGGAAGCTGTTTATAAGAGTGTCAGCACTGCTGTTCAGTGCTGATCTATGTAACAACAGTGGATTTTATTTGGTTAGGTTTGTTAGTATGCAGACTGCTATCTCTCTAGCTGTTTGAATCAATACTTTGGGAGATGTTTCAGGCTTTTTGCTATAATTAACCACCCTCCTCCATTCTGGGATTGTGGGTTAACCAAGATTAATTTACCTGTTAGTTTTATCAGCATTCTTCCTTCATCAAAGTAGTTTTATAATCCATGTGAACTGTATGTCTTATCTGGAAGTACTGATGAGCATTAAACTGCTGAATCTATCCTTTCTTCTTACAAAATAAACAATTGTTTATTGAACCCATAAGAATATGCCAGGGATGTAGTTACCAAGAGATAATCACACCACTGGGATATCAAAGGCACTCAGTTGCAGATCTGGCCTCATTATGCCCCATGACAGACATTCCCTGTCACACTTTTCCACAGGGGACAGGCAAGCATAAAGATCTCAGGGAGAAAGGTTCTCACCTGAGCACCCCACTTTAAGGAAACTGTATTTTTTGGAAGAGACTACTCCCTCTACCCATAAAATTCCTGGAATGACACTGCATCAGTCTTAGATCCTTTCTTGCTAGCTGCCAGAGGAGACTCAGATTCCAGCATTCAGTCTGAGCAGTCTCCCTCATCCCAGCAGGACAGCAGTGCAAGGCACGTGTCAGTGTCCCCATGGCACAGCTCTGCCCTCCACAGGCTCCACCAGGGGAATGAGGGACACACTCAGAGAATTCTCAGTTCACAACCTCAACCTTTACGTGAAGTTTGTTCAAACATTCCCAGAACCAAAGCAAGGTGTCACAGACCAGAAAAGAAGGGAAGTAAGGGAACACCAGGTGCTTACAGGTGCTGAGTTTAGACCACTTGAAGCCCCACTGAACTTTCTCAGCAGATGGACAATATGAGGAATTCCCATAATGCCACTGCACTCTACTCCAGCTTCACCTTAAAGTCCTTTCACTGAGCCTGTTTCTTTTCCTCAGAGCTGCATTTCTGGTGCCACATCACCAAACATCCTCCAGGGACAAGACAATAAAAATCACACTTTCCATGGTCTGTAGTATCTACACAGACTCAGAACACCCTTCCTAGAGAGAACCAAGTGAACAGGTTTTATCTGATTTCCCCTTCTCAAGCAGGGCTCTTATGTGAGCTCAATTTCAGCATTTCTTCCTAACCCTATTGGTGTCTCATTTATGTCTGACATAACTCCAAGTACTCTTTCCAACTCTGATCTCCAGTCCCTATCCAGACAGTCCTGCATGGATGTAAGAAATCTGGATACTTTTATAAGAGTAAGGCCTTTTTTCTAGAAATCCTATTTCTGGAGTCATATGACTTTAAAAAATAAGAAAAAAAGGCTCACAGGTCATGACAGTAAAGTGAAAAACAATTACCTAGGAAGACTCAGGCAAAAAAAAATTGTATTTTTACTCTTATGTACACCTTTCAACAGGCTTCATGTGACAACAGAAGCCTGTTGAAAGGTTTAACAGAAGAGTGTTCTGGAATGTGATTTAAGTCCTTGTGCACACTTTAATGTTGTTTGGGAAAAATTCAACACAGGCAAATGAGGCATATTCCCTAAAGACCCAGAGGCTCATCCATCTCTGAATACCCAGTATCCATTCCAAGGAAGCATGGATCTCATGGGATTTTTGTCTGCTTAAAGCTAGCCACCTGCTTCACACATTGCAGATTGTGCCCAACATCACACCTCCTACATCTGATTTAAGACCTCAGAGAGAGTACTGACTACCTGATGTTACTTTTTTGCCAGGTAAAAACACCTCTTCACTGTTAAAGAAGAATTTAGCTGGGGAAAAAAAAAAAGATGGACAAGATTCTGAGCTATTGTAACCTGGCACAGCTCTCAGGGAATTACAGCAGATGATCTAGCCAGCAGATTACATATTACTGCTCTGATACAATAATCTCTCTGATCTGCCAGAGATAATGTTGTGCATCTACTGAAGCACTGCTAATCCAGACAGACCCACAGGTGCCTCATGGGAAAAAACCATTCAAAATATCCCATTGAGAGGTGCCTCTGTTTGAAACACATTGTTTTTCCCCCTTTTCCTGGAGTTTCCTTGCTATCAAGGTTACCCATAGGAATAAATTTCAATTTAAAAATGCAGTATTGCTAAAAAACTTTGTAATCCTGACACAATTCTATTTTCTGTTTCCCCATTACCTTTTCAATTCATTAAATGCCTAAAGGAACATTTTCTTTCCTACTTGAGCTGTGCTTGAGGAAAGAAGGAAGGAAATACCACATAAGCTTCAACTCCAGATTCCTCCCTAATTTTGACACCACTAAAGATGTGGTATCAGAACATCAGCTAAGCTAGATCAGAGAAAGGGTAGGACCTATACTGTTGCAGGAATTTGGGATTCTTTCCTGAAGGGTTGGATTTGCCCCTGCATGAAGCCACCAAAAATCTGCTTCCCCATCTAAAAGGCCACGTGTGTGTCACAGATATTTGCAAGCATCCTCTCTCTTCTCCATGGCTCCAGCTTTTTTTCCTAATGTGTGGCCTCCACAACACTGTTTAACCTCAACTTGGCTTTCTATTTCCCTGG
Organism: Agelaius tricolor; assembly: GCF_023055355.1. Taxonomy (NCBI): domain Eukaryota; kingdom Metazoa; phylum Chordata; class Aves; order Passeriformes; family Icteridae; genus Agelaius; species Agelaius tricolor. The sequence continues at coordinate 13,871,282 of NW_027269263.1, forward strand.
GAGCTTCCTCACCCATCTTTCTTGGCTCCAGGAAAGAGAACAAGGAAAATGCTGTGTCAGAAATCACAGCTCTTCATCTCTCCCCACCTCCTCTGATGAAAAAGGAAAAGTGGGAATAAATATTGGTGGAAAAGCCTGCTCTATCTACTCTTATGGCACAAACCTCCATCACAGCAAGACTTTGTGTTTTCGTAAAAGCTCAGCTGGAGAAAAATGATTAAATGGTGACCTCACTTTGCACTGAAAAGCAAAATTTAAAAAATCCAAACAATGAAATCTTTAAAAAAGAGGTGTTCACAGTCCTAGATTCAAGTTCCACATCCAATCAGAGTATATCCTGAGAAAGTGGTATGACAAGGGCCAAAGAAACGAAAACATTAGTTCACCTACAAAATTTCAACATTCTTAGGTCAGTCTTGTGTGGTGAAGAGTGGAATTACTTGTGATGTTTGCAAACATGGATTTGACTGTGCTCATCTCCCTTGGCTACAGGACACTGTCTACTCCTCTTTTCGTCCATCAAGTCAATCCAACTGCCAGCACACAATTCCCAGATTATTTTCAGGGTGCTGCTGGACACTGTGGCTTGCACCCAGAAAGGAAGGCAGCTCTGTGACCTAAGAATTCAGTTCCTGAATGTATCAGGAGAGAATATTGAATACATTGATAACAGAAGTGTTATTTCCTTTTCTGTCAGTTCCTAAAGCTCAGCCAGAATACTTCACATTCTCACTTTGCCACTTTGCTTAACCAGACCACGATTTTGCAGTTGTTCATGAAACTACCTATCAGAATTGAAACAATTCCAACAGCAAAGGCTTTAAACCCACCTCCATTGGCTCTTCTCCCCCCTTGGTTTGACTGTCGCCCACCTCTCCACTCTCATAATTGCTGCTCTTCTCAACCCACAATTCAGATTTTTCTACAGTCAGACGTAGCTGGTCAAGATCAGCCTTGATTTGCTTGTAGTTATCCACATCTTGATTGGACACCAGCAACTGAACCTGGAAATGGAGAAAATTGTGAAGCTCTTACAGCAGTAGCACCAGCACTTATGGCTGGGTAATTTGCTTGATAGTTCCCATTCTAAGCCTCTTTCCAGGTGCCTTGTGCAACCTTCCCTTGCAATTCAAACATGGCACATGCAGGCTCTTAGTCCCCATTTATCAAAAACCTTTAGCAGAGCCAGAGGCTGTAGTTGCCCAAAACAGGATAGTTAAAACATTCACAACATCCTTCTTGAATACACTGCAAAACATTTTCAGCACAGGCAGATTTACAGGCTCTTGAGTTCTGTGCAGAGTGAGCTCTGATGCACTGATCATGAATCTCATGGCATTATAAAATACAGTTACACGCATATTAAAGCAATAGTTAGAAATACCTACTGCTTTAGCACTGTACTTGAGAAGGAAAAAAAAGGATGGTATGACAAGAGATCTGGGCATCCAAAGAAAAGTCAGAATGGCCAGCAATTTTAATGATCTCCTACACCACCATAATCAAATATTGAAAAATAACAGACTTTCATACTGTTAGGCCAGCTTAGAAAAACTTTTCTGAATATAGCTGACAAACTGACTTTCGGGTTCATGGAATTTCTCATCATCTGAGTGGTTGCCACTTATTAAGACTAATCTCATTTTTCCTTTTCCTGTACTGCTCAAATTATCTGGGTTCTTCACTGTTCTGTGTAGTTCTTGATTTAGCATGACCAACACATTTTCTTTCTTTCTAACGCTCTCTGTTCTCCCAAGATTATTAATCAAGACAATATGCCAAAAAACTATCAGCAATTTTTACAGTAAATTAATAAACACACTTAAGAAATCATACTCATATAAAAGATTAGGGTCACTGACAACACTGATGTTGTTTTTAAAACCACATTACATCCAGGCAAATGTTCACTATTTTGTAATATAAAGTTTTTGTCATAATAATCTCTTTGGCTTGGCAAAACCTTGCTATTTTACAGAATTTATGAATGCTGCTCAGTTGCAGGCATTCTTATTCCACGTGCTCTACAGTCTTTTTTGTTTATTTCTCCATTAGCCTTTTCCATCCTTCACAAAAACACATTAAGCAACTCAGTCCTTGCTTACCTGGGAATAACAGCTATTTATGCAACTAACCAGCACAGCCTAGCTTTAAATACCTGGTGGGAGGCCATTATGCTGCACAACAATAACATTAAACAAAAGCTTTTCAGGTCTTTATCATTCATCTGTTTGCACAGGAGAGGAACCTCCCTACCTTACATAACGATGAGACAACACACTACCCAGCTCCTGCAATAAGCATCAGATGTTCTTATCAACATATGTTAGAAAGGGTTATGTAACAGAGGCATCTCTGTCCTGCAGCCCCATGACATCAGATCTCCCTGTCCTAATCCACGGACACATGGAGCCTGCACATGCACTGCTACCAGAGGGACAGAATAAAAGCTGAAAACAGGCTTGGCTCTGTCCCTGCCTTCCTGCTATTTGGGCTGCATCAGGCAGGGGAGCCCCGTGCAAAGACACCTGAATTGGAATTAGTAGCACCAGGTGAATAACAAAATAACAATGCCCAGCCTAAGTGGCCCTGAAGACAAAGAAGTCTCACTGCTGACACGGGGACACTGCCTGCCAAATAGAGGCACTGGCTCTGTCCCTGAGGGATCCCTGTGAGAGGCTCACCACGGACCTACGCTTTCCCTGATGGATGCAGTGCCAGAAATAATTTCTGGGGGGCACAGAACTATAACCTATAGCAGCACATATGGCCAAAGAAGTCTGCTAATACTTGACCTCTGAGGAAATAACACTGTCATGCAACAAACAGCAATTTAAGTAGCAGAACAGCCTTTGGGAAGGCTCTGTATTCAGTTTCCTGGGATAACACTCAGCCCACCCATACCTGTTTGAATGCTTGCAGAACTTCTGCTCTCTGGCTGAAGTGCTTGAAGAGCAGGTGCAGAGCCCCTGAGAGCAATGGGGGGTAGTCGTGCATGATCAGGTGAATGAGGACCCGTAAAAAAGTTCTGCCCCCTTCATCATCAAGCTGAACTGCATTCTTCTCCTTTCTGCAACAGAAATGGGGAGAAAGGACCAAATAAAGTAAATAAGAAAAAATAAAAGCTCTTGAGATAAATATGCCTCTCTACACAATCTTCACTCAACAGAGGTCTTAAAATCAAATTAAATATGCTGCAGGAGGGAAATTATAAATATGACTTTAACATATTTTACAAGGACTTCTCTCCTACAGTTATTGCAGCAATCTTATAGCATAATGGACACCATGGAGCAGAAGTAAGTATCTACAAAATGTGTCAAACATTGTGATTAAAATCTGTATTGCAAAAGCATTCATTTATGTCATGGTTAAGTTGAGCCAGGTTCATCCCCATTCCAAATTAAATGAAGTAAACTGCATTTCCTCAGAGATTAATTTGACCCTTTCCTTTTCACTCCTTCCCTTTTCAGCTGCTATTAAAATTTCATTTAAGAAAAAATAAGATCAAAAATAGCAAGAATTGCCAAAAGCATCATATTTCTGGAATCATATTCATAATGTGGAACGGCAGAAAGCAGATTTACACTTAACATATCAAAGCAGAAATAATGTTTCCAAGAAACCATTCGGTCTCTCTGTTCATTTTAAAGATGCAGATGCCAAGGGCTGTGTGTTGTTTTACATTATGGGAGTTCAGGAGAGGCCTGGAGGCATTGCTTGTGCTGGTAAAGATTGAGAATGCATGAGGGACTGAGAGAGGAAAGATCACAGTGCCCACATTGCAGATCCTTCTCCTTAGCTCCAAGAAAAACTTTAAAGTCTACGGCCTTGTCTAAATGGAATTAATTTTTACTAGTGTAATTATAATTATACCCGTAAAATTAAACCAATATAGTGATAATGGTAATAACTCTCCAGTATGACTGTTTTCCATGGGTTACGTTTTTCTGTTCACAGCATAGCTGAAATCCCTTCCAGAACCCTGCAAGCATAAATTGTAATCTACAGGCCTCTGGTGGACCAGGAGATCATGGCAAGTGGTCCTCTCCTGATCTGAGGAGGCACAGGAGAGATTACTGCTGGCACAATGTTTCCAAGGACTTTGAACACCAAGTGCAATGACAAAGGTCATGCAATCTGTAAGAAACCCTGAGGGCCAACAGCAAGTTGCTGATCCAGGAAATTTGGGGCTGCAGCCATAAGACACACCAGAAAAAGAATGGCTTTTCAGCACCCATGTGAGGCATTATAAGATAAATAGAAAATTAATGTGGTTCAGCCCAACACACCTGTACACCATTCCCCAGCTGCCTTTGGGAGCACAACAAAAACTTTCTACCAACTCTCTTACAACTAAGAGGGTGCTCATAGCCAATCCCACAGCCATCCAGGCCAGCTGGGCTGTTTGCTTGATTGAAATCCAGGTCTTTCCTGGCACGTTTCTGTTCAAGTATGGCTTATGCAATTAACAAGCAGGCAAAGGAAGAGAAAGGGCTATAAAAATAAGCACAGAATAAACAGAGATTGGCCATGAGAAATATTGACATGAACAAAAAGATATATAAGTATACAGAGAGGTAAAACTTCAGAATGTACCTGCCAGCAAACATGGTTTCAGCCTGAGCTGCAATTTCATCTATGTCAGGAACAATTGCTAGGAAAAAAATCAGAAGAAAAATTTGAATTAAAAAAATAAAGAAAAGAAAAAAACAAAGAAAGCCAATGCTCATCATTTAATCTGCACAGCAAAATGGAGTTCTGTTCCTCTTTAAAGCAGATGGTATCAAGTAAAGGTCTAACTAGTCATTCCCCAACTACGCAAAATTTGCTTTCTGCAAGAGTAGCAGAGAACAAACAGGATATGGGGCAGAGGTAAATTGTGTATTACTGTTCCTGAGGAAGAGAACTGTAGTGATGGACCAAAGCCACAGGGTGCTAGGAACTGTACTAGTCACCAGCAGTGACCTACAAATGATGCAGATAGTCAAACTTTTACATTTTTTCTTACATTTTCTTCTTTTTTCTTGAGCCGACCCCAGCAAAGCATACACATGAACTTTAGAATATTTACCATAAATCCAGTTATTTGCCACACCATCATTTTGCTTTAGAATGGCTTTAATATAACTTATTACTTAAGACTTCAGCAGCCCTGTATTATACATATGCCCGCCTCCAACTAGAGCAATTCTCCCCTACCTGCAGGTATTCACACAGACCTTTTAGGCACTTGTGTGTGCAAGGGAGGGCTCCCTGGAAAGCCAAATGATTCCCATGTCACGTTCATCTCACTTAAACCTGTCCTCATCCACCCCCAAACACTATCCACTTACCACCATGCAGTGTTTTGGGAAGAGCACAGATAAAAGAACAAAATATCACAGTGGGGGAAAAGGAATCACTTTTTTGTTAGAGGAGGAGGACAGACCAGTAAAAAAAAATTGTGGAATTCCTTAAAATTTTTAATTTTTCACAAGTTTTTCAACTTGCAGTAGCCTGTGTCTTTCTGCTGCAGTTGAGCTCAGTGTTTGCAGTTGCCCACCCAGAATTGAAAGAAAATTGCAAGGTTTACCTGAAGCAGTCCCTGGTGTGTCAGGTGGGGATGATGTAGAGCAGTCAACATTTTCAGTGTTTTCCCCAAACTCTCTTTTATAGATAGACAGCATGTAGGATATTCTGTAGTCCAGTCTAACACTGAGAATAAACTACAAGAAAAAAAAAAGTGAAGTAAATTAATTTAAGTTTACTATGAAAAAACAATCCAATACATTCACCAGCTTTCTGTGATTTCTTTCTTTCCCCTGCCCATCCTGAGACATGTTGAACTCTGCCCTATGGATTGCTTGAGTACCACTGGGTGTGTGCAGGGGCTCCAACACACTGTCTTGTCCTCGCTGCCTGCAAGCCAGATCAGAACCTTCAAACCCACACTGACATCAACTATTTCATATTTCAGCTGGACTTCCAATGCCCCACAGAGTGGAATAGAGAGCAAGCACAACAGGCTCAAGGCTCACCTTCTCAGATATCTGAGAAATCCCTTTTTGTTCCTCAGCTGTGAAACTGGAAACTCATACAGGAAAAATCCTAATTCAGACCTGGAAATGCTGCTTTTATATTGGAATAGTGAGGAAAATAACTAGGCTGGAAGCACTAGCATCAAATTAAGGGCTGACACTTATACACATGGATGTTTCTTGCCCACAGGAAATGCAAGCATGTAATCAAACACCTTTAAGATTATTTAACATATTTTACAATCAGTGGGGATGAAAGACATATGCTGAGTTTCCAAGGCTGAGGTGACAGGTGATTTGAAAGGTGAGTTAGTAAATGGTGCCAACCTGTTTCTTTGATCTACAGCTAAAGTCAAATATGCTTCCCAGACCCACTGTAATGGGATTTCTCTATTTTGGTTCCATTATTAAGTTGCCCCAGAATTGTACAGGCAAGATTTTTAAAAATAAAAATTTCCCAAGTCCATGCATAGTCAACTAAGTCTATCAGACCATCTGTTTAATTCTGGCTGAGGGCAGAATAGAAATCATAAGTTAAACAGTCTTTACTTAAAGCAACAGGAAGATACGTTGAGAATTAAATTTCTACAAACTGAAATATTTCTGAGAATAGAACAGCTTTAATCACCATTGTATTTGCTTTGCATGTTAGTAAAATAAATCTAAAATATTCTTACTCACCGTTGAGGCTAATAACACAGTAATGAAAGGTAACATGATTGAAATTAATCCTTCCTCATTGCATTTTAAATGAAACTGAATTATTTTGTATTTCTTGTGGGCTAGGATCATATATATGCACATTTACTGGGATTCACCCAGCATATGACAACTCACTTATCTGAAGTAATTTGACCATGTGACCAATCCTTAACTACCAAACCACAGATTAAGTAAGAAATTAGGATTAAGTACTCTTCAATCCTGAGGGGTCTTGCAATGAATGTGCTGTGAAAAGGGAAAGGATGAGACAACATGTGATTCTCTCAGGGAATGCACAGGACAAGGTCCTGGAATCATCCTCCTAGGCATCCACCAGTAAAGCAGAACAGCATGGAGAGAAACTCAGTCATACAAACAAGGAAAATGAAAAGCAATACACATGATTTGTGTTATTTAGGTCATATAATTTTGTAACACTCTGTCTTTCACTGTAAGTTTAAAGTAAAGGAGGCCTAGAACCAAAGAATGCAGTATTGAGTATATTCTAACAATTGATAGCCTTTCACATGACAAGTAATTAGAGTCATCTAAATAATTTATGAGCAGTCAGAACAAATGGAATCCTTCAAAAGTGACATTGGTACCAACAAATCCAGAGAATTTATAGAAAACACCGAAACATTCCTTCAGGGCCCAAGCACTGCAGAAAGCAGGATTCGGTACACAGAGCAAGCGTGTGCCACTTCACTTATTAACAGCACCAAGTGAAAACTGCCTCTCAGGAGGCAGGCTGGTGTCACCCAGATTGTCATATCAGCTGGGAGAAAATCACAGCAGCCCACAGACTCTTCTCAGCCCAACAGCAGAAATCTGAAATGCATTAATTGCACCAAAAGTGTGCAGCCTCCCACAACTTCAGTGGGGCCAGGGCCAAATTCTGCCCTTTATCCAACTACTGCAACAGAGGGGTCAAATGCTTAAATCAAGCAACAACCCCAGTGTTAAGTGTGTGAAAGAAACTGGAAACAGACACACGGTGTTCAGGAAACATTAGTGAGGCAGATTAGAGGACAAGTTGTCTTTGCACAGTTACAGTGAGAAAGTTTCTGCAGCATCTTGTTCCTTCAAAAGTGAAACTGGTACAACAGGGTGAGGACCACAACTCTGCAATTGTTCACACAGAGGACTATCCTTCCTCATATCAAGGAGGTATTTCTCCAATAAACAGGGCAGTGAATAGTAAGAATGTGGGAAACACAACTGGCCACTGTGTGAGTACAGAACTGTGAAATAGCTGCTGTGTAATATACCACCCCTCATTATTACCTGCAAAATCTCAATGATTTTCAATTTGGTGTCCATTACAATCACATCTTCACTGTCTGCAGTGCTGGCTTGCTTGCTTGTGTGAATGCTTGGCTGTATGTCAGGGGTACTGATGGGAAACACAGACCCTCTGCTCAGCACCATTTGGGTCATCATCTCTCCTACTCCATGGATGGTCCTCATGACGTTGTTCCCTGTGCATTAAACAAAAACAGACACATTTCCTAGGACTAAAGCATGTTTACAATGCTATATATTACATTTACATCCATGTTGTCAAACCCCTTTCCAGTCTCAAATGGCATTTTGAAAAAGAAGCCCTCAGCTCCTGAGCTCATTCAAATTACCCAATTAGGCAAAAATTTTCTATGCTGATTTTTCCAAGATATCATTTCTTACAGGTCAACAGATGGTAAACATGCCAAAATATTTCCAGAGTTTGTAAACATGCTCAACAAATGATAAAAAGTAGAACTAAAGAAATCTCACCCATTCCTTTGCCTGAAGGTGCATTATCCACATCCAAGACAATTTCTTAAAGAGGTTTAACTTGTTTTTAAGAATATTTGCAAACTGAGTGTTGCATATCCAGTATTATAGAACATCCCTAGGCAAGCAATTCCAGTGCTTGACTATACTTATCATTAGAAAACTTTTATTGGTATTTTATTAATACCATCTATTGCTGCAATTTGGAGACACATGGGAAGAGTTTTAGATGTCATATTGAAGGAGAGTAAAGAGATGAGGTTGTGCCAGTCTGATCAATCTCATTGTGTGGTTCAAATGACAGGGCACAACCCAAACCCAACTGACACAACCAGCCAACCATCCCCCTTTAAAAAAAAAGTGCCAGGACAATGCCAGGCTTGAAGGCTGTCCTGAAGGTCAAGCTGGTATCTGTAATCACAGTGCCTTTTGTCAATTATTCATGAGGGAAAAAATATTTTACACTTATGTGGTAAAACCTTTATCCAGGTTGCAATGGTACACTGCAAAATCTACCGAGAAATACCATCTGTTCCCACAGATTATACTGGTCTTTGTAGTGAATTTTGATGGGAAAAGCATCTCAGTGAATCAGTGGCTTCCTTGCAAAGGTGGGACAAGAAAGTGTGAGAATATTGTGCTACCTACCTACATGAATCAGTTTCCTTTCTTGCAAGACACAGATAGTGAGGAATGGAAGAAAGGAAGGGAATGACAGCATCTCTTCACAGGAAGAATGCCAGGACCTAGGTTACACTAAAGGCAAAGAAAAGACTGAAGGAAATGTAGCTTTGCTGAGAGAAGCCTGAATAATTCTTGTCTGTCCTTTAGTACACTTTAATCACCATGCCACAGCCAAGCTTTACTCACATTGAAGAAACCCTCTTCCCAGATAATCTGCTGTAAAAGTCAAGGCTGGATTTTATTTTGTTGGCAAAATCCTCCTATTACTCCCTTCTTTCTTCAATCCAGATACAACTACAATGTGTATGGAAAGAGAATGCCTTTAGCCCTGACTTTAAAAGGGAAACACACAAAGAAGGTGCTTTTTCAAAGTGAATGAGGCAGATTTGTGTCAGGTTTGAGGTCCCATTCAGCATCTGGTTTGGTGTGCAATCACTCTGAATCAGTCTTTTAAAAATAATACTTCAAGTCTCTACAAAAGGAGGTGGGGGGGAGGGGAAATGTACTTCTGATTTTGCATGTTGTTAGGGGAAAAAAACCTAGAAGTCAAAATAAAGGCTGGATCCTCACATTAGGTTGGCACAGAAAGTTCTAACTGCTTACGCAGGCATAAAGCAAATAAATCCATCACAAATAGTCTCCATGACATAAAATGAAAATGGTGTGTTTTCCTTTCAAATCAAGTAAAACAGTGTGGGCATAACATGGGATGAATATCTCTCTCCCACTCCCCAACTCCTTTCTCCCAAAGTGCTAAACAAGTATTTGTATTGACCACCACCCACTACACCTGTGCAAAGCTACAGTACTACATGAAGGACCTTCAATCCTAAAGTACCTTCAGTTGAACCAACATTTTGTATCTTCTTCATCTTCAAACTATGAAAAAAATGAAATTCATTTCATTCTGTCCTTAATGCTGACACATAAGCCCACAAGACATGATGTAGCTTGGGCAGCTGCATCATGGCCTGCAACACCCCTGGCATACATCTCAGTTAAGAAATTATAATCTCTCAAAACATTGATTCAAAATCTCTTTTGCTCAGTTGGGCAGAGGGAAATATAAATAGAGGGCATTTGGAAAGCTCAGGAATTCTTTAAAAACAAACTTCAGTCAATGGGGTTAATGATAATGAAACCACTTAGGTCTAAGACAAGTCCAGAAGATATTCTTCTCAAAAACAAGACACAACTGCAGTTTGTCCAAAATAAGGAAGAAAAATTCCACTTCATCTTGAAAAGTTCCTGCTCACCCTTCAAGACTGAAATCTACTGGGTGTAAAGCTAACGAAAAAGTTAGTGTCTTTTGGACAAGACATCAGACAACATCTTGGGTGCACCTCAGTTCTTGGAGAAAGAAAGCTGGGATTTTGCCCAGACCATATCTTGCTTATTTCTCAGCTATTACTGGGGTGCTGCACAGGCATGGCAGGCAATGCAATTCAACTCCTTCAGTGAAAAAGGAATTAGTCACTGTCTCTGCATTTCAGGACAACCTCCATAAATGAGTAGGTCACTTTTTCCACCTCTAGGAAGGACACTGAGAGGCCTGCAATAGCAAAGACTCTGAGGCACTCAGCTAATGTGATACTGGAGCCCAGAAAAACATCTAGGAAATAAAAATAAATTAGGTGATTCCTGTCCCTTCCTCTTAGCCATAGAACACCAGTGCCCAAAGGTGGCACAAACCGGTGAGAGGCAGCTATGAAGCTGCTTCCCAATAGCATCAGTAACAAGGATAAACGCTCTGTCCACAGCTTTCCTTCACTATTGACCTTAATGCAAGTGATCTCAAAAGACAGAGGTGGGAAAGTGAAGGAGGATTAAGGAGGTATTTATTATCCTTGCCATTTCAAACAGCATTTCATTAATGCATAGGAAAGGATTTTAGTAAGAGAAAAGTCTACTTAGTCCAGTTCAGTATTTACAGCTGAAATGGGCAGTGATTCAATACTGCATTATTTCTGTCAATAACAGCAGGGAGACAAGGTGTCATCTTGGAAAACTTTTTAACCAACTGCCTGATGCTGACTATAATTTTCAGTTAATTCAGAGCAGGTTGAAGAGAACATTCCCAGAGTTAAAATGCTGCAGCAACTGGAGCAATTCAGCATTTCTTTTCAGGAAAGGTATCACAACAACTATGTTTTGCAGGGTGCTGATGAAATGCAACCCTCTCCAAGGAGCAGATAGCAGTCAAGCAGCACATTCATGGATAGCAGTGAAGCAGCTGATGTGTCTCAACTGAGAGGAGCTGCTCTGCTTTGTGAAAGAAGCCAGGGAGATCTTCCATGTACATAAGGAGTGGGAAGCAGCTTCTCTTCCAAAAGATCCCCCTGTAATTATCACTGGTGATACCCAGTGTTGCCTGTCCAGCCCTGGAAGCCTGGACCATGTTAAGCATGGATTAAATCTGTCAGTCACAAGCACGAGGGGCCAGCAGCAGTCTTGCTTGAAGGTGGTTATCCCAACAGGGAAGGGTGTGCTTCCCTGAGGTAAGGCATGCAGGAAGGTTACTGCAGCTTAAAAAGGGACTGGCTCTCTGTCAGCTAAGCTTGCAACAATGCAAGACAAAATACATTGGCTCAATAAAAGAGATTTAAGTTCTTAGTACATGTGCACACAATGACTAAAATAAGGGAGCTCTGATCTTAGTCACATCTCCAAAGTGCTTCCTGAATACCAATGACCAAGGAAAAATTAACTTACTGCCTCAGCTAGTTAACTGAGATAAATCAGGAGAGAGAGCAAGTAGATGTGAACCCTGATTACTCTTATGTGCACTTTGCTAGAGATAAGTGAAGAGAAGCTGAGCTGTGCCTCCATATGGTACTGCCACCCTTAACCTGCTGACCTCATCTCTGGCTGTTTTCTTTGGGGTCAAGGTACTAACATTTATATATGGCTGTGAAGCGTGGCAGGGAGAGAACAGTCCTTGCAATGTTGTGAGGTGCTAATGTGTGCAACCAACCACTTCTCTCAGCAGCAAACTGCGGCACAAGCACTCAGAGCCGTGACTGACCAACAGAGGAAAAGAACACAAGGAAATCTCCTTGAATCTTTTTCCATTTTTCCCTTCTTCTCTGTTCCCCCTTCTGCCAAGACAAGTCAGATGCCAAAAGCCTTCCATAGCAGTGGACCCATTAGAAATGTCTCCTATACAGTCTCAACAAGATTAGTCGATGGAAGAGTGAATGCACTATGCACAAGTGGTAATTTAAAGGAGCTGCAGATTGACAGACACTGAAGGAAGAGGAAAGAAGAGAATGCTTGTCATGTTTTGAATAGACAACTGTGCATCTCCTTTTCATTACTTTTTATTACAGTGATCACAACTTCCTAATGAGTATCAGTTTCTGTCACAAAACTGTAGCACATAATCTCATACAATTTGGCACGATTGACAACACAGCGGCCTCTCTGAGAAGAAAGGCTTTTCAGAGGAGTCAATTATGGGAAAAAAATAACAACCACCCAAGTAATCGAAACAGTGGATAATTTGACACTTCATTTTCTACATAAACATATTTTCTTGATAAGTCATTTACTGGTTGCAAAAATTCTAAAAGCAGAATATAAAAGTGAACAACAATCTGCTATGCAATACAGTATGGATGATAAGTGACAAAATACCATATTCACTAAGAAAAACAACTGCTGGAGGCAGCTGGCAATTCGTGCCTTTGCTTCCAATTGTTCCCAGCCCATTGCTATGGAGCATCCTCAGTTTGCTCTCCAGGATCCACAGAATTTTGGATATTTCACACACAGTGCAGAGAGCTGTGCAGAACCTGAGGGTGAACAGTCAGTGGAAGCCTCAAAGGCTGGCAGATCCCCCTTAGAGCCAGAGTCCTCTGAGTCCCCAGAGTCCTCGGCTACACAGAAATCTCCAAGATGCCAGGGAACCAACGTGCAGCCTTGTTTATTTAAAAATTACCTATAGGCACCTGATCTGGTCCCTAGTTGCCATGGGGGGAAGGAGTCTGCTCTTATTATCATTGCTGTTCAGTCCTCCTCAGAAGAAAGAAAAATGAAAGATGGCCTAGGGCTCAGTTTTGAAAACTGCTCAGCTATTTCTAGCTTGAACAGTTTCCCACAGTGCTCATCTCCCAACACAGAAATTTTAAAAGTGCCCATATTTTCAAAAGGATTTTAACACCCAGCAGCTTTCATTAGGGACTGGACCAGTTGGATGCTCAATGCTTCTGGAAATAAGTACCTAAAAGGGAGCTGCCACATGGAATCACAGACTGGTTTGGGTTGGAAAGGACCTTAAAGACCATCCAGTTCCAACCCCTTTGCCATGGGCAGGGACACCTGCCACCAGGCTTCTCAGAGCCCCATCCAGCTTTGCCTTGGAAAATTCCAGGGATGAGGCAGCCACGGCTTCTCTGGGCAACCTGTGCCAGGGCCTCACCACTCTCACAGGGAACAATTCTTCCTCATATCCCATCTCAACCTCCTCTCTGTCAGTGTGAAGCCATTGTCCTTGTCCTGTCTCTTCATGCCCTTGGAGTAAATAGTCTCTCTCCATCTTTCTTGTAGGTTCCCTTTAGGTACTGAAAGGTCTGATCAGATCTTCAAGAGATCTGTTAATGACTAGAAAAGACAAATGTATATGCATCCACTACCCCAGCAACCTTCATTAACCTGTCCATAAAAATCAAACATATTATTCAATCTTGCTTATAGAAAAAAGAGGAGGGAGGATGAAGCAACAAAGGGCTTTAGAAAATATGACAATTCTCACATGGTCTATGCAGTTATTAAGTCATAGCAACAACTCTCTGATGCCATCAAACCTAAGCATGCTTTTGATTAGGACACTGACACTTCAGTCAAAACCAGCACACAGGACCTTATCTCAACCCAGGTAGCAGTGCAGGTGCATTCAACCAGGTTTTGAGACAGTATTCACAACAGCCAAAACTCCAAATATCCTTGGCTTTGGGGATTTCAGTGATATTTACACTATTGCTCCACCAAAAGCTTCCCAAAGAAAGCTTTCATGCCATCTTAAGGCACATAACACGTCCAGTCCTCGGGGATCCTCCATCAGGGAACCACGTGTGCAGCAATGTCTAAATACCAAGGGCAAGATTGAGAATCCAATGGCAGCTTTAGCTCTACATTTCTTTGCTGATTTGGCTGCATTCCTTCATGCAATTTAATTTTTCTGCATGAAAAGTTACAGCCATTTTAAGAACATATAATAACAACACTTCACTACCTAAAGGAACACATTTTATTTCAAACTCTTTAGAGCTGTATATTATTTGCCAGAAGCATTAAAGCCTTACAGCTCTGCTTGTGAAAGAGGTATTAATTTTTACAGGTTTTCTACAGAATTTGTTCATAAAGACTTCAGAACCTACCATAAACAGGCCAAGAATCACACTTTATGTCTTCATTAAACCATTTTTCATTGCTCTATAACTAGCTGACCTCAGGTAAGGCTTACAGAAAACCTAATGCCTGGCATTAAGGACACATGGCGAGGTATCACTTCCATATTTTATAGTCCTCACAAGTAATGAAGCAAAACAAAGGAAAAAACTTACCTATGTGCCATGGATGTACATTTGCTCCCCAGCCCCTGAGTGAATCTGGCCACTCCAGCCTCCACCACAACATAGCCATAAACCTTCCTTTTTTATATACAAACTCTCAGCCGCCCAGCCATGGTGAAACTCCATCAAACTTCACCTTCTCCTGACATTCTGCAGGTTCTGGGCTTTTTTCCTACCCCCAAAACCACTGAGCTGTGTCAAGCATGGCTTTCATGCCACGGACATTAGTCCAAGGAAAAAAATACATACATCAGCATGCTGGCCTTGAGGGTAAAAAGCACCATGGGAATCAAGCCTCCTAGCTGAGTTACATCTGTAAGACAGATATTGATTCCTAGAAGAGCAATGGTCTCTGGAATCCCATTAATGCACGGGTCTTATAATGAGGGAAAGAGTAAGGAGGAAAGAGAAATGGTTCATGCCACAGAATTAAGCTCTCAGTCTGACCTCCCCTTTGGTCTGGCAATTCTCTGCACTGAACAGCAGTTTCTTCTCTGTAGCTATCTGTGACTAACACAGTTAACTCTCATTTTTCCTCTTAGAACCTTTCTTTTCTTGTAAACTGCTGGTATAAATTATTGCTCCAGCCTGCCAGGCAGCCACTGCCTCATTAGCCCTGCTAATCAAAGTATGCCTCAAAGAAGATACTGCAAATTGTTAACTAGACAAAAGTGCAGGTAACAGATGCAGATGCAGGGCTGAGAAACAGTAGAGTAATTTTGAATAGTCTTGGATGAAATCTGGTCCTTGGAGACAGAGAACCCATAGGGACTACAGAAAAGGCAGGTGCAGCCTTGTTGTCAACCCTCAATGGCCTCACTGGTGATTCCAGACACTGTGTACCTCTACTTGCAGCCAAAAGGGCTGGAAGAAAACGTGACCTAACCGGAGCTGGAGCTGAGGAGGCTCCTGGGCTGTGTAACAGCAACAGAAGTCTGGACAAGAGTCCCCTGATACACAGAATCATAAGCATTCCTCTGCAGAGAGAGGCAGCAGACCTCACCAGCGCTGAAGACTCCAGGAGAAGGCGAGGCCCCCCCATCCTGCTCCCTGGCAGGATGGAATCTTGTGTCACTTCCAGCTGCAGGAGGAACACACCACCAAGATACAGATCCAGGCACAACATGAAGCAGCTGGGATATCTGACCAACAGTTTGAACAAGTAAAAAGAGGCGTCTTCCTTAGGCAGTTGTGGGCAACACATTTAACGTGAGAATCACAGAGGTGGGAGCAATTTAAGCTTATTACAGGCAGTTTTTAAAATTTATTTTTCAAAAAGACTGAGCAAAGTAAACCAAAAGACTCCCACTGATATCAGCGGACACTGGCTCAGAAAAATTGTAGAGCTCCTGAGGGACAGATAACTCTGCAGATAACCCAGATTTGTACCACTGAGGGCTTTTTCAGCTGGTGCCCAGGACTGTGAACTGCATCCCAAGACATATGCAGCTCAAATTCAGGGATGTATTTCCTGGCATGTCATTATTCTCATTCCCAAACAACAGTAACTAAACAGCACTGAGCTGCATGGCAAATGTGTGGCTTACCTGCTGCTACTACCATGTTGCTTCCTCTTTCAGACCTGACATATGCTGTAGGTGCATGGTTTGACTAAAATCAGCTATTTGGAAGAGCAAATAGCACCTAGAGAAAGATGTGCATTTTAATTCACAGAGAATAAATTAGCAGTATTGGACAAGACAGATTGGCTCCTTACTCTGGAATGATACAGCAGGGTGCACTTACTAGGAAAGCAATGACTTTACCTTTTAATTAAAACTGCAAGAGATTATAATGTTCTTGAAAGGTGCCAAAATGACAGCAGTACTAAATGAAATCCTCATTTTCTCCTTAAAAAAAAAAAGATATCTCTTTAGGATAGAGGTAGTATATTTTGTACACCCCATATATTTTTTTTTAATCTAAAAGGGGAAAAAAAAGAAACAGAAAACAGCTTCAAATATGCACAAAAATAATTCAAAGTTAAGACACACTGACTAAAACAAAAAAAGAAGATGGCTGCAAGATTTTCAAGTCAGTTCATTTTTAGGGTGCAATCTAGATAAGAAGCATTTCCAAAAATATACATCCTTACTTTTTACAGGATCTTGTCTCATAAATGTTTCTTAGCCAGCTTACTTCAATCTGTCTTCATCAAATAAGGTCACCCATGAAACTACATGTACATTAAATTTAATTCTGGTTCAAGTAACTGACAGTGGCATTAAAATTAAGTATTTTGAAAGAAGTAACAAACATTTACAATAATGTAAGGATCAGCAGGACAAGGGAGAATGGCTTCACACTGGCAAGAGTAGGTTTAGGTTGGATATCCAGAAGAAATTGTTCCCTGTGAGGGTGGTGAGGCCCTGGCACAGGTCGCCTTGAGAAGCTGTGGCTGCCCCATCCCTGCCAGTGTCCAAGGCCAGGTTGGATGGGACTCTGAGCAAGCTGGGATAGTGGAAGGTGTCCCTGTCCATGGCAGGGAGTTTGAATGAGATAAGTCAAGGTCCCTTCCAACTCAAGCCATGCTATGATTCTGTGATTTTAGAATCTTTGCCAAACCAAGACAGAGAAACCCAAGCAAACATCAAGGACTACCTCAGCCACCAAGGTGGCTCCAATTTTAAGCAAAGTAGGGAAAAGGACTTCTTAATGTAAAAGGTTAATTAAGTCTTCATGTAACTTCCACTAAGCCTAAAAATACATTCCATTTTACAGATTTGCCTCAACAGTTCAACACTTGTCATATATAATTCCTCACTTAACAAGTAGTTTTACTGAAGTAAGTGGGTGTACTTAAGAAATAAATATTAAACAGGGAAGAAGACTCAAGTCTGCTGGTTGAAAATTTGATTCTTTCAGTTCTGAGGCAAAGCCTCCAGGAAAGCCTTCCACAGCCAAGACTCACCACATTCTCCCACCCATCATCAATATATTTCCCAAAATCCTGACTACAGTTTTCACAATGTGGACTGGTCAAACCAGTCAGGAATCCAGCTCACCACTTCCCAACAACTTCACATTACTAGAATCAGATGTTGGAGACTTTTGTTGCTACTGACCTGGAAAAAATAAATGGAAAGACAGCATAACCTACCTGTCCCAGATTTTCAGCACTGATTTCCCATAGAAATCAATACATTTTAAGAAAACTAAAATACAAAACCTATCATGTAAAATACATACATCCTGACAAAAATTTTCAACTTCTACAGAGATGCCACCTTCAATCTACTACAGCTGTAGAATAGAAATTACATGACTTATCCATTTGGGCAAACCCCTTTTCAAGTCATTTTTCTTAGAACCTGAAAATAACTATGATTCTGAATTGGCATAACTATTGACAAAATCTTGTTGTTAAATATAGATTCACTATCAATCTATGCAAATTTATACTTAGATAGTGATGAAAATTAAAATATACAGAACCTAAGCTGGTATTCAGTAGCACTTTTTCTACAAAAGATTTACAGGATCATGCCCCTAATGCTTGATAAAACTTAAACATATTTGTTTATACCAATAAACTGTCAGTCTCAGGCATCATGACTGGCTTTCAGTGTTTGTCAAAACTGGAGTTATGAGCTACACTTCAAAGCCCTAAGCTCAAGGAATGAAATACATGTTCTTACTGAATTAAAGCTTATGCCTAGACATTTGTGATCCCTGACTGGAAGCTTTAAAAAAACCATTCAACCAATAAACAAACATAAAAAACCCAAACAAAGCCCCACAACTTCTATAAACTCCAAAATTTAAACTTCCATACATTGACAATATAGACACAAAAATCACAACAGAAACAATCATATCTTTTTGTTTGTTTGTTTGTTTAAAGAACATCAATGTAATGATTTTTGCAACTCAGGGAAGCTATTTTTTCTTCAGAAAGGAGCTAGGTTAACCTGCACATCCCTAGAGTAATAATGTGTTGGAGGGACACCTACCTGCAATATTCTGCAAAGGTTTGGTATGACTGCTATAAGCATTGGACCTGCCAGAGAGGATGCTGCAGTCTGAAGAGATGTGAGAGAATGGAATCTGACCTCCTCTAAAGGCAAGAACTCACCTTCACACCTCTCTGACTGGAGAGAGAGGTCCCACCACCCTGACAAAGGGCAGGGAACAATCCATCTGTCTGTGTTTTATGGAAGTTATGAATAAGAAAACACTTGCTGGAAAAAATCAACAGACCATTCTGATTTTAGAAACTGCCATCACATTTTCCAAAATCTAAAAAAACTGACTGAGGTAATTCCTACTTTCACCCTTTTTAATAACCTAAGAAACCAGTATCGTAAATTAAAAGAGAGAATAAAAAGCCAGGACAGGTAACTAATAAAACAACAAACATGTTCTGAGCAACACAGTTTTATAAGAGAGAATATCTGTGTAAAAAGGGAAGGGAACCCTTGCATGTACAATCTCATCATTACTATAAAATGGAAACCCAATGTATACCTACAGCTTTGCATGGTGAACAGTCCTTACTCTCAGAGTGAGAGGAGATCTAGAAAAAATTCCTAAGTCCAGTTTCTGTACTTGCCTGTTCATTCCTCAGGATCCCTAGTGCGTCCTGGACAAGACAGATCCAGACTCCACAGGACCCAGAGAACACCTTTGCTTCTGGACTCACCCTTGGGATCATCTGCAGTCCAACACAAGCAAAGGCCCAGAAGTTCCAGCCCAGCACCACCCCTCAGTGGTGCAATGTGCAACTAAAGCGATGGTTGATTCTTGAGTGGTTCTCCTTAATGAAAAGCATTCCTTTGTTTTGCTCTAGTTGTGATTTTCAGACATGAAATATGTGCTTTGAACATGAAGCTCTATGAGCTGGGTGCTCAAAGATAGTGAAAAGGAGTTATTAAACTGCTTCAACTTCATCCTTGTAAAACATGCATCTTTATAGCTCATGGGTAGGTAAGTTTGCACCTCCAGGGAAAGGAGGAGGAAAGGCTGCTTGGACACAGCAGTTAAATATTCAGGATCATGCTGTCTCAAGTGCAAAGTGAATGCACACTTTATGTAGTTCATAATTTCTCAATCAGAAAAGAAAAGGGAGGTTGAAGAAAAGATCTGACCACCCAAAGGCATCCTTTTCTTTTACAAAGACTGTAGAAGGCCTCTCCAGAAAGTCTTACAGCTATTTCTACATAAAAACACATTGTCTCACCACAGCAAAGTTTCAATGCCTGTTTTTAAGTCTTGACAGCACAGCCAATATCTCCAGGCTCCTGTAAGATTGCAGACAGGACTGACAACAGTCTGCACCAGCAAAAAACCCTCTCCAAAGCTTTCTAGACATAGAGTTAGTAGAAAAAGGGGAAAAACCCCCACCAAACAAACCAAACCAACCCACAGGTAATTAACAAGAGAACATCCATGGATTGTCACATCCTGACCTGAACTGGTCAGTGTTTGTGTCCTGGTTTAGAGCAAATTTGGGAGAGAATCCCCAAAGGGGCTCCAGTAGGAAAGCAAATTCAATCAGTCCCTCCCCCCAACCGGTCTGGGAGAAAATACCTCCTTGGAGAAAAGTGGAAAAAAACTGTTTATTAAACAATAAAACCTAAACAATATTAAAAAATAAAACCCCTTGCTGCTCCAAAAGAGATGACAGACTGAGAAAGTCCCTCCCCGGGTTGCAGCTCAGCTCACTCAGTCTCTGATCAGTCCAGTGCTGGAAATGTCGCAGGCCAGGCCCAGCCCGGCGGGCCACAGGTGCAGCTGCCAGTGCTCTGCTGGGTGTTCAGTCCAGAGCAGGTTTAAACAGGTCCAAAGAAAAGGGAAAAAACCACAGTCCAGGAAACTTCTTTGCCTCAGCTAGCTAAACTAACTAAAGACAAAAAAGAGCTCTGTCCCACAGTCTGTCCATCTGTAGACAACACGGTCCAGGAGCAGGAATGTGGAGGAGTGAGAGCAGTATCTGGAAAAAAAAAACTGTGCACTTCTTCTCTCCCCCCTTCACTCTCTGCAACAAGTCTTAAAGGTGCAAAACTTATTATTCAGCATAACAGAACGAGACGACTGGGGATAAAAGCATCATATAGTCAGCCCAGGACAGTTTGAAAGGTAAACATCAACCGAGACAGCTATAGCAGGAAAGAAATTTAAATAATCTGCACAAAGGCTGAAGGTAATAAAAAAAAATCACACCTTTGTTCTGTGCTCTTTTGCTGAAAGAACATGAGACAAAACCAGGTTTCTGACAAAAAGTTCCCAAGAAGGCTCCAGTGCGTGGTTGAGTACTACTAAAAAGGCTACTGAGCTTCCATTTGCAACATTCCTTCACTCATTTATTTCAAAGCAAATTCATTGATTTGCATGGAATTGCCAAGGAAATTCATATAACTGAGAGCAGGTCTGTTTGCACTTAATGGGTGTTTCCTTCCTCTCTTACATAGCTTGAAAGGAAACCCATCTGTAGAAATAAAAGGACTTCAGGACAAAACATGATTTTATGGGTAATAAATGTGAGTAAAAAAACACTAAACAAGATGTATAATCAGGATTAAAGGCTTGGGCAGAGTGAGAACTAAGCAGAAGAACCACATCTGCATGTCCCATGTTGCAAATATGCCAAGATCATGTCTGGAGTCAAACTGTGTCCAGAGCCATTTAAGAAAAGACTCTGCAATGCAGTCTTTCAGGGACAAAAAAGGAAAACATAATTCCAAGTGTCTGGGCATACAGTCTTTTCTCTAGGGCTGAGGTGGGACTGCAGCCAGCTACAGCATGACTTGGTGTGCACTGCATTGCAGGAAAGACTTCCAGAGGGTGTCACTAAAGTCTGCTGGCAGTGATGGAGAGAAGATCAAGAGAACCAAGCATATGACTTCTTGGTTCAGAGATGACAATGACAGTCTACACCTCTCCAGAGTGTGTGAACCTCAAAGAAGAAAAGAGTTGTGAAGAACAGCACACTCCTGCAGGACATCTGTGGGAGTGACTGAGCAAAATGATGATTAGAAAAACTCAAGGCTGGGAAAAGGCCTCCCAGAGAAAACACAAAATAATTGTTTCCAACAAGACAGCTCATCCATTTTGGTGCTGTGAGCCAGCTGGCTGGCAACACTAGCTACATATTAAAGCAGAATTTGCCATCAGTCAGTCTTCTGGACCCTCAGCCCACACCACTGTCACACCTCTTTTCCACTCACACAGGAAAACTAAATGCTACATTTCAGCACCTTCCTGGCATGCTCATTCTTCAACCCAGTTTTAAACCATGGTAGCAAAGGCAGTGGGACATACAGAATAGTCCTAGGGTTGTCAGAGAGTCTTTGTGGTCTGGGTTCAAAAAAGCATATTCTAAGCTGACAAACACAGGCAGAGGATGGCCTTCTCTGGACTTCTTCTGGGTACTTCTGCCATTGTGGGATCAGAACATCTCATTCTCCCTTTTAGTGAAGTGCTAAGAAGATTAACAATCAGCTGTGCCACAGATGAGCCACCATAATCCCTGTACCCAGGCAAATGCTGCTTGAACTCCCTTGGGATGTTCAGAGCAAGGGGCATTGAGATTTAAAACCAAATCTGAAAGTTCCAAATAAGCAAAGGAGCAGCAACACCAATGCAGTACCCAAAAGTCATGAAGGATGCAGCTCTGTTCAAAAAAGTTAATTTTTAGCTGATCATCTTAATGCCCCCTGCAATGCATTTCTGTAGGTGGTCTGATGTGGGAATACAGAACCTTGAAAGAGTAATGAGATTTTCCATAAATTATTTCTAACTTAAAAAGCTAATTACCCACTGGAATAACAGTCTGTGCTGCTCATCTCACCTCCATCCTGAAACTTGCTCAGCCTTTCGAAGTATGATGAGATGGGAACTTGAACAATATCCAGAATTGCCAGCAGCGTCCGGGTCAGCCTGAGAAGCTCACTAAAACTATAAAAGCCAAAGTATATGAGGTTTCGAGCCAGATGTACCACCTAGGAGAAAAAGAAAATAAAAATGAAGGAAGTACTGACAGCCTTTGTGGTTTTCAATTGCATTTCACACAGCAGCTTGTGGATGCCATGGGACAGAGAGAGAGAAATGGCAAGTGTTTCTCACAGCGGCTTGTGAGAAGTTCTAGGGAGCTGAAAAGATGTGATAACTTGTTGACTATAAACAATTTGCAGGTGCTGTTTTTCTACTTTATTTTTCTGTTCCTCTCAAGGACAGTGCGTGAGAAAGATGTTTCTGTTAGCCAGCCAATAGAACAGAACCTATCATACCACTCTATAAAAACCGCGCGGTTCTTTGGAGTAAAGCCTTCTTTGCCTTTGCTGCGATCCTGCTCTTGCCCATTCCTGCCCCGACCCCAGTGCACGAGTGACAGCGGCTTCCACAGAAATTCAGATCTTGAGCGCATTCAAACTAGCACGAGTCTTGCCACTGATTTTTGGACTAAGGCCAATGACATTAAATGTTTGTCAGGATTAGACAAAGCAATTGATCAGTCAGGTTACAGCAGACAGCAAAACCAAAGTGAGATTTAGGAAGGCTTGAGAGGATAAAATTGCATCTGTGAAAATATATAAGATCAAGAAGAAAGACTCTGGGAAATTATTTAAAAAGGCAGCCGCTTTGGGGAAGATGGAAGTCAGCAGAAGAGTAAGATGATAGGTGTGCACAGAGGTGATTTCAGGTGACCAGAGGCAAAAGCAACAAAGAGAAGTAGGATGGAGGAAGAACTATAAATGCTGTAAGCATTTCCCCTTAATTCTTTGCTATGTGAACCTAGAAAATCTAGGCCTATCTAAAGTTTCTGTCAAGAATTTCAAACAATGTTTAAACCACAGGATTAGGTTATCCAGAGTGTTTCATTAAGTGTAATACCCTATACAGAAAACAGCACCTACTTATACTGAAGAATCCTTACAAATTGTTTCACTAATTTAGAAAAAACAGGAATATTCACCATTCACTCCCTAGAAATCCCCTCTTCCTCCACTGAAATGCAACCTCCCCAGGGAAGGAAGGAAAGGTTGGAAAAACACAGCAGACAAGAATATTATTTTCTGCAGTCAGCACCAAGAACAATGGAATTAGGAACAGGGGCTTCTTTAGGCTATTTTACACCAATATTTATTCTGCAACTGGCTTTATTTTGAAAGAAGCAATGTCATCCTATCTGAAATGAGGAATACTGTAAGTAGGATGCAGATAGCTGAGAAGCACCTCAAATGTAAGTTTGTTTTTCTCTTTGTCTCCAAAGGGAAAGGGCTGATTCACAACTTCTTTCAAGTACTCTTCTACAAATTCCATTGTTAGTGCAAACTTTGTCTTCATTTCATTCCTTGAAGAGTCAGTGAAGGAATCATACCTACAATACAAGGCACAGAAAGAAGGAAAATTAATTATCTCTAATACCAGGATCAGCTGTCACTAAAGAAAAAACAAACCAGTCATGACCCTCTGAGATTACTTAGTTCAGCTCTCTGGAGATATGGAAAGTGGATGCCCAAACCTTCCCTTCAACAGTACCAGGAATGGGAAGAATACAGACAGGATAATACCACTCTTGTGGTAGATAGAACTCTTAAATCTTGCTGTGGCAATTCAACAAGGTCATTAACAGAAACAACACTGCCTGCTGCACTGCTGTGCTTCTTTCTCTGTCTCTCCAGCCAGATTTTCCCTGGCTGGGAGCATCCCAGTGCTGCTGCTCCATAAAATCAGTGGAGCCAGACAGGGTTTCCACTGAAATCAATGGTCCTTTCTCTAAAATTAAATTTAACACATGCTTAATTACTTTACTAAGTGAAGGCCACAGCCTCTGTTTGTGGACAGAGGCTGTGTCTTAATTCTGGGTTCCCAGCTGTGGCTTTCTGTTGAACTTGGGGTATAAAACCAAGTTCCAGCCTAGCAAACCATGTGTCATGTGAGACACAACAGGTTTACCTGGAGTGCAGCTGGTCTGAGGAAAGGCCATTCCATCTTCCCCAGCTTGTCCAGTAAAAGAACATAGTGAAAAATAAAATTTAAATATTTAATGATTGAAAGCTGCCCACTGAAGTTTCCAAGAGTAACAATAATTAATAGTTCCGTGCTCTGCAACAAAATGGCTTTTCACACACATGTATTGTGGACACTGGACATCTACAACCATTTTGCTCTTAGACTAACCCTACAAAGAGCTTTGGTACTTTAGTTTGAAGCACTTTCAACTCACTCATGAATGGTGATCTTGGTAGGAATTTCAGTCCACAATCTGGCGTACTTGACAGGCACCACAGACTCCTGGGGATCTCTGTCCACATGCATGTGCAGCATCAGGCGGCAAAAGGAAGCCCGCAGGTCATAGGGGAGGCTCTCATCAGACATACACCTGAGGATCAAGTCTACTGACAGCTGAGCAGAAATCTGGTTGATGGCAAGATACTGGCGGTCCAGGCACATTCTTGCAAAGAGGTTCAGTTGGTACCTTAAAAAAAAAAAAAAGGTAATAACGTGGTATTCAACAAAATGGGCTGGAAATGAAAGCTGGAAATTCTGACACCTCAGAATCTCATGTTACAAGCCTGTCGTGAGCATTTCTGATATAAATCCTAAAAATAACAAGAATGATTTTGTTAAGTAAGGGAGCAACTTGACATTAAAATTATTTGTTCAATTGTTGCTTCAATTTTGTAAAACATTATTCCACGATCCCATTTCTTTTCTAATCCTCAAGACACTCAGGACACTCGCTTCTCAGATCATGCCTTGCTTCCAGGGCACCACAACCTAAAATTAAAGCTCAATAAATAAAAGGTTAGAGGCAAAATAAAAGACACACAAAGAGATGTGATGAGCAAAGGAAACTCAAGATTGGCCTGGAGTAGGCAGCAGAGACTGTGATAACTCCCACAAGTAAAACTTGAAATGAACTCTTAGTCTCAGTTTCTGGCATGAAACTGATTTCATAGTTTTTTCTTTCACGATTCTGGTTTCCTTTTTTGATATTGCCAAATGAACTGGATAAGAACAGCACTGGGGCTCTTCAGAGAGTTTACATTTTCTTCCCTTTGAACAAGCAGTTTTACCTGTAGTAGGTAAGAACTTCTAAATCAGCTTTTGTGCCCTCCTTTGCCTCCTGAGCCAGATGCCTGATGGCTTTGCCGTGAGGCTCCTTGTTGCTGTCGATCCAGTAAAGCCACACTTCCTCTTCATCAATGTCATCTGAGATGACTGGGCATTCCAGGGGATTGTCCATTTGGGTTGAAACCAGCCTGCAAACACAAACCATTCACAATGAAGCCACGAGCAAAGTGCTGGGAATTTAAGAGAGCAGACAACAAAAAGGTGGCATGTTGTGATTACAGATA
Organism: Agelaius tricolor; assembly: GCF_023055355.1. Classification (NCBI taxonomy): domain Eukaryota; kingdom Metazoa; phylum Chordata; class Aves; order Passeriformes; family Icteridae; genus Agelaius; species Agelaius tricolor. The sequence goes on from NW_027269263.1 coordinate 13,897,340, forward strand.
CTCACTTGGTCTGGATGAGAATATCAGCATTCCCTGGGCTCAGCATAAACTTGCAGATGAGTTCCTGAGTTACTGGTATTGCTGTGGTGTTAGATACACACAGGTCTGACAGATAATCCAAGAATCTGCAGTCAAAAAACCACAGATGCAGCGGAACATGAGACTTAAGCTACTTACTACTGGGGAACTGCAGTAGAACTCTCTTGCACTCAGCACTAGAGGATGGGTAGACTACAGGGACTCTGTATCATGATATTTATCAAGGTCTCTGATAAATATCATGATCTCTGCCAGTTCATACTCTTGCAACTCACAACACCTTCCACTAGATCAGGTTACTCCAAGCCCCATCCAACCTGCCCTTGGGAATGATGAGCTACCAGAGAAGAGTGCAGATCTGTCAGGACCTGCAGATAGGACTCTGCATTCCAAGAGGTCATTCCATGTAAAGCAGAAAGAACAAAGCTTTGCAGGGAAATCATCTCCCTATTAATTTATCTCTCAAATTTAGGTCTTCTGATGTTTAACAAGGTTCAGGCTGAGGCTTTCCTCACAGCTGGGACATTCATTAGGTACACGGGTTTGTCTCTTTTCAGGGATTCCTGTGTGTGCAGAAGCAGTAATCCATTTTTCAGCCTTTGACACACTGCAGTATAAAAAGGGCCTCTTCCTTCGATGTAGTTTCCACTTTCCATTATAGGAATTAAGTATCTCTGATCCCACCACTCTTCTAGCAAATGAGGCTAAAACTGAGCAAGGTGCTCAAGAACTGGTAGGGGAGCAAAAGTGAACAGGCACACACAGATCATGTATTCCACTTCCTTAGAAATTTAGGTACAAACTCTGACCATCTCCTATCAGCCTTCCAAGGATCCAACAGTTTGAACCTCTAAGCACAGACCACAATCCCCACTAAAGTCTGGGAACTGTAGTGGGTGAGTACAGACAGCATCCAGGGTAGACTTAGGAAAAAATCCACCCACATAACTGAAACGAAGCTTTGTGGCAACTAGTAGTTAAAAGTGCATAGCAATCACAAAGATAAAATTAAGCAAACAGCACATAGTTACATGGAATTACATGGGGAAGTCACCTGGTTGGAGCCAAACTCAGGAAGATTTTTTATTTTGTAGCTCATGTGTTTTAGAGCAGAATGCCACAATTTTCACTCACCTCAACAGTGCTGCAAAAATCTACAAGACTCTCCATGAAAATCAGTATCAAGATCAAGTCTTTACTGTTCAGATTACACCATTCTGGCAAGGAGCAATTTTGAAACATTTATTGCTCCTGAACTCCTCAAAGAAGTGGATACACAGCAGTTGCATGATGTGGTTATGGCACAAATTCCATCACATCCTCCACCAAAAGAAAATGCAATATGAGATTTTCAATAAACACAGACCCTTCAGAGACAGAGCTGATCCTGTGATTTCCTCTTCATTTTGACCAAACCAAACACAGCTGAGCAGGGGAGAGGCAATGAGATTACAGAGTGAGGCCAAAGAGGCATATAGAAAATAATTGAGGCAGTGAAGCACCAAGACCTTGAGCAATATCCTTAAAGGCTACCTAGAAAATGGTATTCACAATTACAGAGAACAATATTTGGCCTTCAGTACATTCATTTCTTATACTTGTATTACTTTGCTCATTTTACAACTGAAAATCCAATCATCAAGAGATTTTTCCATTTAAAAATAAGGAAATCCAATTCTTCTATATTCTGACCTGAAGCTTATTAAAAAAAAAATATCAGCTGAATGAAGTTCAAGGCCAGAAATTTTAATTTGGAACAAAATCTGGTCTAGGACACAAGTTTATGGGATCTTCACTGTCCTAGGCCCTTTTCAGGTCTGACCTGGAATCAGAACCTGCAGGAAAACTGATATTAATAAAAGCTTAGAAAAATTGACATGTGTGTATAACTTACACCAGGATTATTAGCAGGGGAACCAGCACAAGTGGCGGTTTCACAGAGGAGCTGTAGAGCTGGGAGAAATTAAACTTTTTCTTAATTTTTCTTTGCCCCAGTCAGAACTGAGACCAAATTTTCAAGGTTGTCCTGTAAAGTATAAGCCCTCTTTTCAGTAACCTCTAGTTTTAAAATGTGGATATGGTTAAATTCCAAGAATTATAGGTAGTTCTAATATTTCCTGTACAGGTGGGGTTTTCATTTGCCAGGTCAAAACAGGGAGAAAGAGACATCAAAGCAATGAATAGCATGCAATTCACAGCTACTGCAAAAATGCTACATGGACCACTTCAAACCTTGGCTCTCGATTTCTCCTGAGTAAATTCACAAACGTCTCTATTTCTTTAGCCGTGATGTGTTTCTCTAGCAGTTTTCTGTTGTTGTGCAACAAAGCTGTGATGGTGTCTTCTGCCAGAATATCATAACCAATCTGGGACTGCATGACGCAGAAGTTCTTAGCAATATACTCCTGAAAAAAGGAAGAATTCCCATGATGACCTGCTCAGCAGCAGTGCTTTCTCTTTTACAAACAAGGGGCATCCAGCTTAGTTAGCAATCAAAATAACACTCAAAACTTTCCTCTCTGAACTGGCCTGAAGAAAAGAACTTCTGAATACTTCAAATATGTACCCTGAGAAAAAGATTCCATATTAGGGATGACTAACTCTTCTTATTCTTTCATAAACCAAAGGAATGAATCCATGAAAATATATATAAAATTCAAGAAATGGCAACCTCTTTTTTTTTTTTTTTTTAAAGGGAAAACTGAAAGGTTTTTATAGCGTTTAAGAAGCTTTTTTTCTGAGTCTTCCCTCCTCCTTTTCTCTCCCTTCAGGACAGAAATATTTCTGTAAAACACTGGAAAGAAAACAAAGAAGCCACACAGCAGTTCAGGCTTTTATCTCCAGTCCCTTTAGTCCATGTTCTGAAATACCTCTTGCTCACAGGGAGTCTCCAGCAGTGGGAAATCAGGCTACCTGATATAACAACCTCTGCTCTGACTCACTGCCATCCCTCTATAAATATTTAAACAAGAGAAACAGACAGCTTTGCAGATTTCCCACTTTGCAATCCAGGCTCCAAGAACATATTTTTAATAACAGAAAGCTCATGAATGAAGCAGTGAGCCCCAGTCTCAGTCTGCAAAAGTACAAAGGGAACTTGTGATATTCATTGTTGAACTTTCAATTCACACACTACTAAGCTATACACACACAAAAAAAGGCCTTTCCCCATTACCACAGAATCCCACTTGTAAGTGTAGAGCACCATGTCAAACCCAGGACATATAATTATAGAAATCAGGAGGAAAATTATCTTTAATACCACTGACCTGGTTCTTCCTATAGTCCTGTTGGGAGTGTCTTAGAACTCTGTAACATAGTCTTAACATGTATTTGTAGGGAGCATATCTCTGGTCGCCCAGGTCTTCAAGTCTCAGCATTGATCCTTCACCTTTGTCCTTAAAAGGAGCTTTGAGGATGCCAAATATCTGTTCAAAATCAAAATCACTGAGAGTGAAAACCAGACCCAGATTTCTGCTGAACTTACATAATGGAACTTCAGCAGAACTCAAAGACAATGGAAATGTCCTCTGACAGGATCAGCACAACATCCTCGACTAAATACAAGTGGGAACACAATCTGAGACATCACAGCTTTATGCATTTGGGGTTAGCTTTACATTTCCCACCAACCTGATTGATATTGCTTTTTCTTTACTATCCCCAAATTTAAACAGTTTTAGTTACATGTCTTAACTTTGGATAACTTTAAGATGAAAAAGAAGGACAACACTAGCTTCTGTCCAGTCTCATCCTTTTACCTTTTTTAAAAATTTCTTTCAGTTGACTTCTCAAGAAGGACATTAATTTTATTTACTTGCAAGTTTGCCCTCATGCAAATGAAGAGTTCCACAGGGGCACTATGTGGGGAACACTTGCACGATTGGGACAACATTCCATGTTTGTCTCAAATTTCGTGAACAATTTGCTCCCAAACATGATCTTAAATCTTATCAGAATCACATGACATTAAGAGCCTTCTGCAGCCCCTTGTGCTTGACTCTGATTTAGGGACCAAGAAGTGTCATTTCTACCCAATCCAGTGAAACACAAACCCAACCTGGCATAAGCCAACTTACCCAAAAATAACTTTTTCTCACATCACTCTCTCCTGCAATCTGTTTGCAAATACAAATAAGTTATTAACACAGTAGGACATACCTGAGCCAATATATTTTGCTCCCTCATTAATTTCTGTCGTTCCCGGTTTGGCTTGGTAATGATCACATCCAAAACTTCTTGCCCGTTATTGGGCACATCAGCAACAAAGAAAATGAGATCTTCCAGTAGCTTGGTTACAAACCTAGAATAAATAGACAAATCATTACTATAAACAGTCACTCAACACTTCCTAGGATTCATTAAGAATGAAAATCACATTTATGCTAAGCTTTACCTGGCACAATGGAACTTCCACCACTGCCAAGTTAAGTTTGACATGTACATTAAGGATTCCAAGCCTTGGTTCAGCAGAAGCTTAAATCAATCACAGGGCTGTTTACCAAGGCATTAAAACAACAACCAGAGGGAAAACAAGAGAAAAAACAGGCCGCTGGATTGATAAACAGTATTCAGAGACCCAAAATCTATACCTGGTGGCCTCAAGGCCCAGGAGCAGTAAAAAGAAACTTATGCAGCCTAGCAAGGATTTTTATGCTTTATCATGGGTCCATGAAACAAGATGATGGACTCACCAGAGGAATAAAAACATTCTGCCACTAGCTAATTTCCCTACTGACCCATGAAACTGTTTCATATATACATTTTTTCATAAATATATTCATATATAACTGTTTTCCTATATATACTGACCCAAGAAACTGCATTTGTTTCACTCTTTGCTAAACAAAAGATTTGTCAGAAGCAGGTGCTAAAAACAACAGAGGCAGTAGTAATTCCTTCTCTCCCACCTTCAGAAAATGTAAAAAGACAGAATATAAATGAAAAAAAAAGAAAACAAAGTCATTGCTGCCTCCTTGTTACTAACACCTTGCCAGACATGCAGTGAGAAACACAGATGTCTACAGATTTCAAAGAATATCCCTTAACAGCACCAGCAATCTTTTACATGAAAAACTCAGCATCATCTCAATTTGGTCAATGTTATTTGTTAGTCCATAACTAACAAATCTACAAGCTATGAAAGAGGCAGGAAAATTCCCAAGAGATTTTCAGTCACCTGTGGGAGCCAGACACAAAGTCCCCATTATCCACAAGTGAGCTGGGCTGCTCACCTAAACCCTCTGAGTGAAGGGGTGTCTCACCCCCACAAAGTAAAGTAGAAAAGGCAGCTGTAGGCTGGAGCAATAAGGAATAAACTGTTGGGACTCCTACTACTCTATACTAGAAGGTGATAAGACAAAAAAAAGATGGTGTGGGTTTTTTTCCAAAGGAAATCACAAGAACTAACAAATGATGGCACTGTTGTGAAACATCTCTGAATTGTTTTACATGTTTGTTGTATCAATCTGCTAACATCAAGATCTGACAATACTGACAGTGACAGGTTCATACAGGGATGTTCCACCTGGATACTGTGGTATCCCTCTCTGGGTCAACTCAATCATGAAATGGCCCCCACAGCTTTTCAAGGCTGAGTCCCAACACCCAGGCATTAAAAATCTGCCTGTTAGGATATTAAATAATCTGGTCTAATTTCTACTGGAAACTGACTGCAAAAATTCAGTTTCATCACCAAAAAGCAACATTTCAGAAAAAAAAAAAGCTATATATGATGTATTACAGTTATGAATTCACACTGCCAGAGATGTTGTCTTCTATTCAGTTTAACCACAGGCAGCTGAAGACAAATAGCGAACTACATCACTGGCAGTGGAATATATCTGGCTACAATGTACAACAAATGTACTACAAAATCCCTTGATTCAGGGGAGGGTGTGAGGAGCAGACATTCCAATAGCGCCACAGAAAAAATGGGGATGAATACAAGGGGTGAACACCAAATTGATGTAAGACAGAAAAAGAGAACAGGGAAAATAGGTATGAGAAAGCAAATGGAGCAGCTTCTCAGTCACACTGAGACCTCCTTCCAAGGCTTGTGCAGATTTTGCAGTGTGGTGAACTTAACACAAGTCCAGAGCTCTGCAGTGCTGCTTTCATGTACATGAGAATCAGATGCAATGCACCCTCACGTTACAGCTCAGAAGCAGATTATCAAAAGAAATCCAGACAAAGACATTTGCCCAGGGAACTACCCATTTATTTATGTGGCCAGTGAGCTGGAGAAGTGCTGTTTACGCCGCTTTTACACAGGAGATACACACACCAGCCTGAGGAACAGCAAGGATGCTCCAACAGAGGTAGCATCTAACCCCAGGCTGGCACTCTCAGAACTGAAGTGTCCTCTCCCATTTGCCTCTGTCCATGTGGATATCACCTACCCATGACTGTGTTAGCATGAGTAACCAAACACCAATTTAGCAAGGGAAAAAATAAAACGCACTAACCTCCTTTCATTCTGGGTTATTGTTCCGTTCTCCAGCTTTTTAACAGTTGATGCTAAAACCTTGTTAGCATCATTGGCAAAGTCCAAGTCTCTGACCTCAGACAGAGGAACCGATACGATGGCAAAAGCTTCCTTGTCTTCTTTGGTTTGGCATGTCCCAATCTGCAATCATTTTTGGTTTAAAGTGGGTGAGAAATCCTCTTACTTTAACCTAATTATTATGCACATTTCATAGGTTGGAAGTGAGCCAGCTTCAGGAATGAATTTGGGATTTTGTTTACCTTTAACATCACAGGCCTCTCTTCCTCAGTGTCTATGGGGATGCTGGTGCTGGTGACCCAAGTGTTGGTGCACAAGTGCCTCAGTCGGACATAGGAGTTCCTAAAGGGGACAGAGCAAACAGCAGCTGAGATGGATCAGTCTTGAGCCCACGTGGGCAAGTGGAGTGTCCTGCAATACCTGCCTGTGGCATGAGGCTGGAGAGCAGGAGCCACACCAGCCACTGCAATAAAAAGGGGAGGTGGACCTAAAAGCTGTACCCCTTTCCCTTGACTCCTTCTTTCTCACCCAGAGCAGAGCTGCAACAAGAACAGCCAGCATCTTGGGATTATGCAGAATGCTGGGTTTAAGTATTTTTGTAAGTCTAGGAGTAAAATATTCTTTAAAGGAAAAAAACTAAAAGGGAAGATGTTATAAAATCCCATCTGAACAGAAATACATTTCATGAATAAACCCAGTTCTTTTATTATTTTTTTCCTGCAGAATAACGAACCCTTTTAAGCTGTCACAGCACAAAAGCCAGAAAGTAAAGCTGACCGTGGTTTCACAGCTTCATCATTATGATCTGCAAACCCTTGTTCCAGAGCAAGCATTTACAGTACCAGTTCTCAACTGAAAATCAAGTGAACAAAGAGTAGATATGAGATCCTTCTAAATTCTTTCCATATGATAATCTGTGGTATTATCAAAAAGCAGAGCTGAGAAATCAATTACAATTTTAACTCTGAATTTTTACTTTTGAAATATATTCACTGTGGTCTCCATTCACGCTCTCCCTTTCCGCTGATGGGCTTTTGAGTATTCAAGTAAGCAAATTATCTGGCAGAACTTAGCATAGCAAACACACTTCAAAGTCACATACATCAGTATTTGTGGGTACCCAGCTTTAAAATCCACCCTCATAACAACCAGCCCTAAGTGTCTGCAAGCCCATTCAGTCACAACCAACACCGTGTGACTTATCTAACCAATCTCAGCTATGCTACACAGCTAAAATTTCAAATATTGACAATTAAAACCCAGAAGCCACTTGCTGAATACATTTGAATAACAAATGTGCTCAGTGGCATCATGATCTGTCAGGGAAACAGAAGCCCAGCTCACCCCACACATTATTTTGTTGGGAACAATTCAGTTAAATATATTAAAAGTACTTTTTTTTTTTTCAAACAGTGCACAGAGTTCAATTATGTCCTCGCACAGATTTGTGCAATATTTAGACCATTATTTTTTCTCTTCACAGACTCTCTCTAAGTGTCACTTGTTTTATCCTTATAATTATTTTACCCAGTCACAGCAGCAGCATCATGTTTTATACATCCCTTATTTATCCATGAACACTCCTCAAATTTTAACAGAAGGATAATACTTGCTCATGTTTGCTTTTTTTCTGCTTCACTCACCAGCATAATGCCAGGAAGAAACCTTGTCAATACAGCACTATTTTCTGCCCTTTTTTCATTTTCTTTATTTTTTTTTTTTATTTTACCTTGGAACCAGGCAATCAGCTCTCTGAAGGGTGGTGGCATCCAGTTCAAAGAGAGATGCGATGTCATTTCCATGTGGCACAGAGACCAAAGTATACATAATCTTCTCCCCTGCCTGGCGTTTCTTCTTTGAAGCAGGAAGGTCGCCTTCTCTCTGCTGATTAGGCACAAGGGTTATTTGCTTGCATCAGGGCCCATTAGAAATTCTTCAATTACCTTGCAGACAAGTAATACATCTGAATTTTTTTCTTTTTTTTTTACCTTCGAGCAAGAATCTACCACAACTGGCTTTGGAGTAACACAAAGGATGCACTTTGCTTCATGGGGTCTCAGGCAGTCATTAGAACAACAGCAGGCCACAAGCTAAAGAGGCATTGCAGCACTGGATATGCTTTTTTTGACACCTACAACCTCAAAAACCTGCAGTAGCTGTAGACCCCTCACTCCCACCTGATGCAACTACGCAGTGCTGATTTGGAAAGGGCCACGTTTGAAATAAGAGAATGAATGAAAATTAGATTTATTTTTTTTTAAGATAAGTAGGAGAATTAAAAAGTAAGTAATTTGTTTCAATCTATTGTTGTTTTATGTAAGTTTGATGGCTTTTTCCTCTCAGATTGCAGAATCAGAGCATCATCCTTTCAGAGAATCACAGAATAATTTAGGTGGGAAAAGATCTCTAAGATCATCAAGTCCACCCTTAGTGACCACCTTGTCACTAAACTCACCACCTTGTCAACTAAACTTGAGCCATGTCCAGTTGTTTCCTGAATACCTCCAGGGGCAGGGACTCCATCACATCCCTGGGCAAACCCTTCCAACGTTTGTCAGACCTTTCCAAGAAGAAGTTATTCCTGATGCCCAACCTGAACGTCCCATGGAGCAGCTTGAGGCCATTTCCTCTTGTCCTGTGGACATTCTCAAAAGAGCAGGAGGGAGAACATCTGCTCCATCAGGACCAGCTTGACATGGCAAGGGGGGCAGGCAAAGCCCCAGCTGGACTGTATTACAAATCTCAGCACAGGCTGATAACACACCAAGGCTGGGTCCAGCACAGGTCTGATTTTACCCCCTGCAAGGGCAGGAGTTGTCCCTTTGAGGGACAGAGTTACTCAGCCAAGGCCTTGAGCTAAGGTGGGATCTGCCTCTCACCATCTGCTGAGAGCCCACAGGAATTTTGTGACCCCACAGCACCATCCTCATATCTTTAGTCACCTCCACAGCTTTGCCTACAGACTCCAAATGCCACCCTCCCTGAGAACATTTCTTGGCTTGATGGAGTCATTCAGAGTCTGTGCCCATATCCACACAGCAACCAACAGAATTACTGGTGTGAGTAAAAGCTGCTCCTCTGGGGTGCCGAGTTACACATCTTACAAAAGACTGATAACCAATTAAGAGACTGGCAGCCCAGGGCCATTCATGTACACAAAATACATCACAGAGGGAGAGGAGAAGAGGAATGAGGAAAGCCAAAAGAGAAAAAAATCCAACCCTGGAAGCATGAAATGCTATTATAATGATTTACAATACACCACTAAGGAAGAGTTGTACAATGTAAAAGGCCAGGCTGTACTTGGTTTGCATTAGTGGCTTGATTAAAACCAAACTGTAAGGGACAATCAAGGGCAAAGCTTTGATTATCCACATTGCCAACTGAAATTAAACAACAAAATCAGGGATGGGTGAAATTATGGAAGAAAGGGTTAGTTATCAACACATTTCAAGGCACTTTTTGAATCCTTCCAAAACATCCATTTTTTCATTATCAAGCTTACAAAATGCCAGCTCTCCATCCCATGACTTCTATCAAGGATGGAGAGAGAAGAAAAAAAAATACAGAAATACATTTTTCCTAGGCTCCTCTAGTCGTTAGGGTACTGCCACAAGTGTTTGAGGAAGGCTTGCTAAGACAAAGAGCAACCATCTCCTGTGACTTGCACAAGAGTAAACTCATCTGACAGTCCCCACATCCTCTTGTATCTTATGCCCAAAAATACTACTGAAAAATACACAAAAAATTTAACCTATATGCAAGAATTGAGAAAATAGCAAATTGCTTTTGTGATTTCCATACATATTTTGTTGTACGTACTTGTGATGAGAAACAAACTGAAAAGGCATATGAACAATAAAAAAATCCTTCTGAGAGCTTAACAGGAGTAAGTCAGAGTCTAATATTAAATGAAAAACTACTTCCTACACTTCATAACAAGACAGAAAACTGGAAATCCAATTTAAAATTCAAGAGGTCTGTAAAGGGGTGAGTAGTACAGGATAGTTTAGAACAGCATCCAAACTTTTTGATATTTTTCACAACTTACATTGAAATCTAATTAGGGTTTACCAGAAACTACCCACTTCACTATAATTTCCAAACTGAAATGACTGGTATACAAAAAGGCAGGACACTTCATAATTGTATGGTTTTCTTTTTATCCTGGGGCTCTGAGTAAAATACAGACCAAAATATGAAACCATACCGGGAGGGAACATGGGCAGGATACCTGACCCGGACTGGGCAAAGGGATATTCCCCACCACAGAACACCATGACCAGTGTATAAAGTGGGTGAGGTGGCAGGAGGAGGCAGAGTCAAAGGCAGGTTTCCTGTGCCTTAGCAGTTCACAACCATTAGTTCTGAGGAGAAGTTCCCCCAGCAGTTTGGGGCTAACCCTGCTCATTCCCTGGTGACCCCAGCAGCTGTATAGATCCAGTTAAGCAACGAGTTCACCAGCCCTAAATCCCACCAACTAGGCTTAGCAGTTGGCAGACATAGGTACAAGATCTGGTTTTTAGCCTAAAAAGAAATTCCACTTCAACAGAGGGCAAGACAGTGCCTGCAACACAGCTAACTGCAATGCCGAGCTTAGCTAAGCAAAATCAGACCCGCACAAGAGCTGTACAGCAGTTCCATGCTGAACTCTCCCACAAACCTCAGAACTCTCCTTACAGCATTATTTTAGCATCTGAATATTACAACCCAAGCTGGGTTATGGGAGTCAGGCACTACTCGTGAGAAAAAAGATCTAAGAAGCGACCCCCGACCTGACAGCTCTGGAAACAAGTTTTATACAAGGGGTACATGAGAGACAGCAATGCTGTCATTACATAGGACCAACATGGATGTGTATTTGTGCCTCATTTTATGTCCCAGTGCACATGCACATGCCTGTGTAGGAGAGAGAGAATGCACAGACACTTGCGTACAAAAGCTTCTCACAATAAATTAAATTTAGTAAGCAGCCGTCAGAATCTGCACTTAACCCAGCCATTATTGAATCAGCAGGTGAGTCCATGTGAGGATGTGGAAAAAAGTGAAAGTACTGGGATAGTTTAAATTAATTAGACAATATCTTAGGAGAAGCACTGCATTCCTAAGCAGATGAAAACAAGATGACATTTGCTCAGGTAGAAACTGGCATATGAGCAGATGCAGCCAGCAAAACTGGATTCAATTAAGAGAAAAGAAGAAAAGAACTGCAAAGGAACTCAAATGCAGAGAGAAGAAAATTCAACTTAAAGCAGTGTGAAGAGAAAGCCAATGGAACAGTTTCAGAGATGTTGGCAATGTGGTCAGTGACAGCCAAGGAAAGCACTTCCAGGACTTAATAAAAAACAAACAAAACCAGGTGAATTACATGCCAGGAATATAGAGAACTGTGGGTAAAACAATATTACCAAATAGTGCATTCCTGGAAGGAAAATGTATATAGTTTTGATTGTTCCAAACTACAACAAACTAGCAACAGGCTGTCACAAGTCACATCAGACACACATCCAAGGTGAGGAAGGTGCAATCACTTCATTCTTGTGCACTGGTTAAATCACTCACAAGGATCAAGGAGATCACACATTGAGTTCTGCTTCTGCCCGGCAGGAGTTGGATCCACCCCTTCCAAACAACCCAGTGAAAGTATCAGAGGTACAAAGAGCAGAGTCAGCTCCTTCAGCCTGAGAAAACCTCAGTGTGCACTGACACAGAGAGCTGTGAGCCCCTATCCTTATTCTGCAGCAGCAAAGCTCAATAATCACATCCAGGAAGGGGAACTGAGTAAACCCCCATGGCCCAGCCAGGGTGGGAGCCACCTACGAAAGCAAAGGCTGAACATTCAAAAAAAGAGTCCTGGGTGGTGAGAAAAACCACCATTTTGGTGAGAAGGGAAAATACTGATACAGGCCCACAGCAAAGTCTGTAATTCCTGGGCTACCACCACTGATTTACACTGCACCATGATTTAAAAAGAAGCTTAAAGAGGAAAAAAAAGCACAAATATACTGCTTGCCATGTGGAAGGCAAATGTAAGGAGAGACAAATCCCATGCTGGAATCAGTGACAAAATAATCAGGTCCAATGAGATTTGTTCTCCTTGAGACTTACAGCTCAGCAGATAACCCTTTTCACAGCTCTTAACAGAATTTGCTACTAATTGCTACTATCCCAAAACTTCCTTATTTAAGTCAACTGGGCATCATACCTAAATTTCAAGAGATCTACACGGAGCTTTGCTTACAGAAGGGCCTTCATTTCAACTGCAAAAAGCAATCCAAAAACATGACAGACCTAAAATACATTTTCTTTTAGAAACCCAATCTACAATTCCAATTGGTGAAGACACCTCTTGTGGCATAGAGACAGACAAGGATAATGCCCTGCTCCTGAATGAATACATTAAGCTGCACTACAGATTTCAGCAGAAATTAAATTTAATAGCAGCCAGAGTTCTGAAAATGCCTGTTAAATCCAGAGCAATGTGGTATCTCAATACGTTAACCCAGTTTAGGAGGCTCTTACAAAACCAGCATTTTCACAGAGCAGTAACGTGAGCAGAACTCCATAGGTTAGATTATTTTTAAAATTCTTTATGAGAAGAAAATGGAGTAAATGAATGGCCAGCCTTGCTCCTGCCTGCTAGGAGCCCTGGCAGACAGCACAGCAGTTAGCCTCCTGTAACACCTTCACTGTTGACTCATTTGTGAGTCATCGCGTTTTTAGCAGAGACATCACGTTGCAATCCTGTTGTTAGGAGCCAGAGACATTCTGTAAGAAACAATGTATGCATTTCCAGAGCTGATTCAGACCCGTGTGCAACAGCAGAATAATAATAATGTGCCGGCATCCGTGTCTCCCCTTCTCCCCCAGCCTCCCCAGCGGTCTGACTGCTGGCTTTATATAAGCTGCCATTTTTAAGCTGATGATTTTTCTTTTCTCTTTTCTTTTCAATGTTTTTCAGATTGTCTATTCTACTTGTTTAAATGGCATCACCCATATAAAATAACATAATTCAATACAGGTCATTCCTGGAAGGTAAAATAAAATATTTCAAAAAAAAATTAATTTACAGTTTTTATCTAAAAAAAAAAAAATCTCCCAGGTTGGCAGCAAGAAGGAAAAGTTAGAATTGCAGAATGTTGGGAATTCATAAAGATATATAAACAGAAGTCAAAGGAGATACATCAAATTGTACCTGGCAGCCCACAGTAGAACTGCCCAACTTCTTTACATGATAAGTAAGTACATACCAGTTTCCATCCTAACAAAAATCTCAACAATAAAAGACAGATGGGAACTGGTTAGAATTAGCCCTCTCATGAAAATGAAGACAAATGGAGATAAGGTACCCATCCAAAGTCAGCATTTAACACAAAGGCACTAACAAATGTCAGCTGCTCCTGACATTTCCCTGATGTTGGTAGCATTCTTCTTGGTGCTGTACATTTCTCTCCTTAGAACATGCATAGTAATTTGCAGAATAAAAAACACCAATTTTGGGTTTAGTGGGAACTGTAACACAGACCACTGCATTTTGATACATGATACACTACAATCTAGACTTTAAGAGATGAAGAAGCCCTTTTTTGATAAGACCCTTAAATCTCAAAAATGTCTTCCCACTTAAAAAAAAAAAATTCATTATGGAGCTAAGATGTGGGAATATTAATAACTCATTGTAAGGCCAAATTTTACCAGAATTAAAAGCAGTGCTTCGCAAGATAATTTGGCTGGATTGTCAAGAAGCAGCTCATAAACAAGCAACAAATCTCAGTCCAAACATACCTTTAATGCTTGGGAACAGAAATCCCAGTGACTTCCAGTAAGATTTATGCTCTCTGGAGCCAAAACCCTTTCAACCCTTAAGTGACTCTGGAGTCACTTAAGGCAAGGCAGAAAAGATGTGCTTAGGCAGAACCTTGGTGTCCATGCCCACTGCTACATCATGGAAAACCATTCTCCATTGCTACTTCCCAAAATTCAGTTGCCTGAGCCACTGGGATCAGGCCTTGTAAACCAGGCCACGAACATGAACAAGCAGCCCCAGCACATGCTGAGAGGTTCAGGGCTGGCACAGAATGCACAGATGGCTGTGCTGCCTTTAAAACCCAGACAACAGAGAAGCTGCTACCCTTTCATCCAACAGCCCAGTAGAAAAAGAGAGTCCCAGGATGGGTCAGGCTGAAGGGACCACAGTGGGTCAGTGCCACCTCCCTGCTCCCGCAGGGCCACACCAGAGCACAGGATTGTGTCCAGACAGCTCTGTAATATCCCCAGTGAGGAGACTCCACACCCTCTCTGTTCAATCTGTCCAGTGCTCAGTCACTGCCCAGGACAGAAGTTCTGCCTCCTGCCCAGGTGGAACCTCCTGGGCTCAGTCCCTGCCTGTTCCTCTGGTGCCATTGCTGGGCCCCTGGAGCAGAGCCTGGGCCCTGCTCGGAGCCCTCCCTGCAGGCAGGGACACCCAGGGCTGAGGGCCCCTCTCAGCTGGGGCTCCTCTCCAGGCTGGACAGCCCCAGCTCCCTCAGCCTTTCCCTGCCAGAGATGCTCCAGGCCCTAAATCATCTCTTCAGCCTCTGCTGGCCCCAATCCAGGAGCTCCCTGTCCCTCCTGTGCTGAGGACCCCAGGTCTGGACAGAGCACTGCAGATGTGCCTCCCAGGGCTGGGCAGAGGGGCAGGATCACTCCCTGACCTGCTGGCACTGCTCTTCCCAGTGCACCCCAGGATTCCATTGGCCTTCTTGGCCTCAAGGGCACAGGCTAACGAGGTTCAGCCCTTCAGCCACAAGGATTCGTTTATTCATTTCTCATTTCCCTGCTACTCAGACTTCAAATTTTGCTGGGGTAGGTCCACTTCAACCTCCCCACTCCAGATTTACTTCATGGGCAATATTTCAAAATTAATTGCTTCAAAGGATGGAAAAGAAGATGCCTTTGCTGTGAGTCAGTTAGGCAGAGACCAGGCAGAGGAAACACCAGATGATAACCAGAGCAAGGAAAGCCTGCATGCTCCAGGTTACATGCTATTGGATATAAGAGTGACATAGCTGACCCTCCAAGAACTCCAAATATTACAAGATTCTTTTACTTTTGAGGGACAATTCAATGCACTGCATCATTGCAACGTAAAATAAATTCCTGTGCAGGGATGAAGTTTCTATATTGGGTTGCTCCAGGGCAGAATGAAGGCTTAAATAGCCATTGCTGACTCATGGCATTTTCAACAAGATTATAAAGGGGTGAAGGATCCAAAAAGATTTTTAGCACACTAACAGAGCCTGTAGGCTTAGATTTACATGGAGGTGTCACCAAAAATTGCTAGAAGTTCTTCAACAAAACATCTTTCATAGGAAAGTGCCGACTGCATAAATTAAAATTTCCACAGAGATATCAGCTTTAATCATCAATCAGCTTTGATTACTTTTTTATTGGAAGCATTTCTCTAACGTGATTTATCTGGTCTGGGGTTTTAGCTGAAACCAATACCCAGGAGGAATAAGTCAAACTGGTAGTGAAGCCACCTTTAACCATTCATGCTTAGATTACATTTGTGCCTTTGTCATTATCCAGTCAGGGGATTTTTAACTATTTAGATGAACTGGAATGGCTACAGAGGGAAAATTTACACCAAAAATAAGTATGGTGTGGTACAATAGGATTGGCTCCTCAGTGACAAGGGCCTAACACCTACTCACTGGGGAATTCTAGAACTGATCTTGATTTCCATTCCAAAGCTTCAAAGACCTCAAGTTTCAATCCAATACAAAAGAGAAGCAACTGGTGGAACTTCTGTACTTTCATAGGAGAGAATTCTCATTTCTCTAGACAGCTTAGCTGTTATTGCAATATCACCACTAATGCCAAATATCAGGGAAGATGGAAAACCAATGTAGCCAACTCCTATGAAAGGCTTCATTTTTATTAAAATTGGAGTCCTCAAGGCATGTAATTATGTAAGAATCTTGGGTTTCTTGTCATGAAAAATCAAAAATTCCTTCTCTGTGCAGAGAAAAACTTGAAAATGTGTCCTCTTAAAGAACAAAAGCCGGAAGGCAAGCAGAAAGAAATTAAATTGAATTTTTTGAAGAAGATCTCAGCTTTTCCAAGGCAATCTCATGAATTTGATGGAGGAATTATTCTTTTTGGGAATATTTGTTGACTGAGTAACAATAAGACACCCCCGAGGAGACTTCCCCCAACTCCACTTCCTTCACACACTATAATCTCCATGTCTGGCCTCATTAGTCAGAATTAGCTAAAATACTGTTGAAGCTGTATCAGGCAAAGGCTGTTGCCAGGAAATAACACATCTGAGCTAAGAACCAATACACTTCATATCTGCAGTCAGACAACAAGCAGAACAGCTTCAACTAATGCCACTTTGATGCAGAATTTGAATAAGTTTCTTATCATTTGCCTCAGAGTGAGGGAAAACTTTCTGAATTGCCAGTTCTGAGATGCATCCTATCTTACACAGGATATGGAAAACAATCCCAGCAGCTGGAACACATAAGGAAAAGGAAAGCTATGAAGAGCTTCCATATGTCAGGATGTGCTGGGTTAAGGAAACAGTATTCCCCAGATTATATGCAACATATAAATTCCACTTACCAAAGCTTTTCCTTCATTATTACCTTCTGGGTAGTGTGGGTTAAGCTGGAAAAGAAAAGAAGTCAAATACTATCTCAATAGCTTTCAGACATTTCATAACTGGGGGAGAGGGTTTGGTTCAGTTCTCTGTTATGTTTCCACCCTGCAAAAGGAGAGTGGAGTTTTAGAAGCAGTGTGAGAGTAAAAGACTTACTGCTTCAATTTCTGGCTGACTTAGCTGGCTATGTCCTCACCTCTAGAAAGAGCATCTTGCAATCAAGCTTGTTAACTCAAGAGGAATCTCAAACAACCAAACCCAAAAAGGATGATGAAGAAAGCACAGTTACTATTCTAAATGCAGCCAGTTACAGTCACCCACACAGATGCACACGCAATCAGTTCCAGGATTGACCTTGGGCAGATAGACTGAGATAAAAAAATAACACTCTCTATGTCTACTGAGATTTTACAGGAGAAGACAGTGAACTCAGAACTAACTCATCTTTGAAACAGGAGTGACAATGCCACTAGAGAAAATTATTTCATTACACTGTAGTTCTGTTTAGCCATTATTAATGGGGATAATATTTTCTATGTCTATCAGGATTATCAAGCATTAATTAGTACTATGAGAAGCTTGGATGAAAGATGCTATACAATAATAACTTTAAAGTATTACTATTTAAAAGCTGTTAATAATCATACTTTTGACAAGAGAAATATGTAGCCTATAAGATGAGGGATTATGTAGGCAGACATATTCACAAATAAACAAAAACACACACACCCACTCACTAGCTGCACATGAAACCTTTCAAGATTTGATTTACACGAAGAAACAATTTTGTGTCAATATTTACCAATATTCCCTGACAGAGGATATGCTGAAAATGCTGAAGTAAGAATATAAATTATAAAAGACAATTTTGTTCTTAGGCAATTACAGTGTGTATACATCTTACAGATGAGTACTGTCATTTTCTTGGCTTGAATTTGGCATTACCAGTGTGGAAGAGTCAGAAGAGAATTGCACAGGGCATGAAGCATGAGTCCCAGGGGAACTTTTCAATATCACATTATCATACATCTAACATTACACAGACAACTGTTGTGAAGTGATTATGTTACATTGACCACACTTTTATTAAAAAAAAATTATTTGTATCTCTTTAACCCCTCAAAATGCCCACTCCTCTCCACAACAGAAGCCTGAAGAAAGGAGGAAAACTTTCAAATCTTTGTCAAATGGCTGAAAATACCTTCCCTACTTGTCACAACTTGATGTGCTAACACAGAAATGACCAAGGCTTTATTCTGTCTCCATTTTGTTTTTTGCATTAGCCACTGTGTTACCATTACAAACTTAATTTAGAGACCCTGCTTTCTTCCCTGAGCTGACACCTGTCTCAAATAGTCCATTTTGCTCCTCCCTGATATTGTCACAGTCTCCCAACTCCAAGTGCCTCTTGCTACTGCTATACAGCAACAGGAATGACAGATGAACACCAAAAAACTAGAACTTATACACATATGTAACTATCTTCACAAAGCTTTGGCTCCTTCTTAAGTTTCTTTCAGCATGACATTTGTTCACCTGACACCTTAAAATAATCCTGGTGTCCCAATTTTAGCAGCCAAGCTGAACTCTTTGCCCTTGGTCCCCCATTAAGAAGAGACAAAATTAGCAGGCAGTGCCCCTCAGTCCCAGCCATGCACTGTGGCCTTGCAGCAAAGGTGCAGAGAAGGTACAGGAAGACTGAATTTCTATGCTACCTTCAGATATTGCTGGTTGCAAGCAAGCAAGAAAAAGTCTGGGTCATCTCAGGTTTGTCACTAGAGCCAGCACAGAGAACTTGGCACTGAGGACTTGATCCCACAGGTTTTATTGAAGGACTCAAGTGAATAGAGTTGCCTACCCAGTATGAACTGAATTCTGATATCCTTCAGCTGTTTGCTTTCAACATAATGTTGATTAAATATATATATATATATATATATATATATATATATATATATATATATATATATATATATATATATATATATAACAGTAACAGGAGAAATTAGGAGAATCTCCCTCCCTTGACAGTTCCTGCCTTCTTGAAAATGACTGAAGTGACTGCCCTCAAATTTTCAAAACAGGTCACTTGTGGACTGAGGGTGATGGAGACAGAAGGCTCAGGTGAGAAATCAAGTACATCCTTGATGATGCTTTTTCTTGCCCTGCTGTTACAGAAATAATAAAACCAAAATTTTGTTTAGAGAAAGTTTTGAGATGCTGACATTAAACCATAAACATATGGAACTCAGTTTTCAGGCTGACATCCATGGCCCCATTTTCAGCTCTGGTCAGCAGCTGCCACTTTCATTTTCATTTCAACTGAGATTGTTGGTGCTGAGGATTTCTAAAAAACAGACCAGCAGCTATTATCCCATGCTACATTCTCCAGATAGAAGGGGCATAAATCATCTAGTGTTGTGTGTCATATTACACCTGTTCTGAGTCCCTTTCAATATCCCAGCCCAGAATGACCTAAGGACACAATGACAGTCTCAGCACTCCAAAACCTATTGCTTTTTCTGATTGATGTAAGATCACTTCCACGTTCTTCAATAAATTGCCAAAACAAAGGAAGCCTTGAAAAGAACAATATTAATATTTTTATCTTGCTGCTAATGAAATCAAGTAAAATTTTCTGCAGGTGTTTAGAAAGAAAGAATGCTATGCTAAAATAGGCCTCAATAAAGCTCAACACTTTTCAAGCTTTTTTGTGTCATTGGATGTCTTGAAATTTCAATTTACTGAATTGTACCTGAAATACAGGAGTAAATATTCCTGCAAAATGTCACTGGAAGGTGCATGCAGCCAATATGCACCAAGAACAAGAAGAATTGCAAACTGCAGAGCTTAAGCAAGTGTAATTGTATAAATTATTATTGTAATAGTTTCATTATATGCTGTTTTGGGTTTGGGGTTTTTTTGAGTATATCTCCATCAGCTTCTTTTCCAGTAAAGAATAATCCAGAAATCCTAATCCTCTGCTGCTTGTTTTTCAACAAACTCAGGTACAGTCATTTTTTATCCTTCCATGAATGGGAAAGAAAAAGTTACCACAAAAACAGTTTCTCATTTACATTTCTCATTCTGGAGTTTAGAGACACATTTGCAACTACAGAGAAGGCAATACCTTCTTTTAAATCTACATTTAAATAGAATTTAGTTTCACCCCTGTGCAAGAAGCTGAATTCCCAAATTGTGATCCACACAGGGTATCTGAGAGAGCCTGAAGGTGCTCAGGCTCAGGAGCCAGTGCTGCAGGTGGTCCTCCTGAGTATAAAAATTGGTGTCTCTTGGACAGATATCAGGCTCAGCCTCAGTACACAGTGCTATGTGAAAAGATTAGATGCCTGAATGCATACATATATCAGCATCCTCACCCTGTGGGAGCAGCAGAAGGCCCCCAGGAGAACGTATGTATGACAAACTCATAATGGAAGTCAGCTTTCACACATGGAAAACTGAGATATAGACAAAGTCTTTATTTCTGGTTAAAACCACGTGGACAGGCAAGAAATCTCATTCCTGAACTTTCACTTAGTGACTTTACAAAATCTGTAAGGTGTGCATAGCAGGAAGGCAACTTTCATCTCTGTGTGTTTGTGTGCTACTTCTGGTATTTGGTGCTCAGAGAATGCCA
The DNA here is from genome assembly GCF_023055355.1 of Agelaius tricolor. NCBI lineage: Eukaryota > Metazoa > Chordata > Aves > Passeriformes > Icteridae > Agelaius > Agelaius tricolor. Next base: position 13,918,172 of record NW_027269263.1, read on the forward strand.
GTGACCTGCTAATGCTGAGAGGGATTCCACTAGATTGAGCACCAGAAGTTCCAGGCTCTGTCATCTCTACTGATTAAAGCTACTCAAAGCTGTACCTTAATGTTTTCAAACCTCACAAGTCTACAGTGCATCATTTCCGGGGGTTCTACTATTGTCCAGATCATCTCACAGATTATTCCTGGCTTTAATTTTACTTTTGCATCTTCACATAGTTAGATATCCTTTACAATCCAAGAAGTTTGAAACTCCACACTTCTACTGAACGTTGTTTTTTTGGAGGAACGCGTGGAAAGTATCCAAATAGGTTATTTTTGGACACTCAATTCAGAAGGAGAGAGAGGAGTTTGGGGATAGAAACACCCATGCTGATTTTAATCAAATTTTGTTGACTAGGTAAAGGATATTTAAAGCATCTTGTCAGGGGAAGAATTAGATTGCCAAATTTCAGCTAAATGAGCATTTTAATGACTTGGTTAAAACCTGCATTTATGAAGGAAACCCTGACGGACAAAGCATAAAAGGATCTAATTCAACACACTCAAACAGTCCCCATTTCATTTGATAACCAGCCTGTTAACACACAGCCTGTTACCCAGCCAACAAGGGCAAGTGTTTCAGGGAAGAAAAGCCAGGACAAAAGAAAAATAATCCACTTTTCAAATCTTTCATCTTCATTAGGCTTGCTTTGTTCTTTGTTAATGTCATACTGATTAGCTTTCGATAAATCCAAAGGACTTTTGCACAATTTCAAAGACTTTCAGTGGCATTCAAAGGACTTTTGCCATCTTATTAAGTTGCCAGACAAAGCCTGGCTACAGCTCTACCTCGATAAACTCCATTCAACCCCTCCTCAGCATCAGCACAGAGCTCCTGATAATCATCATGCAAGGAAAGTTTTAAAATCTTAAAAGGCCTTTTCTTTCAGGATTGTCTTTTCCTCATGAGCCATGTCTTAACAGATCAGACAAGTTTCCAAGGAGCACTGGGAAAGCAGAACCTTTTTGTTTGCTTCAGGCCCCCCTGCTAGTCAAAAACAGGAATGAGAAGCAGCCCCAACACCTTCCTGTCCTGATTTTTCACCCTCATTACCAGAAGAAAGATCATCTTGATGGCATTTCCAGCTGCTGTGTAAGCAATGGCAGGCCAGCATTTTGCCATGCCTAAATCAGTACAGATTTAAAGGTCTCACACAAGCAGCATAAGCTGGAGTAGCTCCATGTTATGAATGGTAACTGGGAAATTTCATTTCTTCTACAGGGATCAAGGGCAGAGATCCTGAAACCAGTGCTCAGCCCCACTCAGCCATATCCCATTCTGCAGAGGAAGTCAAAACAAAGAAAAATGTCTAAGAGATCCTTAAGTGTAACTTGGATGCTGGGCCATAACCTTAGTCTGAGCTTCAGCAGCTCTGTGTCAACCTGTGTTATATAAAAGAAAGCATCCTCATCTCTTCAAGAGTGATGTTCTAAATATTAATACCCCATTATATCTTTCAGTGGTCCTCACAGGAGTAACTAGGGATGATTGAATTAGACATGACTGACATTTCTACTGTTAAAAAAAAAAAAAAACAAAACCAAAAACCACAGGCACAAAAAAACCTCCAAAAACAATAAAAAACAAAGGAGGGAAGTCTTGGAAACATCCATCAAGCATCACAAAGAGGCACAAATACAATTGAATAAAAGCTTCTCAAGTGATCTTGAAAAAATAAACAAAAATAATGCACTTAAGGACAGACCACATGTCTACATTTGCTGTTTTGGAAGACATGAAAATGCAAGATGTATTTTTAATAACATAATTAGGCCTTGTAATGACTAAATGACAATAAATGCTGCATTAATATCTTTGTACTTCCTCACTCCTAAATCTTGTATATGTACAAATATGGTCCCAATGCAGCCAGCTTCAGGCAGGATCGAAAGAGCTGAACACTCACAGATCACAATTGCAAATGAGCTGGCTGGGGGAAAAGACTTTCCTCTGAGATCCAGATTTATGAAGGTATTTGCACACTGACAGATTCCACCAAAGTCAAGACAAGTCAGGTCAAGAAATTTAGCCACATTTTCAAGATTCTTAAAAACCTTGGAGAAATCTAGTTCTGGATTTTGTTAAATGGACATCTAGATCTGTCACTTTAAAAAGCCATATCCAAGTCTGCAGAACAGGTCAGGCAGGCTCTGTAAATCAGTAATCCATCCTCCTCCTCTGGATCTCTTCCATCTCTTCATGCATAGCTGTAAATTATCCTTCACTCCTTATGGAGCTTTAAAACAAACCCACACTCCTATGAGACAGAAAAACTGAAATAAGGCTTCCAGTGTTGAGTTCACCCTGTCACCTTGACAAACCCTTTTTCTTATGAGAACCTTTAATCACAGAGCCAAACAGACAGAAAATAATCAGAATGCTGTGCTAAAATTTAATGAAGAGACACTGAGAAAAAAACAGCCCCAAAGGAAGACTTTGATGCAATCTCCAGGTGAGGAGGTCCCACAGTACCAAGGAATGAAATCTGTGAGATGTGTGAAGGCCTTGGTAGATGCTGCCATCTCCTGGCATCTTCTCTGGCTTACAAACTGTTCCTGAGCAAAAGGTAGCTCACATCTCAGTTAAACAAGGCCATTTTTATTTTATTTTATTTGTTACTTGTCTCACTCTTCTGAAGGCAGAAAGAACCACAGAGCATTTAACACTGTGTTCACTTTCTCTGCATGACCAGGGCATGAACAGGTCCTTCTGCAAAGGTATGTTTCCATGTCAAACAAAAAAGAAAATAAAATTACACTGGCAAGCTGTGGTTCTGTTGTTGCTTCCTAAATAAAAAACATCTCTATCGGTAGTCCAATTTCCAACAAGTGGATAACAAAAGGCCTAAGTTATGGACTTCAAATAATCAATCTCAAATGCCTTAATAAAATATCCTGTGTAGGACTCCATTTTCCAGCAGTTTAAGGAAGTGGAAGAAAAGTCCATAAAACTACAGAGACAGCTTCTCAGGGCACCAGGAGTTTAATCCTGGTCTATAGCCTCAAGTTTAAGAACTGATTTGCCTTTTACATTTCTTTTATCTTAGCTAATGCTGTGTATACTATTACCCATACAATTATGTAACGTTTTTTTAAATATCATTAAATGCTTTGTTTTCCATTCTTGTGGGATTCTTGTGACAATCTTTACTATTCAGAAGGCAGGAGAGGATTATTTTCTCTCAATATTAGCTTGAGTACGTACTCAGCTATCTCCACCATGATCCCAATCAAGTGATTATTACAACAGGCTTAGATTTACTATGAAGGGCATGGCCCTGACCATCTGAATAAATGCATACCATAACAATATCTATAACATGGAAAGCTAGTATTTTTAATCACAGAATCATTTGGGTTGGAAGGGACCTTAAAAATCCTCTAGTGCCAACCCCCCGCCATTGTAAAAGCAAAATTTAACATCAATTCTCAATCTAAAGTGAATAATCTACATAAGCTTCTCTGAAAAGAAAGGGGCAGCTTGGGGCAATTTTGACCAAAAAGTAGAATCAGGTAATATGGAAAGAAATTATTCAAGAAAGACAAGAGAAATATGAGTAACTTCTACTGGCCATTGATCCAAGAGTTCTCAGCAAGTGGTTTACACCTCAGTGTGGTGAAAATCAGCTGACAGTCCTGCAAAGCTTCAGCAGTCCCACCCAAAACACTCATGCTCTGGTGCCTTAGCTCAGTGACCCTGTTCCAGCACAGACTATTCCCTCTTCCCCAAGCCTACACTACCTCAGGGACAGCACCTTGTGTCTGCACAATCCAATACCTGAGGAAAAAGGACATTTCTGAAGCCTGTATTGCCACTGCAGTGCTCCACCACCACCGCCTTGCAAGATGGACTGGACTTCCTGTTTAATTAATATTCATCTAATTGTCATTTCATCTCATGTGTGTGTAACCCTGTGCTGCTCAGCCCAACTAAATTCAATCATTCCCACCTTCAAAAGACTATTAAGGCTAAAATAATCCTAAAGCTGGAAGGGTGTTTCATGCAGGATTTTAAGAACAGAGTTTAGAACAAAACTCTGATCAGAGTTGATCCAACTTAATTACTGTAATTGATTACTGCTTAAACTCTGCCCTTTCACTCTTACAGAGAGAGGAAGGAGAACTCTATAAGAAAGCCAGAGAAGTTTTCCACATCAGTAATTGTTTATGGCCACAGTTCTGGAGAAACACAGAATATGAACATTCAGGCTGCCATTTTACCTGCCTTATCTTAATTCATTGAGTTTAGTTCAGCTAATTTGGTGTTAAAGACCTCACTAGATTTACTGCCATATTTTGGCCTAGGTATCTAGTAACCAATCTATTCAGCTAGGTAAAACAGAATTATCACTGATTTTTTTCTAAAACAATTTTTCACAGAGATTATGTACATGTTCACAAGGTTTCATAAGGAGCATACTGTGGCTTATCTATGGTCTACTGCAATATCTGAGATCAGCACGTGATCTGATAGATGCAGATATATTTTGTAATTATTTTAGCCACACCTGAGAAGTTGAGTATGAAATGACAGACTTATCCTGCATTTCTTGTGTATGGGCACACATATCAGTTTAACAGCCTCATAAAACAAGTGTTAATGGTTTCAGTATGAATTGCTCAGTTTAGAAATCACAGAACCGGTGCTGCTCTAAATGTGGAGAACAATATTAAAAGTGCATGTTTTGGTTCAGCACAATTGATAAGCTGATATTCAGTTCAAAGAGACTTTTATCTTGGCAATTTAAAATATTTAAAAGGTTATGTGTGTTCATGAGAAAGGCACAGCTGTGTGGTCCCAACCTGCAGCATCTGCAAAGCTATTCAAGCAAACTGCAGCTCACTCCCACACACACAGAGACGGCTTTGGGTGCCTTCTACATGGGCCACATGCACTGAAAAGACTTTTGGGAAAATCTTTGTTACTTTGAAACGTCCAATTTTCACCTAACCTTACAGCCTCTCTTTATAAATGTAAAGCTTCAAAATAACTTGGGTCATTTTCCTGTAACCAGGGCTATAAAAAGGATCTTCAGCAGAACTTTTTCTGAAAGACTGCTGACTCTGTGAAGATGAGAATAAAACTCTGTTCTGAGAATGAAACTCAGCAGCCTGGATCTTAGCTGGTGGCTTAGTGCCTAAATCTCCTGCTGAAGATCTGGCTCAGCTCTTTTGGGTGAAAACAAGCCCTTATGACACTAACAGCAGAACTCCTGCTGTCTCTAAAGAAGACAATTTCTCTTTCCAATTTTTCAGCTGAGTATTTGGTTCCACTTCTTTGGGAATGTCTAAGCCTGTGGCTTAAGGTTTCCTAATGTCAGACATCATTACCAAGTACCCAGATTTCCAATGTCCCAAATCTTATCACCAAACATCAAACCATTTCTTCAGTATATTCCTCCTGTCTACTAGTGTGAGAGCACACAGACACTGTGAGTGACCCAGGGTGTGCAGAGCAGCAGAGGAAAGGCAATGCAGGTGTGTGGAATCACCAAGAGTCTCCCACTGTGACTCCTTCAGCAGTGGGCCTTTCAGGGTGGCTCACCTTCTGCCCAAAGTCTGGGAAAAGGATCTAGGTTGCTTTAAGGTATTAGTAGGTGTTAAAGAACTTCAAAGCACAGTAATTAAAATTAGGCTAAATAATGCCAAGTGGAAAGAGGATTAAAGGAAATAGTACTACTTGAGATTGTGTCAGAAGTCAGAGATATCAGAGGTCTTTGAAAGGCAACAAAAGTTGGACGACTTCTTGTACTTCTAAGGAACATGGAATTTAGGATTTACACATCCTGACTTCATCCTCTCTCAAGTTTATAACAATTAGATTTACAAGTACTCACCTATGTTTTTTTTACTGAACAATGGTACTGCCTCACTTTTTTTTTTTATTAATTTGCTTACTGTGGTATTGGAACACCTTTATCAGCTTTAATTTCCTTAGTTCTCTGAGGCAAGCATCTTCAATTTTCTTAGTCCCCAGATTATCCCCTGACCTTAACAAGCTGCAGGGGCACCCCTTCACAGTGAGGCTCAGTAGTGACCCACCAATCCCAGACTAGACTGACCAGTTACATCTGGCACAGGATGACTCCAAGGAAAAGAGAAGGCACAGGCTGCTCACACAAGGTATGAGGGAAAAAAAGGAGGCACCCAGGTGAAGGACACTTCTGCTCCTTGTCTGAGAGTTGACCCATGCAAGACTGCCCTGCACAAGCCTCCATGGCACACATCAAGCTGATTTAAGGGAGGATGAAGTAAGAAAAAAGACAGTTATAAACAGTGATGAATCCTGATTTACAACAGCTCAAACTGTGACAGAAATTGCATCATTAGCCAACAATAGAATGCTTAAAAGATTTGTGAATTTTCTTCTTGTGTTTTTACTTTTTATTCCACTCAAGATACCTTTATCAAGGAGGCTTAAACAAAATCAGGTCATGGCAATGTGTGACGCTGTTGATAATCCATACCATGAGTAATCTCCCTGTGCTGCAGAGCACAGATAAGTGCTCAGTAGGCTTTACCCAATTGATTTAAAGTTAGCTCACGCACTCAAGGTGTCTGCCTGCCTGTTCATAAATCTTTGACGTGACTGGCTGGCTGGTGTGTTGTGCCTGACATATGAACTGTGCAAAATACAGTTCACAGGGTTTTATTACAGCAGTACCTTTAATATCTCCACCAGAGGTATTTTACACCTCACAGACACAGTCACCAATGCAGCTCTGCAGTCACTAATGCAGCTCTCCAGTCCCAGCAGATCACCTCTGTTCAACCCAAAAGCTCTTCCAGCTCTCACTCCACTGTTGCCAATTATATTCTCCATATTACAAGTCTGCCTGATGGGGACTTCCTTTCCAGAGGTAGAAAGGACCTAAGCTCAGGTATGACATTCAGTGCAGCATGGCATCTCTTTACCTGAAGATTTTTTACCTAAAAATCCTCAAGACAGATCCCCTGGTGGAAGAAGGAAGCCCATCAGTATGCTCAATGCTTTTCCTGCCTCTCTATCAGCTCAGCTAGCAAAATCTTCCTACTGTGAGCATCCCTCACTATAAACAGAAAGGAAAATACTCCCATTCTCAGGTGGGAGTACTGGTTCCTCTTGAAAATTAGCTATTATTAGCAGTCCACTGTTTATGTTTTGATAGTGGCCTTGACATAATTAGAAATAAATGAAAGTTTGATAGCTCCTGTTCTTCCTCTGAATTCAGTGCAGGCTGTTACAGGAGCTGGAACACAAAAGCAGCACCCTGGGAATACTAAAGAGTTGTCTGCATACAGAAGTTGCACGGCTGTAAATCTAACTCAAGCCAGTCAGAGCAAGTCTTTTTTCAGGGGTTCCCTAACATATAGTGATTTATAACTTTCTTCTTGCAGTAAATTTCTGCATTCATACTTCAAAGCATAAGTTAAAATAAGTAATCCTAACTAAATCAGTGGAAAAAAACCCCTACTTTTAACTCCATTGATAAAACTTGTACACAAACCTGTGTTAATATGGATTAGATATGACTCAAAAAGTTCACAGCTTCTTGCTGTGATATCTTCATGGTTATTAAAATATCCAAGACTGTACCACTTCATACACTTGGTATTATCTGCTGCATTCCAGCTTGTCAAGAGCCATATTTTATTTCTAAGGAGTCTTAAAATATATTAAGCTGCTCTTTTGGGGAGTCATAATACTCTTCTGCCTTAATACAAAGTACCAGATAGTAACCAGACAAGTTGCAAGATCTTCTTTCTCCTCTGGGACCTTCCATTCCATCAAAAGGGCCAGAGACTTCCTCAGAACTTTTTTAATTCAAATTTTAGTCAAAAGGCAAGAGTGCAATAGCAGAACCCTGCAGCCTATATAATCACAATGAACTTGCATGATCCCAATCCAGTCACAACACCACTCCAAAAATCAAGGGCAAACAGGAGCAGAGAGTTAAATGAGCCCAAGGGTTTTCAGTACAAACATGGTGGATATTTAACAGTGGTGTTTGCCCTGCAACCCCTGGGTGCAGCACTACAGTATGACCCAGCAGGGGCCCAGTGTGGGATCTTTGTGAAGATCTACACTGCAGACCCACCTGCTACAGCAGTTCTGAGCCAGCAGGACTTGGTTAGGCAGCACACAAACACTTGTTTAACTGGCATTCTTACCTCTGCAGCCAAGTAGTTTCCAGTTGCCAAATGCTTGAATCTAAACAAGCTATTCCACTGTCCTGCCCCTCCCCGGCAAGGGTCATGGTGGACAACCTAAAAGAAGAATTTAGATTTTAATCCTACTCCTCAAGATCATACTTCAGGTCACTGACATTTCCTGCAGCTCACTCCTAATAAAAATATGCAAATAACATCATTACAGCCTGCCAAAGAAAGGAATTCTGTGCTTACATGAAGCTCACCATAGATAACAACTACTTACATTTACTTCTTGCCAAGTGCCAGGAAATATTCCTTCTATTACTTTCCATGCTTTCATTAATTTATTCCCTGCAAACATGATGAGCCAAATTTTGCTTTTTAGTGACATCTCATATCATCTGAAATATCACAGGTTATTTCTTTTATCCCTTGACTGAACTGTAGGTCATTTGCTTTCTTCAAATCTAGCAGTGTCTGTCTCCTTTAAAGAGGAATCTCTAAGAAGTACAGGTGCAATACACTCTACTCCAGACAATCCTTACCAGACAAAAATCAACCATTTTTCTGAAGACTCTGTTCTAAATACACAAAGTTTGTCCATCACACAAGAACTTTTGGGTATATAGGAGTTGCATTATCTTAATAGCAAGGATTTGAGACATACCAATTTCCAATGTTTCTTAGTTGAACAAAAAAGTTTGCTAGTTCCCTTCTCAAAACCACCTTCATTCACAACACCACCTTTATTCAGGTTTACTTCAAACAAATGTTGATGTGTTGTGTGATGTTTGGGAGATTTCCTGTCAGCCATGGATCTCCATTTTCTTATACTGCACATGAAGCTAAACGTAAACACTCAAAACTCAGGAGAGGTGAGTGTCCTTTGATTGGCTTTGGTAAAATCACACCATTTACGTCAAGTCTGAATTTGAAATTTGACTCTCCCTCATTTCAGTGCAGGCAAATATAGTAAGAAAGCCTCCTGTCTCCAGACACACAGAGCAATAAAGCAGCTCGTCAGGGTTCATCCTACACAAACCACTTCATGAAATAATAATAGTTACAGGGAGGTGTGTGATGATATCAGGAGCCTATGAATGACTCATGTTGTGCTGAAGATTTTTACTGAGCCCTGGCCTTCAGGTCCTAAAATATTTATAAAGAGAAATAAAAAATACCTCTATTTCCCACAGTGCTTTAGAACTTGTGGCAGACGTGGCTGACTGACGTAACGTGGTGCGCAGGAAAATGTGTTGTTTCTTCTCATATTCATCACAGGTCAGAAACTTCTCTTGCTCTGCATGAAACAGCCTCACAACATCTCCCTAAAGAAATAGGGAAAAGAAGCACTGTTAAGTGGTAGGCAAAGCCTCCAGAGTAATTTTCTATTTGTAACAGCTCCAGTGATGCCAGCAGAGCTGATAGGAAGAAAATACTTCTGAGCTTCCTATTGCTGGAGCAGGTACCAAGTGAAGAGTATTCAATCTTAGCACCAAGTCTGGAAATCAGATGAGATAATTCAGTCCTGCAGGAGACCCATGGCCTTTTGGGAAAGCACAATGAACAGTGGGCAAAAATTAACCTAAAGGTGATTTTTAATTCTAGTTAGCTTTACTAAGTTGATTTTTTTTTTTTTTTTTTTTGTTTCTAATCTCTCTTATTACTTAAGGGAAGTGAAGAGATTTTTCTAACATTGTATTATCTTATCACTTCTACTCTGCAATCAACACCAACGCCCCCTCTCTATTTCTTCTGCTGGAATCATTTTTGTTTCCTCCTGCCTCTCCCCAAGATTTGAAACACTATCCTTAAATGGGTCTACACAAAGATACCATTTTCCCTTTCAAATTCTTCTTTAAAAACTGCTGGTACCTTGACACCTATTGAAAAAATAGCCATTGATAATGATTTATTAAGGTACATGTGAGGACAAATTAAGCTTATCTCTAAAATGAAAATGTAAATTATCTCAGAGATTAATCTACAGGCATGAAACTGTGCAATACCTCAGCACATAAAGCTACATTGTCTTATTACAGTTATTGTTACAGTTACTTGGAACATCTCCATAAAGTCCTTATTTCCTCTTTTATTCACTGGGTAATATTTCTCTACAGTCAAACGCACTAAGACTTTTTGGATTCAAAAATCATACTTACTCCTTTCAGTACGTCATCTCGGTAACTACTGAATTTCATGAACAAAGTTATTTTCCAGCTTGTGTTACAGTTGACAGCATTTACCTTTAGAGGAAAAAAAAATCCAATTATAGTATATGGGGATAGGGTTTTTTTTTTTGAGACATTCCATTCTTCTGAAAGACCACACCACAGCTAGGATGGTAGGGGACATGGCTTAGCTGCATATCTGTAGAGTTCTTAACACTGGTCCTGAAGCTCTCAAGTGTTAATGATTGTAATGTTGGAGAAGACAGGGTGGGGAAATGCTGCTGTGTTTGCTGACAGCCTACCAAGAACACCCCAAAGGCATACTGAGTGAGGATTTACTCTTACTTCAGTCAGAGTGTGAGATACTCAAGGAGACCTCATAGAGTTATCAGTGCAGCAAATATTTCATTTTGGGTTTTTGAGGCTAAGCTGGAACCAGTCTTTAAGGCTGGCTTTGAGTCCATTGTGGGCTCATGGTGGGTTCGGGTTACCAGTAAAGCACAACATATCACAGAATGGTCTGGGTAGGAAGGGATGTAAAGATCATCCCATTCCAAGGGGATCCATCCATCCACCTTCCACTATCCCAGGTTGCTCAGAGCCCCATCCAGCCTGGCCTTGGACACTGCCAGGCATCCAGTGGCAGCCACAGCTGCTCTGGGCACCCTGTGCTGTCGAGAGGATGGTGGAGGCACAAGGGACACCAAAGGCAGCTTCAAGCGTCCACAGACCTTTAATGTTCTACCTTTCACACTCTTAACCTTACATGCACTGCACCTGTGTGCCCTCTGTTCCCTTTGGTGATTGGTCAGCACACCTGGGCACTCCATGGTTCATTACCTTCAATACTGTACCCCTGTCCTGCACAGCTGTAGCCATTGGGGATGAGGCTTGGCCACAGCCCCACTCCCAATTACCACAAACTGTGAGCCTACAACACTGTGTCAGGGCCTCACCACCTTCAGAGGGCACAATTTATTCCTCATATCCAATCTAAACCTTCTCTCTGTCAGTGTGAAGCCATTCCCTCTTGTCCTGTCATTCCAGGCCCTTGTCAAGAGTCTCTCTCCATCTTTCCTGTGGGCTCTCAAGGCCACAGTGAGGTGATTCCAAAGCCTTCTCTCCTCCAGGCTGACCAATCCCAATTCCCTCAGCCTTTCTATAACCATGTCAGATCAGCAGCTACCCCGCCTGCCCTCCTGAACTCACCTCTTTGCAGCCAGGGTTGTCTAGAAGCTCAATGTTGCTGGCATGAAGAGGCTGTCCTGCATTGACTGGCATGAGAACAACTTTATCTCCCACCACTACCTGGAAGTCAGAAATAAAATGCAATTTAGACCTAAGTAGTTACCCAATAAAATAAAGTAATGTAGCATATTTAGAAAATGACTCAAATGCATGCTCTAGTAATGGCACTCAGTGAATTTATTTGCAGACAATTCACACAGCAGTTGTGTCTCCTCACAATCTGCAATCACCCGGGTTCAAGATTTCCAACTAATCAACCCTTGCATTCCCAATAAGCATGTCCCCTGGTTCAGCAGAAACTCCAGACCATGAAATAGATATGAATCTACAAAGTCCAGGAGCAGCTCAGTTCGAACACATTCCATCCCCTCTGCTCTTGTTCCCTAAATAATGATTGAGCTCAGCACAGGCAGCAGGTACAACAGCTGAGAGACCGTCTCTCTAAAGAGGAATTCCTGGCTGGCTCCCTGCAAGTACATTCCCATGCCCTTTCAATTCTTTACAATATACAAATCAATATAAAAAAATTTCTTTGACATAAAAACTGCTTGAGACATGCATATGGAGAATTCAATTCATGCCTGGAAGGGGGAAAAATAAATAATAAAAAAATATCAATCCACACAGATTGGTTGGCACTGGGTCCTGATTTGCTTATGTTCTTCACAGCAATTTTGAGCACACTCAGACATGAAGACAAGTGGCTACATGTGATTTTTTTCTACATTAAATGCTGCACAAGCCATGCTTTCTCTTGGAAGACAAATAAAAACACTTTCTGCATTGATCAGCACATTTCCTATAAAAAGCTGAGCCCAGTTCAGCCTTGTGCAACTTCAATGCAGGTGAATTTGGCCCCCTCATTGCAGAGGTGAAAAGGAAGGTTTGCCTGTTCTTTACCAACACAGCCAAAATAAACAGTAGCATAAGACAGTTCACCATGCTCAGATCACACACAGAAAAATCCTACTTGATCCAAGGCATGGGAACAAGTTCACGAACAGAATCAAAATAATGACAAGATGCCTATAAGACACATTCCTTATGCAATACACTCCTGCATGCCATGCTTCACACAGACATTACTTACAGCCTGTTTTAAGAAGTTATGACCAGACAATTCATTAAGCAAAATACCACCAGGTTTACATCCTGCAAAGTGGAATCAGGACTTCAAAATTGTTGCATGTACACCAGGACTATCACAACTAAATCAGTAAGACAGCACATCATTAAGCATCTTATTTAAAAAGAAAAAAAACAAAAACACTAAAATGGCAAATAACTGCAGTCTAATCCACACAGCACCAATCCTGCTATCGGGGAGTATTTTGTTGTTCAGTCCATCTGGAACCAGCTCTAGCCTTAATCAGTCCTATCTTCCATTGAAGAGCAGCTTCAAAAATGATGAAGACTTAATAAAAGCCTGCAGAAAATACTGTAGTTATGTTGATTACTGTAAATTTTCCATCATATTCTTTAATTACTTTCATTGACTTGCAAAATTAATCAGTTGCTAGTGAAACAAAGCTAATCTTCTTTTAGAAAATAAAGTTCTAAAATATTTCACAAGGCTAAAAATCTCTGATCACTTACCAGAAGAGTCACACACATGACTTTCTGTATCAGATTCCCAGATTCCCTTTCTTTTAGGACATATGGCATACCTTGCCTGCATTACCCGGCACAGTAGCAGCCATCCAAGCAGTAATTCAATACTCACTTCTCTTGCATAAAAGACTTCCTAAAACGTGCTTTCTAGGGAATTTCCTCATTATAGCACAGGAATATAATTTTAAAAATCCCAAAGTTTCTAAACAGAGTAGGGGCTTGATATACCAAGCTAACTCCATGAATTCAAAGGTTTCCATGACTGGGAGTAACTGAAAAGGAAGCAGTGGGTACAAGGCTGAAGCCTCCTTCATCTGTGAGAGAAAAATGAGGACTTCCCCCATCACTGGCTACTCCTGTCCTCTGTGAAACAGCTGCCTGCTTTGTGTAGCTGTTGAAGAGGTAGAAATGCACAAAAGCAGAGAGCTACCAGAGCACTAATGTTTATCACTGGAAATTTGCAAAGAAAATTGTCAAATCCTTTTGGGCCTAGTAGAAACAAGAAACAACTTCCCTTTGTAAATTCCCTCTGTAAATTACAATGGCAAGTTGCCAGCTCTGAAAGACAACCTGGAAACAGAAAATGAGCAGCAGGCCATTCCAAAGGAACTGAGTCCATTGAGTTAGGAATAAACCAGTCTGCCACATGGCCCTCACAGCTCAGAGCCTGTCAGATAAATCCCCACAGAAATGGACTGGGAAAGGGGTTTGTGGCATGGGATGGCACTGCCATCACTGCACTGATCTGCAATCCTTGTAGATGAGCAAGTCTGCTTCCAAAGCCTCATGTGTGCATAACAGTGGAAAATGGAACCAAAACCTCTGTAGTACTGGGAATGACTTTGAAGGCCAAGGATGGTTCTGCTGCTCTCAGCTGTAAGGGCCCACTGTGGCATTGCAGATGACAAGTGGGAATGCCAGGTCCTCCCTCTGGAGAGCATGACACACATACTTATTTTCATTACAGGCATAAGAAGTTTAAAAAGATGCTGAACTGATGTTATTGCAAGAAATTAAGCCAAAACAAGAAGTCACCCTTTATTCTCTCCAAAGAAGGGAAAGAAATACCAGGCTAATGTTTGAGCCACATTTGTTCTCCTCAGCTGAAAACCCATGCAGAGGTCCCCCCTGAGGGATATATTTGCTCTATTTCTCTGCAACAGGCTTTGGGAAAAAAGGAGGATTTTCAAATACCCTTTTGATCACTACATGAAGCAGGGAAAGACTCTGACTCTAGGGATATTTGGCCAGGAGCTGGGAATGCAATCCTTCTCCTCTCCACAACAGATTGCAAAAGGGATTGCAAGCAACCACACTCATCATCCTGGAGAGCATCCCAAGGGCTGGGTAACCACAAAATTAAGGAGAGAAAATACACAAAAAAAAAAGCCATTCCCTTCTACAACCCTAAGAAGGCTTTCACTGATTATGCACAGGGGAAAACAGCCAAACATTCCCAGCCAGGTCTGGGAAAAACCACACAAGCTCATCATCGTGTGGCCTTCCCAGAGGCAGATCTGAATTCTCCACATCAGGCACTTAACCAAGCCACAGAATGAAGAAGGGAGTTGTGATCTCACAGCACAGTTCTCAGATCTGCAGCAAAGAGCTCTCCTGTGCATTCTTCCTCTCATCAATATGCAAGACTCCAGCTGAGTCTTGCAGAAACCTACCCAGAAAAGGCTTTCCAGACTATTCTACCCAGCTCCAATCATAGATACTATTGTCACATCAGAAGGGAATACAGATTTAAACAAACTGATGTATTTCCTAGAGACATTCTCTACTGACCCCTTGAAAAAAATATTGCCACAAAAATTTTTTAAAAACTCTTAAAAAAAAATAAGACTCTAGCATAAACTATGATTTCTTGTCAGCTTTGTAAATCTGCACTCAACAGGTAGACTTAGCAAAGATGCCCCAACAGAGAGGCTTGAACGTGGCAACACAAGAGATTTCAGACCATATAATTAAGTAACACTTTCCAGTTACACATGAAAGGTCAAAGTCCCAATTACTCTTCTAATTGCTTCTTTCCTGAATGAATCCATTATGAAACAGGCCAGCAGTGAAGAAGTTACATCTCCTGGAATTCTTCTCCCTTCTCAACACATTCAGCATTTCCACTTACATTGTCACCTTCACTCCTCAGTTTCCAGAAGGGCTGGATATAAAACCAGGAGCCCTCATTCCCTGCAGCATCCAGGGACACCCGCATAGCATTCTTCTCTAGCAGAGCTGGCAATCTCTTGTTGACTGTGAGGTATTTGTTGCTTTTTATGTGCAGTAGCTGGGAACAAAAATAAATTTTAAAAATAAGTACAACTTTTAGTTGCTTTTTCTCCCTCCAGTCAAAAGAGGAGGCACAAACTTTCACACTGCAGAGATTTTCAAATATAAATACAGATATAAAATATAACTAACTAGAAGGCAGTTATCAAAGTATGTTACAGTTTAGGAAAACAGATGATCTATCTCGGATTGTGAGAAATGTGTCAGGGATCAATTTTACAGCAGGGCAAGTGTCCATTGCAGTTCTCCCTTCAGGAATTACATCCATTACAGAAAAGTTGTACTGCACTTAAGAACTTAGCTCCTGTCTCATTTATATGTCATGAGATACAGATTACTACAATGATTTAAAAGGAGCTGCACAGCATCTCTACAGCATGATTTTGAAATAACTCTTGAAAATAAAAGACATATTTACGTTCAGATTCTAAACTGCAGCACCAAGAAATACACATAGAATTTTTATAATGACAAATTATTTAAACAGGAATATGCAACACTTCTGGTAGGCTTTGAAACAGGCAGAAAAGCACAATATTGTAAACTTCACCAAGTTCTGTTTACCTGACCCTTGACAATCCAGATTACAATGGGTAGACAGTTAATTTTCACTGTAACCTTGAAATGAAACAACTGTTTCCTTTCCAACAGTGAGAAGGCAGATGGATTTCAATAGGTTTACCTGGATGACGTTGCTGTATTTTACAATTTCACCCAACAGCTTTCTGTTCTCGCTTTCATTCTGCTTTTGTTCCAGTTCTGCTGCATGCTGCAAGAGAATGACCATTTCTTTAGACTCTACAAAAGAAGTACCTGGAACATACAGTGCAGAAAGGAAATGGCACCATATTTAAATCCTGAAACCTACAAGCATTACTGCACTGGAAATATTAGCACCCAAATCCTGATGCTGATTCTGACTTTTTTACTACCCAAAATAGGAACTCTGTCACAATTTATTGGTCACACCTGAGATGCATGCTATTTTAAAATTTTTTCAAGCCCAAAACGTAATGTCAGGGGCTTTATTTCATCCTATAGAGGATAAAAAGGTGCCTATGATTCGCTTCTCCCTGTCACTACTCCTTTTACTTGTTGGGGTTTAATTGTACATAAACACATAGACTTTACAACAAAACAAAAACATTAGCTTACAATAGGCAACATTAAAATTAAACACAATAGACTGGGTCAAATACAGCCACAGAGCAAACTCTCCACTCCCAGCACTAATTGCTGTGTAACTCTGGCCACACACCACATGCCTTCCTTGCTGTTTTTAACTGGAAGCACTGGTGACTTCCCCACTGCCCACAAAACTATCATCCAGGTTTGACAGGACCTTGTTTTCACTTAATCTCATGCATTCAGTTACAACATCAGGCCAGCTGTTTTTCAGATACAGGTGACTTGTTCCATCCACACTGTGTTGGAGACAAAATAAAGACTGCAAAAAGGTTCACAAAAGAATCACTTAGACTGAAGGCAAGGACAAACACAATTTTGAGGAATTCCCTGGCTAAAGCATTGAGGACATCTCTTTGTCCACTCTTTGCCTAATTCCTGGTAAGGATTTCCAGTATTACTTAAACCAGGGCTCCATCCTGATTTTAACAACTCCATTTTCACATTATAAAATTTCTGAAAGCACTACCTTGCTTACAGCAAAGGCAAAACAGGCAAAACCCCCAGCCCAAAGTAAGATAAACACCAGGTCGGGGGCTATAAATGCCAGTCAGGAGGTAGGAGAGCTAAGGAGACTATAGAGTTGCTATGGTGGCATAATAATACCAATCACAGTGGTTCCCAAGGCACTTGTTATTATTCTTTCTGGTGCTATTGTAATTCTACAGCCTGCAGATTGAGATAAGATTACAAATACAGATGTCTCTTACTTGAAGTTTCTTCAGCAGTGCTGCTTCAGTATGGTTTCCTTGTTTGGCTTGCTTGGCTTTCCAGTACTGCTTCTGGGCTGAATATCTGTTCATAGGACACACCTTGAAAAGGCAGTCTGGGGAAAGAGTGAAAGAAATACTCCTGAGTCATGCTGAAAGACATTTCCTTCATTTGTAAGTATGTGTAGGGGTTTTTGTCCAGAAATGTCCAGATACCAGTGTTTAAACACAGCCACCAGGTCAGCTTGGTGGCAATGATACCCGAAACAGGGTGGCACAACATTAGAGTTGAACCGAAAGCCTTTAAGGCCTCACATGTTCCCACTTTGTGCAATCTCTGTTAGAGGCCCAGGCTGTGATCCTGCCATATCTGCCTGCTGCTTTATTAGCAGCCCAACATCACAGATGCAGTGTTTGAAGGCACGTGAAACCTTGGAAGAGTGGTCCTGCTGTCTGTATGCCACACACCTGGCTTGCCCAGCTCCTCCTGGCACTGCTGAATCCAAGGGTGGCTGGGGCATTCAGCAGCCAGCCACCAAGCAGGTCCACACAGAGTTTGGGTCTCTCTGCCTTCACTGAGTTGTTTTTACTGTCAGGGTTTTTTAATCTAAATGACACAAGCTGAACATCACCACTGTCCAAAAGACCAGGAAAAAAGCAGGTGAGGAGAGAGGAGCCACCTGAGCAGTGTGGCCGTGCAAATGAGAGAAAAGGATGAGGAGAAGGAGAAGGAGAAGGAGACTGCAGCCAGTGCTGAGATGCCAAATAAGAAATGAGCAGCAAAGGAAAGAGAATATCAATACACCAACCCTCATCCCATCCCAACCACCTCCCCATGTGGAGTGAGGGGGCTGCATATCAAAGAAGGGGAGAGATGTCTGGAACGAAGCCAAGGGGTTCTTCCCTAAATGCTTGTTCAATTGTTCATCTTTATTTCCCAAAACTGTAATCAATAATTGAAAATTAATGTTCATTGGTAAGAAACTGAATTTTGTAAAATTCCCTGACTCAAGGGGTTTTGTCCAGTGGCAGTCCTATAAACTGGAAATAGAGCCTCATGATTCATCTAAAGCCAATTACTTTTAGAATGATAAACAACATCCAGTCTTGCACAGTCACAATCATCAACTGCTCTAAAAGCAGCGAGACTTGAAAGACATTTCACATAGCAAACGTTGGTAATTGTCCTCTCACACGCACATTTATTAACAGGAAAGAAGAGGGAAGAGTTCTGCTGTGGGAGTAGCAAGGACACTCAGGACTGGGTGTTGTAGGGTGAAATTCTTCCCCAGCATGGGCTGCAGTCTGTGGATGTCAAAGGAAGGTCTGTCCCCAGCTATGAGCCCTCCATATTTCACTGGCACAGATGGCCAAGCACTGGATGAGGACTGACCCAGCCCCTATTCAAGCAGCAAAGTTTGTCCATACAAAATTGCCCCCAGTGGCAGAACCTTCCTTGGCACTGACCCTAAGTACTCACGGATTTACCCCCACCCCGCCACAGCCCTGAGTTGCTGTTCCAAGGAAAAAGTCCTACAGATCCTTATCAAAGCAGACCCAGCCACTCTGCAAAGGTGTTTGCTCTCATTTAACATTTATAATGGGAATGATATCACACAACCTAGAGTACAAAACTCCCAGGTAACTTTTACAATATTCTGGAAACCAAGAAGGTGAAAAAACCCCAAAGTGTTGTGTGCCATTAAATTGTACTGTATATTGTAGGATATTTTACCTGAAGTATCAGGATTTCGGCTCATAAGACAAAAGTCTGCTATTATTTTCTGTCACAATCTATAATTAACATGCCTTCTCAGAAGGCTTCATGAAACATTTATTTCTCTGAAGTAACAATACCTGCTTTTAATAGCACCAGTCTTCATTTCTCAGTTACTCCCCACACATCCTGCTACTTGGAGTAAACACAGTGCTTCCCATCCTGCAGAGCCTCAGAGCATGGTGCTACCACTTTTCCAAATCAGTATTACTTCAATTGTATTTCCCTCAATTTTTAGACTAAAAAATCGTATTATTTGTTCCCAAACAAGCTTTTTTTCCTATTTTATTTTACTTTTTAGGATTCCAGATGCATTGAAACCAGGCCATCTCATTATTTTTCTGTGGGTTTTTTTTTCCTTTTTTTTTTAATCAGAGTAACAAAACTATGTAAATTCAAGCTTCATGATCCTAAACATTGTAAGGAGGTGGAACAGTGCCTGCCCTAGAGATGCTACAGTTCAAATAAACAGGAAAAAAAAGAGAAACTGAGGCATAAGATTATAAAGCAACTTTCCACCACACAGCAGATCAAAAAGCCATTCCCTCCTGGAGGTCAGTCTAGCAACCCACTCATGAGACAGAATGTCTCTTCTAACTTCTCCAGACATTCCCAGGTAGTCCTAGTTCCCAATCCATTACTTTATGGAGTTTTACATAATTAGTCCTCAGGAAGAGAAACATTTAAGGAGAGAATATCAAAGGTAAGCAAATAGCACTTTCACTCAGGAAGTCTGAAAAGGAAAATAACTCCTATTATGCCCTTTAAATATTTCTTGATATTGGATGAAGATGGTTTAGAACAGTATTTGTCAGATGCTTTCTCTCCCTGCCCTCTCTTGGGTTTTTTTTTTTTTAAGTGTTAGAAATTCAACTCTTATCCATCATGGAAGATTTCTTTGGTTTGCAGAACTAGAGAAATTATCACATGGCTTTACTAAAACCAGAGAAATAGGTAAGTGAAAGTGACAGGGCTATAAAATCACAGAGTGTACAAATCTACTTGCTTTGGGCAAAAAAAATGGACAAAAAGGTAAAAAAGAAAATGTGAAAATGAAAAGGGAAAAACATGGATGAGTGGGGCAACAAAGTTTCCTAGGCAGGACAACAAGAAAGAGAAGGAAATTAAAGCAATTATGGAACTGGAGGAAACAAGAAGAAAATAAAAGGATAAACAAAAATTACGTAGAGGGCAAGTAAAAAGAAAAATGGCAGATGGAAGAGGAAAGGAGAGAGTGCAAAGAAAGGTAATGGAAGGGAGAGAAGAAAAAATAAGAAAAACCTTAGATCAGACTAAAACCTGAAAGGCAAAGCAGGGTATTTAGGAACCAGCATCACTTTCACTGCAGAAGCCTCAAGAAATCAAAGTAATACAAGTTACAAGTAAGAAAGTTTAGACCAGTTTAAAAACTTAAGTAATTTTACATTTAAAATAGGAATGAGACTCATGCTCCTTTTCCATGATCAACAATCCGGTCTCATCTGTGCTATATTACACCTTGGAAGCTGAAAGTGTTTCCCACTGGAGATAGGAGCATCAAGCTGGAGTGTTTGGGGTCCCAGACTAAGGAA
Source organism: Agelaius tricolor (assembly GCF_023055355.1). NCBI lineage: Eukaryota > Metazoa > Chordata > Aves > Passeriformes > Icteridae > Agelaius > Agelaius tricolor. Next base: position 13,938,905 of record NW_027269263.1, read on the forward strand.
ACCTGCAGTTGTGTGGCTCATGATGTGGCTTTTCTTCAGAGGCACACAACTCCTGGCACACGCTGTTCTTGCCAACCTCTGTGAACCCAGCCCTGCAGCACAGTAAGCATTTCCATCACCACACTCAGTGCTTTGGATCTCACCAGCTTCAGCTGGAATTAAGACATGAAGCACCTGGTTTGATCAGTCCCTTCAATGCAATACAGTGAATGTTCTGTGGGGTTTTTTCACCAGGCTTCAGGAACACGTGGGACCAAATTCCACCCTCCTTTGCACTGATGCAAATCTGGATGTGCACCCTGGTGAACACAGAGCCACTCCAGGTTCATCCCAGTGTGACTGGGGGAGGAATGGGGAGCACAGCTTCTTCATATGGACACAAAATGAGAATTAACCACATCTTTCCTTAGCTTAACAACCCTCCACGCTGCAGGATGTTCTGAAACAACCAGAATAGCAACCACCCACTCAAAAAAAAAAAAGTAAACACATAGCAAAAATGAAACTGCTATTTTGGGACACCTCTTTACATAGGCTTTCAGTTCAGGCCAACAGCTCAGTACCTTGATTTGATCTCTGAGTGAACCCTGGAGGGGAGATACAAGTCAAAACCACAATCTTTCTTTTTTGTCCCTCCCACTGGGGAAAGGGCTGATAAAATATTACCAAAAAAGAGCAAACACAGTCTTCTCTGATATTAATTTTCAGAGTCAGTACTTGAAATCTAAACATCTTGTTAGAAACATGTTTTTCTCATACTTCTTTGACTCCCAGGTCGTGCTCTAACCTTAAATCAACGCCAGTTCAGCTATCAGTGATAAAAACATTGTAAACCATACAGACAGCAGTTCCTATTAGTGAAGAGGCCCTACTCACCCTGCTCTTAGATGTTATTTTCAGAATTAATCATTCATGCCTAAGTCTTCCTTTCATGTTAAGAACCTACTTAAAGCAGTTTTTGTTTGGTTTGTTAACTTTACTGCTTTAATTTAAAGCTATTTCCCAGAAGATTCTTGGGGAGAAAAATATGGATTTTGCTTAGATTCTTGATTATAAGAGCAATATTTAGAAAGTTTTTTGCCTCAGGGCTCTAAACAGAGCTAAGAAATTTAGTAAAGCATCGCAGAGATGTGCTTCTGGTTGCTCTCATGACAGAGACACCTCTGAGGTTCAAGGCACTAAATGTCAATTAGACAGCAAGTTTCTGCTGGGCTCTCAGCAAAGCTCCTGCTATTCTCACACTTGGAATTTGACTTAAAGGATGAAGGAGAAAACATCCAAATGATAGGTTTATCTTTCCTGCAGGCATCCTCCTGAACACACACTGCTTATGGATACTTGAAGCCGATGTGATATTTAATGTCTCTAGCACTATAGCCATGCTTTTATAGAAAGGTGGGTTGCATAAATTAATGCAACAATTATATTTTCACTAATTTAGTTTCTCTTTCCTACAGATGTTAGAGACCTTATAGCACCTATCAGTACCTTCAGGGGGCTTACAAGAAAGCTGGATGGAGAATGACTTTTTAAAAGGACCTGGAGTGTCAGGACAACGGGGAATGGTTTCAAACTGAAAAAGGCTACATTTAGATTGAGTATAAGGAAGAAATTGTGCCCTGTGAGGGTGGTGAGGCCCTGGCACAGGTTGCCCAGAGAAGCTGTGGCTGCCCCACCCCTGGAAGTGCCCAAGGCCAGGCTGGATGGGGCTCTGAACAGCCTGGGATAGTGCAAGGTGTTCCTGCTCATGGCAGGAGGTTGGAATGAGAGGGGCTTTAAGGTGCCTTCCAATCCAAATCATTCTGTGTTGCAGCTCATCCAAATTTGCATGCTACCACCATGTCAGCAGTCCCAAAATTAGGCTATGGAGCACTATAAAGAAGAGAGAGCTAATGAGTGACTGGAAGAAAGACTGCAAAAGGAGCTAAGCAGCAGCAGGCAGGAGCAGAGTAGCTACTAAAAAGTTTTGGGGCAGGGAGGGAGAGAGAGAAGAGGGAATCCCCAAAAAGAGGAGGATCTGAGTTAGAGGAAATGAAAGGTTTGATGCTGTGGAGAAGAGGGAGCAGAGGCAACTGGAGATAAAGGGATGTGTTATGCAAGCAATAGACAGAGGTTACAATAAGGGACAGAGCCAAAACTGTCCACAACCAATGGAAACCACTCCCCTAGAGAAGCTGGGATGTAACTCAAGAGGAAGGACCTTGGTTTCCCCAGCAGCAGAAAACAGCTGTACATTTGTCAGTGTGCCATCCCCCTCTGACATCTGCTCCACATGTGCTGCCACCACTGATGGCAAATCATCGGTGCTGGGAGCTCAATCAGCTTCCACCCTGCATCAAAGTGCCCAAATCATCAACACAGAAACCTAACAACTTTTTCTTTCTTTGCCTTTGGAAGTTAGAAATGAACAACACAGAGCTGCAAGAAAAGAACTCTAATGTACTGAATTTATAAAATCAAGCCCTCAAACACTAGACAGCAAAAAAATTATGGCTGTCTTTTTGAGATGCCTAGTTGTAGGCATTTGGGTGTATTCAATTATCCTATCACAAATCTTCCCCAGTGACCTTGGTCTCATCTAGAAACATGGATATGGTCAACTTTAGAAACACATCAGGGTAGTCCAGTGACAGAAATATCATCCAAAGAATCCCCACCTGATATTTTGTGCAACCTGGAAACTGTGAGTCGCTTGCAGCCAGTGAGGGGGTGAAATCACAGTTATGCAGCCTGAAAGCCACACTGGATGCTACCCTCAGCTCTGCTTTAAAGTTATTCAGTCACACCAGGGACTGAAATTTATTACTGTTTGTTAGTTTCTAAGTATGCATCCTCACTTTCAGCCAGTGTGCTGAACACTCACAGCTGGAACTGGAACCAACTGCTGATGTTTCCTGAATATATAATGGAAAAAAGTCTTGAACTCTCTGGGAAAGCAGAACTTCACTCTCCTGATGTTTTAAATGCTTTATTTTTTGCAATAGTAGCATATACATAAACACTGCAAATAAAATATTAAGGGTAAGATGTCAGCGGAACCCCTGACAATCATAGAATGGTTTGGGTTGGAAGGGACCTTAAAGATCATTGAAAATAAATACAAACAGCCATGAAACACATTTCCCTTGCTCTAAATCAGGGAAGTCATACTCTCTTTATCTCAGAACCAGTGTGAATCCAAGCCCTTTTAAGCCAAAAGAGGCCTGGATCAGGCTCTGCTCTGGCACAGCTATGAGTACTTTTTTAGCAGTCAAGAAGTAAAAACTAGAAGTTGTCAGCACATTGTTATTATTTTCCAATAAGCAAAACAGCAGAATTATCCAAATCTACAAGGTCAAGTTGAAAAAAATAATACTGTTTTAAGCAAAAGCAAAACAAAAAGCTGACAAAATATTTGGGGGTACTCCTTAAAATGGTATCTTATCTTGAAAAGAAAATAAACAATTCATCAGCTCAAGTAGCTTTGGACCTCACAAGTGTCTTTCCCATTTACAGTGAGAGCAAGGCTGGAGCAAAGAGTTTGTCACAGAGCAGGGGATCATTGTTCAATGTGCAGAACAAAGCAAGTAACTCTTGGACTGCAGGAAAATTCAGTCCCTTTCCCCATATTTTCTACTGCCTCTTGTGCTTTTGAAAATTTTGTAATTCATTCTCAAAATCTGCCATTCATGTTCCAGTTTGATACTCAGTCCCTGGGTCCACAAATCCTCTGGGAAGTCCCATGGTAAAAGTGCCCAAGGAGGTAGAACAGCATCAGTTGTTCATGGAAGAGAAATGATCCCCAGTTACTGACCTCGGAACTTCTTTGGAGGATTGGCAAGGTCACCGGCCTCTGGCTGGACCACACACCGGTCATCCACCAGCCTAGAAAAACAAAAGTTATCACACTCACTAAAACATGCCAGCAATGGTTATAAATGCACAGACACGCCTGCCACACCACAGATCCAAAAGCTTCCACATTTTCCAGTGTAACAGAAAAAATACCTCAGAGATTCTGTTATTCAGTTACTAAGCATAACCAAGAAAGTCTACATTTTCCTTCCAGAGAGGGATTTCTTCTACAGCACTAAATTATGGTCTGTGTTTCAGATCCCACTTCATTTAAATCCAGTTAAAATCCCTTTTTTCACACCAAATACATTGATGTTCCATGTAAAATTTATGTTTTCCTTCATCTGAGCCATTAACCCTCAATCAGAAACAGTTTTTTTTCTCTGCAGCTGTCAGATTTTCTTCTTCACCATTTCCCATTTTTTTCCTCTGAGGAGGCATGTGGAATTAAGATTCAGCTGTGATCAAAACTCCCAAGACCACATTTTCCTGTGCTAAAATGAATAAGGATTCTTTAATCCACAGCAGAAAATCTAGATGACAAATCAAATATATTTCTTGCAATATTTTAGAAGTTAAATAAACAATAAAATTTAAAATATGAATTGTTAAACTTATCTCAGAACTTCCTAGACATAAATTCAGCTTCCTTTCAGGAAGCATCCTGTAAATAATTTGCCCATTTCAAACAATTATTCAGGAAAATCATGTTTAAGGACACACTACTGCCCTGCCACTTCACAGCAACATTCTTAGCAGCATTTTTGTTGGAAATTGAAATAAAAAGCACAAATTGGCTTCAGCCAAGTTACACAATAGATGCATTCAGCTTTGACTCAAGTTGGTGAAAGCTTTGCCTCCAGCCACAAGCACAGCGAGGCCAATCCCCCAGCACACCTGTGAGTTTTCTACCTCTAGCAAGATGACAAAGTCTCCACTGTAGCTGCAGCTCCCAGAAGCAAAAATGACAAAGAATTTTGGAAGTCAGCAGTTCCAATCTCATTACAGACTTGGATGCAAACATGTGGTGTCAGTCAGGAAGGGGGAATTGAAGAAACAGCTTCAGGAGTGAGCAGGGGGCCTTAGGGAGTTGTGTTCTTCACAGTCTAGGTTAGGCCAGGCTTAAAAAGAACAGAGTGAGGTTTGGAAAGCAGGACTCAGGAAGAGTCTTGCAGGCATCCTGCATTCCGTCCATGTTCTAATAGGCCAAATCTTCCTGTAAACAGCACCTAAAACCTGGAGTAACTGACTGGAAAGGATTACCTTAAACAGGAGCTTTGCCAAAGGGTTTTTATGCCAAGGAGTACTTCTCACTCTCAACAAAATCCCTGGAAGGTTTTTAAGGAAGAACCCATAAGATTTGACCTTCAACACTGTCAGGATGGAGGCATATTGAAAAGTCAACCATAACTCACAAGGAATCTCCTGTGTTCTTTGGTGACAACTTGTACACCCTCATGACAACAACTGTGGGTGAAATGCAAAACTTTCACCATGGCATGTTACTGTAGCAAAAGCCAGATAGAAAACAAGGTGTTGGTGCTGAGCCAAACAAATGAGATCCTGCACACTCTCTGAGCCAGCCAGCTGCAGTGCTCAAACACACTGGCCTTGCAGAGAACAGACATCCAACAATTAATACCAATCACTTGCTGCTCACCATTCTCTAAAGGCACAAAGATAAGGACCATAAATGAGTTGGGCAGCATTCAGGAACCAAAGACATCAGAGAAGACAAAGGAAAAAGGAGCTGGTGCCGCTCCCATCCTATGGACACAAAATCAGAGCACAGAAAGGTTGATTGACATGTGTCAGGGTAGTGGCATGACAGAGCAGGAACATCACCTCCTAAGCCCTTGCTCAGCACCCCAGCTTCTCACGTCTTTGTTTCTTATAACACAGAACAAAAATCTCAGGAAAGTATTGCTTTGTTTATTCAGCAGTTACTAAATTAACAATTTAATCCCCAGCATTTGCCCATAATGCCATTGATCCTGTATTCCAGCTGCATGACCTTCAGGGAGGCTAACAGCTCCTTGTTTACTCTGGAGGTGCTTGTTACAGTACCATAGGGAGAGCTGAGCTGCACATTCCACATGATGCAAGACTTCAGCCCGCTCTGTGGAGGGGAACACAAGAGGCTCTTCAAACACAGACCACTTCCTCTGACACACAATTTAAAATATTCAAATCCCACTTTTATAGCGAGCCAAAAGCAGCTGATGGTTTGTTACTGACACCTGCGAGGTGGCTGCGTTAAACAAGCAGCAATTCAAAACCTTTGTAACCTGCTAACAAATCCATTTGAGATGAGTGAAACCAAACAAGAAGCTTGGCTGCAAAAGGTCCTGGGCACCTGCAGTGACTGTCAGACCACATCACAGCAGGTTTTAAGATCACTTGCTTGTAGGTTTGAATAGGAGGCCAAAGTGCACCAGACTAGGCTTTTCAGATAAAGGCAGAATTTATTGTATTATACCATAAAATGTGCAAGCTATGTAAACACTGATCCAAATTATGGTGCAAATATTCAAGTCACTTAACCATGGTACTATCAGAGAAGCTTTAACAAACTTCAAGGGGTTTAATTCCTCAGCTGGACCACAGACAATACTGCTTTGTGCTCTCTGCTGTCATTCAGCACCTGACACGTACAACACAACTGCATTTCAGTTTTCCATACATTGGCAGTACATAAATGACAAAGGATATCCCTGCACATGCATGAAATGATCTCTAGCTGAGCCAGTTCTCCCCTGAACACAATAAATACCTGGGGTTTGCACAATCCCTCCACGTAACTGCTGTAATTAAGCTGTACAATTCCTTGGTAGTGCCTAAGATAAATCATCAGGAAAGTCAAAACAGTAATTACACCCCTGGACTTTACGCATGGCCCTTTGTATTCAGTAATTGCAGAATTAGGGGCTGAAAACAACAATGCTCATGGGATTGCTTGTCACAGATGCCCAGGCATTCTCCCACTGAAGCCAGGGGAAGTTTTTCCACTCACTGCAGGGCTAGCAAGGGCAGTTCCTCATCATTGTGCCACAGGCAGCCAACCTCACAGACCAGCAGGTGTTTAAGCCATTAAGGCCTCACATGTACAGAAGTGTACACAGCTACAGTGTACAAAGGCTCATTAAACAAGAATTGGAGCTACCTGAAGCAATGCCTAGGAGATAAGGTGTGCCTCTCCACAGAGGCAGGGGGGAAGTAAAGGCAGTTTCAACTCTCTGCTATCATCACAAAATCACCCAGGATGGGTCAGGGTGGGAGGAGCCACAGTGGGGCAGGCAGCTGGTCCCATCTCTCTGCTCCAGCAGGGCCACCCCAGAGCACAGGATTGTGCCCAGGCAGCTCTGGAAGATCTCCAGAGAGGACACTCCACACCCTCTCTGGACAAACTGTTCAGTACTTGGTCACTGCACAGGAAGAAAGCTCTGCCTCACGTCAAGTGGTCAGAGCATGATCCTGTAGAGTTGTGCACCTCTCTTCCTCTCCTCCCATCATCTGGTGGAGTTGAAGCTGCCTCTTCTCTGATGAAATGGGAGGAAGGACACAAAGGAGGAACAGGACTGAGCAACAGAAGTATAACTGATAAGCAAAGTATGTTGGCAGAAAAGTCTAATGGTAATAATGGTGCCTGGGTTCATAGATAGGAATCATATATGCTCCATCAGTCTTTGTGTCCTGCAAGCTCCCCTGATTACCTAACACAGGCTAAAGGTAAATACACAAAAGGTTTCTAGGAACTTGAAGATGTAGTGCAAGAGTCAAGGAATAGTTGTACAGCTGTAATCCTAGAAGGACTGTTCCCAGTGATGAGTTATTTTAGATTTACTACTGAGATACAGTTCAATTCTCAAAGCACAAACACCAATGTAAGAAAACAACAGGAAAGGAATTATGGTGGGTTTCATGAATTTTAGGTCTCTTTCATAACATAAGATGCTTTTTAGATTGTCAAAAAAGCAGCCACATATTATTTATCTTAGCTTTATATCTTGAGTTTCAAAAATACCATCCTGAAATGTATTTTGTCTCTTCCTACCAACAGAGATTTCCACCCAGTAATCATAGCCAATATATTCAGGTATTGTATTATATACAATACCTGAATAAACACAAGCACAGACTCTCCCATAGGTGGAACTGCACACATGTGTGTAACTTGTTTAAAAATACAAGACCCAGCTGCTGATGTCTATTATACATTTGGTACTATTTATACATCTATGAAGTATTTTACTCCTCAAAAAGCTGAATAAACTAAGCTAGAGGCAATGTCTTCAATGCAAGACACATTGCTCAGCTTTTATTCTCTTAATGGTATCATAATTTCACTGCCTTTTTGAGCAGCACAAGGCCTGGGCAGCAGCAGGAAGAGGGGCACAGTTGGTAACAGGCATCAGCAAGAGAAGCTGGACATTTTAACTGCCAGAGGAGCCCAGCAACAAATTTGTTCACAAAGAATGCTGAGGTTCCATCCCAAAACCACATAACCTCAACATCCCCCCGTGAACAAAGGAGCGGCCCACAAAGCCTCCTTCACTTTGCTCCTCAGATTTCCCTTCACACAACCTCCTCCACAGAAATGTTCCTCCAGAGCACCTGCCACCCAGGACACTTCTTTCCTCCCAAACTGCAGCACGAAGCCTCTCCTGTGCTCCACACATCCCAGCACCCACTTGGGAAGAGAGATGAGAGTCATACCACCAAGAAACCAACCAATAATGAACAATAGGTGATTAAAATTTTGCTGCCCTGGAAATCAAACATCAAATACCTAAGTGCCAAAACAATCAGATACACCCAGTTCTTCTCCAAGTCCACCCACTTTTCATTTCATTGAGCCTCTTATCAGGCATCTAGGTCAGCCCACTTCTTGTGTGCTTCAAGTGGTCTCCTGCCAAAAATCTACAGTCATCCTACCTCACCCTTCCCAAAATGTGAGTTCATACTCCTTTCTGACTACCAGTCCTGCTTCAAATCATTTACAGCTCTATGATTAGCAACCCTGTATGAAATGTGTCCTTTTCCTGTCTGTTTCCAATGCCAAATTTTTCACCATCATCTTTTCACATCTTTTAGGGTCCCCTAGATTAATCCCAGCCCAAGCAGAAAATAAAAAGGCTCTACCTTGCATTTATAGAAGGGTTATTAAACCTCTGCACAACTTCAGAAGATTCCATGCTAAAAAGCGCTTTCAACAAATGGGAGGATAGCAGAACACAATATTTTAAGAACTTCACTTCATACCAGTGAGGTATAGCAGCACAGAGACAAGAAAGTCTGGCTCCTGCCTGCCACAAACCTTAGGAGCTTTATAGTTTCCTTCCTGAACAAATTTTAATTGCCACAAACACAAAGCATAAAACAGGTTGAAAGGAGCTGTTTAATAAATACCCTTACTCTGGGAAAGCAAAATTCTATGCATGTAAAACATTCCAAACTCCTGAAGGTGTCTAAAACAGCAGACAAATTTCATCATGAACAATCTTCCACACAAGGTGTGGATGCATTTTATCTGAACTCACAGAGCAGGAGCACTCAGCCATTCCCACCATCCCAAAAACACTTGTCTGCGTCACTTTGTATTAGCAAATGGTGTGGAGACACAAGGGCAGAAAGCACAATCCTAAGCACATAGTGGGAAATAAAAACACCACCATACAAGCAGGCAGCTCCACATTTGCACTAATAACTGCACAAATAATTAGCCCTAAAGTTTTTTCCCTTATCTGATAGTGCATTCATATATTCTTGTAACTGTACCTGCAGGCTTACATGTCAAGAGAGAGGGAGTAAAAGCAGAAGTTTTTCTGCTCAATTAAGTAATCCAGCTATAAATCCTGAATGTCATTTTGTTATTCTATTGTATTGTGTTGTATCCAATCATGCTTTTAGATTGCAAAAGCTTCTGTTCGGTAGAACTTGTTTATCCTTTTTATAGCTATATTTACATTTAAAACATTGTGCAATTTCCATTAAATTATAAGATCAGAGCTAAAATAAATTATTACAAAGGAATAAAATGTTATTTGGAGGTTACAGAGGAAGGGAGAAAGCATAGTTCTTAGATTTTAGTCTCAGTTTTGCAATTTTCTTGGCCTGTGTAATAGGTAAGCCATTAATGCACCAAGAAAATGGTACAGAGCTACACTTGGACATACTGATTTTTGCCAAGCAAATGAGCATTTGCACAGTATTTCAAGATCCTCATATCAATGCAACATACATCAAGTCATTTTCAATGGTGCCAAGCACACCTATATTCTGCTGTCAAAAGGGGACTGGGAATTGGTCACAGTCACAAGGTTGAGAGAGCTCAAAAAGTGTTTGGACAATGCTCTCTGGCACAGGGTGTGATTCCTGAGGCTGTGCAAGGCCAGGAGTTGGACTCAATGATCTTTGTGGGTCCTTCCAGCTCAGGATATTCTGTGATTCCACAGGGAACTGGCAATGGGAGGAGGTGTGCCAGCCTATCCCACCCAGCTCCCTCCCCAGGCACACCCAGTCCTGCTGTACTTCTCTACAACACTGGCACTCTGCTCCCATGCAGGTTTTGGCTTCAGTCTGTCTCAGTGCCTTTGATAAACAAATTACATTCCCATAAACCCAAGGAAATGGTTGATTTCTTCCTTTGTTTCTTTTCTATTTTATTTTTAATATGAAAAGTAAGAGTCTATCCTACAAGGATGTTACGACAGCCTAAAGGCATTTAATTGGAATACCCTTCCACAGGCAAACCCTCTTTTGGGTGAAATTTGTATTAAAGCTAAAAAAGCTGAAATTATAAAATAAGTATTAGGAAAGCTTTCTGAAGGCTTTCTTTAGTGGCTTGCAGAACACAGACCCAATAATAATACACATCACCTGGAGGACTGGACAATTTTTTTCACTACTAACATTTTCCTTTTTGGTGAAATCTTGGCTGTCTTTGAATGGACAAAATTTCCACTGATGTCTCTGAGGCCAGGATTTCAGCCCCATCATCCCAGCTTCCCAGAACTACCCTGAGGGATGAAGTTTAAAGAAGCAGCAGTGTCAGCACCTCACACAGAGGGTCATTCATCAAAGATTTAATTGCAATCTAACCTCTTCAGCATTTCCACTTAATCCACCTAACTACATATGGAATGCAAATACTGTAACAAGGCCAGGATTTGGCCCAAACTTAGATTTAAATCAAGATTATACACATGACTTTAACTCTGCTTGCTCACACCTTACAACCACCCATAACAGATCTGCAACTCAGTTGTCTCAATGTAAGAAAGCACAGATAAAGTAGAATTACTAGGTATATCAACCTAACACACATTAGAAACACTGACACTGCGACTACTGTAAACTAAAAATGAGGGTGTCAGAAGCAACCCTGCATCTTTACGTGAATTTTTAGGCATGCAGCTAACTGGTCCCTATCAGACTGAGCAGTTTAAATTTCCATGGTACACAGTGACTTCAGAAAAGAGATCCTAGTAACAGCATCCCAGAACCAAGCAGAACTCATTGCAGAGTTACCTATTCAGCCACAGACAACAAAGCTAAACCAGCAGCATAGGGAAAATAATCCAAATCAAAATAAATTCTGCATCTAGTTTACAACAGAAAAATTTGAGGTTTTTTTCTCACCTTCGCACATATTTCTGAATGGCCACTTGAAAGGACTGCTTTGAAGAACTATGTGCTAATAAAAGTCAGAAAGGCTGGATTGTTCACTGCTACCAGCACTTAATGAAAATGGAGAGATTTATCCAGAAAAACACTGTTGAGAAATGCCAATATCTGTCCAGTGATCAAAAAGTGAGTTCATCCCTGTAATGAAGGCAGTCACACCTACTCATCAAAATGGCAACACTTGCTGTAGAAAGGAAGCATAAGCAAAGAAAGAAAATTAGGAAACTTTGCTGAAATAGCACAATGTAAAAATATTGTTGTTTAAGAAGACAAACCAGCCTCAGATGCTACTGTAAGGCCTATAATAAACCTCAGCATCTAGAATGACAACATATGTAGGCAAACAAATGCATACAAAAATATATACATACACAAATATACATGAAAAAACTATCAATCCAGCAAACACAGGTTGGAATGTAAATCCTGGAAAACGATCCAAGTTCTTTCTCCATTTTGTAACACAAACAACAATAATCCAGCAGACCAACCCATGTCACACTATGTAAAAATGTGAGTGGAAAACATTGCTCAACCAAAGTGCTGACATTTTACACATTCTGCAGTGCTTATTTTACACAGGAGAGGCAAATTTTACATGCCTTATTTTTTGCTTAATTAAAAAACTCCAATTTTTCAGACAATACAGATAACAAAACCCTCCATGTTACAAACACTTTTATATGTTAGGGTACTAAACAAAGAAAGGGCTCACCTCATTTCAGAGATGAACAATGGGGACAAGTCCCAGGCTAGTGTGAACACATATAATTCCACTGAAACTAGTCAGACAACCCTTTTCTGCAGCAACTCAGTGCCTGGCCCAGTGCTTTTTATACCCCTCCTTTAGTGCACCTTCCTTCAGCAGCCACAGAAACTGTCCAAGCACACTCATACAACACATCCTGAGCTCCCCCAGCCACAGCCCCTTTTCATGAGATGTGCCATATCCTGGCACTGGGTGCAAATCTGGGCTTTACAATGGGAACAGGAACCTTTCCTGACCACCCCCTTGCTCTGGAATTACAGTGCTGCCTGGTTTTGCCCTCAGATAAAAGCTCTCAGGCTGAACAGCATAACCACCACCAAGCTTGTAGCCAGCACGCAATCCAGCTCCCAAAATCCTGCTGCTGGTTTCAGCCTTTACTTCTGCCCTTGGGGACAATGACTTTGGCTGACAGGAATTCCCTGAACAAGGTCTGCTCACCCTGTGATGCGTCCAGCTCTCACCGGTGGCAATGAGAATTGTGCACAGGAAATACCTCCATATCAACATGTGCTCCAACCTCTCAACAAAGGATTGTATGATTTTTATTTTCACTTTGCAACAATAAATGTTTACAAATTTTTGCAGCTTGCCCAGGTATTTTTGCATTTTCTTTGCTCTTCTCTTTCTTCAGCAGCAAGTTAAAAAAAACCTTCCAAAAAAAAAAAAAAAACAGCTGAGAAATCACAGTGACTTTATTTACTTGTTTTAAAACTGAGAAGAGCCAGTTTCCTACAGGGAGAGATCATTTTGGGAGCTGTTCCAGATTGTCTCAGAGCTGCTTTCCCAGTTGCTGGGAGCTGCTCTGGAGCCCTTTGCCACACCTACCCCGACCTGTACACACTCGCTTGAGCGAGTCCCACGTACAGCACAGAGCAGAACCCTGGAGAGGAAATGCTTGGGAATGCTCCGGCCACAGTGGAAGGAGCTGGGAAGTAGGAGAGTCACGAAACAGCAGCCACAAGCAGTGTGGCAAAACAGTCACCTCTGTGCAAGGGGACAGGTGTGAGCCTGATCTACTTGTGGGAACTTTTCATAACCATCATTTTAAAGCAGGAAAATGACATAAAAAGCAGATTCACATCTCAAAACTGTTTCAGACCTTTCTCAAACCAACCACCAGGCAGGCTGGAATCTCCCACCAGGAGGCTACACTCACAACAGCCAATCTCACATGCCCAAGGACCCCCAGGCTCTGAGGCACAGAAAGCCCCACATCTGCTCAGCAGAGCTCAGCATTCTAACCAGGGTGGCTGAGCACCTCCAGGACACCTCCAGGCCCATCCCTGCACAGGGTCTGGGGACAGCATAAGTGGCAAAAATCACTCCAGAAAACACTTACAGCAGTACAGGCTATTGCATCCAGCACCCAGAACACACAAGAGCAGGTGTTTATTTATTAATACAGATTTTTTTTTTTTTTTTTTGGTCCACCTGAGCTCTCAGTAATGACTCTGCTGAGCACCAAGGAGCTCTGACTCTGGCTGTGCTGTCACCTGTCAGTCAGATCACCTTCTAAGGTGTGTCTTAACAACAAGCTCTGTCACAAAGAAATGAGTTTGGCCTTCTACCTTCAGGCCCTCCAGTTCAGCAGCATTCTTTTCAGCTGAAGGAAATGCTTCCAGGTCTCCTCACACAGCTTATCCTTACACCTTAATGGAGGAAAAACACCTGCAAATAATCACTTTCTACTGGGAAAACTGGAGTCTTTTATCACTTACATATATTTACTGGGAATTAACTGGCAGTGAAACAAAGAAATCAGGTTTTCTAGAAAAGCCTGCACTTGGTGATAAGTGGAACAATGATATCCACTTCATTTTTCCTTTTTAAGTGCAATCCTGCTGTACACACATACACTTATCAGCACTCATGCTACAAATCCCACAGAATCCATGGGTTTTAAAGATGCAGACTGTGTTTGACCTGGGAAAAAGGAGCACGGTTCTTCCCTCTGGATCAGTATCAAACACAATCTGGGCACACACAATGCACCTTCTCCCTTCTGTGCCAAAGTATATACCTCAGAAAGCAAAGGCAAACCAGCTCCAGGGTTACATCTAACCAAGCCAAAGCCGGGTTACACTTCTTCAAGCCAAAGCAATCAACTCTAGAAGAACTGTGATGCTATCACAAATTTTATTCCAAACCATACGATCTTTGGTATCATTTCTATTGGTCTCCTTCTTGATGCTGCATTGAGAGATATTAAAAATCCCTCTACTTTCACTGGAAAAGAATGTGTGTTCCTTGCTGTCACCACTGCCCTGAAAAATGTGAAAAATGGCCTCCAGCTCTGCGAGCTCAAAAACTAGAAGACCAAGAGAACAGATGCACACATGATTACTTTTTTTAAATCTCACCATTTTTCAAACCCCTCTCTTTTGTTTCTGGGGGATCTGACTCATAATTTTCAGAAGCAAACAGGAAGCACTGCAGACATCTCCAAGTGTTTCCTCTCTCCACCCTCCCACCCACCCCTCTTGTCTTTTACATAATTTCTGGAGACTTTGTTATTCCTTTTGCTATATTAGCAATGAAATAGCACTTCCCTACACCAGCTCCAGTGCACTGAGGTGCAAGAGACCCTCCTCTACCCAGCTCCAAGGGAGAGACATCCTTCATCCCCTTGACAGGACAAAGCAGGGCTTTCCCTGCCTGAGGAAGCCAGGCCTTGGGGCCAGGCAGGAGCCAGCTGTGGGGAATTCAGTCCTGCTCCCCACAGCAGAGTGGGACCTGGAGCAGAGAAACAGGATGAAGAAGTGTTAGAAGGTAATGTGCCGGGAAAGCCTTTTTACCTCACTCCATTTATTACAGCGCTTCCTTTCATTGTATACATGGGAAAAAATAACATTTCCCCTTCTCCACTCACCGGCAGGACCTGTCAGAGCACTGGGCAAGCAGCTGCTTGGCGGGCTGGGCAGGAGGCATGGCAGAGGGACAGCCTTGGGATCAGCTCCTCTGCACGCAGAGCAGAGCCCTGGCTGAGCATACGGGGCTCTAGCTTGTCTTGCAAGGAGTTCTTGGTGCCCTCAAGCAACAGGGGGGTGTGGGAAAGGCTGGCAGTGAGATGGCACAGGGCTCCAAGGCACAAGTGAGGGGGACAGAAACAGTATGAGGGATGACAGGAGAAAATAAATTACCTGGTTTGAAGAGAACCATGCAGCTCCCACAAGGAACTGGAGCAAGGTCAGAATGTGATGGGTGATGGACTAAGTAGCCACTCTTCCTTACTCCTGCATGACCAGCTTTCAACCAGGATGGTGGGGACCATGCAGAAATGCAACTGAAAGCCACCTGATTCCCTTTTTAGAGATGTCAGCTCTCTCTGGCCAGAGCAAAGTAAATGGGATACATTTCAGCAGCTCTGCTCAGGAAGAAGGCATTGTGCTTTTCAGGGTGTTTTGTGTATTCCATCTCTTTGTGTCAGTGCAAGGTTGTAAATGCAATTACAGGCAAGCCTGAGATCCTGAGGTTTATTTTCATTACACCTCTGTTCCCATAGAGATTTTGTAGGAGCAACCACTACTGCACACTCTCTCTGCAAAGGGAACCTGGACACAAAAACAAGCACACCAAAGCTCATATCTACTTTCAAGTTAAACTAATTGGTGCAAACAACCCCCATTTAAAGAGTTCTAATCTAACATGGTGCAATAATATTTAGCACTGTGAAACTATTCTAACCTTTTCCTTATCACTCCCCAAAGCTCTCGGACACATTATCACAAGAGCTTAACCTGCTGCCTGGCACATTAAGATTAAAAACCTGCCCACTGCCTCAGCTACTAGTCCCTATTCACTTGTGCAAAGTCAATAATACTCCACAGCTATAAGCTGATCTGAAAAGATAGCAGAGCACCCCACCCAAAAATCAGCTCCATTTTTATCACCTCCCCAGATTTTATGACCTAATCAAAAAGCCAATCGTCTATCAGTGTGCTGCAGCTTTGCATACAGTTACACAGTTCCTTCTCCAAGTCAAACAGCACCACATTGTCTGGGATAATCTCATCCACTCACATAAACAATTAGTCTGCTATATTTTGATTAACACTTCCGTTTAAGAGGACACTGAGACGCTTCAGCCTAAGTGGAAGAAGGTCTGGCCTCCTGCTAAAACAGACATGCTTTTCCCAAGCTTCCTCCCTGACTAGAAATCCCAGCCTTGCCCCAAGCACCTCTCTGGAGCAGAATTCTCCACTATTTTCTGATTTGACAGATGGAAATAAAACAGCATAGCTGATATTGCAGCACAAGTCACAGTTGAGACAGCCATGATACACAGAGTGTTATCACACAATTTCAGAAGGCTTCAACCCATACAGAGTAACACCATGTTACTTCAGAAAGCTGCAAGCAGCCACCCTTCTTGTTCTTTAGCCCAACCTTTCACACTCCTCACGTTCATGCACTGCACCTGTGTGCCCTCTGTTCCCTTTTGTGACCAGTCAGCACACCTGGACACTCCATGGCTCATTACCTTCAATGCTGTTCCCCTGTCCTGCACAGCTGTAGCCATTGGGGATGAGGCTCCACAGCCCCACTCCCAACTACCACAAACTGTGTGCCCACAGCCTGACACTCCTCTGAGTTACAAGACCCACAGATCACAACATTCAATAACAGAACTAAGTTGACCCAAATGCAGACAAGGGCAAAAGTAAACATTAATCTGGGTCATTCATTTCACATTACAACCTTTCAGAGCCTGAGGGTCTCTAAGCAACAGTCAACCCCGTTAGCACAAATCATCTACTAAATTGCTTAAGTATATGAGCTCATATTGCTTAGAGAGGGCTGAGAACACTCACATAAACTGTTTTGATGGGGAGCAGTAATGTGAAACCACTGATAAAAAACAGCTTGCAGAGCAAGTGTACATCCACAGCCTTGGTGGTTTGAAAAACTATTCACCAAGGCAAAAGACACAATCATCTCTGACACCACAGTTCACTCACATATAAATTCTTCCTAAACAAGACATCAGAAGTTAACTGCTCTCTTGTGATCCATTAAGATAGAAATAGATATTGGTTAAACTTAAGTATTATCATATTTCCTAGAAAAACTGAAACAGAGACAAGGCTCTATTCCACTTTATTCCATATATATATGCTGCTTGCTACTCTGGTTACTTAAAAGGACTACAAATTATTCCTGTACCTCACAATGTGCTGTTCATCTGGCTGGACTGCAGCTTTGTGTCAGCAATTATATGAGTTGGAAATGAGCTTGAGCCTTTGTTCTTTCTTTTTTCTAACCTTTAATCTGAAAATGTTTTAGAACATGTTTTTGTTTATTTTTACCTTTTAAGTTTAATTTTTGTCATAGGAAAAGAGCACCAAAAATAACTATTTGTTTGTGTTTAAAGCTTTGTGTTTACACAACAGAAAAGCTTGTCATCCTGAAATTAGAAAAAAGTATCACAGCACTTACCTCACCAAAGTTCTGCTAAGTTCCTGCCAACTAACTTTGAAGAGATCCTGTCATAGCTGTGGAGCAGACTTTCAATGGCATTTAAATCAGATATTCTGCTGACTTACTCTGGCAACAAAGTGCCCAGAAAACAGCTGACCAGCAAGGGCTCAGTTCTGTATCTACAAGGGATGGCACAAATATCCAACTTCCCCTCCTCTTAGCACACTGTAGCCAAGGTGGAAGAAGTAAAATGAGACTTCACAGCACTCCCTGTAATCACCTCTAAGCAAGACCCATTTGAAAGCAGCTGCTGCCACATTAGGGCTGATATGAATCAGAAATCCAGACACACAGAATTTCATCTGGACACCTAGGTGCCAGTTTAAGCTGGGAAGAGCAGCCTCCAAAGGGAAAATCCCCCATCCCCAGACTAGGACCAAACCACACAGGAAGAGCTACCAATATTCACAATGCACAGGAAAATCCTCCTCCCTCTTCTCTTCAACTAGATTAAATAACCTACACCTCATTGCATTCACAACAATTCCCATTTTATATGGAGAAGGACTGAGAACTTACAGAAGGTATTTAAGGTCCACCCTACAAAACAGATCCATATTTCTTTTGGCTGCAAAAGTCAGGGAGAAAAGACCTGCACCAGTTTTTTAACACAAATAATAAGTGCCTTCAACAATTCTTAGAAAACAAGTACTCATATTTGATCCCTCAAGCTACCAGTACATAAAAACAACCAAAACGCAGCCAAAACTGTAATTCTGAAGTTCCTTCAATGAGTAACATCATCCACAGACAGATACCCACAACCAAGGTGTAGAGACCACTCTGGCAGCATTTGAAGATACTTGAAGACATTTCATCACTCAGACAAGCCTGTAAATGCAATATCTTCGTTATCCTCAGAGGACTGAAGTGATTGAAAAGAAGAGCTGACATGATATTTTCAGTCCTTTCAGGCTAAAGGGATAAAATTCCTTTAGTTCTTCTATGACCTCTGCTAAACTGAGACAACAGATGAAAAGCAGCTACTGAAAAAAATGCTTTCACCTCAGCTTGTTGCAGACCTCTATTCTTGATCTGGACATGAACTTGATCTTCTTAGTCTATGCACTTGTCACTACAAAGGTTGACTATTATAACACTTATTTCAACTGCATAGGAAAAGGAGGCACAAAGGGCAATTGGGACTGAATTCTCCTTGATTTCATTATGTCTCATTCACATCCAGTCAATCCCTGGACTTCATAAGCTGTCCTGTAAAATTCCATCCAAGAGATGTTCATGTTACCGAACAGGCTGGAACAAGCTTTTCCAGCCTAGTGTTTGATCTTCTACACAGTCCACATCACCCTAAAAGTTCCTAATGATGTAGGAATTTGCTTTATATTGAAATAAAATAGCTTCTGGAGTATAATTCATATTCACATCCACTCCTGCTTTAAATTCCTCAAAAGCAGTGGGACACAGTGCCCTCATTTCCTTGAATCAATAAAATGAGAGAGTTGAAGGTAGAAGTCCATAATGATCCTTTCTACCCACACCCATCAGCCTGTGGGCACATTGAGATAGGGTGTCTTTTCTGAAAGCCTGCTGTCTCAAAGACTTAGCAAAATACTTGGAATTCCAAATTCTCCTTTGATCCATAGATGGTTTACCGTTGTTTCTATATCTACAAGTCATTCAGCCAAGTTTCTCCGATTTGCAGAGCCCTTTGGTGCCTGACTTCACAAGCACTGGGTGATTTTGTGAAATAAATCACAACTGTCTCAGTGGACAGCCATAACTACCAGTTCTCTGGCAGAAAAAATCCCTCAGCTCCTCAGCCTGAGGAGCCTGAGGCATCACACTCCAGTGATGCCCCCATAAGACACTGTTGAGCTGTGCTCTCTCTCTTTTATCTGTCTTGCCAACGTCACATTTCCTGCACCATTTCCCACTTCCTGCTTACATGCCACCAAATCATACATTTTGCAAATCAGCCATGACTCTGCCAGCACCCCCAGTTTCAAAGCCACGATACAATTTCTGAATGAATATAACCACCTGTGTACTACCTCATTTCTAAATTCCAAATTTGCCTGATGAGATCAGAAGACTTTGATCATGCCACTTGGAGGGGATGCTACGCTTTCAGATGAGCCCAAAATGGTAAGAGCCCAAATGGTCTGTGAAAGCTTTTGGCTGATCTGCAATCTGTTCCAGGAGCAATACATTCATCAGGTGTGTGATTCTGCAGGTTTTGCACTTTATTCAGAAGGTTTTGCAAATTATGAGAAGGAAAGAAAAAGCAATGCCTTTTTCAGCAGTCGTTCCTTGAAATAGTTCCTTGATCTTCTGCCTAAGGCAATATCTGCAAAGAGTTAATTTGGGTGAGGCATCAAGATGACCCCATTGCTGCCAGATCTGTGAGCACCCATGAAAGTACATTTAATTCCTATTAATTCCTTCAGCAAGATGTGCCAGCTGCTCTCAAGATGCCTCAGCACAGTACTGATCATGTACTTCTTCCTCAGATAAATTAAAATGAAAACATCTGAAATTTTAAGCATCAAGAGGAGTTCCCCCCAAAGTGGTCAAAAATTTCTGTTGTACTCTGTCACCTTCTAAGCTGCCCTTTCCCATCTCACACCTGTGCTTTCACAGCAGAGTAACTGATCTGCGAGGTCATTCCCAAAGTCACGTCTCTGCTGAGGCTCAAACACAAAACAATCCAAAGCTTCCCTCACCTATATTTTGTAGAAAAATAAATCAGAACCACAGCAAATGACCAACTCAGCAAATGACCAACTCAGTGACCCCACCCTGCTGTTGGAGAGTGGCTTCATTTGACATTCATTTCCCTAACTTGCCTGAACAGTTTTTAATTGTTGCCCATAAAATGTTTCACTTTCATCTGCAAATCATCACTGAAAGTGTCACTAGGAAACCTCTCTGCTTTGACTCCTACTGATGTACCCAGCTCTTTTTCCAGATGGCATTTTTATTATTGGTTTAATTCTACTCCCAAGGCTTCCAGTTCTTGTATTAGAAATAATATCAATTCTCTCTGGTCTCTTTTCTTTTCTGTGATTGCTTCTTGCACATGGATCCACACGAATACCAGTCACAAATTTACACTTTGGAAGTTGAATCCATCCCATGATACCACATTATTGTTAGTCAGAAGCAATTGTGTCAGTTCTGGAGACTTAAGGGCTGTTTCTGCCATAAAGAAAAGTTTGAGATGATGTCAGGTATTTTTTTAATCAGTTATTTGGAAATAGTTTTATATAATCATAGAATCATTTAGGTTGGAAAATACCTCTAAGATCGTTGAGTCCAATGAGTCTGAGAACTTGTGAATTCCTGTTTTCCTAAACCTAGGACATATCAAACAGCAAGAGTTTCTTTGATAGCAGTTTTCAGAGAGAAGAGTGCTCAGTGGCACACACATTTTATTTCTTTTGGGTCAGCAGATTTTCTTGTCTATGACTGATGTTTTTCTCTTGTGTTCTCCCTACTCATTCAGGCCTGTATGCCTTGTCCTGATGATGCTGAATTTCTTTCTAAGAAGTTTCTTGGGTAACACAGCCCGGTTTTTATGCAGCTTTACCAAGTGTAAGTGCTTTGGGTGGTGACTTCTATTGCCCCACTTATCAGGTTGCATAAAGGATTCTCTCCCTCACCTCCATTACAAATGAAGAGCATTAATTATAATTATCAGTCAACAAGGTTCCCCCCAATGGATGAGCATAACAATAATTGCCAGCAAGTGTAAGACTCTCTTCAGCACACAGTTTTCTCAAAGTGATAAATTCTGCATCTTTAGACACAGAACTTAAAATAAAACAACACACCTTTTGACACATGGGAGCCTTAATGAACTAACTAGCTTTGTCACTACTGGCACAAGCCCAGTTACTGTGAGATAAACCAATATAAAAGAATTTATGCTTTGAACAACTCCCCAGATCAATGCTTATAAAAGACCACTGGCCCAGAATTTAGGAGTCTTTGGTTATATTCCACAATTTGTCTACAACCTTGCACAAGTGGCTCCTCTGCTCGTGTCCCACCCCTGAATCCACTGTTTCCCTTCAAACATACTTTAGATGCATGCTTGAAAACTCAAACCAGCACTGTCCCACTTCCAGCTGTGCTCAGGGAAAACATTTCCATTAGGAGCAGCCTAATCACAGGGACAGTTTAATCCAGCACAGAAAGGAAATGGATCAGATGAAACCAGAGTTTGACTCCGCCAGCCCCATGCACAGCACGGCCTCAAATGAGCTGTTAGAACCAAACTTTACATTCCATGGTTTTACTGTATCCCAGATATTAAAGGGGGAGGGGGTGTGGGACATTCATTGGTCCTTGCCTTCAGTGACAGAAAAACCTGTTCAACTACAAAAGTTAATACAGACAAGACTTAATTGCCTGCCGGGTCCTGACCTTGTTTTGTTTCTGCAAGAGAAGCCACTGCTAACACAACCTGAGCAAACCTCCAAGCCAGACCCTGCAGCTGCCCAGGGGCCACAGCAGTGCCCTCTCTGAACAGCCTCTGAGGGGGTTTCTTGATCCTAATTTACCTTTTAATACTCATGACAATCAAGCCAGGGAAGTAAAAAATATGAATTTGTATCCTATTCAACAGGTTCTTTTAAAAAATTGTCTCATGACATCTTTTCAGTTTAAGTCCACAAATTTGCAGGTGTAGGACCTACATCTTAAATCACTTATACACGAAATAATGTCATGAAGCTTTGCAAGGATTTTTGTGAGTTACTTTTTTTTGAGAAAAATAATATATAATATCATAGAATGGCCAAGACTGGAAGGGTCCTTAAAAATCATCTCATTCCATCCCCCTACCATGGGCAGGACACCTCCCACTATCCCAGGTTGCTCAGAGCCCCATCCAGCCTGGCCTTGGACACTTCCAGGGATCCAGGGGCAGCCACATCTGCTCTGGGCACCCTGTGCCAGGGCCTCAGCACCCTCACAGGAAGAATTTCTCCCTCAAATCCAATCTAAACCTGCTCTCTGTCAGTGTGAAGCCATTCCCCCTTGTCATGTCACTCCAGACCCTTGTCAAGAGTCTCTCTCCATCTTTCCTGTGGGCTCCCTTCAGGCTGAACAATCCCAGTTCTCTAAGCCTTTCCTCACAAGGGAGGTGCTCCATCCCTTTAATCAACTTGGCCTGCCTGTCACACATAAGTTGTTACCTCCTCACCACCAAAATAAAAAAAATAATTAATTTTTCTGTATGTTATTTTGTATTTTTATGATTTAAAGGCAAGGTTCTTCTTTACAAATAATATGCAATAATGGTACATAAGGATATCTGCAGAGATACCTGAAAATCTCATTTGAACTTGGACTTCCTGTATTTAGTGAAGTCATCAGCTTTATAGTTCTCACAGCAACATTAAAATCCAAAATACTTATACATCAGTCCAGGACTTAGGAAACCTGTTTGACAGTAAAATTTGACTTACTAAGTTCTGTCTCCAACCTGGGAAGCAGTGTAGATGTTGCCCTGCCTGACTTTTATATCAGCAAGCCTGATGGAAAACCTCATTTTACTCCACTGAAATGCAACAAAACTCTCCACTAAACCCTGACTTTTCTGCTCTTTGTAAAGAGCCAAGCTCACTGAGCCTGTCAGATTTGGAGCAGGAGTTTATGGATTGGCACCCTCACCAGTGCCAGGCAGCAAAGCAAGGACAATGCATTCTGCTGAAACTGAGACCACCTTAGCAAAAACTGATAATCTAAAAAATTGTCCAAAACATCCAAGAAAACATTAACAGGCAGTTAACTTTTTTCAGTCCACACAGTTTGTTGGTTTGTTTTCCTTTTCTTCTTATTAATGAAGGATTTTTTTAAAAACCCAGCTTTCTAGGAAGGCTTTAAACTTTTATTCTTTGATCAGAAGAATGGAACTTGCTTAGTGATGCATTTGAACATTTTTCAGCATTCACAACAGAACAAAGACCTGCTCTCAGTGTTTTCAAAAGTGATATCCAGTCTTTCCTAATACATTGATTTTGCTTCCTCTCTTTATTTATAGTTTCTGAACATTAAAAAAATATATGCCAGACTGAAAAGATGACTGCTAATATTTTAGCAAAGCACATGAGGGAGAAGCTGAAGATATCCACAAGTAAGAGAGCTGTAGGAGCTGGGATTTTACAAATCAAGTCAGGTATTGCGAGATTCAGGACAAAATTATACTGTTCACATCCAACTTTGCTGCCCTCTAAAGCTGCCAAGTTAAATTTTCCACATCACAGTGCTCAACGTGACACAACTACCCAAAATCTACTCTTAAGAACTGGATTCCTGTCTGTTAACTGCAGGAAGCAGGTATAAAAAATCTGGGGCTCACTAAGAGTTTAAGCAGTTGTTTCTCTAATTCCCTGTGCTTTCAACTGCCCCTGCAGCACTGATTAACTTTCGTGTGTCAAGTGCAGGGAATAAAAAAGCTGTTTGAAATTCAAACAAGCCTCCAAGAGAAAATCAAGATAAGAAGCCCAAGCATTGAATCACAAGAAGTTTCCGTATTTTGAGTTGCATATAAAGAGCCTCTTTTCAGGGTTTGTTTGTTGATATTCCTTTTAAATGACATTGATTTTTATCTGTCAGAGGTCAAAGAACAAAAACTTGACTACTGTTTTAATATCATACAGAAAAGAGCTGGAGGAAGCTTAACTTGGTGTCAAATCACAGAACCACAGAGCAAGCTGAGTTGGAAGGGACCCACAGTAATAACCACTACATTTGGATATGCTCTTCCAGCCTCCTCCTGCCAAGAATTTCATATAAATTTCAACCCAGTACCTTCATTCATGCAGCAGCAATGACCTAGAGGGACATTTCAAATTAATTTTCCAAACTTTATTATATGAGAAGATTACCAAGTACCACAATTTGCTATATCTAACTTTTGTTGTTACAAAAACTATCACAGGCAATCTTAAACCTGCAATTTATTCCTGAGGAACTTGCATTTTACCTCAGACATTCTCTTGGAGAAGGTGATATAAAACATTCATTTTCCTGGACAAAGTCAAAAACCTTCAGAACAAAAAAACAAACAAATATTCAAGTATTTGAAACCTCACCAGCCTTAGCACAGGCCTCAAACATTTGAAATAGCAAAGTAAACAGTGGCAAAGGCAAGCTGACTTCTTCCCTTGGAAAAGAACAGTTTGTCAGTAGCTTTTCAGAGCTATTTTCTCTCTCAGTAGCTTCTCAGAGCTATTTTCTCTCAGCCCCTGCTGCTCTTGGTAACTGCAGCTCCTGCTCCTCTTCAGCCCCACTTCCCTTCTAACACTTTCTCATCCTGAATTCATCAACACACCTCTTTTCCTCCTTTTCATCATCCAGCAAGGGAGCACTGGAAGGACAGGGGAAGCTGTTTTCCTCACATTCTTTTCTGCAGCCTATAGCCCACTCTTCAGGGTCCTCTTTCCTTTGTTACTAAGCAATGAATAAGAATTGTTTTTAAATCACATACTTTGGAAAACACTTTATTTCTACTCAACAGCAATCAAAACATGCAAACGAATGAGGATAAGAAGTAGGTAGAGACTGAGGCACAGAGTCACAAAACCAGCAACAACAGCAACAAGACCATTCCTGACACAACCTTTTGGCTACCACAGCCAAAACAGCCCCTCAAAACCTCAAGCAGTACTTAATATCAGACGTGAATAAGTACATTTTAACCCTGTGGTTTTCTTGTTTAACTCTGTTTCCAAAACCTTACCTTTCAAGAATGTAATTTCTCAGTTTGTTTCTTATTTGAAGTGAACTGAGGCACTAAAACCAGAAATTATTTTTACTTCTCCAGAGACAGGGAACACAAAGCAGCTGGACAACTGAAGCTCTCCTGTGGTCTCCCAGGAAAGGAATCTGGAAATCCTGGGAGTTGGGATTCACCTCCCACACAGATGGAGGTGAGGGTGAGGGCTCTTGGTGACCAGCGTCAGCAGAGAGAAGCTGCTCCTGCCAGGTAAAACTGCTGCCTCCCAGCAACAGGCAGGTATCACGACAGCCCACGAAGTCTTAGGGTAAAATCCTTCCTCAACTTATACCTGCTAAACCTGGGCAAAACTCCACAGGGGCAGAGAAAGCAAGCCCTCCGTGCTGGAGAAGTGGTGCTGGAGAGAGCCCTGCCCTCAGGAAGACTCAACACACATCTGCAAGACTCTTGGGTTTTTTTGAAAATGGGGATAACATGCTTTTTTTGTTAGGTTTGGTGGTGGTTTGGGGTTTTTTGGTTAATCCTGTTCTCGGAAAGGCCATTTTACTTGAAACTTTCTACAGCAAAACATTCAGCTCCAGGCATCTACCCTGGATCCCAAGCATCAAGGTTTAGCACCATGAACAACAGCTGAAACCAGGACCTGTGTCAGGAGTGCCTACACATCTACGCAGTGGTGGAACTGCTGGTTCAAGTAATTAGATGGAATCAGATTTAGAAATTTAACAAATTTGTAGGATTTGAAGGTTTACAGGAATCAGTCATAAGGGGGATCATGTCCTTAACAGAACTAAAATATGCATCTCTGATCAAGTGACAAAACACAGCACAGACAAGGTAAAAAGTAAACCTTGAATACTGTTCATTTTCTTTTCTCCATTTTGATACCAAGTGTATCAAAGTGATGGAGCTTCACCCACATCCCTTTTCTGCTACAAGAAGTATCAGACCTTCCAAAGCAAGCAGAAACCAGACTTTCATGTGCAGAGGACACGGCTTTGAGCTGCTGCCCAACAAACAGGCTCAGGCTCCAGCCGAGCAGCACTGGCAGGGGAGGGCTCCAAAGACCTCACTGTGCTGTGAAACACCTGGCTGAGCCAACATCTGTGTGCCCCTTGGGAAACAATCTTCCAGGCTGGGGAAGTCAGAGATTGACTGACTTCTTCCTCTGCAGTACTTTTAAAATACAGGGTAACTATGGTTTCTAGTGACACCAAGAACCACACACAGGTGGTCCAGTTTAATCCCTTCATTATGTAAAAGCAAGGTAGAAAAGACTTCAGGTCACTCAGGTGAAACAACCTCCCCTCTCTTTCCTGACTACTCCCCACATCACCCACAGCCCAGCTGAGAACTACAGAAGTTGTATGACATGTCTCAATTCAAATCCAAGTCCTCTCTTATTTCCAGTTACCACCACACAGCAGGTAAACTCACTTCCACACCAATCAATCAGTTCTTTCCCTAATCCCCATTTTCTCTCCAACCCTTTTTGAGAATGAGCCCTTTGAACCAAGGATATTACATTTAAGCATGCAGCCTCATAAATCATACTGCTGTAATTAAGTCTAATGTTATGTTCCCTCACACGGAGGCTGTGCTCTGTGAACAAGTAAAACTTCTGAAACAAACCAACTTCCCCTGGGGCTCATGGCCTGCTGCATTCCCCTGAGGCTGCTTTGTGGAAAGCTTTGTCTCATTGTTTATTCAAAGATGGCACTGCTGTTACAGTATTTGAAACAAGCATCAAAATAAGGTTGTTAGAAAAAGCTGGAGCGGTGCCTAATTGCTGGTGAGAGTGGATAATTACAGAGGATATGAGCTTTGATATATGGATTGAATAGCAAGGTATGTGAGATGCAGAGGTGTATTTATATGCCTACATCTCCACTTACATGGCATTTATTGTAAGATCAATGAAAGTAGTTAATAATGCATGGCTTATTAGTTATCACAGAAAAGAAATACACTGTGCAGCTTAAAAGTGTACATCACCATATACTCAAAGCAGCTGCAGAATTCACACCAGGGCTGCTGCATTAAGAAGACAACCAAGAGAACATATTCCTGAAAATGCCAATCCTACACAGTATTTAAAAAAAAATCAGAATCACACAATCAAAACTGTCAAATTTCATTGGTTCTATCAGTCTAGAGGATAAAGTACCTAGGAAACAAAACATACAAGTACTTTTTCCCACAGAAAAGCTGAAATTCATACTCCCATCTCTCTTTTAGGTATTATTTGATTCTCTATGTGTTAGAATCAAATTATGATTAATTCTAGTTATGCCACTCTCACTTTCTTCAGGCTTTTTATTCTTTCCTGACTAATTACCTTTTTCCAGCTGGCACATGAAAGAAAAGTTTGCTATTAATTAAAGGATGGATACTCTGTTCCTTAACCATAGCTTATACATACAGACAGCAGGAGAGAAAGGTTGAAAAAAATGAGTGCACTGATGAAAACACTACATGGGTGTGTCTTGGAGCATCATCAGTCACTACATCTTTTGTCTTAGCACCATTCCTGAAGCCACCAAGATGACATATTTCAGCCTTTGCTATACTTGCAACATTTTGATTTATGCTGCTTCTTAAGCACTTTCTACTTAATCTTCTCTCTTCAGAGAGTATTATTGACTCAACCCCTCTGTGAAGCCCAAATTCACAAAAAGCCAGTGAAGAAACCTGAATAAATCTGGGATGTTTTAAGTAAGAAAGTTCCAACAAGCACTCCCACAAATTAAGAGAAGTTGTTCAAGAAAAATCAACATTACATGCAAGGAAATGAGTCCAAAATATTTTGCAACACAATTTTTGCTGCTTTTTAGAAGTAAGTCTCAGCACTCCTCATCATCCAGGGCCATCTATCACAGAGCAGGCAGGTCCTGCTGCATGCTCCATTAATTATGTTCCAGGAGATCTCTGACTGCACATTTATGGAGGTGAGACAGGAATGCAGCTCCCCATGGTGACTAACAGGCCCATCGTCAAACTTTCCTACATTGTCATTACTTACTTTTTTTTTTCCACCTCTCCAGTGAAGAATATTTTTTCCCCTCATTGTACTGATAGGTGATTAATGCAGTTTTAATTGCCACCATGCATCATTTGAGAGCACTCACAGCCAAAATATTGGGAAAGGTGGTCTCAACACTGGCCTAGGGAAATGTGACATCACTGGATTCATTGCCTGGCCCTGCCACACATCTCCTGTGGGACATAAGGCCTCCAACAGGGCAGAAGCCAGAACACACTAAAAGCTAAAGAAAAAAGGGAAAGCCCTACAGAATTAGCACAGTTCAATAATCCAGTATCAAACCTATCTTGCAATGACAAAATGCTACCAATGGATGCAAATTGCTTTCCCCAAACATTTCCTCAACTATCAGCTACCAAAAGCTTTCTTATTTTTTAAAAGGAAGGAGGGCAAGCGAGGAAACTCAGAGAGCCTTGAGGTTGGAAAAGCCAGACTACACATCATCAGCACCTCAAAGCAGCATCCAAACCCAGAGGAAGCCCAAAGACAAGCAGAAAAAAAGAGCAGGGAATTTCTTGGGCTCTCAGTACCTCAAGAATCCAAAGGGTGGCAGTTGCAAAGAGGGAATGCTGAGGCCTGAAACCCTCTCCTTAACTATGATCCAGAGGTGCCCCTCACCTTTGGGATCCACAGCCTGGAACATTCTCCTAGAGACAAATGGTTAAACCTCTTCTTCCAAAACTGAGCAAAACTGCTGTCTTTTAAAATATAGACTGAGGAGCAAGAATTGAAGCAGCAGTGCCCAACTTCCCCACTCCCATCCCACTCTACAGCACTAGCCCCAGGTGCACAAGAGAGGTTCAGTTTCCTCTCCTGACTAAGAGGGATCAAAGCTCAAAGCAGAGCTTCATGCTCACATCCAACAGCTGTTTATAGCACTGAAACCACTCAGAGACAAGGAGGGCAAGGACAAAGGCTTCTTCCAGCTCCAAGAAGTGTTCCAAGCCTTTGGGACCCACTGACAGAATGTAGTTCCAGCAATTCTCTACCCTCTTTGTAGAGGGAGGTGTGGAAAGGCAGTCCTGCCCTCACCTAGCACCTCTCAGCGTGCTCACCTGGACACAGGGCCACAGATTCTTTGTTTCCTATAAAGAGATGGTTTATATCTCCTGAACTACACCAGAGCAAGATTTCCACACTCAGGTTACAGCAGATATCAACCTGGCCCAACACACAATCTGGACACTGAGCACGTGAAAATTTCTGCACTGGCAAGTGAGGAAAAAATACTCCAAAATTCAAGAAACAGCCTATGCTTTGAAATCTCCCTCAAAACTCATGTGCTGAGCTGGATCAACCCTTCAAGGAGTGATGTCCACCGATGTGACAGACCTGCCCTGCTTGGAGAGGTGTTGTGCCTTTTTTACCTTATTTATAGAATGGCCTTACTCATGCTTCATTTAAGAAACAGTTAGCCTTTGACAGCTTAAAATAAACAGGACTTTCTCTCTGCTGAACAGTCACTAGCCCTGAGCTGGATTTCAAGTTGTTGAAACAGCATAAGACTCCCCAGTGGGCTCAGTAGTGTAAGAGAGGTGCTGGGCAAGCTAACCTTTCAGAACAGCACCCTGAGCAACCTGAGCAAGAGTAATCAAACAAGGACTGCCATCAGTCAAATGAAGCAAGCAATCATTCCCAATCCTACCCCACTTTGTCCTCACCAACTGGAGGCACCTTTGGAAGGTGAGGCCTCCTCTTTCCAGAGATTTGCAGAGAACCCGCAGGAATGCAGAAGGTGCAGGAGTTCAGCAATGGTTGCACACCAGAAGTGCAGCTGGCCAAGCTTTTTCCCTGAACATAAGAGGTTTTTCTGCCTCCTGTGTTGCTGCAGCCAGTCCAAAGGCAGCAAGTACAATAGCTGGCGCAGATAATTGGCATCACAATTTCAAATTTCAGTCCAAGCTCTTGTACCACCAGCAGAGGGGTCAGCATTCCCATTGAGTAGCCATGGGAGTTTTCCACTGGTGACTTCAAACTTCCCAGAGCTGCTCCACTCCAGCCTCCTGGTTCTGCAGCTGCCTTTACCGTGCCAGGGAGCAGGGCACAAAAGGGCTGTGCTGAAAAGCCAACAGAGGTACATCAGCATTCTTGAACTCCTGTCTCATCCCAGGTAGTTTTTTTGAGCTGGGTTTCCTGACTAAAAGAGAGCCTGGATAGAACATGTTGGCTCGAGCTCACTTGTTTCTTCTATTAAAGAGCTCCCATGTGCCATAGGCAAGCCTGGATCTTGGCTTCTCCTCTATAAAACTGGGAGTGAATGTCCTGCCTTAACTCCAAGGGATCAAAGGAGGATCAGCAGTCTGAGTATTGTGTCAGGGCAATGCCAACACGTATTCAAGTGACAGTTGTCCAAGCACCAGTCACAGCAGAAACATCCATGCCATGAGCAGGTGTTCTCAGAAAGGAGGAACACAATGAAAAGCAAAAGCACAGCACACACAGCTTCCTCCGGATAACAGAACCCGGCGATGAGACACAACAACACCACCAACCAGCAACAGACCGTGCCAGCAAAAAGGAAGTGCTGGGGAGAACAAGAATGAGAAACAATATCCAGCAATTAACATCTGCAGAAAGCAAAATTTTTCAGACAGAATTTAAAGTTGTAAGAGTCAGCAAAACAAAAGATGTGAGACAACATGGGGAGTCACAGAGAGACGAGGCGCCAAATAAACAAATAGAGGAACACACCGTGGAAAAACACTTGTCAACAGATCAAAAGAGATCCAGCAAGGATTGGATGCAATAATAAGGTATCAAAAATATAAAAGACATTGAACACCACCTCTTTTCCAGCAATAGCAGGACACCAAGTTAATCTAGACATTCATTGCTCGCACTTTCACACCAAGTTCCCCCATCGCAGGGATCCCAGAACACAGGCAGCCTAACACAAACACGGGAGCGACACCCAGGCACACACTGACTTGCCCTAGCAAGTTTCACTGCTACTCCGAGGGTACCACTAATGTTTAAGCAGGTATTTACTAGAGTTTGACCTGCCTTGCCGATCGCATCACTCACAACCATGCAGCACAGGAGCTGTTTCCAGCGGTAAAGGTTTCAGGACATGCCATAAAGTCACTGAAGCTCCCGCAGCTCTCCTACAAACATCAGAGGGAACCACCGCGCCCTCCGGACAGGTCACTGCAACCGAACTACAGGATGGTTTTAAAAAATGTATCAACATAAAGAAATGTATCAGTGTATTTGTCATTCTGCGCTGAGACTTTCCCTCCTGGATTCCAAAAGGGTGATTTGCAGCGGTCACTGTTAATAAAAACCTGAAACAAGCAGCAGTTCAGTGAAGTAAAATACATCTTTTCACCTCGCAAAGAGAAAGAGCTCACGGGAAAAGCATCCCCATGAAGTTAAGCATCTGATTATAAATATCTCATCACTGACAACCAGATTGTGCTGGACACAAACCTGAAGTAAAGGGATACACGTTTAACAAGCCCATTAGGACGATGAGCAAGAAAGCAAAGGATTTGCCTTTCACGTCTTTGTCAAAAATTCTCGGACGGGCAATTAAACTTAATTAATTAATTAATTAAAAGGTCGGCTATAGATAAGGACCGTAGGAAGGCGTTTGGGCAGGGCACAGAGCGGGCTCTGGTGCTGCGCTCGGGGCCGCCGCGGGGGCGCAGCCCCGGCAGGAGCCGAGCGGGGATCCCGGCACCGCCGCCGGCACCGCGGCCGCCCGGGCCCCGCTCGGGAACTTCTCTCGTCCCCTGCCGCTCCCCATCACTTCCTACTTTCCCCGCGCCGCCGAGCAGCGCTGCCGCCCCTTCCTGTGCCGCCGCCGCCGGCGCTGCCCGCGGGCCGGCTCCGCGCAGCGCGCACGGCTCCGCGCCCGGCCCCACTCACCCCAGCGTGCTGATGAACCCATTGACGGAGCCCTCCGCGTACAGGGACACGATGTCCCCGATGTACAGAAAGCTGGACATTTTCTCAGACATTCTGGTTCATTTTCCAGCTGGGTTCCGCGCTCCTCCTCTTCGAGGTGAAAAAAAAAATTAAAAAAAATTAAAACAAAATTAAAACAAAATTAAAATAAAATCAAAGCAAATGGCAGCGATCCTTGGGGAAGCCGCGGGCTGAGGCGGGCGGGCGGGGAGCTGAGCGCGGCCCGGAGGTGCCGAGAGGGCTGACAGGAGCGCGGTGCGCGGTTCGGCACGGCCCGGCCCCCGCCCGCCCCCCGCGCCTCCGCCCCCGCCCGCCCCTGCCCCGCCCCGGGCAGGAGACCGAGCCTCGGAGGGGGACTGAGCCACGGCAGGGGAGCGGGCCTGCGGGCCGGGGACCGAGCCTCGGCGGGGGACCGTATCTCCGCTGGGGACCGAGCTCCGGGCAGGGGACCGGGCCTCCGCTGGGGACCGAGCCCCGGCGGGGGACTGAGCCTGCGGGCAGGGGACCGGGCCTCCGCTGGGGACCGAGCCTGCGGGCAGGAGACGGAGCCTGCGGGCAGGCGGCCCCGGCATCCCCGCCGGCCCGGAGAGAGGCTGCCGAGCCCCCCGGTCAGTGATTCCCCGCGGGCGGCTCTCCGGGGCTGGTACCCGAGGGGGCAGCGGCTGAGGGAGCCCAAACCAGGGGGCGTGAGGGGACGGCGACCCTTCCCCACAGCCGAGAGAGTTTGCTTGGTGTGGTCGCCAAAAGTGTCACCCTCTGTTTGGTGGCTTGCAAACTTCAGGAACCACAGCTCCTGTGGTTATTGTTTTTAATGAGAAGCAGAGCGTGCTGCAGTGCTGTGCAGGAATTCGCAGAATCACAGGATGGGTCAGGCTGAAGGGGCCACAGTGGGTCGGTCATCTGGTGCCATCTCCGTGCTCCAGCACGGCCATCCAGCACAGGGCACAGGATTGTGTCCAGATGGTTCTGGAATATCCCCAGTGAGGAGACTCCACACACTCTCTGGACAGTCTGTTCAGTGCTCAGTCACTGCCCAGGACCGTAGTTCTGCCTCCTGCCCAGGGGGAACCTCCTGGGCTCAGTCCCTGCCCGTTCCTCTGGTGCCATTGCTGGGCCCCTGGAGCAGAGCCTGGGCCCTGCCAAGGCTCCCCCAGCATGCCCAGCTAGAAAAGGGCACGGTGTCCAGAGAGGCTTCAGGCCATGCCTTGGTGGCCAGAGGGGCTCAGGGGGGCTGCACAAAGCCACTCTGCTTTAGTTCACTGCCCAAAACCAAGGACCAGCCCATCAAACCACGCGTTCAGTATGGAATGGGAGTGTTCAGTTCCAAGGTAACGCTAACCCCAGCAGGAGAACCTTATTCTTAAAAATACTGTGCATTTTTTAAGCAGACGTGATTTTCACTAATGGTTCTAAGAATCAAACTATATACTTTTTATGATTTTTCAGGTGTAATTCACCTGAGACAGCTCTCCAAATTACAAGCAAATTCAGTAATAGTATTTGTTAACCACTGCAGTTTAAAAAAATACTGTTTGGAATTTAAAAAATTTAAAAGGGCCTGATCAAGTACTAACTCTTAAATTATAAGAATATTAATCTAGTCACAGGAGTGTGCAGACTGCTAGTAATGAGTAACAAGCTGATGGTTTCACAATTAGATTTAGTATCTCAAATCTACAACTTCCAATCTCATTGCACTTCTGAGCATAAAATGTTGAGATCAGAAATGATGAGTTTCCAAATTAAAAAAAAAGGGTCTTAGCATCTAGATGTATGTTATGCCATTCTAGAGGTCCCTTTTATGGTGAATATATTGTATTTGCCCCTTTCTTTTGTACCCACTGGGGTACAAAAATGCTAGCAAAGACCCCTCCTATGGAGACAGGCTAAGAGAGGGGGATTTGTTCAGCCTGTGGAAAAGAAGGCTCCGAAGAAACCTCATAGCACCTTCCAGTACCTAAAGGGGGCTTACAATAAAGCTGGAGAGCGACTTTTTACAAGGGCATGGAGTGATAGGGGAAGGGAGAATGGCTTTAAACTGAAAAGGGATGGGTTTAGATTGATATTAGGAATAATTTCTTCCCTGTGAGGGTGGTGAGGCCTGGCACAGGTTGCCCAGAGAAGCTGTGGCAGCTCCATCCCTGGAAGCATCCGAGCCCTCGTTGGATGTGGCTCCGAGCAACCCTGGTGGAAGGTGTCCCTGCCCATGGCAGGGGGTGGCACTGGATGGGCTTTGATGTTCCTTTTGGCCCAATCTATCCTGGGATTCTGTGTACACACAAATGTAGGCCCTGGATCTGACACTTCCCCAGATTCTTCCAGCTCAGTCTCCTGGAGTCACCACAATTGTTAAATCCTTCCTGGAAAAGCCATATGAAGAGGACAGGTGCCAGAGCCCTCATTCAGGATCCAGCCCTTGGACAGGGAAACCAAAGATGAGGCCCTTCAAACTTCCCCAAACACGCAGCAAACCTCAGGGCTGGACTAAGTTAAAACACAGCAGAATTAGAAACTGAAAGTCCAAGCAGTACAAGGCACCAGAGGGCAGAGAAGCTCTGGCTCCCTGCCCACGTGCTGACTAGGTGAAAAGCATTGACCCAGGGCCCTCCAGGAGCCACCACACAGAGGGCTCTGGGTTTTATTTCATGGAAATGTGCTTCTGGACAGCTTGAGCTGAGCAGCAAAGGCTTTACAATGCACTGACAATATCCTTTGCCCTCCTGACCCTGTTTATCTCAGCCATTTTATACCAGGCTCTAATGGCCTAATTAAGACACTTTAGCCAGAGCGGTTTCACATTTCCCAGCAGTAAATGAAATCCTGGCATGCCTTAGATCAGTGGGAGTATTCCTGAGAATGAACTTCAGAACTTGGCCAAGCAGCAGGATTGTGTGTCCTTGGTGTGCCTGGGAGCAAAGCCCCATTTGGGACCCTTCTGTCAGGAGAGGACAGCTCTGTTGCCTAAACACAGGTTATTGGGGCTGTTTGAAATGTCCTTTGGCACCTGAGACATGCCTGTGGGTTGTCAGCAGCGAGGCAGGACTGCTGTGTCCTTGACAGCTCTGCCTGCATGGGGAGAAAGGGGCCCACAGGTTTTGCCACTACAAGAAGGTTAATTTGGGTCACTTTAGAAAATATTTGGCATATGCTTGCCATGGCAAAGCTGGAAACTGATAGGACTCCTACACTTGCAGTCCTCTTTGCGTCTCTCCCCCCACCCCCAAGGAAATCAAGGCACAGGCTGCATTCTCCTAGGCTTGTCCATCTTGGCTCAGGCTGGATGGTGCCAGCAGCTGAATGCAGTTGCCACCTCATAGCTCTCCAGTGATAAACATGGAATGAACTGGAAATCTCAATCCAACAGAGAAAGCTGTTAACCAAAAATGAGTCCTATGAAATCAGCAGTTTTGCAGAAAAAGTCACATCCTAAAGGCAGTCAAGTATTTAGGCTTCATTTTAAACCTGTGCCATTGAAACACTCTGATAATCTCAGGTGATTTGTATGCTCAAAATAAGCCAGCACTTATCCACTTTTGGAGACCAGGTCTTAAACAGGTAGAAAGATCAGCCTGGAAAAGCAGATCTGAGGAAACTTGCTCTTCTTCTCCTTGGAGACAGGAAACATTAGTGACAATCTTCCAGCATTTTTAACAAGTATTAACTCTCTTCTATTAAAAATAATGATTATGCCTCTCTGAATACTAGTTTTATGAAGATGGTATCTGGAAAAATTTAATTAAAATGAAAGAGAATTTGTCATAACAAGTCTACATAGAAAAAGATAAAACAAGGCCAGAGATTATAATGGAATATTGCTTCATTTATCTGGAGCAGAAATACACCAAATGGGTTATTTGGATGAATATGGATCTTTTTACTACATTTTTAACCTTGTAATTAGCTGCAGGGTGAAGGTGAGGCTGCTTAGTCAATAACTGGGATATGTTTTCCATCAGTTATCTCTGGTAGTCTTTTGTTCCAAATCTGGGAATACAGTTTTTGCTGTGAAACAGGACCCAGATGCAGGAATCATCAGCTAGTGCTGACAGACTGCCCTGTGCACATATTCCTCTGTACATTGTAAAACTGAGGAAGTCTTCCTCTCTCAACTCTCATTTCTGGTCTATTACTTATTTTTTGAGAAGAAAATATTCAAGCAATTCCTGCAGCGATACTCTGACATTAAGTCTCTTTATAGAAGTATTTGACTATATTTTAATGCAGGGAAATTTCACCTTGATGTCTAGGTGCTAGACTTTGATGTTCATCCCAGTGCTGAGGCATAGGGGAGAAGCAGTTTATCCACAGAGAGTTCAACACAAACACCTCATTGCAGCACTGAGCATCCACCTTAGGTGTGAAAATACACAATATTAGAGAGTCCTCAGACTCCAAAAACTAACTGAGTTAAATAGGCCAATGTCATCCTATTCCTGCTCCTTTTTCACTCCTCACATCTTAGGAAGATGTCTGAATTTCCTGCTCACCTTGTCTAAACAGGGGAGGCTCCTGACAGAAGCTGAGCTTTTTGTGCATTTGAAAATTGTTTGATTGGAAAGGTTTTAATCTCGCACCTACACAGCCTCCCTGTTGGATGAAGTTACAGATATATGGGCCACTCCAGAGAAGCAAACTGAACCAACCAGAGGCTTACACAACAGGCAGCATTGATGTTTGTTTTCTCGAGGGCCGAGGATAGTGCCTTCCAGCTGCAGGGGAAAAGGGGGAAGAGAAGAATGCCTTTAACTGTTTTTATACAATAGATGTAGATGGGAGCAGGCCAAAATCCAGGCAGGCACTCCAGAGCTTTAGCATGAAGCTATATGAAAGTTTGGACTCAAAAGCTCTGGTAAGCTCTTGTTTCTTATCTTTTTAATAGACAAAAGGAAAAAAAAAAAAGAGAGAAGAAACCATTCCAAACCATTCCAGACATTTTGATATTAGGATTGGATTTTAAAATCCAATTCTGATTTTAAAGCCCATCTGTAGCTGGATTATATTTAATAAACTTATCTCAAGTAATGCACAATTAACAGCTTACTTGAGGAAAGCCTGGTTTTTCAAGGCACCCAATGAAGTTTCCCACAGCAGCTGAAGACACCCATGACCTTGTGGATATTCATATTTGAGCCAGCCAAGCTCTTCCCTGAGCACAGTGGCATTTCAAAACACTGGGATGTATAAAATCAGCATGACTTGGCCCATGGGTTGGATCAGAGAGCTCCAGAACAGCTCATTTTGACAGTACCCGCACACAGGAATTGATTTACTGCTGGTAGAGCTTTGTTTTACTTTGCCTGTAGCAAACGTCAGAGCAGGAGCTGATTTCTTGAGAGATAGCCAGCTGTGGGGACTCATTTTCCCTTTTTTCTCCTTGTAGGAGTTAACTCTTTCTGATGTTGTTTCAAACAATATGTTGGTGTTGGAGCCATACAAAATATCAAACATTTGGTTAAAAAAAATTACACCAACAGAACACCCCAGGAAAAAGAGGCCTGGCAGAGATAAATATGATTTAGTAATGTAATAAAGCAGTGAATCATGTGAAATAAGCGTCATTACTTGGTTGAGAATAATGAGAAAACCAGAATATGGAGCATTCAGTGCTCGTTTACCTACTTCATTCAACCTGGCTTAGGTAGGAACAGGAAATTCCAGCTCAATTCCTAACACCTTGTCTTGTAAAAGACTTTCCCTTGGAGGGAAACACATTTTTCTTAACATCAGAAAATGAACACCTCTTGCAGACAACCTCTTGGGGGGTTTCACTAGGAAATGGGTGTGAGCTTTGCTTCCTCACTGTCCAGGCACACTGGGTCACATTGTGGTGTGAATGAACAGACAGGGACTGTCTCACTTGCTCTTTGCTACATCTGAACTGCAAGAGCTAATATATCTATTAATTCAAGTATTTAAATAATCACTGCCTTGCCGTAGTAATCTCTTGAAAGAAACAAACATAGAAATAAAGATAACTGAAGCTATTTGTGAATTAATACCTTAAGCAAAAAGAGTTTAGATTAAAGAGGAAGCTTGGCCACCCTTGTAGCTGTGGCACGACACAGCAGCTATGTAAATAAACTCCTGAGAGCTGCTCCAAGCCATTCCAGTGAAGATATTTCCCCTTGCCATACACTCGAGTCTCTCTGGAATCAGTTTCCAACTGTTCCACCACCAAAGCTGTCCATTCAAAGAGCCAAACACGAAAATCCAACCAAAGCAGAAAGCACAATGTGCCTTTCTCTGGGGGAAAAAAAAAACCAACCAAACCAAGCAAACCAACCGCTAGAGAAAGGATGCTTTATTTAGAGGGTTCAGGAAGTTGAAGCGTTGCCTTCTATCAGCTCCCGACCACAGAGCAAGCATCAGGAAGCGCACAAAAATGAACTCACTATTCCTGCAGGGAGCAAGTGCCAGCGGCTACACCGGGTTTGCTTCCAACCTTGCAGCCCTCCCTGCCAGCCCCCACGGGCTTGTTAATCAGCCACTGTCTCCTGGGGCTCCTGTGCTGCTTGGCTGCTTCAAAACGAAGCCTTTCCCTACCAAACGCTGAAAGGGGCACTTACCTTGTTTGAATTTTCTCTTTTGCTAGCTGTCCTGAGACTTCAGAAACCTAGAAACACACAGGGAAAAAGTGAATCATCACCATCAAAGGGGCGAAAAAGCCTCCTGTAGAGGACAGTGACTGTAATTAAAAGGCAATTGTGTTTTGAGTGCTCTCATTAATACTGGCTGAGGCAATGGCAGTGGCTACAGTGTGGATATAGCATCAGCAATATACAGCAGTTATTTAAAATAAATCTATTTTAAATCATGCAAGCAATATTCCACGTGAACTCAATGTTGCCTTTTTTTTTTTTCAATTCCAAAATTGAGAATGTTTTGCAAAAATTTCCACAGTAAAGTCTAAGAAAAACAACAATTCTAGTAAGAAGCCTAAAAAAATGCAGCTGTATTTCCAAGCTGGATCAAGTGGCAATTGCCAGCAACTAACTAAACAAGTGAAAAAAAATCTGTAATTTCTGCATGGCTGCAGTTTATTTGCAGACATGGAGCTTGGAAAGCATACCTGAGGAATACCTCCCTACCTTTCCTAATTTTATCATGCAGAGCCTCAGGAAAGATGCTTCAAACCTGTGGAAGCGTTACACTTCAGGACTGCTTGAAAAGGCTTGTGTTTTTTTCTGATCAACAATTTTTTTTTTCTTCCTGAAAAGCTTTTGCAAAATAAATACAGCTCTATTTTTTTTTTTTTTTTTGCCAGAATTGTCTCCTTTCACCAGCATACTGGCCGTATTTAGAGTGAAAAAAGGGGCTGTGGACAGCTTTTTTCTTTTTTGGGGGCACATTAAATATTTATCGGGGTGGGGGGGAAATTGTGATTAGTTTTGTTCAAGCAGCTGCCACCAGGCCCATCCTTCCTAGGCCACACCAGTGTTTCTGACCTTGGGATGAAGTGCCTTTCTCTTTCTGGTCCATGTTCAGGCGAGGAAACATCAGGAAAAACAGCTTTTTTTCAGGAGAGCTGGTGTTCCCTCATGAGAGCAGGGGCCACGTATCTTCACCTCAGGCCCATTCTAGTTTTCAGATGGGTAAAATAAACTGAAAATACCATTTTAGGGAGGGGAACACAAGTCAACAGGCTTTGGGTAGTTGGCACTGCATTTCCAGAGAAGTAATTTAGGGAGATCTGGAGTCCTTCAAGCCCATTTAAAGCCATCACTCCTCTCCCTCATCCCGAGAATTGATGTTTCTCAGAAATGTGTTTGGGAGGGAAAACTAGAGGTCAGGAATTCTATTGGCCATGCTGTCTAGAGATTTTTTGGATGGGGAGGTCCAAGAAATCCTCTTTGCCTGTCTCAGCTTTGCATGCCCTCATCTCTGATCGGTGCTGGCTCTTTCCAAGTTCATTTCTACTTTTACCTCTGCCAAATGCAGATTACTTTCCAGGACACTATGGAATTATTTAATTAGCACAGCCAAATGACTGGGCTGTGATTCCAAGTAGACAGAAAATGTCTTTGATGTATGTACCAAGTATGAAGTATATACCAAGACTTGAGATTCACACCATCAATATTTCAAACTGATTTTGTGCTTAGTTGAAGGAAGTGCCCTATATGGGAGATGCTCTCAAAGTATTTCTGTCATCTCAGCCCAGCTGTGACCAGGAAATGAGAGCTGGAGTAAGAATAAGAAAGGACAAACGATTTTGGTGGGGTTTTTTTATAAATTAATATGGAATTATGAACATCATCAAAACATTACAGCACATTTGGATTCCCCAGACTGGAGTCTCTCTCCTCCTACCCATCCAGAATGCAGTGTGTTGAAACAAAAATCTTATCTAAAAGTATGTTGAATGCTGAACTGCTAAATTTATCTAGAACTTAAAAGAAAAAAAAAAAAGAAGAAACCTGCATACTAATCACATGGAAATACCTGATTTGCTTTTTCATTTAGAAATGCCTTGTGCATTTGCCTCTGTCCCCTACCAGTATGTAACATTGTATTAAAGGTGTAAGACATGAGTCAGAAAAAAACTGCTTTATAGTCGTGCCTTGTCCCTGAGAACTGGAGGGGTTTTGTTTGCGTTTATTTTGTGGGTAGTTTTTAAATATGTTCCTCATTTGGGTGTCTTCCTTAAGCACAACAAAAGTTAGCAGAACAGCTGAATCCTGAAAAGCTGAGACACACAATTTCATATCCTCCGGCATCATAGGATTTAAATAGATCCGTGATGTGGATGCTTGATGAAATAAATCCCTGTTTCAGTGGACTTCACCTAAATCAGTGAAATAACCTCCTATTTCTCAGCAGCTCTTGCAAGATGTTTTGCATCTCTGCAGCAGTGGAAGTTAGAAATATGAATGTGTATAGGAAATTAGATTTTAACTAATCTATAACTAACCACAAACGAGTACATTAAAAAAGTAGAACCATCACCCACCATTTCTATTTTGTCCACCCAAGAAAGGAAAAGTTAGCAGCAGAGGAATTATTTTACCGGTGAAACTGGATTTTGCTTTAAAGGAACAGAAGAAATGTATATTGTTCCATGTCACAGGCAAAGAAACTGCTGGAGATAGCTCATAAAGCCCAACATTTAAAATGCACATGGATACATTTAGCACTACACTTGACATTATCTCCTGCGTGATCTGCAGAGATATTAAGGTGCTGGTTGAAAACAGATGGGTAACATAAAAGTGATGCCTGCCCTCTGACATCAGCACAATCAGCACCTCTGTTTCACAACCAGGCTGGGAACTGCCGCCTCTGCAGTGGTAAGGACATAAAAACACCAACAGGAGATGTCCTGCCTGGTGCACACTCTGTAGTCAACAGCTGCAAGCACCAAGAACAGGCTCACAGGAGTGGATCCTCCTCCACAGGACTGGATCACATCAGGGCAGAATGGATGGGCACTCACCCACAAGTTAATTAGAGAGATTATTAATGTGAAAATGAGGGTGTAAAGGCAAAAAAGGGGGGAAATGCTGATTTCTATCAATTTTCCCCTCATGGTACAATTTGGTTTCTGTCATCTAGGAGAAAAACACTTCTCATGGCAACCAGAGGTTGTAGAAATCCCCTGATCTGCCTCCCTGGCAGCTGGCTGGTAGAGCAAAAGGGGAACAGGCAAATGCTTCTGTGAGGACACTGCTGAACCCCTCTCCAGAACAGGGAAGGGGGCAGAGGATGTGGTTGGCCCTCGGTGCCATTTCTGTGACAGTGAAAAGCACCAGCAAGGCACCATACCTGCAGCATTCCCATACTGGGATGAGCCCACTCCTGCTCCCAGAACATGCTGCCAAGCTCTCATTTATTCCTCACACAGCTCTTCCTCCCCATCACCCCTGTACCTCCTATTTTCAATCTTTGCAACAGCCACAAGGCCACTCCATCCTTCCCTGGCAGGGATCAGTCATGTCTGGCTGCTGCTGCTTCCTGATGTCTTCATTCCTCCTTTTCAGCCCCTGGATCATGCACATGAGCTATGAACAGCAAGCACAGGGGATTTTGGACGCCATGGAGAAAAGCAGCCCTCCCCCAGCACCAAAATCTTTCAGCTTATTTTAAAAGATAAAAGTTTCCTCTTGGCCATCTCATCTGAAAAACTGGTTTATTCCCCATTCCCACCGTACATAATTAATAAAACCACATTAATGAACACATCTTGACAAACCCCATGTGAGAAAGCAAACTATTAATCACCTGAGTAGGGTACAGCACAGGTGAGGAATG
The DNA here is from genome assembly GCF_023055355.1 of Agelaius tricolor. Classification (NCBI taxonomy): domain Eukaryota; kingdom Metazoa; phylum Chordata; class Aves; order Passeriformes; family Icteridae; genus Agelaius; species Agelaius tricolor. The sequence continues at coordinate 13,981,580 of NW_027269263.1, forward strand.
GAAGAACTGAGAGATCTGGGAAGATATTTATGAATTAAGCCACTGAGAAGCAGGCATCTAGGAAGATTTATGTATTTTGTGACCCAGCTGAAGCACTTGCAGAGATCAGTGAGACACTGGCTCTTAGCTTGGCTATCTGCCTTTGAAAATCTGGGAGGCTCCTATCTGAATCTTAAATCTGAGAGGCTCCTCTCTGAATCTCAAATGTTTTAGGAAAGAAGCTTACATGATGAATCCAAAGAACAGTGGCGGTGTCTCCAGGTCCCAAGTTAGTGCTCAAGCCACCAGGAAATCCTGGCACTAGGATCTGCTGGATCCCACACTTTAAATCTCAGGGATACAACAAGGCTTGGAGAGGATGTTTGTTTTAAACCCATCCCATAGAAAAGGAGGATGCAGGCTTGACTGACTGGTATAGTCCTCTACAGACAAATTCAAATTAACAGATTCTTACCACAGATCATCCCCATCAGCTGCAGTACCTGTTCATCAAAACAGCTGCTCAGAAACTCCACAGAAGTGGAGGCAGAGAGCCCAGAGGGAGCAGGCCATGGCAGGTCAGGCACAGGATATTCCTCCATGGTGAATTCTCCTCCAGCAAGTTCTCTCACAATGGTACAGAACCCCAGGAGGGACTGCTGTGGTTCATTTTGTGTTAAAGTTTTTGTTCCTATTTTCACAGCTAGCACAGAAGCATGATTCCTTTATTGATGCTTAAGTTGACAGGGTTTATGTTGCAAGGTAACAACCCCTACTGAAAGGCTGTCACACACATGGCAGAGAGCGATCTTCTTCAGGTGGGAGGTGCAGGACTTTGGGAAGGGCAGTGTTTGCTGCTTACTGGCAGATACCCATCCTTCATCTCCCTCTAAAAGGAAAGCACACATTACTCTGCAGAGAAAGGAGTTGCTTTCCTTCAGATGCCAAGCTAATAATTGGCATTTGTTCTTCACAGTGAATATTTACTCTTCTACCTCAGAGTCCTTGCCAGTCATTAGGAGCTCAGCACAATGCACATCCCACATGCACCAGGCAGCAATTTCACCTTTACATGTGACCTCAGGTGAAGGCTGTGAAAGAATAAGGAAAAATCAGTGCACATATTGTTCAGCCCCTGAAAGGCAGAAAAACATTCCCCATTTTCAGTGGGCTGTTATCCAAGTTTCTCACCTGGATATGGTGCCCACTGCTCTATCCCAGACTCCCAAGTGTGTACACACGGCCTCTGCTGCTGACAAACTCCACATCATCACACATCAGCTCACTGCTGCAACAAGGATGATCTGTATTCCCTGGGCAAAATCTATGAACTTGCTGCAAGATTTTTACAACTCATTTCCAGAAAAGTACCAGTGTACCACACAACACACAACAATGTTAACAGCAAAGAGATATCCACAAAAAATGAAAAGTAGGATTCAAATGAAAGGGAACACCCAGCAAATAAAGGAGGCAGTTTATGTGTTTCTAACAAAGTTAAAGATAAATGGGAATAAACAGAGAACACAAGGAGCTATGCATGGCTTGCTTGTGTGTGGAATTAGCTGTGTATTGCATAAATCTCAGAGTAAATGAGATGCACCAGGGAGCTCTTGGATGCTCTTTACTAGTAGTAAATCAGCTACTTTTCATTATTTCCCACTGATGCTTTTACTGGAATTGTATTCAGCTAATTTTTAAACAAAGTACTTTCTGTACCCAAATGGCAAACGAATAACTGATTAAATGGAGAGATAGCATACCCAGAAGATTTGCATCTATCTAAGAGCACCTCAAGTCATATAATTATGCTTTGTAACACCACTGCAAAGGGCTTGAACTAAAATTTCCCCAAGATGGGGAGAGTAATTGCCCCAACATGAGGTTCCTAATTTATTTTTTAGTATCACATACAGTCACCCCTAGGGGTGTTTTGATGTCTGAAGATCCCCCCAGTCTCCAAAACAGAAGCAAGTTTAACTTTTGCACAGTATTTTGTGTTTGCTGATATGAAAGTGTTTTGTGCAGGATTTTTTTCTCTTCCCTCCCAAATCTGCATGCATGAAACCAAGGGCAGAACCAGAGTGATGTCCCACAAGTCATCATTGCTTCACCTTCACAGTGAGATGCAACAAACCCACAAACAAATTGACAATTACACTCCTGGCACTCACTTTTCCATCCCAGCCCAGCAGCTCCACAGCACAAGTCATTGCTTCTGGACCTGCAGAACCATGAAAATTCCACATTCACAAAGGAGCCACTTCTGTGCTTCCTCCCAGGAGTACTGGGGGTAAGACAGCAGCTCCAAACCTGCAGGGCAGTGATGGCAGGCAGGATAGGCAAGCTGTGACTGCTCTGCAACAAGCTTAAACATTACACTTATGTGACAGCTGTTTTGGAGAGGGAGGGAATACTAGTCATGGCTTGGATTAGAGACAGGGAAAAAAGGGAAGCAAATATGACTTGGACTGGAAAATAATTTGGCTTGTGCCACTTACTTTACAGCATTTATTGATGATGGTTCAAAAACATTTGTTTCTAACAGCTGCACATCCTCTAAGATGTGGCCAGTTAAGATGGTAAATAAGCTCTGTGATAATTTAGTCTCCCCTGCTTCACCAAACACCTTAAGCATTGCATTTGAGGAGTCAGCTTCCAGCCTCTTCCTCAAATTTACTGCCTCATCCATCCAAAACCACCTGGCCTCAAGCATGGGAGAAGATGAAGAGAAAAAAATCTTGAACTCCCAGTTGGAGAATATTCCTAATGTAGACAAAGTCCAAACAATTGCATTCCTCATGCTCAATTACATTTATTTTCTACCTGCTCCACAGATGAGAATTCTACATACACAGATTTACATAGGAAACCTCTTGCAGATCCAAGGACTGCCTAAAAGCTCCTTCCCAGCTCCCAAAAACTGCTCTGTCTCTGACCAGCCCAAAATTACACTGGCTGAGGTGTCTAGAAACAGGAGCTCACTCCAAATCATGTTTGTCCTGGGAGGATGAGGCATATGATGTTTCTTCCAGCCTTTCTTCAAATCACTTCTGCTGGGGAGTTCTCCTGGGCTGCAGCCAGCTAAACCCTTGGAAGAGGGGGAATGTCCTTTCCAGATTGCCTAACAGGATAGTCCCAGTGCTCAGCAACAAAGTGGTGCAGGGGTTGTTAAGGGTTAGCACTATTGTTCTGTCATGAGAAAAATGAGAAGCAAACCAGACAGAGACTCTATTCCCCCACATGAACCTAAAGTTGGCCCAGAGCTCATGATAAAACCAACTTTCATTGAAAAACAGTACAAGCAAACAAACAAAAAAAACCTCCACAACAATAAAACCCACAACATAAAGTGCACAAACGTTCTCCAGCAGTCTGCCATGCCAGCACTGGTATGTGGATGATCTCCAGGGAGACAAGCATCTCCAGACGCTTGTACAGCTCTGATAATGCAGCTCAGAGGTGCAGAGTGAAGCCACAGAGAGGAACCACTCAGAGAACAAACCAAAATCTCAACAGGCAGCACATCCACATGGCTCCTTCCCCCAAGAAACTGACAAAGCTTATAGAATGTCATGGGGGAGCAGAGACACCTTATCCAGTTAGTGGATTCCCTGAATTGTCTGGATGATTTGTCACTGCACACATTCCTGGTTCTTGTCTCTCCTCAGGCTCTCATCCCTTGCCACTGCTGGGGGAGAGGATTCTGAGCCAGGTGAATCACCAGGTGTCCCCATTCTTGCATTCCTGTCACTACTGAAAAAAATGGCTAAACTTTAGCTGGTTTTAATATTTCTGGTCCTAATTCCATTTAACTTGTTTAAAAAGTCTAAGTTTATAAGGCAAGCTACAACAAGTTTGGCATGCAGCTTGCAAAGTGAGGAGATATAGATATAGATAGATAGATAGATAGATACATACATACATACATACATACATATTATATATATTCTTATATATATATATATATATACAGACATGGAGGGAGAGTCTTGTTGCTACTAATGGACAGAATTCTCCTTGGGATTTGTCTTCAGTCCCAACTGAAGCCTGAGAGGAAGCAGTCAGGCTCTGCAGTATTGTTGAACATTTTCATGCAGTGGGATTCAGACTGGTTTGTAACCTGCATGCCAAATTCCACTCCTTAATATCATGTCATCCTCTTGGTTTTTAGTTGGGTTGTCTCTTTGCTTAAAATTAAAATTGAGAAAATAAAATAATAGAGCCTTCTCTGGGGGTTATTAAAGGTGGGTATCCTATTCCAAGGGTTGGACCTGAGCAAACACTGGAGCATCTCCTCATTTTCTGTAACACCACAAGTGAGAGCTGAAGCGATGCCAGGGGCTGTGGCCTGCCAGCTCCTGAAGCAAAGCTTCAGCCTGGGGAGAACCACCTCGTGAATTTAGGATGTGTGTACCAAATGGATCCCTGAAAGCTCAGCAACCCCTGCCACCCCTCCCAGCAAACCTGTCAGACAGAACTTCCCCTCACATTTGAGTTGGAATTTAGCTGGAGCAAAGAATGAATGAATGAATTAATCTCCTTTCTTGTTGTTTGACTAGAGAGAGGCATTGGTGATACCTGGCAGGTCAGGTGTGCCTGCCCTGCCCGCTCCCGTGTCCCAGGAGCCAGCTGTAGAGACAAGATGTTTCGCTCAGATCGTTCTCAGTAATTACCGAGACTCTCCTGTTTACCCTGGTGGAAACACCGGTAGTGGAGCGTGCACCTCTGTTTTACCTGCGCTGGCAAAAACACACAGTGGAGATCAAGAGATTAAAGAGAAAGCTTTTTCAGCATTCTGGCTAGCTGCTCTGGAAACCCTAGGAATTCAGCAGCAAGGATGTGCATAGACAGGCCTGGAGCACTACAAGCAGCTGTTGGCTTTGCCAGATCACCTCCTTCTTTCAGCTTCCTTCTTCCACCAAGCCAAGGGTGAGGACAAGGCATCGTCAGCCTCCTTTAAAAAAGAGGCAATGAAATAAAAAATAGTGTGGTTATCCCATCACAGAGCAGCCCCTCAATTAGCACAGCTCTTAAAAGCCAGTACTGCAAATGGGAGATTGAGGGAATTGGGGTTTTTGACTTGAGTCAGGAGCGGCCCTTCCCTCACCCACCAGCAGGTTCTCTTCAAAGCTGTGAGCTGACACATCATTCTCAACATCATTTCATCGTGTGGGCAGTACCTGGACCAGCCTTGCTGCACAGTCATTTGCAGGCCTGCTCCATCTCCAGTTATCCCCAGGGGATCACAGAACCCCTGGTTTTGAGGTATCACAGGTTTACAGTCCCCAATACCTGCCCAGCAGCAGTTAGGTCTAGTGGAAGTATTTAGGATTTACATTGAATCGTAGAATAATTTAGGTTGGGAAGGGATCTTAAAGATCATCCAGTTCCATCCCCTTGCCATGGGCAGAGACACCTTCCACTATCCCAGGTTGCTCAGAGCCCTGTTCAACCTGGCCTTGGACACTGCCAGGGGTCCAGGGGCAGCCCCAGCTGCTCTGGGCAACCTGTGCCAGGGCCTCACCACCCTCACAGGGAACAATTTCTTTCATGCCTGGATTCAAGGTAGAGATTTCCTCTTGATTTTTCACATGCCTGTTGTGTGCTGGTAAGGCAGAGCTGCTGTGCTCACTCTGCCTGGTGTGGGGCCAACACTAATGCATATCAAGGAGACACAGATAGATTTATGCAGACTTTTTCATTCAAAACCAAAAATGCAGTCAACCAAACAAGCAAGACTCCAGCCCTTCTTCACCTGCCTGTACACGGGTAGGGGAGGGAAATGGGAGCACAGGAACTTTTGTAAAAGCACAGAGGGAATTCTTACAAGATGATTTCTGAAGCTCAAAAAATAGCTTCCTCTTAGAAGGTGTTTTGCTCCTCAGTATTACTGAAATCTCTGCATACTTGCAAAGAAAACACTCTTTTCCACCTGAAGCCCAAGCTGCCTCTGGACAGAAGTCACAGTACAGATGAGGACATGGCCTCTCCTGTACCTCTTCAATGTTTGACTCTTCCAGATTGTCCATTTTTCCTACACTTTCTTGCTGTATTTTCCATGGTCTCATCACTTGCCTGTTTTTCATCCTCTGACCACTGCAGTTTTCCTTCTCCACTCTGTTCCTGGGCTTGCTCCTGCACAGGCAAAACCAGCAGCCAGGCTGTGGCAGATCAAAAGGTCCGAGCTGTCAGTATTCAAACCAGCTGCACAGCAGATAAAAGCAGTTTGCCTGTGCTCTGCTCATTGCTCAGGCAAGGAAAGGCCCTTTTCCCACATAGCACTTCATTGCAAGAGCCCCTGACAATATGAACAACCCAGCAAAAAATCCTGACCCCTTTTAAAACACCAGCTTCACTCTCTTTTGCCCTTCTCTAGTAAACTCCAGTTTGGAGACTCCAGTGCAATAAAAGTTGCTGGAGAAAAGAAGTCTTCAAGCATAAATCCAGCACAAAGCCTACAGCAGCACCTTAAGCTCTCAAAACAAAGAGTTTTTTGCTTACAGGTGTCAAATTCCCAAGGACAAATATTAATCTCACTTTAATTTTCTGAGCTGTAATTTATCTACTGAAAACAGAGCTGGTTAATACCCATGTGTATAAACTCTTCGAAAAGAAAATTATTTTTCTCCTCCTTTTCTACCAGAACAACGAATACCAGGGATTTCAGGTTCTGTGTGCTCACCCTTGGTAAAAAAACAAAACCTCAGCTCTGAAGACCATAAAGCTTTAAGGAAAGGTATTTGGTTTCAAACATTCCATCTAAGGCAACTCTTAAAACCTTTCTGAGGGAGAACACCCCTCACCAGTATTTTCATTCCTTTGCCACAGATAATCCCATGCAACCACAAATAAATATTTATTTTTCCCTCTTTTCAAGAGAGATGCCACACACAGGAATGCATTACAGAAACTGGGGGGAGGAGGGGACTTAAGCTTATTCTTCCACGTTGATACTACCTTGGTGACCCCAGGACTTGAGCCTCTTGCTGTTCTTGGCAAAACAAGCAGTTTACAATAACTCTTCCTTGCTTGAGGCCAAACTGGGCTGGGTTTTAGGGCTTGACCATCTCAGAAGAAAAATTAATTTTTGTGTTGCTTTGATCATCAGGTAAAATACTAAGGAGGTGTAGATTAAAAAAAATAATCATACTTTCAACAGAAATAAACCTTATCCATGACACACTCATCAAATATTTGTAACCACCCACCTCCAGTGCCTCTCCACAGCCACTTAGGGCTTGCTGTAAAAATGTTCTGAAGGAGAGGACAAAAAAAAAAAAAAAAGGTTATCAGCAGGAATTCTGTTAATTGTCACCAAAAGGCTTTGGCTAGATCATTTCCTGTGCCCTGGATCCAGCTGGAAGCGCTCTCTGTGGGGAAGGCTGGCTCACAATCGCCCGGCCCTGCCACTCGCTGCCGGACAAACGGAGGAAACTGCAGCCTATCATAAATCTGTCAGTCATGGAGCAAACGGGCATCGGGAGGGCTGGGCTCCTCTTCCCCCCAGTTATCACTTGGCAGACACACAGAAACGGAGCTGGGAGATAAATGCCTTTTTTCAGGCCTGCTCCCACAGACTCAGCTTAGAACATCAGGATGGCCTGGGTTGGAAGGGACTTCAAAAATCATCTCATTCCACCCCACCCTGTCATGGGCAGGGACACCTTCCACTGTCCCAGCTTGCTCAGAGCTCTGTCCAACCTGGCCTTGGACACTTCCAGGGATAGGAAGCTTCTCTGGGCAATCTGTGCCAGGGCCTCACCACCCTCACAGGGAAGAATTTCTTTCATACATGTGGCCCAAATTCCCCCTCTTTCCATTTGTACCCATTACTCCTTGTCATTCCAGCTCCTGATGCAGAGTCCCTCTCCATCTTCCTTGTGGGTCCCTTCATATCTTGGAAGGTGCTGTGACCTCTCCACACAACCTTCTTTTTTCCAGCTAAACAGCCCCAACTTCTCTCAAAGCCAGAGCAGTGAAAGAGGCTGATCCATCGAGGAGTGGGATCAGAGGGAGCTCAGAAGACCTGCCTACAGTCCTGCTCTGCCACTGGTCTGCAGGGTGAGCTTAAAACATTTCTCCTTTAAAAAACAACAATCAACCAACCACCAAATAAAAACCCCAACCAAAAGCCCAAAAAACAAACCAGCAAAAAATGCAAATCCTAGCAAAACCAGCCCTTCTCTTTAGGTGTTTTTGGTGGATGAGCTAGATAGTGATGTCAAGCAGTATTAAGCTAATTTATTTCACACAAGCTGATCATCGCTGTTTTGACATGCACAGGCATATTTGAGAAATAGGAAAGTAGGTAGAAACAAAAAGAGAAAACATTTGTGAGTTTCAGTAACAGAAGAACCGTCCTTAGGTTCCTTTCTCCAAGCAACTGGTCCTGAAAAATGTCAACAACATTTGCCCAACAGCTTGGTGGCAATTACAGATCAACAGAGGTAAAGCCACAGTGACAGCCACTCCTCAAGTCAGCAGGGCAAACCTGGGGTCAGAAGGGAAATGGAGACACCAAGAGGCAAATGGCAGGAGCTACAGAGGCATTTGGGGGAAGCAGGGAGGCCTGGAGTCCCCCTGGGATGTGGGAAGGGGAGTTAGGGTCAGGGGTGGCCAGCGAGGTGTGAGGAAAGCCCTTGGATGTGGGAAGAGTCCTTTAAGTAAATGTTGTGGATGCCAGAGGTTGCTAGGCAGGGACTGGGTGGCTGCCCAACAACAGGCACACAAACAAATAAATGATAAATAAATAAATAAATGAAACCACTGAAAGGCTTTGCTGGTTCCTGCCAAGGGCACCTCAGGCAAAGGCAGATGCCAGCAGCCAAGGCAGGATGGAGCCCAGCTCTGCTGGCTCCTGGTCCAGCACCCAGCCAGGAGGTCGAGGTGCCACTCTCATCCTGCTTTCAAAAGGGAACAGACAAAGTGTTACCCTGGCAACTTCCAGAGCAGGGGCTGTTGCAAGAACAGGCATTATGTATGCAAATAAAAGCATCCAGGCACAACAGCCTGGAAAAAAAAGAAAAGCAAATAGCCAGACTAATATTTGCAGAAATGAGTGACTGAAGTAAGGCTTCTAGATCCAGAGCTAGGACTTTAAATAGATAATTTAGTTTGCAGAAGCTCTGAAGGACTGCAAGGAAAGAGCTTGAACTTTTCCTAAAAACTTAGCTAGTTTATCAAATGCCTTATTACAGCACCAAAACCTGCTGTTGAGGCCTGGCTGTGAAAACACAAAAACCTCTTCTGTGTTTTATAGGAGCAGCTACAAAACTCAGCTCAAGGCTTTTTGCATTGTTTGATGCATAATTTCATCTCAGGCACGGGGCATCTATACAAACTAAATGGGTTTAGTTTTCTCCATCCCCCAAGTTCAACACAATTTATAGCTCCTGCACCTTCCCTCTGTTAAACTCACTCAAAACCTCAAGAGCTGCCTTTCCACCCCTCTTTTTTTCTCCCTATTATACTGATAAGCCTCCATAAAAACCCTGGAGCACCTCAACATGAGTCATGCACACATTTACCCGGGCCTTGGAGCAAGTCTCAACCCACTCTAAAATCAGACAAATTGGTTGTCTTTAATGCTCACTTATTAAATATTTAGGGATTACTTTCAATCCCCTATCAAAGATCTGTCTTCATCACTGATAAATCATATAATTCTTGGAAGAGATGAAAGCAGAGTCACAGCTGCCTCTCTGCAGAGGCCTCAGTTGTTGCTTTCACACACAGGACAACACTTTCCCTGAGCTGTGGTTTTCTGGGCAGCACTTAACTTCACCTACAAAAGGACAATTGGCAGAATCTGAAAAAAAATAGAGGCAGAAACTGAATCCCACTCATAATTCAGGGCAACCCTTTGGAAAGGAAGCTGTAAACATTGTGAAGAGTGAACATAAACACTACTTTATCTATCATAGAAAGTCCTTTATTTTAAAGTGATACCATGCTTTCTTCCCCTCTTTTTGTTACTCCTTTGCAATTGAGGCAGCCCAGCCTCAAGTGCTTTGCTGAGGATATGGATTTTTATTCTGCTCAAGTGCCTTTAGCAATAGCAGGGGCAGCTCACCCAGACAGCTCCAAGGGATGCAGAAAACAAGGGGCCTTTTTACAAAACAGGCTTCCAGGGACTGACTTCCACCTCGGTGCCATGAGGAAACAAATCTTGTGCAATTGCAGCCTGTCCCCTCCAAGAACCTGATCCTCTCCCCAGCCAGAAATGCCTGATCCCATTTTTAGCCAGTTTAGAGCATTTGCAAGGGGAGGGATCTTATGGATACCTTGAAAATTATGTTATGTCAAGATTTTTTTGAGAACTAGAAGTTGGCTAAAGGACAGAAATTCAAAACCATGTCCCCACTGAGGGAGGGAAAAGCCAACAGCAGCCCTGCTCAGCTCCTGGCCGCCCTTCCCCGTGGAAAATATAGCAGAGAATGAAGCTAAGATCATTAAGTCAGAAGAAGGGAAACTGCAGAAAAACCTGAAGGAAACCAGACTCCATCAGCTGCACCACTCAGACAGCAATTTGTTTAGTCAATTGCCAAAGTAAAACAAACATCGAAAGAAAAACATCTGGGAGGAGAAATTGGTGTGAGGGCTCTGGCTGTAAATTTCCTTCCTTTCCCCCATCAGTCAACAGCCTCTCAGTTTCTGCCACACAGAAAGGCACCGAGGTTCAGCTGTTATTTGCTTTTTGGAGAGAGTTTTAGGACTGGCTTTACAAAAAAGCAGAGGTGAAGGAGGGAGAACAGCTCAGTTGCCCAATTTTCATCACTTCTGGAAGTGCCTAAGGGGGAAGGAGCTGCTCTGCACACCCGGACCCAGACAGCTCCCATCTGCTGGGCAACACTGCAGCTTCCCCATCACTTCTAGGCATGACTGTGTTCACTCTCCTTAGGAGAAGGTCCACAGCTGATCACATGGAAATGTGATTTTTTTTTTCCTTCTTTCCAGTGGAGAAGACAGAAACCATCTCACACAAAGACAGAGCAATGGCAGCAGCATCTGTGTTAGTGGAGGGACAGAGTTGGGTTGAGCAGAGAGCTGTGAGCCACATTTGGGGCTGGTGCCAGGGGAAGGGAGCTCTGTCCCAAAGTGTCACATCACCTGACAGCCAGGTGAAACTGAGCCCATTGAATGAAACACAAACCATTTTAGGGTTATTACAGCAACTGGTTTGAGAGCCTGCTGTGGGAAGGTAGCAATGCTGGCTGAATGCAAAGGCTGGGCCCAGGAGCAGCAGCAGGCTCCATAAATAAGGTCCTGTCAGCCTGGCCATTACAAGCCTTGTTTGGTACATATCCCTACCCCTTTGGAAAAATCACACGAGGCTGGAACTTGGCACACCAGCCTCCGTCCTGCCCCAGGGTTTGTGCAAACCTCAGCTCTGCTCAGACTCCTCCATTTGACAAAAAAAGGGGCAGAAATAAAAAAAAAGAAACACAAAACAATAATGAAGACTTTGCCAGAAGACTTCATCCACTAGCTCTTTTTGCCATCAAGGACAGCCCAGAGTGGTATCAGCTGATAGGATTTCTAGAATCCCTTTTGAAGTGACAGCCCATGTTGGTATTAACAGCTGGAGAGATATGCAGTTTTAATGAGGTTTTGAAGGTTTGCAGGTCTCACAATGAATTTAACAGATGTACAGGCAAAAGTCCTGCTTTATGAGCAGCTCTAGCATCTTCTGCCATCTCCCTGCCACAGAGCACAGTGCTACAAACGAAGCCTTCCTACAACAGAGCATCTTTATTCTGGCCAACCTAGTGATCTTTCCCTTAAAGGGATTAAATAACTAATAACTTTGAAAAGGCCAAAATTTAACATTATTTCAAAGTTTGTGAAAAGATGATCTTTCATTAGGAAAATGGAAAAGGACATTTTGAATTTAACCCATTTTCCTCATTTTCAAAGAAGCTGAAATGGAAGACAAAAAAGATGGTGCTTTGGAAAGTGAAAACATTGAAGTAAATTATTTCTTTTTACTTTTTAGATCTCCCCAGGGAAAAAACCCAACAAACAGCTGAGATGAAATAGTGAGGGCTTGTCTGAGCAGGAAAGCTTTATCTGCTAGATATGTAGCTGTAACTCTATAAGTCCCTGACTCCTTTTAGTTCAACCTTTCCCAGCTCAGTTTAATCAGTTTCCAGTGTCATAAACTGAGCTTAAAAGAGGAAAAGAAAACCATAATTTGGGAGGGAAAAAAAGCTTGTAGCAAAACAAGAGTGTTCACATGGGTAGTTAAAACAAAATTTAACCTTGGTATAAAATCATCCCTTGACTTTCATGTTTAAAACTTTCCCACATAGACAATTTCTCAGAGGAAACATGAGGCTTTGGGAGGGAAGTGGGGTGGGAAGTGAAAATACTTTCCCACTGCTAAGCAGAATGAGAAATAGAAGCAAGTAAAGACAAGGTTTAAGAAGCAGCTTTCCCTCTGATGTTGTTCCTTTGTCTTTTTCACTCTTTCTTCCATTTGTTTTAAAATAAGAGAAAAATAAATAAAACCTGAGGCAGCCACTTGAAGATAAAACACTATCATGATTAAAATTAATAAAATTGGGGGTGGGGAGGGGGTGCATTATTATTTTGAAAAACTCAATGCTTTTTCTGACACTTATCCCAGATACCAAAACCTTGACCTTCTAATTAATTCACATTTGGCAACACAGGAGTGCCATGGTTGTGACACACAGGTTGTAACATTCAGGCTCCATTCTCCCACCATATTAATTCTGTCTTTCCCAACACCCAGTTTCCAGGATTCTGCCTTCCAGAAACAGGCAACAGGTTAATTGCAACAGCCCAAGCAAAAACATCTCCCACGTTTTGCATGAGGCTCAATGCACCAACAGCCTATTTGCAGGCATATCTCCACAGGTTTCTAGGCAACTCCAACACAGGAGGCTTTTCCTGGAATTTAATGGAAGTCAAAGGTGAAAAACTCATACTGGACAATTCAGCAGAACATGTGCTACTACCAGGTTTCCTGTTATGTCCACACAAACCATTCTGAAACTGCCTGGCAAGTTCCCAACACATGGCTTCCAGGGCTGCCAGCACTGCCAGCTTCAGGCATTGCAAAAGTAATTAATCAGGCCACCAAAACACTGTTCTGAAATCACCTTCTGCTTGCTGGGTTTGCTGGGGCTACTGGGAAAAGATCTAGGCTTCCTTTGCAGCAGACAAGGGGGCTGGAATATCAAAGACACTTGCAAGGAAGTTAAAATTGCGAAGCAATTACTTGATTCCAGGTGCTGGGGATTTAATAGATACAAAAAACAACATCATCAAAAAAAACATTCCTTTTGTGTTACAGGCTGTAAAGCAGAACCATTCTAGGCTATTTGGGATGTTGCAGGAGACCCTAAACCCTGCTAAGCAGGCTTGCTAAACATGGACAGAGAAGTATTGGACATTTGTTCCCCATTTCCTCTAGGAAGGAGTGACAAGAGAGTGCCTTAGGGAAGCACGGGGAAACAAGACAGTCACAATTTCCATTTTACAAGATCACCCAAAACGAAAGCAGAAGATAGTGTATCCTTCAGCTGTGTCCTTTGGTGCTTCAGATAAGGATTAAGGGGTGTTTCTTCCCCTGGTTTCAGAATCATGTTTGTGTAAATGCGGCACACGCTTGTAGGAAAAAGTGTCTAATGCTAGAAGTGAAGCAAAATAAGCAAGTTATTTTTGTCTTTACAAGTATTTACAGGTGCCCCAAAAAGATCCTGTTTGATTCAGTTACCCACATTTATCTCTGCACCCTGGTAATGAAATCACATGAGAATGAAGTTATTCCATCAAACTTTTGATATTTCTTGGTTCTGTGTGGGAAAGATTAGCTACATCTGTTCCCAAGTTTCCCTGTATTTAGTCAGAGAGTGATATTTGAGATAGTTTCAGAGAATCATAAGATGGCCTGGCTTGGAAGGGACCTTAAAGTTCACCCAGTTCCATCCCCCTGCCATGGGCAGAGACACCTTCCACTATCCCAGCTTGCTCAGAGCCCCATCCAGCCTGGCCTTGGACACTGCCAGGGATGGGGCAGCCACAGCTTCTCTGGGTACCCTGTGCCAGGACCTCAGCACCCTCACAGGGAACAATTTCTGCCTCATATCCAATCTAAACCCACCCTTTTGCAGCTTGAAGCCATTCCCCCAGTCTTGTTACTATGTGCTCCTCTATGAAGTCTCTCTCCCACTCTCTCATTTTTGTTTTTATCAAAAGGCATTTACCAAACAGACTGCCACTGTTGCAATTTAGCAAGAACAATTCATTATGAGCTCAGTAATTATACAACAGTGAGGATTACAGGGAGACTCCAGAGAAATTTTAAAAATCTAATTATTTTAAACCCTTGCACATTCATGTGAGATTTCATTTAGTTTACACCCAGAACATCACAACAGCAAGCAGTGTGAAAATATTCAGCCTCACCTGACACTACAGAGTAAATACACGATGTCTGCTGCTGTCAAAGCAAATGGACAAATGTTACTAAGGAGGGACAGGACCCAAACAGGTGAAACACTCACTGACATTCCCTCACCTGAAGCAAAGGTGTGTCCATAGCCTTTGGAACCCTGAACTGAGCAGATGTTGCCCTTCCAGAGGTAGTTTGGACTACTGTCAGCTCACAGCAACCAATGGATCTCAGAGTATTCCCATCATTTCAGAGCACACTGATGATTCATGCATGGTTACACGGCAATATTTACTCAACTCTCAGGAGGCAAATTCATTTGCAGGGATTAGTCAGCTGTCAAGCACCCATTCCCTTGCATAAGAATGATATCCCCTAAATAAAAGTCCTCATCCCCAACTTGAACTTCTGCCCCACCACCTATTCCCTCTTATTTAATAAGGGGTGAATGAGGACTTGTCATTGTTTTCATGGATTGCAGGAGAAAGGAATGCAGGAGACGTTGACAGTGAAAAATGGAGAGGTGAATGTAGCAACTTGTTTCTCAGCACAGCTGAGCATAATCAAAGGAGCACAAACTTTTGATTTATTCAGAGCCAATCATGGTTGCACGGGAAACAGACTTGCTGGACAAAGATTCATCTCTGGCCAAAAGCAGACAATGACATCAAGCACTGCACACCTAGCAGCAGGGCAAGCGGGTTTCTGTTTTTCCAGAGTATAGGAACACACTGCAGGCTCTAGCAAACCATTGTCTTTTGGCAGATATCACACAATTTCTGTCTTTATGTAAAATTTGCATCACCACTTCTTGCTCTATCCAAAGCATGCTCCACTCGTGGCTAAAATGGAAGGGATCTGTGCAATGGAGCACGACAGAAAGCTTGTCAACTACTGCAAACACATCCACAAACAGAAGGAAGAAAATACTTGTTAAAAGCCAGCAGAGCACAGCCTGATTCCTTGATAAATGGCCACTGAATTTGTAGGGCCAAAGCAAAGCAGGCTGTGGTTTTCAAGCCATCCTGATGTCAGAGCTGTACCAAGAAAGGACCACTCCCTGCCCTGCCGCTGCAGTCATCTGGCTCCAAAACATCATCCATGCTTTCTCAGTTCTACCATTTGAGCTAGTCAATGTTATTTTCCTCTTGTATGCTTTTAAATAAAGCTGTCCTAAGCAGGACAGACCAGGCATAATGTATGCACTGCTCATCTAAAAGCTGGAAGCCACTCACAGGTGTATGAGAGCCCTTATTTCTGCTTTTATCCACACTTGAAGAAGCAGCATCGAACATAGCAAATCAAATTCCAGCCCCTGATGCTGCAGAGGAAAGGACAGTGAGTCTCAGCCGGCCTTTGTCCCCGTGATCAATGCCATTTGCCATACTCACTTTTCCCTTTGGTACCACTACACCACAAAATCCCAGCAGGTCAGGTTACGGCGCTGCTCACCTGCCTCTGCCCAATGCCATATGCTGGAGGCTCCCCTGACGAGGCCCTGGTGTAACATTTCACCTCTGAGTGGGCTTTTATCACAACAGAAACAGAGATGGGAGCAACAGTGAGACTGAAGGCAACTGGGTCAAAAACATCATGAACCAGCTCTGTGCTACCTGTTGTTTGCCTGTGGAAATCCTTCATCTGAACAGAGCAGCAATGGTGAGTACCAAGGCTTCTGAAAGCTCAGAGCCCTCCCCAAATGTGACTGTGACCCAAGGAGACCTGCAGGGCTTTAACCAATGCAATGAGAAGCCTCAGCCATTTGGCAGTGTTCTGCTTGCCTGGGAGATGGAGCTGGCTGCTCTGACGAGCACATGCCCGTGGGTTGGGGCTTTTTCTCTCCCCTACAGCTCCAGTAGCAGCACCTGGCTGGCAGTGGCACGGGAGGAGGATGGAAGATGCCTGCAGGGACCCAGGGCACACCCAGCCCAGCCCTCCTGCCTCGGGGTCCCCTGTGCTCCCAGGGTTCAGGGTCCTGCCCCTGCTCCCTCTTCTCTTTGCACTGCTGTCTGTCTGTGTGAGCTCCCCTGCTGAGGATGCCAAGGGATTGAATCACAGATGGGAAGAAACAAAGAGCCTGCAAGGAATAATCCCAGATGCAACTGCCCTCATGGGAAAAATATTCTATTATCCAGTGCCAGCATTTGCCTTTCAGGGAATGACAACTCAGTACAAGGTAATGCTATTCAATACCTTTCCTGGTGCAATCCTGCAGCAAAGACATTCACTTTATGTTTAAAATGAGCTCATTAAAAATCTCTTTCCAGAAAGTGCCTCAGATGTATTAGAAACAGGTAGGACTGATTGCAAAAATCTCACCATCATTCACTGCCAATGCAGCAGTTCCCTACTCAGCAAATAAACAACCTACAACAAACCACACCTGTGGTTTATCTACCAGTAGTCTAAAGAATGCAGGGTATTGGAAATGGACAAAAAATGTTGCCATTATGCTAAAAAACACCCCAAACAAGCACTACTTGAAAAGCCTAGGTACTGTGGTTTCTAAGATTTTTTAATGGATCAGTTGTGGCTGTTTCTGAACTTCTGTTCAGCTAGAGCTTACAGTATGTAAAACTGGAGTAGTAACACCATTTCCTATCACTAATTCTGTTTCTCTGCCATCCTCTTATGGAGAAGGTCTCTTTAGCCAGTGGTGCAGATTTGCCAAAGTGGTTGGAATTCAACCCTGAAGCAAACACACTGCAAGGGCTGCCGATGGCAGGGGAGGGAGGAGTGTACCTGCTCAACCTTGCTGCCTCTGGAGGGCTGCCTGCCCAGGAAACACTGAGGGCTGCTGGAAATTTCACCATCCACGTGCAGAACAGCAGTTTATCCTTGGAAATGCAGAACTTGAAGCACATGCCAAACAGCTACCAGTAAGTACTGCTGGCCTCCATGGCTTCTGCTCTAATCAGTGAGGGGAGGGAAAAACGACTTTTAAGCAAAAGAGATGGGTGCTCCCTAATTGACACAGGGTGGGTTTTTTCCTGCTGTGGAAATGTGACATCAAGGAACCAAAACAAAACCCCACAAAATACTGAACAAGCACATGTTGAATATAAAAGCAGGAGGTTTTGTTGTCCCAGAGCAACAGTGCACCGCAAACACGAGCATGAAGGCTGCAAGCCCAACAGCACAGGGACATAATTCTCCATTGTGCAGGTGGCATCCAGCCTCCCTGCTCCAGTTCCCAACTCTTCTGTGGGCAGGGAGAGAGGCAGGCTCCCAGCGAGGCTCCAAATTTCCTCCACAAGACACTGTTTGTTACTGCTGATGGTACTTTCTTAGTATAAGTACCTACATTTGATGTGTAAGACTGGGAATATCTCTGAAGTGAATTACTTCCATAAATGAGGACAGTGTTTGGAAATTCAGCCCATGCTGCTGTGTTCTGCACAAGCAGTAGGATCAAACTTAGCAATCAGTGAAATTAGTGGGATGGGAAACATTAATATATGTGACTGTGTTCACAGGGGTCTTAGGATGAGGGAAGAGACAAGGATTTGACTCCATGTTTTAGAAGGCTTGATTTATTATTTTATCATATATATTACATTAAAACTATACTAAAAGAATAGAAGAAAAGGTTTCATCAGAAGGCTAGCTAAGAATAGAAAAAGAAAGAATGATAACAAAGGCTTGTGGCTTGGCTCTCTGTCCGAGCTAGTTCACTGTGATTGGCCATTAATTAGAAACAACTGCATGACACCAATCACAGATGCACCTGTTGCATTCCACAGCAGCAGATAATCAATGTTTACATTTTGTTCCTGAGGCCTCTCAGGAGGAAAAACCCTAAGGAAAGGATTTTTCATAAAAGATGACTGTGACATATATATTCAAGGAGAAGGAAGTTTTGGATTAAGAGCTAAAATTTTGAGCAATTACTGACTAAATTCAAACAGGGATCTTCACAAAATAGAGAGATTCTTACAAAAATGTAAAAAAACCTATTGTTAACCACTCTAATTCTGGCCTTTCAATATCAGGTGTGGGAAGGAAGCTGCCGTCACTCGTGCAGAAATCATCCTCTGTGCTGGAGCAGCAGCCCTGGGAGCTCGGGAGCGCCTGTCGGTGGTGCAGAGGATGGCCGAGTACCTGCGCCTGGACAGCTCCGCGCTGACGCTGCTGCAGCAGCCCGGCCCGGCAGCCGGGGGCTGGCTCGTCCTGGCCGAGCGCACCGCGCACACCCACCTCGCCACCGGCAGCTACCTGGGGCTCTCCTGGCCCCTCACCTGTGGAGCCTTTGCCCTGCTCCCTGAGTTCATCCAGGTCCTGCAGCACAACATGGACTCACGTCATCTCTCACAGCTGCTGGGGTATGAAATTGCCGGCTGGAGAATACTCAGGAGAGGGGAGTATGAAAGAAAGTCTCCAAGGCTACACCGCAGGCAGTTAATGATCACCCCAACACCTGCATTAAAACCAACTAGAATTACCCAGAGGCCAGCTGCAGGAGAGGCTTCTAGGCCTTTGTTCTTTCCTGTGCCAAGCCAGTTACTCACACCACTTGTGCTATCACTCAGAGCTACTCAGAGTTTATCAACTTTCTGTGTAGAAAGTATAACCATGGCAAGTTACAAGATGCAGAATAATATCCACCTTGCAAGTCAAGAAAGCTTGGTCACCTTAGGAATGGACTCAGCACAGGACATGCCAACAAAGCCCACAGTATCCATTATGTCTGCAGACCCTCATTTCCCAGATCTTTCACCTTCACTGATGACTGAAACGAGGCTTCTCTTCTCTGAACTGGGAGTGCTGCCTGCTGGAGTTTCTGGTACATCCTTGCTGTCAGAGCCTCACGTGCCTGAGGCAGACTCCTATTTCCTTTCCAGTAAATCAGAGATATCCACACACCATCTCCTACAGGACATCACTTCAGGCACAGAGCAGCTTTCCAGGCCATGGGTGATAAACACTCCTCAGGATTGGCCTCACAGCTCAGCAGCGGCATTTTCTCCCAAGACAGAATTACACCCATTTTTGCCTGGAGCAATGTCAGTATCAGAAGTGCCAGATTACAGCAATGAGGTAAAAAGTCACTTTCCAGAACCTAAAAAGCTTTCTGATACATCCCTCTGTCCAGAAGCATCAGTACTGGGCATACTCCCTTCAGTAGTCCAAGAAGCTTCTGTAAGGGCCACAGCTTTGTCTGGCTTCACATCTTCCATCAAGAGCACATTCCCAGCTGTCCTAACAAGCAGCAGTCTGAGCCAATTGTTCACTAATGGCCGTGAACCTCAGTTTAAACCTCCTATGACTGTCCCACAGCCCAGTGGCTTTTCATTTGCTGGAGGGAAAAGCACAGCTTCTTCTGTGGCCCAGAGAGAAGCACAGACCCTCTGTTCCAAATTGATTTTCAGTGCTGAAGCCTCAGCCAGCTTTCCTCACACATTAACCAGCACTGTCCCTGGTAAAGCTGAAGCACCTCTTGAGCCAAGTCTGATCACTCTGTCCCACCCTGACACCACTCCAGTTCTGACTGTGCCAGAAGACTTTTCTGCCTTTCACAGGTCCAGGTTATCCAGACCAACATTCCCCCCTCCTTACAGCAGCAGCAGCATGCTCAGAACAGAGCCACAGCCCACGAGGATTTTACCCAGTGGCACAGAGGAATTGCTTACATACAAAGATCTGGGAACAAGTGGGATTTTGCCAAGTGTCACTGAGCCTACCTTGGAGCCACACAACATCTCAGGCATCAAGCCAGATGCTGTAGAAGCGCCTCTGGTGACTTTATTTAATGCCACTTCTCACCTGGGCAGCAGCATATCAGGTATGTTTAAGATTTGACTTCCTTTTGTCCTCTTTCCTGCCAGAATAGTTCTATACAGTTTCTTGTGCAAAAGCACAACTTCCCTGCATTAGGCATGTGCCAGCAGCAGTCTTCTCAATATGGAATGCAATTTTTTTTGCTTAGCTGGGAGCAGAGAACAGCTCAGCTGAATGATTCAGGCCCAGCTTTGACCAACCTATCTAAGGAAAGACGTGGACCCTTAAAAAAGCTCCAAAGGAACACAAGGATGATCAGAGGTCTAGAAAACATGTCAAACTAAAATGATTAGTCTAGAACACTGAGAAAATACATGGGTTTGTATAATATTTTTCTTAAAAGATGAAAGATACATTCTCAGAATCCCCTGGGAACTAACACAGCACTAATGACCTTCAAGTGCAGTTAAGATGATTTAAGTTAGACTTTAGATAAACTTTCTCACAGTAAGGATAATAAAGCATTAGAAAAGATACTTGAAGAACGCTGTGGAGGGTTTTTAAGAACTGAACAATAAATATTTATCAAAAATGACACAGAAGTAGTTGAGTATCTTTTGGAGCAAAGAATTAGGCCAGACATACTTTTTAGTCTGCCTTCTCTTCCAACTGCCTGAATCTGTGACTCAGGCTTAAGTGTATACTAACAATAGAGATGGTTTTTTTGTAGTGGTAGTTGGGTAAATTTGTAGGATTATGCCTTACATTAAATCTGTAAAAATGTGCACATGATATATTTTAGACTGTTACAAAGTGCAGAATTCAGAGCCTTGTTAATGCCTTTCAGAGCTAACTTTGTAAAACTTTATTAGATCTCCATTAAGTCTGTACCCAAAGCCTGTACACAGACTGCAGTCTGAGGTATTTAGGTTTGCAATCAGATGTCCCAGCAGGCATCATTGGGATAAACGTGTGAGGTATGACAGGACAAGGGGGAATGCCTTCAAACTGAGAGAAAGCAGGTTTAGATTGGATATTACAAAGAAATTCTTCCCTGTGAGGGTGCTGAGGCCCTGGCACAGGTTGCCCAGAGCAGCTGGGGCTGTCCCTGGATCCCTGGCAGTGTTCAGAGCCAGGTTGGACAGGGCTCTGAGCAGCCTGGCCTACTGGAAGGTGTCCCTGCCCATGGCAGGGGGTTGGACCTGGATGATCTTTGAGGTGACTTTCAACCCAGGCCATTCTGTGATTCTGTGATCTGTCAAAGCCCTCAGATGGACAATATAGCCCTAACACATTTCTGTTATTAGCACTTATCCAAGCACATGCCATGTAGAAATATTAAAAAACCCCAAAAACTTTTTTCTCCAGAGATAGAAGCCACTTCCATTCCCTCATTTTTTTAAAGGGGAGGTTGAACTCCAGCCTGCTTCCCATGGTCCTTCCTATGCTGACAGAAACTGGCAAAAGTCTTCAATCACATGCCATAAAAGCATTCAAATACTATTCCCAACCCTGTAACACATTATTGACATAAGATTCCTTTTACATAGATCTAAATGGCCTTTCACCTTAAACTGTAATGATCTCACTTTCACAGAGGTGGGTGAGACACTGCTGCCATCACACCTGGAGCCAAGCACCCAGCTGTTTCCCTCCTCTGAAAGAGTACAGTTTGTGGAAAGTGAATGGATTCTTCCTCCATTTTCTGCTTCACAAGAGCTGCAGACTGTTACCCAAGGTAGAAACAAGTTTACTTTTCTGTTCTTGCTTCTGAACACAGGTGCCATCAACCTTTTCATCCACCCTGCAATGTGTCTCTGGCTTCCTGTACTAGAACCCATGCAGTCCTCAGACTATCAAATTCAAAATATTCCTGTCCTGAATTCATCCTTCCCTAATATTTACATGAGGTAACATACAAGGAGGAGATACTAATGGCATGACTTTACTACTCCTCACCATAAAATGTAGAAAGCAGAAGTACACAAGATCCAAAAATGGGAGGAACAGAGAACCATTTTTGTCACAAGCTGCAGGAAGTGCATGTCGTGATCCTTCACTCTTTGAGCCTGGTAGCAAACTTCACCTGACAGTCACAGAGAGGAAATTTCCTTTCAAATTTGTCCCCACACTTTATCATCCTCCAGCTTACCTGGTGTTTGCTCCCAAATTCTCTGTAACTCTTCAAAGCAGGCAGACATGAAGCACTCACAGCAATCCCATCCCAGGCATCCATACTCTCATAAAATCCCCCCCAAAAAAACCCATGATTAATGTTGGAAATAGAAGACGAAACAATACCATGTTGTGGTAGTTTTGTGTAAAAGTTACTAGAATTAGATGTAAGTGTTTGGGAAGGAGCTATACAAGACTTGACTAATATTTTGGACTAGACAAAACAGTGTTAAGGATATGAACAGCTGTTTAAATAAACAGATATCTAAATATGCTTAACAAATGAGGTTAAGACGTGATCAAGGACAAGACTTTACTGTTAAAAGTTTCAGTTTCAGCACACTCCACAATCCTGAGGCTGACAAAATTTGTTTGCCATCACTCAGCAAGAGATAACAATTTTTTCTTTCTAATTCTTTTCCTCCCTTTTCTCCCTCCTCTCTAAAGGACAAGCAAACACTTCTCCAAAGGTTGTTCATTCCATTAAATTCCTAACAGCAACCATCGGCTGCCTGTTCTTTGTCCCTATACCTGCAAACACATTTTATGACAAGGAAGATGGCAACTCCACTCAGTTATCCCTACAAATCCTCCCAGCTGATGGCTCTCCTTGGGGATCTGAGAGCTGGCTGCAGTTTAACACCTCCCAGCAGGCCATGCACGGCTATCCCCTAGAGATGGACTTCCAGCATTCCCCACAGGAGTTTGTGCTGTCTGCCACGGATTCCGGCGCTCTGACAGCCTGGCAATCCTTCACCATCGAGCTCCTGAAGCCCCCCCAGCCACCCTGCCACCATTTCACTGTGCGGACCAAGAACAGCTACTCCTCCTTCCTGAGGGAAAGGAAAAGGGTGGGTTTGTTCCTGGAGAAGCTCTCCTTTTTCCTGAACTCCAGCAGCCCCAAAGACATGGCGCTGACAGCTCTCCAGCCCGGCTCCACACTCATCTCCTGGTACAACAGCTCGCTGTGCGCAAGCGCCAACACCTCTTCCAGCTGGTGCGGGAAAGATGAAATCCAGCAGGCATTGGAGAAACTGAGGGTGCCAGCTGGCTCTGTGAGCCCACAGTTCATCCAAGCAATGCTGCCAGAGTACAGAATCGATGTGACCTTCAGTATTTCCTACAGTGAGGACTGCCCAGCCAGCACCGAGCCGTTCCCCTGGCCCTGTAGCAGCACCGGGCCGGCGCTCCACGCCGAGAACGACTCCACGGTGAGGAGCAGCCCCTGTGCCCTGCTGAGCAGTGTTTGTGCCACTGCTGGCCTGGTGCTGGCAGTAGTGGTCTGCTGGCTTTGCAGGTGTGCCAGGAGGATTCCTGGAACACAGCCTGTGATGGGTCAGACAAATTCCCAGCTGAGCCATGCTGATGTGGAACTGGACACCCTGAGACCTCGCAAAGCCCCTGTACACGAGTGCAGGGCTGCACTTCCACCTCCGTTGTGGATCCCACCTTCAGCAATGCTTCCCTCCCACAGGCAGCATCCCAGGCCCATCCCTCACATCACACCACCCTTCCAGCCACCAAAATACCAACTCCCTCCCCTCTATCCAGAGGCTCTGACCACCTACCATGGCCAGGGCAACATCCAGAGGCTTAAGTTTTAAAAACTTTTAAATGGTATTAAGAGCAAATCTATAAAAAGACAAATTGCATTATAAGGTGCTATCCTTAACCCAGAAAAAACCAACATAAACAGGCAGTTAGTGATTTGCACCATGTTTCAATTTAGAATAGAATGTATTTGACCCACACCTGACAAAGAGGCAGTGGCAAAACCAGAACCCAAGTGAAACAGGCAAAAGAATCTCCTGATGAAGAGGTAGAATTACAACCCTGCAAAAGTCAGAACAAGAAAATACACATCAAGCTGATGCTGGTGGGAATGAGGGGTCGGAGTCAGTGCCGGGCAAATCTCACTGCATTATGTCTCCCTGACTCATAAATATACATTTTATATAGAAGAGGCAGAACTGTCACAGAAGGATCACCAAAAAACCATTAAGGTTCCATTGAAATTCAGAGGTGCTACAGCTCTGGAGTCTAGGCCATCTTGGAATTTTAGAGTTTTAAAAAATGCCTGACATTGTCCTTTCAATCTTTCAAAACTTTTTAAAGTGTTTCTATAAAAACATCATATGGAGCATTTCTAAAGGCAATAGTAGCTACTGAACTCCTCATGTAAGGTAATTTAGTGCAATGTATTTTTAAAAATACATTTTAAAGTTCCAGTCTTGCCTTCTTTACAGTAAAACTGTCTCTTGTCTGCTTCTACCTGGGACAGTTCTAGCAGAGAACTCCTGAAGTTCTGCAAAAGAATTTATAAGGACTTTTTAAACATTTTGAAATCCTTCCAGTTTAATAGATTATCATATACAAAATGCAATCCATAATTTAATTATGAACTGCATTTTGCAATCACATAATTACAGATCAAGCTACTTAATCCGTAACTTCCAATTTTAATCTGTAAACTCTTTTTAGAGCTGACAAAACCTTCCCTAAACCCGAAGGCAGCGAGTGAAATAGGAGCAAAGCAGCACCAGTGCCACTATGCAGGGCAGGAGAGGAATATGGAATTGCCCTTTCCAGAAGTGCAAAGATCAGCTCTTGCCATCTCTTGAGTCCCTGGGAGACTCTTCAGGTACATGAAATACAGACCCACAGTCACCAGCCCTGCTCATTTAATCACCAACCAGTGTGACCTGGCAGATGCTCCAAATGTGGAGAATGGAGTTGGTAAACAAGCTAACCAAATACACATTTTAATAGCAGGTGCTATCAAATTTCTCTTTCTCTAATGAACTATTTAATTCCTGTACATATTTGCAAGGAGTGCAGTTGAATATTAATGGCACATGAGGAGATGCAACACACAATTCCCAAGGCACAGGATGAGCTTTTCAGCTCTAACTCTCCAGCCTAGCAAACTGCAGAGCTGACATTTACATGCTCCCCAGCTTCCAGACTTCAACATTCCTCTAGGAAACAAGAGAAACATCCAGATATGCAGCAAAATCTCATTAAAATAACCCAGAAAGGTATGAGAAGCAATAATTTTGTGGCAGTTTTCTCCATCAGAACATTTCAGCTAGGATATCAAGAGATGTGGTGATGCAGAACATTCTGTTTTCCATGAAGTAGTAAAAATAAAAGCAGTAAGACTTTCTTCACACTAGGATCTGCAAGAGTTACATGTTGCTTCTGTAAAAGCTACAAATATTTTACCATATGATAGAAAATATTACCATGTAAGTACTATTTAATCACTCTGTAAAAATGGTTCTAAAATCATTTAACAGAAAACACACCTAACCTGCATCAGAGTGGCTGAATAATCACTTTGAAATTATTCATGGTAGTTCAGCTGAAGAAAGGATTCAGTCACAAATGTTGAGTGAAGAATATTTGTGTTCAGATCTATACATCACAAACTATAGTATTTAAAGCTGCAGGTGAATATAAAAATATTTATTTAGTTTTAGAAAATCTCAAAGATGTGTCTCAAACCAACTATGAGATACCCAATATGTGAGCCCTTCAGTTGCTTACAGAAGCCAGATGCAGACCAGAGGAAGGCTGACACACTTGGAGAGCTCAGGAATTATCTTTCCTTAGCCCATGTGGAAGACGACCCAAAACCTGGCAAGGGATCAGACCACAGACATTGGCTGAATTTTCCCAGTTGAGAATTCTAGTCCCCAGTGCAAGAGGCTCTACTCAAAGAAACTGAAGACAGATCAGTTACCTTTTCATTCACAGCCATTCAAACTCAGGCCCTCAGACATACAACCACAAGTATCTTACAGAACACACGTCATCAATAATATAATTATTAGCAAAAAATTTTATTGTACTTTTGCTTACAAAGCCTTAACTCCAACACAACAACTTGAAAGGCTTTGCTTTCTAAAGACCATTTCCATTCCATTTCTTAAAAGTCTTTAAGCCAACAATTTCTATCTGTAAAAGCCCTCACCCTCCCACCCCTCAGATGAAAACCAAGACTGGCACTCTCTCAGCTCAGTGTCTGGGTACCCAGTGTGCGGTCTTTTCCATAATTCTGAACTCCTGAGAAATCCTCATATAAATAAAAGGTGTTCATGGACCAAAATTAAGGATGTTATCGGCTTACTGTAAATTACTTCAATTTTTTTTTTAAGACGGTCATCACTGATTTTGACATATTATCCAATACTTCTGGGCAAGGACTTTAAGGTGACTAACATTTTTGACTACTTGATTTACTCCATGGCAGCAGAGGTTTTCTTCATCCTAAAGCACGACTGGAAAACGCTTCAGGACAGCTCCTATTTGCACACAGCTGGTTTAACGTGATATGCAGGTTTCATACTTCATAGCAAAAATAGGACTAGAAAAATGTAAAAACCAATCAAACCACAGCTATACAATTCTATTGAAACAGTACCAAGAGCAATTCCAGCATTAAATATTTTTGCATTTTGGCCGGGTTTTGTCCCAAGAAACAGAATTAATCCTCACTGCCGGCCTGCTTTTCCATTTTCTGTTGTTTCCATTCTGAAAGGCAAGACAACAAGTGGTAAGTCTTGTTACTGGAGGAACAATCAACAGTTAAAAAAAAAATCAGATTTAAATGCTTTCATAAATATTTTTTACTTCACTAACTGTTCTGTCTCTCCCTACCCCAACATATGCAATCTGATCTCCTCTTAATACTTCTTTAAGCAGCAGTCAGTACATAAAGGAAAGGTTTCTGCAGAGATACATTTCAGCTGTGAAAAACCATCCACTATCAACCTCACCAAAATAGAAAATATTCCTGTGACTGGAGAATATTCATGTGACTGGAGAATCCATTTAGAAAACTTGAGCTTTGGCCATTTTTTCCAAGGACTTCATTTTCACCCCTCTTACACTGATCATTGTCTACCATCATCTGATTTCCTTCAGAGTAGGCTGATTTGGTTTTCCAGTATTTTTTGTAGAACATGGACTACTTCATTACAGCACAGCCTAAGAGTCAACCACTTTATCACCAACAATATTTCTGTATCAGCCATTCCTGTGGAAGCTAAAGCAAGCAGAAAGTCTCAGCTACAGTTTAAACCCCTGCAGTTTAGTAAGAGTTTTGCTGCAGGGGCAGTCCCTGAGGCCCAACTCTCAGCAGTCAGTCTCACTCAACACAGATGCAAACAGAAAACCAAACACTGCTGTGGTTCTCCATCAATGCTGAGAAGCAAAGGAATATATTCAGATATTTTAATCATCAAAGGAGTATCTAATGCTGTAAACCCCACACTGACTGCTACCAAGATAAGGGTAGTGATACATTTCCTGATACAAACCCATTTTCTTCTTTCAGATGTTGATACAGTTCAGCTTTGTTGTTGACAGAGTTCAACCGACCAATAAATTCCTGGTGTTTCCTAGAGTTGGCAGTATTAATTCTGTTGCTCCATAAAGACAGCAAGGACATTGGCCCTAAAATTGTAAGTAAAAAGAGTCTAAGTGATGAAAATTTTGAATTAACATTACATCATTATAATATCTTAAAGGAAAATACAGATTATGGTAATTCAACATGTTAAAACAACTAAAATTAAACAAACTTACAACAGGGGCTAAATAAATATAAAATATGCAAAGTGATAATGGCTGAGGAGTTGCTGCATGTGAGATGGACTCTGCTTTAAATACAGAATCTCAGCATCAGCTCAGCCACTGTAACAGAAAATAATTCACACCAAGGAAGAGTGAGAACTGTCCATTCTGACAACTGCACTGCTTAGGCAAGTTGATTATTTAGTAGCAGGAGACAGTGATTTCTGATACCTGCCCTCAAACAGCATTTCTCACGCACACTAGGTCAGACAGCACCAGCAGGAACTTGGCCAACCCCCTGTCAACCCAAGAGTTGATCAGCAGACCCACACAGTGTCTTGGTATCTCCCTTTTTTCACAGACCGGGTGAGGTTAACATGTTTTCCAAGAATTTCTCAACATTTAGCATTCAATTAAACATGATCTTCACTGACTTAGCTTTAACTCCAAAATGATTCACCTCATTACTTTAGAAAACACAGACTGATGCAACAACATCTACTCTTAAAAGAAATAATCTGTTGCAATTGTTCTGGTTTACCTTTTGCCTTTTCAACTGTGGGCATTTCGTCCATTGTAATGAGAGGCTTTTTGTTGGGGGGCTCAGGAGAATCAGGGGAGTCTTTGATAACTTCAGCTTCTGCCAGTTCTTCTTTCTCCCGATCCAAAAGACCTTTTAACCTTTTCCAGAGGGAAGGAAAAGGGTGAGGAAAATTATGTTTGAGCAGGACATAATTCTTGATAGCTTTCTGTACTACTCAAAATTATACAGGACCCATACCATAAGAAAATTTCTTTTGACCCCTTGGAGTGGGTGACAAACAATAGGGAATTGTAGCCAAATAATCCTCTGTATAAATTATTACATATAGGAAAGGTTCTTAATATACAGTTTCACTTTGGTTGTTGAGACAATTGATGTCTGAATTTTGAAGGAAAGACTAAATTAAAATAAATACATAGGGAAATACAATACAACTTCCTATTATCTTTTCTAGATGAATTCAGACCCATTCACACTAGACCCCTTTTATCTCAGTCCCCATTTCTGTTCCACATGTGAAAGCAAAGTTGTAGGAATGATCATTCACAGGAAGGCATGGAATGTCATCAGCATGGTGACAGCAGGGTAGATGAAAAGGCCCTCCCATCCTAAATGATCCCTGCATGCACAGAACACATACAAATTAAGCTTATTATTGTGAGTTTTTTGGATCTCTGTAGAAAGTAGTTTCAAAGAAGAAACACAGAACAGACTGACAGGTGCTTGCCACTTAGACAAACTACAGTAACAACATGAATTACAGACAGGAGGTAAACGGACTATAATCCTGATGCTCAACTGAAGAGAAGAGCCAAATCAAGCTGGGTTGTTTAATCAACCTGAACACTGAACTATCTACAGCTTGATAAAACAACTGCTTGTCCCACATTTTCAGCCATGCTTTACGTTTCCATAAAGCAGTTTAATATCGAATAGGTGGTGTGGTTATGATAGAATCCAACAGCAGGAACTCCTCAAGCTACAACACTTGGCTAAGAGGTCAGCTAAGAAGAGTTTTGCTACAGTTTGCTTTCACTTTAGAAAATGTACCTCTCTGATTCCTGCCATGGCTTATCTGATTCATAGTCTTTGCCCAACTTCTCCGACTTGTCCTCTTTGTCTTCTCTCTTCCTGCCCCGTTTCTTGCGCTCCTCCTCCTCGGGGGGTTTGCTCCTGCAGGCCATGAGGCACTCCAGGACTCGCTGGTGTTTGTCAGAGTTGTTGATGTGCGCTCGCACCAGGGTCTCCAGCTCGTTCCACATGATGCGGTACTGCTCATCCCTGAAGGGCCAGGAAAAACACCACACCGAGGATCACCACCACCATTCCACTACTCACTGCATCAATGCGGGCCTTAAGAAACAACACAGAACCCTCAAACCAAAAATAACTCCCCAGAGATTATCTGTCCTCCTGTACTGCAGGTTTCTCCACCTGGGATTACTCCATGCTTGAACCACATTAACATTTCCCAGTTAACGCCCAGAGTAAAATTTAAATTGAAATGGATTATATCCATTGGAATCATATTGTTGGCACTTGTGAAACCTCTCAGGTGCTTGCTAACAATGCAATGTCAGAGGGCCATTCATGTACTGACATGCAAATTAATTATTACATTATTTGGGTTTAAAAAAATAAGAAAGAATTGCACCACACCATTGTCAATAACTCCCAGTCATGTAGGCAAATCAGGAGCTGAATTTCTTTTCAATCCATTCTTGGAAATAGGAGGAACACATCCCAGTGATTGAGGGATCAGAATATTCCATGCTTATTTTAAAGAAGTATCCCATATTTGAAATAACTGTTCCATAAGGATTCTAATATATCCCAATTTTAAGTATATTAGAAATGAACAGTGCATTAAGTTTTCCTTTTTATTAATTTGAAATTATTCCACTTTATCTGTCCATACTGTATCTATTTCTTAACTTTGCCAATAACTATCTTTGATTTCATATTTTTTAGCATTTTTAAATTCTTAGATAATAAAACTGTAGAGCTTTTTTCCCTAATATACAGCAGTATCAGTACTGTTATAGCCCCTAAATGATACAGGTGAAGCACTCACAGCATTTGGGGTGTGCAATACAGTGTTTAGTTCACCATGTATTACTTTTAGCTATATTTTAAAAACCTGGTATGAAAACATTGTCAACAGAGTATTTCTGAGAAATAGTCCAGAATCAACAGAGAGATAGGCATGTAACCTTTTTGGCCCCTTTCCTCTGGTACCAACTGTTGAAATTGGCAGTGGATCATTCTTCCTCTCCATGTCTACCAAATTGTATATTGTTTTTTGACAATTCAGCACATCCTCATCAGTCATTGTCTCCTTTACAATCACACTGGCTAATGGCACTACCTGAGAGACAAAACAGAAATAAACAACAAGAAAATGTGTGTCACAGGAGAGCAACAGGGATTAAAAAATTAAAGGCAATGAAACAACACCAACAAAACCCCACCCTCTTATCCTCAGTTTAGTACTAATTTTAAGTGTAAGTAGATGCTTTCTTTACCCAGCAGAACTGGAGCTGTCAGGTTCAAATCACTTTATTTAAATAGCATTCCAATAATCTACTGCATTAAATACAGAATTAGTTCAGGAAAAATAAAGCTGAAAATAAACTGATTATACAGCACGGGATTTATCACCCCATAGAATTGGTATTTCATCAAGTGACACGGGGAAACTT
This sequence comes from Agelaius tricolor, assembly GCF_023055355.1. Taxonomy (NCBI): domain Eukaryota; kingdom Metazoa; phylum Chordata; class Aves; order Passeriformes; family Icteridae; genus Agelaius; species Agelaius tricolor. Next base: position 14,012,703 of record NW_027269263.1, read on the forward strand.
AATCTAGGAACAGAACAAAAATGTACATAGCCCAGGTTACTTACAGCTTGCATGTTGAAGATGGTGGTCTGAGAAATAATCATAGGCCAGTAACGAGTATGTTTCTCTAACTGATCTTTTGCACGTTCCAATGGAATTTCAAGACTTCCATCCATCTTATATCTGGGCTCTAGAAAAGGAGTTAATCGGTTTTCCCTCATAAATTCACCAAAATCCTAATGATAACCAAACAAGATACAATTAGGCATTTCTCTAACAAAGCAACTTTCAGTGAAGGGGCTAAACAGCTTAGCCTTGCTTATCACTTTGTACCATCCCACTGCCATATCCGACCCTACCAGCCACAGCCCTGTCTCTAGCTCTCATGCATTTACCAGGGGGAACACAAAAACAGGGGCACAGAAATATGGGGTAAAAATCAATATATGGGTTTTGACAAAGAGGACTTCCAGATTTGCAAGGTATTTCGTCTATGGGAAGAGTTATATTTTTCCAGAAGGAACTTCTGCTTATTTACAAAAAATATCAAGGATGTGTTGAAAAAAATAAAGGATAAACAAAAGGCATGTCAGCTGATTGTTTGATATCAGGGTTCAAAGCTGGTATCAGACAATCAGCTGTCAACTTCATCTTTTTGATTTATTGTACAAGCACTCATATGCAATCTATCCTTTGACAATAAGCACGATATAGTTCTATGTGTATCCAACCCACAGAAGAAACTTGCCAAGAAAAATGTTTTCCTAGAACTAGGACAAAATTTCAACACTCCTAGTACATTAAGGAGGCATTCCTTGACACACAAAGTATTCTATGAAGCAGGCATAACAATCAACAAACGTAGTATTTTCTACTATTTTATCTATCAAGGTATTTATTACAAAGGAAGTTTGACCATGCAATCCACTCTAGCGTTTCCTTCCCACACCTACTGCCCTGCACCTGTTGTCATGTGAGAGAAGCAGCGGTGTAGGACAGAAAGACCCTTACTGTGATCCTGTAGTCAGTGACCCTCCCACCGCAGCCTTCGCTAATTGAGGGGGGATCTTCCAGAATTGAGCGCGAGCTGCTCAACACGTGCAAGAAAATCTCTCCCCCGTGGCTGCTGAGCATGTGGCTGATGACTTTTGAGCCAGACTTGCGTGGCTGCTCCAACAACACCGAACGACCTGGTGGAAGGGACATCAGTTTCATTCACTCATTCCTGGGTGCTGCAATTTTACATTTTGAGCTGCATAAATACAGGTTTGTGCTTGGCCAAGAAGAATCTGAACCCACCAAGGTGGTGTTTTCACCCAGCTGAACAACAAACTGCCATCTCCTCATTTCTTGACACAGAACAGGGTATATGCACCTTAAAATTTTACAAAGCAACACCAAAAGGCCTCTCCTAGACCAATCCATCATTTTTTCTGTAAGACATTATTCTTAGGAAAAAATACATATTCATAAGGCATTCAAATAGCCCTGCTGCAGAACCACACTCATTAAAAGCAACTTTCAAAAAGTAATAAAATAACCTCTTGAGTATAAAGGTATCAGCTGATACCACTTGCTCATGCTTAAAATGGATACTGTTCTTCAGACAGGGAAATAAAACTGCATTTGTCTTATTTTCAGTAAAATACACCAAGCATTAAAGGGTGCATTCTCCAAATAAGTTTCTTTTTATCAGGAAGCAAAAATCAGAAGAGTGAGCTTATCTGAAATACACTATTAATTTTGGTTCTAACCATTTTTATAAATCAAAGGACATTCTCACTACACAGTCTCTAGAGAAAAATATACTAAGATATAATGTTTAATAAAACCACTGCATATGTGGAGAATCAAGTAACTTGACTGAAGGAAACATTCTATTAAAAGGATATTTGTAATGCCATTTTGTTTGCAAACATATAAACCTCCATTTCAATACTTGTTGCTTCTTTACTTCTTTCCTCCCATCTTTAAGTTTCAAAAACAATTGCCTTTGAGGACATTTAACAACTTTTTTCTCTTATTTATAGGACATTTTAAAATAAACACAGTATTTTTACAGTATATACACATTAATGCTACACCAATCAAAATGTGCCACATGCTCCATTTACAGAATTAAAAATTATAACATTGAATAATTAGTCAAGGACACAAATTTACCATTAAGGAGAAAGTTTGTAAGGCATGAAGAAGGTCTGCTATTTACATCTACTGGTGAAATTCTGTATGCTCCAGTGCAATAGTGCAGTTCTGAAAAATAAAGGAGTAGAAAAGTGGAGTGTTATTCGAGAGACAGAAAAAAAAAATCCACAAAATAAAAGAATGGAAGAGGAGGAGGCTAGTCCACAATGAGCAGAACTAGAAAGTCTAGATGCCTCTCAGTCTGAAAGTCCTCACTGGGAGGATTCCCAAGAATCCACAGCTCTGAGAATCCCATACATTCCCAAGCCCTGTTTGCAGCAGAAACCCCAATTCTTTATCTCCTGAATCACTTCACTGACCAGTCAGTTTGCTCTTATTTCTCTTACCTGTATTTCTGGCCTGCTGGCTCAACGAGTCAACATAAATTGCTAATAGTTAATAGGGTGCATGAGCTGCACAGCCACCTCAGAGCTGCCCTGGCTTTCTCTCCTGTACTCTGATTTGTACAAGTTACCAACAAGGTCTGGAAGGTTCCATGGCACCTACCCACACTGTTGGTTCGAGGAGTGCACCATTTCAGTGTCACAGTTTCTTTAAATGTGCCTTCCCTGCTATTGCCACCTACGTGGTTATCACCTGCAGAGAAAGGCAGAAAGAGGAGGGATCAACCAGAGTTTATTACAGAAAAACAGCTCTAAACTTAAGGTACAAAATGTAACATGAACATATACACAACGCAATCTGAATTTAAAACTTAGATACCTAACCTTTTGATTTGACAAGTAGAAAGTTCTACATAAGTTTAGTTCTGTCAGCAGCAGCAATTTTTTTCCTGCTAAAATGCTCAGGACTTGAAGATAATATCTTTATTAAAATTTTCCACACAGAAATCAGAACTCTTAAATACTAGAGCTGACTGTATTTATGTATTAATACAATAAAAATGTATTGGATTAATTTATGTATTAATACAATACATATTGTATTCCCAAAGTCAATTAAACCAATCTAAAGGTACATTTGACAAGTTTAATTTTTTGGGGAAAGAAATATTTGGTCTCATCGCTATGTCAGATTCAGCCTGCATTCTCTCAATGTGTTCTACTGAGCACAGACGCTTTATTATTAAAATACTGGAAATACTTTATTATTAAAATTAACTGCAGCAATTTTAGAAATTATCTCTCAGAATATCTGAAGGCCAAACTTATTTAACCTGAAAATTTCTTGGCAACATTTCAGAGAAAGAAGACCAGTGTAACTAAATTCCCACTTTCCGAGCATCAGAGCTATTACAGCTGAATTATGTATTTAGAAACAAATGAAAGAACCCAAAATTTACAGAATCTAAGAACAGACTTTTTCCTCTCTAAGTCCTGATGGGAAAAATGTGAAGAGGAAATGCAGTCAGAGTGCTTTTGTATTTTCCTAGGAGACCTAATTCCTTGAGCCTACAGGTTTTACAAAACTGCTTCTGAGCCCTGGTAATAAAAGCTTTAAGATTTCAACATCATAACACAGTTCAGGTGAGGCTGAGGTCATTACTGCAACACCCTCTGCTTTTCATCAATCTTTAGTCATCCACTCCCCTAAAATTTGGAGCACAGCACTTGGAGATGACAAAGGAGTTACCTCTTCTTCCTCAAAGTAATGAGACAAAAAGAACAAACTCCCCAAAATGGCTACTTATGGATCATATGACATTTAATTCTACTAATACAGAAGTTATAAGCTGATTTTTAACCACGTTTTACATCAGGCAGTTTCCTCAACAAAATGATTCTGCAAAAGGCTGAGTATTGTGCTTTTCTAACTTTGGTTGAGCTATTAAAAATTCACCTCAGAGGAATACTAGGTAGTAATTCCAAATTTACAAAAAAAAAAAGATAGTAGGTATTTCAAATACAACAAAAAAGCTCAACAGCCAAACAACTCTTGTTTTTTCTAAAACAATTATTGTCATAAATAGGCCTGTGGGATGTAAGTGGTGCTAATTATTATTACTTAACAAATTTCAATTGTGCAAGGCATGATTTTGCACAAATATCCACAAGAAGGACTTTATTTTGTAAAATCTCCCTGCATATCTGGTCTCTCACCTAGTTTTAGTATCTCAGTAAGGAACTGACATGTCCTTAAAATCTCACAGCAATATCCTGAACATATGTGAATTTGGCCTGTTTTCTCACTGCTGTATTAAAATATATCAATATTGAGTAAAACTCTAATGCCAACATTACAAATTAAGTTTCCTGGGTTACAAGGAATAACTGAAATATTTACTATTTGAGCCTGCAATTTACATGGATTTGAAGGTCTCAATCTTTCTTTGTGAACACTCCCAAAAAGGTTGATCAAAAGCCACCTTCAGATGGCCAGTCCTACTCACCACTCTTTAAAAAATCCACATGTGCCTCTTTGTGATGAAGCAGCTCCACATCATAGTTGGCTGATGTGTTAGCATGTTGTTCCTCCTTCAAAAGAGAAAGGTAGACATAAATAGAATTACTTTAGCTAGAGGTCACCATTTTCATAAAGAAGTAATTCTACATTTGTCTTTCAGTCTGAAAGAAAACAAAAAATCTCCAAGTGCCTCAGACAACAACAAGATTGCAATGCTGAGGAAACTTTGCTCTCGGAGCAGTTTAAAGATGCAGCCAACTGCTTTTCCTCTTATTTACTTTTTTGAAACCCTATTCCTCTTTACACAAGCCTCATGTCAGGGTGCAGAGCATCACATACAGGAAAAAAAACTAGGTTTGACTACTTCACTAAATTAGTGAAGTTAAGGAAGCCTACAAAATGTTACATAACCAGCAGCAGTTACAACTTACTGAGGAGCAGCAACAAAGACTCACTGCAGGGTAGAGGGACAATTACTTTTCAAAACCAAAAATAAAGAATCCAAACCAAAACCCACACTTTGAACTTATTATTTCTTAAGCTTATGAGAAGAAGTGCACTTGCAGCTCCAAGTTTATAACTAAAAAAAAATTGATTTTTGTAAAGAGGATACTGCATCTTCAAACAGCTGCAGAGGATCAGCAAAAACAGAACAGTAACTCTGCTAATTTACTCCAAATTTAAAAAGAAAAACCATTAAAAAAAAAAGAAAAAAAAACCACAGAGAACCCAACACAGTCTATTACTATAAGGACAAAGGCAGAAGGGAGAGGCACACCAGCAGCACACAGGTCAGAAAGTTACAGACAAGGTATTTGCAAACTGAAGTCACATTTATGCCATGACCCATGTTAAACTCTCATAAAAACTGAAAATTATTTTGGTATCATGTTTTAATTTATAAAATCCACACAATATTGCTAGTTTTCAAATATGCAATGATTGACTGTGTTACAAGTTAATGAATTTTTTAAATCATGAAAGTTACCTGCCCATGGCTCTTTTTCTGTTTGAATACTGACACTTCTGTCTCAATTGTCTTGTGCTGCCTGATCAGAAAATTACTGCCAACTGAACACCTGACATTCTAAACTGCACTAATTTCCCTCCAAGTAGCAAAAAAATTTAAAATATGGACATAACATCTACCATAAGATGCTTAATTGAATCTCTTTCTTAACTAGGTATATCCTGTCCCCATTTCATATTTATGGATTTTCAGAGTAGAAAACCCACTGGAAAATCCTTGGTAAAAAAGCAGCTTTTAGTTACAAACACCTTTATGTTGGGTGGGCATGATAATGAAACAGAGGAAAAAGAGACTCACTATGCCACTAAAATGCACAAGGGTCAAGAATATCTAAACACAACTAGAAAAAGACAAAAGAATCACAGACAAATTGATCTGAGGTAAACAAGACTGTATTTATATAAAGTAATACAAACAGAACTGAAATAACACTTGTATTGCTACATCAAAAATTGAGATTTGGCAATACAATATTTTGTTCTGTGATCCTTCTTTACTTTTTTCTCCCCTACTACATTTTTACTAACCTGATCACAGACATTGAATGTGGGCTAATAAAAGAAAAAAAAACAAAACAGAAAATATGATATGGAGAGAAAAACAATGTAAAAATTCAATTAAAATAAACATCAAAAGTTTTCAAACAAATTTAGAAGTGATGCATCTGGTTAACACAGAGCTGGAGACACAATATTACCTTCATAGGGATGTTAGTTATTGTGGTTGAAGCCAGATCAAAGTGTTGCTGTACTAAAAGATTCAGTTTGGTAGCCAGGTGCCTCCCGGCACGGACACTGTGCACTTCACTGGTTAGAACAGGGGAGAGCTGAAATAAATTGATACATGGAATTCATAGTTTAGGTTGTGATATCATTCAACAGTACAGTTTGTTCAACTCTCAAATAAGCATTTATACTGCTAAAACTACCATTCAGAAACCCACACCAGGGGAAACTACCAAGCAAGAAGCAAAAAACTATTTTCATTCTGAAGTTTGAGCTTGTGCCAACCGCTATAGATGCAGTTCTTAAAAATGGTAAAAAAACAAAATTAGAAGCGTGCTAAAAAATTTGAGTCACTAATTGTTAATAGGAAAAAGTAGCATCACAACATGGGGAATAAATCTTAACAGCAGCTCTGGGCCTGGTTTTACATTCTTTTACCTGCTGAGTAACAGTAGCAAAGTAATTTTTAGATGTCTACCTGTAAGTGCATCATACATACACAAGGCAAATAAACACAAGCTAGAAGATGTATTTGATTTTTCTTTGCCAAAAAGAACGCTGGGTTGGGGCTCAAAAACAAAACAAAATAAATTTAAAAAACCACACAACAAAAACTACAACAACAATCCCCAAAAACCCCAAAACAACCCCAAACAACAACAACCAAAAAAAAAAATCCCAAGACCCAAACCCAGTGACTGCCTTAGAGAGGGAAGTAGTCAATTTGCTATCTTCCATTCACAATTTTTAGCATAACTACAGCAGAGTTCTGTAGAAATGAATCACAGGAAGGTAGCCCCTGATAGTCCTTTTCATACATTAAATACTATGCAGCTTTTCATGCTAAGTCATTTTTCTGGGGCCTTTTCTTACAGACAACACATTAATACAGAGCAGACTGTTGAATAGCAGAATATATTACAGATTTTTAATGTACTTGGTTTCAAAGAACCACCACATGTGCTTTTGCTACTGAACAACTGAGAACAATTTGAACTATTTTCAGTCTGATGTGGTTCAATCTGGAATAAGCTTTCTCATTTGAAGCTCCTCACCTCTTTTTTAGGACGATCTGAAACAAGGCTGTCTTCACCAACTGGGTACGTGTGGATTAACACCAGTTCACATTTCTGAATCTGCATTAGACTTAAAAATAAAATCATTTTGCTTAGCCTACAGCGTGGCAGATTATCTCCTAAAATTAAATTAATTCTGGTATCTAGAACACAGAATCAAAACATATGTTAGTAACATGTTGTTTATGAAACCGTGCTGCAGGAACTAGGTTACAGATACGAATTTCAAAAGCACAGACTTCAAAATAAGTTCTTATCAGAATAAAAATACAAGCCTAACACTTCTTGCTCCTCAGATGCTACAGCACTGTGCTTCTTTTTTGGACACATCATGGAGTAAGTCCTTAACTGGTGCAATCTGTTCAGCTTTATTCAGCTGCATATTGACACTACAGAGGAGTTGTGTCTCCAAGTGTAGGTAAGAATGAGGGGATTCCAGGGAACATGAGAACAACTACCCAAACAGCACAGAGAGATGGGACATGTAATGGGATATATGCTAATCCTGATGTGGCTGGAAGTTTGGAGCGATACAAACATTGTACCACATCCCTGTCTTTACAATGGATTTAACCCCTAATTTCCTGGGCAGGATCCTTTATACATCCATGAAACTGCAACTGCAGCAGGAAAAAATAGGAGAGTGCTGCTTCTGCTCTTGAAGTGCCTGAGGAGTAACCAGGAATAGGATCTCAACCCACAACAACTTTACGAGATAACAGAGTGCTGTAGACAAACAGTTCAGTTTCATTAGACAAAACATACATGGAGAAAGACTTCTCAGAGGAGATGCACTCTGCATTTTAAGATTCCTTTATCTCAAGGGAAGTTCCAGGCAATACAGTCATTTAGAAACTAAAACTAGCTTCAAAGAAGTTAGCTGTTTTAGTCAAAGGAAAATGAACATGAAAGTAACACAGTATTATCAAGAAAAACTGCTCCAGATGGATTAGTGATTAAAAACACAATGTGTAACAAGGCACAGTTATGCATCACATTTTGGAGCAGATGTAGAAGGTAACAAGCTAAAGAAATCCTGTCCTATGAAGGATGATACTGGAAAGAAAATTATCATACACCACCTCTAAGCTAACAATATCATGATTTACCACATTCTACCTCACATTCATTCAAACGGTTCATTATAGTGAGTTTTGTGACAGAAATACATCCATATTTCCTAGAGGACGCCAGAAACTCTGTAAAAAGCGTACTCACTGGTCAGAGTTAGCTGCAAGCTTGTTGTGCTCATGAATGGTCTCCTGAACACAATCCTCCAGCATCCGAACATGGCTGTCACTACAAAGAAAGGTGGATTTCTTTAAAGGCGGCACCATCAATCCTCTGTCAGAACCCCATAACAAAACCTTTGATAAGGCGAGAAGTGCTCTGAGAAGGATCTGTGCAAAGGAGCTGCCTGCGGCCCTGGTGGGAATGTCAGGAACCAGCAGAGGCCCCCGGTGCCCACCTCTTGGCGTTGGTGATGCAGATGATCCTGCCCCGGTTGCCGACGCGCTCGGCGTTCTCCATGAGCGTGGTGCGGGCCTCGTGCTGGTACTCGGTGATCTTGCAGAGCGCCTCCACGGCGGCCACCAGCCCGTGCAGGATGCTGCAGCACTCGGGGTCTGCCCGCGGGTTCGGCGGCCCCACGGCCGCCAGCGCCGCCATCAGCTGGGCGGGACAGAGAGCTGTGAGCCAGAGGCACCTCCCAGCTTTTCTAACACATCTGACATGCAGATTAACATTGCCGAAGAAGGGCAAATGGAACAACTAACGAACCTTACCGGCAGCCTTCTGGAAAACATTTGGCCCTAAATTATCCTTTGCAATTTAATTTATTCATTGTGATTAAATATTCGCATTTATTACAGAAAAATACCTGACCAAAACCAACAACTTATATCCAACACCCGAAAGACATTGCTGGTTGCCTTCTGCTTTTATTTTCTGAGAATTTGGAAATGCATTTCTTCCTCAAAGTAAATTTTTCAGAGGATGAAACACAACCATAAATAGGATATTAACAATTAAAGTATTTAACACAAGTTATTTGCCTCTCAAGCAAATATTTCAAAAAAGAATTTAAGTTCAAAAAGTAACACTGAATTACAGAAGAAATATATAACTAATTTATTCATAATGTTTATTTTAAATATTTAAGTCTCTATTTAAAGATATTGGATTCTTTTTAAATTTTGTCTATAGAATGATCCAGGCTTACAGGCAGCTATTTGAAATTCTGTTATACAACAATTTCAGACTAGATCCACCAATACTGTAATTAAACAGCGTTACTTCATATTGAACACAATGTTTATTTCACAATAAAGTCTGAACTACAAAACAAAAGAACAGTTACTAATCATACCTCCTGCAAGTTCTGATCTTCCTGAGTCCAAGAATTCAACACATGAGCCCCAGAATCACTCACAATGAAATTCACCTACAAGGATCAAAAAAGCACATTAAGGTAACGGCCATTATATTGCTACTTCCCCAAATTTAAACCAACATGAATTGCACTTCTTTTTTCTGGTTGTCTGGAGATAATGTGCAATGACAAGCCAAACTCAAAATAACAAACCCACAAAAATCACACACTCCTGCTATATTAAATTTTCCCCTTAGTAATATGATTAACAACTTATATTTGTACACCAGAAAATCATTCTCTACACCAAATAAGATTTTCAAAATATTAGTATTTTTAAAATTATATTAGATTTTCAGCCATAAAATAAAGTAAATTCTAATACTGTAAACTGCACATCATTCTCCAAAGTCTGTCACAGTACATCATGGGGTAAATATCTACCAAGATTTAACAAACATCACAAAGAAAATATGGTTTTCTAAACAAGGAGCTGTGTGTGCCAGGAAGCTCTCCTCCCACTTTTCCAAACTGTTAGCTCCAGGGCAATCGTATCCTCTTCCTAAAGCCCAGAATTCCTTCAATGCTGACACCGAAACTCTTAGAGAGAGCTACCATGTGTATTCAGCAAGAAAATTCAGCTTAAGACAGTTCCTCACTGAAGCTTTTGTAAAGTCATTGTTCAGGAGAGCACAATAATAAAGCTCTAAGTTGCCCTAAAGCACCTCTCCATGTTTTGCACCAGCTTGTAATGTGACATTAGAACAATGAAAGATTCCAAAATTAAATATGCAATGAGATTTATATACTACTAAAACCAATTCAAGGACTATAACGTATATAAACAGCAAAAACAAGTTTTAAGTGATAAATTACAATTTGATTATTTTACTCTAAACAACACAAATACATTAAAAGACTAAAATAAAAGATGAAAACATCCCATATTGTATCAAGCATGACATGCAGCATGGCTGGCAGAACCTACCAGTTTCTTGAAAGGGAAAATATCATACATTATTCTACAGTATTCCATGGATGACTCCACTGAGCAGGTCCACAGGGACTTGGAGATGGGTGCCAGAGGAATGATGCCCTGGGTGCGGTTCTTCACTAACATATCGAATTCCACGTGCTGCCTGCATGATTCTGCCATGTAGGGGCAGTGATCCACAACGAAAACAGTTTTGTGAGACTCAGAAAATATTTTCATTTTCTTCCTGAAAGAAACAGACATCAAAAATGCACACGGTGAAAAGAACCCAAACAAAACACATCATAAGTTGACTATGAAAATTACACATACATCCTAGAAATATTCAAGTTTTAGAGTCCATATTTAGTAGACTACATTTTTTAATCAGAAGAAACGATTTTTTCTCAGGAGGAAAAATAGAGGAAAGTGGAATTATCATGCTGAAAAGGCAATAAAAATGCACAGTATTACTCTCCCCACTCCTCTATTTAAAACCAACTTTAGAGAAGAAGTACACAAACTGCTTCCTATTTAAAGCTTATTTCCTAAAACAAGTAACATGCAAAAGAAAAAAATTATTATTAAACTTTAAAGACCTTTAAGTAACATAATCAGAATTTTAGTCTTGGCTTTGCTAAATATATCTTATTTTTAAACGAATAGTTGCATCTGTACTTCAACATCTCACTGAGAAATATACCAAGTGTGAAATTATAAAAATCACAGAGCAGGTAGGGCTGGAAGGATCCTCCAGACATCATCCGGTCCAACCCCCAGCCAGGGCAGGGTGACCTAGAGCGAGTAATGCCTTCACGTGGGTTTGCAATGTCTCCAGAGGGGGACTCCCTTCCCAGGCAGCTGCTCCAGGGCTCTGCCACCTTTTATGTACACAAGTTCTTCCTCATGTTGAGGTGGAACTTCCTGTGTTTTCGTTTATGGCCACTGCTTCTCTCCTGTCGCTGGGCACCGCCGAAAACGGCAATTTCTAGCGAAAGAATTTATTGTTCTATGTACTTCTGCTGAATTACAGAATACGCAAGACAAAAAGTACATATATGTTCATTTAAAAAAACCTAAAATATCAAAGCAACGAGGATCACGGAAGTGAAACCGCGGCTTCCTCGGGGGGAAGCAGCGGGGCAGGCTTGGGCCCCGCGCTCGGCTGCAGCAGCCGGGGCTCACCGCGGCCCCTTGGCCTGACCCCGGCCGCTGCCGGCCCGGCCCGAGCGCTCGCAGCCCGCCCTGGCCGGGGCAGGGAGCCCGAGGGGCTGGGGCAGCGCCGCTGGACGCGTTACGGCGACGGCGAGCGTTCCTCACCTGGGCCGGCTCCTCCGGTGGTGCAGCAGCCCCGGTCCCGCTCCTCGCCGCGCCCGGCCGCGCCCGCGGCCCCGCTCCGAGGAGGAGGAGGGACGAGGCCCGCGGGGCGCCCTAGACGGGGCCAGGCGCGGGCGCCTCCGGCCGGGCGCCCTCCATGTCCCTGCGGCGCTCTGCTCCCCCTCCTCGGGCGGCTCGGCGGGGAGCGCGGGGCCCGGGTCCGGCCTGCGCGCCCGGCGCCCGCGGGGGTGGGAGAGGCGGCCGGAGCCCCCCCCGCTCCGCCCACCCCTGAGCCCGCGGGGGCCCCGCGCGGCCACGGGCGCCGCCGGCACCGCGGCTCCCCCGGGGGGAGCGCCCGGCCCCTGTCCGCACTTCCCCGGGCCACAGCGCCCGGCCGGGATCACTCGCCCGACATGCCGAGGCCGGCGCCGGCCCCGCTGCCGTTGCCACTCCTGTTCCCCAGCCCGATCCCGCCCGAGCGCGGACGCCCCGCCCGTCCCTACGCTGCCCGCACGGCTCGGGGGAGGAGCCCGCGATCTCGCGAGAGCACGAGGACGCCCTGTGGGCGGGCTCCGCCGAGGCCTCCGTGTTCTCGCGAGATCTGCGGGCGTGGCGGGCACACCGACGGGCGGCAGCCCCGTGTGTTCCAGTTTCTGAGGGAATTCTGTCTTCCAGCGTGCAGGGAGACGGAGCGTGCCAGCGAAAGGCTCCCTGATCACCGAAACTACACACTATTTATACATTTTAAGAAACAGAAGCATCAGCGATCAGGGGCAGAAAGTTACGTAATTTGTTTGTTAATTAGTACTCAACCCTGTTTGCTGGGTGTGTCTGTGGCTTCTCGCGCTCATTAGTGCGCAGCCGAAGTTCCATTTGAGTCTGGGGTCTGTTTTTAGGAGGGGGTCGGTGGTTGCAATCGCCAGCATTACCTTTCCCCCTGTTACTGCTGACTTCACCATTGATGGCCCTCAGCCATACAGCCCACTCATTTTGGGACTGTCTCCCTTTTTTTTCTTAAAAGACGAGAAAATAATACGACCGTAGAATCACACAACGCCCTGGCCTGAGAGGGACCCTGTTATGGGCAGGGACACCTTCGCTTTCCCAGCTTGCTCAGAGCCCCGTCCAGCCTGGCCTTGGAGACTGCCAGAGATCCAGGAGTAGCTACAGCTTCTCTGGGCACCATGCGCCAGGGCCTCAGCACCCTCACAGGAAAGAATTTCTTCCCAATATCCAATCTAAACCTATTCACAGTGCAACTGCTTAATCCTGCGTGTGCCGCTAGAGCTGCTGATGTACAGTTCAACACAGATCCCGAGGTTTGGCTCGACACCCTCCTCACACCTGCAGGACCCGGCATCTGGAGGAGGGCGGGGCGTTCTCTCGCGAGATTTGGAGCCGACGGCCGCGGAGGGGCGTGTTCTCGCGAGAGCGGCGCGCGGCCGGTACCGCCCCCTCCCCACGGCGCCCCCTGGCGGGGACGGGACGCGCTGGCCTCCCCTGGCGCCGCCATTTGACATCGGTTGGGGCCGGTCCGGGCGCAGCCCCGGCGCGGCCGGAGCCCCGGGCATGAGTGAGTTCCGTGGAGGGGTTCGGGGACACGGCGGGGAGTTGCCGCTGTGGCCGCCGCCGGGCGATCGGGAGCGCGGGCAGACTTGCGTTGGGACGCCTCACGGCCGGGGCGCTCTGAGGGGCGTGAAGGAGCAGGACACCCCTTGCCCCCGCCTCAGACCCGCGGGCCGGGGCGGGCCCGGGACCCCTCACGTGCCTCGGCTCGCGCCGGTGTCACGACAGGCGCCGGTGTCGCCCCTCAGCGTCGCGGTGGCGCCGCGTTTTGGGGGCAGGAGGCGACGCTCCCCTCGATGACACCCCCGGGACGCCGCTGTCACACCGGGAGGGGACACCCCGGGATCTGTCACACCGGGAGTGCGGCGGTGACACCCCCGGGATGCTCTTGTCACGCCGGGACCTTTGCACCAGCTTAAATTCCTTGGAATTCCTTGGAAATTGCATTCTGGCTCAGCGCTGCCAAACTGGTCTCCGTGGTAACAGAACCCAAAAGCTGTGGGAAAAGGTGGCTTCCAGTAAGGATAAGAAAAGAAAGATGCAGAAAGTTAGGAGAAGGCGGTGGTCGCACAGAGATCTTTACTCTTTGGTGTTGTTTTTTGGTGTTTAATTTGATGATGAATGCCATTAGCAAATAGCAGGAAGTGACAGTGTGCAGTAGGAGTGTTGCTGGGGTGACTTGGGGCTCTGCTACCTGTTGACAAGGTTGCAGTAACGAGCATCTGTGCAACTGGGCATCTCTGCTAGGGCAGGGCTCAGGAATCATTAACTTCAGCTCCCGTAGTCATGCTCATAAAAGTAATACATGATAAGAATTTGCTTAAATCAATTATATTAATGATTACTTGGAGTTTTTTCCACCCCCTAAATGTCCAGGCTAACTCACAGATTTAGCTGAGTTTCAGGATCAGGCAAAGGTTTTGTTTTTCACAGGTAGCCAGAGAGCATTTTAAGATTCAAGGATTAGGACCAGTGTCTTGGATACTGAAAGGTATCCTAGCCATGATTTGGAGCCACTGTGAATCACCATGATACAAACAGTGATTCTGCTTTTTGAGGTACAGATGCTGCCTGAAAACTGAAGCTGGGCCCTGGCCTGACAGGGGACAGTGACTACAGAATTTTTGGGGCTGTGTTCCACACATCTTTCCCAGCACATTTCCTGTGAAAAGAAACATCAGTGCCTTTGACACAAACAAACTTCCTTTTCTCTGACATGGTTGGGCCGGGGCAAAAACAAGAAAGTGCATCTATTAAACAGATGCTGTTTAAAAATTTATGTGTATGCAGACAAATTATCAGAGGTGTTAAGTGCATTGTAGTCTGAATGCCAAATGTATTCCCAGCTCACATAGAGGCCTCAGAGGCTTTGTTTATACTGGTCAGAGAATTCCTGGAGAGTGAGCTGAATTAAAGGCTGCTCTTCAGCAGCAACATGGATCTCACTAAATCAATTTCTGCAGCAGTTCAGCCAGTTAGTGGAGAAGGTCATCTTTTGTCTGGGATGTTTCTGTAGGAGATCTGACTGGAGGCAGGAGCAAGAAAAGCAGATCTCTAAAAACAGTGCACTGTTCTTCCTTTCCATGTCATATTTTGAAAGAGCTCCAAGTGCTAAGTCAGGGTGAATAAATTAAGCACCTGTGATAGCCCAGCACTCTGCTGGGGGCCTGGCTGTCTCAGATACATCATATGGAAAGTTAAATGCCAACGTTATCTGATAAACAGGAAACCTGCACATGCCAAAGTGCTGATGCTTTTGGTAGCACATGAATCCCAGTACACACAGGTAAAATGTCTAGTTTTTGAAATATCCTTCCTTCTGCTGCTTACCTGGGATAGGAGCAAAAGGTCAGCTGAGGCAAATTTGAGGATTTCTTTAAGTTGGTCATAAGATCCTGGGCTATGAATAGTAAAGGTGCCTGAGAAAGTTAGAAAATCAACCTGAAGTGATTTTTTTTCCATGTAGCTGAGGAAAGACTCAATAATCTTTAATGCTTACAAAAATCTTTACTTTTGCAAATAGCCTGGCTAAGAAATGGATTTAATAGATTCTTTCAGTACCTTAGAACATTTCCTAAACCAAATATTAAGCCTGATATCAACAAGGCCCATAAATCTCATAAACCTCTATTGCTGCTGTTTGATTGCTGAAGACTGTTCAAGGAGTTTAAATAGATTTCCTTTTCAGTAGACTAAGTCCAAGGTTCCTTAAAAGAAAATAAAAGCATAGACTGAAAATCTTGGTCTCGAAATTTAACCTGCCAAGCATGAATATGAAAATTGCAGTGTAAAGGCCAGTACTGTTTGCAATAGACACAAGCATTTTGCAAGTTTGGCAGTTCTGGCAATCTGTAATTCCTGTGAACAAGTGCTGCAGGTGGAAGGGCGATGTTTTAAGGGTGCAGTTGCTTCTTTTCATTAGCTGAGTTGCTGTCTCTCTCCGTGCTTTGAAAATGTCACGGTTCCATTCCACGCACCAATGTTTGTGTTCAGTTACAGACATGAACAAAACACGAGCCTTTTGTCTTCTGAACTTTGCCTGAGCGATTTTCTCTACTCCATCAGTTTGAGCTGCTCCTTCCCTGCTGATTTAAGTCATCAGAATCTTCCAGGCCACTGTAGTCCTTCAGCATTCTCTTTTGTGCTGGTTATCCTGAAGTGTATCTGTTAGGAGGGCAAATTAAAAAAAAAGTAGCACTAAAAACGAGTGAGTTCACGTAACATTCTTTTACTTTCTGTGTCACTCTGCCAGAAGCAGGGGTGCTGCCCAGCTTTGCTGTGCTGGGTGCCCTGCCTCTGGCAGCTGTGCTGTGCAGAGGTGCTGGGTGCCAGCGCTGCCTTTGTCGTGTTCAGAAATGAGCTGCACCATCGAGAAGGCGCTGGCGGACGCGAAGGCGCTGGTGGAGCGGCTGAGGGAGCACGACAGCGCGGCCGAGGCGCTCATCGAACAGACCACGGCGCTCAACAAGCGGGTGGAAGCCATGAAACAGGTCTGCTCTCCAGCCCTGCCTATCCTGCCAGTGCAGCACTTCCAGCTCTGGGGGCTTCTGTGCCGCACGGAATGAGCGGGGTGCCGGGTTAATCCTCTAATGCACACTCGGTGTTTTTAGTAGGGGTGTGGCTCTCATCTAAAAATAGCTTGTTCATATAGTTTGAGACTGAAAATATTTTCACAGTTACTCCAGTTTAAATATTGAAAACAAGCATTTATTTGAAGAATGCTGGTAGAAATGGGCTTGGTATCTTACAAACCGCTCTGTGGTGTCTCTTGGTTTGCTCTCCAATGCAATACTACACAATTTTATTAATTTCAGCATGCCCCATTTAATCATACAGAGGCTCTGACATGTTTTCTTCTATACAGAATACTTTGTCTTTGCACTGTCTCCTTTTGTTTCCAAAATAGCCTCTTGGGCTTTTTTGTGCTCACTTCTATTCTGATGTTGAGCTGCTCAAGACGTGTTGTTAGATTGAGCGTGAATTTCACAAGACACCTCCTGGGAAAACGTAAAGGTTTCTTGTGACTTTCCATATGGGAGTCCATCCTGTCACTTTAACAAACCCAAGATATGTTAATGGGCCTATAAAATTATAACACCCTGCATGCAATTCAGCCCTGTAAAACTAGGCATGCTGAGGCTTCATAGCTTCAGATCAAGAGTATTGCATATCCCCATGTGTTGGGAGTCAGGATCCATTGACTCGGGCCTGAGTGACTTGTACCCACACAGCCTTGTGGCTTAAGGTTTTGGGAAGCCACAGTAAATGTCAGGAGGTTAATGCCTCATGGTTTGTCTTTACCACATCTCTATGAGTTTTAAATTGCCTGATGGTGAACTTGGCTGGCATTAACTGAAGGTTAAATAGTATCCACGACACACATCTAAGGTGATGCTTTTGTGTCTCTAAAGGACAGGATGTCTGCAACACTTTCTGGTATGTGTGTTTGATATTATGATTTAAAAGCAAGCATTGTCTTCCTGGTTACAGACAGTGAGTGACAGTAGAAGTGGTTCTTTGTGACCTGCTGAGTATTACCTGCCTTTGGTTAATCAAATATGCTGTACCTTGTTGGTTTGTTTTTGTAATAACCAGTACCAGGAAGAAATCCAAGAGCTCAATGAAGTAGCAAGACATCGCCCTCGGTCTACTCTAGTGATGGGTATCCAGCAGGAAAACAGACAGATTAGGGAATTGCAACAGGAAAACAAAGGTAAAATATTAATATTCTACCCTTTTCAAGCTCCAGCCTGTATCACTGGAAATAGTGAGACTTTTACCACTGATCTTTTTTCAAAGCAGAGCTGTAGAAGAAATTTTTTCTTCTAGTTTCAATTTGCCAATTTAACTGATCAAAATTCAGTTCAAGAGTCCTAAAGTCCAACCTCTGGGACTGATGAATTAAAAGAGAGATTTGGGAAAAATTACCTTTTTTGGTCCTTACCTAATGTCCAGCACAAGTGAGGAAATAAATAGAACTTTATTCTGCAATATAGGGATCTTTTTGGAGAAGTGTTTAACAACTGCTGAAAATAATAGGAACAGTCAGGACAAGTTACGGTGTAAGTAGAGAAGTAGAATTCCTTCTGGTGTACACTAGGAATGCACTGTTCCTCCAAGAAAGTCTTAGATATTCTAAAAGTTCCACTCACCAAAGGATTCAATGATCTCAATTCAGATGAGTCTTGCCTTATTTCAGGGGTTATTTATCTTTTGACTCAATAGATTTTGAACAGAAACGTTTTTCAACTCTGGTTTTACCAAGCTGCAGATTAAGACAGATCTGTGAACTCCTTCCTGCCTTTTATACAGTGTGGCTTGTAGTGGGTGGGGTAAAGCTGCTCAGCCACACTCCAGCTGGCTTTTGTCAGCCACGGGCACTGAACACAAAATCACACTAACAAAAGACACTGTTACTGACCAGGATTTCACCCAGGCTGATCACCATCAAAGCCATTTGCAGAGCCTGGGTAGATTTCACGGTGCAGGGAGCGGGGACACTCAGTTACGGGCTCATTTCGGTTTTCTCAAGCTGAAATCCTTGTGCATTTTGATTTGGTTCTCTGTGTTAAACTCTTAACTGCATTTTGAATTCTGTTGGCAGAACTGCGCACGTCTCTCGAAGAGCACCAGTCAGCTCTGGAGCTCATCATGAGCAAGTACAGAGAACAGATGTTTAGGTTGCTTATGGCGAGCAAAAAGGATGATCCGAGTATAATAATGAAGTTAAAAGAGCAACATTCCAAGGTAATAATTTCATTGAGGGTTTTTGCTTTGTTTTTTAGTTAACCTTAGTTTGTAGTGAATCAATTCAAAGCTCACTTCACGTCAGTTTTTATGCTATTGTACTACTAATGAACCCTAATTTTTATAATCCACCCCGTGCAACATGATCAGGAAACTATCAGTTGAGTTAGTCAACCTTCTCGTTTATTAGAACTTAAAACAGGTAGCATTTCATTACTGCATTTGCTTAATTTTCTTTTGTTTCACTTCAGTCTTTAAGGCAACTGCCCTGTTACACTGCCAGAGGTTAGTAATAGTCAGACTTTTAGACTAGCTTTAATTTATGCTTGTGACACCAACAAATCATTAATAAACTTCTGCTTAGGGAGAGTAGGAGGAGCAAACTTTTTAAATTCAATATTTAATTTTTTTCCCCCTAAATATTGTAAATAAATTTTAAAAATTAAAAGTCCTTTTGACTATTGATTAACTGGATGAAGCAGGAAACACAAGTATATGTTCAGTTATTTAATAGTCAAAAGGACTTTTAAATTTTGGGGGAATTCATTAATCTGGGTCACTAACAGATCTAAACAGGAGCTTTTTAGCAAAATATTACATTTCACTGAAAATGTAACGATCATTAGAGCAATGCAGCTGTGTGGACAAACATGTTCTAAGTGTTTAATAATCTTTCTCCTCAGCTAATTTAAGTTTGCAAAGCAAACTTAGGGTCTGCTTACTGGGAAAACAGAATTTAAGAATTTGATTCTTTCTTGCCTGCTACAGCATCCTATGTGTGTAATTATTGCCATTGGTATGAAAAAATATTATTGGATTAGAGCTTTATCTTTAACATAAAATCTTGAAAAATGACAGATAAAAATCATTTTCAACAGAAATTACCTCAGAATATGATATAGCACCTGCTCCAGCTTCAAGAGAGCCAACACAAGAGGGGTAAAATGAAATCCATCCTGAAATGGACTGTGATAGTTCATTTAGGAGCACTTCAATGGAAAGACAGGAAAAAGAAACAAAAAAAGAAAAAATAACATCTCACAATGTAATTGGAACAGGAGATTTAGGCTTCAACATTTTCATTAAACCTCTTCCTTCATGAATGCCTGATGAAAAAGATTTATCACCCTTATCCTGACACATAGGATTTCTGGAATTTCATTATTCATTCTCTAGCTGAAGCTTCATATTCAGAAGATTGAACAATGTTGAAACACTTTTTAAATACCTCTCTCTTGTTAAGCAAAAAATCCATTATACCCAAGGAGTTAAACTCCCTGTTCCCAGTAATGCTATTTTCCTGAGTGCAAGCTGTTATTTTAGTGCCTGTTTACAGATTATTACAAGAGCATTGATTGCTGCAGATGAAGAAGCACCTCCTTTAAATAGTGTCTTCTGTTGGTGTTGTATGCAAGAGAAAAGTGTGTGTTGGTAGCAGTGACCCTGATCTAAGCGTGCTGTCTGAATTTGCTCAGCTGAAACAAGGCCCTGAAATGGGTGCGGCCCCTTTCTGGTTTTATCTCTTTAGAGAGAAAAAAACCCCACGTGTATGAAAGAGAGAGATACACAGAGGCTTTCACTGTCACTGCGCTCTTCTTTTTGTTTTCCACATGTGCCTTCCAGAGCAGAGCCTCCCAGTTTGGTGTTGGTGTTAGGGTCTGACCTAACATCAGTGACCTTGGAACAGGCTCAAAGTTGTATTGATCAGTTGTATTGAGCTGTGAAAGCAGGAAGCAGGGAGAACAGCAGTATATCTGAAACCCACAGCTCCTACCAGTCCTTCTCAAGGGTGCATCCTTGCCTGACCACAGCTTCCTGTCAGGCTACATTTGGGAGTTCTTAAAAAAATATATTTCATGTCATCACCTGGACTAGAAACTGAGAAGAAAATAAAGATTTACAGCAAGTTCTTCCCCGCTCCCTCACATTGAGAGTGGGCATTTAACAACTGCTAAATTATAGCTTGGGCAATTGGAATGGCAGAGGGGAAAGGGCTGATGTTTATTTCAGTAAAGGGTATTTGTTTTGGTCAGATGATTCATTATGATTCAGCTGAGGCAGTTCTTTGTGGTAGTTTAAAGGCAAGCTGATCATCTGCCAGCTGTATAGATCTCCCATCAAATTCATCATTTAAAGGTGGGATTTAGCTTTAGTCTCTACTGTCCTTCATTTCAGCCCTCCTGTCCTGCTTTTCTTGATGCTAGCCAATAAATATTGTGGATTTTGTCCAAAGGCCAGGTCAGGCACAACTAGACTGGCACCACAGCAGAGTTGGAATAAAAGACAAGTTGAAAAAGGAAAGCTGTTGGAAATACCTTTAAGCCGTTTGGCTTAACTGAGCAGTGAATGCCAGAGGGGCACAGGCTTCTCATGTAGCATTGCAGGGAAAGGAAGCAGTGACCCTTATCCTGAACCTCTGAAGTCCAGAGCCCAAATAAGCTGGAATTGGAGGTGGAGTCAAGCAAAAGTATCTAAAATAGAGAGTGGAGGACAGGTTTGAGTTTTGTAGTATATGACATAGTAAGGATGACCACTGCACCTGCTCTTTTTTGTAAAAAAAATGCCTGTCCATGGACTGGTACTGGAGATCCAGTTTCAAACACCTGGAAAGAATGTGGCTTTCCCTGCTGTTCTCACAGGAGTGGAGCTGTTTTGCATATCCAAAATAAAACACATCAGTTCCTGCTGTACAGAAGGGCCTGGTCAGGGCAAGCACAGCACCATCTTGTAGCTGTTTTGAGGCCAGGGTTCACAGCTAGTTAAGCTTCTATCAGATTCCACTGTGAGGCAAACCAGGTTTATTTAAATAAACAGGACCACTGTGGCTGCCCACACTGTAAAGTTAGAGAGAATTTGTTTTCCAAAATTGAGGTCTGTGATAAAAAATGTCACAGCAGCTAAACGACATTTAATGCTTTGCTTTTTTAATAATGCAGAAAATACATCACTAAGATATTACTAAATATTGTATCTCAGGAGCTGCAAGTGCACGTGGACCAAATTACAGAGATGGCAGCGGTGATGAGAAAAGCCATTGAGGTGGATGAAAGGCACGGCTGCAAAGAGCAGGAGCGCATCAGCCAGCTGGAGGTGAGGAGAAAGCTGCAGAGGCACAGATATTAAAGGGAGTAAAGATCCTTCCAGGTGTTTCATGAAGTTACTGTCCCAGTCACTCGCTGCTGTTGTGTTACCCTTGCCTTGCTGGATCAGGGGAAGCACCGCTGCAGCTTAATCTCAAGGAGGGGGTGTTTAAAGCCCATCCAAGAGAGCAGGAGGGTCAGAAACCTCATGTGCTCCCTTGGAGAAGATGACACAGCACTGATTTCAAGTCAGTGTTTTACTCCTTATGAATTAGTTTGGAGTAGAGGGGAGGCTTTACCTGATTTCTTTCTGGAGTCCTACTAACGTATTTTTCACTCTCTGGTTTTAGCAAGAAAACAAAGGCTTGAGAGAAATTCTTCAAATCACTAGAGAATCATTTCTGAACCTCAAGAAAGATGATGCATCAGAGAGCACATCCCTGTCAGGATTAGTGACAAGCAGTGATCTGAGCCTGAGGAAAAGCTAAGGACTCTGGGAATCAGCAAGCTTCAGTTGCACACTTAAACCAATGGAGCATCAGGGGGCACTGGTCAAGCACTTGTTACTGAATAGGGCACCAGCAAGAGGATACATCCAACTCCAGCTCAGTGGCTTTTATACTGTGTAACATAAATTCAGCTGGTGTTCTGCAATACCCTCAGTGACAGATTGATTGCCATAGATCTAACCTCAGTAGGAAATGGATTAATGCACTTGCTGAATTGCATATTCTTTTTATATGAACTTGTTTTACAGATAAAAGGTGAGATTTCAAGTAATTTATGTAAATTATTGCTCATACAAAGTTCAGTGCAACTCTTAGATAATAAAGGTAAGATTTCAAGTCTAATCTCTGCCTTAGAAAGTAGTAACTTATGAATATGCTCTGTGCATGATCCACATAGCATTTTTTCCTTTTGTTTTGGTTTTAATGACTTCTCATTTTGCAACAAACCTCTTTGATGGGAGGGGCACACAGGCAGCATGAAATTTAAGGATTTCTGTCATTTACCCTTGAGCTATCGCTTTAAAATACAAGGCCAGTTTTTAAACTTAAGGAATGCTGTCAATCAATAGCTTGGAGTTTTTAAATGAAACAAGGTTCTTTCAAAACTGTGCACTGAATTGTATTGTGAGGACATGGAAAGAGCTGTTCCCGCTTTGTTGTTCTCAGGCACACAGGTAGCAATACAATTCTGCCTCAGCTTTTACCTTTCAGAGGGGAAATCCAGCTCAGTTCTCTGTCAGTAAGAAGCCACATGAGTCCCGTGTCTTTCTTCTCCAGTTGCCTGCCCAAACTTTCTGAGTGAGGAATGGTAACTGGAAAGCACAAAAGCAGTGGCTGCAGAAATGGGGGTGGAGGAAGGAGGAAGCAACTTCATGGCAGAGTTGGAAGCCTGCAATAGTAGTCTTAATTTTCCTTTCTCCAGTACTAGCTAGTCATCAAGAAGGTTTTAAAGTGAGTTAAGCAGAGTGAAAGCTGTCAGCTACAGAAAACTGTGGAGCTACAGCTGCCATCCACAGTTTCACATTCTGGCTGTTTAATAACCCACCAAGCAACACGAGCTGAGCTATCCTGAAATCAACCACCGCTTAGTCAAGTTTGATTTTCAGTCACAGCAACACAGAAGGAACTAAGCTTCCAACACTTCCAAGCGTGCCAGCTTCAATGCAGCTTCCTGTGCCCCAGCACAGCTTCCCTGAGCTCGAGTTAAATGTTCCACAGGCCTAAGGGGGAGCTTTCAGTGGCACTGAACTGACTTAGGAGCAGCTCAGTACCTTTGTTCTGTTCTCTCTGTTGCTGCTCCTTCCTGTGGTGCTTTTAAGAGAAAATAAGTGAGAAAGGAGCATTAGCAGGCAGTAAATACTAGTTTTCAGTGGATTAATACATGTGCTGACAGGACAGGTAAATCAGGCCTCCACATTCTCACAGGCTGCTTTAGAAATGGAAAAACTGCTGCTTCTCTGCAGAGCACCTTGGCTTCTTGCTAGGCTTAGGAACACATTGAGGACATTCACATGCATGGAAAAAAGTTATGGCCATTTCCAGACTTGTGAAACAGCCGTGGGGAAATTCTGGGGGAACATTTTAGCTCAAGCACAAAATATTCTTGTCTGCTTTTATATTATCTGTAAAGCTTTGCTGGTGCTTCTCTAATCTAGATTTTGCATTTCTGCCATGGCTTGCAAGCTGCTGACTTACCAGAAGCAACATCTTTTTTCACTGGAGTGTTCTGTTGTTGCAAACTTACAAGGAATTTTGGGTTCAGCTGTTGAAGTTCTTGTTTCTAGAAGCATCTTTTCAACCACGCACTGGTGTCAAGAGGCATTTCTATCCATTTGATGCTGAATTCAGCTTCGTGGCTGACTTCTGGTTTGGCTTCCAAATACAGAAGAGGGTTGTTGGTCTGTGGCAGTACTTTGAGGTTGCTCTATTAGGAAATAATGCTTGAGTAGTGTTTATTTTTGTAAATTACAAAGAAAAAGTGACTTAATTTATCTACTTTTAGTCTTCACATTTGATACGTCTCCCCTTTCAGTCCCCTACCTGATCACTGTAGGATTTTAAAGAGCCTTCACAGTGTGTGGAGTGACTATTTTTCATTGCATACCTGTTATTTTTGTAATGCAGATGGCTTGAAAAGGATTTATGGCTAGAATTGTGTACTGTACAGTAAACTTATTTTATCAATAAAGTTGACTGAAAACATGGATGTCTCCATGACTAAAGCAAGGTACTGGCTCCGAGATGAGCCTTGTTGGCAACAGAAGATAAGAAAGTAACCAAAACTGCTCTATGTGGCAGCTGTTCAGCCGAGGGCAGACTGAAACTAAATTTGGCTGGTTTGTACAACTAAAAGCTTAAAACAGCTTTGACTTTCTGACAAGCACATGGGATTAGAAGATTGTTAAAATACAGAACTAATGACACTGGAGAATTACATGTACTGGGATCCCTGTGTAAATGCCCAAAGGCTTAGGGAGTTTCCTTAAGCTCCTTTTCTGGTTAAAAGAGGAAATTTCAAGTCTTCTGTTGCAATGTAAAACTTGAACTTCTTTTTTTTGAGAGCTTGGAGTCTGAGTGTCTGGGGCATGGCCGGCCTCACTTTGGCCAGAGAGCACCATGGTGCTGCTCACAGCATGAGGGCAGAGGGAAGGTGAGACCTTCAAGCTCCTCCTGTGCTACCCCCTGTCATGGGCAGGGACACCTTCCACTATCTCAGGCTGCTCCTAGCCCTGTCCAGCGTGGCCTTGAACACTGCCTGGGATGGAGCAGCCACAGCTTCTCTGGACAAAGATTTTGTAATTTTTTATCAGTTCTTCTTTGACAAATTGGCTGCACACTTCTGTTATCCAGCCAAGCTGATAAGAGAGCACAGGTCAGCTAAATGAAGGCTGTACTAGATGCTGTGTGCAAAACTACATCAAGTCATTCCTTTGCTTATGGACCATTTAGCATAAGTGGGACTGAACTGGAACTGTATGGGTGCAGAGATCGAGTTCCTGCTGCCTGCAACCACCTTCCTGTTCCCAGACATTGGGAGCCAGTGTGGCGCTTGTATCAGGGAATATCCTTATTTCCCACGTTCAGAAGACACTCACCTGACAACTGCCTTAACTAACTGCTCAGCAAGGAGGGAAACACTTTGTCACTGCAGTCTTGGAAGAAGCACGTGCTGGCAGCACTCCTCAGGCACCAGCAGAGAACAGGCACAGGGAAAACCCTCCAGCTGCAGTCTCTTTCCATTTCCCAAGGTGAAGGTTTACGTTTTTGAAGAATGGCAGACAATTCATTCTCTGCAGTGTGCTCAGCACCAGAAATCCCCCAATCCATACACCTGAGGTGGCTCTTCCAGCAGTGAGCAGCAGTAGAGCTGGTTTTGAGAAGTCAGTTCTTGGAAGCTCAGCACAGCACACCAATGGATGCAGGGTGATCAACACCTTCCCTTTTCCAATACTACATTCAGGAACACTGCAAACACGTTTTTAAATGACTCATCATCTGCAACTCATTGCATTCCTGGCTAAGCAAACAGCAGCTGCCTCCTACAATTCTCCACCTGTGCTTCTTTGCTTCCTGCATGTAGCTTTCCCCCTCACCGTCAACATTCAGGATAAAAAAAAAAAAATCGAATCCAGCTCATTTTGAGCATATTAGATATCTGATGCTTTTTCTGATGAGGCAGCCTTGTGAAGATCCAGTTCCGAAGCAGGCAGGGAAGTTTTGCACAGCGCTCTTCTCCTGCCACTCCCTCTCACCCCCAAAATGAGCTTGTTTATTGCTCTGGTTTGAAGTTGACTTATCCCAGTGTTCAAGGAAGCACAAAGCCCTTCATGCTCAGCAGGAGTCAGCTGGCTGCCTGGAGCTGGGGGCTGGAGCAGACAAGCTCTGAGAGCAATAAAATAAATACAATAAACAACAAGCATCTGTTGAACACACAAGTGTTACAGGAGCTGTTGTTTCCAGAGAAAACTCAGACACCAGAGCCTACTACTCCAGGATGTGGGAGGGGAAGGCAACCAGATGGACATTGGCAAAATCCAAATAAATCTGGATATATCAATATATCAATGCATTTCCTGCCCCTGAGTAAGGAAACAATAACCTAACACAATACTCACCTTGCATACCCAAAGGCTCAGTGTTTCTTATGCTGACTCTTCACGGGATAAACCAACCAGGAACCAAAGTTCCACTAAAGCTCCCCAAAAACCACTGCCAAGATCACTGCAGACCTACAGCTGCTGACAGGTCAGAAGGCAGAGAGATAAAAAGCTCCAAGGCTCAGTGAAAAATGCACATTTTGAGATGGAGCCTACTGATTCCTCTGGAGGGGCTCCCTCTTTTTGGAAGCCTTTCCAGATCAAGGACAGCTCTAGGCAAGGACAGAAGGGAATCACAGAGTCATAGAAGGGTTTGTGCTGGATGGGACCTTAAAGAGACCTTAAACAGACCCTGGATTTCAAGGAGTACACAAAAGACTTGAAAATACCCCTTCAACACTGCAGTGGATCAGTTCATGCATTCTCATCATCACCACTGTTAATCACTGTGGCTTAGGGACTATGGGAGAAAATTTCTGAACCATCTCTTGGCAGAACCAAAAAAAGGAAATACAATCTCCAAGTCAGGATCTCATAAGAAGAGTTCAATGCCCACTTCTGCTAGAAGATTGCTATGTGATCTTGCAGACCAGTTTTCAGGCAAGGGGATGACAACCATTTCTTTGTTCTCCAGAGCCTCATCTGACAAAGCTCTCAAAACAAAAAGCCTCTCTGGAGCACACGCTTCCCTCAGTGGCTGCACAGAGCACACTCTCAGCCTCTGGGTGTCACTGCAATGCCAGCAACCTCCCCCCCTCAGCCCTTGGCCAGAAGAAAATTTTTCAAAGCAAACTCTCCATACAAGATCAGAGGCAGAGGCTAAACTGTAAAAGCATCATTGAATTCAAAGACCCTTTAGTTTCAATATTCTTTGAAAAGACATCTTTATTATAAAAGATATAGAAAATTAAAGTTAAACTTGTTTCTTGCACAATGTTAATGGCAGCAGTTATAAAAACCCACCAAGGTAAACATGTTTAAGAGCATTTCTATACCACAGAAGGGTTTGCTGCCTGCCATGGCACATGGCAGAGACATGCTCAGGATGAGTGCAGGGAGGATGGGCAGAGACCCAGGGAAGAGCTCCTTGTTCACCCCATGTGCCACACAACAGCACAGGGAAACTAGAGCCAAACCACAGGATTTCAGCCTTGCTTTGCTGTTTGAGGCAGATGGTCCAGCTCCAAGCAAGGATGGGGTTTGTCTCTAAACATCAGAGGGATTTAGTAACCTCGGACACTGTCTTTGAGCTCTCACTCCTTAAAGAAAAGCCATTTAAAAGTCATTCGTGTCTATGCCAGGGTGCTTTAATTTCCAACAAAGTTCCCAGAAAAAGTTATTTTGCCAGTTTCCTCAGAAAGAGCTGTTTATTACAGATTTCCTACCAAGAATTTAAAGGGGTGGCTGAGAGCTTAAGCTTCTGCCCCGGGGGAATTCCCTGATGGAGGCTCCATGCAGGAACCTGAGCAGCCACTCGCCTCACACAGGCAGGACTGTGCACTCAGCTGCCCTCACTTCACTGAAGGTTCAGACACAGGGAGAAGGAGGCAGAGTCACCATACCTTGTGTCATGGTACAGCATGTGAGACTTGAGCCATCCAGCAGTGCATGACAGACCCCCAGTGGAGACCAGGACACGGCACAAGGGACAAGCACAGGTAAAACACCCTCAGGTCTCTTTGGGATGAGCCAAAAACACATTGCTCCAGGTGACATTTGAAAATGGCTCTTGGGGTTTTTTTTGAGGAAGAGCATAAAGCCACCACATGAGATTGGTCCCTCATCTTTTTTTATACTACATTCTGCTTCGGGCAGATGCAATTCAAATAGGTAAGGAACACATTCAGTCAGCAAGGTTCCTGGTCAGTATCTTGCTAGCTGAATGCTGTTTTCACCCCTTAAAGGCAAAATTAAAAGATGATTAAAAATAAATAATTAGTGTTTCAGCCAACTCCAGGGGCAAAAAATTGCAATTGGCTACAAGGACCTTATTTCCTTTTTTCTTTTATGACAGCACCATCAAAAAAAGATACTATACCAGAGCAGAAACAAGACACAGGCTGTTGAGAAAGCAAACAGGGAGACAAACCTCTTGAGTTCTCTTAGCAGCCATCTCTGCACAGAGACCAGATGACTGACTTGCTACAAAACCACCCAAAAGCAAAGGAAAAAGTCTTCTTGTCTCAGATCAGTCCCCCTTCCCGAGCCCCACAGTGCACACATATAACAGTTAAGTCAGTGCAGTTTCAATTCAAGTCTCTCAGTTCAGCTTGCAAGGTTCAGTAACACTTCTTGGAAACCAGAGTGTTTACAGCCACACGTTTTGTACCTGTTGGAAGGAGATGCTCAGTTCCTGCTGGAAGAACTCCTTGTATGTTCAGGCCCTGTCCCTCCCCTCACAGCTGGACAGGCTGCCCACCCTTGGGAGCAAGTAGGGCACTGCCTCAGCAGACATTTCCACAAGCAAGGAACAATCAGCAGGTTGCTTTCCAAGGCCTGTTTGATATTCCACGCACCCAAACAGCAAAGTAGACCCCACAGGATCAATGCCTGCCTTGGCTACAAGTACAGGATTCTGCAGCTGGACACAAGCAGGTTGCAGCAGGCAGAGTGTGCCACAGGAGTCACAAACAGCATGTAGTGTACTGGACAGTGAACTGTTCTGCCAAGCAGCAATCTCTTATTCAGCAGGACAAATTAGCAGTGGTAAATCCTGCACCACTGGCTACTTACTGGTAATCATCTCACCATTCCCAGTTCCCCCTCTCCATTCCCATCAGTTATTTGGCAAGTTACAGAAGAAGTGGAGTTCTCTCTCCAGCTGGCTGGTCTTTCTGGAAGAACTCTTTGATATGCAGCAGCTTGTTGTGGATCCTCTCTCTCAGGGGAGGGATATGATGGCTGGGGTCTAAGACATTGGTGCTTCTACGCTCCCTTTCCCTCTTCCAGGTGAGATAGGGATGTGGTGGGAAGGGCACCTCAATCCTCTCCCGGCGGAGCTGCACAGTGACCCCACTGAGGGCCAGCATTGCCCACACTGACAGGATGATGAAGTCTGGAAAAGCAGAAACAGATTCCTGTAGCACAGCAGAACATTCCTTGCTTTCCCAAACACAAACACTGAACTCATTTTGTGACAGATAGGAATGAAGTATCATCCCCACATCCTCAGATACACAGAGTGACTCCACGCAGAGGCCAGGACAAACACGGAGCTGGGAAGAGTCTCTGCACTGTATTAGGCCTCGGACTGCCCACTCTGCACACTTCTCAGCAAGCTGCCAGCACAAGTCTGAGCAGCACCTTTCACAAGGGCCTTTGTCACAACACCTGCAGGAAGGTTCCTGCCTATGAGTCTACTCAGTACTGCTTTTGAAGGACTAAAATTTCTCATGTGGATGTTAAATCTCACAGTGTACTGTGTTCTCCTTCCATCCCCTTCCTGCCCTTACTCTACTGTTTACAACAGAACCAAAGAGACAGTGATAAGGAGAATAAAGTCTCAGGAGGACTCACCATTCCTTTGAAAAGGCACATTGGTGTAAGCTCTGCTGAAGTAATTGTTGAGGACCCTTCTGAGCAGGTCTAAGGTGATGTAAGCAAGGCTTGTGTAGACGTAACAAGCAACGGCCAGGACCACCGTGTAAGAGCCCACTATTCCAGAAGCCAAGATGTTCAGCTAGACAGGGAGAAAAACCACAGCTTCAGGAGACTGATGAACAATCTTTATTCCCCACCTCCCTAAGACAGTACAAGCATAGAATCATGGAATGGCCTGGATTGAAAAGGACCTGAAAGCCTATCCAGTTCCAACTCTCTGTCATGGGCAGGGACACCTTCCACTGCCCCAGGTTGCTCCAAGCCCTGTCCAACCTGGCCTTGGACACTGCCTGGGATGGGGCAGCCACGGCCTCTCTGGATAAGTATTTTGTAATTTTTATCAGTTCTTCTGTGACAAATCAGCTGCACACACCTGTTATCCAGCCAAGTTGATAAGATAGCATGAGTCAACTAAATGCTGGTTTTAGTGGATGCTGCATGCAAAATAAGTAATTCCTTAGCTTTTGGACCATTTAGCACAAGTGGGGCTAAACAGGAACTGCCTGCGACTGGCCCTGTGCAGAGCTTCACAAAGCTGTGCTAAGTTTTCTGTACATATTCCATGGCACAACATTTTGCACTAAGAAGTCTGATCCCCCTTCTCCCTCCCTCCTTCTGAGGTGACAGCAGAGTTACTTACAATTCTTGGGCAGCCAACAAAAAGCACTGGAATCATCAAGGCTACACAAGTAAAGGTCACCCAGAACACCACATCGTCACGGAAGACCCTGTAGTCTCCTGCCAAGACACCACATTCAGCAGTGAGGGAAACATTTCTTTTTTCACAAGTGTTTGGGAGTCAGCTTTTTCCCCCCAAAACTCTGTACATTCAGAAATACCTGGAGTACATTGTTGAAAACCCAGCTTTTGAGTTCAAATCCTGACTGTTCAAGATGTATTGGAACAGTTAATCAAGAACAGAAAAACTGTCCTAGTTGAGATCTTGTCCATGGAACAATTTTTTAACAAGGTACATGTTCCTCACCTTGTAAGAATTAAAAGCACCAGAGTACTGCTGCCCAATAAGAAGCTGTTTTGTTGCTTCTGTGGGTTTCCAAACTAAAAATCTGCATCAGGCTCCAGAGTATGGTGCAAATGTAGCCATCACCACACCACCAGGCAACAAATTCTTCTGGGCTTTAGGAAAATTAAATCACTCAAACCCTTCTTTGCTCCCCCTGCCTTCTAAGGCCTGTGGATTCACCAGAGGGGATAAGCTGACCTCCAGCTCAGTCACTGTTCCACTTTAATGAAGAGCAACCAGGGACTGCATGGATTACCACAGAATCATGGCTTGAGTCAAACACAGAAGAACAAAAAACACTGGAGAACAAAAAACTGTCCCACCAAAGGACCTCAAAAGGAGAAGTTCTGAGACTGAAAATTACAATAGCTGATGCTCTGATGTCCCAGAGGGACTCCAGCTCAGCAGGCTTACTGGCTTTTAAGCAATATGTCCAAGGCCTTTATGCCTGAAGCCTTCAAATTAGACTGTAGATTTTCTACTGGTACTTGTTCTGGACAGAGAACAAGAGAGCAAGTGCATGCCTGGAGCAGAGCTGGTGTTACAGACATGGCACACATGTTAAGTAGGAAGAGTCACCAAGTTCTCTGCAAAACAATCAGTTCCCTTTTCCCCAAGTACTTTTAATTACAGCACAGCAGAAAGAAGCTTTCAGGTGCATCTCTATTCCTCCCAGCATGGGAAAGGTAACTTTAAACATCCCAGTAAGATAAACCAGAGAGTGCCGTTCACTCTTGAGCCTTGCAGCGTGCCTGCAGCATGCAGGAACACAGCATTCACCAAGCAGAGGATTACAGTGCTTACCTAGGGGGGTAAAGAAGAGTGTTGAGGAGAAGAGAAATCCCAACACGAGTCCAATAACAAACATGCTGAGCAGGACAGAGCCAAATCTCCACCAGCTCACAACCAAGAGCAGGCCTCCAATGATTCCAGCCACTGCCGTCAAAATAAGACGCACTGAAAGAGAGAAGAGAAAATTCCAGCACCCTGGAAACTTCAGTTCCTGCAGGAACATGTCCAGCAGCTTTATTTACATGCATGTTCGGCTTTTTTCAGTGAGTTTGCATGAGACAAAAAAAGTACCAGAACGTGCTTCATGCACTTCACTTAGATGCCAGCCTGCAGCTGGGGATGTGCTGCTGAAAGAGTGGCAGGGGGGCTGGAATGGAGGCCTTGGCACCATGTACATCAGTTCCCTGAGTTCTCAGGGAGTTCAGGTGGCTACAAGATACTGCACATGTATCAAAAAAAGGAATTCTGTGAGGTGGCACAGACAGAAAGAACTAATTCTGTCTGGTCTGACAAGCTGGGTGCAGACCACCTACTTCCACTTTACAGATGAAACCTACATTTGATCTGAAACAGAGGTCTATGCATTGTGAAAGTAGGAAGAAAGTATGTTGCAAATTCCCACAGTTTCCAAACACCTCTAATCTTCTTGGATAGATACTGAAATTAAATTCAGCTATTAATTCTGCATCACTGTGACGCTGGAATGAACACTTATTCCGTTGCATTTTCAGCTATTATGGCAATCAGAGCTCAATCAGGCATCACCCTGCTACCCTTCCTGTGGCTGGCCAACAGCACAACTGAGATTGTACCTGAAGGGTTCCTAACAAGAGTTTGGGAAGAGCACAGGATATCCTGACAGATCTACTCACCATCATAGCTAAGGTCAGTTACCCTGGTAATGAACACAAAGAAGACAAATGCTGCAACAATGAAGCCCATGAAGAATAAATCTAGAGAAAAAGGGAAAAATATTTAGCAAGCTTCATAGCAAGCCCACTTCCGTGGATCTTCAAACATCTTCATATTACAATGAGGAAGGAACATAGCAGCTCACAAAAGGAGAGCCAGACAATTTTTTTTCTTGACAGGGGTGTCCTCAAGCACTACAGATAGTCCAAAATTACATATTTATAGCTGTATTGCTCAGCATGCACCCTAGTTCTAGGTTTCTATTCTTTGCATCCCAAAAACTTCCTGCTCTGAGCTTAAAGGCTCAGAGCCCATAAAAGCAAAGTGGGCCTAACTGGCACAGCATCACTATGAAGTGAATCTTGGTAATAACACCATCATTCTAAGTTACACAGAGTAACATTTATGAAGTTCCAACCAGATTTATGAGATTAAATATTCAGTACCTGTTTTCCAGAATCTGTGTCCAAAAAAGCAAGTGAAAAGACCAAGAACAGCAAAAGCAGTGAAGAATACTTTGGTAGAGAGTTTACCTACAAGAAGAAGGGCAGGTTTAGTAGAGCATTCTAACTAGTAGTCCCAACAAAGAGATTAAGGTATGGTCAGGTTGCTGTCACAAACTTTACTGACAACTTGAGAGCTGCCACTCTGTCAGATCTGCAATGCCTGAACTAATAGTTGGCTTGGTAAGATCTCCAACAGAACATTGAAATAGTCCCAGACTGATTAAGAAATCAAGAGCTTCCTCCTTATTCAAGAGAAGTTTCTGTAAGTAGATGTAACTTGTTTATAATACAGATATAAATTTGCCAGAAAAGTCTCTACTCAGGTTTAAAAAAGGGACATCCAGTCATCTGTAAAAATCAATGCTATGGGATTAGTGACCCAGGCAGCAGCTATAGGATTAATCACTGCAGTCTTCACCATTTGTCTCCCTCTCATACATTTGCCATGCAACAAAAATGATCATCAGCATCCCATTATAGCTCACCTCCATCTTCTCTTAAATTTCTTACCAATATTTAAGCTATTTGCAGAAGTAAACAATATTTTCCATGTGCTCTGAATTAGAGAAATTTAGCTTAGATAATTTGTCTCACATTGTCATAAGACAACATTGAGTTTGACAAAACTCACTTGTGTTACAGTATATAAGAAAATAATGAGAACAAATATTACTTTATGAATCAAATTCTACCAATTACTTGTGTCCCTTCTGTATTCATAATGGGAGTGGTGGCTTTGCTGTGTCTGCACAAATTCCATCATTATACAGCTTTGTACAAAGCAGCATGACTTGGTAGTCACTCCACTACAGCTGACATTATCTTCATTCTTATTTTAGATGACTGCCTCCTTTCAAAATACCTTCAGGATTCTGTTAGCACCAGCACAGTTAGAAAAATCTGGCTGGAGGCTAATCTAAGTCTGTGTTTTATTAGCTCAGCTTCACATCCAGTATCTCTAGTACTACAAATTATTTGAAATTATGTATCCAGTTGAAATGGACAAAGCTGGGATGGCACTACAGAGTTCAGAGTTACATTTGCAAGCCACATATTAAACCTCCATTAACTTAAACCTTTAATTGCTAACAGTTCTCCTTAGTCTTACTTCATCATTCTAGACTTTCTCCCTCATCAATAAGGAGACTTTGCTGAAGTAACAAAATATACACAGTGTAAAACAAATATCTCCTCCACACGTTGGAAAAAGAACCTTAAAGCACATTTGGCATGTTGGAGCACAAGAAGCTACAGAGGAGTTGGCAAGGACATACAATTCCCAACTTACTGAGGGAAGAGCAGTTATCTACCAGGTCAGTAAAACTGCAGGCATATGTATGCACAGGTATGTATGCAGCAGAAGTGTTCCAAAGAGGATCCCACACTATGACATTGTAGATCACACCTTGCCCAGGAAGTGAGGAGAAGTAGACATTGGTCTTGTCATCAGCTGTCAGCGTAAGCATCTGGAAAAGTAAATATCTGTGTTAAAGGCTCACAGGATGGAACCCTTCCCTCCAGCACTACTGTGTTTTCTGTCGGGGAGAAGATTGTCCCACTCCTGTTCTGCTCCTCCCTGCCTGAAGGCACAGTTCAGGTTCCCTACCAGCCTGACCCAGGTCTGGCCTCCAAGGCAGGCAAGGCTGCCACTCCACTCCCCAGCAGGGCCAGGGAGCTTGCTCACATCTCCCCTCCAGGAAGATAAGCACAGGGGAGGAGACAACAAGAGAGCCCCAGAGCCACATGGCTGGCACCCAGTGCTTGGGGCTCACCTTAATGCCATTGGCTTTGACACTGTGCACCCCGGACATTTTCCGTATGTGGCTCATGAGCGCCATCTCGGACAGGTCATTCTCGGGCAGGAAGTACTGGTACACTTCGTAGCGCAGCCGCCAGCGGGAGCTCTGGCCAGTCCCTGAATCACAGGACGGGGGGCTTGCTCCTCTGCAATGAAAAACACATCAGCCACAGACCACAGCGTTACTGTTTGTCTTTCCATGCAGTTCTGAAGAGTCTTCTCCATTCCCTGCCTATCACTTGTGACACCAGGCACCATTCAGGAAATAACACCTTTTAACTTGAAGTCTCAAGTTAAACAAAACTCTGGATCATTATCATGCTCTAGTACTAGGAAAGAAATAAAACTGGCTGTAACATACAATTGCTTCTCAAACAAATTAAGCTGTTACAGGGAATGGAAAGATCCAGTATTTACTGACTGCTTACATTTCTGAAGTTGCATAACCTCCCCCACAAGATGTAACTCTCAACCTTTATCTCCCTCATGCAGTACCTCTTCCCCTCCTCCTTTTCCCCATTTACATTTGTTGCAGCAAACAAGATTCCTGCCAGCAGCTGGATGGTTCATCTGTTACAGCAGGGTATTATTTTAGCCTTTTGGCCAATACTGGACAGAAGGTGTTGCTCAGCGCACTGAAGTTCTCCACACACCTGGTATATCCCAAGTTTGCAGGGGCAAACTTGATGTGTATATCAACCAATGTGTAGTCCAGGTAAATATTTGGATCCACTTCCAAGTCAAATTCTAGATTGCAGCCCCCAGGAAGAGGATCTAGAACAGAGAGAACATGACTGCAGTTACACACTTGCAGGAACAATCCACTTGCTGAGCACAGAAAATCATCAGGTCCTGGCCCTGCAGGCAGCAAAAGGGTTTCACTGCAGCCTGTGACAGGTCCCCACACATGAGTGACTCCAGTGACTGGAGTGTTGGAATGGAAGGATTCAAGCTCCTGCCAGGTCCTGCACATGGCTCAGGGCAATGCCAAGCACAAACACAGGCTGGGTGGGGAAGGGATTGAGGGCAGCCCTGAGGAGAAGCACTTGGGAGTGTTGGCTGATGAGAAGCTTGACATGACCCAGCAATGTGTGCTCACAGCCCAGACAGACACCAACATCCTGCATGCAAAGAGGAGAGGGCAGCAGGGCCAGGCAGGGGGGACCTGCCCCTCCAGTCTGCTCTGGCAAGACCCCACCCAACACAAGAAGGATGTGGACCTGCTGGAGTTAATCCAAAGGAGGACTATGAAGATGACCAGAGGGATGGAGCACCTCTCCTATGATCAAGATTCAGTGTAGGGGTTGTTCAGCCTGGAAAAGCTTTGGGGAGACCTTTCCAGCAACCTTCCTATACTTGAAGGGAGCCTACAAGAAAACTGGAAAGGGAATTTTTACAAGGGCCTAGGGATAACAGGACAAGGGGTAATGGCTTTAAGCTGAAGGAAGGTAGATTTAGATTGGATATTGATAGCTTGGGTTTTAGCTTTCATATTTTTCAGATTCTCTGCTGCCTAGGTGTGTAGCTCTGAGCTTCATATTAGGCATCAGTAAGTTCTCTTTGCAGGGTAGGTAGACAAAACAATCCTTTTCCAGCCTGAGACCAAGGACAACCGTTACAAGTTTCCAGAAAGTATAAACAATGGAGAACTGAAAAGAGCAACAAGGAGGATGTGATTTCATAACCTGAAGCTATAATTGGACAACTAACTCCAATATGCAAGTGGACTAAAATTTATAAAAGTGTGAGATCGCGTGACCAGTCATCCATTTTGTGACCATTTTGGGTCCATCTTGGCTGTAGCCCTGGCCAGGCTCTTGTACTGCCCAAGGTATATCCATTAAGGCATTTCAATAAATACCTACTTTATTCCTTTAGCTCTGTCTAGTTTCTGTTCCAGGATCAGCCTCTCAAGGCATCAATATGACGAAGAAATTCTTCCCTGTGAGGGTGATGAGGCCCTGGAACAGGTTGCCCAGAGAAGCTGTGGATGCTCCATCCCTGGAAGTGTCCAAGGCCAGGCTGGATGGGGCCCTGAGCAACCTCAGGGGAGGACACCTAGAGGAAAGTGTCCCTGCCCATGGCAGAGGGGGTGGAACTGGATGATCTTTATGGTCCCCTTCCAATCCAAACAGATGTGTGATTCCATAATCACATGCACAGCAGTTTTCTATTCTAAGGCTTAAGTCATGGCATGACCACAGAGTACCTCCAATACACAACTCACAATTCAGCAGTGACAATAAAAACCTTTTCAGCCCTTTTCAAAAGAATTTCTGGTATCTCCATCAGATTTCCACCATGTAAGACTGAAAGGCCAACACTTCATTCCAGAGATGACTTGCCGAGCAGAGCTGGCATGCCCTGAGCACGTACCTCTCTCCATGTAGGGGATGGAGATGGCGGTGCTGAGCACCTGGCCGGCAGCCAGGGAGCGCAGGTACCACGTGCACACCGTCTGCTCCGGCCGAAGGACGGACACCAGCCCTCTGTCCACCCCGACTCCTGAGCTGTTCACTGACGGAGTCTGCACAGAAACAAATTACTGAAACAAACAGTTCTTCTTGAGACAATTCCTATCACAGTTTGATAACATTCCTGTATTTTGATAATATCACAGGAGACTATTCCTGCCACAAACCTGCCAGGCATATACATCAGTGCCAGTTACAACAGATCAGGCTCTGCCCAAAATGTATTTGCGCTTGTAATTGTCCAGCTCCATGTGTAGGGCCTTGCACTTGGCCTTGCTGAACTATACCAGGTCTGCCCACCTCTCAACCTGTCAAGGTCCCTGGATGGCATCCCTAGCTGGTGAAAAAAGGGAGCTCTGACACCACACACTGCCTGGCTCAGGCTCAAAAACCCAAGTGACAAGTGTGGGACTCCTAAAGAGCTGATAATCACAAGCAGGTTGCAGCAAAATCCAGCTAGTAGATCTGGAAATAGACTGACTAGTAAAAATGTAAAAGAACTTGAGTATCCCTCACAAAATGTTGTGAGATGGCTGCAAGGAAGTGTTCTGGCAGCCAGCATACAGAAGCACCTTCCTATCTCCACCAGAATGGACATGACTGTATGACAGCTTCCTTAACACTAGCAATGCCAGATGTTTTTGGGGCCAGGCCAACTACTGACCCAATCCCCAGCACCACCATCCCTTCCATAACCAGAGCTCTTAGGGAAAGATAAGCAGCAATAACAGTATCACAATCTCACAGCTGGAACAGCCAGTTGACCTGCAGCCACATTTTCAGCATGGAAAGTGCCTTTGGCCAAGGCAGCCACAGTTACCCAAGGCAATGCTGCAAGGAAGCACATTGGACATGGCAGACTTTAAGGTCTGGCTCAACTTCATATTTCTAGTGGCAGGACAGCCCTAAAAGCAGTACAGCAGCATTTATGCATCTCTGCCCTGGGCCTGGTAAGGGCATGAATGCAAAGAGGATCTGAACTGGCAGCAGAGGATTCTACCAATGGCAAGCAAAGACTGAACAGGTGTAACAGTAATGTCTCAGCCCTGTAATCCTGGCTGTTTCACCAGTACAAGGATGGCTGAGCTGGGTGACTTGTGTTACAGGTCTACATTTTCTAAGCTTCCCAGGATACTTCTTGGCACTTAGTATATTCTGATTTCAAAGATGCTGCAGGAGAGAGGGGAACTGGATTGCAGCTGTCAGATCTCCATCTACCACCTTCAGCTTAGTCCATGTTCTGTTCAAATACCAGTGAGAGCCTCCCAGCACCACCACAACAAAATCAGTATTTTACTGACTCATTTTGTCCCATCATTATGGAGATGCAGGGTACAGCAGCAGGAATGTTTCTATTGCTGTCTAGAAGTAGCAGCTTTCACTGGAGTATGTAGAGGAATTTCTCCATGTGTTACCCCAAAAGAGGATTAGATTCAGGACAAGGAGCTGGGATAACAACACATTATATCTGCAGTGGTAAAATCCAAGCCATGGGAACAGCAGACAACTAAACATCCCAAACTGGTCATGTATGGAGCATCTGGCAAACACTTGCACAGATCTGGTTTTAATGTGACAAGCTGATGGACAACAGTCAGTAGAGCCACATGACAAAAAGCACCACTTCCACCAAATAAAGAGCCTTGAAACATTTTCAAGCCAGCTCTGACATTCCTTTGGCATTCAGTCTTTCAAAATAGCAGCTATGACATGTAAGTACGAGAAAGGATTTCTGAAGCTACAGTAACACTGTCTAAAAGCCAAGCAGGTAAAAGACACTCTTTATTTATACAGCTTCAGTCCATTAGTCCTACATGTACCACAGCCAAGTCCTTTGTTGAAAGACAGGCAGCACTTAACAGAAGTGACACTCTTACCTTATCAAAGGATATCACCACATCATTCTGCTGGGCATGCACTTGAAAAATAACCACAGTCACATTGCTGGCGATGTTCCTGATTACAGCCTCCACTGGATTGGTCTGGTTAAGTAGCACATTTCTGAATTTTCCCAAGGAGAGCTCAAGAAGACCTGCATTACAAAAAAACAGAAGATAAAGGGCTTTTTTTGGTCCAGAGGGAAGCAATTACCAGAGAAGCCTGGAAGTTTCCAGTAGCCCAGTATTAATCAGCTGGGAGCAGAGCAGGATGTTGCTTCGTGCTGCTCTCATCCTGTGAGCTGTACCAAGCTTTCAGAGACTGCTGCACACAGAGCTGTACCTGCAGACACAGGCACAGCCAGGGTACCTGCCCTGCAGCTGGCACTCACCTGAGCACAGGGACAGAGCTTCCTGCCAGGAGCAAGGATTTGATACAGCTCAGCCAATCAGCCAGCTACACTCCAAAAAGTCAGTAAGAGAAGACACTGAGGACTGCCTGATCTTTGGCAAATACAGGCAGGTATGTTTGTACCAGCCAGCCAACTTGCACAATATCCATCAGACTTTTCAGGTGAATTCCTATAAACCATGGGAATTGAAGTCAAGTTCCAGAAGACTGAGTCAAATCTGTAGTTTACATACGTACATTCACCCACTTTCAGCTATTCCACATTTTTTGCTGCCAAACAGTTTTTAATCATTAGGACTGCTGCATCCCCATCTCTAGACCTAAAAATCTGACTAATTTTTCCTAGACACAACCCAGACCATTTTTTCTTACAATGAGCATAATCCCATGATCCACTGTCATTTTAATTTAAAGAGAACCACATGACCTAGGATACAAGAGCTTTGAGAATCAGCTTTGGCTTGTCATTCAAGTCCTGCAAGCAAGCCTGGCTTCTCCCCATGCTGCAGGGACAGGGGATGCCAAGGCAGGAAAGCGAAGCAGCCACACAGAAGCCACAAGATGCTCTTTGGTTGGTGGCTGCAGCCAGGCTGCACAATGCCTTTCAGGCTTTTCCCTGAATTCCTCTGCCTGCTTCTGTACCCAAACAGACCCAAAACTTATCAAGCCTGAACATACACACTTCCTCAGTGAAGTTGCCTCTGGTGGAAAGGGTTGGTATTGCGGAGTTCCCTAACACAGTCACCAGCAGCACCGTCCAAGGGACATTGCTGGTGACACTGAGGGGCTCCCATTCCACAGGGAGGGTGACAGTTTACTTACCTGAAACTATACCCAGTACTCTGACTGCTTTTCTGTTATTTTTCTCTCTCTTCTGCCAAGAACTGGCATCATTGGCCAGTGTTTTGGCCTCCTGATATGTTAAAAGAGGGGAGCTGTTATGCCTCCTCCACTCCATACAGTGAGGGAAGGAACTTCAACCTACATGCTCACTCCCAAAATTCAATTAATACCAGTACTGCATCACCAATAAAACCTCAGCTAAAATATGGGGGTTCATAAACTACTTGTGAGGAAAGAAAGATGCTCCATTTTTCTTCATCATCTGCAATTTGTGTTAAGGTAGAAGCTTCTACATCAATTTTTCACGCAGTAATGTAAAATTAAAGCTGCAAAAAAAATTTGTGCATCCTTCAGTTTCTGATTCTTCAGAGTCCCTTGAGCAGCATTCAGTTATCCTCTGATCCTTCCTCACTAGCTCAAGTTCTATCACAAATGCAAGTAGCAGTATGAATGCTAAAGAAAAGCATTCAGAAGGCACAGACTATACATTGATACATTGAGAAATTTACAGTGAATGCTTACAATTCACAAAAAATATTTTTCTTTGATCTTTAAAAACTTTAGCAGAGCTTCCTGAGCCACAAGACATTCACACTTTTGTTCTTTGAGAAAAAAGCTGAGACCATACACATTCTCTGTGTGATCTACATCAAGGGGAAAAAGCTGCATTGTTCCGCCTTGTTTCTCACCTCCACTCTGTACCCATACCCAGGGGCCTCTGCATAAATAAGGACAGATTCGTCAGCAGGACACACAGCCACTACTTCAGCGTGATCATGAGACTCTAAATGTCAGAGGCACTCTCTCAAGTTTAATTAGCGTGGTGAATTAAGGTATGGTGTTCTATATTGCTTTCTGTTTGCATAACTGCTCCGAGAACAGCACATGTGACACACATTATCCCAAAGTCTGGGCACAAGAGCAGAGACACAGGATGAAGAACATCTACACCCATCAGACAAGTCTTGTCTTGTCAAACATCCTTTGAAGGTGGACACAGAGCCTCAATGACCACATAGTGCTGGTCACAGCATGCAACCTTCTCCTTTGGGCAAGCTTGATCTGCCCAGAGGTGGCCCGCCAGGCAGGTCTGCAGGACCAGCAGCACATTTAACACCATCTCACAAGTGAGAGAGTTGATCCAGCAAGTCAGCAACAGGGACAGGAGCAAAATCCAGGCATCCCAACTTGTTTTATTGCTTCCAACAGTGAAGGTCTGGAAGCACTCCAAGGTGTCAGTCTATGCTCTCTTCCTTGCCCTGTAGGAAGGACTGTAACAGTCACTGCACATCAGAGTAATTTGGGTTCCTCTCATGTATCTAACCCAAAACTATTACAGAGCTTATCAACTGCACAGATGGTGAAAGGAAGCCAGCACTGCTGAAACCAAGCAGCAGCAGAGCAGAGATGGAGCACTGAGCATGTATTACTCCATAAAGAGCACCAGAACTGGAGCACAGTTAGTCCTGCACACAGAACTGGTGAACAGAGCAAACAGCCCACTCTGTCACCTCACACTACCTCTTCTCTCACATGAAGGGCAAAGCCAGTAAAGACAGCAAAGAAATAGAACCTCCTGAAACTCTTCTGAGATCAGAAGTCCTTATTCCTAACTCAAAACAACAAGACAAAACAATTCCAGAGCCTCTGCGCTTGTTATCCCTTCCCTGTGACACACAGTTTCCCCAACAGGCTACACCCAGTTTTAACTGTTTCCATTGTGCTGATTCAGTGCCAAGCTCTTGGCTGCTCTGATGCTTTGAGTAAACCACATTTCCAGCTCCAATAGCCAAGTGTTACTCCCCACCACCACAGAGCAGTTAACCACACAGAGTTCTTAATTACACCTAGCAGTCCAATTTCCAGTAAGAAATACAACTGAAGAAATGCCCCTGCTGCCTATACAGAACAGTCTTCACCTGCAGAGCCATGCTCAAACACTATGCTTCCCTCAGAGAGGTTCTGTGCAGTCATTTCTACTGGGTGCTGAGCACCTTGCAGTGGATATGCAAAACAACCTGATGTAAGCAAACTCCAGGAGCTAAGGAGAACTTCCCAGTGCAGGGAGTACAACAACAAGTAGTCACATGAAGACATTTAATGAAGATGAAGTGCAAGCTCAGACC
This sequence comes from Agelaius tricolor, assembly GCF_023055355.1. NCBI lineage: Eukaryota > Metazoa > Chordata > Aves > Passeriformes > Icteridae > Agelaius > Agelaius tricolor. Next base: position 14,055,585 of record NW_027269263.1, read on the forward strand.
AACAACCAGTTTGAGTAAGAAAAACATTAGCATACAGTTACTTAACAGAATAAAGCCTGGAGCCATATCCTATCAGACCTGTAAGGCCATGCAGACCCAGATCATGGGAGTCTGGCTACAGGGTCTGTCTTCCCACACTACTGAACCCCCAAAAAATACAGCACCTACCCAGCTCCCAAAAGAAGCAGGAATATTTCTGAAAGCTTCTGAACTTTGACTGTGTGTGTACTGAGACTCATGCTTAGAACAGCTTGATGCTTAAAGCAGATACCACAGAAGGTGGCTTGTCACCATCTGCACCATTCCCATCCCAGAGGACTATTCTGTTCACCAGGCTAGAGGTCTTTACAGCCTCAAAAGTGAGGGAAGAGGTTTGTGTGAACTTCTAAAGTATCATCTCTGCATAGATTAAATAGCTGGCACAAACAAGTTTCACCCAGATAAGCTCCCTTTACAAAAGCACCGCTCAGTCCTGATTACAGTATAAATTCACTTCAGTTTTTCCAAAACTAAACAGCCCCCCTTGGGATGTAGCAAACACAGCCAGTTGAACTCCTCCTCAGGAAGACAGAGCTCCCTGGAAGGCAACAAACACAATGTATAAAACATTTCTGCACAAAGACCAAGTTTGAGGAGCTGCAGAACATCAGAAACCCAGAGAGGTAACACAGGCCATCATGCAAAGATTTTACTAATCAGCACTTTTTAAATGAAGCAGGATCTTCAAGGATTAGGAGTTAGCAGAGCCCATCCCTGCAAAGTGGGTGTCCACAACTGAATAAGCACAAGACAATTTCAAATCAGTGAACCATTAAGCAAGTGGCCTTGTTTAAAGGCCCTAATGATCAGCTAGACTCTAGTACACAAATTACACAGCTTATTAGATTTTCACAAGGGAAACATTTTCCCCCTCCACCCTCAATCGTGCAAGGAAAAACAGCAACAGGTTCCTTCAAGGCAAAGCAGTTTGCTTAGTCTCATAGTTGCTTTGCCTTTTTACATATTGTAAAAAAATTACTCAACACATGACCCATTTTCATCAAGTCCAGGAGACAAACTGCTTGTTAGCATCCTTTAAGTTATCTTAAGGACATCAAGGTCTAAGAAAGCAGAGCTTTCATTCTCACACCTGCTTGTGACCATCAGGTGCGCAGCCAAAGCTTTTAGGTCCTGCAAGAAACAGGGAATACTCGGCTCTCCATCAGGATCTTGGGCATGAGACTTGGGCAGAGAGAAGCCTTCCACACCTGGGACTGGTTCCAAATGCTGTCCTGCAGCCCTTCAAAGTATCCCAAGAGTCTCCTTTGGGACAATTAAGCTTCATTCATTCAAGGCCAGGTTGGGTGGGGCATTGAGCAACCTAGTCTAGTGGAAGGGGTCCACTAGACCATTGCAGGGGGGTTGAAATGAGATGAGCTTTAGGGTCCCAAACCATTCGATGAGTCTATGGTTAGAAGCAAGTATAAAAATAAAGCAAAACAAAGAGGAGGAGGCTTACATCAGCCCTGATACCAAGGACTGATTGCTTATCTCTGAATTATCTCTGAGAGGAAACTGTTTATTTTTTCCTTTATTTGAACAGATAAGAATTTAACCAGAAAAAAAAAGGGACTGTAAATCTTCCCAAACTATACTGATTATAGCACACTTAACTCTGGACTCCTATTTTGGTCACATGCAGGAACACAGGGAAATTACAAAAAAAGCCCGTGCTTTTTTTTTTTTAAGTCCGATTACATCAGTATGGACAAAAAGTAAGTTTAGGAATCAAGCTGCAAATTCTAGGTTTTGCTCCTTTCCATAGTTTTATAGCGACAATGGTTTTCAACCCACCATCCACTAGGGTGGTGGCAACCCATGCACACCTGTACACGGTCAGGGGGGAAAAAACCAAGCAAACAAAACCAAACCTCCTTTTAACCATATTCCCCTTACCATGCAAACAAACTCATGTTCATAGGTAGCGAATATCACCTTGTTTCTGCTTGGGGAATCCAGCCCTACACCAGCCGCATCAGCTGTACCTAACCCCCGCACCTAAAATGATTCCGAATTATCCACGAAACAGTTAAAATTATGGCATCCGTAGCAATTAAGGCATTAAAAAAAACAAAAAGTGGATAGGGAGGGAAAGCGGGGAAAAAGGGTGGCTCTCCTTGTCCACATGAAAGATTGTTAAGATAATCACGAATCGCTTCTACAGCGCCGCAGGCAGCTATGCTCCGCACTCCTGCTCATCCCTCCGGACAGCGGCCAGCACCGGGGACAGCCCAAAAGGCTCCGCAGCAAGCCCCAAGAGGCTCCGCACTGGCAGGCAGCAAGCCCCCGCCGCTGGACACGACCCGGGCACAGCCCCGCGGTTCCCGGTACGAGCCGGGCTCCTCCGGCCGCTTAATGGCGGCCACAGCCCCACGCGCCCCCCGCTCCGGCTCACACCGCCCTCACCTGAGGCTCCGCCATGGCGCAGGACCCCCATGAGCAGCAGGAGCACCGCGGGGCGCGGCGAGACCCACATGGCGCCGCGGAGGGAGCGGGGAAGGGGGGCTGAGGCCGGGGAAGGCCGGGCAGCTGGGGCGGAGCGGGCGCTGGGGGCGGCCCGCAGGCGGGGCCCGCCCGCCCGGCTGGATGGAGCCGCTCCCGCCCCCTCCGGCACCTGCGGCAGGGCCCTGCCGGGAAGGGCGGTGGGAGTGCGGAGGGGAAGCGCTTGGCCGCGGTAACAGCTGCGAACTCCTAAAAATGCACGGTGGGGTTCGGACCGGCAGTTTGGGACTTGGGGCTTAACTTTGGGACGTGAAGAGACCCCACCTCCCAGCAAACAAAATCCTCACCCAACCGTGCCGTCGCGAAAACACTTTGGGCGGATAATAAAATTTGTATGATTGCTACACCCGCAGCATCTGTGACAAGGCTTCAGAGTGGTTATTTCCAAAGGCGTGTTGTGACAGGATAACAGAAATGGCTTCAAACTGAGGTTTAGATTGGATATTAGAAGAAATTCTTCCCTGTGAGGGTGGCAAGGCCCTGGCACAGGAAAGCTGTGGCTGCCTCATCCCTGGAAGTGTCCAAGGCCGGGTTGGATGGTTGCTCTGAGCAACCTGGGATAGTGGAAAGTGTCCCTGCCAGTGGCGGGAGTTTGGAAAGAGATGACCTCTAAGGTCCACCTGGGAGAAGGCTGGCATTGTACCCAGTTGTCAGAGATAAGAAAGATGGGCACAGACTGACTGGCACAAATTGCATTTATTCTCCAACCCCTGGGCTGGGAGGCCGGATGCTGTCTCTGATTTGGCTTGTTGGGAACACTACACTCTGGCGTTTCCCTGCTCAGATCGGGGCTGGAGTGGAGCACTGCTATGGCCTTCAGCTGGGATCAGAGCGACTGCTGCACAGCAAAAGCTGCCTAGGCCGTGGCAGAATCACTTAGGTAGGAAAAGACTTCTGAGATCATCAAGTTCAGCCTGTGACTGAACACCGCCGTGCCAAGCAGACCATGGCACTGAGTGCCAAGTCCAGTCTTTCCTTAAACACCCCGAGGGCCGGTGACTCCAGCGCCGCCCCGGGCAGCCGTGCCGAGGCCGGCCCACCTCCGCTGCGGGCGGGTTCTCCCCGCCTTCCCCCAACCGTTCCTCCCGGCCGCCAGGCGGCGCGCGCGCCCCGCGGGTCCGCGCCTCAGGGGCGGCGGCGGCGACTGAGGCGCGGCCATGGCGGACCGGCTGACACAGCTGCAGGACGCCGTCAACTCGGTGAGGCATTTCTCACATTCCATTTTCGGGCCGCTGCCTCCGCTCGTCCGGGGCCGCGGGGCACGGCACGGGCTGCGCCGCCTGTGCGGGGGTGCGGTGATGCGGCCCCCCGCCCACAGTCCCCCGGCCTGGGGAATGGCCGCGGGTGTGGGGTGCGCACCCTCTACACGGCCGGGGTGTTGGGCGGGAGCGGGTGCGCCGGGAGCCGGGGGTGGCTGTAGCGGTGGGGCAGGGTGATTAACGCCGTGTTAATTGGTGCCGGCAGCTCGCGGACCAGTTCTGTAACGCCATCGGGGTGCTGCAGCAGTGCGGCCCGCCGGCCTCCTTCAGCAACATCCAGACGGCCATAAACAAGGATCAGCCCGTGAACCCCACGGAAGGTGAGTCCGGCTCCCTGCGTCCCGTGCACATGAGCGTGCTGCGGGGCAGTGCGCTCGGGAATGCAAAATCCGGCCTCGCAAATAATTCCCCCTTAGCTGGTGGAGCGGTGGAGGTTAAGTCAACAGTGGATGTCGGCTGCACTTTCTGCATAGCATTGTGACAGCAGAGTTGTGTTTGTTTCTCTTAATTCCCTGAGTGATTGCCTGAGTTGTGCTGTGTTTTGTGCAGAGTATGCCCAGCTGTTCGCAGCTCTGATTGCTCGCACTGCCAAGGATATCGATGTCCTCATAGATTCCCTGCCCAGTGAAGAATCCACAGCAGCTTTGCAGGTAGGAGTTTTCCTAACTCCAGTATCAGAACGCTCCTGAAGGCAAACTTCCTCCTTTTTTTTTTAACACATTTTTTCATCTCTAAGCCATGAGGTCATTGAAAAGTGATTTTAGTACAAACCTGAATTTTTCATGAGGGTAGCCTGTGAGCACTTTGTAGGCTTAGTGGAAATACTGAACTTGCATCTAGTTCCAAATAAGATTATAATCAGTGACAATATTTTAGACTTAGTTTTCTGTTAAAATGTAAAAAAAACAAGATGATTTTATCATGCCATCACTATACTGGAAACTACTCATCTTTTTTTTTTTTTTCAAATATTAACAGAACAAATATTACAGTACTGATGCTTTGTGCATTGTTTTATTCATTTTTTTCCCCTAGTGTAATAATTCATAGGTTCTCACATTTCATTTTGTAGCTGCAGAACCAACACGACAGAAGTCTTTTGTTCTTCCACTTTGTTTCTGTTTAAAGAGTTTGCAGGGTGTCCTTTAAGTTCTTCAGCCCTGTCACAAAATAATTCCATCACTTTTTAATAACAAGGAGTATTCCTTTGAACCAGTCAAACTTGGTTTTTATTTTTTTTTCCTATCATTTCACAGATTTTACCTATTAAAGCCATCTTTTTTTTTTTTTTTTGACTCATAATGGCTGGATTTCCATCAAGTATTTTCTTTTTGGAATGCATAAAGGATGTAGAATACAAACCTGACAAACCTGATGAGCACCTTTAAGATCACTAGAAGTTTTAAACCTGCATTGATACTCTGTAACCATTCAAAAGTGTTTTACCGAAGATTGACAGCGAATGGGCCAAAGAGAAATGATTTGGCAGTGGCATCACGTTTGGTTTTAAACAGAGGAGGTTAAATTTGGGAACTTTTCTAGTCACAGTAATTGCTGAACATCCTAATTGGCCTTGTTAACACTAGCATGATTTCCTATAAGTGCATTTTTAATAGCTGAAGATAGAATGCCTGCTGCAGACAAATTCCAGTTTATTCCATGACTGAGCAGGGTCTGATCGAAGTGGCAGCTGGTGTGGGCAAAGCAGGGTGCTCCAGCAGGAGGAGCTGGTTATCCAGTAGTGACATGCTTTCCTTAGAGGTGATTCTTCAACAGTTTCTTATTGTCTTAATGAAGAACTTCATGTCACAAAAATTTCTGATACTTTCTGTCTGGTGTGATTTTAAGATAAATTATCTTGGATTCCAGTTTAGATTTTTATTTTCTGTTTCTTAATTTGGTGCAGTATTAAATATTCTGATAGTCTTCAAATAAATGGTTTTGAAGATGCTTGAAACACTCACAAATATGTACTATAGGTTTAGTTGAGAAGTGGTAGATAATACTTGGTTAATTAGAAACTAGAAAAAAGTTGTTTATACTAAAGTTGTCTTGGTGTGTGTTTCAGATCTAAGTCTTGTCTTAAATGATAAAAGGAGCTGCTAGATGAATGCTCAGCACAATTTACCTGCCCCTTGTGAGTTCCCTTTCGGTGAAGTTGACAGTACAAATTCTGCTCTTATCTGTGAATTAGTTGCAGTCAACTATTAAACAAGAAAACCTTTTTCTTTTTAGGGAGCACCAGCTGTTTCCTCAGTATCCTTGAGTAGCAAAGTCACTTCAGGGTTCTGTTGATGATCCTTGCTTTTCCCTGTTGCCTCAAAAGAGCAAACTCTTGCAAGAGTGTTAAAATAGTAAAATAAAAAGGAGGCCTTTATTGGAAGCTTCCAGGTGTCCCAATGGTCATGGGCACACCCAGCATCAGATTTCTACAATTTTATGAGTTTAACAAATTAGCATATCTAATAAATATTGCCGATTAGAAGAGTAGTTGGTTAGGTAGTTTTCCCTGCATTCTGCCCCATTGGAGTTGTTCCAGGGGCTTCTTTGCCCCATTTCTTGTGTGTTCTCAGATTCTGGTTGGAAAACAAAACATCCCAGTCGGGCTTCTTCTGCATAAGAATAAGACTGAACAGAGTTCCAAGTATGCATTAGAAGGGTTAGCTTATTGTTCTAAAGGGAAACGGTAGGAAGAATACTAGGACTGTGTGATAGTAGTATCCAGAGGTACAAATATATGAAAAATACATAAACAGGCAGAAATCTCTGGGCATGATCCCGGTTTTGCTTTGAAGGCTGCGAGCCTGCACCGGCTGGAGGAGGAGAACCACGAGGCGGCGGCGCGGCTGGAGGAGGTGGTGTACCGCGGGGATGTGCTGCTCGAGAAGATCCAGAGCGCCCTGGCCGACATCGCTCAGTCCCAGCTGAAGACGCGGAGCGGCACCCACAGCCAGCCCCTGCCCGACTCGTAGCGCCAGGGGGCAGCACGGCCCTGCCCGAGAGCCTCGGGAACGCCTCTGGATACACCGGGAATGGCTGGGCTGGCCCGGCCCTCCCGCGGGGCTGCCCGCGCTCTGCTCCGCGTCGGGAGCGGCGGCTTGGGCACCGCTCGGCTGCGGGTTTTGTGTGAGAAACGCTTCTACAGGGGCTCTGTTACGGATCGGCGTGGATTGATGTTTCTTTGACTTAAAACGAGGTTTCTGTTCACAAATACGACTTCAATCGAATTTGTTACCTATTATAAGTATTTGTATAAGTTAATCCCACTATGGTTGTGGTATGTTTTTTTTTGTAAGCCTCAGACACGTAGGAGTTGGCCAGAGTCCCCTGGAGACAGTGCTGTGAATGCAGTGATGGTCATGTCTTAATTAACAGCACTGGTAATGTTGATTGGCTGCTTTACCACCCTTTACAGAGCATATGAAAGGATAAGTGAACTCTGATGTTTACAGGGTGATTGTTCTTGTCATTGGCATCGCATTTACAAAGAAATAAACCTGCAGGTGTCTGATATTGACATTTCTTGTTTGTAATTCACAAATGAGCCTTTGAGTCCATTGTTGCCACTGACACATTTGCTCTTGCTTGTGCTATTTCTCTGCTTTTACTGATATTCTGTATTTTCTTGGCAACTGGTGAGTGCCTCTAAAGCAGGCAGTGATGAGGAAGCATTGGATGACTGGATAAAAATCAGCAGTGAGAAAACTGAAAATAGCTTATTACATAAAGTTGCTTTTCAGTGTAAGCAGTGGCTGGTATATGAATGCTGTGATCTTAAGCAGCAAGATTCCCATTGTCCCCAAGGTGCTCTACAGAGGCGTATTTATCTTCACACACTGAATCACAGAGTTAATTTCTGCTCTTTGTTGTAGGACTAGAGAAATACTAGTGTCTCTTATGATATTTGAAATAAAACCCCAACACCGAACCAGCAGCTAATGTAGGGTTCAAAGCATGAACTTGGGGTTAAACTTGCTCATTTTCTGTTGTTTTGAATTACCAGCCTTGTTATTGAAAGACGTTGTTTGTTGCCACATAACATCTGCTAATTTCCCGATCAAAACCACCTGTTTCTATATATTGACTACACTGTCATTGACTTGAAAGTTACACATATTGCTAATGCACCCAGACAATCAGAGCAATTCAAAAATGCCTTTAGCATGCAACAAGTGTAGCACAGCACAGTGTTTTGAGGATAAAAAGAGACAAAGGTGTTCCTACCTCTAACAAATACTAAAACTGTAAGTACTTAATGAGACTGGTGTTTCATTGCTTAATAATATTTTATGAAATGTGCGTAGCTGTAGTCATAAATTTAATCTGCTGTTGTGGAACTCCTGTACTATCAGATTCTGCAGAAGGAAAAAAAGATTGGAGGGTGAACAGACTACAGTACAGCCCTAGGCCTATGGCAGCTTGTCCTTGATTTATTTTGCCCACGTCCTGGGGAGGCTTGAGAGGCCAAATTTTCATTTGAAGTCAGTCCTGGGGCCTGGCTTTTGTTTTTTTTCTGGAAAAACTACATCCAGTGCTTCTCAAAATGGTTTGGATTGGGGTGGGGTGAATTTTTGTTGTTTGTTTGCTTTTTGAATTAATGGACTTGAAAAAAGGGAAAAGTTTGGGCCTTGTGGATTTTGTTTGAGATGTCTTAAATTGAGATATGTCGCTGGAAAAGGGATTTGATCTTCATAGTAGATACCCTGTTACAGCTTAACATGTGCATCACCTCACACTTGTTAACTTGGGTGCTGTGGGAGACAGTACATCTTCAGGAAGCACAGTTCTTTTCATTTTGTAGCCTTCGATTCTTTTATTCTTGAAACCTGCTCTATTTCTGTAGCTTGATACTGCCTAACTGTGGAAGCTCTTGCTTCTCATTGCTGTTTAAGCATCAAGTAGTCACACTTGGAAGTAGACCTTAACCAGAGATATAAATAAGTTTCATCATAAGTATATTAGATGTTTCAACACTTGAGCTGTTGTAGATTTTCACCTGCTCTTTCACAGTCTGCAGCTTGGTCAGCAAAGTGTGTATCTTCTGTTGGGTCTGACACAAGAAAATAGGGAAAGCATTGATTTGCTACAGCTGTTTAATGGACCAAGCATTAGATAGGGGCTGGAGATGTGGATTCCTTTGCCCTTTATCATGTGCTGATTTGTCCAGCTGCTGCTATTGGGGTTTGAACATCTCTGTTCAGAACACACTACCACTGTGATGGTAGTGATCTCCTTGTACTCAGGCAAGAATTGTTGGGCATGCAGGATTACAGGGTCTGGGTCATTTATAGCACTCCTACTTTTAGTGCATTAGAAAAAGTGTGGGAGTCAGAGAATTACAGAATGGAATAGGACCTTAAAGCTGGTCTCATTCCAACCCCCTGCTGGACACCTTCCACTATCCCAGCTTGCTCAGAGCCCCATTCAACCTGGTCTTGGACACTTCCAGGGATCCAGGGGCAGCCACAGCTGCTCTGGGCACCCTGTGCTAAGGCCTCAGCACCCTCACAGGGAACAATTTCTTCCTAATATCCAATCTAAACTTTCTCTCTGTCAGTGTGAAGCCATTGCCCCTTGTCCTGTCACTCCAGGCCCTTGTCAAGAGTCTCTCTCCATCTTTCCTGTGGGCTCCCTTCAGGCACTGGAAGGCCACAATGAGGTCACTCCAAAGCCTTCTCTTCTCCAGGCTGAACAATCCCAATTCCCTCAGCCTTTCCTCCCAGCAGAGCTGCTCCATCCCTCTGATCCCCTTGGTGTCCCTGCTCTGGCCTGGCTCCAGCAGCTCCCTGTGCTTCCTGTGCTGGGCCCAGGGCTGGATGCAGCCCTGCAGGGGGGGCTCAGCAGAGAGGGGCAGAGGGGCAGAATCCCCCCTGCCCTGCTGCCCTGCTGCCCTGGGGCTCTGGGCTGGGGCAGGCTTAGCTCTCACCCACAGCCCCCAGGTCCTTCTGCCAGGGCTGCTCCCTCTGCTCATCCCCAGCCTGTGTGACATTGTGTCTTCCTTGAGAAGCCTTGACTGCTTCCCAAATTTTAATACCAGAGAGAGGGGGACGAAGTGGGGGGAAACAAAGCGACATAGCAGCTGGTAACAAACATATGAGATTACCTGTGAGAGAGTTGTGAAAGGAAACTTAGGTTAAGACAAGAGAATAGATGGAGGTAGAGCATGTGGGAAGAAAACAGAAGGGTTGAGCAATGGTTCTGCATGTTATGTTGGACAAGGAGTACTGTCCAGTAAAAAATTGTGCTTTGAAGAAAGTACAGAGCATAATGGAAAATTCCATTGAAAAACAATCTCAGGAGTATCTCACGCTGGGAATCCATACAGCCCACTGGCAAAGATGTTGGAATCAATTTAGTAAACATAAGCAACTGATCAAAGCCTAGTATTCTTTACTATAAACAACTATGCTTGGAGGAAAGGAACACCTCGTAGCAGCTGTTCTCTTTTTCAGAGACAAGAATACAGAGGAATTTGTACACTTGTTTGTAAAGGTACTACGGAAAGTGCATTGACATTATTTTAGCTTAATGTCTGTATAGAGTTAATCTTGGCTTCTAATGTGATGATCTTGGAAGCTGGGATCTTCTGCTGTGTGTGGCATGGGGAAAGTGTCTTGGCCAGTCCCACAGACTTGATACCAAAAGATTTTGGGAGTTTTCAACAATACAGGCTGGCAGGCTGGAGAGCAGCTCTGCTCTCCAAGCTTGGGCCTTGGTGCACAGCAGGCTGAGCATGAGCCAGCAGCTGCCCCAGGAATACAATGGGCCAGCAGCATCTTGGGCTGTGTTAGGGGGAGCACAGAAGAAAATGACCACTTCCCTGTGTTCAGCACATGTTGGAGTGCACCTGGAACACTCCCACCAGCTGTGGGCCCCCAGGGTCAGCATGGGCTGGAGCACATCCCCTGTTAGGAGAGGCTGAGGGAGCTAGGCTGGGAACAGGAATGGCTTTGGGACACCTAACAGCAGCCTGCCCACACCTGTGGGGGCTTATGGATCAGGACCAGGCTGTTCACAGTGGTGCTTGGCAGAAAGAGGATGATGGTGGACAGAGATTGGAACAACAGAGGTTCAGACTGGTCATAAGGAAAAGCGTTTTCCATTTTAGGACAAATAAATTTTGCAACACAGTCCCCAGAGAAGCTGAAAATCCTGGGAGGTTTTTCAAGACTTGGCTGCTTAAAGCTCTGGCCAGCCTCATCTGACCTCACAGCTGACTGACCTCTGCTCAGGAAGTGGAATTAGACTCCTCCTGAGGTCCCTCCTCTTGATCCCGTGGATACGAGAGATGCACAGCTTCAGAAAGAACCAACCACGTGTTAAGGAATGCCATGTCCCCGTTATAGAAAGGCAGATCTGGAGGGCAGAAAACTTGAGGTATCTCATATCAGCCTCATCCCTATTGATGAGACTTTGTGATATGCTGGGAGGCCACTGAGTTGACCTTATGTGTGGTGTGAAATTCCACGCTGTAGTGACCCAAGTTTCCAACAGGTGCCCTTGGAGAGTGTGATATGCAAAATCCACATCCTACACTTAGAGAAAATTGATCTGTCAGATGATGCTGACTCACTGTTAGACAAAGGCAGACTCCTCTACAGAAAGAAATTGTATTTGTGTTTTACATCGCTTGTTATATAGTCTTACATAAGAAATAACAAAAGTGCAATTTTCAGGGATTAAACCTGAGGCTAGAGAAAAAGTTTTATTCTAGCTTTTTCTTTAAGATCTGTGGAAGAACGCTTGAATGACTTTTATTGACTTAAAACCATTTTATTGATTGACTGACAGTAACTTTTTACCTGTAACCCATGTTCTAGCAACAAAGAGCACAGAAAACAAAGTTTGCCAGCTTATGTTCACATACATTTCAGGTATGTCAGCACAGTTTTAGGTGCTTGTCTTAAGTGGCATCCACAGTGGAAATGATCTTCAGGGAGCTTCTCTCTGTTTCAATGTTTTTAGTGGAATATGCTTTGAAGGCGTGCAGCTTGACAATGACTACATGCTGTTTGTGTACACTTAGATGCAGGTTTTATGTTTATTTTTGTTTCCTGGAAAGCCTAGTAGGCTTGTTCACTGTAGCTAGACCAGGAATTTTATATTCTTGCTACTGCTGCTCATTCACCTGGCATGGACAAGCAGCTGAACACATTCACCTCATGCTCTGAGCACAAAGGATTGTCTATTTTACAGCTGTTTACACCAGAACCATGTTCTTTTGAATTTCTGTTTGTACCTAACACTCAATAAGCATAACACAACAGTGCAAACAGTTTTCCACTGACCATTTTAACTTGATATTTGCTTACTGTAAATATTTCTTGAGTCCTGGGTTTAGCCTCTTACACGCTTCACTGATGGCCTAAATGAATAATTTTGTGAAGTAGAAATTTGCAGCTGAGTAGGGACTGTGTAATTTTGCTCTGAGACATCCTTCCTCCACCCTGCCCACTTAAAAAGAGAAGATTGGAATAAAAGCCTTCTTTCAGGAAAAAATGTACTCCATTCTATGGCTGTGTGGGAAAGCAATTGAATGCACATTAACTTTCCACAAGTGCTACAAAAAAATCCCAATTGTTTTCTCAAGCCATGACCTGAGAGAGAAGCCACATTCATTAAAGGAAGCACAACACCTTTGAAGCTAAGAGCTCAGAAGAAGAGGGCTCTTACACTTGAGATTGTGGAGGTTGGCTTCTGCAGGAGTTTCTCTGGTGCTTTCTCCAGGTATTGCAGAATGATGAATAGGCAGAAGTAACAGTATCTGTGCTTGGTGCCTTCCACTGGGAATGACAGGGGAAGGCAGATTTTATTTCAGCACTGAAGAAGGTCGATACAGAAGCAAAAATGTCAGGGCAGTCAGGATACAATTGTTCCCAACCTAACAAACCTTGCTGAAAAGAAAAAAAATCTTGTTCCCTCTCTCTGTTTTCTCTCCAGAAGTACAAAAAAAGCATGGGTTCTTCTAACAGTCAGCCTACCATTTTATTTTGAATGCTCATGTCAGCAAACAATATAAGCAAGGATTTATTCTGAAAACTGGGCAGTGTTCAGAGGTGCCAGTAAGCACCCTGGGTGTTTACTGGACTTGGGACTGAAGGCATCACTTTGGCAATAGAGATTTTTTTCTTGGTGGGGGTCTAAAAACAGCAGTAGGCTGCTGCCAGGAAGCTTTCCCTGTGTGGCGCTGCAGTGAGAGTGCAGTAATTTGTCCAGCTACGGAAAAGTCACCAGAATCATCCAGCTGTTGTCAAATGGTGATTGATGGAGTGGAAGCAGATCCTGTATTTCCCTGGTCCCAGGTACGTGTGTGTGAAGCTAAGGAGGCATCCTGACTGTCCTCAGCACCACAAAGCAGAGCATGTGCCTCTCTGTGCAGCTCCTGTGGGATTTACAGAGGCACAGTGTAAAATCATGGAAGGGAAACACTGCAAAAAAAGAAGAAAAACATCTTGGATTGATTCAAGGGCAGTGAGTGAGTGTCTAATGCCACCTCACAGCAGATGTCCTGGTGTCCCTCCTCGGTCCCCACAGCATCAGTCAGGGCTAGGGCTGCAACATGGATGTGCATTCACCTTCAGCAATGGAGAAGCCAAATCACACCTAAATTTGATTACTAAAGGATGCATGATGTCGTCCTCCTTCCCCAAAAGGCACTGAGTTGAACATAAAATGATGGAACTGGTTCAAATTACATGGTTTTAATTTGTGCGGTGGGAGCCAGCTATGGAAAGGTGCCTACAGTGGATCTGGGTAGAGTGTTCCAGCTTGCTTCTGGCATCCAAGAGCCCAAACCTGAGTGCTTCAGCAAAGGAGAACTCACATTCCCAGGCACTCTATAAGGCCTGAGGTTTTCAGGTGCCAGACAGATCCATGGGGAGCACAGGGTGCGATCTGCCCTTGCTGGTGTTGGTCAACAGCAAGAGAAATCCTTCCTGTGGTTCCAACAGGCTGGCTTATGTGCTAAGAGGGAGTGAAATTCTCCAGTGAGGCAGAAGGAGCAGCTCTGACTTGTTCTGGTGTGCTCAAGCGTGCAAAGGGCAAATCTGCTCTGGCATTAGTATTTTTCAGCAGAGAACAATCGTGTTTGGCTGCTTCCTCTGCAGGTATTTTGAAGCAGCTTCAGGTGAATGAGTTGGGATCCACTTGCACCTGTGTGGTTCCTTCCACCTGGTCCTTAATTGACCAATTAAAAGTAATTGAGCAATAAATCCCTGCCAACCTGTCTAACAGAAGAAGGAATTCAGGAGGTGGGGCATGATAAAAGGCAGTGGTTTTAATCTCAGGTGTAGCTGGATAGTGAGGGATCAATTTTCTCTTCACAAAAGTTGTCATGAGTTTGTATGATTTAACAAAATGGCTCGGCATCTGTAGATGCCAGTGATCCTGAACTGTGTGACTTATTCTTTATGACTAGGTCATGTTTAATTGTCTGTTGTGTAACCCCATCTGAAGGCCTGACTTTGATGGGCTGTGGAATACACAGTAAATTGTAGGCTACAATGCAAAAAAACATTCATTTCAGAGAAAATCTATCAAGAAGAATCCTATGGAGCAGAGTCAGAAATGAATCTGATCATTAGAGTAATGAAGTGATAATATTTACCATAATAAGCAAGATTGTGCCCATATCCTGCACAGCTCTTTGTGCTTGGTGGCTGCCAGAATAAAACTGCAACAATGTAACTTCTGAAATAACAAAGTTAAAGTGCAAACGAGTTGTTGCTCCCCTTGTAAAGGGAATTCGTGGTTCCTTTCTGTCCATCCCATCTGATACTGAGGGACAGCAGAATTTTGGCAGTTAACTGTACATTTTCCAGGGTCACCTGTGTTCAGTCCAAGCCATTGTGACTTATGGCTTTTCAAAAAGACATCAGCCCCAGCCTTAGGGATTGTTAAAATTCTTTGTTACCTCTTCATAGCATAGAATTGAATTATTTCTTAGGTTATCCAAGCACTTCATCTTACTCCTGCTGGGAATGGGCACCTTAACTGTGCCCTTGATCATCTGTGCTCACTTCCTGTGGTTTTTCAGTATTGGTGGCTCCTGGGCCATGGTGGTTGTGCCACTGGATTCTTGGAACTAAACACCACATGGTGCTGTGCAGCTGGTTTTGCCCCCTCTGGCAGCCCCTTCCTCTTTCATCCTGTGTTTAGGAATTCTGACGTGAATTCTGACCAGCGCACGCACAAAACCTGATCTCTGGTGTTAGCAGAGATTTATTACTCTGCCTCACTGAGGTCAAAGGGGATGGGATTTCCCAGAAATGAGACTGCAGGATTGCACTGGAATGCTTGTGAGGAGACATTGCACTGCACAACTTTGAATTCTCTTTTTTGCTTATGATTCATAATCCTGACGTACTCAGGAACTCTTGACCAGACACAATAGAGGCAACTGCTGCACTTGCCAGAAATGTATTGTCCTGGTATTTTAACCCTCCTTAACCTTGTGCTGAGAAGTATGCCAAAATTGGTAACGAGGAGGCACTCTTCCTTGTGACCAGCTGGATGGATTCCTTTCTTTCAAAATCTTCAGCTCAGTCCTTTGAGAGCACATCTTCAGGTCAGTCTCTTAATCTAGAAGAGCACAGTTGTAGAGAACAAAGAGTCTGTTTGAACTGTCTGTGGTCATGTTTGCTCACAGTTTTCAAGGGATACCCACACACCACTCTGTCAAACACTAGATTCAATGTCAGGCTTTTCTCTCAAAAATGTTCCACCTTGCCTGGAATCACTCACATTGTCACTTATCCAGACAGACGGATTGAGAATGTGTGGATGTGGTCCATGTTCTAGTGGGAGGAGGGGGGAGTCACAGCCTCCAGTCTTTGCACACAGACACGGAGTAAAAGTGGAAAAGGGATGCAAAGATTCACCATTCCAGAACAGTCTGTTACCCCAGGTTGAATAGCTTCAGGTGCTGAGCATGGAGATGAATAAAATCCCACTTGAGAGACTCAAGGGAGTTCTTAGATTCACTCCATGGGCACAGCTTTCAGAGGGATACAATTCATGCCTCTCTTAAAGGAAGGCTGGCTTGACCTACATGCTCCTAGAACAGACACTTGAGACAGGAAGCCCCTAGAACAGCTAGATTTGGTGGCTAATTAAACTGAATAAACAAAGAAGAGCTAATAGAAAACAAAAGGTGAACATTGTGCACAAGTTTTTATTATTGCAATAATAAATTGCACCGATACCCCATCTAGAGGGACAGGTGTTACTGTTTGTCCGTCCAAACCCAGCATTTTGCCTTGGAGCAGTAGGAAAGGATTTCCTTTGTGTCCCTCATTGAGCAGCTTTAAGGAGATCTACCCAAAGAACCACAGAACTGCTCCATTCCATGCGGGCCACCAGATGAGGTGGCATCAGCTGGGCACAAAGCTGGCCTTTGTTACCTGGGAGGGTGGCAAATGTGTGTGTGAGGGGCAAGGATGGGGCAAGTTACTCAAAAGACAAATCAGTCACGTTCCCCAGTGCAGACAGATCTGTGTCCCCACCACACTCCAGCTGTGCCTGCAGTCTGACAGGATAAAAGGACCAGGGAAGGACTAGGACCTGCTGTAATTCAACAGCAGCTTAAAGGGGAGGTGTGTCCCTTTGTCACCAGGGCCACTTGCACAACAATGACCAAAGCCACAGTGTCCTCTGGACATGACACTACAACATGAAAGCTGTATTTGTAGAGTTTCCTGTCTGAGGCTGATTTGCTCCCCCATGCAGCCAGTGAGGGCCACATTTTGGAGAACAATAATACTCCAAACCCAGGAAAGCATTTAATGAGGTGTTTTAAGCTGGCATGCCTTAATATTGCAAAGGATGGAGATTTACAATAAATAAACTTTGTGAAATGGGTATAAGTTGGGGGGTTGGGAAATAACCTGATTGCCTGAAAGGTTTAGAGATCCAGAATATATCATCAATGTGTTTTAATTACTCTTTGTATTAATGCCTCTGTCAATGCTACAGCTTTTCTAACTGTCTCTATTTGGAGGTAGAAAAAGCAGTCTAGGATGACTCACAGGTGTCTGGAAAGGCCAGAATACTTTTCTCCTTGCATGTTTCATCACAGTATTTTTAAGAAATTACTGTAGAGTGATGTCACTCAAGGAAAATGTCATCCCACCAGAGCTGCCCACAAGTTTGCCTTTATAAAGAAGGTTGAATAGTTCAGTCTGTGTTAATGGTTAAGCTGACCAGATATTTCTCACTGATCACATTTTCTTTGATGTCCTTTTGGAGAGGCCATGGCACAAGGGTTTTGCAGACATACCTCATTCCCAAATCTGCTGTGTTTACTTCTCACATACTTGGAGATACCTGCTTTGGCATATCAATGTTAAAACCAGCTTCAGGTGCTGAGCAGGGAGAAGAATAATCCCATTTGAGAGACTTCAGGGAGTTGTCAGATTCACTCCACAGGCACAGCATTCAGAGGGATGCAATTCATGCCTCTCTTAAGGGTAGGCTGGCTTGACCTACTCCTGGAACAGACTTTAACCAGGAAGCCCCCAGACACAGCTAGCCAGATTTGGTGGCTAATTAAAATAAATATAGGGCAGGTTATAGAAAGCAAAAGGTGAACATGGGCACAATGTTTTGTTATTGAGTACTGAGGTCACCATATCAGACTTCAACAATTTCTCCCCCCCAGGGCTTGTCATGTGCCACCTGAGAATCAGAGTGGGTGTCTGTATGGAGGAGTCTTTAGTACCTCTGCTTCTGGCCAGTGAATTATGTGCTTGTCCCACTGTCCCTCGGGCCAGACTCATGAGAAATACAGATGATTATTCTGAACTGAGGCATGTCAGTACAGCAAAATGATTCCAAGTGTCAGGAGATGGGAGACAGGAAGAGGGAGGACAGTAATTCACTAATAGATGATAAACATAACATACTGCAGGCATCACACAATTGTTAACCTACTATTTCTGCATCTGGTCTCCTTGAACCATCACGCATTCTGCCTTTACACTGAGTTGGAGCTAAGGCAGCTGGATTCACCAGCTTGATCCCATGGATGCTGCCCCTCAGCCCAGCATTTCCTACATCCACTTTGCAAAGCTTTTCACATCCCATTTTTGCCTGGCAGGTGCTGTCTGTGTCTGCCAAATTCCTGTGGCACCTCACTCCAGTCGCTTCCCTGGGCTCCCTCAAAGGCTCTCTGCCCTCAAGGACCTGGCACAGCTGTCCTCCCAAAATCCAGCAGCCTCACAGCTGGCTCTGCTGCCCAAAACCCCTTCATGCTGCTGTGGGAGCAGTGCTTCCTCCAGAAAAACTGAGCTGCTGTCTCAGGAGAGAGAAGCTGTTATCAGGAACAGAGGAGATCTGAAACATCTCAGCCATGGGCTTTGTCATGCCTGTTGTCAGCATCTGGAGAAGGGAAATCTTTGCCAAAGGGCGGGGGGGAGGAGAGGAGAGGAGAGGAGAGGAGAGGAGAGGAGAGGAGAGGAGAGGAGAGGAGAGGAGAGGAGAGGAGAGGAGAGGAGAGGAGAGGAGAATAATTTTTGTCTTCACCAGTTCCTTCCCATCCTTCCTAATTATTCTTCTCCCTTATAAATACTTTCACTTGTGAAGGCTGAGGTTTCTGTGAGCTTATAGTTCCCTCCCAGCCAGGATGGATACTGTGTGTGCAGTGGGCTGTGGGGTCACAGTGATTTAAAACAGCAGCACTGTTGCCCTTGGAAGCTCTGTCCCCCTGTGATTTTAGGCACACTATTTCCCAGTGGCACTGCAGGTCTCCTTAATGGCAGCCAAGCAGTTTGCTGAACCTTTTTAAGTGCCTCTGGCTTTTTCACAATATAAAAATAAACCTGTCCTGACCTCTTTTGAACCCATTTCTTTGGAACATGATCTCCACTGATGTTGGAGGATTCCAAAACCTTTCAGGAAGCATTTTAAGTACAGTGCATTAGACTTGGCCTTCTTTCTGAGCCTGATTCAGCACTTAATGTGTGCACAGCCTGGCCCGTTGGTACAATACCATTCGCTCTGAGCTATGCACATCCTGAGCTGCCTCTGCTGGGAAGCAATGGATCAGCTTCTCATCATGCTCCCTGTCTGCCCTCAGACTTAGTGCAGAAATTAATGATCCAAGCAAGGGATTAAATCAATCCAATCCCAGCTATATACACTGGAGAATGCCAGTGTCAGCTGGGGCTGCTGTAGCCAGCTTTGTTTATTGGCCTGGGCAGCCTATGCAGTAAAACACCAGCTTGAACCCAAATGCCAGACCCTAGCATCCTCCAATGACAGGAGAAAGTGGATCCAAGCCTGCCTTTAGTGCAGCCAGCTTTCCCTCAGCTTTGGCTGCACCCCTTCATGGCTCTGCTGGAGGGGCAGAATGAATGTTATAGAAACACAGATGGTTCCTGCCCCCTCAAAGGCAGCTGCTGTGCTCCTGTCACCCCTGGTCCAAGGCTGGTGGCCATTTCTATAATCCAGCATTTCTGTACCTGAACTGGGCACTGGGCAAGCCTGAATCTAGCTGTCAAGTGCTCTCTAGACTCCCAAGTGACACGTTACTGCACACAGTAAGGGCTCTTCTGTCAAGTATTACACACAATTATTCCTGGATCTGATCCATAAAGCAAAGGCAAATCAGTGTTGATAATTGGAGTAGTGCATGCAGTAAGACTTTAACTCCTAAGCATGTTTTCCAGCTTTACTCCAAATATCCAAACCCAGTCCAATATCTTGTGCATATAAATATGTGCATAGCCACCCCCCACACGTACAGTGTTTGTCTCTGAACACAAACTTGCACCCGCATTTAACATTTTCATTTTCTTCTATGTGTGACTGAAAGATAAACTGTAAAAAGAAACACAAGGAAATTATAATTATTAGGGATCATCTTAGTGTCTTACCACTTGTGTTTCCCCCATTATGAGAAATTTCTCTAGGTTGTGTCACAAAGTGAGGACCACTAATGACAGAGGCTTCACTGTTTGTCAGTGCATCT
Organism: Agelaius tricolor; assembly: GCF_023055355.1. Lineage (NCBI taxonomy): Eukaryota > Metazoa > Chordata > Aves > Passeriformes > Icteridae > Agelaius > Agelaius tricolor. Next base: position 14,075,352 of record NW_027269263.1, read on the forward strand.
CCCTCCCACCACAGTCTCTCTCTTTTCTTGGATTCTTCTGTCCCTGTGTGTTTCCCCCCTTCCCACTCATCTTCTCACAGGATATGAGTAAGCACCACTGCAGTCAAAGTGAGTTACTCACTTCCTGCAGCAGGGAGCTCAGATCCCTGCAGTGCCCACTGCGGGACCACACCGAGTGCCTGCTCCGCAGTGGGAACAGGCTCTGAGAGAACCAGCTTGCAAGGTTCCTAGCATTTCATGGCTTCAATCTGCTGTGGAAAAACCTCTGAAATGCTGTTTCATGTATCATACTTAAAAACTCTTGTTATATAGATGTGATAAATTGTGTTATATAAGTGATGCTTCATGGAAAAAGGACCATATTGATTTACTTTGAGGGGTTTTTATCATTTCTTGGTTTTGTCAAGTGCTTGTTTAATTTTTTTCAGTTCTATATCTCTTTGTCCGGGAAATTGTTCAGTCACTTTCTAAAATGAAGCTGGAGCTCAATGGGCACAATGTTTTGTATTTACAAAAAATGTCTTATCAGAGCTAGAAATATGATCAAACTGAGTTGTTAGATCTGAACAGTCACAGTCATCCATGGCTGGAGCTTGTTAGAAACCTTCTCTAGCACTTGAATCTCTCTCTTCTGCTCTAGGAGCCCATCTGGAGTGAACTCTGCCCTTCAAGCAGACTGACTGCATCTTTAAATATTTACTCACACTTCCTCTGGAGGTACAGAGCCCTCAGAACCACAGCCTCAGAAGCCCTTCTGAAATATGCTGTGGAGCTTACACCAAACAACAGCAAGGGCTTCCTGATGGTCCTGCTGCATCTCCAGGGAGCAGCCTGGAAATCTGGCTGATGATGATCAAGAGAGGAGTTGTTTGGAGAAAAAGCTGCCTTGTGCTTACATGTACTTGTGGTGGGACTTCAAAAACTCTTTTAACTCTAGGATTTGGATTCCAAACTAGAGTTGGGAAAGATAACCTCTCAAGAGGGTTTCCTTACATGGAAAACTCTCGTTTGGCTGACCCTGCACATGATAAAAGTCTGATATCTGTAGCAGCACCTGTGGTTGTGTTTTCAAAACTAATCTAGGCAGCATCATGGAGAAATGGTGGCACAACAGTTCTGGAAAATATCCACTCTTAGTATCACTGGGGGAAAGAAGCAGCACTACAAAATCTATTTCACAGAAGTACACGTGATTAACCATGCACAGAAGACCTGTATGCATAAGAGTTGAAGCCAGAGGTGAACACCAATACCTGCAATTTTCAGAATAAGAGCATATAAACGAAACCTAAATTTTCAGCCTGAGTGGCTTAAAAGTGCAGTGTAGGGAAGTAACACATACAGCACAAAAGATTTCTCTTTTATTCCTGGCTTCACAAAGAAGGTGAGATAATGATACAGCTGTCAGAAGCTCCAGGTGTTTGTCAGAGCTTTTGTGCTCCAAGAGATTGTGCTCCTGGAGAAAATGCTCAGGATTCCTACAAATCCAGCTGGAGTTAATTAAGCCTTCTGGAAGGAAAGTACAGAAGGCTGTGCCCACGGGTCACATCCCAGTTCCAGCAGAGATGCCAAGGAGCCTTCTGGGGGTTCACTGACATCTCAGAGTAATCCTGAAAATGCTGCTTTCATCAGGAGTGCTTTCTGTCAAAGGAGCAAAGTCTCCTTATGGAGCCTCCTATGCCAATGCTCCTTTTCCTGCTCTCTTCACTTGCTCAGTGGTGCAGCTCAGAGTTCTTTGCCTTCAGGACAGCATCTGCTTTTTGGGAATGCTGTCAGGCTCCCAAAATCTCTGCCAGAGCTGGCTCTAACCTTTGGCTGCTCCTGCCCAAAGGAAGAGCTGAGAAGTACTTGCAGTACAGCACAGGAGAAGGTTTTCACATCTTTTTCCTTCCCTTCGGGGTTAAATCCCAGCCTTGATGAAGTCAAAGGCCAAATTGCCTTTTCCATCAGCCCTCCCCAAGAATATCTTGCCCGGGGCCCACAGTGATGACCACTGTTTGCCTTGAAGGTTCCTTAACCAATCTCTTTATCTTCCTTTTTTTAGACATTATTCATACTAGTTTTTTCCTGGCATAAAATCATACTAAACCCAAAAATCTTGAAAAAACCATTGCAGGATTTTTTTTTTCTTTTCCTGTAGGAGGAAAGAGAGCCACCCCATTGGCAAACTCTGATTGTTTTTCCCCACCTAAAAACATTTTTTCTTTGCCTCAGCTTTTGCTGTGTTTCTTCAATATTATTCATAGTCAAAGCACTAAAGAATTTTTTTCCTCCATAGCACACACATTAATTTGTATCCTGAAATATTTCAAGGTACCAGAGAAGGAGGCTGGAAAAGACAAAGAAGGGGCAGGAAAGAGAATTAAAAGGACCGAAGGACCAGAGAGAGATGGGGCACTTTGAGGATCAAAAAATTCCTGAATTCTATTAATTCTGTCTGCCACAGGTTAATGAGGTAAACAATAGGACTAGAGAAAAGGCTGGCTAATTCAGGCTGTACACTATGGTTTACACTGGGGAAAAAAAAAAAGGTAACTGAAAATAAACAATGTAACAGTTTGGGATTAAAGATGTACTAAAGATGTGATTCCTTAACTGCGTCAGTGAGAAGCTAGGAAAACAGTATTTCTGACAGTTCCCATAAATGTCTCAGGAAAGCCAAAACATTTCATACTTCATTCTTATTATTTCTGAGCAAGAAAGCCTATGGGGGAAATGGATTTTCACTTTTGCTGTCAGAAAGCAGAGTGCCTTTGTGTGTGTCTGTGTGTGTCTGTGTGTTTATATAGCCCCAAAGCCAATTTGTTTTTAAGCTTGAAGGTCACCATTAAGCAAAGATCATGGCCACAATATTGAGTTATATTTAGGGACAAAAACACAACAAAGGAACAGGATAGTCTGTATTTTGTCAGTGTCTGTGACATTTTTATTACCTATTTGTTATTGCAGTGTTATGGGAAAGTAACTGAAGCATACATTATTATTCACTGCTCCATCTTCATTCCATATGGTCCAAACCAGTTAAATGTAAAGTTTCAGCCTAGCTGTGGAAAAGTCTGCACATGTCACAAGTGATTTTCCATCCAGCCCTTCATATGACACTGTCCTGGAGATAAGTGGGATTGAGCCACCACTTGACCTCGTGCTTTTCCTCCTAGGAATCCTTGACTAAGAGCAGCCACGTGGGTAAAACCCAGACAGGTTTTTAAACCCTTTCTCTGCTTACCAGTTATAAATTCATTGTCATTCTTTGCTTTTAAAATTGGTATCAAGCTGTCACAAGGGTTACTGATATTCCCTGAACAAGCATCCATTAGCCAATCATTTCTTCCCAGCCATGAGTCTTCCTGAGCTGGTTCTCTTGGTGCTCTGCATATTCCAGCCTTGGAAAGAATTATTTAACAATCCTGCTGTTATTGAGGCAGCTCTATTAAAGTCAGGAGAGCATCATCAGAAAGGTAAATGTAACTTTGTGTAGGTTTTGTAGGACTGTGGGAGAGTGCTCAGCAGATGGAATTTCCCTGTGCAGCTGTGCTTGCCCCCTTTGCCAGTTCCTGATGAAGCTGCCTGGATCTTGTCATTAAAGAGCTTCTTTCTTCAAGTGAGGCGGAAGATAGTGCATAGGAATAGGTTAAATGACATCAGTTACCCCAGCCAGATGTTGCCACAACAAATTCTGGCTTGCTGCAGAATTACTCTTTTAGCTTACTCTTTGTTTGCTAGATTTGTTCATCTGAAATTGGAGCAAAGAAACCTGGAGCATCTGTTCCCATCACCACAAGGAATCCTTCTGAGTTTCACATGAAAATTTGTGAGGGTTCTAAGAATGTTTAGAAGTCAAGGGGAACATTCAGCTTGGCTTGAATGATTTTTCCTTCTGTTTGAAGCTATGAAATTGAGATTTCATATTTACTGAGTGAAAGAATCCCTGTGCACCCACCCCTGTGGAGTGAGCACCTGACGATTCCCCCGGCAGAGGCAGCTTCATGGGGGCCAGGCAATACTGAAGCTGACATTTCCTCACACAGACCTGGAAATGTTAGTAAATGGGACAGTTTTGCTGCTGCAACAGATCCTTAAGCAACTGCTGTCTGTACTTTCAGTTTACATTTTTGCATCATTTCCCCACCTGATCAGTTGCCCTCAAAATTTCTCTGTCCAAGTTAACACTACACTGGCCTTCACTTAAGGTTTGCTCCCTTCCCTGGATGTATGCAAATACCCCAAAGCCATCACTACACAAAAGCTTTTCTGGACTGGACAGGAATTTTATGTAAAGAAGGTCCAGACTTGTTTGACACAAGGTCTCCTGGCATGTTTCCAGACAAACTTGGCACATTCATGACAGGCACTCTGAGAGCTTGGGGTTTTAATCTTGATCCTTCAGGATCTGAATTTTTAGAGAGAATGTTGAAATTGGATGTGACACTCTCCTGTGTGGTCTGAAGGTAAAACTGCATCCTCAGCCTTCCTTCTATCCTTAGGCACAGGAGGCAGGAACAGAAGTGGGTTTGGTGTATATTATCAGTATAATAAACATGGCCACATGTTTATTATACTGATAAATGCACAGTCATTCTTTCTGATAAGAGCCACCCTTTCCCATCACTCCAGGATCTACTCCAGTGTTTCAGGGAAATTATGAGGATACAACAAAAGTAATTTATTTCCTTTTGCTTTATCGGGCTGATAAGACACTGAACTGACTTCCTTACATGCGTGTTATTCCTGCCAGCGTGTGAATTGCAGCTTGAGAGAGGGGTTTGTGCCTGATTTTCTGGAGAATATCAGCCACTTAACCAACCTGTCCCCTCAAGGAAGCTTTCCCAGCCCAGAACATCTCAGTGTGATTACAAGACAAGCTGCTGTGCAGAAACAGTGACCTCACACTTGTGCCAGGACAAACAGACTGGTTTGTCATCTGCAATTTCAGAGGCAATGGCTCAGTGCTTTTCACTCAATGCACCCTGGTTACATTCCCTTCCTGGGACTGAATTTTTAAATACTTCCATTTCAAGGAGCTCAAAAGAGAAGACCCAGCCCTTGGCTCAGACCTGAGCAATGCTCAGCATTTACAGAGGCCAAATATCCATTACAGATGTGCTCAGCTCCAGAAAGAGGAACCATATAAGAATGAAAAACCATTTTAAAAGGATTTAAGAGGGACAACTCTGAGAATTAAGTTCTTGCAAGCTGGATGGAGGTTGCTGAGGGGTGCCAGGCCAGTAATTTAGTGTCTTTGCAGAAGGCTTGAGGAAAGGGCAGAAGACAGCCAGCTTTGTTCAGCAGCAGAGCAAGGAAGGGCAGGAGGAAGAAGTACAAAAGCTGAAGGCATGTGCAAAGGGAGGAAATAGAAAGGATCATAACCTCTGACAGATTAAATGTAAAAATATAATAAAGGTGGCCAAAAAGAAGGACTTTGAAGACCAAAACACAGAAATTATCCAAACTAATGAGGATTTTTTAAAAATAGAATCACAGTCTCATTCAGGTTGGAAAAGACCTCTGAGATCTGAGTCCAACCTCTGACCCATCCCCAGCTGCCAACTAAACCAGAGCACTGAGTGCCACATCCAGTCATTTCTTTAATACCTCCAGGGATGGGGACTCCACCACCTGCCTGGACAGCCCATTCCAATGCCTGACCACCTTTTCAATGATAAAATTCTTCCTGGTGTCCAACCTGAACCTTTTATAATCCTGGTGAGAGCACAGCCACAGGGACAGTGAGGAGTGTGAAGGTGTGTTGTGTTCATTCCCTCCTTGGGCAGCAGTCAGGGCCCTGCAGGACTTTTCATGTTGAATGCTGTAACATTTCAATGCCCCTCTTGGAGCCTGCCCACCCCCAAACCAGCAGGTCTAATATGAAATATCTCCTCAGGTTGCTTCAGAGTAGCTGGAAATATGAAATGACCCTCTGAGTTATGTTACAGCTCTGTGATGGTGTCATCCATCCTTCACAGGTTTTTAAATGTTTACTTCTTCACTGAAATATGAAATTAATATTATGCTGCTTTTCTCATCTCCCATAGCAAGGGGCAAACATTCAAAATGTCAGTGACACACATCCAGAGAAATCACAATCTGCCCTCAAATTCTGCTGTCAGAAAATAATGCCTACTTTGAAAAAATGGGATATTTCTAAAAATTCTTTAAGAGGTCCTTGTTGTAGTGTGTTTTTATACTTTGTAATACTTTGAAGTAGTTTTGTTTTGTATCCCCATGTTTTTCCCAAATGGTTTATCCCAAACTGTACCCCCCTCCTTTTACCTGTGTTATCCCTCTCCCGGGATGAGATCATCCCCAAACCCCCACCCTGGCTCTCTGTCAGTCACTCAGCATCCCATCCCTCCATCCAGAAGTTTCGGTCCAAGTCGTCGAGTGATTAGCCAGAGGCCAGGGGTCAGCCCCCCAAGCCTTGCCCCATACACTGTCCTATATGTCTATCCTCCAGTACCCATCCCTTAGGATCACTCATTGGTTGGTAAAATGTTATCTACTTTTGGTTTCCACCTCCCTTTAAATGTGACCTTGGCACATCTCCCGGGGCTCTCGGCAGGAGGCCCCTGAGGTGCAGGAGCTCCTTTGGGACTCCTAATAAAACTTTGGATTAACCCCTGCTAAGAGTCGGCCTTTATCTTCTACCGATGTCTCTGGTGTCTCTTGTGCTGCAAAGGCACCCAGCCCAGGTGCCCTCAGCACCCTCAGGGCACACAGAGAGTGTCTCCCTGCCAGCCCAGGTGCCCTCAGCACCCTCGGGGCACAGAGAGTGTCTCCCCCCAGCCCAGGTGCCCTCAGCACCCTCGGGGCACACACAGACAGTGTCTCCCCCCAGCCCAGGTGCCCTCAGTACCCTCGGGGCACACACAGACAGTGTCTCCCTGCCAGCCCAGGTGCCCTCAGCACCCTCGGGGCACACACAGAGAGTGTCTCCCTGCTGTCAGCCCAGGTGCCCTCAGTACCCTCGGGGCACACAGAGAGTGTCTCCCCCCAGCCCAGGTGCCCTCAGTACCCTCGGGGCACACACAGACAGTGTCTCCCTGTCAGCCCAGGTGCCCTCAGTACCCTCGGGGCACACACAGAGAGTGTCTCCCTGCCAGCCCAGGTGCCCTCAGCACCCTCGGGGCACACACAGACAGTGTCTCCCCCCAGCCCAGGTGCCCTCAGTACCCTCGGGGCACACACAGAGAGTGTCTCCCCCCAGCCCAGGTGCCCTCAGCACCCTCGGGGCACACACAGAGAGTGTCTCCCCCCAGCCCAGGTGCCCTCAGTACCCTCGGGGCACACACAGACAGTGTCTCCCTGTCAGCCCAGGTGCCCTCAGTACCCTCGGGGCACACACAGACAGTGTCTCCCTGTCAGCCCAGGTGCCCTCAGCACCCTCGGGGCACACACAGAGAGTGTCTCCCTGCCAGCCCAGGTGCCCTCAGTACCCTCGGGGCACAGACAGAGAGTGTCTCCCTGCCAGCCCAGGTGCCCTCAGTACCCTCGGGGCACACACAGACAGTGTCTCCCTGCCAGCCCAGGTGCCCTCAGTACCCTCGGGGCACAGACAGTGTCTCCCTGCCAGCCCAGGTGCCCTCAGCACCCTCGGGGCACAGACAGTGTCTCCCCGCTGTGGCCGTGTCGGGGCTGCTCCCCCCGGTGTCTGCCGACTCGAGACTGGCCCAGGGCTCCTGAGAGGCTCGCAGAGAGACCAAGACGGGTCCTAATCATTTTTGGGCCAAAAATAAACAGAAAACAGATCCCTTTGAGTGATGCATTATTTATTCATTTCAGAGAGACTGTGAGAAGCTGACATACTTCCTTATTTATTTTCAGGAGGGAAAAATTTCATCAGGTAATGCAGGAGAAAATATAGTGCCACGTTATGCAAGAGAGGTTTAATTTAAAATAATAAAGTACTTAAAATTCACTCTTGCTCATCCAATAAAGTACTCAGCAATTCTAAAGCTGGAAAAGGCCATTTGTATCATCTCATCTGACCCCTTCCGTAACAGAAGCAACTAAACTTCATCCAATTTCCTTCAGTAATGCATTTTTTGGTCAAAGCCTGGTTTGAGAAAAGGATCTAGTCTTGATTTAAAAACTTCTGGAAGAGAATTTGTTGTGTTCCATATTAGTCTGCTCCAATGCCTAATGATATTCAAAAGACATGTACTTTATTTTTTCCTGACCTTAGGTACCAGCCTGGTCTGGTTTTTGCCTTCCTCTGTCAAAGGGAAGGATGAGCTCATCCCTCAGTTATAGATAGTTATGTCTAATGAGATTTGACTATAAAAGTGGGGAGAACCAAAGTTTCAGAACTACAGACTAAGCTTCAGAAAAAAAGTGAAGAGGGGAAAAAAAAAAACCACTGGTAAAGCTGTTCTAGAAATGTCTGGAGTAAAGGCACTGTGACTGTGGATCACACCATGCCATCAAGAGGGAAGAGTTCTGCAGTCTTCACTAAGGCAAAATGTTCATCAGCATTTAATGGGAATTTCAGATTTGTTGTGACTGATACAGGTTTATGGCATTGCTGTTCTTATTTAAATGTATTTTAAATGTATTTAGATTTCCAATAAGTGTCAAATACTTTTGATTTCAATTCTAAGAGCATTTTTTTCTTATTCCATTGTTGTAACTGCACAAGTTATCTAGTGCAGTTAAAGACATTGAGAAATCTGCCTTTCTTGACAGAGATTTTACAGTATCAAAGAAAAGGGGTTATTACAGATTCAACACAGTCCTTGAAGTGTTCTTCTGCTAAAGACACGACTTCTTGTTGAAATGTTTTCCTGAATCAAAGCCTTAATCCCCTATACATTTAAGTCTGAGTGATGGGCAAATCTAGTGCTGTGATCCCAGGCTCTCAGATAAAACCATGCACCAAGTAACACTGCAAATCTCTCCGTGGCTCTTCTTGCTGGGCAAACCCATGGGGGGGCTGGGAGCACACAGTTTTGTTCCCAAAGAATGGAAGTTCCCTGACATTTCTGCCCCATCCAACCACAATGCTGCTGAGCTCCTCCCCAGCAACTTCAGCTCCTCCGCGTGGATGGGAAATTCCGTGTGAGCCCCAGGTGGGCAGGAGGCAGCAGGACATGGCTCAGGGTGGAGCTGTCCGTGTGGCTGAGGCAGCTGTTCCACCTTGCTGGGTCAGGAGAGCTCAGGACAGCCTTGCCCAGGGACATAGAAGGGCATGCCAGGGGTAAATGTGTGGCACAGGAACCATTTCAGTGTCTGCAGGGGGGCAGAATGATCTAGCAGCTGCTGGATGCCCACTTGGAGATGTACAGTTCTAACGCCAGTTCATGGAAGAGCCTCTAAGCTCTCTTCTTTACCCTGCAAAAAGCAGATATTCTGGCTAAAGTGTTTGTTACTATGTTTTTCATCTTTTTGCTGCTGAAGTCCCCAGGTAACAGCACCAATAATCCACACCCCAGAGTTCTTACGGCTGTTTTCACATCAATGCAACTGCAGAGTGGTGAGGGCTGTTTTCTCAACAAATTCTCTGCTAAAGAATGGCAAAGTGAGGCTCATTATTTCTTCCTGCTGACAGGCCCAGTAATACACCATGAAATCGTTTTTCCTTCAGAAAAATTATTATGGTAAAAGGAGAAGTCCCTGAAAGGTTTGCCTCTCAAAAATGAGCAGTAATCCAGCTAACTGGAAAAGCAGAGAATTTCTTTGGGTTTTGAAAGAGCACAGCGTGTATCGCCTGCACTTGGATTTCTATGTTGAAACACATGAAACAGTGTCATTTTTTGGGTTCATATTCACTGGATGATTTTCCATCTAACAGTCAAATATTTCAACTTTTTCCAGCTTGTCAAATGCCAAGGCAGTTTCTTTTCACCACTGAACAGAGGGAAAGCAGCAGATGCTTTTTTCTACAGCCTCAATTAAGCAGATGCTGATGGAGATGAGAAGGCTTTTGATGTTAAGGCATGTTCTGGCAGCAGTCCTAGTCCTCACCAGTTGATTTTAGCAAATTGGAAATAAATGTGCAGGACGAGAATTTCCAGAAATGTATTTAACTGTCAATGGAATGAGCTTTCAATGGAATTTTTACCATATTGGCAGACCAAAAGCAACTCTTGTGTGCATCATGTTCTGTTACTGAAATTACATTTTGACCCATGGAGAGCTTCACAAGAGACGTTCTCCAAAATTCAGGAGACTTATCAGAGCATAAATGAGAGCAGGACACAAACAATACAAGTTACAGCATGGTCTGGCCCCTGTAAGAAATTTTGAGCCTTAACAGGAGTCTGGAAGGGTCTGAGTTGCAAAAGCAACATAAAAATAATGATGTTTATAAAGTATCCTGGCAGTGGGATGTTGCAACAGAGATGTTGTTTTCTTTCCTTCAGAAAGGTTCCCGCTCATTACCAGAGTCAGTGATTTTCCCGGGTACATTCATTTGGCTCCATTTCCCTATGCTTTCCCACCATGCCAAAAGAAATGCTTGCCAGAGATAAATTCACAGATCTGGCAGGCTGGGAGGAGTCTCAGGAGATCATTTTGCCCAGCAACCTGCATTGAAGCAGGCTAAAAGTATCTGGACACCACCCTGACGTTTTTATCTTCACCTTAAGAAATCGATATCCCTGGGTAGTAATGCTCTGCCACACTTTCAGACAGATATCCTGATATCCTACTGAAATCCTTTTAGTGAAAGGGAAACTGATTCTTTTTTGCTCATCCCAAAATGGACATGCAAAGTTGTTGCCCCACCTGCATCAATCCCTTCCAAGCTGCTGCAGCATTTCTCAGCCTTTTCTTTTCTACCCCTCTTATGCTGATTACTTTCCTGTGCTTTTCCCTTGCCTGTTTCTACTTACAGCTTCCAGCTGAGACAAAGGACTCCAGCTGGCAGTTCACTGCTACTTCAGAAAGTGGAACAATTGCTACTGCTGCCTACAGAAAGAGAGTTTTATTGTCAGAACAAAGCTCTTCTCTTCCTCAGCAGTATCTGATTATTGACATGTACCTGACTGGAGCTCTGTAGTGTGGATCACAGAACACCAGGAATGTGAGGGGATAAAAAGAGACTCTCCAATGAATGATACCTAGAAATCTTCAAAAGATGTTTGTTTCCCTTGTTTTTAAAAAATGTCCAACAGGAGACTTCATTGTCATTATAGGCAATCCATTCCAGTACTTTGCTGTCCTCACATTCAAGTGCTAAGAGACAAAATGCTACCTTAAATCAGTAGGGTGCAGTCAGAAAAATCTGCTGTGATGTTTCCTAGCTGATAACTTCCATTTTTCTGCTTGTTTACTGAATTTCTCATCTGAAAGGAGAAAGACTTTGCTGAATTTTAGCTGCTTTCATTTCAGATTCCCTCTGAATTTTCAAGCATGTGTTGAATTCTGATGCTTGTGTCCACAGTACTTGCAACCTTGATTTATTTTCCCAGTTCCTAAGACTATGACCATGTTGTCTCATTGTCCTCCACACTCAGCAGTGCTGAACAAGGCCAGGGCCAGAACAGAGCATCATAAAAGAGCTGTGAGTACTCTTTGGGAGCAAGTTTCCAACCACTGCACACCTTTCTTCTCACAACCACATCAACACTCTATTTCCTTAGTTTGCTCTTGGGAATGTCACTAAATGGCAGAAATGTCACTGGGGTTGAGATTATACCACATGAGTTGTAGCCTCCTTTTTTCCCCCACTAGGCCACTTAAGCAGCCAAAGGCAGAAACTCCACAGGCTTGGCATGATCCATTCTCAACAATCCTTGTTGGCTATTTCCTTTATCAATTTATATCAGTGAGGTACTTACAAAATCGTGTTTTAATGGCTGTTTCAGTACCTTCTCAGGAATCAAAGTCACACTGACAGGTCCAAAGAAGTAATACCTTCTCTTGCATAAAAATACAGGCAGTGCACTTGTCCACAGTGTCCAAAATCCAGTTTCAGAATACAGGTCTCCTTTCCTACCTGAAATGCTGCTACTGTTAGCTCAGAACTTTTTCCACCATCAAACTGTAACCTCATCAGAGGCTCAAGCATGGCAGGAGTGACATTTCCAGCACTTTCCATTGCTGAGCACTCCTTGCCAGATGTTTTGTGACAGAAGGTCTAAAAGGGATTTTACCCCAAATCAGTAGACACTGCCCCTAATCAGACAGTGATGCCAGAATCTCTCTAAGCAAAATCACCAAACTATTTGTAAGAGGACAAAAATTTATGCTTTTTCTTTCCAAGCTCAAATCTTGGAATTGAAGAATTGTTTTGATTGACTCTTTGAGGGAAAGAAAAAAAAATGCAATTATAGAGGGGTAAAAAAAGGCAATGTCCTGGGTGGGACAACACAACCTGAATGGAAGTCTTCAATGCTATGGATATTGTGGTTATAAGTCTTCCTGCATGTGCCACATGGAAAAAGAACTTTGTGTCCCCCCCACCCCTTGCATTCCATGTGAGCACATTAGAAATGGTGAGCTATATTTACATTCTTTTCCAGGAAGCAGAAAATATTCTTAGTTCTTTCTTACAGTCAGGAGAACATAAAGAGGCCTTGTTCAAGGTCAAAGTGAGTCAGCAGAGAGCAGAGGATGAAATTAAGCTACTCTCATGTTTTAATAACTCAGACTAGTTGCTGTCCTTCTTTTTCCCTTTCAGATATTGTTCATGTGGGTAATCTTATCTCCAAACCAGAAATGCTCCTCACAGGTCTGTAGTTGAAACACTGGTAAAGGGCAAAAGGAAATCAACCTTCTCAGTGGACAGCACCTTGGTTTATGCTCCATTGATTCACAATGTCCTACATAATTGTTAGGGGATAGTCACTGAAGTTAGCTGTCATGCTGCAGGTACTTTCTCCAAAAAATAGCCTTTTAAAATAGATGTGTCCCTTACAGATGCATTTATGAGGTGAAGAGTCCCCTACATTCCCTGCTTTAGTTTTTAAATTCGAACTAAAATGGAAGGGATAAAAATCAGAACCGTTGATGGCAACGCTGCTTTACAAAACTCGCAGATTCCACTCTGGAATCTGAGCAGGGATTCAGGTCTCCTTCAGCCAAGTGCCCATTGCTCCAAACAGACATTACTGACTGGTGTCCTTACCTCAAAGCACTGCAGCTGGATGCTCCAGAAGAAAATAAGCAAAATCTTGTGATGCACTGGACTGTGGGGACTGAAGGAGAATTTCTAGACATGCTCTGAAATGTGCCTCAAGAGCAAACAAGTGACTGCATTTCTCTGCCTGCAAACCAGTCATGGTCTGATGAGCCAAAGCATATGTTTGGGAGATACTAAATGCATATATTCAATGGTCTTAAGCTGAAGGAGGCTAGTTTTAATTGGATGTTGGGAAGAAATTCTGCCCTGTGAGGGTGCTGAGGCCTGACACAGATTGCCCAGAGAAGCTGTGGCTGCCCCTGGATCCCTGGCAGTGTCCAAGGCCAGGCTGGATGGGGCTCTGAGCAACCTGGGATAGTGGAAGGTGTCCCTGCCCATGGCAGGGGTTTGGAACTGGCTGATCTTCAAGGTCTCTTACAACCCAAACCACTCTGTGATTCTATGAGTTTCTTGCCTCATTCAAAAGAGAGAGGGTTCTTTTTATCACAGGGATCTGTGTAGGTGCATCTCAGTTGTTGGAATCTCTAATCCTGCCAAAGACTGTTGTGTAGATAAAGATTCATTGGCAAAAATACACTGGAAGTACCATTCTACCAACCCCCACGTTTCTGAGAGTGCACAAGGTGGAAATGATCCTGTATTCATACAGAAAACAGAATGAAAGAAGGTGCTCAGGTGGCTGCAGGTGAGACACATTGTAGTTGCCACTTTAATTCACATCTTTGCGTGCACAGGGTGCTTGAAAAATTTGGTATATGGAAAAAATGTTATCTAAAATGCTTTAGCTGACAGATAAGAAGCTCAAAGGAGAGCTGGAACATTAGGTGAGAAAATTCACAAAGGCTCTTTACAAGGCTATGAAATATAAAAGCAACAGCAAATTATCTGTGAAGTAGCAAAGCTTTATCCTTTTTTTCACTTCTATATGATTATATGTTGTAATAGTCTTTCTGTGTAAGTGTTGTGTTTATTACACATGCTGTGTTTATAATCATAATCATGTAATCATAAAACCAGGGAAAACCCTGCTCTTTGAACTTCTGTGGGCAAGGACATCTTCCACCCGACCACGTTACTCAGGGCCCAGAAACCTGAATGTTTCCAGGAACTGGGCCTCCACCACATCTCTGGGCAACATGTGCCAGTGTTTCATCACCCTCATTGTAAAGCCATTTCTTCCTTATATGTGGTCTGAATCAACCCTCTTACAATTTAAAGCCAATTACTGCTTGCCCTATCACGCCAGGCCCTCACAAAATGTTTGTCCCTGTGTTTCTTATAAACCCCTTTTAGGTGCTGGAGGGCTACAATGGTGTCTGCCTGGAGCCTTCTCTTCTCCAGACTGAAAAAGCCCAGCTGTCTCAGCCTTTCCTCACAGGAGAGCTGCTCCATCCCTCTGATTCATGGCCCTCCTCTGGACTCACTCCAACAGTTCCATGACTCTCTTGTGCTGAGGACAGAGCTGGATGCAGCACACCAGCTGTAGAGGGGCAGAATCTCTTCCTTCCTTCCTTCCATCAAAAGCTGGCCACACTGCTTTTGATGCATCCCAGAATCTAGGAATTAAGGCTCCCATGTCTTAATTACTCATCTGTAAATTCTGGATAATGGTCTTTCCCTGTTTTAGTGTGCTACTGGGAAGATAAATACATTAAAAGCATTTAAATACTGCAGGGTAAAGGGCCGTGCAAGTAGCAAAGATAGAAAGAAACGAGCCACAGGTTTTAATGCCTTCCTGGAGTCATGAGTGTGGAGGGACTGCAGGGGCTGGAATCAAGGGAGAAGGAAATGGGATGTCAGAGACCTGCTCATCCTCATGGCACACTTCCCTGCAGGGCAGTAAGGTGTTCTCAGTTTGAAAAACAGCAGCAAAGCCAGTGCCTTTCACAAAGGAGAAGGCTGGGTCTCTTCTGGGAGCAAGACAAAATCCTCCCAAAAGCCTCAGCAGAAGCCAAATGCTTGTTCCTGTGGAAGGGGAGGATTCTATGGGTTTATACAACAGCTCTGGCTGGAGCTGAGCACCCTGGGGCCACAGGCTGGACATGTCAGTATAAGGCTCTGGTGTTAGACCCCAGGAGCAGGGGTTAGAAAAAGGCAGCCTGCTTTCCACTGCACAAATTACTTTAGTTTTCTCTGCCTTTCCTTCCCTATTCCCAGCAGTGTTCTGGAAGGCTGCAGTCCCCAGAGAGGAGAGATGTCATAGTTTGACATCACTGGGGTTTTGGTTTTAATTCCCTGAAGAACTGAAAGTGGCTGTTGCTGTCTGATGACTGAAAAAGGACCTGCTTAAAATACTAAGGCTCTTAGGTCTCCAGAACCACACAGCAACTCTGACAGATTTTTTTTATGGTCTAAAATGAAATATTTTTGATGGAGGATTGGCACTGGTCCTACAATGAATGTGGTTCACACCCATATTTCCATAATTTCCCTCCTGAGAAGAGCTGGTAGGACAATAGGCATAACGTCCCCATGGTCAACAGCGTCATGCCTATGAAAATCCAGGAAACCATGGAATGTTCCAGAGCACCTACAGCCCCTGTACTGCATAAAGGAGGATCCAGCCCCCAAAGGGTTACTCTGACAGAGCACCACCTGCTTCCCTCCTGACTAGAACTTTGTACATCCTTTTATTTGATATTCTAATTACTGTACAAATATTTATTATCTTTTAACCTGTGCAGCCCAAATGGATGATTGTTTCTGAATTGCTGGTCTCGTATAGTCACTTAGAAGAAGTCCCACTTCCTTGTGAGATTCAGTGTGAAGCATGGGCAAGATCCTCCTTCTAGAAGGATCCTACAGCATCCACTGGACAGAGGCTGAGTTTGCATCTTATGCCCCTTAGAAGAAAAGAATTCTCTCATCCTCCCACACAGCCCATCTCCTAAAAAAGAGAGGACAGAAATAAATGTTTAAACATACCAGCTGGTATCACCATTAGAAAAAACAAACAGAAGAAAATGGGCATATTCAGCTGGCTTAAATGCCACCAAGTGTCATCTTTGTCTCCTGTTTCCTGCTGTCTGATTCAAAACACTCACTCTGCACCTCCCTCAGGCCTTCTGAATTGCTCTCCAGAGACACTAAACCCACTACAGGCACAGACATTTAGCTGGAATTTAGGCTGGCTGGAAATGGCTCAAAGCAATTTGAAAACAAGCTAGAGCTACAGAAATAGAAATGTTCTCCTTGTTCATTGATACTCTCTGCCCCTTGAAGACCTGATGTGGACTAATTGAAGGTCTCAAATTTCATGGGACCATTTTCCTGTAATTTTCATAAAGAGCTCTTTTGCTCTGGTATTTTTAATTTTGGGATCAGAATCTTGGCAAAAAGAGAAATACCTGGAAAACATGGTATATTTTCACTTTGGTGATAACTGAAACTTGTCAGCAGGATTTTCATCTGTGGAGCTCTCAATAGCTCTCCGAGAAAGGATCCTCCCTGCCTTTCCATGCAATGAAGCAGGCTTTATAAATCCACCAGTATTTCAAATATGTCCTCTGGTGGAAGAGGAAGTATTTCTGCCAGTCCTTCCAGTGAAACTCACCCAGGCAGCTGCTGTCAACTGCTTGATTATGCCAAACTAATAATGCCCATGGGACAGGTGAGGAAATCGAGCTGTGGGCATGTGCTGCTTCTGAGTGACATTAAAAACTGGCAGAAAGAGCATCCTGGCACAATGAATGGCTGGAATACAATTAATCTGCCTCAATACCAAACCATACCAAAATTATTTCCAGCTCTACAGCCACATGAGTACATTGAAAAGAAGAATAATGCTTTAGAAGATGGCTTTGCGTGGAAAATGGTCCAGCTGCAGATCCTGCTATGCTGCTCTACTCCTAGGTGGGAACTGTGGTCTTCTGTCACATAGTGGATGCACACAAAAGACACAACAAAATGAGCAGTGTCTCACTCCACAGTGCTGTACCAGGAGGGAAGAAATCCATCCTAAAAAAGCCCTGAGGCAGGAGAAAGCCCAGGGTCTCAGTGGTTTACCAGAGGAAAATGTGGTGCAGGAGGGAATCAGCTGTGTCCAGGAGACACTTGCAAGACAAAAAAGCTCTGTGCTCTGCAAAGCAGCTGGATGAGGCAGCAGCCAGCTCCAGTCCCTTCCAAGTGTCCATCTGCTGGAACCAATACCCAAGAAAGGTTTCCAGCAGCTCTGTGCCACTGCGAGACTCCTTCCTTGGATGAAGTTAGAAGCTGGAAGGCTCTCACCCACTCCAGTAACATTACTAGTGATGGGAACAGGTCATGGAAGATCCTACAGCAGCTTCATCTGGCAGAGGAACAGCAAATCCCAGCTAGTGACGGCATTGCCTATACAAGTTCCCTTCTCACCACTGTCCAGTTTGGAAAGCACTCAGCAGTCTTCATCTTCTGCATTTATACTCTCCAGACTATTGATTTTGAGCTATTTCCCACACCAAAGAGAAGGGCTTTCCAGCAACTACCAATTTCTACTGTGAAGAGGTGCCACACAAATACATTAATTGATTGGGGAGAGCTTTGAGACTGACAAGCAAAATATCTAACCAATGTTTAGAAAACTCCTCCAATTGCTATTCCCAGAGTTTTAGCTCCTGCTAGTTTATTTCCAGATGTGTTTCCTTAGTTTCTCTGTGCTTATAATAAGGACTAATGCTAAGCAATCTTCACATACAGAAACCCTACGTGAGTTAGGCCAGGGTAAGGCAGCACATGAGGAAATTCTGGCACACTTCACTGGGAGTTTCTGCCCCTTCTCCCCCGCTCCCCACACCTGAGCCTGTTGGTAAAAGTGTTTGGACTGGCAGAGCTCCAGACTCCCCAGGTTTCCCCAGCTGGCTCTGAAGTCCTTGACCTGCAGAGTGAAACATGGCCTTGATAGACTACAGTTTTAGTGGGTAAGTCTAGGATTTTAACCCCAGCTGCTGTAATTCACCATACATTTTTATTTTATTTATAATCCTATGAAAAGCCACTTCCTATGAAGCTAAGTTGTGCAGGAGTGGCTGCTCTTTTACTGGGAAGTAAAAAACCAACAACCCTCACAAATTATGAGAGTCTCTGAGCCATCAGATGTGCTTCCCAGCATTTATTATCTGATTTGATGTGTTAATGGCTGGTTATTCTCATTAGCTGTTCTCTGGATTGACACAAGCTGTTTTCCTGCACTTAGGCTGTGCAGCCTAGTGTGTAAAGGCAATTAGCATGGGGCCTATGGATTAGCTGGGGAATCAGATGTCAGCTGTGTTCCCATTCTCCAGCACTGGCCTAAGGAGATGCTGCTTCTGCAGCTCACAGTGCCAGGAGCCCCCGGCTGAGGTGAAGGCACTGATGTACAAACAGGAAGGCAGGAGCTGCCCTTCTGAACTCGCACCAGAGAGAGACAAGACAAACAAGGCAGAGCTGAAGCAGAGCCATAGAGATTGAGATATTTGTTAAACAAGAAGGTGCCAAGGGGGAAGCAGGGCTCTGCAAACATGCTGCTGTGCAGGAGAGCACTGGTGTTAAAGCAGTTTGACCCGGCTGCTCCTCTTGCTGTGACTGATCCCTCCCTTGTGTCAAATAAAAACTGTCCACTGTGTTAAGGAAACCTGTGCACAGTTGTGTACAAGAACCCATAAAATATCAACCAGGAGGGAGAACTGTGGAAAGCTACAGCACTTAGAAAGAGAAATCTTTGTCTCATGAGGCCTGACATTTCAGCACACAGACGTTCTCTTGTTGTGTGTGAGGTAATGCTGTCCTCAAGGGCAAAATCACTTGAAGAGATATGACTGCAAGAAATATAGCACTTCACCTTACTCTGAAACCATCTGAGAACAGAAGCCCTTTTGTTTTGTCCTTTTGTTGTTAGAAGCTGGAAGCCAGAGCACGAGACACACCTACATTTGATGCTGAAAAGAGGTTGTCTCCACAGCTGGAACAAAGAGCTGACAGACTTCAGCTCTTGGGCATAAAATCCTTGCCCAGGCTGCATGGAACCTTTCTATGGGCAAAAAGTGTTACAAAAGGTGAGGCCAGATCCTAGAAGGGGCCTGGAAACAGATCTTGCTGCCCAGCATGGAAGGATTGCTTGAGTGCTGCTGATGGGTGAAGCAAGGCCAGCATTAACATCCTGCCTGCATAGCATGCTCAAGACCCAAGTAAGGAAAGGTAAAAAATAGTACATACAGAAAGGAAAGTGTGAATTTTCAGATTAGAGGAGGAAAACATGAGGAAAAGCATAAACAATGTGTTAGAAAAATTGAATCTCTGTTTGGGATCTTATAAAGTTTGCAAGTACAAGACTGACAAAAGAGGGTTTCAGGCTCACCTAGATCCCTTTGAACAGCCTGATTGGACCCAGCCTAGGTTTGTGTCTAAAATGAACTTGGAAAGCCAAAACAGCCAAGGCAGCCACAGGGGCTCCCTGTGTTGAGTGTGAGGGACACAGGCAAAAGGAGATGTCACTGCTGTACAGGGCTGCATCTGCTGGGTGCCCAGAGAGGCTCTGCAGTTCAGCATGGAGGAGCAGCCACAGGCTGGTGAGGAGAAAACAAGCTCCTCACTCACACCCTGGCATCCCCACTGCCCCATGCCTGCTGGGAATAGGCCATTGTTCTGAGGACACTGCTCTGGGCCACCCACAGTGCAGTGACCTCACTGTGAGGTGATGTTGCTGGTATCAATTCACAAATGCAGCTTCTTATCTCCTAGAACTATGTTCTACTCCTAAAATTAGCTCCAGAGCATAGCAAAGCAGCCGTGGTGTGGATGTGATCTGTCTGCTTTGAACCTTTGTGAGGCTGAATCCAGGCTAAAAGACTCATGCCCATGCATTATGGCAGCCAGTTAAATCCACTAAGCTGCCCTGAACAAACCATCACTACATGGATCTGATGAATTGGCTGACTGTCAGTCAACATATCCTTGTGTTCTCCTGATACACCCAGAAACTCACCAAAAACCCAACCTCAGTGGGTCCTTTTAGGAGAACCACCTAAGGACACAATGCACTGCACTCTGAGCTGGGAGGAAAGGCTGAGGGAATTGGGATTGTTCAGCCTGGAGAAGAGAAGGCTTTGGGGTGACATCACTGTGGCCTTGCAGTGCCTGAAGGGAGCCCACAGGAAAGATGGAGAGAGACTCTTGACAAGGGCCTGGAGTGACAGGACAAGGGGCAATGGCTTCACACTGACAGAGAGGAAATTTAGATTTGGTATTGGGCAGAAGTTGGTCCCTCTGAGGGTGCTGAGGCCCTGGCACAGGGTGCCCAGAGAAGCTGTGGTTGCCCCTGGATCTCTGGCAGTGTCCAAGGCCAGGTTGAACAGGGCTCTGAGCAAGCTGGGATAGTGGCAGGTGTCCCTGTCCATGGCAGGAGGGGTTTGGAACAAGATGATCTTTCAAGGTGACCAACACAGGCCATGACCAACCCAGGCAGGGCTGGTCTGACAGGGGTGTTGAACAAGATGATCTTTAAGGTCCCTTGCAACCCAGGCCATTCTGACATTCTATGAGTCTATAGATTATTTAATCTATAAGAAGTTCTGATCAGCAGAAGCATCTCTGAGTCTGCCCTCCCAAGGGAATTTTCATTATGATGGCTAGACTAAAGGATGCTGAAGCTTTGACCTGTACTGATGGTTTGGAAGGTGTGTGCAGTGTATCAGCTGCTACTCCTGAACCTGGTTTGGCCATATGTGGGACCAGTATGGGTCCATAATGTGGGTCCATCCTGGCAACAGCTGGTTACACATTCCCTTGGAACAGATGACTCTGAAAAGCACTGTGTGAGCAGAATCCAGTAGAAGGAAGTTGTGGGGATGGATCCAGCTCTTCTGCTGCAGCTGTCCTACAATGGCAGCCTCATCAGCTGCAGGACATTCAGAGAGAAACCATGTGACAGTGCACTGGATATGCTGGCACTGATAGGGAGGGGCATGTCCTCTTCCACCTGGGACAGAAACAGCATCAGATGTTGAAGCAGAGGGGTCACTCATGATTAGGGGGAAATGCTGAACAACACACTTGCACAGGCATCTGAATGCAATCCCACTGCTCCAGGATAACCATGTGTCCTGTGGGATGACACTGAGGGAGCACACACTGGTGGCCTGCAGAGTCATCTCTTACAGTCACATTCTTATAAACTCAGAAGAGCAGCCCCAGCCTTTTGAGGAATAACCACAATGGGCACAATGGGAGAAAGCAATCTTATCTGCTCGTTCTCAATCTTATCTGCTCATTCCCATGAAAGCACCCAGAGGCAGACACCAACTCAGTGGTGAGCTCTCTGAGACTGTTTCACATTGGAAACTAAAAGATGTCAGCCACAAGCAGCTGTGACAGCTTTTTAGGCAAGCTAAGTGGTAAATTGATGGCACACAGTGACACAGATCCAGTTCAGCCTCAAAACTGGTGAGTGGGGCAAGGGGAGGCACACGCTGCTGTCAGCTGTGCCACCACATGTGACAGCTGGAGAGCCAGGCCTTGCCGAGTGTCAGCCATATGGGCAGTGAGGCACAGAACCATTCATCTGCATTCCCACAATAAACTTCTCTGGATAATGGAGCCATGGCAGCACTCACCAGACTTCTCTCTAGCTAAAGCAAAACCTGCACACACATCCCACTTGCAGTTCAGGTAAGCAGGGAAAAGTAGGGAAATGGTGCCACTGACCCAGCCACACAGGTGAGTCACCAGCAGGATGCACTTGGCACAGCAAGGTCCTGCCAGCTTGGCTTGTCTGAACTGCCTTGCCAGAGCTGGATACAGCCCTGGGCTCTTTCCTTCTGCACAGAGCATTTTCTCTGAAGTCTTAGGAGGACTATCAGCGATAAAACCAGGGCTAAACTTCAAGGGATTTGGTTCTGGGGTTAAGGGAGGATTTGAATTTGGCACTGAAGCTATTGAGAGGGGAGCCTCCTCCACCCCTGGTTGTAGGAAGTTGATGCAATTGCCATCTTTGATTTTTGCTTTCAAGAGTTAACAAAAACAGCAAACCCTGATCTTCCCCCAGGGCTGAGCTGCAGAAACTGGCTGGGATGAAGCACTTCAAATTCCAGACAGACGCTGTAATAAAATGTGGAAATTGGATGCAAATTATTTACTACATTTATGATACCACATTATTTACTGGTACTGCAGTTTGATAATCACAGCAATAACTTTCAAATTACCCTTGCTCAGCATTCACTTTTACGAGTACTGAAATGCTTCTTAATGTTCTTAAGCAGAGAATTCTTAAGCAGAGAGGATTTCTAACACTTGTCCCGTGCTCCTAAATTGAAATAACTTGCAAATGGCTACAGAGGCCCAGTGAACTGAAGGCTGACTTTCAAGGGAACAAATGGCAGTGAAACATTTCTTTACAGACAACAGCAAATTCAGCTAATGACATGTTGCAGACCACATGGGGAGTTTTACATAAAACACAATGTTAAATTCGCACCTCTCTATTCCTGGTTAGTAGGAGAAAATAAACAAAAAGCCACGAACCCAACTTTCTTCTCCTACAGTGACTGGCTGTGTGTTTCTGAAGAGCACACAAGTCCCTGAATCCAGTAGAATTGAGATGTTAATCTGCACCTGATAAGCTGCACCCTGGGACACCTGTTCAGTATTGACTTGCTCAGGCATAATTGTTGGCTGGGGCACATGGTAAACCAGGACATCAGATACCTACTGGGAGGAGGTGGAAGATCAGAAATAGGATCTGGGAGCCACTATCTTGCCATCCTACATATCCAGGCAGGCAGGATTGTAAAGTTGACTATGAACAGGAAACCATCCTCTCCCTTGAAATCAATTATCCATTAACAAATTAACCAGAACAACAGGACAAGAGAGGTCTGAGTACTTCAGAATAAACACAGAAAGGCAAGACATGCTGACTCTCACAACTTCTAAGAGATGCTTAGGGAGAACAATCTCCCAGAAGCTATCCTCCATCAAAATGATCTGACTCAATATGAGGAGACACTGAAACATAATTATTACATGATGGTCAACTTTCAGTTGTTTCAGTTTCCTGATGCCTGCACCCTTGGATAAAGGCAGACATGGATTACTTGACTGATGATGCACACAGTGTGTATTTTTGTCCCAGAGCCATCCATAAACAAAAACACATTTATATGCTTATTATGTATAACGCAAGAAAAAAATAAGAGAGCAAACCCAAAGCAGTGAGTCACTTCCCTGAAAGCAGTTTGCTTAATCACGTGCATGGTCATCCTGAGTGATGCTGTTGTGAGTACACTGACACATCTTCAGTTTGCTCTTTTCACTGACTAAAAGAGAAATGTCTGTGAAATACTCATCCACATCAGCAATTTCATGTGTTGTCTCATTCTCGTGCTTCTGCTAATTAAGGATGTTGTGCATGATAGGCCAGGGCAGCAGGCAGCAGTGAGATATGGGCAGTGCTCTGCTCTGTGCCACACAGCCAGCACAGAGGAGCAGAGCAGGAAAAGCCTGGAGTGAACATAAAGCTGCTCAGGAGCTTTCTGGGGCACCTTCTGAACTCCCAGCCACTGGAAGTGATCAGCCCTTTTACACATCTCTGCACTGCAACTTTGGCTGCTGCCACATGAAGATGGAATTTCTCTCACCTAAAGCACCCTGTGTCTGGACTAATTCTGTGAGCTGCCTTTCAGGGTGATGGGGGAGAGGTCCCCAGCTCACATCTACTCACAGCCACTTGCAAGAGCCACAGGAGCTTGCAGGTGCTAAGTTCTCCAAAGGATTAAGCAGTCAGCTGAGGCAGTGTGTCATCATAAAATATAAATTAGCATCATCATAACATATAAGCAAGCACAACTTTATGGTATTGCCTTACTCTTACTCCAGGATTACCATCCTTACCCTCACTGCAAAGCCATATTTGCTTCCTATGGTCCCTATCCCATGAAACCTCTTGGTCTGCAGCAGGCTCTGAGGGCTGTGCACCTCATCAGACAAATGCTGGGTGATCTACCCCAAAATTCTGTCCTTCCTTCCGACTCTGGGAATGCAATGATGCTTTCAGCAACACAAACCAGCTGGATGTAGCCAAGTCTGAAATTACTCATGGATTTCAAATTCACCACCTGTATTTTCTTGACCCTGTGTGTTTCACAGGAGGTTTCTTGCTCAACCAGACAACTCTTTGCACAATTACAATGCAGGCTTTTGCTCACAGGACAGAGTAGATATTTGTATTTCGCAATTTGCATTTATTTGACAAACTCACAGCGAGAGATTCTGTTCTGCTATAACCACAGATTGTCTTATTTACAGAGTAAAACTATTAGTCTAGTGAGACAACTAGACAAACACCATTAATTAGCAAGTGTGTAAACAAAATAGGTCTGCATCAGCATTCACAAAGCTGAACCTTTCAACCTCAGGGAAGCCTTTGCCTTTTGTCTGCTTTTCTTGGATTTGCTCTCCAGTGGTGAGGTTCAAACAGCCCACAAGGTGCCCCTCTTGCCATCATCCCACTACTGTAAAAACTGCTCCCATTTTCATAAGGGACATAGGGGAAGAGTGTAATTCAAATCTAAGCATAGAGGACCTGTGGAGAGCTACTGAGATGTTTAATCACACTCTGCACACACATCTTAGGCTGGGTGTTTTCTTCTGGTCCCTGACAACACAGACTGCCAAGAGATCAAGCTCTCACATATGGTTCCAGCTCTCACAAGTTCATTGTCAACTAGTGCTTCTTGTTATGCTCAAGGCTACATTTTCAGTTGATTCAGCTGATTTTTTGAGGTCATAGGAATGCCTGATCCCATGTGGAATACTCAGTAACCCCAAGAATCCTGTCAAGAAGAATAAGTGCATGGAGATTCTGTGCTGGTAAACTGTAGCACTCTAAAACCCAGAACAAAGCAAAGAGCAAGCTTGGCTGAGAATTCATACCCTTGCAGAAAAGCATTGGCTTCCCAGCGTCAGTGTATCTTAATGAACATGCATCCTTCCTTTAAAGGTTTCATCCCAAACCATGAGCCAGCAATCCACAAGAAGCTATAAATTTTTTATAACACTCATAAAGATCCATAAGATCCATCTAGTCTTTTGGTTTTTCCCTGATACAGACTTTTTTTGTCAAGAATCAGCTTTCCAATAGTGGAAGCACCATGTTTTGGGGGGACTGATCAGCCCAGTCCAGTTTTGTTAATTCCCAAGGTCTTCCCGGTCCCTGAAGGATCTCCTCTGTCTACTTGAATTTTGTATTTGATAGAAATATTCTTCAGCCTCCAAGTCTGAAAAGTGCAGCTTTCAAACACACCTGGTTTTATCCTGGGACAGATCACATGCCATATAGTTTTGCACTGCACCACGTGGGATTTGCTGATCTGCTGGGATCAGACTGGAGTGAGTGCTCATCCTTGGAACACCTTCCATGAAATGCCTTGAACAGAGAACCCAGACAAGAGAAAAGCTTCCTAAGAGAGCTTCCCCCCCTTGCTTGTAGGGGCTATGGGTACTTCCTTCTGCACCCATGAATTCCTGGCACACCTGTATTTACCCGTAAAGAAATATAGGAGTGCTCAATCTGCACTTTAGCCCTGAGGCGTCTGCAAGGCAAAACTGGCTCTGGCTTGTTCAGCTCTGGTTCCAGGAAAACAATTAAATCAAACCCTGAACCATACACAGGATGAAAACAGATGTGCTTTACCTGCCTTCGATAAATATTTGGTCACAAAAAACCTGTCACAGGTGGGAACACAGATTCTAAGTTGCAGCCTTCTGTGCCTTTTGCCCTGCTGTTCTCCCTTTCCTTGGGAAAAGGACAGTTCCTTGCTCCAATACTTTTCATGAGAGATACAAATGGAAGCAACCCCCACAGTGGGAACCAAGAGAGGCTCAGGCCAAAACACAAACAAGGCTGGCATTAGGAGACTTATTTTTACAGCCCCACTGCAAACCAGTAAATTTGTGGGGTTTTAAGTGTCTATCTGCCTTAACAATTGCCTTAACATGCAGCTGAAATAGGATGCAATTTATCTTTGGATTTGGGCTTTTTCCTTTTCCTTAATATGCCAGGAGCTCACCTCGATTAGGCACCAGACTCAACAAGAGAGTTTATGCAGAGGGAGAAGCACACAGGGAATCACCTACTTAATCTCTGCACTGACTTTGGGCACTCACCTTGGGCATACTTCTCTGCATTTCCTTCTGGCTGGTTTGGGGAGTTTCCTGCTTAACTGGATGCTTTCTCAGGATCTCATTTTCCAATGTCCATGTACTGCAGTGCATAAACCCATTTACAGGTCACTGTCCCACAGTTTGTAAAGTAGATAAAAATTTTACAAATCCCATGTCCACAGCTTCACTTTTTCTAACATTTGAAACAGTAATAGAGAAACTGAGAGCCTGTGAATATGAGCAGGCAGCATAAATTCCTTCTTTAGCTTAAAGACTGCAGTCACCATGAGATTGGTTTTATAAATCCTTAGTCATGCAGCTTCCACCCCTCAGCTCTGATGCAGTAAAAAATATAAGGAATTATCAGTTTATTACTGTGACCTCTGCATTGAGACTGCTGCTTAATGATGCAATTCCCAAGGTTCAGTTAAAGCAATTTTCTTGCTGTAAAATCCCCATGTTGCATTTGAAGCATTTCCCTCTGATACATTAAGAGCTTTTATAGCTGACAGGTGACAAGTGAGGTGAGATCAATAAATACAGGGCCACTCTACCCATTCCAGCCTTGAGCTCCCTGCTAAAGACAACCTGAAAACAGGAAAGGTGCTGAGTGTTTTCACTTTAGTTTCTCTTCTGATGTAAAAGCAGATGTGAAATAGCTTGACATTAGAAATAGCAAGGCTTGTTTTCAGTTCCTTACTGGAAATTTCTTTTGGAACAAATTCTACTTCTTTTTGAAGGGGCTTTTAAGTCTTCTTGGGAGGAAACTGAGGGGTATTTGACTGTGGTTGTTAAACACTCAGACAATTAAAAAAATATCAGAAATGTAAACTATATTGAAGGGAGTGCAGAATTAAGAGTCCTAGGAATACAATTTAAGGAAAGTTAAATGTAGGGTGTGCTTTTTAATTAGTATAATGAAAAGCAGAAGTATCACATAGGGGAAAAAACCCACTAATGCCTATCCAGTCTTCTTTAAAATTAGAGAAAGGAATACATTTCTGGACCAAAATCCCCAATCAGTAAGGAAATACTCAAAAAGATGACAAAATTTCAAGGGATAGTATAAAAGCAAGAAATGGAAAGTACATATGAGACCATAGATGAGCTAGTAATGCCTTGGTCCTACAAACTCCCATCCTACCAACCTTAAAATTACAGTCCTGTTGTTTTGCAAAATTACACAGTAACTATCTTAAACACAGTAACAAGTTGGAGAACAGCAAATCATTTAAAATCTCTCCCCATAAAGACAGGACACATTGTAAACTGCAGTTCCTCAACTGTGCAAAGAGCTCAACACACTTAACCAACAATATTCAGAATTTATAATGTACTCCCAGTTGCAAAGGCCTCAGGAATATTTGGACATAAATAATCTTCCCAGTCTGCTGCTTCTTGGCACAAGCTGGGGGTTATCAGTCACTTCCACTGGTGTGAGTGAGGAACACTCACCTGTACCCTCCTGAGCAATTCTGGCAGCCAGAGGGGTGGCAACATCCACAACGAATGACACAAAGCAGAATTTTCAAGTCCTTTTTGCTTTTTAGGTTCTTTTTGTTTTTGTTGGTGTTTTTTTGGTTTTGTTTTGGTTTTGGGGTTTTTTTCTTGTAATGTAGATCTGATCCTGACCTTCCCTATGAGAGACAGGTAAATATTGTTACTCCTAATGGCAATAGCACTCCAGTCTCAGGTCTTCTTTTAGAGTATCACTGCATCCAGAAAAATTTCCAGCCTGTTCCCTCTCCTATTAAAGCTATTGGCAAGGTAGATGATGATTTATTGATGCTGTGTTTCTGCAGCACAGAATTTTAGCAGCAATAAATCTCTGTTCAGACAGATGATGTAATAATCTGAGCTTTCTACAAATGACTTAATGTTTCTTTACAAATGACTTCATGTTTCTTGGTGGTTCCTAAAACAGTTCATATTTCCTAACTGAATGAGGGAATACATGAAGTAGTTTCAGTAAAAGGTTAGAATTTTAATTTCATTTTATTGTCCTTCCTGTCTGGGATGGTAAATTGGTCCAGTTGATCATAAAAAATAGATGTGCTATTTCTCAGCCTTTTCCATCTGTGAATTTTTAGGTACTTTGTGACTCATACAGTAAAACCAAATGGAGAAATACATAAACCAAAGGGCCAGGTCTGAATCCACATACTCCACCCTTCTTAAGGAGTGTGAGTCAAACTTCATTCCACCAGTACCAGGATTTTGATAGATACTTTTTTTTGTAAACCTGATTCCTTCAAATACACGTGAACATGCACACATGCACCCACAGGCATTTTAAAAAGCTGTCCCTTAGCACAGCTCCTGAGAAATTTCCTGCTAATTTCCTTAATGCTGGTCATGTTTCTTCCCCCACTCAGGTAAAGTTTAAAAAGTTCCTCTTGTTGTGTGTATATAGGATTGGCATTGAGTATAAGATAAGTTGCCTTCTGTTGGCAAGATAGATATTATATAAAAATTACCAACAACTTAATGCATTTCTAATTCCCTTTATTTCAAGCACCTTAGCTCAACAAGACCTGCAATTTGGCTTGCTCTTCCTTCTCTAGTCATTCTAGTAGTCAACTTTCCTTACTATTTAGTCCTTCTCTGTATTTTTAATTAAAATCTCATCATTAGGATGCACACAGGAGAAGACAGGTGAAATTAACAGGGTCCTTTACCCTCTGAAGAATTACTGGAAGAAGAGATGCTGTGGTGATAAAAGCCACTAATGAGGGAGAAGAGGCAAGGTGTGAGTGATGTGGTTGCTGCCCTCAGCTCTCACTGAAGCCAAAACCTCACATGAGCACAGAAGTCAGGGAGGCTTTGTCCTGTGGTGCCACAAGGGGACAACCTTGCTGCAATAGGAAGGAATAAGAAGGCAGAGGTGACAATGGGTAGGTAAGAAGAGCAGCATCCCTTGAGCTCAACAGTGTGGGACTGAAATTCGGCTGGGAACTGGAACAGGGTAAGTGCTGCCATGTTCTGTCATTGACAATGATGTGGATGGTGCTTGCTTCTCTGAACACTTTACCTGAAAATATCTTATTTTGGCACTCATCAGGAGTCTTGCTGAAGGGAGTGTTTTTAAGAGAGATTAAGAAACTGGGTTGAGAGTTTCAGTGCCTGATTTAAATATTGTTTGAACTTTGGTCAATCACTCACATTTGGGAGCTGTCTCTCTAAGGACTCCCTTTCCTGGCAGATCCCCAAACTTGTTCAGAGGTGTCACTTGAAGAAGGGTGCAATGAAATTTTCACAAGCAAAGGGGTTGTAGCCTTGGCTGAAATTTTTAATTGAGATGCATGTGTTGTTTTTATTCCTGATTGTCTCACTGATGTTACTACACACCTCAGAGCAGTGTTACAGGCAAGAGCAGCAGAAATCTGTCACCTGCTTCATGCCATTGTAGCCATCCAGTCTCTGGGAACCTCTCCTGCTTACAGCTGATGTAGTTTTACAAATAACATGTTAATCTTGCAGATCTCCAGCTGTTTGCCCTGTTTTATCAGTGCTTGTATCTATCTGCTCCAGGAGGTGAGTGTGTGCCTGGAGAAGATGTGGCAGCTCCCGAGTTACTGTACTAAAAGTGACTTGCCACTGCTCCACAAAGAACTGGGACATTTGGCCACTTGCTCTGGCTTACAGAAGGCATTGCCTGGTACTTTAGACATAAGGGGAAGAAATTGCAGCAATTTAAAACAAAACCAGGAAGTTTTACCATTAGATAAGTCAAAATTGCTGGACCAGATGTGGTAACACTTGAAGCATGAAACAGCTTTATCAGTAGGTTACTTATTAATTATTCCTTGGTGAATGTTCTATTTTCCAAGAGTTCTTAAGTGACTTTTTTTTTTTTTGCAATTCTACTCGATTCAAAATAGTTCTTGGACAGGGGAATGGCACAATTGGACAGGGTAATAACACAATGGTATAAGCTCTGCCTTCTTGGGTTTAGTTGTGCTACATCATGATCTTTTTAAAAGTCCATCTACTGAAATGTGATTTTTACTGGCAAGAGAAGTAGCTTTTCATCTTTTTACCTAATCAAGAATAGTAAAGAAATCCTGGACCAGGATGCAGACAATTATTTAAAATGTAGTGATAGTTTGTACTTTGACAGGATTAGCTCTGTTCATGTAGCTGGTAGACTATGAATTACATGCAAAATACAGCATGTGAGCTTGAAATCAAATGAAGAATGGATATAAAAGAGCAAGCTCCAAAAAGCACAAATGTAGTGATTACTTAGCTAAAATTAATGGTGTAGCTTAGTATGACAAACCAGAACAGCAGAAGCATAAAAAAACCTGCTTGGAATAGATTTTTTCTTGAATGAGGGGAAAGCAGAGGTGCTTGCAGTGTTCAGCTTCACCAATATTTTGTAGAGGACTGTAAGGGATTACTTTAACATTATTTCAATAAAATAGGTCCTTACAGAGAGGGGAGGAACAAGCAGAACACTCTGATCAGCATCTTTTGTGATAAAACTTCTATTACCACACCTGAACTTAGCTTGGAGAGCCACAGCTTTGGATTTTGCCCAGAGCACCCCAAACCTCAGGGTACAGAAGTGTCCAGTGAAGTCCACTTTCACAAAATGTTTCACCCAAATACCTGCTTACTGCATTGTATGCTTCATGCCTGTTTTGGCAGCAACTGATGTTGTCTAACAAAAAATCATCTAAAAAAGCAAAATCAGATGAGACTAGATGAGAGCAAAACCACCCTCAGGAGCAGCCTAAGAAACACACTGACAGCAGTTCAGTGCCAGCATGCATTGCCAGAAAACCTCTAATGGGCAATAAAAGGCAATAAAAGGCCTGACTTAATCCATGCAACATTCAGTGTGCCATCAAGAGCTCTAAACTCAGGCTCCAGAACAACTTCTAGGGGAAAAAAATCTCTCAGCCAGATGGTTTAACAGGAATACATTGTACCAGTCCTAGAGCTCTCCACAAAGATTCCAGGTGATCCCAGAAGCTGAGAGCAGTGTGGTTCTTACAGTATCCATAGGCATATGTGTAGGAAAGTGAGTTTTCAGATATGCTCAGGGCTATTAGAGATTACAGCCAATGCACCTTTCAGGGAATAGTAAAGAAGACAACAACAACAACACCTCTTGATGGCCAGTGCTGGTTGAAGATTATCATCTGCAGAAGCAACTCACAGTCCCAGCTATGAGGTTGAAATGTTTACCAGTTGATTAATAAGTTTGTAATATAAAACACAAATGCCTCAAAATGAAAAGAAGGCATTTCATCCTAAAGAAAAACAAATATCTCTGGATCTCCTTATTTTACTCTCCTCTCTCTGACTGATGTCCTTGGACCTCACTGGCTGTGCTCCTCTTGCAAACAGCCACAGGATAAGCAAATACTCCCTGTGTAGAGACCCATTCACCACTGCCAGTTACAAAGAGGATCACATAGCACTTTTGGCATCCTGTAAAGTAGTATAATTATTTAAAAATGATGAATTAAAAAGAAAACAAAACTGCTTGGATAGGAGCTACAAAAATGTCAAGCCAAAGAAAAGCCAAATTCTAAGCACTGTAAGATGGTCTATGAAGATGTGGAGGCCACAAACTGTTCTGGGTAGTCCACATTGGACACTAGGATATGTTTTTGATGGGAGGATAGGAAAACACTGCAGTAGATAGCCTTGGAGGTTTTCAGAACCTTGCTAGACAAGACAACCCAGGAGTTGGTGGCAGCCCCAGTTCAAGTGGGTGTTTGGACATAATGATTTGCAGAGTCCCTGCCAGCCAGTGTTGCTGAGCTCCAGGTTCACAGGCACAGGCAAATCTAGAAGGGAATTTAGGGAGCAATTCCATTTATGCTAGGAGGCAAACATGATGTGGTGGTATTTCTGCCATTTTTCATGTTATCATGTTGTACACTTCCAGATCTTATTTATTGCAACAAATGTTTATGAAAAGTGAGTTAAGATATTCTTTTGCCCCTTCAACTATTTGACGAGTTGCTCACTTCTGAAATATTTTCTTCTGATGAGAAATTTCTCCAGCTTCTCTGAAGAATTTGGTTGCTGTTTGCTTTCAACACATTTTTTCCTCTTCATATTCACTGCCATGATGTTTTCTTAGTAGCCAGTACTTAGGGTGCAGAAATAAAGGTTTCAGTTGTGATTTTACAGTTGCTCTGTGCATCAGTCCACCACCTCTGTATGGAAAAGAATCACAGAATGGTTTGGGTTGGAAGGGACCTTAAAACCATTTCATTCCAGCCCCCTGCCATGGGCAGTGTCACCTTCCACTATCCCAGGATGCTCAGAGCCCCATCCAGCTTGGCCTTGGACACTTTCAGGGATGGGGCAGCCACAGCTTCTCTGGAAGGAGGGCAGGAGCCTCATTAAAGAGCAGGGTTTCCTACTTTGTTCAGCTGATAAAAAATTTCCAGCTAGTGGAAGAACTCTAATATATGCAATGTCTTTGGAAATAGCCTTGGAGCTATGTTTTTTACTAAGGAGTGCTGCTGTCCCAGGGAGACAGGAGACTAGTTAAACCATAGAAACCTAAGAGAGTTTTTGTCCACGCTTATACCTTTTTGTCTGCACTCCCTATCATCTGACTGTTTGCTTTGACCCCCACCAAACCAGGCCAGATATTTGACTGCTTCTTGTCCTTCCATAGCTACTCTCTTTGGTCAGTAATCCTTCCAAGTACACTGATTTTTTTCCACAGTTTTGAGCTAACTCAGGTGGTCAAGCTGTGGTCATGCATGGCTAATTACAGTGGAAGGAGAAAAATGAGTACATTGATTAACATTCTGTTCCTTTGGAGAGACTGAGAAATGGCTTTGGCAGATCCAGCTCCACTGCCACCCCACTGGCAGCTCATTGCCTGTGCTTCTGAATCCCAGTAATTCCTGAAAAACACGGCAGATCCTTGCCTGGGAACTGGGAGGGTAAGAACAGAGTTCTGGGGATTTGATGTTTGATGCCGTTTTAAAAATCTTTTCTTCCCTGGGCCCCCTGTAGCCTTTCTCCACAGCAGGCTCAAGCACTGCAGGCTTAATTACCTGCTCTGCTTCCATTGGTCACAGAGCTCTGTGCTCCTGAGGGCTCCACAAGAATTCCATCCAACAGGACAGTAAGAGATCCAGCATTACACAACTGGTCCTGCTGGTCCAGTGTAATGAGCCCAAGCTGGCTGCTCCACCTCTGTGTGACATTGGGCCCATTCAGGGACAATGCACAGAAGGCTCTGGAATCGGTCCATGGGAAGCAGATCTTTTGTTGGTTTAAATTAGGACCTTAAACATACATTTTTTTCTTTAGGGTTCTGCCTTGTTTTTTATCAGACCCAACTATTTTCTTCATGCTGTGACAATTAATTGGATTATTTTCATTTAAAGATCCAAGCCCACAAGATAAGTGGAATGGAACAGAATTGTTTTCCTTTCCCTGCTCTCCCTCATTAGTAGTCTAAACAAGTGTGAGGCTGCATTAAGTTTGTAGCTATTTTGTTAGCTTGAAATCACTTTCTTCTCTTCTGCAGATGGAGACTGTGCTTAGATCATTATAATCCAGGATGCAGTTGTGATATATTAAAAGTGAAAAGGCTACTTACAGAATCTATGCTTGCAATTACCTTGGTAGTGGAAAAGGACAGCAAAAAAAGTAAGTTTCACAAAGAAAAGGAGCAAAAAGAAAATTAAAGCATGTTTACTTTTTTTTTTTTTTTTTTTACTGTGAAAAATGGCATAAAACTGCCTGAACAAATCTCTAGGCTAAATTGGGCAGATGTTGGTTTCACTGCAAACTCTGCCTACAACACAGGTGAGCCACCAAAATGTCATCCCATTTAGCAGGTTGGTCTTCACAGGGTTTGTCTCAGTTTCACACGGGCTTGACCTACAGATGCAATGGTTGACCAGTCCATCTCCTTAGTAACCTTTGAAAACTCCTGCTGGAATGCCAAAGCTGTTGGGAAGCTGTCAGAGCAGTTAGTGTTTCATCTGGAAACCTTCAGAGGGCCACTTTTGGGATGAATGGGAGAGGGGACATTACTGACATTAAAGCTTCAGAATGCCAGAGATTTTGCTGCTTAGGCCAGTACACTCACATCTATTTGTGCCAGATTCAGTTACAGACTGTGCGTGGATGTGTTTGTAACTAGGACAGATAAATGGACAGGGATCCCATCATATTTTGGTTAACTGAGAACTGATTCTTGATAGCTTATTAAGACTTCACCAGCAAAACAATTATTCTCCTAAAAAATGGGTTAATTTTGTGTATATTCATAGTGATTGTGTGACACATAGAAAAACTGGCTCTTAAACCCTCATTTCAAATGAGAATTACATTTTGGTTTTGAAATATTTTGCCTAGAATCTCCTGCTTCACATTAGGTGCTAAAGGTAGCTAAGCCAATTTGCAAAGCCAGCTCATTTCAGAACTGACCTTTGCCAAACTGAGAACTATCATTTTTTAACCCTGAAGATTTTTTCTGCATTTCATTGATGTGTGAGAAATACCCAGACATCATGGGCTGACAGCTCCAGGTCTGCAAAGAGTTTTCTTTCTCTCTTTGTGTAGCAGAACCAAAGTTTACTGGTTGCTGTCTAGGTTGGAGAAATGTCCTTTCTGTCGCTTTGTCAATGAAGATCAGATTAGCATTAAAAATCCAGAACAGACTTCTGTTAACAAACAGCAAACAACATGGAGAACACCGCCTATCCTGTTCAGTAAGAAGAACCAGCGATGAAAGGCATGACAAGAACATGTTCACACACCCTGGAAACAGAGGAGAAACTCTGCCAGGCTGTCAGTGGTTGGGGAAATGTAGTAGGAACAGTCAGGTACTGCTAAGTGCACTTAGGAAACAGGGAAGGCTCTAGGCAATGGAGCTGGAAGACAGAGGGTGAAAGGACTGGAAGTGCAAATCAAGAATGCAGCAGAGCAGGGGTTGCATATCTGTGGGAGTACTTAGGATAGAGTTTTTCAGGCTTTCAATTATTCCATTGAAATTGAGAGAACTGGGGGAACAGGGCAGAAAAGATTAAATAACTAAAGAACTTGCCTAAACTCTGGGATTTCATCACCATCATCTTGTTTTTTTCCAGACTCATGGTTCTGTAAATATTGTGAAAGTTTAGGAGGGGAGAGCTGATTAAGATTTTTGAGCCCTAAAGGATTTGCAGTGCTTCCCTAACCTTGGATTAGCTTAACTTTGGGTTAGGAAAACCTTCCAAGTTCTTTCCAGTGATCCCTTGCTTCTTCCACCATGGAAACAGCAGCCCTGCTCCTGAGACTCCATGATCCTTGGACCTGTGGTTTTCTTGGGTTATCTCTGACCATTGCTCTGATCCCTTCCCTCACCAAAATCTCCTCCCTTCCTTGCAGCTCCTCTGAGGTACAGCTGGACCATTCATGTCAGCAATGGAGCAATGGAGCATGACAACAAAGCTTATGGTCTAAGCTTACACCAATCCTTTCTGCACAAACCTTTCATGGTTCCAGAAGTGCTTCTTCACAGCCTCACTGAGAGTTATCTCATTTCCTTGCAATCCATCCTCTTACCTCCCGTACTGGCTCCATACATTCATCTACAGGCTCTGGAAGCACAGGTTTTGACTCTCCTGCAACTGACCATCAATCCATGAGATACCAAGAGGGAGAGCTGGTCATTTCAGCCCCATTCTGTGGCACCAGAGCCAGACTGTGCCCTGTGACTGAACTATGATGCTCTGAGTTACATCACAAGATGTGGCAGCTCCAGTTCCAGTCAGGTTGGTCACTCTCTGTGCCTCCTGTGCCTGCTTGGCTGTCCTTGGTTCTCCTATGTGATGCCAGCCAGCCCTTCCAAGCAAGAACATCCTCTTCCTAGGCTCCTCCAGAAGCTGTGTTCACTGGGACTTCAGTATCAGGCCCTAAAATAGATGCATTAGGGTTGAAAAAGAGGGAACAGAATGTAACAGGAAGTTGCATCATTTTGTTTACATCTTATTCCAGTTTCTTTTTTCCCTAATTTATTTTGAGAGCTTTATGTCAGACAGAAAAGCTGCACTTGATCACCATATAGGAAGCAAACATTGAGTAAGAAGACAGACTGTGGTTAAGCTTGCAACACACAGTGATCTCCCGTGTTTTGGGATAATGTGAAAAAAACAATGGATTTAGCCAAGAATCTGCAGAGAATCTTTGCTAAGAAGAAAAAAAGCATAGGATCACCACTGAACCAGTGTAAGAACAGATCAAATATACTGACTATGAATAAGATGTCTGGAAAATACAAGTATTTTTGTTTAGTGTATTTTTTTGTATCCTTGGGATTGACAGGGAAAATTGTCACCTTCATTTTTCTCTGGAATTTTGAAGGAAGGACAATGCTGACTGTGCTAACTGATGAATAATACTGAGTTTCCTTAATTAAAAATAGTTATTAATAGTTAGTGAATTTGTTAACTGTTTTGTTCCAGATTTTCCATGTTTCTTTGTTTATGGAAAAAGATCATGTACTAAATATGTCTCTTGCAAGTCCACCAAGGATTTTGTCCAAGGAGAATCCAGGAATAATATTTTAAGAGATGACGTTGTTTAAGCGAACTCAGCTATAAATATTTTAATTGCTTACAAAACAAATCAAATGTGTCACATCCTTAACTCCTGCCTGAGGAATCTGGTATCTCTGTGCCAGGAAGAACTATGCTGCGGGTTCCAAATTGCCTGCAAAAGTCACAGCCAAGCCAGAAATTCATATTAAAAAAATAATGCTACTTACATAGGAAAGAAGTAATTTCAATGGTATTGAAAATTGGCAAAATCCTGGTTGGAAGGGCTGCTGGGAGTTGCCAAGATGTTCAGGATATGAGTAGACAGTCTAAAAGGTGACTATATCAATTTCCTTGATTTTGTAGAGCTGAATGAGTTGCTTTATTCCTTAGACTATACACATGGAAATCTAAATGGTTTCCCTGTTACATAGATGCTATTAATATAAAGAAAGTTATCTGGGCTTTCAGGAAAGTATAAACCAGAACTTTCTCAGAAAGGGTGTGGCTATAGAACAGTCTGTGGTTGCCTGTATGGAACTGTTTCAAATACCCTCAAAAGGCACCTCATTTTTAGAACTGAACTAATATTACTTATTTGTTGATATAATTTAACTTTTTCCTATTTTTAAGAGACACAGCAAATTATGTGCTCTGCCTCTGGATTAAGAGATGAAGCAAAAATTATATACCCCTGGTTAAATTAATGTTTTGTCCATACTTTGAATGGTGAAATTTTGGTTCCTTTCCTTCCAAAAATGTAATTAGAAATTCCAACATTGCAACATGACTGATGAGAGTATGGAATGGCTTCCAGGCTAGGAATAAAGAAAACTGAGAAGGAACGGGATATAAAAAAAAGAGTAGCACTGCCAGGATTGACGTGAATTGACAGTTCATCATCTGTGCTGGTAATAAATTCAGGATCCACACCAAGATGCTCTCAGAACCAGGTCCAGGACAAGCCAAAGGAGGTGAATTTCACTCAACAGGCTGTCCCATGTGCTGGGAATACAAGATGTTTCCAGGATTTTAAGAGTAGACTGCACAATGTTCCAAGACATTTGGAAGAGCAAAACCCTTCAAGTTATTATTTAGACAGACAACACAACATCAGGCTTGGGATAGGTGAAAGGTGAGAAGGTTTTAAAGGAATTTTTGTCAATTTTTTCCATTCTTCCTTTTGAAGTTTTTCCATTCTTCCTTTTCCTTTGTGATTTTTTTCCATTCTTCCTTTTCCCTTGTGATTTTTTTCCATTCTTCCTTTTCCCTAGATGTCAGGCCATGATCACCAGGAAGGCAGAAATGTGACTGAGACAGAGCCCAGCTCTGAACCTGTGCAGACATTCTGATGTTGTTAGGTATTTTTAAATATTGATGATGATTTCCTGAAGATGGAGCATGGCAGGAGACAAGTGGGTGAGCAAATGTTACTTCTATAAATGGTCTCACAGAAGTAAACCCAATGCATTTCTGAGTTGTCTGATTCTTCAAGAGTTTGCAGACCCAGAATCTTAACTGTTTAATTCAATTGTGAGACACTGTATATGAAGTATGACCATATATGCCTCCTTTTAAATTTGCATTCCACCTATAAGGAAAATACATTTTTATCCATACTGCAGCATTTTCTGAACATTTGATTCACTACTGTGCCCCACTGAAATCAGGCAACTAAAGAGCTACAAGTGCACTCAGCATCTTATCAGAATTGTGTAGCAGCACTAAAGTGTCATAAAACAGATTAAAGCATTTGGGTTTAGCATTAAGCATTAAAAAGCAAAAAGCATTAAAGCATTTTTTTCCTGGTCTTCTACTTGTTGAATATAAAAAACATAGACTTCTGTTATTCAGACAGACCAGGGAGCTACAAGTAAAATCTGGATTACAAGTAGTATCAACAGCAGCTAAAAAGGTCCTACTAAAGCAGTAGAAAAATTGTGGGAATGTTTCTGAATGGCTTGCACTATGCTTACCTTGCTTTGCGTTATTTTCTGACCAATCTCGTGTTCTGGATTTTTTTCTGGCTTATTCTTAAGAAATACACCTGGGATGTATTAGGAAAACAGTAAGAAAGAAAGGAAAGTCAGAATTGATTCCTAAATGTTAATTAAGTAGTTAGATGCAAACTACTTGTGAATTAAGTATTTCTAGGTTATTTCTGATGCTGAGAGGGAGCTTTCATGGTTAAAACCCCCTCTGAATCTTTCCAAGAGCCATCTCCAGCATGACTCTGATACAGCAATTTGGATTTGTTACACCAATTGACTGCAGAGAAAGAAATGTCAAACCCTCACATCAATGTCCTTTCTCTGACAAGCTCTCTCTCCTTTGAACTACAATAACGAGGACAGCATTGTTTTGCTTTGCCACAGAAGTTCCCCTGAGTTTTCTGAAGGCTTCAGAGGTTCGGTGGAATTTGACAAGAGGTATTTGGGCTTTTGTGTTTGCCTTTAATTGCTGCGCCCCGGGGTGGATCCTGCTGCTGCTGCAGCCGGAGCACAGGGCGCAGGACCCTGGGGATTGTCACAGACGGCAGGAGTGGCACAGCACGCAGCCCGCAGAAGTTTGCATGCTCAGAGCAAGGATTCTGTCTCCAAATGTTTGTCTAACTCCTATGTCTGGCAGCTTAAAGAGCTGCTGCCCTTCTACACTGTGAATAGGTGCTTATATTTCTATATGATGGGCTAACTGTGGAAATACACAGAAAGAAAAGTTAATTGGGCTGTTGGTAATGGTTACACTGTGTCACAGTTTGGGTTAAACCTTAGGTATTTCTGTCAGCTCTCCTTCAACAACAAACAAATTCATCTGCTTGGTTTGGCTCTGCCATGGTTCATTTCCGGATGAACATTTGGTTGTAAGTTTCTTTAGGTGCACAGACCTTCAAAAACTATGGACAAGCTCCAATATTCCCGAGGCACCAGCCCACTAACTGCAACTGCAGCAGTGGTGAACCCATTAATCAGACTTTTATAGCAGTGAGATAACCTTCTATGTGTACAGCTCTGTTAAAAACATATATTTAAAATTAGAAAATTAAAATAAACCGTGTGTGTTTTGTGATGGAATGTCTGCTAACATAAATACTTTTACAGCCACATAAAAATAGAAACATTAAATACTTGTTTTTCCATAGATCTGTTAAGCAACAGCCAGTGCTTTTATTAATATACTGTTTCTCTTTTTAATTGCACTTTTATTTAGAAAAATTCACAATCCTGACTTATGAGGAAAGTTATATGGAATCATACAGAAAACTCGAAATGCAAACAGACATGCCTCATTCCTCTAAAACAAGAGACTGGTTCTTTACATGCCAGTAGTTTTTTTAGTCTTATGGAGCCATTTGTTTCCCTTTCTCTCTTGAAAATAATTAAATAAACGGAAGTTTGCCCCACTTCCCCCCTCACACATCCACATACATGCACAGGACCAACAAAACTCAGTAATTTTCCACTGGCACAAGAGCCTTTCAGTGCCTGCCATCTGCTGTGCTGGCAGGACCCACCAGAGGAGCTCCAGCAGCAAGGCAGGAACTGGAACATCACGTTGTGAATATTCATTCCATTTTCATTGTCACAGCTGGGCCTCAGC
The DNA here is from genome assembly GCF_023055355.1 of Agelaius tricolor. Taxonomy (NCBI): domain Eukaryota; kingdom Metazoa; phylum Chordata; class Aves; order Passeriformes; family Icteridae; genus Agelaius; species Agelaius tricolor. Next base: position 14,115,657 of record NW_027269263.1, read on the forward strand.
ATCCCTCCCAGACTGACCTTGCCTCCCCCGACTTCCCTGTGGCAGCTGTGGGGAGCAGACAGGAGTAAGGTACTGAAATCAATGTTTGTGGTACTCACAAACACCCGAAATCCCCAGTCAAAACCAGTGCTCATTCCTGCTAGGGGGTAGGGATGTCTGTCACTCCCACTGACCACTGTTACTGACACAGATTTTTTAAGGACTTCTGCTCTGGGAAGAGAACTTTAGTGAAATACCACCGTTCTAGATCCATAACCAGTTTATTTTGAATTTATTTATCGTAGAGTGTCTTTTCCCTTCTTGCTAATTCTATTTCTGTGTTATGTGTCTGTACTTCCAACATGAGTGCACAACTTCTGCAAGTTTCAAACGTGGGACTGGAGTTCAGATGTCCCAAAGGACAGTCAGTCTCTTCAGGAAGCACTCCTGCACCTCATTCAAGTTAAAACATGCTAAATTTAGACTTCTATTGAAGCCTACCTTCTATTGTTTCAAACCTACCAAACCTAATGCTTCCAAGAGCCAGTCTCAGCAGGTGGGTTCACAGTGCTCTGGGAGGTCCATGGTGGATTCTCTGGGTCTGCCTGTAGATCCTGAAATTGTGAGGTCACTGGGCAAGAAATCTCCTTTAGTGCCCACAACTCCTAAGTTCCTTATCTCTACATAAAGACTAACAAGGTAAAATAAACCAAATCTGTCAGTTAAGTCCTCCTCATCAGCAACTCTCTTCAAGTCAAGTGATGACATCAAGACAAACTTTCCCTCAATTCCACACACTCCATGTCGTGATGGGAGCAGATGATTGTCACTCCTCCAACGTGAGCTCACAAATTTGCCTTCTGCATAGCTGAGGCCAGTCTAACTCCTGATGGTGAGACCTGTCACAGCCACGAGCCCTCAGGGAGTCCCGACTGGCAGAGCTTGCTGAGTGCCAAGGTTTATGCCGGGCTGCAGGGACAGCATCGTGGGGTGCATTGGGAAAAGCATGGATTGCAGGTAAAGGGAGATCATCCTGCCCTTCTGTCCAGCCCTGGGAGGCACATCTGCAGTGCTGTGTCCAGTCCTGGGCTCCTCAGCCCGGGAGGGACAGGGAGCTCCTGGAGTGGGGCCAGTGGAGGCTGCAGAGATGATTTAGGGCCTGGAGCATCTCTGGCAGGGAAAGGCTGAGGGAGCTGGGGCTGTCCAGCCTGGAGAGGAGCCCCAGCTGAGAGGGGCCCTCAGCCCTGGGTGTCCCTGCCTGCAGGGAGGGCTCCGAGCAGGGCCCAGGCTCTGCTCCAGGGGCCCAGCAATGGCACCAGAGGAACGGGCAGGGACTGAGCCCAGGAGGTTCCACCTGGGCAGGAGGCAGAACTTCTGTCCTGGGCAGCGACCGAGTCCGGAGAGGATGGCGAATCTCCCTCGCTGGGAATATTCCAGAACCGTCTGGACCCAATCGTGTGCCGTGCGCTCAGGGATGGCCCTGCTGGAGCAGGGCAGCAGCCGCGACAGCCCCGCTCCGCTCCCTCCCCGCCCGGTCCCTGTCCCGGGGCGCCGCCGCCGCTGGGCGGGGCGGCCGGGCAGGGGCGGGGCGGGCGGCGCGCACCGGCGGGCGCGGCCAATGGCGGAGCGGGGCTCGGCGGCGCGCGGCTCTCGCGAGAGCCGGCGGGTAAACATCGGCCCCCGCCGCGGGCCCGCCCGCTGCCATTAGCGCGGGGGCGGCGCCGCGCTCGGACCGGGCGGGAGGTGAGTCCTGAGGCGAGCGGGGTCCCGAGGGGAGCCGGGCACCCTCTGCTCCGGCGCTGCCCGCGGAAACAGCCCCGGCACGCTGTTGCTGGAGACTGGGAATCTCCCCCTGTCTCCCCTCTTTCCTCCCCCCGCACCGTGAGGCAGCAGGAGCAGCCATCGCCGTGGAGGCTGAGGGAGCGCAGCCTCAGCCTCGGCTGCGGGGACGATCGGGGGTGGCTCTGGGCTGCGGGGCAGTTCGCCCGCCTGCCCCTCGGGTGGCTCGTCCCGCAGCCCCCGGGGTGGCTCTGCCTGCAGCCCCCGGGGTGGCTTGTTCCCCTGCCACCGGCCGGGAGGCTGAGGTGCCCCCGGCGGTGTCGGTGCGGGGACCGAGGTGAGCCCGGCGCGGGGAGCAGGGCCGGGGCTGTGCGGAGACCCCGCCGGCACGGTCAGGGCTGGGCTGTACTCGTGCTACAGAACGTGGTTCTGGGCTTAAGGGTGTCCTGCCCTCTTTAGAAATAAATAAATAAATAAAGGGCCGAAATTATCTCCGTAATGCGCTTAGAAAAGCAAACAACCTTCACAAGTTTCCACTCGCGGGAGGAGCAAATCCCAAACCTTGTGCAGAGCCGGAGGAGTTGGGGGTTGAGGCCCCGTGGTTTGGCTCTCCCCGGCTCGTACTCTGTGTCTCCAGACAATTCCCATTGACTCAGGTAAAAGTTAAATGCTAGGGACTTAGTGAGGTCTCGCAGTTGTTGTTTGGTTTTACTTGATCTGGAACGCCTTGGGTTAGAATAGCAGAGCTCAGACGCGTGCCTCGCTGATGTACCTGGCTTCCTCTTGCAAAATCCACACTGGGAATAAGTGAGCCTTGCTGTAGCCTCTGAATCAAAAGCAATGCCGACGTTTCGTTTTTGTTTGGTGGTTTTTTTGTTTTTTTTTTAAGAGAAGTTTCCTGTAAGATATTTGGTGGGATGTATTGGTTTTGCTTTTACCTTCTGTTTTTACTGGTGAGCAGTGGGGTTTTTGTTGACTGTAGATGTTGGGGTTTGTCAGGTGTACTGATTCAGTGTTTTGATTACAGTTTTTAAAAGTCACTTAAAACAGAGGGATCTCGTTTATGAGTGTTTATGATGCTAATAAATCTCGCTAGAGTTGTGCCTGCTCCATAAAAAATGCCTGAATATACACAGGAATCTGAAAAATTGTTTTCATTCCTTATCCTTCAGGAATGAAAGAATATCAGCTTTTAATTTTACTCTGAAGAGTGAAAAGAAATAGGAGCCCACAGGCTACTGACCTGAGAAGTGACGATCAGTGGGCACCCTCATTGCATTTGAGAAATCTGTTACTGTATCCAGTAGAATTGCTGCAGTTTTACCTTCTGTGCCATATGTAGACATGTTTTCCTGGCTTTGTTAAGAAATGTCTTGGATAGGAAAAGTCAAATTTGCATAGCTCTGTGGACTCATTTGTTTTTCATAATGTACATGGCATACTATATGTTCGATTTAAATATTTTTGCTTAACAGAGCTTAAAAAATTCTAAACACTTATTTCTCAAACATTTCAGGGGAAAACAAATCCCAAGCCACTAGCTAAGCAGTATTTAGAGGCAAATATTTATGGAGGACAGGTATCATGCTTTTCTTCAGAAAGTTAGTCTGTCTTAAAAATACAAACAGCAAATGCATACCCCGTCATTAACTTGCAGCGGACTTGGACCAGGCCTATGGTCTTGGTGAGGGAACGTTCCCAGGAGAACAGAAATTTTGGGTTTCAGTCAGATGATCTGTTGTGGACCTGCTTGTGTGAGCTGACCTCGGGTGGTCTGATCTGCAGTGGAGTCCCTGGTGGGGCTCTCCTGGCTTGGAGCAATATGGGATGTCACACTGGAGTTCAGTGCGTGTGGCTAAGATGTGCTCACCTGTTCTTTCTCAGGAGTTCTCTGTTGCCCCCCCTTGGCTCATCTGTCTTTTTGTCCCCAAACTTTGAATGGTGGGGGGGAGTTTTTTAATCATTTAGGTTACTGCTGTAGTTTGGGATGGCTCTTGAATCCTGTGGTGACCACAAGGAGCTTAGTCACTGTCTGTGTCCTCTGCATCTGTCTAGGCAGTGAGTTTGTCTTGCTTTCAAAGCTTATCTCCTCCCTACAGATTCAGCTTTTGCTCAGTCCATGTTTATTCCAATAAAAATGTTGTTCTCCCCACCAAGTTTAAGCTGAGCGTTAGTTAAAATGTGAAGCCAGTTGATAAACTTTGATATTTGTATTCCAGGAGGTGCAGGGTAGACATGGAAATTGCAATGAAAAGAATTGCTTCTCTGAATGCAGTATTCATCAGCACAAAGCCTGCTAAGCTGATATTATATGGTAAATGGTTTGCTTTTAGTCTCCCAGAAAGAGGCTTTGTGTCTTAGGGTAATGGCAGTTGACATAAATCAAACATACAATTGTCCACAAAATCATTTAATCTTCTCTTGTTGCTCGTTTTAACATATAGCTGCACTTAGAGCAGACCTGCCACTGGTGGTAATTGCATTGCTGTGCCTTGAAAATATGGGTTTGATAAATAACTGGAGTCTAATTTTTGAGATGGGTTGGTGCAGAATTTTTCCAAGTCTGGTGATTAAATAACAGCTTTTGTTGTGCAAAAAATTGTTATACTGGGGTAAGCCAATTTAATATTGTGGGGTAGGAACTCAGGGAAGAGTTATTTATTTCATGTTATGAATTTAAATAGTGAACTGTATTTAAGGTGGCAGGGTCTTGTCTGGAAGACTCAGAAATGAGTTGTCAAATGCAGCAGAGCAGACTTTATAATTTGATTGGTACAGAAGATTCTGCAAATCTGTAGTTTAAAACTACAGAATAACTTCAGCAGTCCCACTGCTCCAGTATTTGCATGTAATAGAACATTTTCCTCTTAACAATATAAAACAAAAGAGGAAGTAGGGGAAGAAATAAATGATCAAGAAAAAATCAGTTTCCTTGACATAAATAATTTGAAGCATTACTAGTATGGGAAGCATTGAAGTGGGCAGTTGTTGTAGTTAACACTGCCTTACTTGTGAAATAAGGTAATCTTGTAAGGCATGCATTGATATATCATTAAATACCTGTTACAGATTAAAAAAGCAAAGGAAATGGTGGATCAGGAAAGAATATAAACTTTTATGCTTCAAGTAGCTGATTTTCTGATTTCTTGGTAATTTAGGTGTTGGATTTTGTATGCTGGTATGCACTGTAGACCTGAAACTTAGTTTGTGTTGTGTGTCTTTAATATTTATACCTACAGACTTGCAAATTTGTTAGCGGACCTGTGGTTTCATGAGAGTTACAACTGGTCAGAATGTGAAGAAAAGAGACTTAGAATTTGGAAGACTGTTTCTATGGGATTTTGATTGTCTAAGGAACAGTTGTCTTTATGTTTTTACTAGTAAAAAGAGTGGTGGTTGATTAAAATGGTAGCCTGGGTTTATGGGATTTCAGAAGAGTGAGAATGTCCTGAAGTAGTAAAAAGGGAATCAACTCTTCACCTTTTAGTAACAGGGAGCAGTCATGATGAAGTAATAGTTTGGTGTGTGCAGGTTGTGCAAACAAATAAAGTTTATCAAAGGTGACAGAATTTATGGGAGGGAGGAAGTAAAGGGATAACTCAAACCTGTATGGGAGAGGAAGAGTGTTTACTGTACTGCAACTTATATTAGCTATGTCTCTTATGTTCCAGAGTTTGAGCCTGTGATCACTGACATGCTGTAGAGGAGCTCCAGTCTTAGCAAAGACCTTGGCATATTGGAGTGTGTTAAATTTCCTTCCACAGAAGGGGAAACAAAAAATATTTTTCTTGTCTTTGACCAGATGAAAGGTTGTGAAACCTTTTTCTACTCTGTGTAATAAAGAGAGCTGTTTACAATTCTGAGAGCACTGTGTGTAATGTCACATTAAGTACTGCATTTATAAAATGTGCCAAGGTATTTTAGCAATTAAATCTCCTGGTAGGAAAACAAAACCCAGCTGACCATCCCCAGACAAACCCTTGGAAAACCTGGCCTTCCCAGAAAGCTGTACTTGGTTGAAAGCCCTTTTTATGAGCCACTGTAGTAGAATAATGCGTATGAGAAACACAGTTGTGCATCAGTTGGTTGCAGTTAAAATGAAGATATTGGGTCACACCAAAGCATAGGAATGGCAAAGGCACTCAGCTTTGTACACAGGGGCATACAGAACTTCCATTCCCATAGCCAAGGGATGAGGAAGGAATGAAAGTCATCGCTTCAGTAGGACACCTGACTACCCTCAATGGCTGCTGAAGGCAGAAACAGCAAAGCAAAGGGGCTTGGCAGGAGCAGCTTGTCACAAGTGGGGATCTGTGTGTGCTTAGGGGGCTCTGCTGGTGGTACAGACTCCATGTCCCTGTTGCAACAGAGAGGGAGACAGCTTCTTGGCATGCTTGTGCTGTGCCATGACCTTCCTCCAGGATCACTGAGAACCCCCCAAAAGACAGCTGGGGCCTCTTCCTGCCAGATCACTGCCACTCTGGAGAGTCTTGAGTCTGTTCTGTGGGTAAAAAGTCTCAGTGGTTTTTTATGACTTTACTGGTAAAAACCTGCTTACATCTGAACTGATAGGTAAATTCCAAAGGATATTTCCTTGTCTGCAGGAGGGCTGTTGTGTACAACCAGCCAAGATGTGGATGGCCTCACCACAGAACCCTTTACTTGGGATTAGATGTCTTAGATTTCCATGGATCACATCTGCACACAGAGGAGGGAACAGGATGCAGGGATCCCAGTGTTGCCCCTTCATTACCCAGGGCAGAGCTGCCTCTTTGGCTGATGAGCTAGATTTGAACCAGACTCAGGAGAAGGCAGGGCTGGTTCACAGGCTTCCACTATTTCCCATAAAAACTGAGGAAAACCTTTCCTTTCAGGAGAAATTCCCTTTTCCCAGATCAGCCCAGTAGAAATGGCAGACCTTAGACCAATGGCATCAGGCTCCTTTTGTATATTGGAAAAGTGTTTATTACAGACATTTCTTAAAATTTGTTTTAATTACTTTTTACAATGAGCAGTTGCATAATGTGTTCCCTGCCCTTCCCTCTTGCTGGTGCCTTATAAGGGAGGTAACCAGAATGGCAGCCAAATATCAGCCTGATGATGAAAGAATTGTTCCACTTAAAATGTCACTAATTTTTAGCCTGCTGAGTCCTGTATGAAGAGGAAAGCTTACATTAGTAGCTCCCCAGACAAAAACATTGCACTGCATTGTTTAAAGACAGCTGTTGTTTCTTACAACAGCTGAAGTTGAAGACTGCTCTGTTCTGTGCTCTGTGGCATTCACAGAGCAGGAAAGGAGAACAAATTTTATCACAAGGTAAGGATTTAGTGGGAGTACCTGTGTCTTCAAACAGTAGCAACTGGATATGTAGAATGAAGGCTGTTTAACAGTAATTAAAAGTGTAATTTAACAAGCTGTAAAATCTGGAACTATAAGGGAATTTTGTGTTCTGCATACAAGGTTCTCTGTGGGATGTGGGACGCAGTCATTCAGCAGTGAGAGCCATGGCTGGTACAGACAGGTAACAGGCAGCTGTTAAAGCACATTCCCATGCAGTGGAGTAATGGCTGTGGCTTATCAGACACTGGTGTAGCAAATACTCTTGGTGAGACTCAGCAAGGCAGTTTAAAAGGCTGGGAGAGCTGGGATTGGTCAGCCTGGGGAAGAGAAGTTTTTGGGGTGACCTCATTGTGGCCTTGCAGTGCCTGAAGGGAGCCCACAGGAAGGATGGAAAGAGGGCCTGGAGTGACAAGGGGCAATGGCTCCAAAGTGACAGAGGGGAGGTTTAGATTGGATATGAGGAAAAAACTGTCCCTGTGAGGGTGGTGAGGCCCTGGCGCAGGTTGCTCAGAGAAGCTGTGGCTGCCCCATTCCTGGCAATGTTCCAGGTTGGATGGGGCTCTGAGCAAGCTGGGATAGTGGCAGGTGTTCCTGCCCATGGCAGGGGGCTGGAATTGGATGTTCTTTAAGGTCCCTTCCAACCCAGCCAGTCTGAGATTCTCTCAAGTAAGGCTGCCTTGTGGTGCACATCCTGTAGTTGCGTGTCTTGGAAGGCAGTCACGTGCATCACAGCAAATTCCAACTTTCTAGATAAGGTGAAAGAAAGGAATTGTGTAATTTCTGGTGTCATTAACTTGCATCTTTGTCACTGGTTTTTATTGGTTTTGTTTGTGCTTGGTTGGTTCCACTAAAGTGATAAAGAGCTCTGGTTGAACAGGTGTGTGGCTGTTCTTTGACTGACTTGCCATATTTCACTTGTGTAAATCAGAAGTTTTATTGTGCCTAAGGAAAATTTCTCTTGCTAAACTGATCTGTCTACTGATAGTTTAATTTATTGCCTTCACTTCATGAAATTAGTTATAGCATGTATCTACATTTCCATGAATGCTGTAGGAAAGGAAATATTAATATTCAGGTTTATTGGGGAGGAGAGGAGAGAAACAAACCAACCCTGGTGATATTGTAAGCACAGTATCTAGTAAAGTCTTATTGTTTAGTCCTTCCCCAATCTTCACAGCCTTAGGTAGTCTTAGGAAGTAGTGACTGAGGGCAGAGAATTGAGGTTTATTAAAGCAGGAATTCTTCATGAATTCATCTCTCAAATCTCCTGTGAACAAAGAATATAAATGACCACTTTATGTTGAAGTGTGTTAGATGGTTCCCCTTATGGTTAATTATTGTATGGACACTCCTGCTCTGTGTTTAATTTAACAGAGAAGGAGAGATCATATAAAGTCTGCACCACTTGAGCATCTTAGCCCACTTGTAGTCTGGATATGGTGACCTCACTGCACAATTGCCTAAGCAGCAATTAGAAACTTTCCTGTGGGGTAATTTTTTCCTTTAAAAAAAAAAAAAAAAAAAACAAAAAAAACCCAAACAGACAAAAAAAAAAAAATCCTGCAAGAATTATGTTAAGAACACCTGGAATAATCCCGTGTAAGTTGCTTATTCTTTGTGAAATCCAAGTGAAGTTGAAGTTGGACAAAATGCCAATAAGCAACAGAGGCTGAGGCTGTGGTTCCCAAGCCCAGTGAACCCCAGACTGCTGTCAAGGCTCAGCACATTCTCAGTCCATCATCCACCTCCCAGGCCTCTGCACCATGGGTTGGATATCACTAAGTTATGATGAGCTGTGGTGGTAGGAACGAGCATCTTCAGAAATAGTTTCAGTTAGGGGATTGAATTGCAGGAAGATTTTTGAGAAGGAGATCTGGAGAAACAATACCAGTTGTTTGGGAGATGAAGAGAATACAGAAGGGAATTCTTCTGCCTGTTAAATCTTTTTCTTCTCTTTTCTTCTTGTCTTTTTTTTTCCTGAGCCTGTGATAAAGGGAAAAGAACAAAGTGGAATGCTTTAAATTGTCAAGCTTTGCTGGCAAATCTTCAAAGAAATTGGAAAATTTTTTACCTTTCTTATATTGCGCCAGTTCTTGACTGCTCTAGTTCTCAGTAATTAACAGTGTTTACAGGCAACATTCACCCATTCCTTCAAGAGGAAGGAACACACTGAAGTCACTGTGAGCCCCATGTGCAAGGCTGTCTCCAATATTTGAGGCCAGGCAGTATGGTAGTGCTACAGGAGAACAAATCTGTGGGATGAGTCCTTGGATTCCAGCTGTGCTGGTGTGCTAGTCACATACAGAGGTGTCCAGGTGAGGATTAGAATGTGTTTACCAGCTAATCAGTTTGAGCAGGTAAATTCTGGCCCTTCCAATGGGTTGGTTGTACCTGGCATGTAATTTAGATGCAAGTGAACTTGTATGAAAGTTTCTTGTGACAGGAATGATGATGTGTGCTCTTGTCTTCCCAGCCTTGCTCTGGGCTTTATCACGATGAGGAGTGTGAAATGAATGCCATTCTGATATGATCAGTGCAGAGAATTTCAGGCCATGGCTGTGTCAGTGGGCTTGACCAGTATGTGGCTATTTCAGTTAATGTATTTCAGCTCTAATCCAAATTCCTTCCATGGGGATTGGTGGTGCTGTTGCTGCTGTAGAGTGACCTAAAGGAACTTTCCACTTGTTTTTTCAGGAGGCATCTGAGTACAACCTGCCCTGCTCCCTGCTCCCAGGTCAGGCTGGAAGCATTGTAAGCATTGTCTCTGGCAGCTGGGGCTCATTCATAACTCCAGAGTCTTAGGCTCACACTTGGATACCTTTAAGCCCCATTTAATCCCAGAGGACACCTGATTCACATGAACTGACTGCTTTTGCTCTCAGACACGTAAGCCACTTTTGTAGTGGCACATGAAAAAAGCAAGAACAAATCCCTTTCAGAGTTCAGGAGAAAGAGGTGAACATTGTATCACCAAAACCAGGGAAGAGAGAATTTCTCCTGTCTGAATACACGCTGACCTACAGCACTGACTGGAGCTGCTGCTCATAGCTTGTGCTGCAGCCTGGCTGCTAACAGAATAACTTTGCTGAGCACCTCTGCTGCAAAGAGGTTCCTTGGAGCCTGCCAGAAATACTGCTGCCTTCACCTTTGGTCCTCAGTAAGATACAAAACTCTGGCCTTTGTGAGGGTACAAAGAAGAAATATGCTTGCCCTTTTTATGTTCAAATAAGCAAAATAATGTTCTGCTCTGTAAAATAATCTTTACAGTCAAAAGGAACACTGGGGGAACGACCAATAGATACACATATTTTTTTAATGTGTACTTTGGATCACTGCATTTGAAAGGATTGAAATCATAGTGGAAAGTCACAAAAGAAAAAGGAAGTAATTATGAAATAATTGAGGGGGGGGGAAATTGTTATACTGTAATAAAGATAAGTAGTTTTAGCTAATTTTCTCTCTGCCTTTTTTGTTAAACAAGCAGCAATATTTTGAAAGCAAATTTCAGTTTTGTTTATGGTTCAGCCCAGTTTCAGGTGTTGACCCCCAGGCACAGAATGAGCTTGTGCTGCTTGGGGAGCAAGGGCTGCAAGAGAAGAATTATAATGAGAGTTTTGCTTTAAGAAAAAAAATCCAAGAAACTGAAGCTGTTAGTGTTGTTTGTATTTTTATCTTGTAGAAGCTAATTTTTGAAATGAGTCCTGACAGTGTCTTTCTTATTTCTCTATGCTTGTAATTTTCTCAGTCTGAGAACCAGAGCATAAATGTATTTTCTTGGTTCTTTTCCTGAAGTGCTCCTCATCAGTTGTGTCATCTTTAAAGATGTACAGACTGAGAAGACAAAAGCTTCTCTATCCTTACTTAGGACATTAGGGAGAGTGAATCTGCATCTGCCTGTGTGCAGCTGGAGAATGCAGTTGCAGGATGAGATTTTCTCAAGTCACTGTGGAATCCTAGTGCTTTCCCTCCCTCACTTGCACGCCGAGGCAAGGCTGGGTTTTGCCACAAAGGCTGGTTAATTAAGGACCACCCACCCCCCTTCTCCTTGAATCCTAACGTAAATCCTCCTCAGATACTGCAAACTGGGAAACCCCAAGCAGGAGCATTGCAGCTCCAGCTCCATATTTGTCTTGGATGGAAGGCCAGACTCCTGTCTGGAACATCTGAATCGGTGCTTTGGGTGCAGCTTCCTTCCTTCAGGGGTGGGGATGATCTTGTCAGCAAAGCACCTGTTTTACAAGATGAAGTCACTGACACGAGTGGGCTGCCAGTATTTATGTACATCAAGGCAGGGAAACAGGAGCTTTTTGTCCTGTGCTGCAGCAAGCACCTGCCTTTGCTTTCCCTTCCTTGGGTCGATCAGGAAGGTAGTTTATGCTTGACCCTGACTTAAATGAAATAAAATTTTGCTAAGGAAGCTTTACTGAATGCATTCCAATGGCTTTCCAGATTAATGGCATTGACTAATGTGTGAATAAAAGAAACAGCTAAGAATTTCTTGTAATTCTTGATTTCCTTTGGTACCTCAGTCAATGCTAATTCTAACCAAGAAGCCTCTTTTTTTGATAAATCTATTCCCATATTGAATTTGGTGATTTAATTCTCATCAGTTTTGAGGGAGAGGGGACTGACAAAGAATAATCCTGCCTCTGTTGTGGATACTTGGGATGTTATTTAAGTGCTAGGCAGATATGGGTGTGCTGAGATGCTTTTCACGAGTGCTTTTTCAATATTGAAATGTGGTGCTCTTTGAGGTACTGACCACATTTGACCTTGTGTTCTTCACAGGCATTGTTCAATCAGTTTAGCAGCTGTTTACAAAGCACCAAAATTCAGAAGGCTTTCATCTCTGAATGAAACACATTCTTTTTTGCTCAACTTGGCATCTCTGAATTTACTGAGCAGCACCAATCCCCTAATATTGTGTGATTAGATTCAGTTACCTTGTGCCATCCCAAAAAGTTCCAGTTAATTAATGGAATCGAGTGATGCTTTCAAAGCTATTGCTCTGAATTGTGACACATCCAGCTAAAATTACTTTGTTTTCTTAAAGCAGAGTCTAAAATATTGTTACTTAGTTTTCTAAATTTGGCTCCCTTGCTTCATGCCCTTTTACTGGCAAGATACAAGCAAATGCAACTAATGATTGATTTCTTTGAAATGAGGTGGTTGGTTCAAGGGGAACCTCTGCTTCTGTGCTAAATTTTCTTAAAGAAAAATGCTTATGAGCTCTGAAACTTCTGTTGGCTCCAGAAAGAAATACAGTTAGAATGTGGGATGGGAATATTCCTGCTCTCCTTTTGCATGGTTCTAGCATGTTGGAAGCCAGTCGGTCTTGGGCTTTACTACTGGTAAAGTGTTGGATTTTAGGTATTACTTAAAGGAATACTTAGATTAGTTCATATTTAGCAAAAATGCACTGGGATGCTTCCACAAAAGATGCTGGTAAAAACAATTTGTGTTTTGAAGGAGAGTGCTATTTTGAGGGAGAACAATCCTTTTTCCCTACCTTATTCAGTCCTTGGCCTTCAGATTGGTATCAACAAAGGAAGTGACTCTTACAGATGCTTTTGTAATGTGGTTCCTAATTTGCTGAGAGCTGGACTGAGATCCTTTGACTCATTTCACGTAAGCCACCAAAGAGCTGTTTCCAGTTACTGCCTGGACCAGGTCTTGGAGCTGAAAGATGCCATCTCTGCCTGCCAGCCATGCCTCACAAGGATCATAACAACTTGCATTTCAAATATTTCAACATGATAATTCAGCCTTTGAAGTTTTGGCACCTATTTGGCAAGGGATGTCTCCAAAGAGGTATTTTTAGCAAACACTATATATAGAGCCTCAGATCTTCATCTTCTTTCTTTATGTGAAGAATATTTTTACCGTCTGTGAGGTGCCCAGAGTTAAAGGCTGTAAAAATGACAAGATGCTCAAGCCACAGTTGGATTCAATGTGTCTTAAATTTGGTGGGAGCTGTGCCTATCCACATTACAGACTTGCCTGGCCCTCTTCTGCCAGAGGGTCCAGTGTCCTGTGGTGCAGATGGGAATGAGGGATGCCACCTATTTTGTTTGCTTCACTGGGCTTTTGGAGCATAACTTAACTGAAAGTGAAATCTGTTTGCTGTAGGACTGTTTACTGAGGATGAATCTCTAAAGGTGCTTGAGAAGGCTGTTGCAGGCATGGCCAACAGTTAGAGGCTTTGGAGATTATGAGGAGAAGCCAACTGCAAAATCCAAAGACTCATTCCAGATATTCTCAGCACAATGAGAGTTGGCATTGTGTCAGATGCCAGGCAGGATTCATCTACTTGGCCTTGGGTGTTTAAAAGTTGGACATCTTAACCATCCTGGGTGCTCAGTGGACTTGGAGAAGCACTGGGAGGAGATGTTTGCTTCTGCCTCCTGCAAGGGTGACTACAGTTGGAAAAAATGGGTGCAGGGAAGGCCTGGGTGGACTTGCAGTTGTGCTGCCTGGACTATCACACCCTGATACTGCTGTGTGACTTCTGAGTAGCTCCCTGGAGCAGGTGAAATGTCAACAATAACAGGATCTAGTGGGTTCTCTTTTGTTAAATATCCCTGCAGGTGCAAGCAAGAACTTGTGAATTCCCAGCCTCCTTTTGTTTTGCCAGCAGAGTGGTCAGGATCTGTTTGTTTTTCTCCAGAAGAGCGTGAAGAATGTGCTCCCTCAACAGCAGCTGAGAGCCCCAGGGCTCCTGTGATCCTCTGCAGTTGCACCTCTGAAAAATCCCCGGGCTCAGGTCAACTGAACTTTTTCTTCTGTTTCCTGCTGTAATTCTAGATTTTCCCATAGTTCATTGTGGCATTTAGTGTTAAAAATAGGATTCCATAAAGCATTTTTATGTTCCTGAAGTGCACACACTTTATTTTTCAAACGTGTATCTGTGTGAAGCCTTGCCAGAGGAGCAGCGTGTCTTTGCCCAGCGCTGACCTGATCTGACTGTAATACTAAACTCAAGGTGAGATTCAGGACTAATGCACTCATTCTGTGTCTCAGCTCTTCCTTAAGGTTTTTGGCAGCTTCTGCAAGTTACTCTTTGTGCCTCAGACACCTGTGCTGCATAGTTAACTTTTGATTTAATTTATTTTTTGGTGGCTCTGATTAATTTTGTTATGCCTTGCTTTTTGCATTTCTGAAATCAGACTGAAATTGTCTGCATTTTTTGAGAACTGTATGTGGCAAGTGCTGTGTCAGCATGTGTGGCTCACCATCCCTGGAAGTGTTCAAGAAATTATTTTAGTTGGCACTTTATGCTGTGGTTGAGTTGATGTGGCAGCGTTTGGTCAAGGACTGGACTTGATCTTGCAGGTCTTTTCCAACCATGATGGCTCTAGGATTCTCTGCTTTCTTGGATAAATTTCTGCTACTACATGGAAGGGGTCTGTTCCCTACAGGCTGCTGCAGATACTTGTTACAAGTCAGGGATCTTCCCTTGCTTGTTCACCTTCAAAATCCTGCCAGGACTGAAGGCTGGGTTTACTTCATTTCCTTCTCAATCCAGGTGATACAGTTGCCAGCTTGCATTATCAAGATCATGTGTTTTATGTTTCAGTTTTGCAAAGTACCTCCAGATCTGGTTGGAAAATATTTTCAAGGGGCAAAACATAATTTGCTTGAAGCCTGGGTGGAAGGTACATGGCACAGGGAAGCATACAGAAGGTACATGGCACAGGAAGCAACAGAATAAAGCCTGCAGCTCCAGTTCATTGCAAGATGGAGATCCTTTCTGGCATTATTAACACAAGGGATAACCCAGAGGAGAGGAAAGCAGCTTGAGGCTTGCTGGCAACCCCAAGAGACCTTTGCAGCTTTGAGCATGCTGGGAAGAGGGAGGGCACACCTTCCCTCCTGGAGGCTGCCAGCAGAGCAGCTTCCCTGTGCTTTCAGGATTTGCCGAAATTTCCATAATTTATTTTGCCAAATTTTACTCAAGGGGATTTAAAAAAAAAAAAAGGTGGACTAGCCTCCAGATCATGCTTCCAACCCTGAGTTACCATCTTAGATCTGGGGAGAGTAATGAATTTTTTATTATGGATCTAGGCTAGGGAGGTAGGGCTCAGTATCAATGGAACATAATCTGTGGAGTAAAAAGTGCTAGTTTCTCCCAGACCTTTTCTGACTGCCAGGGGTAGTTCTAAAATAAGGGCTTTCACTTGCTTTTCATTTTGTAAATGAGTGCAAGTTAAAATATATTTTAAGGCTCAATTGAAGCAATAATTAATCATCTGAGGAATCACAGATGTAAATGTTTTTAATTCTGTGCTAATACTACTTTATTGGACTACTTTTTCTTTGTTTTTTGTGCTCCTTACATTTTCAGAAGAGAAGAGAATAGTGCAGAGCGGCTGCTTCCTTGTGATTTGTGAAACTGGGACATGTTCTCTCTTACGCTGTGCTATATCAGTGTGACAAACCACATCCCTGATATTGCGTGTGGCTTTACTGGGAAACTGTAAAACTCTCCAAAGGTTGCTTACTTATCAGTGCTTTAAAAGCAGCTGATTAATGTTATTTGCATGTGAGCAACAGAATATGTAAACATTGACTGGAGAGTCATTGGAGGAATGCTCTCAGCTGGACTCACAAGAGCAGCATTTCTCCAAGGCTGCTGGAGCTCAGCTTGGAAATGCTATCACCAAATTTGGCCTCTTGCAGAGCATTGATATTCAGTGTCCTTCCTGTTGCTCATTCCCATATATTTTTCCCCTGTTTCTGAATTCACGGTGGGATTTCACCCCTATCTTTGGAACAGTGCAAGCTGTCTCAGGTGCTTATCTTGCCACACGCCCTTCCAAACCCACAATATACATACCCATGCTTGGCTGCAGCCCTCAAATGGGCAGCTCACACAAGTGCACTTAAAAAGGAGGGCCCACATGTGTCATATGTTTTAAGTGAAATAATGAATTTTCAGAATGAATTAATAACTTCTTAATACTTAAGACCCCAGTCTTTTGTGCCTGTGAACTCCTTAAGCCTCCTAACATGATCTGCTGGCTACAGGAATGGTGTTTGCTTTCTTGTAGGGTGACTGAGGCACACCCTAAGTACATGTTTTCTTTTTCTTTCTGTATGGTTTGTTTTTGCACATAGGAAATAAAATAGAATCCAGATCATCTGTTACTTAATGCAGTTTCTTGTGCTGTAGCCACAAGAGCATCCTTCCTCTGTGCATACATCATCTGCAATTAAAAACAGAAAACTCCAGATATTCACTACTTCAATGCTTGCATCACTGGCAAATGACAGAGACTTAAAGTGGTTTTATTCTGCAGGATTTGTGCACTTCAAGTCACCATTAGAGGCTTTGTTAGGGATACCTGAGCAGGCAACTCTTCTGGGAGAGTGGTTGAATAGACTGAGAGGAGATGCGTTAAGGAATGAGTGAGAAATTAGGATGGGCCTTTAAGTGGATGTTCCTGATGTGTTCCCATAGATCAGGTACTGGGCATTGCGTTAAGTGTTTGAGTGGCCATAGAACTATTCAGATTCAAGTACAGGTTGTGTCTGTGTGTGCTGCAGGGTGGGCTTCTGCTGCAGCTCAGCATTGCTGTTGGAGCTTGCTGTCCATGCTGGGCTTTGCTGAGCGTGCTGGAAGCAAGCAGTGCCTCAGGAGAGTTTGGGAGAGCTCACAAGGCAAATGGGAGCAGCACATGGTACAAATCCCTCCTGGACGTTGTAAATGTGACTGGGGTAATCCATGGGGAGTGCAGCACATGGATGGGTGCTCAGCTGTTCATCATGATTAGCCTCACCTTGACCACTCCCATCAGAATCAAATGGTTTGTGTTCTGTACTGTTGCAGGCTGAAGAGAAGGGAATGTCAGAAAGTACTTACAGCCTGTGGTTTGAGAGCTTTGCACAGCTCTCCTCTTCACCAGCCCATTTCCAAAGGGAGCCAGCCAAAGTGGGGGCAAGAGGGATGTGACTCATTGGTGAGAGTCATTGTTTGTATAACAGTTGCCACTGTGGGGCTCTGGGCTTTCTGTTGCACCCAATGTGACATAAATGGCCTCTGTCCAAAGGGACAGCCCTGTACTCCCACTGCCACAAGTGTATCCAAACTTTACTGGGATGTAGTCCAAGTCTGGCTGCCTGCAAAAGGGACAGTGCTGTTCTCCCCCTTGTCCTCTGTGCCTGTCCCTATTTAATTGCTCCTCTTTCACTGAATTTGTGGAGTTGGAGGATGGGACAAACCAATTTGCTGATCTTATGGAAGAGTGGTCTCCTTTTCACGAGAGCATTGGCTGGTTGGTAGCTTAATTCTGTCTGGCTGCTGAGGTGCCCGAACTGGACTGTGGCTGCATTATTAGGAAAACTGTAGGAATGTGTGGCTGGGACTTGAGGGATCAGCTCAGTGGAGAGGAAGGGACTTTGTTGTAGCCCTGGCTGCTGAGAATTTTCTTGTCTTTCTAAGAACCAATTGTATACCTGCACTGACAAGTCCTTGAAGCAGCACTTGGCAGCAATTCCTGTCCTTTCTGTGTAAAGGCCTTGAGCATAGGGCCCATGCCCATAAGGAAATGTTAATGTTAAATAATATTTCAAAAGTGGAAATGATCTCATTCTTCCTACGGCATATTTGGGTTTTTCTCTGGTTACTATTTATGGGAAATAGCTGCTTGTATGCAATTTGTCAAGCAATTCAGATCACTGCCTGAAAGTAGCCTTTATTTGCCACTCCACCAGTCTCCATCTTGACCCATTGTTTGTACAAAACCAGTATTTCCGTTCAGTTTTCCTGCAGGTAGCTCCACTTGTATTTATCTGCACTTGACAGATAAAGAAATGGAGGCTCAATGACACTTGGTCACCTTACAGGGGCAGTAGAGACTTTCACCTTGAAAAGGAGCAGCGAGAGCCATTCCGTAGGAACACAAGTGTTTCTTCTCCTTTGCTTGAGGTGACCCCTGTTCCGTGAAGAGTCCTTCTTCTTCTGATGGGTCCTGCTCCTTTTCTCAGTCAAGAGAGTGCTTAGCCCTCAGAACATGATCCAAGGCTTTCTGTTCTGAAGGCTTCCTTGGTGGGAAAGGTTTGCTCCTAGAGAATTTATCATATTTTTCTGCTTTTGTTGCCATAATCTATTTCATCTTGAAAGCTTAGGAAACTGGCTCTTTAAATTTTATTTATTTATTTTTAATCTGGAAATTTACCCTTTCATGCATGTTTAACATACAGCCTTAATATCTTATAGAAACTTAAGCAGATCTCTTCTGTTCCTTTTCCCCTACTTCCCTTGCAGCTGGATATAGCCAGAGCATATATCCACATTTATAAATGCTCTGGCTCTGATAAACCATTTATCCTGGTTTGCTTCTCTTTTCCTTTAACTTGGAAACCAGGTAATAGAATCAAATATCTGAGGTGAATTTAAAGGAAAACAACTCCCATTCTGAGTGAAATTTCCCAGGCCAAGGCTGGAGAATTACTACTCACCAGGAGCTAATACCCATCACAGGCCTCATCATCTTTCACCTGACCTGCATGCAGTTCCTTTTTTGCCTTCCTCTGCTCTTCCTAGAAGGGTGAATATGCAGCTATGTAGGAGGTGAATATGCAGCTATGTGGACATACAGACTGTCATAACAAAGCATTCCTGGTGCCCTTCAGCCCTGGAGGAGATGAGCAGTTGGGATGTGAAGGAAAGGCTGCAGGAAGACTCTGGGATTTCACAAGGCAGTCTGCCTCTGCAAGAGCTGTTTCCTCTCTACCTAAACCTCTACATTTCAGAGGGATAAATTGCAGCTACCCACTTGCTGTGTGTTTGTGATATATGCATTCTCAATGTGATAGAAATGTTGAAATATGAGACCACAGTTGTATTGACTGTTCTCCCCTAAACCAGCCTGAGATAAGGCACAGTGGAAAAGCTTTCTCTTCTCAGTGATCCTTATTATCACTGTAGGGATTAGGTGTTGTGATTAGGATTCCTTTATGAGATAAAGCTTCATTCTCCACCTCTGTTGCTGGTGATTTGGTGGTAAGAGTATGGCTCAGCTACATCCCCACAGTTCCAAATCTGCTTCCCAGCTTCAGGCACCAGGAGGGTGGTACCACGTGCTCCTCTCTTACATCAGGAAACCACAGACATCTCTTTATCTCTGGGCCCTCACCAAGTTAGTCTGCTTTGTGTGCCAACAGCTGTCTGCTGCTCCAAATATCCCAGTTCAAGGAATGAAGTGCTCTAGTGGGATTTGAATGGGCAAACATCTGTTCTTCAGTATTGTGTACACTGACAACAGACACTACCTGCATTTGCAGGGCCAGAGGGATCTGTTGTGCTCATTAACCCTGACTGGAGGCACTGCACAGGCCATGGCCGGGCACTGATGTTCTGCATCTCATTTAGCAGTCAGCTCCTTTGCTGGCACAGACTTATCATGTGTAATTACTTAATTTGATTGATGTGATCTAAAAAGAGCCTGGCAAGAGTCAGGGATTTGAACATACATCAGTGGAAAAGAAAAGCAAACTTGGTGTCTTCTTCTCCAGCATTCTTCAGTGCAGAGTCCCTCCTAAATTCCAAAGGCCCTGCTTCCCTAGGCTCCTTAGGAAGTAGAAGGGCATTACAAAATACCTAAAATCTAAGAGCAGAGCTTCTTGGATGACATCTGAAAATGTAACACAGTTTCCTTGAAACTTGCACTGGTGCTGTGTTGGAAGCTTCTTTGCTTATTCATCGCTTTTCTCCCAACTTTTGCCTCTTTGTCACAAAAGATGTGGAGAAACTCCCTGTGACTGAATGTTACCTTTGGGCAGTTGTACATGTTTTAGAGGGGGTCATGGACCTGAGTAGGACTTTATCCAGAAAATCAATAACTGAGGAGGAAGCAGATTTATGATTGTTGCCCTTGCTCTGTAATTATTTCATGATCCAAAACATTGCAGCAAGATATTTAGCATGGCCTTTTTTATGCCAGTTTATTCAATGGGTCTTAAAACAATTAGGCCTGGATGCAAGAACCTGCTAAAAGCTGTGAGAATGCTTAAGTGCACAGGAATGCAATTACTCCAGTAAATAGAGAAGCTTCCTGTTTTTAGACACTTTTGAGAAAAGAAGGATTTGCAGCATTGTGAAACGTGGGGAGAGCCAGGAGGAAGGACAGATAGAAGTGAGCTGAAGCAAGCTATGAAATGTTATTTCATTGCAGAGCACTGTTGGCTTTCCAACAAGCTACTGATTTCTCTTGTCCCCAGGAAATTAAAATGCACGCAGTGGTAAACACTGGAAGTAAAGGAGTGGCTGCTTGAGACTGCAGGTCTGGTTCCCTCATCACGTCTCATGCTTCATTTAGTCATCCAGAGTGTTGTCCTGAGCTGACCTCCCACGTGGAGCACTCCTTGGATGACAGCAGTGTGTGGAGACACCAGCACCTCTGTTCCCTTCCTGGTCCTGGCTCCGGCCCTCCATCCCTGCAGGTGGAGCAGAAGTACAACCCCTGTGTGTCCCCTCTGTCCGTGAGGTTGGGTGGGTGGGGCAGTCCTGCCCACAGCCACACACTCGTGCTCAGTGAGGCAGCCTGAGTGGGTACTGCTAAACCCCAATGGCTGGAGTGTCTTAAGAAGAAAAGGGAATAAAATGAGTTATTTGAAAGAGCTGAGCTCAGGGAGATGTTGGTAAGTCATTGTGTGTCCTTCAGTGCTGAGGGAGTGTTTTAAGTACGGAATGTCTCGAAATGTGCTCCTCACTTTGGGACAGAGCTATTGACAGTAGAGCTTAAAGAATGTAATTGTATCACCAAAGGCTGAAGGCCAGTGGAGCTGAGATGGAAGTGACCTTATTAGTAGATTTGCTTTTCTAAATTTCACATGGCCAGTCTCCCATTGTTTGTGAAATCCAAGGTTATGACGTTTGGATCAAAAGTTTTTTTGCTACTTGAATGGACAAAATATTAACCCTCAAGGGAAATAAACATAGTTTATGGATCTTACATAGGTGTAGGTAGACCTAGGGGTCTTTAATGCATATATTCCCCTGTATACTCTTGTATACCCATACATAGTTTCAGCCTGTACCTTTTCCTGTCAGGGAAATGAATTTGCTCTCGCTGCTCGTCGAAAGCAGCAGAGAGCTGAATCTCGGCCGCTGTTCATGGGAGACTTCTGCTGCTCAGCTGTGTTGAATAGCAGGAAATCCTGGAGTGCAGCACAACTCCAATATTCAGTTTTTATTCCATATTAGGAAATATTTCCTTATCATTACTGCGGGTGTGTTGGAATGATTTCTGAGATTAATTTCTGCGAGCCAGATTAAAAGACAAGGAGGCCATGCCCGCTTATTTCCCGTTTTGGAATGACTCCATGGGAAGGGCCAAGTGGGCTCAGCCTGGGGCAGGGTGGCCTTTGTCAATCCCTGCAGGTGAAACCAGCCTCACCCAAACTATTTTAAAAAGAATTAATTTCAGCCTGGTAATGGTTCCTCAGTGTGGGTCGTGCAGCTTCTTGTGCTGGCACAAAGCACGGAGCGGCAGCAGGAGGGAAACAAACAGATGGTTGGATGGAAAATGGGATGGCTCCTTTCAGAGACAGTCCTGGCTTGTGCCAGCTTACAGCTCACACACAGCCCTGGCCTGGCCTGGGGGGGGTTCCTGCTGTTTGGCAGAGGGATTTTTTGCCTGCTCTCATCAGAGCCCCACACTGCTATTTTGGAATGTTTTTAGGTTTAGGAATTAACTTCAAGGCAAGAAAGTACTTTCCTTCATCTTGAAAACATCTTTTTTGGCTGCATTAAGGTCTTCTGGTGTTTAGGGAGCATATTGGAGCTGGCTGCTGACCCCCAAAATACTCTCTGGGTCTTACTGTCCCCCAGGTTTCCCTGGTGTTATCATCATCATCATGGTGGCTGCAGGACTCGTGCAGTGTTTGCATCCTGAGTCCTGTGTGCCTGGCAGTGTCTCCCCAGGGTTTTGTCACAGCCCTGGGGATCAGGCACTGGGAGTGTCCACTCCTTTTGGTTCACGAGTCATGGAGCACTTTCTGCTTTTAGCTGGGACTGTAACAGGCGCCTCACCCAGATGCCCCATGGGGGAAGAATGGCTGAAAATGGCTAAAACATTTGGACATCTTTGGCTTTTAAATAGCAAAGCCTGTTCCAATGGGTCTAATTTTACTTGGTTTCTTAGTGGTGCTTTAAATAGAACAAATGTAATTAATTCTGTAACTTTAAAGTAACAAAACTTATTCAACCATTATGCACATTGGGGAAGGAAGGCTAAAGGAGATGAAGTAAATAAACAAGGTTAATGAAATGCTGAAGTGTCAGTGATGGCATGTTGCAGTCTTATTTTGT
Source organism: Agelaius tricolor (assembly GCF_023055355.1). Taxonomy (NCBI): domain Eukaryota; kingdom Metazoa; phylum Chordata; class Aves; order Passeriformes; family Icteridae; genus Agelaius; species Agelaius tricolor. Next base: position 14,138,069 of record NW_027269263.1, read on the forward strand.
TTTCCCTTCCCAAAAGGAGACTGTTGTAACAACTGAAGGGTGTCAGAAGGATCTGGTCATGGCAACAAAGTTTGAGAAGAATCTGCATGTGAAATATCTGATTTGTTTTATCTGGCAGGGAATGTTGTTTCCTTTCAGTAGCAGATTAAATAAAACAGGGGCTTGTGAATGATGATATTACTGAAAACGTGAATTATGGAGGAACAAAATATTTATTTTTCTGTCTGAAACATACCCTGGAGCAGTGCTTGGCAAACATGCTGATCTGATAATTATGAACCTCAGTAACAGCAGCTAGCATCATCCTGAGGCTGGAATGGGACTATTAGGTCAAAACCCATTGAGCTGAAGGGGTTTTGTGTTGACATGAGTGAGCTTTGGACAAGGTTCTGTCCTAAGTACAGAGAACTGTACTTAGAAATAACACAAACATTAAGATCACACGCCAAGAGTTGAAAAATACTGGCCCATGATTGACATAGATGGGACTAGTGAGGTTTTATTGTCAGCTTGCTGCTTGGAGACTTCTGGGTCCCGTTGAGTTTTGGGTGTTTCTGGAGGTTAATCAAAAGCTTTGGAATTGGATTTAAACTAGGTTATAGCAAAAGAAGTTAGAACCCCCCTGTGCTGGGCTGCACCCAGAACCCCAGGGCAGCAGGGCAGGGGGGATTCTGCCCCTCTGCCCTGCTCTGCTGAGCCCCCCCTGCAGGGCTGCATCCAGCCCTGGGCCCAGCACAGGAAGCACAGGGAGCACAAGGAGCCAGGCCAGAGCAGGGACACCAAGGGGATCAGAGGGATGGAGCAGCTCTGCTGGGAGGAAAGGCTGAGGGAATTGGGATTGTTCAGCCTGCACAAGAGAAGGCTTTGGGGTGACCTCATTGTGGCCTTGCAGTGCCTGAAGGGAGCCCACAGGAAAGATGGAGAGAGACTCTTGACAGGGGCCTGGAGTGACAGGACAAGGGGCAATGGCTTCACACTGACAGAGAGAAAGTTTAGATTGGATATTAGGAAGAAATTGTTTCCTGTGAGGGTGCTGAGGCCCTGGCACAGAGAAGCTGAGGCTGCCCCATCCCTGTCATTTTTCAAGGTTGGATGGGGCTCTGAGCAAGCTGGGATAGTGGGAGGTGTCCCTGCCCATGGCAGGGGGGTGGAACTGGATGGTCTTCAAAGTCCCTTCCAGCCCAGGCCTTTCTGTGATCCTCAGCAGGAGGAGGTTCAGTATAAACAATTGGATGGTGAAAATATGCACAGGACAGTTGCCAAACCTGTGCTAGCAGAAACTGTAGTGCAGAAAGTCATTTTCCTCCTGGGCTTGATGGTACTTTCTCCTTCTGTTCCCTCACTGGAGCTATCAGCTGTTGTACAGCATTTTTATCTCTGCTGTCTGTTTGCTCACCCCACGTATGGCTGCATGTCTCAGAAGCTGCTCAGAGTACATCCCACCACATCATCCTGCTGAGCCTTGGGATGTTTTTTTCATTTGTCTGGCCCTGCCCACTGCCCCTTGGTGTGAATCATGCTGTTATTTGTGTATGGTGGGTTGGTTTTTTCCAGTTTTATATATATCCTGTCTCTCTTTAGGAGAAGTCAAACAATTTGGAGACTGTGGGGCTGGCGCTTGTGCTCAAAGCTTTACCATGTCTGTGCTGCTTTTCTAGATAGCACCTCATTTTTTAGATTTAATCCTTGTCATTTTTTAATATAATCCTTGTCAGCCTTGGGGTTTAGCGCCCAGCTTGGTGAGTTTTTGGGCTGGGTTGTCTGGAAGGAGCCAGGCAGAGTCTGCTCTCAGTTCTCACCCAGAAGAGCCCCAGCTCCGGGCACGGTGGTGACAGCTGGAATTTCTGAAGGTACCCACTTCATTGTGCTCTACGTGTTTGCTTCGTCTCTCCTTTCTCTTTTACTTCCTAATTCTTGAAAAATGCCATTTGTATACTTCATTTCAGGAGCAAGTTCAATGTCAAGCTGAAACCATGGGAATTTTGAAAGGCAAAAATATGTTTTGGTATCTGACTTTTCCAGGGGCTTTGATTCAGGAGGCAAATTCTCTTGGAATGTTAAATGGAAATTTCATTAATTTGGCAGTTTTTACTGTAATAGCAAACTGCCTTCCTAACTGCTGGGCTTAAGGGGTATACTTGGGTGGATAAATTAAAATTATTATCAGTCTTTCTGTGAATTGATGTCATTTTGGAGGGAGGATTGCTCTTCCCTGTCCTGCTGAACATGTATGTAGCTTGACATTGTAAATCCAAATCAGAGACCAGCAGCATCCTTCTGTCATGTGGAAAAAAGGTGTTTTTCTCTCTGGCAGAATTGGGTGTGGGGTTTGCTCCCCAACTTAAATACTCACTGAGTCCTGAGTAAATTTATTCCAGGGCTACTGTATAACTGTACTACACATGTGGCTTCAAAAAGAAAAATTATGTTTCCAGTGTGTGACTTAGGTTCAGATTAGTTTGATAGTATAGATCCAGCCTGATTTGAAATATCTTGTGGCACTTCTTACTGACAAAGCTGTGCAGGAGACTTTCCTGTGCAGGAGGTTTGGATTCTCTCTTCTTATCCCTTCCTGATTAGAGAGTGATCCCACAAAGTGCTGTGTTTCAGGGCAGAGCAGTTCTCCATTTGCTTTGATTTCTTCCATCTCTCCTCTTTGGAGCTGCTGCAGCAGGTGGGATTGGATGCCTCAGTGATTTTTTGCACTCATTAATAACAGACTTAATCCAATAGTTTAATGAAAACATTGATGACAGGCTCTGGGAGCTGCCAAGAGGTGCCCCAGAGAGAATGTGGGGTTTGGAGTTACCAGTGGTGTAGCAGAATCTGGGTATGGGGGTTTAAAGGGTGGGAACTCCAGGCAAACAGATGCAGAGTTTGATTTAGAGCTGTTGTGACAAATGGGAGTGCAGATTGAAGTTGTAGTCAATGCTGCTTGGCCTTTCTCTGCTTCCCAGTCAGGAAAGATCTAGGAACAAAAAGGTCAAATGTATGCTTTGATTAGGCAACCTTTTTCTACCAGGAGGGAGAGTTGTATCCAACTGACATATTTCTATTCAATGATGGATCAGGAGGGGATTGCTTGGAGACATCTCTTGAAGGCTCCAGTTCAGTAGCATTTGGCTGCTCTCCCCTTTCTGTAGCCATTCCCTGCTCTCCCTCATCCTTGGGGAACATCCCTCCTCTCCTCTCTTCTCCTCCCCTCTGTGCTGTTCTCCCTCCTGCCTCTGGTAGCCAGATTTTCCCTGGCTGCTGCACATCCATAGCTCCTTATCCCCTTGCTGCAGGTGCTGAGCTGGCATGAGGAGAGCTCAGGCTGGGATTTCAGCCATGCCTGCAGGAGGCACGGGCTCATTTCCTGGGCCAGGCAGCACATATGGCATCCCTGCTCCTGGCAGCTCGGAGCCCTGGTCCCGTGGGCTCAGTGCCTCCTGTCCATTGCAGCCCTTTGATGTCTTTCTTCCTCACACTTGGGGATGTTCCAGGCCCTTCAGTAAAATCCCTGTCAGCCAGAGGAGTTCTGGCTAAATGTGGCCAGCTGGTTGAATATGACATTCTTCATGGTCCAGGGAGCCTAAAGTAATTCCAGTGATGCTGCAGGAGTGGAATGATTCCATTATGGAGGTGGCATGGATTTGGGTGAACTATTAGACTTGTGAGGGCATTTCCAAGAATTATGGGTGGCACCTTTTCAAAGCATTCCCGTTAATGTGGTGAGGTCAGTACAAGTAGTGTGCCGTCAATAAAAAGTCCTGTTTTGGAGCTCCTTCCTTCCCGCCCCCATCCCTCTGCATCATTTGTTTTTAAAGGTCACGCTTAAGCACTGTACTTGGTGACTCCCAGCTGAATATTTTGTCTGGGATGTGGATTTGTGCTGTGTTTGGGGGCTCGTTAGCAGAGACAGGAGGAAAAAGGAAAAAGGCTGAAGAGGTTTTCTCGTCTGTGAGTTTGCACAGGATTCTGTGGGATATCTCGTGCCTCCTGCCAGGTCTGTGCTCTTTTTCATTTACTTTGGGGACTCTGGAGAGCTTAAGGCATCTCCTGTTTTTACAGATATTTTGTTTGTGGTGGTTTTGGGTTGGTTTTCTCCCCATAGTGGCAGAGCTAACTGGGGACACTTATATGTCTTTCCCTCCTGTGAAGCATATGAGAGTCAGTCCCACTGCTGATAGTGTGGGGTGCCAGTGCTGGGATTGGGATCTCCTTTTTGCAAGTTTAATAAAACCCAGTGACTTGGATTTGCTGTCTGACAGTGCCTGCATTTGTGAGTGTAGAGCATGGGCAAAACAAATGAAGAGGAAATCAAGTTGCAGTGTTGTTTTATCCTACCAGGAATACAAGACATGCAAAGGAGAAATATCCGGTGTGAGAGTGTGCCTGCTATACCTTAAGTAAAGGTTAATCCATTTCAAGCCTGGCTTAATGCTACTCTATCCTGATGTTCCAAAATTATCAGAAGGCAGGTTTTTACTCCGTTAGGTCATTTCTTGAAATAACTTAATCACAGATGCCGGTATGTGGTCAGCTGTTCCTGTGTTTGATTTCCTCTTATCAACTGATTTGTATTTATCTTTTCCCACCTATTGAGGGGAAAAGTGTAAAATTGTACAATAAACACAACAGGGAGACCAGTGCCTAAGTTCTCCCAGCTTCTGGAGACGTGTCCAGCATGGGGGATGTTTCTGTATGAAGAACAGAACTGCCTAATTTTTAGTAAACACTGTTAGGAATTGACAGTTCTCATCTTTCTTCAGTAGAAAACTGAAGGGAATAAAAGATTGATTAAAAATAGAAATATTGGCATCACTTTGAAGCAGCTGTAGTGCTATTAAAACCTCTTTGTGCCTTTATGGAGAGATATATTTTTATTCTCAGAATTCTGGTGTCTTGTGCACTTCAAAATAAACAGCTAAAATAATATCCACATGATGCCATAAAACGCCTTTATTTGTGACACAGCAGCTGCGTTTCTGGCAACAAATATCCTATTGTCACATCAGATCCCATGAAAAATCCACAGGAAAAAATCCCACCCTCTCAGAGTGCAGCAGGCAGAATCAAAACAAAGAGCCAGGAGCAGAGTTCAGGGATCCTCCTGCCCCAGTGTGGACGTGCAAGTTCTCTTCTGTATGAACCCCTAATCAGTTCACCTTCAAAGCCATTAGGATCTGCTTAAATTAAGCCTAATTCGGGATTTGTCTTCTGCACAATCCTCTGGTGAAATGGAAGGATTAAATAAATAATAAAAAGGAAGCCAAGTGCCTGAAGGGAGCCCACAGGAAAGATGGAGAGAGACTCTTGACAAAGGCCTGGAGTGACAGGACAAGGGGCAATGGCTTCACACTGACAGAGAGCAGGTTTAGATTGGATATGAGGAAGAAATTGTTCCCTGTGAGGGTGGTGAGGCATAGGATGCCCAGAGCAGCTGTGGCTTCCCCTGGATCCCTGGCAGTGTCCAAGCCCAGAAGGGGCTCTGAGCAATCTGGGATAGTGGAAGGTGTCCCTGCCCATGGCAGCGGGGTGGAGAACAAGGTATTTGAGGTCCCTTCCAACCCAGGTCATTCTATGGTTCTGTGATGTGTACTTCTGTGTAATTTTCCAAAACTAACCTCTAAACAACCTGACCAAATGGGAGTGGGGCTGAGATGCTGCTTTTCATGCTTTTCTTCCATGAGGCTCTCCTAAAGTGCCTCAGCTCACTTCCAGGTAGGGCATGAATCTTAGGACAAACTGTGCTGGTTCTTTGGTTTTTTTAGCCTCCCCTGGCTTTCCTGGATCAGCTGCAGGGCATTCAGAGCTTCCCTGAGGTGTCTTTTTCCGGCATTAAAAAGTGTTGTTCCAGTACATCCAAGTTCCTTGGGTTCAGGATAAAAGCTCTCAAGGAGAGCAGCCTTTCTTCTTTCTGCTTCCTTTCTTCTTTCTTCCCAGTTTTTAGGTGCCCAGTGACCATGTGCCCTATGTCATAAGTACCACCTGGCCACATGTAACTCTGTGGAGCAGCTTTAAAATTCAAATATAACCAATGGTTATCTTTATCCTTGAAATAACTTCTCTGGACTGGGGTTAGGGTTTTTTTCTATTTGCTGTCTCATTTTATTCCAGCCTTTTTTTTCGCATCTAGAATTTTTGGAGTCTGAAATTGTCACAGAGCTGTGACAAGTCCAGCTCTGGGAGCTGCCTGATCCTTCTCTCTCCTACCCTTTTCCCTCCCCCAGGCTGGGCCCAGGTCTGCCAGAGGGACATTTTCCTTATTTGTGGACAAGCACAGCTGGGTCAGCTGCCCAGAGCGTGCAGTGCTCTTTGCTATGATTCACTCTTTGTTTTGCCAACATGTTGTTATTTTTTAGAGTGGGTAGCACATCCTCCTGCTATCTTGGGATAATTTTATAACGAAGCTTTTAATAGAGTTTCTTATATCTAAAGAACAGTGCCTTTACTGTGAATTCCGGAGTCCCTAAGAGTTTGGAGATGGAGAGTGGGAAAGAGGAATATATATTTTTTTAAATTTTCTTTTTGAAGTGAGTAATGATTTGACCTGCTCTGTTTCAGTACATGTTACCATGGCGATGACTGCAGGGACTACAACATCCTTTCCCATGAGTAACCACACCCGGGAGAGAGTGACGGTGGCCAAACTCACACTGGAGAACTTCTACAGCAACCTGATTATACAGCATGAGGAGAGGGAAACCAGGTACTGCCTCTGCTTCCCCTCACCCCTCTGCAGCTTTTCTTGCTGTTTGTTCAAGGGTATTTCAATCCCCAGGAATGGGACAGCTCTGGGAAGTTCTGTATGTGGTGGCAGGGAGTGAATTCCTAGAGGGCATGGGCTGTCTTTGGGGGGACCTGTGAACATCCCTGGATCACTGTCACTGAGTGGCCAAGGAGCTCCACTTCTGATGTTTTTGTGCAATTCACCTCCTCATCAGTTACTTTGTGGAAACTGCTCTGTGCAGGGTGTTATTTTGCAGTAACATGTGAGGTTTCTCCTTCTGTGTGAGGTTGGGGACCTCTGATTCCTCTGCAGGTGCCCAGGGAAATGAACTCTGCAGAGCTGCTGAGGGGTGGGAGTTTGGTTTGGCGTAAGGCAGCAGCTTGTGGTGTCTGTTCCTGCTCTGCACCATGGAGCTCATGCCAAGACTCCCAAACCCTGCAGGAGGAAGTGTGTAGGAGATAGGGAAGAGGGCTGAGAGGTGTTTGATGGGATGATGGGGTAAGGAAAGGAGGCAAAGACCTGGTGTGGAAATAAGTGGCAGCAAATGAATTGATGGTGGGCAGCAAATGGTTGATGATGGAGGGTTTGAGAGGCTCTCAGGTTGGAAGGAAGACTTTTGGGGATAATGTAATCCCAGTCTGTAAATTCTGCTTGGGTGGTGCTGCCTGGTACTCCTTGCATGGGAGTGTGGGATGGTCATCACCACTCAGCTTCTCCCAGCAGTGCGCAGTCCTGTCTCTGAGGTGTGAAGTGCCACTTGAATTAGGTGTCAAAGCACCAAGTGTTTGGCTATAATGAATCTTATGTTGGATTGTCATTAGTGTGTGAAATTATCATTCCTCTGGTAATATGTTTTTAATTGAAGGGTTTTCAGTCAAGCAGCAGGGTTTCTCTCTTCACCATATTAAAACATTATTCCATGTAATGGAGTTGCTTCTAGTTAGGAGAATAGACTGTCTATCAAGGGCCTGTAATTTAGAGGATCCCGCTGTACTTCCCAAAGTGCAGAAAGGCACCACCAGCCTGGCTCCAAGCCTTTGAATTCTTGCCTGTTGCCGGGGGTTACCAGCCTTCAGAAAGCTGCACCCTGGCAGCTGTAAAGGAGCATCCTGTGGGTGAACAGAAAGGAGTCCTGCAGCCACATTGCCATGTGCTGACCCCCTGCCACCTGTGGGGTATTTCCAGGCTTTGCTCCCCTCTCAGAGCCTCCCAGCCTGGCATGGCACTGGTGGAAGACTTGGAGCTGTGAGCCCTGGCCTGGGCAGGACACTGTGGGGGAGAGGATGGTGCATCCAGGGGGTAGAGTTTAGTTGGCATGGGAAGAAGGGGGGCAGGACCAGGTGTGTGACCAGGGGGAGGTCATCACACAGAGAGGATGGAAGCTGGAGCTGGCTGGCATGTGGGAGATGGAGCTGAGATAGAAATGGTGAAAAAACCAGTTTTTATTCTGGTTTGTAATCCTAATTGATAAGAACAGCCTTAATTCAACAAGATGCAATCACTCTAATAACATACTTTTTCATATAGGTTTAATGCCTGATTCTGCAAGTACATAACTATGTGCTTAAATTTGCTTCTACATTTTCCTCAGCTTTGTTCACAAATGAGTAACTGGGTGGAGTGGGGCTGTCTGTCTGCCTGCAAATTTCCATCTGAGGCAAATTCTTCAGTACTTGGAGTATGTGAAGCAAAGGTATTGACTTGCTGTGGTGTTATGTTTGGTTTTAATAAATAATAAAAGGTGAAATCCCCTGTTTTTCTCCTTGGCAGGCAGAAGAAGCTGGAAGTGGCTATGGAAGAGGAAGGCCTTGCAGATGAGGAGGTAAATACTGCTTAAGTAACCTTACAAACTGCTTTGCTTTTGTCCCACTGTTTCATGGGGGATGACATTTGAAGAGCTCACAGAAACATCAGCCAGCATGACAGAAGGTTTTATTTCGTACATGAGTGTTGCCCCTTTAATAACCTGATTATGTTAGGGAAGCTGGGAATATGCTTGACTGATACTTGCAATAGCTATCCAAGGCTTTCATGCTAGCTGTAGTTCTTATGAGACATGGCCACAGCAAGTAGCTAGCAAGCTTTTTAAAGATTAAAATTGTTTGCTGTTATATTTGGCAAGAAAAAAAAGTGGTTAGAAGTGGGTAGAAAGCAAAATGCTGAACCATTTTTTTCTTGATTTAAACAAAAAATCATCACACCTTTGCTCCTTTTGGATACACATGAGGAGGGATCTCAATCTGGTTGCCATCTCTGAGAACTTTGGTCAATAAGTTGCTTTTCTGAGGTCCATAACACCATGTCTGCCTTCAGGATAAGCTGGGAAATCAGTAGGAAGAGTGTGTCAGTCCTTCTGGAGTTTTTGTGGCTGCTATAACTCCTGGGTAGTGGGAATTTAAGTGTGGATGTGTATTGCCATCTTGTGGCTTTAGAGGATGCTGTAATCCCAGCGCAGAGTCTGGCAGGTGCCTGATCCAGGAACCTCCTTAGGAGACTCTGAGCTCTCAGCATCTTTGGGTGCAGCATTTGTCTTCTCTTGGGGTGAATCCCGGTGACATTTTCATCAGACAAAATAGATGATGGCATTTAGACTGATTTTTCTTTTAGAATTGAGTGCTTGCCTGCCATAAACCAAATGGATTTTGTTGTAGATCTGTAACCAGGGCCTCTGCTGCTTGCTAAGCTCCTCGTTGCCTGTCATCACTTGGGATACAAGTTTCAGCTTTTATTCGTCCTTCACTCTGCCCAAAATGAAGAGTCCTTGCCTCAGGCAATGAGTTTGGCCTTGGGACTGATACACCTTGTTTGGACCAGTATGATAGTGTTTCTTCATAATTTTTCTTTTTTTTTTTTTTTAATAACTAAGTAATAAAATTAAAATACCACCACCAACCAAAAAAAGGCGGGAAACTGTGCCTGAGGCTTCTATAGAAAAGACCATTCTCAAGTACTATATTTTGAGAAATTCAGAAAGTGTAGAAGGAGAAGTTTTCTCCTGTTGGGATTCCAGAGAACAACTTCCCAGGAAGGGAGGGTGCATATCTTGACTCTCTGTTGCCAGATAACTGACAGGTTGCTGTGCTGTGTCCTCAGAAAAAGCTGCGCAGGTCACAGCACGCCCGCAAGGAAACCGAGTTCCTGCGGCTCAAGAGGACCCGGCTCGGCTTGGATGACTTCGAGTCTTTGAAAGTCATAGGAAGAGGAGCATTTGGGGAGGTTTGTGGCATTCTTGCTTGAACAGGAGATTAAAATGGGATTGACCTCTGTAATGAAACATTCTAATTACAATTTGATGAATTGTTTTATTGCAGAATGACAGCTATTTGTGCCATTCTCCAAGTGGGAGAAGTCTGGTGATTAATCACATGCATTGATTTCCCAAGGCTTCTGGAAAGACACTTAGTTTCCCATGGCTTCCCACACTGATGTTGCCCACATGGCTCTCTGCAATTATGGATTTGCAGTGGCACAGCCCCTCTTGATAAACCTCCTTTCTGCCCTGTGTCACATCAGTTATTTCTCCTGAATTTTAACTTACACAGTCTAAGCTACCTGGAATTCACTGTGCCTGTTGACTTTTCCTAAAACAAAAACTGTTCTTCATTAGTGTTAGTGTTGTACATGGTGCAGAATAATTCCTTTTTCAGTATTTAACATATTTAAATGTGTTTTTAAATATTTAACAAGAGAACTTTTCCATGCCTGGCAATTGGGAGCCTTCCAGTGGATTTCTGAGGCAGAGAAGACTGACTTGGTTCTCTCTCTTGGTAAAGGTCCGCCTCGTTCAGAAGAAGGATACAGGTCACATTTATGCAATGAAGATACTGAGAAAAGCAGATATGCTGGAGAAAGAGCAGGTTTGTGGTCTCTGAGTCCCCTAAATTTCAAACTTACCCTTTCTAGAAAATGTTTTCCACCTTTGAAAGCCCCTACAGTGGTCTGGCAGTCCAAAGAGTCTGTGCTGTTGCTACCACAGCACAAAAGCAGCAGAGGTTAGGAAATAAGGTCATGCAACTGCATTTAAAAATTACTTCTTTACAGCTAATTTGGAGCAGTGACTAAGATTTTATTTTTCTCCCCTTATCAACGTGGAGCTTTTCGTACTGAATCTGTAAAACTGCATTTCAAGGAAAATACTTCTGGAAAAATAATCCTGTGTCAAATAAAAATGGAGGTATTTGATTTTTTTTTTAAAAGAAAACCAGCAGAAATCACATTATTCATCAGCATTGTCTTCTTTGGGTTTGCTTTATAGTTGGGTTAATCTTGTTGGGGGTTTATTTGTTTTCATTTTGTTAGTTTGGTTGGTTTTTGCTTTTACTTTCTAGCTAACAATTCACTGTGAGGACACATAAGTACTTTAGCACCACAAAGCAAAGAAATCAAGGGTGGGTATCTCAGGAGATAAAAGAGGGCTTTTGTCTTACTAGTCCAAACCTTACCCATCATTTGCACATCATTTCCCTGCAGCAGTGGTACTTTTTTTTTCCTGGCACAGATTTTGTCTCCTGCAGCCCAAGCCCTGAATGTAGGGAACCACAGGAGCAGCAGGGTGTGCAGAGCAGCCAGGATTTGTGTAGTGCTGCCCCCATTTCAGAACCTGATGTGGGAAGGAGTCTGAGCTCATGCTCTACATTCAGTTTGAGACAGTGATCTTCCCTGGCCAGTGTTTATCTGCTGGAATTTTCATTGCCTGCCTTGTTCTGTGGAGAGGCAACAGAGGACACATATAAAGAAAAGAAATCTTCTAGTATTTTTTCCCCCAAGTGTGGTAGCACTGGGAGAAATCCTGGCTATTTTTAGGCAAAGTTTTCCTGTTGTATTTTAAGGCTGCATTGAGGAGTTGAGGGTGGAAAAAAGTACTTTCTAATGAGACTAAATAAAGGCAGATAAATCCAGGCTGGAGTGTCTCCTGCAGAGGGAGAACCTTTGCCCCATGCAACCCTGTGACAAGATTCATGTGAAGATGTTCCTCAGCAGCAGTCTTTAATTTTTCCTCCAAGATGAGGGTATGTTGTAGTGAAAACACACACTCCAATCTCCATTATTCTTAATTTCCATCAAATAATGGGGTAGCAGCTTTCCCTGTATTTTCCAAAACCTTAGCTGGAACTGGAATATCCTGAGAAAGGTCAGATATTCCTGAACTCACTTGTACTTTTTCCAGCTTTTTCAGTTCTTTCTAACAAACAGAACCAGCTTAACAAGCTGTGCTTTGTGTTTCTAGAGAAACCCTAGGATCTTATAAAAAGTAATGGAAAATATGAGTATGGAAAGAGCTAGAAAAATAGTTCCTTTGCTAAAGGTCATGAAAATGTGCTCTAGGGCTAGGAATGTAATGTGATGTTCTTTGTTGAAATATTTCAATATTTGCCTAATAATAATTTTTTTTTGTTTTTCAAATTTTAGGTGGCCCATATCAGAGCAGAAAGAGATATTTTGGTTGAAGCAGATGGAGCCTGGGTAGTGAAAATGTTTTACAGCTTTCAGGATAAAAGGAACCTTTACCTGATCATGGAGTTTTTACCTGGAGGTAAGCTGGGTGCTGTGGCATAAGGTGATACAGGTACTTCTTCCTTAGCCTTTGTTGGCAGCTTTATAAAATATTAGAAACAAACATGCTGTATAATTTGTGAAAATAAAAATGTTAACACTCTTTTAAATGAAGTTCAAGTCATGTGACCATTCCTGACCAACTTTTTCCATCCCCTTTTTAGGGGAAGGAAAAAGGTTGAAGGGGTATTAAATAGACTTGAATTAAATAATTATTTTAATAGAAATTTCTGCTTTTTTTCAACTGAGGCTGTTAACAGTAAAAACAAACCAGAAGAAAAGCCCTTGTTCAAACAGTTGGTGCAATAAATTTAACGTGTGTAAAAATCCACTGTATTTTCTTGAGCTGTTCAATTAAAATTCCTGTTTAGGATTTTCAACTAAAAAAGTAAGTTGGGTTTGTAGGTCCTTGCAGTAATAGTTTTATGATTAGTAACTATAAGGCCAGTTACAAGGTTAAATTTGGATTCTACTGGGGTTTTGTGACTTAGAATGTTCTGATCCCTAAGCTGTATTTTCTTCTCTTTGATGAGGTGACATGATGACCTTACTGATGAAGAAGGACACACTATCAGAGGAGGAGACCCAGTTTTACATTTCTGAGACAGTGCTGGCCATTGATGCCATTCACCAGTTGGGATTTATCCACAGGGACATCAAGCCAGACAATCTCCTGCTGGATGCCAAGGCATGTACTGGGCTCACCAACTGCTGGTGCTTCCAAGATCCCAGGCTGCCCATCCCACTGCAGAGCAGTGGGAGCCACTGGTGCCACCCCAGAGATTTCAACTGGCTGGAGGGAAGGCTGGGAATGCCCAGTGTATTTTCTCTGGAGAACACCAGTATGTTTAAACAAAGGCAAATCTTACTCAGAACTCTGGTAACCATTTTAAGGCAAGGCTTATACGGGAAAAAACCCACTCAGGGTGGCCAGATGCTGATACTCATACACATTAAAAGGTGCAGCATTCCTTTTATGCATCTTGTAGTAGCTGTAGACAATTCAGACAATGCTAAATGTTCAATTCCTACAGTTACATTTATTTCATCACCCACTCAGCTGTGGAAACTCCCTCAGTTAGACTGACCATTCTGGCCATGAAATGCACCCAGTCAGCATTACCAGATCATGGAATTATCTAGGTTGGAGAAGATCTTTAAGATGATAGAGGTCAGGCATTATCCCAGCATGCACAGGTCTGTCAGGTTTGATGGGTCTATCAGCACTGATGTCTGGGAATCTGATTAAAGCCAAGGTTACTGTCAAAACAAAGCAAAGGAATTTTGTCCTGGAGGCTTGCTCAGTCACAGTGGTATCCAGTTCAAAACAAAACCAGGCAAAGTACCTGCCCTCAACCATTGGGAAATTGTAGATTTGACCATTCCTGGGAGGCCATAGCCTGTTGGAGAGAAAACAGACCCTTCCAGTATACCAAGGTTCAGTCTTTGCTTCCCTGCTTGTCCTGTGCCAGTCCATCATGGCCTGAGAGGGCATGTGAAGTGATTAAAACTCTTTTTTCCCCCCAAGCACTACCTACATAAATAATGGTTTTGTGTTCTCTGATTATGTTTTTTCAGGGTCATGTAAAGCTGTCTGATTTTGGGCTCTGCACAGGTTTAAAGAAAGCCCACAGAACAGAGTTCTACAGGAACCTCACACACAACCCACCAAGTGACTTCTGTGAGTATGAGCTGTCCTAGTTGAACATGTAAATGGTTTTGAGCTGCAGCTGTACATTGTACCTGTGTTTCTGCTGGGATAAGCAAGATGGAGCAGGCTGATTGCATTTAATTGGAAAACTGGAAATGCTTGTTTCCTGGGTCATGGGATCATTTTCACAGGCAAGAAATGATGATTTCTGCAGTGGTCATGTATTTTTGCATGTTCATACACAGACATGAATACACATAATGTAATGTATCTCTATTGTCATGTTTTGTCATGTATTTTTCATTAAGTTAGTGAAGTTACACAACTGCTCTTTCAGGAGGGACATGGGTTCCATGTGCCAAAGGACTGCAGTCAGTGACAGTCTCATGAAACTTTTCAGAAGCTGATCTAAAAATGTTAACAAGTTCTAATTTAGAATTGCTGATATGTGTCCTACTTACATGAATTTCAGCTGTGCATTGGACAGTAGTTATTCTCATGTTCCCATTTTCAGTTATAATCAAGTAGTTGTTTCTAGACTAGGGTTCTAAATATCCAAGATAGTTACTTAAAACTGGAACCATATAAATCTTTCTTCTCTTAATTCTCACAAATACACTTGTTATTTAATAACTACTTTGTAAATTAGCATTTCAGAATATGAACTCAAAGAGGAAAGCAGAAACATGGAAGAAGAACAGGCGACAGCTGGTGAGTTAATTAATGTATAATTCTTGATTTGCTTTTAAACTAGTTACAGGAAGTGTTAAATTAAAACTCAGTGCTAATGCTCCTGGTTTTTAAAACCTGCAGGGCCCTGATACGTGGCTCTCTACAAGCTCCCAAAATCACAAATAACTCAAAAGAAGGGGGTCCAGTTTGGAATAGCAAGGCCCTGCTCCTCTCTGTGCCTTTGTTTACCTTGTGAGCATCTGGCCCAAGCCCTCAGGTGTCCTCAGCCCCGTGGCCAAGCTGTGTCTGGGGCTCTCTGCAGCACTGGCCTGCTGTGGATCCATGGTTCTGATTCCTGCAGCTCAGCCACAGATGTGTGGCTGCAGAATTCCTTTCCAGAGAGCTCTGGGGAATTCCCATTCTGCTGAAAGGGAATGTGGTGGAAGGCTGTGGGAAGGTGTTGGTGCTGGAGTTCTCCAGCCTGGGTTTGTGGTAAGGAGTGGTCCATAATGGGGGACTTGTGGCATAAACTGAACCAAAGCAAAGTGTCTGTCAGCCATTCAGACTTCCATCCCTGACCATGGTTTTCACCAAAAAACACCTCAGCTCTCAAATTTTGGGACCATTTATTTTTCCACACCCTTTTTAAAAAGTGATCTACTACAGTATTCCCCAAAAGCTTTTGGGTGGTCCCTTCTTTCCTCATGAGACAAAATGAGATTACATTGCAGCCACCATGCTGCCTCATGGGGCTGTATTTCACAGCCTTATTCCAGCCTGGAATTAGATCCCTGAAAAGAATTCATCTCAAGTCTAGTAAAGGTTGATGTGGCAGTACTGTGTGGTGAGGAACAGTCCCACAGAGACAATAAAAGGACAAAATGACAACTTGCATTAACACTGTTGGGAAAGGAGCCACGTTTTCAGTTTTCCATTGGTTCAATCCTAAATATCTCAGGTCTCTACAATCAAACAAAGGGCTTCTTTATGGTCAGACAAATTAATGTAAAATATTTTTGTGGCAAAACTGCTTTTGGGGGACTTTCTTGTTCTTTAAGGTTTTTTTGGGGTTTGTTTTGGTTTGGTTTGGTTTTTTTGTTTTTGTTTTTTGTTTGTTTGTTTGGATTTTGGGGTTTTATTTCTCCTTCCTGCCTCATGGAGGAGTTTTCATCAATAAAGAGAAATTCCCAGTACATGGCTTGTATATCATGAGTTCCAACACCTAGAAATCTACCACTGATGATGCCTTTAAAAATAAACAAAGACCACAACAATAGAACTTCTTGGGTATTTTTATAATGCAGCTACCTGAAACTTAAACTAAAATGACCTTCTGATATTGCAGTTGCAATATTCTATGATTTCATCACATTAAAGAGGATGATTTCCATTTAGTTTTGAGGTTCTCTGTGTTTATTAATATAAAAGAATAATATTCTTGGGACTTGAGTTCCTGTGAATTCTCAAATTAAGCATTTTGTTCAGCCAAACAACAAGATCCTGTTTGTAAATCCGCGGGAGAAGGTATTGCAAAGTGTAAAACCACAGTATTTCTCTCTTAAAGAGATGATTCTTTTTTTCCAGGCATATTCTACCGTGGGAACCCCAGACTATATTGCTCCAGAAGTGTTTATGCAGACTGGCTACAACAAGCTGTGTGACTGGTGGTCCTTGGGAGTGATTATGTATGAAATGCTAATAGGTATGTTAAAAACCCCAACTTAAGAGTTGTTCAAAGGTAACAGGGTCCATTGTTCAGAAGAGAAAATCTCTAGCTAATACTTGTTCTATTTGGGAGCCCCAGTGACAAAAGCAGAGGCCCAGGTCACTGCTCTCCTGGAAGAAGTTTAATAATTTTATATTTCTTTGTGCAGGGTATCCACCTTTCTGCTCAGAAACGCCACAAGAGACTTACAGGAAAGTTATGAATTGGAAAGAAACGTTGGTATTTCCTCCAGAGGTGCCCATTTCAGAGAAAGCAAAGGATTTAATTCTAAGGTTAGTAAGAAAAACCCATTTCTGGCCTCTTGCCCAGCCAGGGTCAGCTTCCATCAGGGTAAATTCCTGTTGTGTGTAAAGGAAGCTTTATGTTGGAGGAAAGGCTGGTTTCTTCTGTCACCGTCCCTGATGGGTTTTTTAAGTCTTTTTCTCTTTGCCACTTGTTTAACATGAAGGAATAAGGTGGAATGATCTTGATTTAGGAGATACAGAGCAGACCAAAAATAAAGTGATCAACACAGAATTTTTTTCTTCTCTGAAGTGGCAAGAAAAAAACTACTCACCAGCATTTAATGCACTGAACACAAATCTTGGGATGTTTTGGATTTACTCACTTCTTTCAAAATTCCAGTTTTTATTTTGCATTGAGGTTTTTGTGAAGGTTTTGGTAACAAGGTCAGGCAGAAATGACCCTCTTGTAAAATTTTACAGAAATTACCTCATTTAACAGAAATGACCCTCTTGTCCTGAGAGGGTTTGGGGGACACATTGGTTTTGTGTTTGGTATTTTTTCCTTTTTTTCCTTTTCAAAGCTAATGCTATAGCCTTATATAATTTTGTTACAGGCAAAAAGGGGAATGTGCTTCACAAAATTAGAATTTATAATTAGTTCCAGCAGTGCTCCAGTAACCTACAAAAACATTACAAATACAAGAAACAGTTATCCTACATCCAGCTAGTGATACTAACAGCTCAAATAATTGAATTGTCACTAATCCTCATGGATAAGTCTGGTCAAACAGTTAATATTGCATTTTCAGTATCTATTTCTCTACTGTTCTGCTCAACCTTCCTTGTCAACATCCCATGTTCTCTGCTGAACAGAGTAGAGCATTACTGCTGAGGATTTCTTCCTCCTCAATCCTGGCTGTGTTTGGGGAATTTTTAGAGATTTCAGTGTATTTGTTAGCATGTCTCACTCATGCATCTACTTACACAATGACTACTTTAATTTATCAGTTTGCCTCCACAAGGAGAAGGGTTAAAATTGGGGTAGAACTTCTTAGTTCTAGGTAATCTATTAAAATGAGATCAAAACAGGTTGGACAGCAACCACCTGGGCATTTTGGGTACTTTGTCCATTACACTTGGACAAGTTAGGCAACGTGTGTTTTAGCTTAAAGGGAGATGCAGATAAAGCTAAAGAGTTATGGATAGAGATAAATCCAAACTAAAACAAGCTCAAGTTCAAACAAAGCCTGACAAATCCTGTGGCTGAGTGTTGTTACAGGTTTGAGGTCTGTTGTTAGTCCTTGGCACCACCCAGCCTGCCAGGCTGCAATACAAATACAGGGAGGTTTTCTTCCCCATGGACACCCAACTACAAGAAAAAGAACTTTAATTTATAGGTGGAGCAAGTTAGGCATATGTAGCCTAACTTGCTGTGCTACATATGCAGAAAATGGAGAAAATGGCTGTGATTTAATGAATTCCTAGGCAAATGCTGGTGTTCCCATCTCCTGGATGAGATACTTGAAAGGCTTTTCCAGTCCAGAGGAGAAGAGTCAGCCTCTGCTGCTCCCTGGAACAAATCCCTGAGGTCACTGAGTTGCTGTCAGAGAGCTTCCACCTCCCTGTTTTCCTTCTTTGGCATTTTAGGCTATTCCTTCTGGCCTGCTGGAGCAGGTAACAGTCCCCATCTCACCAATCCTGTCCCCAATTTCACCTTTTTCTTCCTGCTATTTCATGGCTGCTTCTCACAAACTGACAATTTCTTGTGGGGTCTGAGCTGAGGTTATGCAGCAGGACTGTATCAGAAACAGGCCCTGGGTCTTTGCACCACCTGCACCTCTGAGGAGAGGGAAGGGGGAGAATAGGGATATGGCATGTTTGGAATGGGCTGGCTCTCTGGGATTCCAAAATACAACATCAGAGAGCAGTCCTGATTTACTAAGTATATTTATTTTTCTTAGTTTGACTTTGAAACAGGAATGTTTAAATAGTTGAGAACATGCCAGGGCAGTTCTCAGTAGCAGGGATTTGAGCCTCCATTCCAAACTGATCC
Organism: Agelaius tricolor; assembly: GCF_023055355.1. Lineage (NCBI taxonomy): Eukaryota > Metazoa > Chordata > Aves > Passeriformes > Icteridae > Agelaius > Agelaius tricolor. The sequence goes on from NW_027269263.1 coordinate 14,156,663, forward strand.
TACAGGACCAGAACATGCAGCGACTTTTCACAAACCTGGAAGATGGGGGTGCAGCAGTTTAGAAAAGGTGTCAGTTATTGGCATAGTAGCTTTTTGTTTCAGGATTTAACAATGTTCTGCTTCTACTGTTTCCCTTCTCTCCTAGATGCATTGGCTGCTTTGATGTTACCCCAAGTGGTGAAACAATTTGACAGAGCTTCTTCAAATTCTTGATACTGGATACTGTTGCTTCTGTGGATTTTATAGTAACATTCCCTTTGGTTTTTCCCCTTTTCCAGATTTTGTATCGACTCAGAAAACAGAATTGGTAGCAATGGAGTAGAGGAAATAAAAAGTCATCCATTTTTTGAAGGAGTAGACTGGGGACATATCAGGTATGTATATACACACATGTTTTACAGGGAGAATAAAAGCCATGAAAGCAAGAATTTCATGTATTGTGATGTCAAGGACAATTATTTCCAATTTATCTTTTATTTTGAAAGGCAGCTACTGGCAATAGGGGGTTGACACTGAAGGTTTTCTGGCCTTGCTGACATGCATAGAAATGGCCAGAGTTTAACTGACTTGAGATACCTCAGATTATTCCAGACTGCCCAGAACAGAAAGAAATTGTTGTAGGGTGGCTGTGGATTTCATTGTAAGTGTAGTAATTAGACCTGTGGTGAGTTTACAGGTGTAAACTTTCCCACAGTGCTGTGTCCCAGTGTGAAGGTTTTGCTGGCACAGATTCCTTGGGCACTTTCAAAAGCCACCTTAAAACTCCTTCAAGGGCTTCCTGGCTGTGGAAGTGCTAAAGCAGAGCCAGCCTGGTTTGGGAGAGAGATGCTGAGTGTCACAGAGAGGAGTCCAAAGGTTTTGGATGAGGTCCAGGCTGGTGAGCACTGGAATTGTAAAGCTCTGGGTGCAAGTGCAATCCTGCTGGGCTGGGTTTGTGAAACAGGGTAACCACAGTGGTGGCTGGTGACAAGATCAGGGTGATAGCTGTGTGGCAGATAAGTGTGGGATGCTCTCTCAATGGGAAAATTATGTTTGCCCCAAGCCTGCCAGGAAGACACCAGTGGGGATAAGGAACCAGACAATCTCCCCGTGGTGTCAGCAAACAGGAGAGTCAGATTCATCTGTGATGCACTCAGTGTTGTGCATTAAGGGAAGCTTTAAGTGTAAAAGCTAAGTTAAAACTGGAACTTAATGTCTCATTTCCCAACATTCACTCTTCTGGCATTGATCTTTATTTGCAGGGAAAGACCAGCTGCAATCCCTATAGAAATCAAAAGTATTGATGATACTTCCAACTTTGATGAATTTCCTGAATCAGACATTTTACAGCCAGGTGAGACTGCCACTGTGAACTCCAAATCTCCATCTGTGACATGCCAGAATACTGCACAGATGCCTTTGTTGTTGTTTGTGTTAGTTTTTCTAATGACCCAATCAAGTTAGTCTGTAGATCAAGTCTATATTTTCTTTGAAATATGAGTGTAAACCTGTGATCTCTCATAGCTACAAAGCCCAGAGATTTTAAGAGTCCAAACTCTTGGTAAAAATGGTTTGCACAGGTAGTGAGCACAGAAGCAGTGGAATTTTCTGCCAGGCAGTCTGTCTAACCAGATTCTGGTAAAACATCATGCACTGATTTGCTTTTCATCTTCAGTGACTTTTGAGGTTTGTGCCAAACATAATTGTTGAGATATTTGTGGGTCAGAATTTTCAGACAGTTGATTACTTAATGCAATATTTAATGAACCTGAGTTGCTCTGTAAATCACTTCAGGTTTTTTTTTAGTTGTTGATTTCTCTTGGCAAGTTACAGGAAATTTTCATATGTAAAAGACTTGGTTCTGTGACATACAAATAGTCCCAGGTCCCACTGTTTTCAGTTACTTGAAGATTGGCAGATGATTAATTGCTGTCTGCTAAGTGTAGCTGTGTTAACAGCCATAAGAATTATCCAAAAGCTGTTGGTTATTTTTTTTTCTGAAGTGGCTTTTATTTAATGGTGAGGAAGTTTGTCCTTTTAATGCAAAGCAACCCCTCTCCAGTGCCTAAGCTGGTTAAGTCCATATTTGGATAATGCCAAGAACATTTGTATTATTTTGGCATTTCAGACCCACTGAAAATGATACTGTACATGTAGCTACCTAAAAATCAGAACATCAGAAATGTCATGAGGTTTGTAATTGTGTATCCTGTGGGTGTGTTAGAGGCTTCTGTCAAGGTATGGAAACCTGGTAGAGTGTGTACACATAATTAAAAGAAAAAAAAAAGGCAAAACAAAAATCTCTCTTTTTCTGCTTCTGAGTTCTATGTTGAAATTATAACTCAGACCACTGACAAAAGGCAACTCACCTGATTAGAAGCAGGATTTCTACCAGGAGTTTCTGCTGGCTAAGGAAATAAGAGTTCAGGGCTGTTTAGCTCTGTGAAAAGTCCTCTAAGAATCAGCCTGGGTTTAACTCTTCTAATGTGTGTTTGGTTTTGTTTCTGAATTCTAGTGCCAAACACGACGGAACCCGACTACAAATCCAAAGACTGGGTTTTCCTCAATTACACCTACAAGAGGTTTGAAGGGCTCACCCAGCGTGGCTCCATCCCTTCCTACATGAAAGCAGGGAAGTTGTGAAACAGAACACAACCCCCCAAAGGAAATTGCAAACACAAACCTCAGGTAGCTGCATCACCAGGCCCGCTTGGCGTTAGTTATCAACACATCGACTCTGGTGCGCATCAATTTCACATGGAAATTCTACAGGATTAGGATTTCTAAGACTACTACAGGAATTAGTTGGCAGTGCCAGCTGGCTTTTTTTTTCTTTTTTTTTTGTCCTTTCTTTTTTTTTAATATTTGAATATTTTTGTTAATTTTATTATACAAAGGTACTGGAATAAAAGGAACGTGCATCGCTTTTCCTGCACTGCCTATGTGTGGATAACGGTTAATTATGCCTCTCTGTACTGTGGCTTTGTTTGTACTGTAAACCATCTAATCCACCCAGGAGGGAAACATATCATTTGATGCAGCATTGGTGTTGTACTGCTCAGCTGGTGGGGTTTAGATATGCAGTATAAAGAAAACTGTCCACATTTGCAAACCTCTCTGAGCAATTGCTCAAGGGTGTTCCATTTGTGGTCTGCAGATCCCCCATGAGTGTAGCACATGGAATTATTTTAAATAGCAGTGTCCTCTGGGCCTCCTTGTGTCCTGTGTGCCCTCTCTTGCCCTGAATGCAGGACTTTATCAGCCCTTTATCATCATCCCTTTTGTCCCTTTTCCCACAGTGTGTGGCAGTGAGGCAGTCCTTGTGATCTGTTTAGTGGTATTTCTGCTTTAAATGGTTGTTGGCAGTATTACTGTTGGAGGTGATGATGCCTGCTGGCAATTTCAGAAGCAAAAAAGCAAAAAGGAATCTGAATAAAAAGTATCAATATTTTTAGCAGAAGGGAAACACTCTGATAGCAAGTTTTGAGAGGATGGCAGAGTTTCCAAGACTGCATTCCTGCTTCTGTTCTAAAGCAGATCACCTTTGAGCTGCTCATGATTCAAACATTCTCTTCCCTCTGTGCAAAATGTGTTCTAAAGAAGTGATCAGATTGGTGCTTTTTCTTTTTTTTCCTCCCTGAGCAGCTGCAGGCAGAAGGGATCCTGCTCTAACCTCTCCAGAATCATAGCCTCTGCTCACATAAAAGAAACTTTGTGTCCCAATAGGTTCAGACTCTCCAGTGGGCTCCTTTTCTTCCAGGATCTCCACTTGGCATGGCCATGGGATTAGAAGGGATCAGCTGAGCCTTCAGCCCAATTTCCAGGGACCACCTAAGTGTTCTTGTGGCCAGTCTGCAGGCTGGTGACAACCTGACAGCCGAGCCAGTTGTCCTTTCCCTGGGCAGAGGAAACAGAAGCAGAAATAACTCCATGTGCAGGCTCTGGCTTTGTTCATCAGCCCAGCAGCAGTTCAGGACTGAGTTGTACTCCTTAAGCACTTTGCAATTATCTGGTCACTGGTGACTTTCTCTGCCTGTACTTACAGCTTATCTGCAGGGCTTTGAATCTGTCACAGTACAGCAGAGATCTCTGCTGTCATTTTCTGGTCAAATGAGATGTTCAGCACTGAACAATTCCCCAGTGGCTGAACAAGCAGAGTCATTGTTGCTGTCTCCCTCCTCTGAACACCTGTGAAAGGCACCCTAAAACCTCTGCAGCCCCTTCTGAGTGGAGCACAGGATGTTTTGGCATACAGCAGGAAAGATTTCACTGGACAGACTTTTGTAGCAATATGGAAACTACTGTTATAAAGCCATTAGAGAAATATTTACTGCTGTTAGGCACTGTGGTATCAGCTGTTCTGAATTATTTGTATGATCTGAAAAACATACTGGCATGTTTATCTGTTGTATAAGAGCCCATTTGCCAGCAAGATTTCTGTGCATCAGTGCCTGTGATGGGCAGGTATTCTTCCCTGATCCAGCCAGGATCCCTGATCCAGCCTTTCCTCCACAGTTTTGTCTCCCTTGAAGCATCTAATATCTGTTATTTATACCAAACAGTTTCAGTCTCTAGCTCCTCAAAGAGGAGTAGCCACTGCCTCAGGCCCATCCAGTATTAGAGCAAAGCTAAGCTGAGCTTCTGCCTGAGTGCTGGACTGAGGTGAGAACAGTTCCTTGATCTCCCAGATTTGCTTCCCAGACCTTACACCAGTTAACATCCCTGTACTGCTGCTGGGGCAAGGTCCTTAAAAATTCTCCATTGTTGTTCTTAGCCTTGTCAGTGTGCTGAGGCTCAACCTGTGGCCATCCAAAGGCTGTAGAAAAACAATAACTCAGTTAAATCCACCTTTCAGGCATTGTTCTGCCAGTGCCCCAACAGCTCCTGAGGCTTCTCAGGAAAGGAAATGCCTTTCCTAAGGCCTTGAGTCCAAAACAGGGAAATTCATGCAGGAAAAAAATCCTGAGATGCCAATTTGGCCTCAAGGGACACTGCTATTCAAAATACTTTTCATTGGTTTTAATTTCCAGTTTCATCCATGGGGCACCATGTGCACTGGAATTGGAATTCCTGCAACCACCACCTTTCAGAAGAGCACAGTAACCCCATTAACATGACCTACAAAGAACTCTTTGCTCAAACTTGTTGAGACAAGCTCAGTTTCATGGAAACTGCAAATGCTCAGTGATACTGGTGATTTTTTTTTTCCTGTGGGGCTTAGGGGAGGGCAGAGAAATACACACTTAATTTAAAACTGTCTATTAAACAACTATGTCTGTACATACTCACTGGTTTACAAACTTGGGAAAAAGCTCAACCCTTCAACTTGCAACACTAAAAATAATACTAATTTAAAACTGCAGATGATTAATCATATCAGTGCTCACATAGGAGTTATATCCATAAGGAAACAGCCTGCAGCCTATCTAGCATAAACTCCTGTATTGTGGTAGTTGAGTTCTTAAAATTTTTTGTAAACATAGCATTATTTTAATCAGTAAGTCAAGTTAAACAATATTAACTACTGCTTTTAGGATGATAGGGGTTTTTTTAAAGGTGAAACTGTGACACTGTACTGGATTAAAGAGAACAGCAGGTTAATCTATACTGGCTTTCAAAAAAAAAAGGAAGTGCAACATATCTTTAATTTTGTTATTTCTATCTGATTCCTTTGGATGGTTGTGTGTTTTCCTTTGGCAACGTTTGTCACTGTGCCATTTATTTTTCTTATTCTTGGAGTACCAAAGATCCTGAAATGGCTTGATGATTGCAACCATGTGAAAATTTATTTTCTGGAAGTATGTTTTGTTAAACTTTTGTTAAAATGCTAAATTGTGTATGCAACTTGTCATCAGAGGTTTGCTGGGATGTTTACCTATTCCAGCAGGGAAAACTTGAGTGCATCAATGGAAGTGGAGAGCTTGAATCCAAATTCTGGATTGGAATTCCCTGAAAGTGGGGAGGAAGCTTGGATTGGGAACTGCAGCTGAGCTTTTGCACTTCGTTCCATCTCCAATCAGCATGAGTGAGTGGCCTTAGGTACAGGACATCAGCAGAGGTTGTCTCATGTGCAAAAGGAGTTAAAAAAAAATTGCCAGCATTCAGAAATCAAATCTTGTTGATACTGCATTTGCACTGTTCAATTTGCCTTGCTGGAGAGCTACAGAAGTGTTATTTTTATAGGTCAATTGTTCCCCACCTGAGCCGTTGGAGACAGTCTGGGATAAGGGCACCTGCTGGGGGAGTTCAGCCAGGGGGCACCAGGAATGGGCACCAGGAACAGCACACAGCTCTGCTGTCAGCTCCTTCCCTGGGGCTGACATTCCTCCTGTGCCCAGCAAGCAGGGAATGCTGCAGTCTAGCCCAGGTAATGCTTAGGAAGTGCTCTCACTTTCTCAATAACACAAGCAATTACAGGCGTTGTAACACACTGAACCTTGTCCTTTACTGTTGGGATCTCACAGCAGCTCGTTCTTGGAGTCAAAATGCAACTGCTATATTTTTCCTAGACTGTTTCATTAGTTGTGGTTGGGAAAGTTACATAGAAGCATTATAAAAATTTATATGAGGCTTTTTACAGCATTTGAAAATAAAAGTAGCATTCTTTTTGTAAAGTTGCAGTTTTCGTTTCTTTCACCCCAGTGTATACTGGATTTCTTTTCCAGAATGGGAGACATCTGAGGAATTGAGATCCTGTTTTGTGGATTCTCATCTTGAATTCCATGGACAACAAAACACCCCAGTGTTGTTACACTCAATCAGAAAGTAGAGAAAGCAAATATTGTTTGACTTGTCCCACCTGCAGTCACGTGAAGAAGCTACTTCTCAAATGGTTACTGATCTTCTCCAGTCTTACCTTCCCCATAGGCTGTAATTTATCCATGAAAGGCTTCCAGGGGCAGTTGTGTCCTTTGATCCACTACAGAACCCTTTCTGTCCTACTGTTCCACTTTTCCTGCCGAGTTCAGAGCAGCAGCAGCAGAAGCACTGAAAGTTGTGTAAAAAGATGATCAGAGTGGAGCAGCTGAAAGCCGAGAGAAGTGAGCAGACACTGCCTGGCCTTGTCTGGAGCCCTCCTGAGAAGAACAGGAGGCCTTCCTCCCTCCACTCCAGAATTGCTGCTCTCAATAAAGGTAAAATGCAAGAGAATTTTGCAAATTCTTTTTAATGGGATCTCCCTTTCTTCCCTTGAGTGTGCATGATTTTATGGCAGAGCTACACATTCATAAGGAAATATAGGTTTAGTTCTTTACCTCCTTGCATTACCAAATCAGATATTCCTCAAAAAAAGTGCTTGAATGGCAAATATGAAGGCTATGCCTTCAGCATGGGTAAATCTCTTTTTAAATCTTTTCTTAGTTTAGGGTTTATAAGACACACTGCAAATATCTACATTTTTAATTTCTTTGTTCTTGTACAAAGTGTGCCTGGTACCTAAGCAAAACAACAATGCTTTGGACAATAGGAGGCTTTTTCTGACAATCTGCCTAAGGAGGGAGAAGGGAGGAGTATTCAAAACTATCTTGGGAGTGGGGACAGTAGTGGCTCCCAGCTCTGGACTAGGCAAGGATATATTTGCAGTTCAGGAAGTGCTTAATGTATTTGGAAATGAAGAAGGCTGTCAGACACTGGAAGGGGCTGCCCAGGGAGGTTTAAAGTCCCCATCCCTGGGGGTTTTTAAGGAAGGACTGGATGTGGCACTCAGTGCTCCGGTCTGGGTGACAAGGTGGGAATCAGTCACAAGTTGGAGCCAACAATCCTGGAGATCTTTTCCAATCTTCATGGTTCTGTAATTCCCTTTCTCTAAGGTAATGTGATTTATCACACATGTAAATTTTAAATATCGGAGAGGTACTAAAATGCCTCTCCCACAGCTGAATTTCCTGGGTGAAAGCAGGTTCTAAGGATGGGTGCAGGCCCTGTTCCTCATGAGTCATGCTGGGTTCAGCCGTGCCAGGCTCTGCAGCATGGAATGCCTGCTCCTAAAATCTACCAGGTTCCAGGTGCTTTAATACTGGGACAGCTGAAGGGCAAATTGTTGTGTCTGTCACACACTGAACTGGCACCAGGGTTTGGACACTTCATCACTCAGGAACACTGCTGCAGTGGGTGTGACAGGAAATTAATCTCTCCAACGCAGAGGGAGCTCATTCCTGCTGCCTCCTGCTCCTCCCAGAGCCACTCCTCAGGTTATCTGAGCCCTAGGAGGTCCCTGTTCCTGGGGTAGATGGGGCACACAGACTTCAATATCCTTGTGCTGAGGAGGGAATGAGCACAAGGTTCTCCTTTCCCAACCAAGCCAAGCTCTGCTAGGAACAGTTTGTTTCGGATCTGAACCGACCCTCGGTGCTGAATCTTGTTTCTGTACCAGCTGCTTTAATCTGTTTCTAGTGAGGCACCATCTGCTGCGGGTTCTCCTCCTCCAGGAATACGTGCTGGCTCTCCATGCTGTCCCCAGGCAGTTCACTTCCACTGGCAGCATCTCCTTCCCCTCCAGGTGCCTCTGCCCCGCCCTCTCCAAAGACAAAATTCTTTGCCCTTGCCTCTACATTTCCTGCCCTTGGAATTGAAGGATGAGGGCGGCTTGTCAGCAGAGTGAGCGCTGAGCCCTTGGAGCTGTTGTGTGAAAGTGTAACCACAGCCCCTGCTCCACATCTTGCAAGAGAGCCTAGAGCTACAGAGAGAGTGTTACAGACACGTGGAGGCAACACCATTCCTCCCTCCCTTCCAAAGCTGTGTGCAGGATCTGCCCCCAGCGTGGGGCCAGGAGATGGAGGTGAGGGAGCTCCAACAGGAGGCAGATGCCAAGATATTTCCCCCAACCTCGTCTGGGCACATGCAGCCATGCACAAAACCAACTGGAAATGGGAGCAGTGATTTACTGGGGGTGCAAAACTGCAACAGTTTTGGACACTTCATTTCCCCAGTTCTACTTCTGACTTCATTGTCTCTATTTAATACTAGGGGATGATCAGATAAGAACTTCAGTGACTTTTTTGATCAGGACAGGGTGAAATCACTGGCAATCTAGACCCACACGTCAAGATCTTCCGTCCAGCAGGCTTTCTTTGAGGTCTCATCCAACTCCCATTGACGTCAGCAGAAGATCCCTATCTAAAGCCCAAAGAAACCAGGAACAGGGATGGTTTTCAAAGCAAACTGGTTGCTGATGCCATGCTTTGGTGCTCCTTACAAATGAGACAAAAAGATTTCACTATTTATACAACTCAGCTGGTTGAAAAGCAGTGTGTGGAGAGGAGGCCTTTTGGCTTCAAAGACAGTGGTGAGAAACTCGCACGGCACTTCTGATGTTAAATAGGACAATATTACCTGGTTTCTAATAACCAAAATCAAACTAATGCCTTGAGGAAACTTTGAAGAACGTACAATTTATTTAAATGCCACTTTTAGGCTCTCATTAGGCATTCAGAAACTACCAGTTTCCGCCAGGAACAAAAAGGCTATTTCAAAACTGAAGATTATTTTGTTTTTAAATCAGAAGTGGCACCATCAAATTGAGAGACTTTGGGGTAAGAGATTTACAAGCAAGTGTATTATTATTTTGTGGCAAAAGCCCTGCAGGCCTGGACTCCAAAATTAAGCAGGCACTTTGGAAAATGTTAATCCTTTTGACTGCCTTTAATTTTGTTAGAAAATCACACACTAAATTGCCATCCTGCTGGCTCCAATACTGAGATTAGAGAGGAAGAGCAAGTAGGATTCAGATGCTCTTCTCAAGCTAAACTTTTTTCATCATGAAAGGAATTTGTCCATGATTCCCAGATGTCCAAGGCCAGAGTATATCTCTGTCACAATCCAGTTGGATACTGCAGAACATAATCCATGCTCCCAGTATTGTGCCAGCACAGCACAATCCATTGCTAGTGAAGCCTGATTTTTTTTGGTTTTTTTTGGTTTTTTGCTTCTTTGAGGGGCTTCCATAGTAATTATTAAGCACAAATAATTTTAAAGAGCTTATTTTTACTATTGGCCAATGACAGTATGATTATGCTATTTATATAATTTTTTAAGCTAAAGAGTCTCTGATTTGGGGAAGAAATATTGCTTTAAAGTGATTTTACCAATACATAGACACAGATTTTGTAGTAAATTGCTTGTGGTGCTCTTAAAAGTAATCCAGTAACCTTCAAGCAGAATAAAATACAAATAACAGACTGAAATCAATTAAAAAAAAAAGATTAATTTTTGTAACTAGCTAATTTATTCATGTGTCCTCCACAAAACCACACTTGATTCTGTACCTTCAGCCATATAAGACCACAGTCTGAGGGGAAACCATAAACATTTGTGTTCTGGGAGAGAAGGTTATGAAAAATCTCTGTTTGGACTTACAAAGCTGGGTCACTTCAGTTTCCTGCTATTAAGTTTCAGCAGAAAAAAGTTCTCTGGCTCTCCCCAAGCAGTCACCCAGGGGTGTTTTTGTGAGAAGTAACACAAGTCACCCTAATAATGGAGAGTGACTCCCAGTGTTCCCTCTCCCAGTGAGGTTCCCTCTCATCAGTGAGGTGTGTGTAGGGCCAGCTTGGCCCCAGCAAATACACAAAGAAATGCACATCACTGGGACAGCATCTGCCACGTCCTGGGAAACAGCTGAGACATGCCATGCTTTGGATGTAACTGAAGAGGAAAAAAGGAGGAATAATACAGACACTTTAACTGCTCAATCTCAGGCTATTATTTAACTGCCCCGAGGTTATTTTTACCCCTTTAGCACGTTGTTGTATAAGTTGTTTGGAGAAAAGAGGCTATCTCTGGCTTACATAAAGCATTCTGTTCCCTATTTTATTGCTGAAAGCTACTCAAGAGAAAGTGCTCACCTTAAAATGGGGCAAAAATATCAAGTGTGGCCTACTCAAAATCAGTGCCTTACATAAACTGGGATCCTGCTCTGCCAAGACTGGAGGCAAACTGTGCTATAAACACCAGTTACAGTCATGTATTAAAGGTTCAGCAAAGAGCCCAATCATCACCTTTGAATAAGAAACGAGTCTAATAAATGATGTCTCAGATCTGTGCTAATGATCTGGCAGCCCTTTATGTGTGTAGGAATTATCCAAGTGCTGGCTGACATGACACTGACCATGGAGGAGGAGTACAGGCAGAAATACTGCCAAGAGACTGATCTGATTTTCTGACCTAGCGCCAAGAACTTCTGCAGTGAATTGCAACTGCACTAAAAAATATGAAACAAAATGTGAATCAGGTACAGTAGTTCTGTTTCTAGTGAGTCAGTTAAAAAAATAAACCAAAGATTTTAAATCCTCATTAATGTTCCCATGTGGAAAGAGTTTGTATTTAATAGCTGTTTAGCTATTAAGCTTGTTAAAACAGTTTTGGGGAACTATTTAAATGTTTAACTCATTGAACTTTATAACAACAGCCATTTTCAGTTTTCGGTGGTTCCTGAGTCCCTGAAACATTTTCAGTCAGTGTGGCTGACTCACTTCTGAAATCCCCTTAGCATTTGGGTGTCCACTGATGATGCAAACCTGGGGGAGGGAGCTCCCAGCTTCAAAACTGGGGCAAGACATTATTTTAGCAGGACAAAAGATGACATTTAAGCTTCCTGGGAATAAATCCATAAAAATTTTTTCAGTTGTGGTATATGAATAAAATAAGTGTGCATTAATGCTAACAGTTTTTCAAAGACAGCAACAGCATCTTAACTGATTTTTAGATCTCCCTTCTGTTTTTCTGTTTTTTATTTCATTTAGGGCAGAAAGGGTTTGTAATTCCTTCTGTTCAATGCAAACTCTGCAAGACCAGATGAACCCATCATGATGGAGATACACATACATACATACATATATAGATATATTTGCAGTAGTAACAGTGGGATTACATAGAACATAAATCTCTAAAATGAAAAGTCAGATTTCCAAGGGGAAAAAGCACCCTATGAAGAAGTGTGCATTGAGACTGTCACAGAAGTACCATGGGATTTCTTCAGCAGCATCCCCAGCTGGGAGCCATGATTCCCTGGCCTCTTCCCTGGAATATTCTGTCAGAGCTATGCACCCACTCCTTCCACGTGCTCTAACCCTTGGGCTCTGCCATGGGCAAGATGCTGAGCTGCTCGCTCCCACACAGACAAGGAGCTTCCACATCAGATGGGAAATGTGCTGGGAGCTTCCAATTATAAAAGATGTCACAAATGGAGTTCAGGATTGTGTCTGAGGAATTATCCTCAAGATTATATTTTGGAGTTCAGACAAGTGAATTCTGCCTTCATCTCTGAAAGCTATGAAGGAAACACTTCCTTGTTTTCTAGTTGGTTTTTTCTCCCCCCAACTCTACCTAACTAGGTGAGTTGCTGATTTTCCACCACATTACATAAAATTCATAGGAATCTGAATGCATTTGGCTTGCAGTGTTTTGTGAGGATTTACTTTCTCAAGCCCTTAGAATCACAGGATCATTTTGCCTGCAGGAGACCCTGGAGATCATTGAGTCTCACCGGGTCTCAGCACTGCCAAATCCACCACTAAACCATATCCCCTAGTGCCACATCCACACATGCTTTAAATACCTCTGGGGTTGGTGACTCCACCACTTTCCTGACAGACTTCCAATTCTTCAATGAAGAATTTTGTCCTAATGTTTAACCTAAACCTTTCCTTGCACAGGTTGAGGCTGTTCCCTCTCATCCTACTGCTTTTTACTTGGGAGAAGAGACTGATCCCAGCTGCCTTTTCATGTGTATTTAGTCACATTTTCTTACTTTTAGCAAAGGGTGTTTTTATCTTAAGAGTCTGCCTGTAGATCTGAAAAAACTGATTCCTTTTCTGCAGCTCTAAAGACATAAATTTTAACTTAGACAGTGACTACTAGAACTGAGGATTAAAGAACATAATATCCTTTGCAAAATACTACAGCTACTCTTGCCAGCTCCACAGGATCCCCATACTAATAACCGGGAAAAGCCCCCAGAACAGTGGGAGAAGAACACCTGCAGAAGGAGCTTCCTCCACACACACGTCACCAACTCTGCAGCTCTGGCCTCACTGGTAAGCAAAACCATCTGTACTTTAGGTTCCCCCATGCCTGGGTTCATAGAATCACGGAGTATCCTGAGTTGGAAGGATCACTGAAGTCCAACTCCTGGCCCTGCACAGGCCCCCCAACAATCCCACCCTGTGCATTCCTGAGAGCGCTGTGCAAACCCTCCTGGAGCTCTAGCAGCCTTGGGGCCGTGACCATCCCTGGGGAGCCTGTTCAGTGCCCCAGCACCCTCTGGGGGAAGAACCTTTCCCTGATACCCACCCTGACCCTGCCCTGACACAGCTCCAGCCGTTCCCGGGTTCTGTCCCTGGTCACACAGAGCAGAGAGATCAGGGCCTGCCCCTCCTCTTCCCCTCATGAGGAAGCTGCAGAACGGCTATGAGCTCTGACCTCAGTCTGCTCTTCTCCAGCTGAACAGACCAAGTGCCCTCAGCTGCTCCATGTGTGGCTTCCCCCCCAGGCCCTTCAGCATCATCTCCATAACCTTACTTTGGACATTCTCTGAGAGCTTTAGATTTTTCTTTTATTGTGATGCCCTAACAAAGCGAAGCAGCACCTGTGCAGCCCATAGAGGTGGCTGTGGATCAATCTCACAGGATTTGTGTGCTTGAGCAAAAGCCTCTTTTGTCACAGCTGCAAGTGGAACTGAGTGGGCACAGGCTGCACCAACACGGGGCAGGACAGTGACAGAGGCTCTGTCACGTGGAAGAAGCACTGCTGATGTCCATTTGTGTTGTAGAGGTTTCATTTCATTTAATAGGCTCTAGTGGGATCTGCTGGAGGGAAGGAATGCCTGGGAATAGCTGGAACACACTAATCTTTTGCAGGTGCACCTTGAGGTCTTTGTGCTCAAGGAGCACCTCTCGCTCACACCAGCACTCCGGGGTGTGAACCAGAGCACCGTGACGGGCAGGTTCACTTCAGAAGTGTGCTCCTGGTACTGCCAAAAAACAGCTACAGCTCTGCTCACACACTTCAGCACACTTGTGAAAGTTATCCCTATTTTATGCTACTTTTCACTGATAGATGGGACTGCTCTCTGACCACTATCTGATCAGGATATTCTTTCATGTAAGATCTTTCTCTATTTCCAAGCCTAACCAGCAAGAATGGAGATCTAACCAGTGGAAGAGGCAGCTGCCAGCATCCCTTACACAAGGACATCCTGGAACTAACATGTTTTAAGGATGTAGTAAATCAGTGCTGATGTATGTCTGTGTATACATTGCTAACTTGGCAAAATACTCCAGGTCCATCACGTCTATATGTCAAAAAGACCCTACCCGGGTGAAGACATGCATAGGAAGTCGGCTGCATGGAAACTTAGATGGAAAATCCTAAACAAACCTAAAAGAGTTGCTGTGCTTGGAAACTTACTCTGAATTTCCGTGTGTAAAAATGGCATGAAAAGCCCGGCGGCAGTGCTGTATTTGCGGTATCACCACAGAGCACCCAGGCTTGTGCAGCTCTGAAATAAGCCATCGCTGTGTCTCTCGAGTAGTTACTGCACTTGTCCCTGCAGCTCTGGGCTCGCCGGGGATCGAGCCCGACGGGCGAGGCCCCCGTCAGGGGAGCGCGGCGCCGCCGCCACCGCCGCACATCTCGCGAGAGGCGGCGCGGGGCCGGGGCGGGAACATGGCGGGGCGGGGGCGCTGAGGGGCGGCTGGCGGGGCAGCCCGCGGTCCCTCCCCGGCGCCGGCGGCTCCTCCTCTGCTCACCTCAGCTCACCCCCTGCATGCCGGCGGTGCCGGGGGCGCTGTGGAGCGGGGCACGGGGCCGCCCGCCATGGCCGAAGCAGGAGCGGGAAGCGCCGAGGGCGCCGAGGAGGAGCGGCGGGCGGCGGAAGGTGGGAGCGGGTCCGCCCGAGGAGCGGGCGGTGCGCGCCCCGTCCCCCTCGCCCCTGTCGCGCGTTGCTCCGTGCGTGGGGGGCGATGGCGGGTTCCGTGTGTGGGGTGTGTCTGCCTGTTTGTGTCTGTCTGTCTGTCTGTCTGTCAGCCCTCCCGCCCGCCCCGGTGATGTGGCACGGGCGAGTGTTGTTGTGGGGCTGGTGCCCGTGGGGCACTGCCGTCCTTCCGTGAGAGCGCTCGGGGCCGCTCCTGTGCCCGGTGCCGCTCCGGGGCCGCCCGCGTTTGTGGCTCATTCCCGCTGGGCGCTCCTGGCTCGCTGCTCCCGCTCGGTGGAGTTCAGTGGAGGTACCTGGAGCGCCCACACGGAAACAGAATCACGGAATGGGGTTGGAAAAGAGCTCTGGAGATGGTCCGGTCCACCCCCCTGCCCAGGCAGGGTCACCTGGAGCAGGTGACACAGGAGCTTGTCCAGGTGGGTCTGGAATGTCCCCGGAGAGGGGGACTCCAGGCCCTCCCTGGGCAGCTGTTCCAGGGCTCTGCCACCCTCAGTGTGCAGAAATTCTTCCTCAGGCTGAGGTGGAACTTCTTGTGTTTAGTTTGTGGCCATTACTCCTTGTCCCTGGGCAGCAGTGACAAGAGCCTGGCACCGTCCCCTTGGCATCTGCCTGTGTAATGGTCACTGTGCTGTATTGGTGTGACAGATGTGTCATCATACTGATGCCATGTGCACTAAAAATCTGGGGGTTTGGGGAGGTTTTTTTGGGGTTTTTTTCTTTAACTAAGTTTATAGTTCCCTGTTTCTGGTACACACGTAGCCTTGCTTTCCTAAAACTCTAGTATGATTTTTTTTTTGGTAGGTAAACATAATTTAGTATTTAAGGTATAGTGATTCTGGCTTTTCTCTGTGTGTGTATGTGTGCCCACGCTTCTATGGCGACCAAGGTTTGATCTTTCCGTGGTTTTAATCATAAGTTTCTGATACTAAATCAAGGCTGGTTGTAAACTACCAGCTGCTGCTCGTGTTTCTGCTTGGAAACGAGTAGAAGGGAGCGTTTTGCACGGGGTGTGGGGAGTGATCCCTCCTGAGCCATCACTGCAGCTCTGTGTAGTTAGCACCAATTCTTCTAGGTTTAGTAGTTGTTTTCTAAATGCCTCTTGGGTTGTGTGTGCTTTAATGTATGTGGGGATCCTTGTTGTCTCAAATCCTTGACGTTTTTCTGTCTGTGCTGCTTGATTGTTTAAATACTGTTGTAAAATTCTGTGGCAAATAATGTAGTGTTTGAAAACAAAGTGGTGGTGGTGGTGGTGGGGTTTTTTTTGTAGTGCTTTTGCAGTCTGCTCAACTGTGCTTGAAACTTAAGATACATTGTTTCTATATCATGCATATACTGAGAGGAGAGAAAATCATTAAAACGAAGAAACCTCCAAATGCACAGGCATTTCCATTTACAAGTAGATTTGGGAAATCAGTGAACCACAGGCTTTCATGTTTTACTGTGAGATTAACCCCCATCCCTGCTTTCTTCTAGTGCCTATGTTTATACCTGTTCTTTTAGTGGATTTTAAAGAAACAAGTTCTGGGCTTCTTTGTTTTTAAGACAAAAGTATCTAAATTGTTTGTGGGATATGACCACACTAAACTTACCTGCCTGCCTAGTAGTTTTTAGGGTGGTTTTTTTTTCCACTTGAATGTACACCTTATTGTTGGTACATTTGCACATTATGAAAAACAAACTCTAAACTAAACTCTAACTCTTGGACATTTCACATTCAAGAATCAAATTCATTGTAAGAAGAAATAATATGGTGGGTGATTTTGGAAGTGAATCATTGTGAACTTTTGAAAATTCCCTGTTTGGACTGCAGGGCCAGCTAAAACCATGGAAGTTCTGCAGCTCACTTGATAGGACTCAGCATTTTGCAATCATATGATTCCAAAACTTACAAGAAAACAACTGTCCACCATTTTTCTAGGAGTATATAATTGGAGAGGATTTGTGGTTTGCTTTTTGTTTGTTGGTTGTTTTTCCCAGAAATGAGCTATGATATATGAGACTCCTGATTCCTATCAGTACTTTCTACCTGGTGTGAACATGAAAGTGCCTGGGAAAACAGGGTACCCTTTCCAGGCCTTGGGGAGGAGCTTTTCATTAGCTGGCTCCTGCCTTATTTTATCTTTTAATACACTGATAGATTTGGCCAAATATTTTGTGTTTGAAATCTGTTAAGTGAATGTGTCATTTAACTGCTAAGTCGTGATTTTGACTGCTTCTCTTCCAGGTGATGAAAATGAGTAAAAATAGATGCAGAGAGCAATCAGTTGCCTGTGTTATTATTTGATTTAAATGTATGTAATTCAGAGTGCTTTAATTTTTTCCTTTTTTCATTTTGTGAGATTAAAACCAAATCCAATGTTCTTAGAAGAGTTTATTATCTGGATAGTGTTGTTCATAAGATGCTTTCATTACTAAATTCTCTGTCTCTTGCTCCTGCATTGCACATGCTTATAAAATTTGGGGAAAGAATAAGCTACTTTAGTCCATACATTTCTACTGTTTTCAGAACTTCATTCCAAAGATTGTTGTCCCAGCTTTCAATACGAGGTACTGTAGGTGATGAGCTTGATGCCAGACTTGCTATAAGTTTGAAAATGCTTTTCATGGCCTGTTTTAAAGGTCTAAAATAGATAAATTCAAAGAATTTTTTAGTACAACTCTCAGCTATGTGTAGAAAACATGGTTCTTTGTTGTACACGTGTTCAGATGTGCAGGACCTTAGGCTGATGTCACAGCACCTGTAACTTTCTTTCTCACACACGCCTGTATGTGTGCAGGCTGTGTGTGTCCCTGTCACCCTCTCTAATGAATCTCTGCAGCAAGAATTCACTAAATAAACAAAAAGTTTAGAAATTTAACTCCACAGTAAAATAAAACAATTAACATGGTGTGGAGTTGTTTGCCTCTGTCAGTGTGAAGCCATTCCCCCTTGTCAGGAGTCTCTCTCCGTCTTTCCTGTGGGTTCCCTTCAGGCACTGCAAGGCCACAATGAGGTCACTCCAAAGCCTTCTCTTCTCCAGGCTGAACAATCCCAATTCCCTCAGCCTTTCCTCCCAGCAGAGCTGCTTTGTCTCACATCTTAAAAAAAAAAAAACAAACAAAAAAACCCCCAAACAAACAAAAAACCCACCCACCCAACCAACCAAAAAACAAACAAACCCACAAAAAAACCAACAAAAATAAACCCCACCAAAAATTATGTTGATTGTGACAGAACTTTACGGTCTAAAAGGAACTGCTCTGGCTGGGCTGCAGAACCCTCAGGTGCCACTTCACACGGGCTTACCACAGAATTTGGAGTTCTTGAAAATTGACAGAGCTCAGATTCCTGGCTGGAGGGTTTTGTGCATACCACATACACACCTTTGGGAAATACACATTTTAGTAGTCTGTGGTATTCGTGATCTTAGAAATCTGAATTCAAAGCAGCCTCTTTCTTCTCCTTTCCTTTGAAAGTGTTTCAAAATAGGAAGCTGGATTAAAAGTTCCTTATTTTTGGAAAGGTTGTGCCAGTGTTAACACATTATTAATTTAGTTAGCTGCAGAGCTACCACATTTCTCCAAGACTCACTTATTCCCAGACTATGGAAAGTGTCACCATAAGCTTTATAAATGTACTTCTTTAATGATACTTTATTTCAAGCCCATTTTAGTGTAATATCTTGGTAGCTGAATTTGGATGTTCTTTTTTAAACTGGCTAATAAATGAGGGCTGACTGACAGCTCCTTTAATTAATTTATTAATGCTACGTGACTTGTATCTTCCTGCTGATTTTTGGAGTATCCTGCTAATATGTATCCTGCAAACCTAGACAGAAAAGCTACCTCTGATAGGGGTGGGTGGTGTTGAGGTAGTGCATAATTAGGCCAATAATTTGGAAAGCCTGTCTTGGGCTTGAACTTGTTGCATGTGATGCAAACAGGTGCTGTCTGCAGCTCTTAGGTTTAATAATTGTGTGATATTTCTGTACTTGGGGTGGGTTTTATCTCACTTATCTTTAGATGTCCAAGTCTGAGGCAGTTCCTTTGGTCCCTGTGTAATTACTGGCTAGAGATAGGCACTCTTGGGCTGTATCTCATCTAACCAACTGGAGGAATCTATTTTAGATTGAGATGAATCACCCTAGAACTGTTTTATTTCATCTAGCCAAATGTAGGAATCTATTCTGGGGAGAGATGAATCACCCTAGAAATGTCTTCCTTCCTTCAAGAGGGATCAGAATGGCTACTTCAGATGTGGACATCATTATTGGTTCACATGAATTTCCCTTTTTATGACTGGTGGAGTTTGGCCATAAACCTTTTATATAAACTTGTGTTTGCTTAGGAATTGAAAACCTTAAAACTGTTGGTCGTGAAAACAGCTCAGGAATGTGACATGGGATTAGAAAATATTATTGTCAGTAATTGTAAAAATGTGGAGTCTCCTAAGCCTTGTTTCTCAATGCATTCGATGGGATTGACACAGAAACTTTGCTGACACAGGAATATGGCTGATTTTGTTTGTCTTTGTATCTCCCCCCAAACAGTAGTTTCATGCAGCTCCTTGGCAGTTGTTCCCTTCTTTGCCAGCCCCTTGGGGACTCTAATTATTATTTCTTTTCCATGTAGAAAAAACACAAGAGTAGGGGATGCTTTTGTTATGAGAAGTATGTATTGATAACCATCCCTTAAATATTTTGTTTGCCCAGTTATGAAATACACTAAAATGAGTATTCAACTAACAGTTTTTTCATTTCACATACACTTACTGGGAAAGAGCTATCTTTCATATGTGTTTGTACTGTTTGGATGGTCTTTGCTTTTTCACAGAGGGAATAATTCCAGTGGAGGAATTCCTGTATTATTCTCATTATTTTAGTCTGTCCCAATGTGCATAATATGCTTTAAAAATATTTTTGATTTGTAATATAGATAAGCATATAGGCTTAATGCTGAGAGACAGGCATAGATTATAATAGACATGTATTTGAGGAACTGTTCACTCGCCATTAAAATCTGGTTATCAGTATTCCAGGGCATTAGCAATGGAATGAACAGTAATAAAAATGTCATTTCTCAGCTGGAATTTTATTTGGCTTGCAAACCAGACTAGTGTGAATAACAGCCTTTAGGGTGGTCAAACAAAACATCTCTAGTTGACTTAAACTGTTTCTAGTAGTTTTAGAATTCACTAATGATTTTGGTTTTATAGAAACATCAACTTGTTATAAAGATTGGTCTTTCTGGATATTATTTCTCATGAAGCAGGTGTGCTATGAAATTGGGAATTATTTCAGTTTCCTTCATGTGTGTTTAGAGGTGTTTGTTGTGATGCCAGTGGTATGAAAATATTCACAGAAAATGCAAGTATAAGAAATTCAGCCAGGTGCTCAAATGACAGGTAAAAATCCAACTTTTTCTGATCGTCGAAGCCCATCCTGGTTTTTGGGGTACATTCTAGACCATTCTTTTTGTGAACCTAAAGATTGTGAAATTCATTTTTCAGCTCTCCCACAGCAGTGTAGCCAGAGAGGGAAGGAAATCTTTCAGCACAGCCTACACAAGGTTGGGGCACTCCAGGGAGAGAGTGAGCACCCTGGAATCCCCCAGTATCATAATGATGGCTCTTATGGAGCCCTCAGAGATTATTTTCCATCACCCTTCCTGGCTTCTCAAAGCTGCCTTGGCTTTAGGAGCTGTTTCTGCCCACTTCTTGCTCAGTGAGTGATAGGTATTAAAAAGATTTGTTCACTTCTGTTTAACTCCACATAATCACTGTTGAGCTATGCTTGGTTGTTCTGAAGCGTTAAATTTATTTCTCTGTTTATTTTCTTTTGCAATGTTGAGGGGGGTTTGGGTTTGGTTCATGGGCTTTTAAAGAATATATATATATGTGTGCATATATATGTGTGTGTGTATATATATATATATATATATATATATATAAAGACTATAAGCTGCATGCTGAGCATGTCAGGGATCAGTACAGATTCTTAACCTTAGATTGTTGTCCAAGATCAGCCACCCATCGTACTGGCATTTAGTTTGTCCCAGGGATAGTGTTAAGGATTCAATTTATCACCTAATGATTGTAGTGTGGAAGTTCTTAATAGGTCACTGTTACTGGTAATCTGAATATATTTTGTTTTCTCACTTAAGAATAATGAAAATGGGTATTGTTAGTAAAGGTAGAAGAGATAACTGCAGTATTCAGAAATTGTTGCTTGGGTGTGAGGAAAAAAACCTAGGTGTTTAATAATATTGAAGAGAAATTGGAAAACCTGTAAAAGAGGCCTTGGATTTTGTTCCTTTAAAGGGAAGTGTTTGGAAAGCAGGCTGGCCATCTGTGTGCAGAGCAGTATTTAGGTCAGTGGGTCTGTGCTGTCCTGCTTTGTTCCAGGACGAAAGGATCTGTTGTGCTGAAGGCATTCTGGTCTTGGAACCATGTAGGTTGCTGTTTAGTAAGTACTCTTTTATGAATATTCATCAAGACTGATTATACTTCAATAGCTTAATCAGGAATTATAGGATGCTCTGACCTGGGCAAATTAAAACTGCTCCTTTTAAATAAACAATTCCTTTGCATCTGACAGCATTTTTTGTTTGTTTTGGAATTGTGTTAATAACAGAAATATCAAATGAAACTTTTAAGGAGACTCGTCATAAAAATATTTCAGACAGCTACCACTGTCTTATAGAAATACTTATAGTATTTATAATGTAATTTCTTTAATATATTTTTAATATCCCTAATTTGAATTTGATGTGCATTTGAAATAACTAGATTTTCTTGGGGTCATAGTTGTCCAAAGGTTGTCACGTATTTGTCAAGTATTTGTTGATTCTTTCTTTCTACCTCTTTTTTTTGAAACTTCCTGTGTGACTTAATGAGTTAAAGAGCTTTCTAAAATAAAACAGGGGCTGACTTTGTGTTGTCTGATTTGATAGAGAGAGGATTAGTGGAAGACCAGGCAAGCTGTTGTTGGAGTATTAGCCTATTTTCATTTAACTCTCCAGAACTGTATTCCAACACCAAATGAAAACCTAGAAGGTCATTTTTCTGGTGTGAGATGTGTTTACATCTAAGAGGGGGAAAAATATCCTTTGTATCATTGTTTTTGCACATTTCTACATTTTTGCAAACAGCACAAATGCTAAAAAAAGAGAGAAGGCTCACAAGAAATTGTCCAGATTTTCTTCTTGCTGGATTTTCAAAGTAATCCTCTTGGTTTTTGCAGCCTGCTAGAAGCAGGAGATGCTCACTTCCTTAAATGACATCTCTTCATCTCTCATCTGTCCTCACTGGCACATGAAGCCTAAAGGAGTTCCTGCATTTGCTGAAGCAGAGTTAAATCTGGCTCTTTGCCTAAACATCAGCTGGGTGATTCTTTGTGATAGCTGCATTGAGACAGAAAAGCAGTGTAATAATGCTCATGTTCCTTGAGACTGTTCTCCTTTCCCACTAGGTTGCTAGGATTGCTTTGGCTTGTGATTTCTCTTCTGTCCTTCCCAGAAACAACAGTTTTCCTTAAGAGGAGAATTGTGAAGGGAACTTGACAAGTTTTTGAGGCTCTTCCAACTTCCATGGCAGATGTTCTGTGTAATTGTGGATTTTGTGTCAGGAATATGATTATAGCAAACTTCCATTTTTTGGATATCCCACTTGATTAAAAAACAGTTCACAATGTCTTTTTAATTTTCATTTAGTTTGAGCCACAGTATTTTGATCTGCTGACAAATGGCACAGCTGGTGATCTTGCAGCAGGATGTCTGAGGTGGGGAGAATTGAAGTGCAAAGGTTGTGTGAGGGGAGAGCTGTTCTATGTTGCCTTGGTGTGTTGATTGGGTTGGTGAGATCATTGCAGCACTGTGGGAAGGTGTGCACTCTTTGCTGGACTTGGCTTGTGGCAGTGCAACCTTGGCTTTATGTGTCAGAGACACAGAAGCCACACACAGACAGCTTTTTGTGCCAGTGGGGATGAGAGTGGATGCAGAGTGCTGCAGCTCTTGCTGGACACTGAGCCTGTATTCTCGCTGCCAGACAAGTTCTCAGTGGATGGGAGCCCGTGCGTGGCCTGCGGAGGGCCCAGCCTCATGAATCCCGTCCCCAAGGCTGCCAGCACCACTGCTTTCAATGCTGCCCTGCCTGACATCCCAAGGAAACGCAAGGGAAGTGATTCTGATAACCAGTAAGTGAGTCAAATCTCCATGTCTCAACCTGAGACATTTGTCTGTTGTTTATGCAACATGGTTGCTGTCTTTCCTTTTCCTCTTCCTCCTTTCTAATCCTCTTTCCTTTGTTCATTACCATTACATTTACAATGTCTTCCAAATGTGGTTTTTGACAGTCCCTGATTATTAAAAATAGAAAAAATAATCCTTAAATCCAAGGGATATATGGAGGATTCTGTAATGCCATTTCCTGGCCTGAAGTGTCTGGATAATGTGCCTCTAATGCTGAAATTTCAATCCTAATTTTTAAGGTTTTTTTTCTTCTTCTTTGCCTACTAGTAAAAGCAAGTTCTTAAGTTGCTTGAAGTTTCCCAGGCACATACTAGAATTTTACCTTCAAGCATGAGACAAGATTACTGATTGAATTGTTTAATCTAGAACTGCTGCTTCAGTAACCAGAGCAGCCGTTTCCTTAAATGTGGAGACAGACCCGTGAGCTAAAAATGGGGACTGTCCTCTTGTAGTGCTCATTCCTTTCAAGTGGATCATACCTGACCGCTGAGGGGACACTGTCAACTGTTTTATCCTGTTCTATAACTGTCAAAAAGATGCCAGTTAATCAAAAAAGTGATGTGTCAAAATTTGGTAAATCAGGCAGAAGTAAGGGACACAAGGTGCAGGTGTAGTGCAGTACTACTATCTCTAAGCTAGTGCAGAATATCCATGTTTAAAAAGGTGGAGAATAGGAAATGTACATGTATTTGTGATTATTAAAGCTCTTTAATCACTGCTTCTCCCATATGTAGTCCATTGATCTGCAGTAGCTGTACTGTGGGTGTTGATGTAATTGCCAACTTGGAGATTCAAGTGTATTGTGTGGATAACTGAAAACTCCAGCAATATGTTAGTTTCTGGGGAAAAAAAATAGTCTCCATTCTTTTTCAGTATCACTTTTTGATTTTTACCTGCTCAGTAAAAGTGTTGGTTTCTTGGTAATGTTCCCCTGAGGTTTGGATCTCTCAGATAAAAAAAATTATTGTCCAAGTTGAAAAATTAATTGAAGAAGTACTGGCTAATAATAATTAGTAATTAGATTCTAGGACTAATGATCTTGCTGAAAATAACCTGTCAAGTGGAGTTACCATTAAATTTTTTCTGTGACTTTGTTTTTTTGGGTCTATCAAGTCATCTTGTTGTGCTTCAAACTCCATTTTACTTACATTGTGATCTGTTTCTGCAGGGATACAGTTGAAGTTGATGGTGATCCTCAGAAAAGGTACCTTTTATGAATGAATCCATCTCTGTTTTGAGTTCTGTGAACTTGTCACACTTTGCTGTTTGCCTAGATGAGCTGTGGGGTTCCTTGAGGAGTGCTTCATCCCAGGGCAGGTCTGTGTACAGCACAAGGTGATAAACATTTAGTTAAGGAACAGGATGGACAGGTCCATTCAATGTTAAAGGTTCCTGATAGTTCTTTCTAAGATGATGCTCTTACCAAACTTGTTAGTATTGAAGTTTAGAATGGGAAGGAGTGAAAAGTGCCAGTTCAATAAGAAGACTTAGGGAGGCGAAGGAAATATTCTCATATTCTTCCAGGATTGGTGAATGTAAACATTTTTGTTGGTTGTTACCTTTTAAGGTGTTTTTAAAATTACAACTATGATAACTGTGTTAAAATAATGCTGTTACAAGGTGGCTACGCAGCATAAGCAAACCCTTTGTGGAATATATGTGCCAGGAGGGTTGTTAATTACATGGTTACTTTGTTGCATTTTCTTTTTCTGTATCTGGAAAAAGATACCTTACTTGGGTAATATTTGTTTGTAAGTAGCCATGCAGTGTTTTTATAGAATGAACTGTTTCCCTTGGAAGGGACCTGCAATGATCATCCAGTCCAACAGCCTGAGCACTTCAGGGCTGACCAAAGGTTAAGGCACATTGTAAAGGGCATTGTCCAAATGCCTCTTCAACACTGACAGGCCTGGGGCATTGACCACCTCTCTGGGAAGAGAGGTGTTCCAATGTTTCCCCACCTTCTTGGTACGGAAATGCTTCCTAATGTCCAGTCCAGACCTCCCCTGCACAGCTTTTAAACCATTCCTATGTGTCCTATCCTTGGATACCTGGGAGAAGAGCTCAGCACCTCTCTGTGCACTTCCCCTCCTCAGGAACCTGCAGAGAGCAAGGAGGTGGCTCAGCCTCCTTCTCTCCAAACTAGACAAACCAGGAGTCCTTGGCCACTCCCCACAGGACATTCCTTCTATCCCTTTCATCAGCTTTGTTGCCTTTCTCTGAATTCCTTCAGGGACCTTCCCATCTTCACCAAACACCTTCTCACATTTTGGGGCCCAGAAGTGCACACAATATTCCCAGTGAAGGCACAGCAGTGCTGAGGACAGCAGGACAATCACCTCTTTGCCCATCTGGTGTTTGATAAGCCCAGGATGTGCTTTGCCCTCTGACTGCCTTGAACTGGGCCTGCTCTCAGCCAGCACCTCCAGGTCCTTTTCTGCAGGGAAGTCACTCTTTGGTACATAGCCTAAAGAGGAGTATAAAAATCTTTCTTTGGGGTTAAATTGGTTGTTTCTTTGTGGATTTTTTCCATAGTGCTCATCATGAAAAGTGTGACTAAAAAAACCTCCTTTTCTGCCTTTAAAACATTTGCTTCCATTTTAGAAGAAATGGGGAAGTATATTTAATAAATCAATTGAGAAAGTAGAGAAAAGCTGGTGTTCTTTATTTTTACTGATTGATCCCCATTCTGTCCTTTATAGTACCAATTAAATATACCCACAATATAGCCACAAAGTAGAATTTCACCCCCTGTTCATGTAGTCAAGGTGGTTTTAATTTAGCTATTCATATCAGCAACACCACAGCTGTTAGGACAGAGGCTATAAAAATCCATTGAAGGCTAGGACTGATTGCTTGAGCAGCAAATTTGTGCTAGATTTTTTCCCCAAGTGGAGCTCCTGAGGGAGAAGGAAAGTTAATTAATAGGGCACATGCTGCATTGCAGCTGGTGTGGCTCCTCCTTACCTCTTCCCTTATGGTCATTGAATGTGAATTCTGTTGGAATTCACAGTATATAGATATTTCTGGTAAGTTTATTTTAAAATGGAAGGACAATATTAGTTATTGCTAACTTGTCTAAATCTGAAACAATTTCAGTGAATGAAAGTCTTGGGGTGTTGTGAGCCAAACCTCCTCCTGTGTTTGGGTTTCTCAGACTGTCTAGAAGATTGCTGGGTTCCAGTGAAATCCCAGATTCTGCCTTGTTAGTTTGGCTTCTGGATCCTCACTGGGTTCAGTGCTCAGTTACAGGTGGCAGCAGCTTTTGGCACCTTTCCTGAAGGATCCTCCTGCTTCAGTTTCCTTGTGGGAGACACCTGCTGCCTGCTTGGCCTCTCCTCTTGATTCTCATGGTATCAAGGCCATGAGTTCTTCACAAAGAGTGGGGAACAGTGCAGTGAGCATAGGGAAAGAAAAGCTCATTGCCTTGTTTGAATCATCCTTTATAGTTTCCTGTTGCAGAGTGTTTATTGTGCTGCAGACACTTAAGACTGTGTTTCATTTACAGTTTTATTACTTTATGACTTCCCAGTCATTGTTGTAGGGTATGGAAAATAGCTTAGGTTTTTTGGGTTTTTTTAAATGTAATTTAGGATTGCTTATTTTATAACATGACAATAAGATATGAGAAATAAAAACATAAATAGATAATTTATCTTATAAAACTTTAAACAAAAAAAATAAAATCAAGTCTAGTCTAAAGTTATTTGAGTGTGCCAGTAATGTTGTTGTCTCCAGAATAAAAAAAGCCCCAGAACTATGAACCATCCCTTTAATATGTTCACACAACTGTGAATATTGCCAGTTGTGCTCTGGTCTCTTTCTGTTATGCATCACTTGCTAGGTCAGTTATGGTTGAGAGATTTTGTGGGTTTGCTTTTGCTGGAGCCACAGTAAATTTGTAGCATTTTTTTATCTTCTGGAATTTGTGGGAGGAAAGAAGTGCCTAGTATTAAATATGTAATGTAAAACTCTGTATCTTGTTTTTTCTAGGAGTGAAGATGAAGAACATGTTAAAGTAAAAGATTTCAGGTACTCATTTTCAATAGAAACATGTTTTGCTAGTGAAGACTGAAATAAAGTAGTAAAATATAAGTAAAATAGTAGTAAATAGTAAAATATGAGTTTGTGGATAACATTCATTGAAACTTTATCAAACATTTAACAGTAGGCTTTTCCTTTTCCTTGCTAAATGTATAGTAATTTTTAAAGCCTCCTTGAGGATTTTATTTGCTAATAATTTTGGTAAAAGTTGCTGCAGGATATCTCAGTTGGTTTAGCAAAAACATGAGGTTGAAGTTTTTAAGGTGAGAACTAAATGCAGTACACTCAAGTCGTGTAAGGAGCTGATCCTTCATCTGTATGAATTTGAGAATTGTTTTTTCTAGATTTGTCTGCTTCTGGAGGTATTTAGAATTTATTCAACATGGAAATGGATTTGGCTAAAGCACAACAAAAATTTCTTGTTCTAGAACAAGCTTTTGTGTAGGGAATTATTCAAGATTTGCCATTGAACTTTAAATTCACATAAACTGAAATTCACATAGAGCACTTGCAAGATTTGAAATGTTGTTTGACCACAGTTCAGCCAAACAAATATTTTAAACTACAGACAAACCACGTAGTAAAACCAGAGCTGTGCTGTAAAGTTGATTTAAAAATAAGTCTTTCATTTTTCATGTGAGCAGAAATGTCAAACCAGAAATACATAATCCACTCAGCATGCTGTCAGAAGTATTATTTATATAGTATGCTAGCTAGTAATTATGAAGTGTTCCTGTAATTGAAACAAAATTAAAGAAACTAAAATGTTCCAAGATATATTTACAGTTTCACTTAAAAATTATTTTTTCTTCACAGTGTTCCAGATTGCTCTATAAGATTGTAGTACATTGCTTTAATGGCTTCTGTGTGGTATTGTTAACTTTTTTCCTGACTTTTTGGTGCATTAGTTGGAGGGAAAAAGAATCAGTACAAAGGTGTCTGGAGTTTGCTTATCAGTCATCTCCTTCCAGTATTACTTGTCTCTAGCATATTGTGGAACCTGCTTTTCTCCCTTTTGCCTTTGTGGCTGTGGCAAGCAACAGGAGGCTTTTTCAATCATTCAGTCATCCCCTGAATTTCTGCACCCACCTGACCGGTTTTTTATAATTCCATATTGACCCTCAGAGATGTGGAAAGTTGTTCCCTTTCCTGGAATGCATGTATCTGTCTTCCTGAAGTTCACAGTTCAAGGAGCATACCCAGGATATTACTTGATTGTTCTTACCTGACATAAAGGAAGAGTTGGGTGAACCCATAGATGTAAGCATAACTCAAAAAATTAAATCTTGTACAAAGCTTTTGAGAGAGAAAAGCTAAATGCTTGGCAGAATGACCCAGAATTAGTTGTGAGGTGAAGGCTTTATTTTTTTTTTTTTTAATTAAAATAGTATTCAGGTAGATCTTTAAAACTGTACTTTGCTCTTTCTCAACAGGCCAGGTGTAGTTAACTTTATTGCCTTTAATAGCTTCCATTGCAGTATGCCAACAAGGAAAAGTTTTGGAGATCAGTTAACCAAAACTTATTCCTCATTTTGCATAACTATACTACTGTGTCTGGCCTCAATCAGAAAGAGAAATCATCTGGGCTTTAATTGAGTGGCTGGCTTGTCTTCTGGGTAAGGAGCAAAAGAGCGAATGAAACTTTCCTTGATCTGCTGGAGGGTGTTAGAGGGGAGGAGATGGGCTGAAAAGCTGACATAGTGCACTAGAAAGAAGTAAAGAAAAGGTGACCTGAGCTATAAATGCACTTGTGATGTGCAGCCATGTGCCCTAGAAGGAGTTTCCTGATAAGAAGAGAAGCTCTCTCTGTGGCTGAGTTCTTGACAGGCTTACCAAGAGATGAAATCTGAGACAGCCTTTGTACCACCTTATCAGGAAAGCTTTCTGAGATACTTCTGGTCAATTACACAAGGCACAACTTTTTTTTTTTTTTCAGTTTCCACTCCATTTCTTAGAAGCATGTGGAAAAGTAATGTTTATTGCTGTGGGGTTTCTTAAAAGGCAGCAGAATGAACACCCTGTCTTAGTTACACAGGCCAGGCAGAGGTGGGAGCAGGAATGTCTTTCATTGATTCCCAATGACATCAAGAGTTCTCTGGGATACACTGAGGTGTCCAAGTCATCACTTGCATGGCAAGGGTCACAAGAAAGGTTTAACTTTTAGAAGTCTTCATAACCTCTTGTTCCTGCCAAATATAATCAAACTGTTGCTTGGGATATCTCTTCTCCTCAGTATTTCCCATTATTATTGGGACCATTTCATCTTTGTTGAAGTGAATCCAATTCAATTGTCCAATACAAGTAGCATATGAAAAACTGCTTCAGTGCAGTAGTACTGGTGATAGTTCCATTCCCAAAATGAAATTGAATATTATGGGGACAATCATGTGTCCTACATCACTCTTTAAAAATAATTTTTCTTCTTAGAGAGGCTCACAGTCAGACAGAGAAAAGAAGAAGAGACAAAATGAATAATTTGATAGAGGAATTGTCTGCCATGATACCACAGTGCAATCCCATGGCCCGAAAGCTGGACAAGCTCACAGTGCTACGGATGGCTGTGCAGCACTTGAAGTCTTTAAAAGGTGAGTTAGGGAAACATCATCCTGTAAATCCTTGTTCTAGTAGGAGTTGTTGTGTGTATCTTCCCAGGTTTTAAATAAACCAAGATTATTTTATTTTACATTTCCTTACTGTATTTAGTTCCGAGTCTGCTCCTCATTTAAATGTACATGTCTGTAGCTGTCAGAATGCAATTTTAAGTTTTTGCTTAGTAGAGCAGAAAAAAAGCCACCCTTCAGTTTCTGATATTTCCTGTCTGCTCAGGGCATGCCTTGCTCTTGGGTTACTCCTTGGTCCTTTTTAGAAGGTACAGGAGTCAAAAGGAAGATTGCAAGACAGAAAATAATTTAACAAAATGGTCAATGAGTTTGATTGCATTAAAGTCTTAAAAACCCTCACATGGTAGATAGTAGCAAGAAACAGAAACTTCTGATAGCCTAGTCAGCTGAGAAAGTTAATAATGGATCTTAGGGAATGCTTTAGTGTGAGGATCAGCCCAGGAAATATTCTTTGCTCTCCTTTTGCTATTGCTAGGTTTTTGGATTTTTTTTTTCCCCTCTCCCCCGAAAAAATATATCCAAATAAACTCTGCAATGTGCAACTTGTATCAGCTGAAAGAACATTTAGGTGTTTTGGCACCACTGTTTCAGAATAATAATTTGGTCAACTCTAAGCAAAGATCAAAGACCCTCTGCCTTGCAAAACCCGCTGATTATGAATAAACAGGTCTAAGGAGAACCCAGTTAGTTTTGGGTCAAAGAAGTGTAGAAAATTAATTAAGTTGCTGCCTTGGCAGTAATAGAATCATAGAAATGGCTTAGGTGTAAAGGGTTTTGAGGTTTTTCTAAAGGACTGAGAGTCTGCATGAAGAAGTCATGTGAACCAGCAGGAAATAATGTAAACCAGCAGGACAGTAACTGCACTTGCAGTTTAAACAAGAAATCTTCAGCTCAAGCATTTGTATTTTAACAACAGGATGTTAATGCTGGACTTCACCCAGCACAGTTGTATTTACCTCAAAACAAATGGTTTAAGAGAATACAATATACTATGTGGAGTTATAGTGCATGATGAAATTGGCTGAAATGTTCAACTGTTACAAAAAATGTAACACCAAAAAAATTTAATGGATACAAGTGTAATGAACAAAAATTAATTTACAGAGTACTTGCCATGGGTGCTAGAACAGTACATGCAGTGAGTCAGTCTCACTATATTTAGTGAGGCATTCAATTTAACTACAATAGTTTGGGTTTTTGATTATTGGCTTTATAGTAATAATGAAGCATTATTAATGCCAAAAGATAATTGATAATATTGGAATTATTCTGTTTCAGGAAGGAGAATTTAGTTAAGAGGTCTGAAATATACCTATGAAATGTTTCTAGAAAATTCACTTCTCCTAATACCATTTCTCTTGCAGTACATTAATGATATCTGAACAGAAGTTTGCTTGGTTTGTGTTAATAAAGGGCAAGAAAAAAAACAGTTATGTGTATCTGTTTTCATTACCAGTTATGTTTGAGATCTGTTTTAATTTTATTTTTAGTATTTCTTGAGCCTTGAATTATTTTTTTAATTCAGCTGTTGGGGTCATAGAGAAAATTCTAAAAGACATAACAAGTATAGCTCTGCTAAAAGTGAGTTTAAAATGTAACTTTTGACATGATCTCTGTGAATCACCCATTTTCCAGGTTCCAGTAGCTCCTACTCAGAAGTCCGGTATAAACCTTCATTTCTGAAGGATGATGAACTGCGACAGTTAATCCTTAGGGTAAGTGGAAGGAAACTCTCAGATAAATCATGTCCTTGTTAAAGCTTGAGTTTTTAGTTGGACAGTGCTTTTTCTCCCATCATTTCCTTCAGGCAAGTGTTTTCTTGTACTGATTGTACTCTGTGCGCTACCCAGGCTTTCATGAAGGTGTGCAGGGATGGTTAGGGAGCATGGCAGGCAGCAGCCCTGGAAGGGACAATAATCTGTGTACAGTCTGCCTGTTTAATACATCCATTCTAAAAATCTTCATGCAACTGCAGAGAATGCTGCCAATTATGCAGGAACGTCCTCACAGTTGTTGGCTGCCCTACCAAAATGGACATTTTAAAGATGTACTTTGCAAAAGGTGTAGAAAATACATGAAATAAAATCCTCCCTCTTGTTTGCACACTTCATCATAAACCCACACACCTCATTCACAGCTAGGTTTGTGGGTTTTTTCCTTTGCTGCAACAATGCTTTGCCAAGATTTGTGAGTGGCTCCCAAAAGAAGCTGTTTTGTAGCTGGACTTTTGCCAAATAAATCTTTAAGAAATTTTAGCTGTGTGTGGTTGAAGGCCTCGTTTGGTCCTTGCAATCTTAATTGCTTTGGTTTTTTTTAGAATCACAGAATGGCCTGAGTTGGAAGGGACCTTAAAGTTCATCTCATTCCACTCCCTGCCATGGGCAAAGATACCTTCCACTATCTCTGGTTGTTCAGATCCCATCCAGCCTGGCCTTGAACACTTCCAGGGATCCAGGGGCAGTCACAGCATCTCTGGGCAGCCTGTGCCAGGGCCTCAGCTCCCTCACAGGGAGCAATTTCTTCCTAATATCCAATCCAAACACACCCTCTGTCAGTGTGGAGCCATTTCCTCTTGCCCCTCTCCAGCTTTCTTGTATTTAATTTTAAAAATCAGGTTTAAAAGTGTGCTTCCTTGTAGACATTAATATTCATTGTTTATTTTAATTGTGTGTTTTTAAAGACAGTGTCTTTATATTTTCAGGCTGCAGATGGATTCCTGTTTGTAGTTGGATGCAACAGAGGAAAAATTCTGTTTGTCTCTGAATCAGTTTGCAAAATACTGAATTATGATCAGGTGGTTATTGTTGTTTCTTGCTTGCTTTTACCTTGCATTTTCTTACGAATTTTAAAACTTTTATATTTTACTTTATATTACATCAAACCAATCCTTGTGTATAATTTCTTGGAATTTCTTTAATTTAACCTTATTCAGAGTAAAGCTGAATATCCTGTAAGAAAATATGTGCAAGTACATCAGTGTTCCCAACCTGAGGAACAGCACCAGATTTCAGCTGATCATCCTTAAGAAAACTGCCAGTCTGAGAGGAAGGGATAATTTGAAGATGTCCTAATTTCTGTGTGCAAGAGATTTTCTTTCACATAGTGAAGTGATTTTGAGGTTTTTTTTAGGCCAAGGAAAATGGGTAGTTGAGCCGTGGAAGTTAATGAAAGCTTTCCTTGGTGCTGCCTTTATGCTGGGATGCACCACGTAACACATCACCCACAATGACTGTCCGAGCGTGTACCCCTAACCTGAGACAAACTGAATGGCAGCCAGCATTCCCTGTACAACCAGGGAAATTGCCAAAATACAAGTACCTTCCATTAGTTGGTGTTTAGCATGATGGGCAATTACCACAAACAATCCAGGGATGATAATTTGTTCTTGTATCAATGACTTCTGTTTCACAAACAGAGGCTACAACAGTTAGTGCTGCCATCTGTCTACTTTTGTAACTTTGAAACCATTTGTGCTATTTTAGTTTTCTTTATGAATGTTCAGATAACCAATCTGGACTCTTTCATAGATTTTTTTTTTAAAGTGCAAAACTATCTTTTTTAATTAAAGTTAAATGAATCATCCTAGGGCAATAACCATAACGCAGAATTGTTTTTTTTTAACTTCTACACTGATTTTGTTCAAGGGCTGAAAGTGCCTTTCTGGAGTCACTCATGTTAGACATACCTATTTCCAGACCCTTAAGATCTCCTGTATTCCAGACAAGGAGATTCAGAGGACATGATTGACTTTAATCAAAACCCATGGATTTATTAGCTTGTGTAGGAGTTGTTCTAGGCTCTGAATCCCATGCTGCAGCCTTATCTGGTTTGTTACACCTGTATATTTTGGCAAGGCTGCTGTTAGGCTGTCTCAGCAGCACTCAGCATTTTCCCATTGCATTAGGATTAAATGGAGACTGAGAAAAGGCAGGAGACTGGGTGTTGGTCCTGAGTTTGAGGCTAGAGTAGAGCTTGTCAACACAGCTCCTTTATGTCCTTTGATTTGGTTGCTGTGCTGAAGGTAAGCAGTGGAAAACCAAACTTTCCCACTTCTGTGAGAATTCCTTCCTGTTGCAAAAGAAAGTGTTGCAGCAGGTCAGTTACTTGGGATGAACAGAGTGAGCAGGTAGA
Organism: Agelaius tricolor; assembly: GCF_023055355.1. Taxonomy (NCBI): domain Eukaryota; kingdom Metazoa; phylum Chordata; class Aves; order Passeriformes; family Icteridae; genus Agelaius; species Agelaius tricolor. Next base: position 14,190,590 of record NW_027269263.1, read on the forward strand.
AGGCATCCCAGCTGGAGACGTCCCTGAAAATATCCTCTGCTGAGTGCTGCAGTGAGCTGAGCCCTGCTTCCAGCATGCTCCTGGCTCTGTGGTGCCAGTTTGTCAACCACATTAGAACTCAGAGTCATTAGATAGTTGAGTATTTCATCCTCCTTTCTATTTCTTCCCTCCTTCCCCAATAATCTGAGAGTGGAATTACTTCATGTATAACCTTCTTTGGCTAGGTAGCTAGGACCAGAAACTGCATTATTTACATAAATAAAGCATTTGGTTGTACAGAACTTGTTTGATCTCCAACTAAATATGCTATTTTTCAAAGGGAAGGAACAAACTATGTTTTTACTACCCTTTTAAATAAAAATTATATTAAACAATGACAAATGAAATGTAAAACAAAATATTGATGTTTGGAGTAACTGGTATTGACTTTTCTTTAGTGGTGTAGACAGTTTTTTCCTGAGATAAGTAATGTGTGGGGTCCTGTTCCAAAATGGTGTGGTTCTCATCTCTTTTGGGTTTTGTTGTTTTTTTGGTTTTTCTTCTAACAGGCCAGTTTAATTGGACAAAGTTTATTTGATTACTTACATCCAAAAGATGTTGCAAAAGTTAAGGAGCAACTTTCTTCATCGGATGTCTCGCCTAGGGAGAAGCTTGTAGATGGCAGAAGTAAGTCAGAGCTGGATGTGCTCATATTTATTCAAGAGATGTTAATAAATCTAATTATTAGTCAGGATGTATTCAGGTGTTTGTATGGATGTGTGGATGAACAAAAGAAGCAAACATTTGAATGCGTATCTGCTGCTTAAAATGCATTATAGTTGAAAAGCTAGCCCAGAAGAGAGTTGATTTTAGATCATAAGAGTTACAGAAATTCTGTTAAATTACTGCAATCACTGTTAAGCATTTACCAAGATGTGGTCTGACATTCTTCCTACCAGCATACTGCTTTTCTTTCTTGTATTTGCTAGGTCTTGTCAATACAAAAGACCTGATGTAGTCGAACATGGGATAAAATACTTCAATATCAAGAATCACTGTCTTCTCTGAAAATGCTAAGTGTCAATCCCAAAGTAACCAAACCTTCTTTAGTTTACAGTTGTTTCTAATAAGGAAAGCATTGTGTACTATGCAGCTAATGCCTGTTTTGTGTACTGTGCAGCTAATGCCTATTTTATAGCTGGCTTTTTACAAGCATCTTTGCAGTTCTTCCATGTACCAAATACAAAGTGAAAGTTTATTAAGTATCTGTAGTAAAATTCTATTAAGAATATCAAGAAGCGTCTATAAATAGTTTAGTAGTTCTTTCTAATTTTGGAATCTCTGTCAATCATGTTTTCTTTGTCCTATTTAAACTATTAGACTTTTTAAATTGTAAGTACAAAATTTAGGCAGCTAAACAGTAAGGACAATGTACTGGGAGGTAAATGCAGAAAGCACCTTGTTTTCTGAAGTTTTATTGCTTGGTTTTGGTTGTTTTTAACTACTTTACTAAATCTTTGTAAGCTGGCTTGCAAGTACACACAGATTTCCAAGCTGGACCAGCTCGGCTGAACTCTGGTGCTCGACGTTCCTTCTTCTGTCGCATAAAGTGTAGCAGGACCACAGTCAAAGAGGAGAAGGAGTGTTTGCCCAACCCAAAGAAGAAAGGTATTCAGAGAGTGGAGATGAAATGGGGGCTTTCTCTCTTGAAACTTGTTTAAATTCCAAGTCACTAATGGCTTTCTAGTTCCTACTGATCTCACCAAGTAGCTGTAGAGCAGTGTAAATGTGAACCAGGGACACCTTTTGAAAAACAGTCTAATTGTTCTCTTTCTCCTCCTGGTGCCCTCCTGGAAAGAGGGAGGGAGGAACTGGAGGTACAGTGGCTCTATAGGAGCACGTGGTCTGTTGTGATCAAATTTGAGAAGTCTCAGGGAAATATTTGAAAGAACTGAAGCAGATCAGAAGAATGAAACTAAACTTATGTCTTGAAGATAACTGAGTGAATAAAGCCTGCAAACTCTACTATTTTGAAGGGCAAAAAGCAAGTAAACCAACTTTTTTTTCTGATTTACTTTTTGTGTTGTGTGTATTTAAAAGTATGCATTTTCCTTTTTTCCCCCTTTTTTCATGGTGAAGTTAATTTATTGGTGTAATTCCATTAATTTTCCATTAATTTTACTTTAGTTCATATTTTGGTATGCCCATAGAGCAGTGTAATCTTGTCAAGTTTCCAGTGAAAATTTAAATTTCAATTTTAAAATGCAATTTCCAACTTTTGTTTTAATAACTTAGTATTGATTTTTGAAAGGTGTGCTGAAATTGTTTGATCCTGAAAAAATCCTCCAAGTTCTGTTTTTCAATGTAACCTGTTACTGTTGAGATACACCACAAATTTTAAGAGGCCCGTAATTGTAAGTAAATAGAATTTGATATCCCTTGATGCGTCAGATAACTCAGTGAGATAAGAATTTACCTTCTCTAAGTGTTTCTTGGGAAAGCAGTTTTGAGGGAAGGCACCTGAGCAACTGTGGCAAAATCATAGTGGGATAACTCAGTTTCTCATTTTGCAGAGTTGATCTGTGTTTTTGTAATAGAGAGGAAAATTAAAACTATGGAAAGCATCCTGTTCAGCGCAGAGGTGTCAAGAATGCTTTGGCATTTTTTTGGAAAGACAGCTATTGTAGGACACATACTGTCAAATCTGGATGCTTATGAGGGTGTTTGCATGTTATTTAGAGAGCAAAAAGGGATGAATGACAGTGTATACTGGGATTTAAGATATTTAAAATATTTGTATTCCCACAAAACTTCAGAAACCAGAGATAAATAGAAAATAATCTGATTCTTTCTTCAACTGCAGTGAGCATATGTTCAGGTCATTGTGCTCACCAAAGGTAAATTGATTTGGAAGCTACAGAGGGCCTCAGGCTAATTTTAATTCACAATCCATATAAAACCAGAGTGATCTGTGGCTTATTGCTTTGTTTTCTGTCTAACTTGTGTTTGAACTGCCAACACCCATAACTCATCTTCCTAAATCTTACATAGGGTTAGAAGCTCTCTCTGCAGGTAAGCCCAAATTGAATAGAACAGAATTAATTGAAAAATACTCTGTAAAATTATCTATAGATTTGTACAGTTGGTGTAGGTAAGCATGAACTATTAAGTTGCTGGTCTCATGGCCAACATAATAAAATAAGTAGTTTGGTTTACTCTTTGAACAATAACTGCTTCTTATTTAATTTCTTTCTATTAGATCACAGAAAATACTGCACCATTCACTGTACTGGGTATTTGAAGAACTGGCCTCCTAATGAGGTGGGAGTAGAAGAGGAAAATGATGTAGAAAAGGACAGTAGTAACTTTAACTGTCTTGTTGCGATTGGGAGGTTACACCCTTATATTGTTCCACAAAAGAGTGGAGAGATAAAAGTCAAAGCAACAGAATTTGTTACACGATTTGCCATGGATGGAAAATTTGTTTATGTAGATCAGCGGTAAGCCTTTTGTTCTTTAATGAAGAGAAATTACACAACTGCTTCCATATTCTGATCCTCTGTCAAAGCTGTAATTTCTCCAGCAGGGTAGAAGTTCTAATTTGACTTCTCAGTTTTTGAGAATTTTTTGAAAATTCTCAAAAATTCTAATTTTCAGAATGTTTTTCTGCTCTACACAAGAAGCAGTTAATTCTTGAACTATGTGTACTTGGGCTTTGTTTTTTGTCAAATAATATATCATGTATAGAAGTGTATTGTCCTATAGAAAATGGACTCATTTATTCATAAAGAAAAATCTCAAGTTAGAGCTTCATAGCTCTGCACAAGACTGAAGTAATAACATTTACCCAGAAGTTATTACTTTTGAGAGTCTTACCATTTGTAACAAATACATTCTAAGTGAGGTACCAAATTATTTTATTAGAAGTGAGAACTAAGAGACCCATTTTCTCTACTTTCTGAACCAGACTTTTATTTGTTGTAAAAACCTAGTTACCATTTTGCATTTGGAATTTCATTGTCACTGGAAATGTTACTGCTTTCAGTCTTCTTTTCTTTATACTAAAAGTGTCGGTTTGAAACTAATTCCTTTGAGTGAAAGAGCAAAATTCAACTGCTGAGTTTTTTATTGACTCTTATGTGTGACCAGTACTGTGACTGGCTAGGGGAGAGCCACTAAACAGAAGCATTTTGTGTGTACATGTGGTTTGCATGTTTAAACATTTACTTTACCTTCGAATTGTCATTCATTGCAAAGGGATAATTTGCTGTGAAAAATGTTTCCTGTTGTTTTAGAGCTGTACTAATGCTATATTTTTTCCCCAAACATGAACACAGGCATCTGTTTGTTTAAATATTAATGCTCTGCTTTATCTGATACTGAAGGAAACGGCTTTGAGTCTGCTGTAGTTCACGTTTTTATTTCTAACAGCGCAACAGCAATTTTAGGGTATCTGCCACAAGAGCTTCTAGGAACTTCTTGTTATGAGTACTGCCATCAAGATGATCACAATCACCTAGCTGAAAAACACAAAGAAGGTACAAAACAGTTGGTCTTCTCAGACTACTTACAGCAAGGTGTAACTGCAAGTGAGAACTCTGCAAACCCAAACTACCCAACCTCAGCATTGCCCTTTGTGATGTCTGTGTTAAGACAAGCCTGTGTAAGGCTTGTAATAAAATCAGAGAGAAACTTGTGTTGTCTTGGCTCCTGGTGCAGGGCCTTAATTGTGGAGGAATAATGTCAGCACATCTGTCAAACCCTCTGCTTCCATTCTTTGTAAGGAAGGGGAGGACTCCTGAAGAGCAGATGTGTCTGATAACATCATTAAAGACACTAGTTAAAGCTCACCAAGTCATGAGTCTCCTAGTGTTTTGCAGGAACATAGTACTTGCTTATTTATGTAAGATTTAATACCCTGCTGAAACTATATAATTTGATTTTAGAACAGGTCCCAGTTTGTTCTGGCATGTTTATTCTATGTCTGGCCAACAGAAACATTTTGGTTTTATGATGCTATAAAATAGATTTATTATTTCTAACTTTACCTTTCTAAGGTTAAATATGGTGATTATAACTTTCCTTTTCTTATCTAGTGTTGCAGAACAAAGAAAAAGTATTTACAAATTCCTACAAATTTAGAGCAAAAGATGGGACTTTCGTTACTTTAAAGAGTCAGTGGTTTAGTTTCATGAATCCTTGGACCAAAGAGCTGGAGTACATTGTATCAAACAACACTGTGGTATTGTAAGTAATTTATATGACTCTCTCTTTATTTTTGTCATAATTACAGTTAGCACTAAAATAACCTGTCTAGAAAGCAGAACAAGACTAGAAAACATCAACCTTGCACAAAAAGGGGCTGAACAACTTGGACAAACATCTTTTTGGCATTTACCAGCTATTTTTGTTTCAGGCCTAAGTTGTGTATTTAATTCTGAAAACTATGCTGTTTCCCAGTAGGGGAAAAAAAGAGATGGAAGAGTTTCTTGTTAAAGGAAGAAGGGAAGGATCTTTAAGAGAAGTAGATTTGAATAAATAGAACTGTCAAGTTAATTCTGCTTTTCCTTCTGGTCTTTACAACCCTCTGTGTGTCAGTTGACCCAATTCCAAGTGCTGCTCTACCCCCAGGTGTCAGAAGGTGGAGAAGCACAATTGATAGATGGTGGAAATGCAAGGCAGGACAGAAAGATCCTCTCCAAATTGATTGCAAGGGTGGAGCCTGGGGGACAGTAAATATGTGTGTTTAATTTTTTTTTTAATTTGTAGTTCTTTTTCATTCTCTGCACCTTGCAATGGAGCTGTAATTGGGATTGTTCCAGTGCTACTGAGGATCTTTGCCAATGATTAGGGTTTTGAGCAGGGACAGAGGGGGTTTTATTTCCATCAAACAAAGTTGTTGAGGGGGCCTTTTACCCATTCTGTATCTGATTCATGCCTTAGGTCAACATCACCCACCTCTTTTGCCCATGTCCTTTTTCTCCAAGAAAACAGAGAAGAGCAGTTCAGACAGCCTATGCTGGCCAGTAGCCCAAGGACACTTTTTTGCCTGCCCTGGAGATGTGGGCATTTGCAGCTGTCTGCAGGAGGGAAGGAGGGCAGCAGCTGCTGACACCAGGCAGCCACTGACCTGTCCTTGTTCCTGGTTACCTGATTTCGCTCCTAACACTGGAAATGACAGCCCTATTCCCTTGTCATGGAACACAGACAATCCTACTGGCTTTCTTTTTAAATTGGAAAGTGGAAATCAGTATTTCACCGACTGCTCAGAAACATTACAAAGAATTGAACATGGAAATATGTGATTAATATCTTATATTTCTCTAGTTCGAGGATGTTAGCTTTGGTTCTGTGTAAAGTATTATTGAAATTAAACATAAATATATGCTGGATTTTGCTCTTGGGACAAAAAAACATGCTGACTTTTTGTGGTTTGTTTGGATTTTTTTTTTTCATTTCTTTAAATCTCAGAGGTCATAAGGAATCAGCTGAAGAAGAGGTCCTGTACAGTTCCCAATCTGCAGAAGGCAAGTGTCACTTCTTACAGTTATCACAGCTGCATTTCCTGATCAGTCAATTTAAATTTATCCAGTCCAGGGGCTTTTTATTCTAGATTGCATGCAAAGAAGGATTAATTTTTTTTTAAAGCTATTTCTTTTTCAGTGTCTAGTTACTCACAGAGTCCTAATTGATAAAATTCACGGAACTCTAAAAAGAAGTGCATATAGCCTACTTTTAATTTCCAGCAGCTTCTGTTAGAGCTGGGTGTTTGGTTAGTAGGATATTGTGCTTCTGTCACAGACCCTTCATATTTTGCCCAGGTTTCGGAACAGATGTAACTGTGCTGAGTTTATCTATAAAATACAGGGGAATACTGATACAGAACATATTTTGTTATTATTTTTCTGCTGTGCAAAGTTTCTGCTTTCTGCATGCTGTTCTATCATCTTGCTGTCAAGGCTTTATATTTGCTTTTCAAAATGTTCTTTCAATAACTGATTTCAGTTGGTGAGAAATCCAAGGGTATTTTAAACTCATGTTCTTTGCAATGTCTGTGAGAGACACTGGAGGTGGCAATGATTAAATATATTTCACTACTGGAGAACAACAATTTTCACAAACAGATTTTTCACTTTATATTGCAACGCCCTCTGCCATGAATCAGTATTTAAAGGAATATAATTTCTGAATACATATTTGAAAATATATACTTGTATATGTATATCTAGAACAAAAGCTACTTTAAAATGAATCCTTGCTCTGCAATGAAAGTGCTCTGGGTTTAAGGTTTTGTTTGGGCTTTGTTTTTTTTATATCTACAGATGCTGTAAAACAGTCTTTAGTAAGTGTACCTGGAATGTCCTCTGGAACAGTTCTTGGTGCTGGAAGTATAGGAACCGAAATTGCAAATGAAATACTAGAATTACAAAGGTAATAAATGCATAACACCATCATTAGGCTTTTAAGTAAAGACAGGCATGAGGAATTATATGATTATGTGAGGGTTGCTCCAGTTTCACTTTTATTGTATTATATGTATAACACTTTTTAGGTTGAGCCATAGCATAATGAGATACCATTATAATTATGTCAGTCTCGTGCCTGGCAGAGCACAGAACTGTGCTGGTGATTCAACAGAGGAAGAAAACTGTGCTCAAGGAATAGAATTGTGACCCATGGCCTTTCCTGATCTCTCCTCTTTTTTCTGCTACCAAAACTTGGAGCAGGAGAATTTAGAATCTTCAGGAGAATTTAAGACATTATTGTTTCATATTATCAGACTCGTGCTTTGTCACTGGGGAGGTCTGGTTGGTTCTGTACCACACAGTCTGTTTTTCAGTATTTGATTAATGTGACCTGGTAAATCAACTAAACACATGCAATTTTAGGTTGCATTCTTCACCCTCTGGAGAGTTAAGTCCGTCACATCTCCTCAGAAAGTCACCTTCTCCAGCTTTAACTATAAACTGCAGTGATGTGAGTACACCCCTGCCTGTAAAAACCCTAAATGAAAAAGTTAATGTCAGCTCACAACCTGTGTTTGAGCTGGATTGCCCTGATTTGTTTTTGTGAATGTGTACTTTTAATCTTAATGGTTTTGAAGAGACTTTTGAAAAAATCAGTGCTGTTTTGCAATGTTTAAAATTGTGACTTTGAAGGTATTTCATTACTCTTCTAAAAATGGGTAGTTATGCTAATCTAGTGGTGCTTGTAAATCTACTAGTGCTTGTAACACCACAAACTATAACTAACATAGTTATATAAATAACATAGTTATTGCCCATAGCTATGGAATAAAGACCATATCTTACCTAAATATGTTGTATGTTTTGCACTGGACATGGCTTGAACAAACTTCTCCAACAGCTCTTTGAATGCAAATTTCTTTCCTGTTAAAAACAGTTTATCTTTCCACTGCAATTCTTATTTCTTATGAAAAACCCCCACTATCCTGGTCTGCTTTGACTTCCCCCTTTTTTTAATGATCTGTTCTCCCCTTTGTTACCACAGATCTTTCTCCTGAAGAGTTGTTTGACTTACTTATGCTGAACTCTCTAAATTATGTAATGTCTCATCATAAGGATAATTTCATCATATTCATTGAAGATTTTTCTTGATTCTTGTCTTTGGTATCCCGTTTGTTTCTAAAATACTTTTGGAAAGCATTTCACCTTTATTAATTTCCTGGTAGAATATACACAAGTCAGGCAATCCTAGGAATCTCTCCTGCTAAATTACATGTATGTGTTAAATAAAACAACTATAGGAAAAAAATTCTCTTTTTTTATTGGGTTAGCATGACTTCCATCTCTATTGCTATGATGAATATAGTTTAATGCATCTAGAACCTAGGAGGTATGAGGGCTTTTTTAATCTCTTAACTGGAATGTTTTGACAGTGACAAACATCAGGTCTGGGAATTTGTAGTTTATGGTAGTGGATGTGGAAAGTGCAAACCAGTACCTTTGGTGCTGAACACTGAGTTAGAGCCTCAAGCAGTGCCATCACTGTGGAGTACCTTTGACAGCTGTGGAAGTCACAACTTTTATTTAAGCCAGGTCCAGTGCTATATGAACTTATAGAATATTTGTTTCTAAATGCAAAATATCTGCCCGATGAGGTATATTTTTCGCTTTCTCTATTCAGTTCTTAAAAATTTGACAGGAATCTATGATGTTTCTGTAATGTAATATCTATGACTAAATTTAGGATCTAATTCTGTCCTTTCTACCAATTCTACTCTTTCAGGTGCCAAATAAAGAGTTGATTCAATTATGCCCTTCAGAAACAGAAGCTCTGGAGAATTCAGAACAAAGCCAGGGAACTATTCCATTTCCCAGTAATGAACCTCTCCTCAGTAAGATTTATTTCTCTTGGGGCTATTCTGAGGGTTGCAGGGGCTGGCATTTCTGATCCCTGGTGTCATTTCTGAGTGCACCACTTTACAAGCATGTATAAATTGTAAAGAGATGGGGCTGGCTGGAGATGAGAGCACTCTGAAACCAGATGTGATATTGCTGCAAGGCAAACAGCAAAATTTGGTAAGTGAGGGAATCTCGTGACAAAAACATCTGTAACTGAAGCTTCCCATTGCATTCTTACACTTTTCATGAGACACCTTACTGTTCTCTCTCCAGCACAGAGATAGGGAGGGAAAAGTATTTCAATGCAATGTCAGGGTACTTCTTGGAATTTGTGAATGATTGTCTTTTAACACTTTACCTCTTTCTAAGCTGCAAGCTGGGAGTAGTTGATACAAAGGACTGCTCTAAATGGCTCAGAAAGAATTTTTTTAATCTTCCTCTTGTTAAGTTTGTCTGCATACAGGATTCCCTGGCCCGGTAAGAGGAAAATGCCACTGCATTATGTTTGACATAAAAGGCAAAATGATGTAAAAGCCATGTTCATGCTGATCCTGTATTTCAGCTCTTAGAAACTTTTCCATCTTCCTCTTCTCCCTCATTTGCCAGGGATTTCTTTGTTTATTTATAACCTACAGCTTTCTTCTGGTTGAACTATGAGCCTTTTCAGAAAAATTTAAAAACTTAAACCCTGACAACCACAAACCAACCAACTGAAAAAGAAACAAAGGAATAAAAGCTAATTCTTTAATAAGGGTTTGGGAAAAAAGAATTAAAAACAACCCCAACAACACAGAGCAAGGAGGAATGGTGTTAAACTAAAAGGGAGTCAAGTTAAGGTTTTTTAAACATAGAAATGTTTGCTTTGACTTCAAAGGCAGGTTCTGCTTCAAACCAATTCTGTTTTGCAAGTTACCATGTTCTCCATGCTTCACAGTGCTCATGCCTGCCTCAAGCTCCTGCTTTACTCCCTGTGTAGGTGGCAGCTCCCAGCTGGACTTCGATGCCATCTGCGAGAACGATGACACCGCCATGACAGCGCTGATGAATTATCTGGAGGCTGACGGGGGCCTGGGGGACCCAGCTGACCTCAGTGATATCCAGTGGGCTCTCTAGAGCTGGTCTGGGAGCAAGGAATGGCAGAGACCCTCATGCACAACAACCCTACATCCTCAGTACTGTATTGGAGTTTTCTAATGGTTCCTTTGAATTCAGACTTGCTGTCTCTGGATTTTTAAAGACTGGAGCCTTGTTCAGAGAGAGACATCTTCTGCTGCACCTATGGACAAATGCAATATTTTTTCATGATGAGGAAACCTTGAAATTTTAATATTGAACCATCTGCAACTGGAATGCTTAGAACACTTTAGTATATTTTTGCTAAGAAGCTTTAACCAAAAGGTACTGTACAATGTACAGGATTACTTTTTCTTAGTTTTAATACTTCAAACTTTTATTTATTGTTTTTGTTTCAAGTTGCAGAATATTAGTTATCCATGTTACTTTCTGTAGAACCTACTGTACTTATATGGTTTGAGAATATTTGTAACTATTAAATTTAATTGAAATAACAATTTGCACACACTACAGTTGTAAAATAAGGTATTGTAATACTCAAATGATGCAGTTTGTGATTCCTTGCACTTCTCAGCAGTGCAATTTTTGCAGTCAAAGGTGAAAATGAGGCTTACAGTTCTGGGAGCAAGGATTGGGGTTGGATCACCCTAATAAACAGAAGAGAATGTTTTGAGAAAAACACTCATTTTCCCAGTACACAAACATGACAAGGGAATAAGAAAAGAGGCAACAAACTCTTAATTACTGTTTTGTATTATTTGTAATGTATTATTAGAGAGGCAGTGCATAGAACCAGAGAAAAATAATGCTCTATTTGTAATAAAGAACTTTGGTCTTGTCCCAGGTTCTTTACTAACTAGAGAAGTGTGAATGGATAGTCTTGGTTCCAGAGTGAGGCTTGCACTGTCTGTTGGTGAAAAAATGTTAAAAGTCTAGAGCATCTTTTATGTTTTTGGAGAGATTGGGAGAATTTTCTACTGCTTGAGTGTGTGACTTTTTAAAATCCTCTCTGTACTATAGCTTTGTAAGTAAATGCTATGCAGGATGATCTTTTGGGAACAGCTTTTGCAGGGATTGTATCCCAGTTACAGCAAACAACTCAAGAACATGGCACTTTAGAGGTTGCATTAGAACAACATAGCACTAATATAGCAAGAGGATCTTTTTATCTCTGGTATATTTAAACAAATTTTTGCATAGATTATATATCATAAAATTACAGATTTTTTTCATGCTTTCTTCATGTTTGGATTTTGCTTTATTTTTTTTAATTTGGGTAGTGAAAGGAAAGCATTTGAAGATGTCTGATACATGTGCATCTTTTTAATACAGGCATTTAAATGTAGGTACAACCCAGACCTCTCTCACTCCAGGTGAGGGTGGCAGCCTGGGCTGGTGTTTTTAGGAAGGCTGGAGTTGGGAACAGATGGATGTGGCTGTCACTAGATGTCATCCTTGTACTGCTGGGGAGCCACCCTGTCCTCATGAGGACACAATCTGGACATGAAGTAGCTTCCTCTGCTTGACAGAGCATCCTACAGATGATATGACTCCTTTAGCAAATGATGCATTTTTGGTGATGGTGATTTGCTAGAATGGCTTCTTGGATTGATTTTTTTCTTTTTTTTTTAACACTATAGAATTTTTTTTCATTTAATTTGGATGTAGTTTCCTGCATTCAGATCTCTTTTTTACATACATGGGGCCAAAATCATCAGTTCTCTTGCTTTATTAGAATAAACTTTTCTGCTTTTTCTAAATTTTGGGCTATATCATGGAGCAAAGTGGAAAAAATAAACAGGCACTTTCTAAGAACTGATAGAAATCTCTTTGTATAAATGAAATTTGAGATTCTGCCATTGTAAAATGCATTTTCTCTTTTCTATTCTAGAAGTAAATTCTAAATAAACCAGCAAATACTCTAACTCATAGATAAATGACTACACAAATAACTTAAAATTATACAGACTTTATTAGAACAGTTTTTTTAACTGGATTAGTTTGGAAACGTGGCAGCTGTTGTTACTGCAGGAGCAAATTAATTCTTTCACAAGATTTATATAAGTGTCTAGACTCAAAACACTATTTTTGGATTCTTGGCTATCCCTAAAAAATAAAACCAAAAATGTAACTTTGATTCTTTCGCAGTCAATGACAAATATTGTGATTTTCAATTAATTTATTAGATTTTCCCTTTACTATTTGTATTTTTTTTTTCTGGCTTAAAGCAGCCTTTTGAAGAAAAAGTGTCACTTGTAAATATTTCTGGTGAAATTAATAGATATTTTGAATACAATTGAGATAGTATGTGCTTATTTTGTTTGTATAACAACACAATTCTAGTAAGATACTGACAGTTTGTTCCTGGCATGGTGCAGGTAATGGTAGGTTGTGGTTAAACCAGGTCAATAAATGCTGTTTTGATGCCCTGCTGTTAGTCTGCTGGCAATTCTGTCTAATACTGAACTGAAATATAAAGTACTTGTTCTTTCAGATCCCAGGCTTCTTCCTCAAAACAGAAACAGGGATGTGGAACTCCTGTGGATTTTGGGAGCTCAGTGTGTTGCTCCCCAGGCAGGGAGAGCCTGTAATCCAAGCTAATGTGCATTTCTGGGGACTCAAACAGAGCTTCAGAACACCCTCATGCTCTCCAGGGATGAACTCTGAAGGTTCCACACATTAACCCTGGACTTCTCCAGTTCTTGTTGCAAGCACGAAGCCTGTGAGGAGCAGCTGAGGGAGCTGGGAATGCTCAGCCTGGAGAAAAGGAGGCTCAGGGGAGACCCCAGCACTCTACAGCTCCCTGACTGCAGGTAGGTGGGGGTCAGGCTCTGCTCCCGAGGGACAGGATAGGAGGAACTGGCCTCAAGTTGTGCCAGGGAAGGTTTAGATTGGATATTGGGACAAAAAAAGGGGTTATTAGGCATTGGCAGAGTCTGCCCAGGGCAGTGGAGAAATCATCATTCCTGGAGGTGTTTACAAGATGTGCAGGTGTGGCACTGATGGGCAGGGGGTAGTGGTGGATTTGGTGGTCCTGGGTTATAGCTGGACTTGATCTCCAAGGTCTTTTTGACCTAAATAGTTGAGTCCCTGTGAACATTTGTCACTTGGTGTTCTGGGGGCAGGGAGGATCCTGTCTGTGCTTTTGGGATTCCCTTGTAGGGTATAGGCAGGGACAGTGCTGTTGCATGGGTCTACAGCAGAGACTGATTCCAGGTTTCCTTCCTGTGGTGCTTTGTAGTTCTGGAATTTGCTGTGGATCTTACACTTTTTAGAATACTGGAAAATTTGGTTTGCTCACAAGCATAAAAGGCTAAAGTCATCTTAGTGACTGCTCACAGCAGGGTTTCTGTTCATGATCCAAAGTGGGACAGAAAAGAGAATACAGTACCTCAGCCTGCCTGATCTGTTAAAGGTAAGTTCAGGTATGTGGGCACTGCACATAACTTTTTATTATTAATTTGTTTTCATGTCAAAACTCCCAGAAATAATCACACAATCTTTGGAAATGGTAAAAAGTTTAGTGGGAAAGCTCTACCTTGGCTGTTGCTACCACAGAGCTGACCCTGTCTGGGTGGTAACTTCACTTTCCTGGAATTTGCAGATTCCAAGTGAACCTGACCCAACATGTGTAACATGTCCTACACCACTCAGGGAGCCTTGGCACAGCAGAGAATCACAGCATTAATGGGCTCTTGGGTAACACTGTTAATGGGTAACAGTGAGGTTTATCAGGGTGTTCCTGGAAAGCGCTGTGACGTGAGCAGCAGGACTCTGAACTCTACAACAGCTCAGGGAATGTGCAGTGCTTTTCAACAAAAAAGTCTGACTTCAAACATTGCTGCTTTCATAAGCCTTACAGATAGGGAAGGCAATACCACTGGGCCTTTAATATTTAGCAAAATACATTCAGATGAGTGGATAGAAATTCTTTGAGAGGAGTGGTTCCATCCTTAGACTTCACCTTGTCACAGCAGAATAAGCAAATTGATTTCTTAATTAGGCAATTGTGGAATCTCCTGAGTTGGGAGGGGCTCAACAGAATCATAGAGTCCAACTCATGGTCCTGCACAGACACTCAAAAATCCTACCCTGTGCCTGAGAATGTTGTTCAAACACTCCTGGAGCTCTGGCAGCCTTGAGGCTGTGACCATCCCTGGGAAGCCTGTTCAGTGCTTGACACCCTCTGCACCCTCTGAGGAAAGAACCTTTTCCTGATCTCCAGCCTGAGCCCTCCCTGGCCCAGCTCCATTCCCTTGGGTCTTGCCACTGGTCACCAGAGAGAAAAGATCAGTGTCTGCTCCTTCTCTCCCCTTGAACTTTATACACATTTGATTTGCCAGGTCTTTTAAGAATTTTAAGAATACTTTTTTTTTTAATCTGCAAATGCAGTTCCAGTATCAGATACAGCTTTCAGTATCATTGAAGAGATGATAAATCCCTCATCAAACAAAAAGGCAGGTGAGCTCAGTGCTGTTCCAGCAAGGTACAATCAGCTTCTAAAGGTTTTCCTCTGAGTAGCTCTGGGCTGTCCATGCTTCATTCTCCATGGAATTTGTGTTCCAGCCCCTCTGGTGTTCAGGATGCCCCTTCTGCTGGGGGCAGCAATGGACACAGGCTGACTCCTAAGAAAAGTGTTGCAGGAGGAGCTGCAACAATTCTCCTCTTTTGGGCTCCTCTGGTTCAATTTGCAGATTTCTGTTTGATTTGTGGATTGCTGCTTGTGGAGCTGGAGGAGCCAGCACAGAGTTGTTTTTTATCTTCTGTCTCTCTGTTACTCATGATCACTTAGGTCTTTATGACAGTGCTCCTTTATGAACCCCCAGCTTTAGAACTTTTTAAATCACAACAGTTGTCAGGGCTGCCTTGCTTGTGGTTTATTACAGTAATTTACTGCCTGCTCCTAGATTGTCTTTAAAAAAACCAAAACAGGTTTCTCAAAGTGTAACCTTTCCTGTCCTGCTTTTGAGGACAGCAATGATTCAGAGTAATGGGAAGACAATGGTCTGGAACACCCAATCTTTTCAAGCAGTTCTGCTATTGCCATGGTATGGATTCCTCCAGCTGAGCCTGATGTGATTCCTGCTCATGTCAGGAGGTTTTCTTTTGCTCATATTTTACATTAAATATGCAGCATCTTCTGATTTGTAACACTGCTCTCTGTGATTTCCAGATCCACACTGGCACATCTCTGAGGTTCATGCTGGAGAGGTTTCTGCAGCTGATTACATTTTCACCCTCATGGGTATCTGAAATTTCATGGAAAGTTTCCTTGTCCACTGGAAAAGGAACTGGAGTTTGCTTTTTCTTGATTTTCAGGGGTTAATTACACAAGGTTCCAGATCAAATACACAAAACTGATCCTCTGAAGCTGGGCACCCGAAACGGCCCTAAGCTCTGGGGCAGATTGGTCACTTCTTAAACAACCTTCTGCTTTTTGGGGGGTTGGAACCAGAAACTTCAGGACAGAGAAACTTTAGACCAGAAACTGCAGCAGAGCCAAGGACAGCACCTCTTCCATCAGTTCAGCAGCGGGTTCAGTGTGCAGGGCTTTTCCTCGTGTTTTCAAACACTGTGGGAAGAGCCAGGGATGGGACAGCCGAGGTCAGAAGTTTGACTGTTTTGGGGGTACAGTTTGGGAGCATTTTGTACTTCAGCTGCTCTGGATTATGAATCCTTTGGGCACTGAATCTCTCCTGTCCTTTTTAGGAAGGGATTGGAGGGGAATTTAAACATGAGGAGAAAGGTTCAGTTATGGATTTGACAGCTAGAAATTGTTTGTGCAGTGCTTTGTCCCGGGACTGAACATGGTGTCACACCGAAGCTCAGGGCCAAAACAGTTTGCTCTGCTGGGCATTTAACAATCAGGATACTTCAGGTAGGTGAAAACCAGGACAGCTTTGACAGCCCAGCTACAATAGTTGGTCGGAAGAGCAAACATTCCCAAGGCAATGACTCCCGCGGGGCGGGCACCGAGCGGAGCGGCGCGGGCGGGACGGCGGCGGGGGCTGCCCGGAGCCGGCGGAGGCGCGGCCGCCCCGGAGGGCTCTGCGCGGTTCGGCCGCAGGTAAGGGAAGTTCGTGGGACCCGCTCCGAGACCGCTCGGAGCCGACTGCGGCAACTTGGTGTCCCGGCGGGATGAGCCCCGCCGTGCCCTGCCCCGGCGGCTCCTCCTCTGCCGCCGCCAAGGCCCGGGGCCCCGGCAGCGGGGCCGGAGCCGGCCCGGGCCCGGGGACGGGAGCGCCGCGTGTGCCCGGAGCGGGGGGCAGCGGGGGGGCAGCGCCGCCACATCCCGCCAGCCTCTGTCCCCGTGCCGTGTCCCTGTCCCCGCTTCGTGTCCCTGTCCCCGTGCCGTGTCCCAGCCCCCTGCTCCCCCTGCGTGTCCGTGGTCCCCCCTGCATGTCCCTGTCCCCCCGCCGCCTCCCAGTGCTCTCAGCGCTCCCGACCTTCTGTGCCTTGTTTCTGTGCCGGACCTGAGGGAACTTTTCGGGAAGTTCTGGGGAGAGGTTGGCGTTCTCCGGTTTAATCTTTCAGGCTCTAGTAGGGCGCTTCAGGCACTGGCGCTGTGAAAGTGCAGTTATGAGTTTTATCTAGAGCTAACAAATGTGGTTTGATTTAAGGCCTGGGGTTCTTACATCCTGTAATTATTTTTTCGAGGTCTGTTTCTGTTCGAGCCGTGACTTCTCCCGGCTGAAATCGCTGTGCTCGCTCGCACCGTGGCTGGGTGCATCTGGCGCTGTAAAAAGCTGCTTTGCACCTCCGTGGCTGTTCCTGGGGGGGAGGGAGGCTTTGCTGTTGGACGCTCGGCTGTGCTGTAACACGTGTGTGCTCCCTCGTGTGAGTGAGGAGCGCAAGGAAGAGTTCCAGGCTGGGCTTGGCTGTGCCGAGCCTTCAGAGGCTCTGCAGGCTCTCCTCTCCTCACTGCGGCCCGGGCACGGCCGCTGCCAGCAGCACCGTGGGTCGGCTCTGTGCGACTGCACCGGCAGCGCGTTGAGCAATACAGGAGTCGCTGCATTCCGAAAAGTAAACAGCAGAAATGGGTCACGGAGTGGGAATATTCTCCATGCTTACACCGTGGAGCTTTGGGGAGGGAGATGTCCCAGAGTGTCAGCTCGGCATTTATTGCCTCTGTTAAAGGGAGCAGCTGTATCTGGAGGATTTACATTTGTGAAGGATGTAAGTAGAGGTTTCAGTAGAACTGGTGCTCTCAGTGAGGCAGCATGGCAGGTTGGTTTGGGAGGTGTTCTGGAAAGTAGGAAAGCAGAAATCTGCTTCAAGTCTCTGTTTCAAGTGCAGCAAAGATTTTGGCCTCTGAACTTCTTCAGATCGCTAAGAAATGAAGAGCCAGAGCACTTCCTACTTTAGCTTAGTACCCATCCCAGTGGAGTTTTGGGTTTAGCACAGCTTCTTGAAAAGCTGTATGAGAGATCAGCTGCTGGCAGTGACAGTGACTGTCAGTGCTGTGCTGTGGTGCTCACACATGAGGATTGATGTTCCCATGGCAGGAGGGCAAAGTTGGTGTTTCTCTGCTCCCTGAAGGCAGCGGGAGCCCCACCTGTTTGCCTGGCTGTGAGGAGCAGGTTCCCTCTTTGGCAGCCCATCTCCTGCCCTGAGCCCTGGGATTCCATCCCTTTGCTGCATCTGGGTGTAAGAGTTGTGCTGAGGAATGTTGAAGTTGCTTTGTCCTGTGCACTTGTGTCTGCAGCAGATCCAGGCTCTGCTTGTCCCTGACACTCAGGGTGGAGCACCTTGAAGCCAGGGCTGTCCCGTGGGGCAGGAACCGTGCTGAATTTCACCTTTTTTCCTCCTTCGATGCGAGTCCCGTTTCCTTTCTGGGTTGTGCTGCCAGGGCAGTGTGACACACACCGCAGGAAGGAGAGGGGAGCCGCTGGAAATGTCTGTGCAGGTGCAGGGGAGGCTTTGCCTGTGACCCGTGGCCACAGGAGGGTAATTGTTAACATTCCTGAAATGACAGCCATTCCCAGGAGACTGAGGTTGCCAGGTGGTGCTGCCGGCCTGGCTGGTCCCGTTGGTCCCTGGATGAGCAGGACAAAGTCTGGTCACTGCTCACTGGCCAGCTCAGGCTGGCCTGAGGACAGGCAGAGCTGTGAGTGAGGAGGTGCTCGTGCAGTGTCCTTTAGGAGGTTTAGTCTCCTGAATCCATCCAGGTGGGGCTTCTCTGATGTTTCTTTCCCCACCTAAAGGAACACTTTCAGGGAAGTGGAAATCCTTCCCCTGAAGAGCTTTGAAACCAGCGAAGGTTTAGTCACTTTCTTCTTGCTGCGATTGCATCAAACCGGGCCTTTGGCTTGCTGAGCACCAGGGAGTTGCTGTGAACTCCTTGGAGGAACTGACTGATTTTCTTTGTTGTGCTTTGTGTGTTTTTTTCTGGGAGGGTGGAGGGAACATGGAGAGGGGCCCGGATCCCAAATCCGGGACAGATGTTCCAAAAACACATCCCTGACTCCTGAGGTGGTTCAAAAGGAGTGCAAAACCCCCAAATGCCTCTGACTGGGGAGTCTGCTGTTTTGCAGTAGTTTTTAACAGAGAAAGTAGGAGCCAAATATTAGGCAGGATTTAGGTGGGTGATAAAACATCCTGTGGTTTTAGGGGTGGTCAGTAAAGCCCCTGTCCCACTGCTGAATTTGCATGCCCTTCCTCAAGGAGGTGCTGGTAACTTTTGCCTCAGCTGCTAGATGGTGATGTGCAAGTTAGGTTGGTGTATCTGAGACAGCTTCTTCTTGCACTTACCTTGGTGATTGTCAGGGTTTCAAAGCAGAACTGAAGTTATGTGGCTGCTTTCAAGTGTGCAATTATGAACTGACCCATTTCTGCCTGGCCAAACCACATCTCTAAACTTACAGAAGCAAGGAACAGGTTTATTGGAAGGTTCAGGCAAGTTTTGTTGTGTTCACTCCTCTTGAGTGGAATGTGTGCATGCAGCTGTGCATTAAGGATACATAAAAACACTTCATACCTTCAGAAGTAAAACTACTTAATACCTTCCTGTACTTGTCTCTGTACATGTACTTCTTCTACGTGTACTCTGTGCTGACAGAGCTGATATTTCTGGAGAGAGCTCCTCCCCAGAGCTGCTGGCTGGGGGGAGTTGTTTGTGGTAAGGTGAGGATGCTCCTGTTCTCTTCTACGCCTCTGCCTCATTAAGCAGTGCAAGTTGTGTCAAGGAACAGCACCAGAGGCCACTTCAGCAGTCTCTGGCTTGTGCTGTTTGAGAGGAGATAAAAATAACAAACCGAGTGACTTTAGCAGCCCTTGGCTTACATTTTGATGGTAATCCCTGTTCCAGCAGGCACAGGGTTGTAATTCTTGCAGGAATAAAATCCCCTTGCCAAATGGTACCTGTACACAAAAGTCTCTGAGGTCAGGTGTGCTGATGCAAAAGTTAGTTTGCACTTGCATCTCTCTTTATGGGCTTTTCCCCTAAATATTTATTAGTGGAGAACTGAAGGCTGAGACTGGAGCCGGCTGCTGCAGCATCTGAACTCCCAAGTGGAGAACCCTGTGCTGCCAGCCAGCTGTCAAATTGTGTCACAGATGGGAAAAATCTGATAACCACTAGTGTGAATCAGCATCTTTGAAATCCAACAGTTCTCATGGCTCCAAATGTGATGGATTTGGGAGAAGAACTTTGCTTTCTTGCTTTGTTACAGACACATCAAAATAAGAGGAAAGTATAATGGTCTGGTCTTCCCTGCCTTGTCTCAGACTGATCAGTTCTGAAGCAAAAGCATGGGGGAAAACAGGGCATATTTTATATGTCAGTGTAGAACTAACCCCAGATAGTTCATGGGCACTGCTGTGGTTGTGAAGGGAGATACAACACACACAGTTTATAGTTGGTAACAGAAAAATAACTGCAAAATAACTGTAAAAGCAAACAAACTGCCAACCAACCGTTCCCCCAACCTCCTCATTCTCAAATCTTTCCCTTGTTGTGCTCTGTTATGGAGGACAGAAACAAGAACACACATGCATTTACCCAATCAGCACCAGGATCTGTTCTGGGGACGAGGGAGGGCAGTTCCTTTCCTTGCTCCTTTGGGAGGCAGAGGATGTGGGAAAAGGAGCTTTGCCCCCTGCCTTGGGGGAGTCTCTGGTGTCCTAAAGCCCCACAGAGCAAACGTTTGTGGTTTGACATCCCAAGGATGTTCAAAGGAGATGCCAAGCCAGGAATGGAACCAGGGAGCAGGGTTGGGATGCTGCCCAGCAGAGGGGTGACACCCAGAGGGTCCCACCAGTGTGTCCCTGCTGCCCAGGTTTGGGATGAGCAGGCTGGTGACTGTCCCTGTGTT
Organism: Agelaius tricolor; assembly: GCF_023055355.1. NCBI lineage: Eukaryota > Metazoa > Chordata > Aves > Passeriformes > Icteridae > Agelaius > Agelaius tricolor. Next base: position 14,211,321 of record NW_027269263.1, read on the forward strand.
TGCTCCACAGGATGAGGAAGCCAACCCTCCTGAAGAGGAAGATGAGGAGATGTGGAAGGATGGAGACAGCAGCCACCAAAGGCTGGGGAAGGCACAGAGCCATGTAGGAGACATTGCCTTCCAAGGAGAGGGACTTTTCTGTCCTGTTTTCTGTCCCTGGAATTCAGGGCATGAGGCTGATGGAACAAAGGGGTTGAGTTCATTTTCTTACTCAGGTTCTCATGTGCCTTAAAGAGATTTGTGAAAAGGTCATTATTCCTAATGGAATCTCTGAAAAACAGGGGTTGAAGCTTTCTGAAGTGGCCAAATCTGCCTGCATGTATCCAAATGCAGCCCCTGTTTTTGTGTACAGCTGGGATGAGACCTCAGCTGCTGTTACTTACCAGCTCCCAAGTGTAGCTCAGTCTGCAGCCCTGAAGAGCCAGGCTGTGGTTAAACAGCCTGAGGTACCAGAGAGCTGGAGTAATTCCCTAGCAGGTAACTTGACTTGGAAGCTGCATTCCAAACTTTTGTACACATTTATTTTATCTCCCACATGGAGCTGCCTAAAGAAGCACAGGTGGGGTGTTCCTAACAAAGGGACATCCAAATTCATCAGTGGTAGAGGGCTTAAAACTCAAGTGTGAGTGGAGGTGCCTTTAGGACACTTCCTATTCTGTAGTATATGAGTGGAATTTAAATGGAGTACCCAAATCCTGACAAGCTTGTGTGAACTCCAAAGCCTCTGCAAGTGTTTTACAGCCAGGAAGGGAGACAGGAGTTTGGAGTCTCTCCCCTAAAACTGGCTGCTGGTTTGTTTGACCAGGCATAGGAAGAATTGTGTAGTCCCTGGGGCTCTCCTTGTGGAGAAAGGTTTATTTATGTGCCCTGGGTTCATCTCCAAAATGCTGGAAACTGATTTCATTGAAATGCCAGGGCTCAGAGCCAGCCTTGTGGGAAGGGGTTTAATGCCCATTTTCCCAATCCCTCGAAGCAGCAGCACTGGAGCACTTGCACCCAAACATGTCCAAGGTGCTGAGTGCTGGCAGGAGGCAAATCCAGGGATTGGACAGTGGGAATTTGCACTGCTCCTGTGATTCCAGACCTGAAGCTGTGCTTTAGAACTCCCAGGAGTGGCTGCCTCACTGAAAACCCCATTTAAAGCTCAGCATCCCTCCTGGGTGGCTCAGATGCTCGGAGCAGGGTGATGACAATGCCAAGATTCTGAATTCAACGTGGGCCAATCACTTATCACCGTTTGACTTGATGATCCTCGTGGCTCTTTCCAACCCAGAATCTCCAGTGCTCCGGAAATAAAGAGCAAACAGTTTCCACTGGCTTTTTAAACCCACGGGTTTTTCCATTGGGGAGTGCGAGCCACAGAGAAAGTGGGGGAGAGGCGGGAGAGCATCAGGTCTCACCCGGCAGGTGTCGGATGAGCGGCTGGAGCAGGACCGAGCTCCGGCAGGGCCCCGGTCCCACACCGGCCGCAGTCCGGACCCGGCCCCAGCGCCCGCCCGGAGCGGCTCCTCCCGCCCGGGGCGATCCAGCGCCGCTCGTTCCGCGGGAGCCCCGGGGCTTCGGGCACGGGTTCGGGGGCGGAGGGCGCTGCCCTGCCCGGGGGTGCGGTGCCCTCGGGGTTCCGGGCCGGGGCCGCACCGGAGCCGCTGCTGCCGCTCCGCGTCCGCCAGGCGGCGCCCCACGGGCGATCCAGCGCCCGCTCCGGGAAGCGCCGCCCTCCTCCCGGGCCCGGCACCGGCACGGCCCCGGCTCCTCGGAACCCCGAGGGATGCACGGGCACCGTACCCGGAGCCGCGGCGGGACCCCAGCCCCGCGCCGGCCGAGCGGGAGCAAAGCGGCAGCGCCGAGCTCGGTCCCAGCGTCCGTCCCGGAGCGGCTCCTGCCGCCCGCGGCGATCCCGGTCCTCAGCCCAGCCCAAATCCCGCACCCCGCCCGCCGAGGGAGAAGCGGCTCCGCCCGGGACCCCCAGCAGACACCGCAGGACCCGGACCCAGATCCCGGGGCCCGGATCCCGGTGCCGGCCCCATCTCAGCGCCTCGAGCCCCGCGCAGCGCTCCGAGCGCCGGTCCCGCCGCAGCCCGGGACGAGCATCCCCCGCAGCGAGCGGAGCGGGCGCGGATCCGCCGGGATTCAAGGGCGGGGCGGGGCCGGCACAGGTGCGCGGGGCGCCAGAGCGCCTGCGCAGGACGGGGCCGAGCGGATTTAAACCGCGGGGAGGGCCCTGCAGCGCTGTTTCCCCCTCGGCCCTTGCTGCGGGTGGCTGTAGCCGGGCCCGGCCCCGCCTCACGGAGCCCCACCCTGCCCGGGACAGGGCCCCGCCCCTCACACCGGGGCCGAACCGGCCCTGGGACCGGGGCTTCGCGTCCTGCCCGCGTCCACTGGGGGTCCCGGGGCCGGAGGAGCGGGGCGGGATTGGCGCTGGGATGGGCACCGGGCTCGCCGCGGGCGGGAGGAGCCGCTCCGGGACGGGCGCTGGGGCCGAGCCCGGCGCTGCCGCTCCTGCTCCGGCTGCGGCCCCGCCGCGGCTCCGGGACACCCCAGATCCCGCCGGGCGCCGCAGAGCCGGGGGAATTTGTTTTGAATTTTTTATCCAGCCTAGGCAGATCATTCTCATGGAGAAAGCCCAAAAATAAAGGGTATGGGGTAGGGAGACGGGGGGTCGGGGCACGGGCAGTGTTCTGCTTTAAATTAAAAACCCACTGAGAAAATTAAATCTGTGGAACAGCTCATTTCCAATCCTGGCCCGGCTTCTGTGTGATCGGCTGTGATTCCAGCTGCTCCCATGGGATTTTTGGCCTGTGGGACTCTAATGAAGTGCCAGGTACTGAGCACGACAGAAAAGAGAAAACTCTCTGGATTAGGCAGTGTCCCAAAGAGCTGGCAGTGCCCAGCATTCCTGGCTGGAATTTGGGGATCCCAGCACAGCCCTTCCACGGTGTTCCTGTGGACCTGGCACTGCTCACCGTCCCTGCCCAGGGTTTGGGGGTCCCAGCACAGCCCGCACAGCCCCCCCAGCACATCCCACTGCTTCCTCAAGTTGCCTTTAACCAGGATAATTTTTGGGGGCGGGGGCACCCAAACCCAGCAGAATTTGCTTTAACCAGTTTTGGGGGATCTCCTCTCTCCCCTCCTCACTGAATTCCCACTGCCAAATCCCAGCCTGAGGCTCAGCTCCTCATCCCCTCGATCCCTCTGAGGAACCAGACTTGGATTTCCCAATCCAGCAGGGCAGCAGTGCTGTTTCTCCTCACTGTGTATCTTGATTGCAGTAACTGCTTAAGAAATAATTTAGAGAAATTCAGAGAATGAAGAGACAATGAGGAAGAGCTGCCAGCTCCAACCAAGGGCTGCTCAACCCCCTTCTCAATGATTTGCTTTAATTAACTGATGCAAATGAACCAGCCCAAGCCACGTTGATATGGCTTTACTCTTTTTAATTGAGTTCTAGAGAAGTACTGCAAAATATAAAAAATCCCCATTTTTAACCCCAAAACTCTTCTAGGCGATAGACAGGGCAGGGCTGCACTGCACCCCCAAACCAAGAAGAACTGGAGAAAAGACAAATCCAGAAAAGACAAATCCAATCTCCCAGGAATCCAGACTGAGATTCCTGGGAGATTGGTGCAGCTTCTGCCAGCCAGAACAATCCTTGGTCTGAGCACACACCTGTGGGATGTCATCAATATCCTCCTGGGCCTTTTCATTAAAAGCAGATTTCCACAGAGAATTAATGAAATACAGAAAATTAAATGGAAATGGAAAGGAGCAGCTCCCTCAGGACAGCAGGCTGCAGCATCCAAAAGAAAATGAACAAAAAGATTACGGATTGGGACCATCCCAAGTCCCTTGTGTGGAATACCGCTCTGCTTTGCTCTATAAATCACCATTTCTCTCGGTGGACAAACCCTTCAGCTTTGCTTCCAACTCACCGAGATTCTCTGCACCGTGTCCAGGGCGGGATCCAGGGAGATCCGTGGGGAATTCCCATGGGAACTCTGCCCAGGAAGCTCCCGGGGCTGCCCCGTGCCTGCAGCCCAGAGGGAGATCCCTTCCCACAGCTCCGGCTGCGCTCCCAGGCTGACAGCCACAGCTCCCTGCGCCCCTGTCCCGGGAGTGTCCCGAGGTGCCAGCGGGAAAGGAGCCTCCCAGGGACACGGGCTGGGCATTCAGGGCAGAAATGGAATTCTCAGTCTCCAGCCTGATCCAGCAGCTGTGCCTGGCGGTCGCTGGTAAAGCCACCTTGTCCAGGATGTCGCTGCCAGAGGCCATTCCTGCAAAATCAGGGGGGGGAAAGGGATGAACCTTGGAGCTCCTGGAGTTAGCCAGGAGCTTTGCCAAAAGACTGGAAGAAAAACTCACAGAGGAAAAAAAATGCAACCTGATGAAAAGAGAAGGGAATGATTGGAATAATTTGAAATGGATAAGAGGAAATGGCCTGACGTGATCCCAGGGGAGGTTTAGGCTGGATATTGGGAAGTCTCACAGTGGAAAGGCTGTCCAGCCATGGCACAGCTGCTCAGGGCAGTGGTGGAGGCCCCATCCCTGGAGGGATTTAAAGCCATGTGGATGTGGCACCTGGGGACATGGGACAGTGGTGGCCTCAGCAGCATGGGGGAAGGGGTGGGCACCATGGTCTCAGAGGGCTCCTCCATCCTGAAGGATTCCACGTTTCCAAGGACACCCTGGACATGGCCAGCACAGACACACCTGTGCCTGCTGCAATCATTTCCCTTCCTCTCCTTCGCTTGGTTGCCAAACATTCCCTGGTGACAGGGAACACGGGAGCAGTCCTTGCTGTGAGAGAAGCCAGCAGGATTAGATGCAATTCCCTTCAGAAAGAGCTGACAGGATCCAGCCAGTCCTGTCCCCAGCTGCTTGGGAAGCTCCCAGTCCCTTCCAGCAGCAAGAGAGGGAAATCACCTCATGCTGAGGGACAGTGACACGAGAGCTGTAGGGAGAGAGCAGCAGAGATGGGAGAGGAGCAGCACCAGAGCTTTCCAAAGGGAACACCTGCCAGATCAACTCCCAGGACTTGTGGAAAACATTTTCCAGCTGATATGTGAGTCCATCTACTCCTCTCTTCCACTCACTGACCTTTCAGCCACGGCCAGGAGCTGCTCTGGTTGGAGGTCCCCTCTGTGTCCACGGATGTGGCTTTTCCCCCACCTGGGGTCCCCTCACGGTGCCCAATTCCAGCCCTTTGTTCCGTGTCCCTCACGGCCCTGGACTTGTCACGGTCCTTTTCCAAAGCTGCCTCCCCAGCTCTCCCCCTCGGCAGATCCCTGAGGCTGTGCCAGCCCTTTCTGAGGCCCTGCCCTAAGCTGACACCCTTTGCTTTGCACCAAACGATTGCTCCTGCTGGAATATCCCCCTGACGCTGGGTGTTTGGCTGCTGGAAGCCAGGAGGTGCCTCGGGGTTGGGTTTTTGGAAGGATGACTGGGGATTTAGCACCTACTGCAAATGCCTGGGCGCCTGCACACATCTGTACAAAAATGCTGATTTGTGCTCAGGGCTGCCTAAACATCCATCTTCTTCCTTCCTTCTCCACTACCATTCGGTTAAACTGGAACCTCTGGGAATGGAAGCCTCCCACGGAGAGCTGGAGGTTTGCAGGGGCAGCAGAGTTCATCTAATCCCACTTGACCTCTGGTTCTTCAGCTCCTCCATGTAGATCCATCAAAGGCCCAGGAGTTAGGGACCCGGAGCAGCGGGAGCTGGGGCTGGCAGGACTCTGCTGGCTGCTCCTCTGGTTCAGCCCTATCTGCAGCTGAGAGCAGGCAGGGGATGGACACGGGGCTGGCAGGCGGGTGCTGTGCCCCTGCAGGATTTAATCAGCAACTCCAGTCACCTCCTGCTCCTTGGGGTGTCCCGAGCTGCCCTCACAACCCAGAACAAACACCCAAGCTGGGAGTTACCATCCCATGGATCCCTGCCTTTGGGGGAGCCCATTTCCCACCTCTGAGAGCAAATGTACTTTTCTGTCCCTCGCTTGCAGACCTTGAATGACAAAGCTCTGGCTCTGGCAAGCACAAAGAGTCTGGAGCCATACTAGCACAGGAGATGGCAAAGGAAACAGTGGGAACCAGGACACTGCACAGTCCACAGGCAGGAGCAGAGGGGGAGAGAGGCAGGGAGCAAGGGGCTCCTCCCTGAGCAGGCATTTAATGCATCCTCTGGTCATTTTTTCAAGTGATATCCATTGTGCACAAAGATAAGTTGGCCAAAAGCAAATCTCCATCACCGGGTGAGTGCCAATGTCTTCTGACCTGAGGCAACTCTGCTGATCCCAGCTCTGCTCCTCCCCATGCCACCTGGGTTATTTCCAGCCATCCCTGAGCAAGGGTCACCTGTCCCCTTGGTAAGGACAGCCCACAGCCAGGTCCAGCAGCTCTGTGCTTGCAGCGGGATGCATCCAGCTCTGTTTCATGCCTGGATTGCCCATTCCTGTGCATCCTCCTGGAAAATGTAGCAGGCCCTGGGATTTGGGCTCCCAGCCATGCCCAGCCTCGGCTTTCACCTCAGTCCCTTGGGCTTCTGTTCTCATAGCAAATCCCGAACTGCACCCCAGATGACATCCCAGTGCTCCTCACCCGGCTCCAGAAGGCAGCAGAGGCATTCCCACACCTCAGCTAAAGGAAGAAAGAGAGGCAGAGCCAGAAGAAAGCGCCAGTAGGGGCAGTGCAGCAGCCAGAACCAACAGGGAGCACAGGGGGGCATGGATGAAGGCAGGGGGGATACCTCAGCTCCCGGCCCAGCAGGGCTGGATTGATGCCATGGCACAGCCATGGATCCAGGTCCAGCAGCTCGGGAGGCGCCGCTCTCCGGGGGCACCTCTGGCAGAGCACGGAGCCTCCGGCACACAGAGGCAGTTTGCCTTTCCCTGAGCCCCTCATTTTCAGTAGTCCTGGTCTCAACATCCATTTTTGCTGTGCATTCTGCATGCAGGGAGGTGGAACCTTCCCAAAGGGATGCTCTCACCAAGGTGCCCTTCTCTGCCCCCCCTCCTGGCAGAAGGAACGCTGACCCTCCAAGCAATACTGAGCAAGGCTGAGTTCATCAACTGCTTCCAGAAAACCAAACGGGCTTTGAAGCTCTTGGTGAGACATGGAGGAGTTTCCATCCCATGCAGGGACAGGGCTTTTCCCAGTGTATCCCAGCAGTGAGTGTTCAGAGGGAAATTAGAACAGAAAAAACTGCCAAGGGACAAAGGTGTGGATTCCAGGTTCTTCAGAACCCAGGACCAGCACTGTTACTACACAAACTGCCTGGGGTTTCAGGGCCTGGGAGCTGCACCTCACCTGGTCCATCAGCACGTGCAGTCACAGAGGCCTGGGGAAGGCTCTGAGTCACCTGAGCTGAGGCTCCAGCTCGGCTGAGTGGATGAACATAATCAGAGTGACATGGTTAAACACTGTTCACTGTTAGCCAGAATCCAGAGCCTTGGCCAATTCCCACCCTGGCTGAGGGCCCAGGGGCCTGAGCTAAAGCCCACAAGGGAAAGGGCCAGAGTGTGGTGCAGTCTGGGCAACATAACCCAGCTCCCAGAATAATGTACCAAGCCTCTGTGACATCTCTGGGGTACCAGAGCCCTCTGAGGGACACAAATCAAATCAACAACTGCCCCAGTGTGTAACTCTCATGGTTCAAACTCTATACAAGTCAAGACATTTTGATTTTTCCCTTCCCTTTCTATTATTGTGAAAGCATGCAAAGGAAAAAAAGCCCAGTTTTCAAGTGAGCCAGCCTTTCTAAAGAACTGGATAGGTGAAGTCACACTAGTTATACTATATCAATTTAATGCAAAATTAAAGCTTTCTGTGGGTCTTTTATAAACCAGTATCAATCCTGCTGCAGTGTTGATTCTTCTGTTAGTTTAAATAGGCAAAAAACCCCTATCCCCCACAGGTATGCAGGTTCTCAATGCAACACAACAGAACTGTCTCCTCTGTCCCACCAAACCCAGCCACATACACCGAACACAGTGACAGCAGCTCTTTAAAATCAATTCTATCTCAATGAACTGTTTCAGGACTGAAATGTCACCCTCCTCCAAACCCAGCTACGTTTGTGACTCAGCAAAAATGGTAGAAACATAGTTCTCTGTGTTTGTTTTTATTTCAGTTCCCCTTTCAGACTCCCTGCTTCTGCCATGGAATGCTTCAAACACTCGTGGCACTGATGCCTCAGCCTCTTTAGGCTCTTTTTTAATGGCAGTTTTAGTAACAGCTCTCACTGCTTCCCCCATCTTACAGCTGGAATAGTAAATAGTGAAAGATTAATGTGTTTTCAATATTATTTTTATTCTGTTAAATGACTGAATTTATATGAAAATTAGAGGGAGATGAATTTTGCACTGACAAGACTATTCAGACAGCTATAACCAAAGTGAGTTTACCAGTTTAAATATGGATGAGGTCATCCTTCACTGGTTAAAGCAAGTAATTATAAATGTATAACCCAAAAGCCTTAGTCCAGTAAAAGCTGAGGGAAATAGAATAAATCAAGCCCATAAATACCATCAGCTGCTAAGCTACTGAAAAAAAATTCCAAGTGACATAATCTTGCATCCTCCAGATTTGCTCTCTGCTGTGAATGGTCAGGGGCTGCCTCTGTTGCTACGAAAAGGTCCCACCTACATCAGGCCTGTTTTTTGTTGCCATTGCTCAATTTTTCCCAAGTGTTCTTGAACACCTGCCCCTAACTTTTGCCACACCTTGCCCTGACAGAGCCACTCAGTGAGAAAAGCTTTAAAGTTGGCTCCAGCCCTGCCTTTTGTTCACAGCTCCAAGGCCCTGTGGAGCCTGGCACCAATTAGGGAGCAGATAATTAATAAGTCTCTCTCAGAGCCCATTTCTGGCACTGGGAAGGGATTTTCCTCTTAACTGAAACCAGCTCACTCCTTCAAATCAGTCATTTTAAGGCCTGGTATTGTCCTTCACACTCACTGCAACTCTTCTGACCAGCACCAGCACATTTCCATTATTACAGACTCACCCTCCTAGGACAGAAAAAAAAATCTGCCACACTGCAAACAAAGGCTCTGAGTCAAATCCACCGGGACCTCCCCAGAGCTCTGGCTGATAAAGCTCTCAGCAGCTCCAGCCAAGACTTAATGTCTGGCGAACAAAATGTTCTGGAAAAACGTCGTGCCTTCTATAAACACTTTTTTCTGGCAGATCCGTCCTGTTGTTTTAAAACCTGGAGAGGCTGACTCAGCCTGGCTTCTGCAGGAGCTAAGGGAACACGATGGGTCCAGGGGAAGGTGGAGGGAATGGAGTGTGGGGAGGAGAGAAAGAGAGGGGCAGAGTGAGCCCCGCACGGCCCCCGGTGCTGCACGGAGCCGCTGCTCCTGCCCAGCTGCTCACACAAAGTTTATGTACACATTGCCCACATCCTTCAGCCTGTTTTTGGTGCCCAGGCAATTTTCCAGCATGTCTTTTGTGGGCAGGGAGCTGTCAGTGCTGGTGACAAATTGCCGCAGCGCATTCCTGCCCGACAGGCGGTATTTTTGCTCCTCCTTGGCAACGCTGTCCAGCAGGACTCCTCGGATGTCCTTGGGCTTCCCTGGCACGCCGAACACCACGAACAAGCCCAGGCAGTCCCGTCCCACCAGGCGGCAGAACTGGGCCAGCTTCTCAAACCTGCTCATGTTCTGGAAGCACTCGTCGGCCAGCGCAGCCTCCCGGCAGCAATCCTCGGCAGCGCCCTCGCCGTGGAAGAGCTCGGCCGGCTGCAGAGCCTGCACGGCGATCTGTAGCTTGATCTGCTTGTCAGACCCACACAGAGTCCAGATCCAGTCCACTCCGAACAGGGAGGATTGCTGCTTGGTCATTTTGCTGGTCATGATCCGCTCCTCCATGCCCTTTCCCACGCAGAAGCCGATGAAGTTGACCAGGAAGATCTCGCTCAGCGTGTTCGTGGCTGGCTGGAATTTGCTTTGAGGATCCACAAAACCCAGGTAGTCCTTCAGCCTTTGAGATGCATGGAGCACACCCTGGCTGAAGACTTCACACATGACCAGCGTTTCAGCCTTGTTCTCATGGTTGTCCTCCTGGGAGACCTTCTGGCCCATTTTCTCTGCTGGAGGAGGTTGTTTCCACATGCAGACTGCCTCAGGGACAAACCTTTATTTTCCAGCAAAGGCTGTGCAGGTGCTGGGCTCAGCCAGACCTATTCAGCTGCACATGGACACCTGCAGCCTTCCCGGTGAAGGTGATGGCAGAACTGAGCTCTGCGTGCCTGCAGGGCAGCTGGGCTTTCTCCTGGGTGTGTTTCTCCGCAGCTGACTGAGCAGGGACCAGCCCAGCAGGCCCTGTAGCTTTCACACTTACTGAATTCATCTCTGCTTGTTTTCCTTATTGTTAATTCCGGCACCATTTCTTTGGCTGATGTTATCTCATTCCAGTCTGATCTTATCTCCTTGGATCTCCTTTCTAGGACTATTGCACAGAAACCAGTTTTTTGGTACAGGGTGTTGCCTGGAGATGAAACCACCTTTTTCTTTTAATCTCCCAGAGAAGGGAGATTAACACTTGGGACCAGAGAGAGGGACAGTGCACCCTGGGAAGGCTTCCTCTGGAGAGCACACACTGAGCAATGATCATGTCACTTCTCACCACACCAAACAACCCAAGATGGTTAAAATCTGTATCCCAGAAATAACTAAAAAGTCTTGATACAGTTGATTTTTTAGCTGTTAGTTGAGCCCTGCTGCAGGCACTACTGACAAATTAATGAATGAGTCAACAAAAAATGTGTGATTTTGCCCCTTTTCCCTTCTTTGTTTTCTGAACAGAACAGAACAAGCTTCCATGGAAAATTAAAAGGAAAAAAAAAGAGGACGTGAAAAAGGGAACCAGCTTCCAGAAACACTTGGCATTTTCCACAGACTTTATTGGATTTCACATGGCAATACACAGCAGTTACGTTGCCCTCTCCAAAGAGGCACCAATTAAACACTCTGACAGGATGGACAGTGTGCACACACGCACCTAAAACCTCCTGACTCCATCGCCTCTCTCGTGCCCCTGCCCTGTAAGAGAAACAGGGCTCAGATGGCAGCTCGAGGGGATGGCCTGGCTGCCAGGAAAGGGCTGTTTGGAGCAGAATGCTGCTCACACTGCACTTCAGTAAACCATCACTGCCCTCACTGATAACACTCCAGAGACACTGGAGAGTGTTTGTGGCTATTTCAGCACACAGTATTGTGTCACTAGCTCCCTTTTCCCCCTCCCCTTTTCCCCCCAGTTCTGTCCAGTGGCCAGTGACTAGTGAGAGCCATCCAGAGGAACACTTTTGTTTGGAAGCCTGCACCACATTTCCCAATGCTTCCACAGGGTTTTATGTTCAACTTCCATGTAAATAACAACAATATTGCAGAGTATTCACAGAAAGGGAAGCCTGAATCCACATCCCAAGCATCTGCACCCTAAACCTGCCCACGTTAAATTTTGCATCTTGGTACATCAATAATCACCTACACTGCACATCCTTCAAAGGTCCAGGTTACCAGCTCACATAATTCTAATGCTGGAATATGCTTCTGATCTGAGGGGAGCTCCCTGAAAAACCTGGGAAGAACCTTTCTTCCTTTCCTAGCTTTTTTAACAGTGTTTCAGAAACACCCCCAAAGTCAGCACAAACCCCAAATCCCCTGCACAACACCAGGAATGATCTCACTTCCAGCAAGGAGAGCGACAAAACGAGTGACAAACGCTTGGCAAAGCAACACCACCACAAGGAACAATTCCAGCTGGACTTTTGTTTGCCTTTTACAGAGCAAAGCAGCTTCATGCCATTGTGCTAAAATACATGCAACGTTCAACACCATACAAATGACCACTGGAATAAAAAGTTACTTTTATTTGTTTGTTTGCTTGCTTTTGGCTAGGACACCTCACAAAACTGGAAGTCTGACACAAGATTCCCACTGGCTAGTCAGGAATTTTAAAACCTGATGATCCTCAAGAGCAGAGGAGCTGCTTTAAGAAGGTAAAATGATGAGCAACACATTTGATATCTGAATTTTGGAGGAAAAGTCCCACCTTAGGCTTAATAATATGAAATAATATATTTCCTATACATTTCTCTATATAACTTTATTTTTTTAGCAACTACACCATCTTCATGTTAGTTACAGCACAGAAACATCCCTTCCATATGCAGGGAGTACTCTCAACTTTAAAGAAATTTTTTCAGTCATGGAAGTGTTAATAACCTTGTTGAATGCACTAACTACTGCTGCTGGGGACGATAAAGAAGACATTTTAAAATGTGCAGTTTCTGGATGAGTCACTGCTAGAAGAAACATGCTTTAGAAATAGTTTCATCTCAAATGGAAGATCATTAAACTGTGCACTCAGTAAAAAGCAACGAAAGCAAACAGTTCCAAAGGTCAGCCTGCCTTTCCCAGTAACCAGCTGGTCTGCAAACTGGCATAATTTTTTTACAACCTTCTCCCCTTCCCTCACACACCTTCAACTTTCCATCACTCTATCTCACAAAATTTAAATTTTTGCTTTTATATGTACTTCATATACTTATTTTTTCTTTTTTTTCTTTTTTTTTTATAAAACAGTATAAAAATAGGAGCAACAGTCAAGAGCTACTGGGGAGCTTACACAGGGCACAGATGACTAAAATCCTACATTGGATCGGACTGAACTGGTGTTTGTGCCAAAGAAAAGCACTTAGGGAAGAGCAGTAACTTCTATTTTTCAGCTGGGAGCTCAGAGAGAGCTGATGCACGCTATCTACAGACGCAACACTTTCACCTAACACCTTCTGTTCTTTTCAAACAGCAGAGAGCATTATCTGAGGCCAGGAATAAGCAAAAGGAGCACTAGCATACCACATCAATTTCAACGCAACACTCTGAAACATATCACCAGTTTGTACATTAAATAGAGTTAAAACCATTACCATTCACCAGTGTCTGGGTGGTTTTTATGGCAACTTAAGTAGGCACCTTGTTTTTTCTCCTTTTCTATTTAAAATTCTCCACCCCTCAGTGTCACTTCTAACAAACAGAAGCAAGAGCAATGTAAAGTACATGATCTGTCATGTGGAACAGGGATGTCCTTGCACGCAGGAGAACGAGCCTTTGTCAGTGCCTGGTGGTGACTGTCACACGTTGGAGTCCTCATCTGTTATACTGGTGCTAGGAGAGCGAGTGGCAAAGTCTTTGAACATTTCATCTTCCTTCAGCATGTGCTGCAAAGGAAAGGAGGGAAGAGTCAAGGTTTCTCACAACTGGAGTCAGTCACCTGTCCTGTGCTGGGCAGCAAACACTGCCCGCCAGCCACTGTTTTGTTCTGCTGAGGGAGGTTTGCACCCACCCTGCCCCAAAACCAGCTCACTGCTGTCTGCTGGCCCCAGTGCCTCAGGGCTTCCACCCAGAAAATGCAGCCTGACTCCCAGCTGGAGACCCACCGACCATGGGCAATGGGGGCTGTGTCCCCTGCCCTCCCTGGTGTGTGGGGAGCCAGCACAGGCCACCAAAGCTCCCCACCAGGATGGGTGGGTACCTTCCTGAACCACTTGGGTTTTTGTGCCCTCTGTCCCTGCAGGAGACCCAAAGGACCTCACTGACACTGTTTAACATGAGTGACTGCCAAGGGCCTCACACCCATCCCACAGAAACAGAGACCTTACTGCACAGACCCCGTTCACAGACTCACTGTCAGGTTGTTGATGCCTTCAGAAAATGCTCCTATTTGCCTCACCGTCCCTTCTGAATCTTCCATCTATAAAAACCAGAATGAATCATGAATTAATAACAACTTATTTGTATCATAGAGTGGAATCACAGAATGCATTGGATTGGAAGAGACCTTAAAAATCATCTCAGTCCAATCCCCTGCCATGGGCAGGGACAGCTTCCACTATCCCAGGTTGCTCCAAGCTCTGTCCAACTTGTCCTTGGGCACTGCCAGGGATGCAGGGGCAGCCACAGCTTCTCTGGGCAACCTGTGCCAGGGCCTCAGCACCCTCACAGGGAAGAACATATTTCTAAACCTCCTGAGATCTAAACCCACTCTTTGTCAGTGTGAAGCCATTCCCCCTTGTCCTGCTAGGACAGAGTGACATTGAAGTGCAGCACACAATTTACTGACTACACCTGAGATGTTCAGACCAAGGGGGAAGCATGGCCTGCCAGGAGAAGAGAGTTACTCCAGAGCAGGCCCTAAAGGTTCTGCATTCACAGCTTCAGCCTCCTTGGGAGCAGAGCCTTTTGTCACTAATGCTGTGACAGTAAGAACTCAGGGCCTTCATGGGCCAAAGCAAAAGGAAGACTTTCCTGGGAAATGGAAGGTTTTCCCACCAAACCTGACAGCTCAAAGACTCAGAATTGTTAGAACTGGCTTACCTGCTCCAGCCTGTCCAAATCATCATCATCATATACTCGCATATCCAGGCCAGGCTTAAAGCCCTTCTTCGATGCGCTCCCAGATGCCCTCCCCAGCTCCATAGGACACACATACTCTTCCACATCATCCTGCTTCTTCTTCCTCAGGTTCCCAAAATTGCTGAAGGTAAGTTTCTTTGGCTTAAAAGCGAAGAGAAATTTGTCTAGGAGTTAGAGAATCAGCAAAGAACAGGCCTACTCGTGCCCTCTTGTGCTTCCATGACAAAGGTCAAAACCCCAGTGCTCTCCTACACAGATCTTCTGAATTTCATGACAGTGGCAACTGAAAGGACAATGTGTCCTCTCATTCTACCACTGTTAAGACACTACCATTTAACAGATCCCAAATGAGGTGAAAATTCCACATTAAACCATGAGTCTGTTAACAGTAAGGGACAGTCTCCCTCCCAAACATCTCCCAGTACAGACAGAAGGACAACACGAGTGCTACCTCTTGTCTCTGCATGTCAGAGAGGCTGAGAAGTGGCCTGTTCATGGTAGACACAAGTGTCAGCCCCAGATCTGCCAGGTCCTGCTCTCATGCTTCTTTCCTTAGAAACCAACCCCTTTTCTCAGACCTTACTGATGCTGCACCCTCCCAGCATGGATAAAACCAGAGATCCAAAAGCTTCCCTGGAACCTCCCACCCCTCCCAGAACAAGTGGCCTACCTTGACTTTGGCAGTTGCTGTCAGAAGGACGTAGTCTGGGGACTCCATGGCCTCACGCTTCTGCTGCTGGGCCTCCTGCCCCACCAGGAGGTTGAAATGAGTGGCCAAGTGCCGCCTCAGCAGCGTCTTGTTGGGGGGGATGTTCAGCAGCTGGGCCATGGTTTCTACATTGAAACGGGGCTCCAAAACCTGGGAATCCAATCAAAGAGAACCCAGCTGAAGCCAGTACTGTCTGATGAGATGTCAAGAACATCCAGGCCTATCTTGGTCACTCCCTACGGCCGCTTTGGGATTTTTGTTTGTATTTTAGAGGAAATATACAACAAAGAAGGAGGGAAGAGAGTTAGCTAATTAAAGGATTCCTAGGCTTTCCTTCTGGAGTTATAAATAGGAACAAATTGGCAGGTAAGAAGAAGTGAACAGATAAATCTATCCTTAACTGAAGTACTGTGTGAAGCTGCCACAAAATGTTTACCCAGTATCATCTTCCAATTCTGGAAAAGGTAGCCAGAGGAATCATGGAAAATAAACGGACACAAAACCTCTGGAGCAGGGATATAACTCCTAATCATCACAACAAACCTCTGCAGATATAGGTCTCTTGTCTGGAGTATGTGATGCTCATAAAAACAATCCTGGTTTGACAGTGTAATCCCAAATTTTGTAAAGGTAACAAGCTTCCCCCACAAAAGAAAACCATATCCAGGTCAGGAAGGCAGAAAGTGGCTGTTCAACAGCATGGCAGCACTGTAGGGCAGGAGGTGGAGAATGCTATACCAAAACAGAATTGTGAGGGGAATACAGAGTATTAAACCACACAACTTCCCCTCAAGACATTCATATCCTTTAAACCATAAGGTAAGAAACTTCTTACTGAGCAGAATAGGTGTGTGCAGCAAAGACAATGTCAGAACATTGACCTAGAGGTTGCCAGACATCTTTTCTTTCCTAAAATGGAAGAAGGCACCCCAAAAGCTCACCATCAGCCCCCCGTGCACTCCGCTGCCCCGCAGGTTGGGCGCGTACTCTGCCAGATCCACGGAGCGCAGCCACTCCATCACGCGGTGGTTGGTCCACTGGGTGACCTCAGAGGGTGTCACATTATTCTGCCAACAGGAGGGACAGGCAGGTAAGGAGACGTCCCAAAGCAGGTGAATCCCAGCCCCAGTCTTTACTGAAACATACTTCTCCTGCCCTTAAGGAATACAATCCTACTTTGCACTTGAGAGAAGAATCTCTTTCTGGGTTGCTACCTTATTGCAAGAGCAGCATGGGGATGGGTCTGGGCAGGGGGCAGGGCTGTGTCAGGTCATTTGATTATTGTGCTGTGCTCTAGGGTTATTTGCCATTTCTACCAGTAGAGCTGAAAATTCAGCTGTTCCATGAGCTGCTGTGCTGTTCTTGCAGATACACACTGTGGTTCTAAATCCAAGAGTCTGGGTTGTTCTGTCATCCATTGCCCTGTCCAGCATTTGCTGCTTCCAAAACACAATGATGGCAGTCTCCTGCCTGGTAATGGGGCCAAGCTCCTTTTACACAGAAAATTTTGACACAGCCATCAGTTTTCCAGAGAGTTGCACAAGACTTGTGGCAACAGTGCACTGAATTCAAGATGATTTGTTTTCCAGACAGCACATCAGAGACTGGGCCAAAACAGCCAGCTGTTGGCTTGGAGGAGAAGCAGGAGACTTGGAAAGGGGGACATGAGTTTGGGGTCATGGCAGGTAGAAGAAATTAAGTGATGTCAGAGCTTGAGGTTAAAAGAACAACATGAGGAACAGGAAACTAAAAATGAAGGAGAATGAGGAGACAGGAGGAGAGAGCAGAGCAGGAATAATCAAACACCAGGGATAAAGCCCTAGAGGATTCCTCTTCACAGCTTCCTTGTAAAGCAGTACCTCATCAGATGGCCTCCGGCGCAGGCAGTTGGGCTCAAAGTTGTTTATTCTCAAAACCTGAATGGCTCTTTTGATGCTGAGGTGGTGAAGGACACTGATGACCTTCAAGGAGAGCAGATCATCCTGTCAAAGAGCAAGAGGGAGTTAACAAACACAGACATGCTTATTCATGGGAGCAGCATCCTCCTGGAGAGGACTGCTTTAGCCCTGGCCTAAAAAGGCACGTTTGACACATCTAGGGGAAGATTTTAATATGTCAGACAGGTGGTTCATATCAAACCATTGTGCCAAAATAAAAACTTTCTGTGTTGCGCTGTACTAGCTCTTGGGGGATGTTTTTCACACAGGGTACAGAGCTTAGTACAAGAAACATGGGGTAACAAGGAAGGAAAAAGAGTGAGATGACACATCCTCAGTGACAGGATAAGAGCCAAGGCAGCACCAACACACTACACTAGACTCACCAGGCATTTAATCCTGCCAGAAGTTACCTCAAATGTACAGCTAGAAGTTTAACTGAAAAAATAAATTACCCTGAAAATTGGGACATTCTCTATGGTTAGAATAATAAAAAAGAGGGAAGAAGAAAGTGTCTCAAAGTCCAAGTGCAGTTTGGCTAACTTAAATAAATTTATGCACCCTTGCTCCAGGGTTAGCCTAGCTTAATCTTTCAGTTTTACTTGTATGTTATGAGCACTAGAATCTATTTTGTCAGATATTTAAGACAAGATTCTTTGCTTACCCAAACATCCCACTGCGTTCAGCTCAGTTTGTGATGAAACTGACAGTAGGTTATTATGTCATGGTTTGCTATTTCATTTATTATAAAATAATAAATGTTCCTTATTAATTATTTTGAGTTGGAGTAACTTCAAAAGATCATAACAAGTATTAGTTTAATACTTTGCATATTTTGTTGGTTGTTTACCAACAATCTGTTGTCATAATTTGATGATTAAACTTGCTCTAAAAATATCCCTAGTGATCTAGGGCAGTTAAAGGGCAGTGACAATGTTAGTAAAGTCTCCCAACACAACATCAAACTTCATGGAGGCTGCTGGCATCACACCTCCCAGGGTTAAGAAGGAGAAAAAACAATCTTATAATAAATAAAATTGCAAACCATGACATAAAACCTATGCAAAACACATGCCAGTGTGGCATGAAAAGGTAACTCATGAGAGAGCAGGGCTG
Source organism: Agelaius tricolor (assembly GCF_023055355.1). Taxonomy (NCBI): domain Eukaryota; kingdom Metazoa; phylum Chordata; class Aves; order Passeriformes; family Icteridae; genus Agelaius; species Agelaius tricolor. The sequence continues at coordinate 14,229,491 of NW_027269263.1, forward strand.
TGATTGATTTCTTCTTTGTTGTGCAGAAAGAATTAATATTAGGGATGTTCAATTTGCATTTGTGTCCCCAGAGAAGGAAGGGGACATCTCATCTTACCTGAGCCCTTACACAAAGGAAACCTGACTGGCAGTGAAGTGGGGAGGTGATGCCTGTGCTAAGCACTTTGAAATGCAAAAGCTGTTAAGTGTAGCCTGCTTTCAAACAAGCTGGCTCTCAGAACTGCAATTTTCTTCAAAGGAAATTGCTTGGGTTTTCTTCACCTAAGCATCCAAGTAAGTAAGCAAGCTGATAGAATGCTTGCTCACTGAAGAAAAAGATTCCACCTGCTTCTATTAATTAATAACAATATGAACAGCAAAAGCATGAATGGCAAGCACAGAATTTGCACATCTTTGTGTACAAAAGCCCTGCCTCAGCACACCAGGTGTCTCACACAGCTGTTGAGCTCAGGATTGCCCATTTCTCATGCATGAGTCCAAATTCTTGCCTACTGTGTTTGCTCTTCCACCTGAATCTAGTAGGTCTGGAGATGAAAAGAACTTAGGAAATGCTTGCAGGTGAGCAGTAGTATCTGATTTCTACAGGCTACAGCTATTGGCATGAACACAGGACATTCACTAGAGTTTAAAGGGGTCCTTTGAACACTGAGAAGCCAAGAACATGGAAAGGATGTCAGGAAAGGCAGAAACCGTTTACTCACCACAGTCATGTAATGGAGCATGCGGCCATCCACCTTCCCCTCATCAAACTGGGTCTTATACTGGGGCAGGCCAATGTCATCCAGCCACCCTAGGGCAGGACAGACACTCCTGTCAGAGTGGCAGCCACATCACCCAGCAGCACTCACTGCTCCTATCCTCAGCACCCCAAATCAGCCACGGTTAAGGAGCCCTATCCAAAGCCACTGCTTCAGCATGCAGTAAAATCTTACTGGTAACCCAGTGGTAATCCAGTTTTCCATGGTTGTTCTCCTCTTCAGATCCCAGTGCCTGCAGAGCAAGCTGGAGCTTCTTCCTATGCAAAGGGTGCTTTATCCCAAGCTCCTGTGAAAGGAAGCAAAGCAGTAAATCTAGAGACAATACTGTTTTATTCCTCCCTCTGCAAGTGACAAAGGGTTTCTGAGAGTCACACTTTCACAGCATTGCTGGGGACATGGCAGGTGCATTTTCTTTTTGCTGAATTTCAGTGTTGTTTTAGCAGACATTCAGCACTAGGGAAAGGCCCACTTACACTGTGGCAGATTAATTTCAAGGAGTGGTGGATTCTAAACTGCATTAAAATGTTGGCCACAATATTCTCATACCAGGTTAAAAAAAATCCCACAATATAATAAAAATGTTAGCATTCATAAAATACTTGCTGGGAGTAAATAATCCTCTCCCACTTAGGCAGGTAAAGTTAAAATAATCATTTAGTTAATAGCATAGGAATGTTCCAGAAATTACTGAAATTCATTAATGCTTTCAAATGTGTAACATTATTTCCCAGTTTAGTTGCAAGTACAGCTATTCTAGGATCTCTTTAATATCATTTCACTTTCAGGAGTGCCTGCTGGTTAATGTTACCTCTGACAACACTATTACAAGCCATTATGTTCATAATACACAACACTACAACTGGAATAAGAGAAGTAACTACCCAACTGAGAAAACAGGCTTACTATTTGGTGAAGAGAGTGATTTTTTAAAAGCTGAAAATTCAAACTTTATCAAATACTATGGATTAAACATGTAAATTGAATCAATTTCTCCTGTGTTTCTCATTTTTAAAAATAGACAAGCAATTCTGCAACAATTAAAGACAGACTGATCAACCTGTGTGTAACAAATCCTCATTCCTCTTTGTATAAAATAGACAGAAAACACAATCAGAACAAAACAGCACCTTTTAACACCCTTCTCACGTAGGCATAAAATAACTGAAGCATATATGGGTGCTAATGAAGCAGGGCTACAAACCCATATGATAATGAGGCAGTCTCACATGCATATTTTTAGAGGGTGCTATAGTCAATTGATGTGTCCACGCTTAATGAAGTTAAATCATGTATTTGTAATTATTAGCTTCATTACAGAGCATTAAATTTCTACAAAACTTCAGCTAAAAAGAAATGGATTTGGCATCACTGCAGGTGACAGTATTTTGAAAACTCATCTAGTTTATTTTTTTTACCAGGTGCACTTTACAGACCTGATTTACATCCACAGAAATGGTAATTTTTTTTTGTACTTTTATTTGTACCTTTTTTTTTTTTGTACCTTTGTTTATTTCTGGTATTCCTCACCTTTTCCAGATCCTGCTGAGAAGCCTGCAGAAGTGTTTGCCCAGACAATATCCAGTGCCTGCCATTATTGATGTAGGAGCCAAGCCCTTGGTCCTGGAGCCAGTTGCAAACCTGCTCCTTGGTCCACTTTGCAAATGGCATGTCCAGCTCACTGCGGGAGATGTGACCCAAAAAAGACTGATAAATCCTGTGCTTCCAATCTCCTGTTCTCATAAATAATGAGAAAGCCAAAAGCTAAGCCTAATTCACATCTTGTGGGATCTGGGACAAGCTCTGAGGGGGAACCATCAGCACGATGAAGTGCTGGGTGCTGCTGATCTGTTGCCACTGCCACAATAAACACAGCCTCCTATAATGCTTCTGAAAAGAGCCACCCCTGCTGCCTAGCATGGCTACAGCTCAGGAGTGAGACTGGATGTTTCACTTTCTCCTTTAATCCCTGGAAGTGCAGCAGGAAAGGCACAGAAGGAGTATCAGTCACTGCCCATGAGGGCTCACACGCTGCCTCTCGGCCCCATCCTGCGAAGGCAAGAGCTCAGCAGCAGGACCCCAGCACCCAGCCCACCTCAGCCCTGCAGGGACCCTCTCTCAGAGGAGGAGGCAGCCTGGATCTGCCTGGTTTTGGCCAGTCAGGAGAGGGGATGTTTCATTTTGGCACTGCCCTCCTGCTCTGGCCCCGTGATCCAGGCACTGACGGTGGCCGCGCTGGTGTCACCTGTGGGACTGGCCCAGGTCCCGAGACCAGCCCAGCCTGGGCCCCGCGGTTGCTCTCGTCCCTCCTCTCTTGAACTCTGTCTCGGACATGTCGTCTGGGTTGAATGTGGTGGACTGACTCCTTTTAAGCCTAAAGGAAGCAAGCACATTCACATCTGGCTAGGGAAAAGGCACGTCACTGCTGCCACTGCAACCAACAGAGGCAAGATCTCCCCCAGGGCTGGCAGCCCCTCTTCTACCTGCCCCCAGCACACTGCCATCCCTCCCAAATACCACACGGGCTCCTGCTCTTGGGATGTTAAACCATGGAGCCATGCGCTGGCAGGGGAGAAAGGAAGGTGTGTCCCCAGCAAACCCCTGCCCAAGCTCCAGCTCTGGAGAATGACCATCTCTCATCTTTTACTTACCTTCCAAACAACTTCTTGATTCCCCTGGCCTTTTTCCTGGAATCTGGAGAAGGTGGTGTCATCAGCAAACTATCTGCTTCCTTTGGGCGAGGGGGCAAGCCAGCCAGATCCAAGTGGTCTGCAGATCCCTTCTCCGTTTCAGCTGTTAGAAAACAAAAGTTTTGTCAAGACCTTCTTGTGCAGGACTGTACAGACATGCTCATGACCTTGGGAATGACTCCTGCTAAATTACTGACAGCCACCATGTCAAGAAAATGGGGCAAAGAGGGATGGGAAGATCCATGAGAAATGCCACATGTTCCTCCTTCATGGGTCTGGCTGGTAATGCTCCAAGGCAATGCTCTGCTTCAGTTAAGTGCCTTTTGCACCCAAGGTGGGAAAATCCACCTCGTGAATCAAGCAGGGAATTAAATCCCAAATTTACTCTTCCTCAGGGAGTGCTCCTACAGTGCTTTCACAGACAGAGCCAAGGCACGTGGGTGCCCAGGAACAATTCAGTGCAGTGGCAGGGAACTAAACCAGGAGTCCCCAAGGCACAGAAAGCCAAGTAACTTCCCTGCAGATATCCTTCTCAATAACCTGTAGTATTTCATTCCCTGGCCAGGAAATTCCAGCAACAAAACTCCTGCCCCAGAAGGAGGGCCGTCTTCCCCCCACTTCTTCAAACTGAGGAATATTTTGATCATCCTCAGAGGAACACCATGGAGTTTAGGCTCTGTCTGAACCATATCTTCTGGGTGAACAAAACATTTCTGATCAGAGACCCTCAACATGACCACCCACTCTAAAAGCATTTAATCCTTGATCTGTAGCTCTTTTCCATGACAACAAACCTGAGAGCTCTTGTTCCCAAAGGGGAAGTTGCCACAAAAGCTAAACTATTAAGGAAAAGACAATTTAAACATCATTTAAAAAGAAAACTAATAGAATTGCAGTATCTACTAGACTACATAAGCAGAGATGTGCTAGCAAGTGCTAGATAGCTGAATAAAACTACCATGTGGAGTTTATGCCAGTTGCTTGCTGGGGAAGAGTGAGAGCATGAGCTTGTTCAGCTGAAGCAGCTGTGGCAAGGCAGTCAGGCCTGGAATGACTTGCAGCATCTTTTAATATAGCTCTGTAATTAAATTCCCATCACTTGTGTTTGAAATCGACTTTCAGACTTCCAGGAGAAAAGTAAACAATGTATCAAGGCAGAGCTCATATTGCTGGGACATGTCGTCTCAGGCCACAGAGTTGATGCTGAGATGGCCACAAAAGGGCCATGACCAGCAGCAAACCGTAGGCTTTGCCAGTGTATCCTTCTGCTGGCCAAACTTACGATGGTTCAGCCAGAACACTTATGAACATGGCCCATTTTCCACCTTGTCAAACCTTGCAGTGAAACAACAAGGTCACACAAAAGATCATTTCCAGGCACTTTGGTTCGGCCACTAACCCACACAGGGATCCTGCCACTGACAGAGACAGCACTAACATCCAACAAGGCTGTGGCATTCATGGGTTTTGCTTTACTTGTAGAAGGTAAAGTGAAAAAATCCAAAACCATGGAAATCAGGACAAGGTTGGGTGCATTAGTAGCAGAGATTTGCGGGAATTGTGCTGTTTGCTCCTCAGACCTGGCTCCTTCTCATGCACTGACACAACTCTGTGGAACAGGTAACGTTTAGGGGGCCATGTGAGAAATGGAGAAGGTCCAGAGCACTTGGTCTCTTTGCCACCACATGTGGCTGTACCACCACCCCACTGACACAGCTCTGCTTCCTAAGGCAGGTCTCACCTGTCCTTGCCAGAACCACCCAGGGAATCCTCACATCACAATACTGGTTCTTATTTACTGTGTGAATGGCTCCTTCCCCATCTACCCCAATTATTTCTCATTTGTTTTACTGTACCATAAACACAACTACATCTAGAAGATGAATTACACATGCTTTCCCTCAGAACTCCCTTACATGAATACCTGGGAAATACAGCTCATTCCCTACTTCACCACCCTTTAAACTCTTCCAGTGGATCCAGGACAGGTGGCAGCACAAACGTAACTACTAAGCATGACCAGTTCTCACCTGGTACATCAATCTGTGGTACCTTTGTGCTCAAAGGTACAAAAAAGTCTCTGCAAATTGACCCGCAATCTCTCATTAGTAGCAGCTACTCAGGAACAGCACAGCTGACTTTTAGCAGAGGGCAGATGTTATGTGAAAACTCCTTTTAGTGATGGGCAGAAGCTCCGATGCAGAGCTCTGGTGCCTGGTTTGGGAAGTGTGTGGCCACAGGAAGCTGTTAGCAGCAGTCAGGGCACAGGGCTGGCTTGGCAGACATGCAGGATTACTGTACCTAAGGTAGGTGCACTGGCACTTCGACTGCGATCTTCAGATTTCCACACAAGGCACAAACCCACACGCAGCACAACGGGAGAGAACACGCAGAGGCACAAGGTCAAACACAATTCAAAACTCACAGTGACACAGTACGGACAAAAGGAGGGAGGGACGGGAGACACAAGCGCCACACAAGTGCTGAATTCACATGGGATTAGGAGCACCAAGTCACTGGGAAATTCCCTTTCCCAGCAAAGGAGTGGAGAAGAGCTCTGTGGTGGGGAGGAAAAAATGGCACTGCAGTCACTTCGGTGCAAGGAGGTCATCTGCTCCAGGACCCACTGCTCCTGTGAAGTGGCAAATTCCTGGACAGCAGCTTTACAGATGGGGGCACTGAAATCTGGATAACATAAATAACTTACTCAGAGTCACAGCACCCTGATTTACATGGCCCATCTTTCACTCCTCTATGACAGCCACAACCACTGCGCTTTGTTAGACAAATCAATTTCAGGACAACACGGGATTACACAAAAGCAAAGATGAAATAAACCAAAGCGAAGAGTCTAACCCTCAGAATAGACTGTACATCTATTCCAAGTAAGCTAGCAACTTCCCAGGCTGTATGTCACAGGCAAATATGGACAGCACATCAACAATGTGTAGGTATGTTACTTATTTTGAACAAAAATTTAAAATTCTCTTGGAGTAAGTAACAAAGCAGAAGCTATCCCCCTTCAGGCTTCTGAAATAGAGAGCTAAATTCCTGAATCTCGTGCAAGAGAAAAACAAAAACCTCAGATGTCTGGCAGTAGATCTGATACAGGGATTCACTGGATGCTTGAACAGGATCACTGGAAAGACTGCTAGAGCAGAGCAGTAAATGTAAGTAGAATTCTAACTACTGGCAACAGCGACTTCTGCATTAAGCAGAACATTTTGTTTATTTCTTCATCATATGCAAATGTCACCAAATGACAATACCAAAATAACGCCCCCACCAACACTACAGGTAAAAAATCAACATGAGCTTGAATGACTTGTTCCTGTTGCAATCCTGTTCCTGTTGTCACCACCTCTTTTGCAAGGCTGCTTAAGTACAAAAAAACAAAAAAGAGAAACACTGAGTGCTGCTGTCCTATTTCTGTATATCTGAAAATCTTGTGAAAGATAAACCAAGGATGGACCCAGGGGAAAAAAAGCCCACAAATCCCATGTGAACTACTGCCAGACAGCATTTCATACAGCAGCAAGCCCCTACAAGGTCCCAGGGGACATACCACAAGCAGAGTCTGAACCACATCAAATATTTCTTGACATCAGTGATTTTCTTCTCTTGCTGTTTGATATTTTCAAACATTCTATCAGAAGTGCCACTAAGTCACAGTGAGACTAAGGCTGGCTTTCCTGCTTAAGGCAGTTACAGCTGTTGTTAAGATGCTTCAAAATGCACAGAATCTGAATGCAGAGGCAGGGTACCTACCCAGATTGGGGGCACTTGCAGTCCTCTTGTTATTTTTTATCTTGAAAAAGCCCCGGCCAAAGGAAGATCTGGCTTTGCGGGTGCCAAAACTGTCCTCGTCACCTGTGCCACCGTGAGAAGGAGACTTGGGAGGGAGGGTTGCAAAATTATTGCCTTCCACAGGAGGTTTAACCTGCTTGAATTAGGGAAATAAAGAGTCAATATAAGGGAATTGCAGAAAGCCTTTTGAGAGGCTGCAAAGTGACTGCTGGCAGGTAATCTGGGAGGTCCTTCTCATCTGTCACTACAAGAATACAGAATGTAAAAAGCATAATGAAAAACATAAACAAGATCTTCCTTTGAATGTGTTGTCCTGGTTTGGGCTGGGATGGAGTTAACTTTTTCTTAGTTCAATACTGTGTATAGGTTCAGTGCTGTGTTTTGGATTTAGTAGGGAGTAATGTGAGTAACACTGGGGTGTTTGGGTTGTGGCTGAGCCCTGAGTCAAGGACTTTCCATTTTCCCATGCTCTGTCAGCAAGGAAGTGCACAAGAAGCTAGGATGCAGCATGTCCAGGACAGCTGACCTGAACCACCAAAGGAATATTCCACACCACAGAATTCCATGCCCAGTATATAAACTGGGGGGGGGGTTATGGGGAAGGGGAGCCAATCAAATTTTGGAGATGGGCTGGATATTGGCCAGTGGGGGATGAGCAACAGTATTGTGGTGCATCAATTGTCTTCTTTGGATTTTCTCTCTCTCTTCCTCTCCCTTTTATTATTAGTTTTATTATTATTATAATAATATTATTATGATGATTTTACCTTGTTTCCATTATTAAACTGTTTGTATCTCAACCCCTAAGTTCTATCTTTTTTTTGTTGATTCTCCTCCCCATCCCTCTGGGGCAGGGAGGGGGACCAGCTGTAGGGTACTTTGCTGTCAACTGGGATTAAACCCTGACATTTGTTCAGGATTATTATCACTACCTGCTAAGAATAAATTGTGTTCTTTAAGATGTTCCTCTATTTTTGTAAGGCTGACTTAAAAGTGTGGAAAAGGTAAAAATAGAGTCCTGCAAGGCTTTGAACTTCTCCAGCTTTCCAGGGTCTCTGTCTCCCCACTGGCAGCTGTAGGGCAGTAAATGGGAAGCAGAGAGACACAGTACTTTGGTTGTCTGCCAAGTGTCAGAGAGCTCTTTCTGTCTGTCACTGCTCTGCAATTTCTTAATTAATTGATTAATTGACCATGTCCACTGCCAAAGCAAAGAGGAAATTTCAGATCAAGCAAGGAGTATAAATGCCAAGAGAGATATCAGACACTCCAGTCAGCCAATTTAAAGCAGTATGTTAACCTTGCCAGCTGTTTCACTATCTCTTTGAAAGAAGGAAGCAAAAGCATCCACAGCCCAGATACAATCCTTAGGCTTTTGCTGAATCAATACAGCATTCATCCCATGAGTGGTGTCTGAAGTCTGTCACCTCTGCTCAGGTGTTCCTAGAGGTAAGAACTGCAAGATGTGGCCTTAAGGCACCACAGGGTGACTGTTCTGCAATGACACGCTTTTCAGAAACACACTTGCTACTCACAAAAAACAACTAAGAAACCCAAAGGTTTTTAAAGATACACTAATCAAAGATAATTACAGAGTCAGTAAAATGCTTAATGGTTAGCTTTGCTAATTATCTAGCGGGGGAAAAACATTAGCTTAGCTGGTAACCTTATGCACAATCAGACTGGAAGACAATCCATGTGTCAGGAGGCAAGGAGGTGCTGAGCACTGAGCAGTGCCACTGATGGTGACAGCCACCAGAGACTCCTCCCTGTCCTGTCTGCAGGACTTTCATTCCCCCTCTGGAACTGTGTGTGGCAATTCCACACCTCCCAGCCTGTCAGCACCTCCTCCAAGGACACACATCACCACACACACACATTACCTCTGCTGGCTTCTGTGCACAGTCTCTGTCCTGTTTGGGAAAGATTAAGGCATTTAAAAAGTCATGGTTTATAGCTGGTAGTCAATTCACTATGATTACCCCCAGTTAAGTTCTGACAGAAATACCCTTCCCTGACTGTTCCTTTTCCCCAAAATAAATCTCTTCAGAGCTGTATTTCACACAGATTAAGCCTTGCTTGCTTTGGGGTCAGTGAGTTGACATGGAAATAGAGTTGCTTTGGTTCAGTTTGTGAAGGATTAGCTGTGCACATGATTAGTGACACACAGAATATTAAGGCACTCACGGGCAGAGCTGCCTGAGGCGACCCAGAGCAGGAACCAGACAGGGTAGAAGCCAAGTAGATAAAACATCCACAGCCTCTACTCCTGTCTGTCCAAACAAACAAAAACCAAAGAGCCCCAACCCATGAACTCCAGCTCTTATCAGATTCTGGGGACATTTTCAGTCCTGTCAGCCTCCCCCCTACACTACAAGGCACAGGAGCTATCAGGGAATTCAGGAGCCTCCTGGAGTTCAGGCTGTCACAAAAGAGTACCTAAATTGCACTGATTTGATGGCATTGCTAGAGATTAGCTGCTTTTGGTAACTTCCACAGAAACCTAAACTGAAGCTCTCCCCAGACATCCAACAGCTCAGTATTTTGTTTTTGCCTACCTAAAACATACAGTCAATCCAGATTGTATTTTACAGTGCATTAACTACATGGCCTGCCAAAATTATTCACCTTAAACACAGGTATGAAGTGGTGGTGGGAGTTATTTTTTTCTTGTCTTAAATCAGAAAGGCATATCCAGTAAAAAAATCCCACCTCATTCTCTGGGCAGAAACACAGCAGGAGAGTCTCAGGTAAAAGCCTCATACAAAGAGGGAAAAAAAAAGCATCTGTGTTTTCAAGGACAGCTTTTCTTCTTTAATAGAATATGGAAGATGTCACATATGTGTGACCACTGCCAACATATGCCACAAGGAGCCCTGACTCAAAATTTCTCATAAGGCAACACAACACCCAGAGGGTCACAACAGAGATGTCACACCTATGTGCAAGGAGATGGGAGGAAGTAAGAGACCAAACCTACCACATCAGATGCCTCTTTCCTCAAACTGCTCAGACTGCTAGACTTCTGCAGTGTGGAAATCCTGAAACAATAACATAAAAACCAAGCTCAGTTATTAGAATGAAACTTGCTAAGATAAAGACACTCAAAGAAATCAGCTTTAAAGACAGCATTATAATACATGATGAGATATACTAAACCAAATGGTATTTTGAATTAAGATGCAGTAATCAGTGCAGTAAATTCAGTAATCAGAGCCCATGCAATTTAATGAGATACTGTAAGAACTTCCACACTGGAATAACTACTGCTTTAGGGAATATGGATATGTGGCAGAAATGAAAATTATTTTCTCATTGTAGTCAGCTGATCACCTTCCCCCTGCTACCAAAAGAAAAAAACAAATCATGTGTGCATGCACTATGGAAAACTATAAACTTCAAAGTATATTGACAGTCTACCACCAAATTAGAGATGCTTCACAGTGTAACAGAAGTACCATGTGCCCAGATAAAGCATGGGAAAATAATGATCATGAAAGCATGGGACATAAGCAGAAATCTACCATCACCAAATATCATCTTGGCTAAAATTAACTGATCTATTTACATATGTATGTAAAATAAGGGGGTGCTTTGTGGGAGTTTAAGACCATCACATTTAAATATGTCCCCTGAACATACTGATTTGATTATGGCACTTACACTGGACTATCACACAGATGAGTTTCAGGGGAGGAACCTGTTGATCTTCCTTCACTGTAAAGCAAAAAAGATATGAAAAAAGGCTGAGACAGAAATCCTATGATCTCAGCCTGCTCTAATTCTGTTTTCACTTCAGCTCTCATGGTACTAACACACAGCAAATTTTCCCTGCTATGGTCTCAAGTCCTGTAAAAGATAAAGGACAAAGGTAAGTAAGCTCAAGAGCCCCAGGTAAGACAACTCTCACTGTAAAATGACGACAATACTGAACTATTCAGCTTCAATAAACACAGAGGTTCCAGCAGGGTCTGCAGCAGCACAAGGAGTGGAGGTCACCATCTCCTGGTCACCACCCACAGCAGGGGGCACTTTGCTGCAGTTTAGTGCTTGCTTTGGATTTTGCCAAGAGGAGACACAGGTGAAATCCCTGCTGGTGATGGCTCGAGCTGCATGAGGAACATGCACAGCACAAACTGAGCAAAGCTGGGCTTCTGGAGAGGATCCTTTCCTCAACTGGAACTGGAAAAATCACACATCAAATTGAGTTTGCACTGATGCTTCACATTGAGATTGATGATTGTTTCAAGTCAACAACGTCTCCTTGCCTCTGCATTCTTAGTGTTTGTGATACTTCTCAAGATAAAGCCAGGGATTTGGACCCAGAAGAAAAAACCCAAGCACAGTCTGTGTTGAGCTGTGAGTGCTTTTCTGTACCCCTGCAGTGCCGGTGCAGGTCTGCAGGGATTGGGTTTCCTCCCAGGACAAGGAGGGTGCAGGATTAGAAATGCTGATGAAAAGTGACAGCCACTCTTCACCCAGCAGCTGCCACAGGTTCCAAGCTCAAGGACCCCTGGGTGCCACAGCTCAGCCACAGCCCCAGGCTGCAGCCACACATCCCTTGGGTTTCCTCCCCTCCTCAGGTTAGAGCTGGAAGCCCTTTTGTTCTGGCAGTTCCTCACAACACCTTTAGCAGCTGTGTAAAATGTCTGAGCACAAATCACTAGGGTTGGCAGAGCCAGCCAGACTTCCATGATGCAAACATAGACAAAAAAAATGATTCTGTGGCCTTCATACATTAGATCAGCTTCCCTCTCCTTCTGTTCATTCCTTGTGAAGCAGCTGGTACAGACCATGAGGGCTGCTACAACAGCAACCAAACCAGCCCTTGCTTACTCAGGATTTAATCAATGCACTTCAGGAACATTAGCTTGGTTTGCTGCAGCTCACCGAGGGACTCCTAGCCTTGTTTACCTGGCAAATGACTTGATAATTCAGTGACTGACACATTATTGCTCTCCTTAAATGTCACAGAATATTGGATTTACAATTGAAAAATACATGGAACCCATAATACCTCATTTCACTTGCGGGATCTGGCCTAGGGTGTGTTTTCAGTCTCTCTGCAACAGTTTCTGAGCTCTTGGATGCAGATGAAAAGGAAGGGATCGAAATCTGTAAAATGCTGGTGTGGATCTGTAAGGAATTCTGAAAAGAAGGAAGAATATGTGTTACAATCTTCTGAGCTGAAATTAAGCAATCATAAATGAAAAAAGAGTAACAGATAAACCATGACGAAAAGGATCTGAAATAAGGTTTCAAAAGTGATTTTTTTTCCCCTTATTCTAATAGAATGATTTACTCCTTGAAATATGGCACTGCCGACAAAACATGAATCATTGCACGGCTAAGCTACAGCATAGACAAAAATCTCACAAGTCTCCCAAGGCTGCCTGCTAAATCTGTCTCTGCCACAGACACCATGAAGGGTAGTCCACTTTTCAGATTTAATCCTGTCCTCAGACACTCAGAGAATACAAAAAAGCTGCTAAACATTTAATTTAATTTCATTTTCTTCATAGTGTGTTCTTGCTGCTTAAGTGAAGACCATGCTCTGACTCAGAGTTTAGAGAAGAGAGCTATAGTTTTTGTACTGGAAAATCTGATTGTAAAAATCAGAGATTGAACCACAACCTACATGTAATTTAACTGAATGGATGCAATTATGATCACATCCTCTTAAATATGACAAGATAAATTTAGTAAGTCCCAACATATTTACTTCAGGTTTGTGCCAAAGTAAATGTAGCTCCTAAAACAGCTATGTTTGATAAGAAAAATAATTTCTATGACTAATAGAAAAAGTAATTTAGATCTGTTCTCATGATAAATACAGCTATTTCTGTCTCCTGATCCCATTTGAGAATTAAGAAAAATAAGTTTAATTGAAATTCCTCAGCAGCTTTCACAAGAAAAGTACTTTCCCCAAAAGGATATGAGACATTACAAAAAAACTGTGAAACCCAGAAATAAATCTTTTCAGAAATTTGAGTTTTGTCATCTGCAAGATGAATTCCAGCACAAGCAGTGTTTTCAAGGAATGATGGTATTAAATAAAGCAAAAAAACCCAAAACCAACCTACCTCTTCATGAATGTTCACATTGAACTCATCGTGGATTGGAGATGCTGTTACTGGGGTTGGGGATGGGCTTTTCTCTGGGTCAGTCAGACTTGGTGTGTCCAATAAACCCACGGATACAGTCCCTGAATTCAAGTCTTCACTTTCAGTTTCCTTGCCTGAAGGGAGAGAACACGGAAACCTGTTGGTTTTCCAACCCTTGCTCCCACACAAGCTGCAGCCAGCGTGCTCAGTTATGGGCCAAAACTGGAAGGATTTCATTGCTGGGATTTTTTAGGTTTTAGAAAGGGAGCCACAGCCAAGTGTCACTTCCCAGTGCAACCATCACAACACAGCAGGGTTGGAACAGAGGGAGGTCAAAAAGCCCAGCAAACACCCTCAGGGCATTTAGTGGCATCAGTTTCAACAAGCTGAATAAACTGGAGTACTTTATTCCTGTCTGTTCTGGAATTTTGTTCTAAATACTTTGTTTCCCTTATTTACTAAGGAAAAGTAAGAAGGTCCAGTCTCCCTGACACTTAAGATGTCTCTGTGGTATCTTCAAGGTACTCTGAGGAAAAATGCAGCCCACTGCTCAGAGTCTATCACCAGCCTGGAAGTGACCACATCAGGTCTGCAGCCTGCCACAAACTGAGCATGTCTCATTTAGGCAGTGCTTAAGCCCACATTAGTGTTGGCATCCTCTGCTCCTTCCACCCTGGATGGTCCTGAACTGCCTCAGTGCTACCAAAAGGCTTGGACTGGTTGTGAAAGACAACCAATACTTTCTAAACGGTGAGCAGAAATCCAGTGTTTGTTGCCAAAGACCTGAGGCAAGCACAAACCAAAGTCCGTTCACAGCAAAAACCTCTCTTGCCCATTTGCCACTGGGTGGAATCTCTGTCCATGCTCCATGAAGTGACCATGGAGCAGAGCTCCCAGAGAATCAAGGTCTGTTCTAACACCCTCCTGTACCTGAAGGCACAGCATTTCAAGAAAGGGCTATACTTATTTAAAAATTGCTCTCCCTCCAACACTGAGCATGGTGTGAACCCAACACAACAAAACCACATATTTTGCTTCCTCACTCCTGTTGGGCTGTTGACAATTTTCACCCTCTGAAGGGGTCTGGAAACTCCCACCAGTCTTAGAATATATGGAATGGGCCATTACATATTGTAATACATATATAGCTTCTGCTTCAGTCACACAGTTAGGCTCACCACCACAACACACCTGGAGTTTAAATGACAGCAGAGTTGCATTGTTTTGTTGTTGTTTTTTTGGTTGTACAATACCTTTTTTACCTTGAGCCAGTATCACCATATCTTGGACTTTCTTGTACCTATTCAGAGATTGCCGAAGCTCTTCTATCTTCCGGTCCTAAAATAAAAGGAAGTTGTGACTGTGCTTCCTCCCCAGAAATAAGAAGTACAAATACTAGATCCTTTAGTTTAACTGGCTGTGAGACTAAAAGAAATGGGAAGTGTGGATGGGACAGGACTCAGACTGCTGAGAGGCTTTGAAATATCAAAAGGTGTGTTTAGCAAAAGCTATCATCTGGTTAATCACCAGAACTGTCCCAGCCTTGAAAGTGGATTTCAGCTCCCTTATTAAGCCAAAGGTAGAGCATAATAAATTTGCCATGTACAAAGGATTTAGAGCTTTGGTGATCAAAAGAAAACATCCTACAAAATGCACATGCACATGAAAGCATAAAAACCATGCATGAAAATAATTCATACTTCACAGAAAAGCTGTTTTGGAAATGCAGCCTGTGATCTGGCACTTATATGGAGATCCTTACATTTGCAGAACACAGTGCAAATTAACCACACTGAACTCAACAGTGTAAGGACTCTGAACAGATCCTGTGCACAGGCACAGAGCTCATAAATGCTCATAGCCCCTGAAAGGCACCACAGTGCTTCTGACTGCAGAAAATCATCGACTTTTGTACAAATCTGATTTTTTTGACTGCAAAAAATCATTGATTCTTACAAATCTGTTTTTTAGTTGAATAGTGAAAAGCTCACATGTGAAGGTTTTCTTAGAGATTTAAATCAACCTGATGAATGATTACTGAAAAAATAATGACTTTGCTACCTTCTCTTCATTTGCTGCCATTAGAGATTCTACCGCCTTCTTCATTTTCTGTACCTCTATATCTAAAAACACAATACAGTTCTCCAAGTCAATTTAAATAAGACAGTGTAAGGAAGTAAGAAAAACAAAAAATCTAGAAGCAACTCAGTAATATCTGAAAGTAGACTGACATAGTTACAGACAAAACATAAGCCACTTAAATTCTTTTTTAGATGCAAACACAAAGAAGGAAAGTAGTTTTCTTCAAAACCTCTGCTCTGACATTTTTATCAAGGAAATTATGAAATCCAAGAAATTTCCTTCCTCCCCCCACCCCTCTCCAAGCCTTACAAGAATGGAAAACTCAAGAGTAAAACTACTTCTTGACTTTTACTGTGTCAATCTTTAAAATAACCAAATACCTTCAAAACAAGAAGTTCAAAATAAACAAGATACTACATTTGGAATGCAATAAAACACATCCTCAGTACAACAGTCAATGACCACCCCAACCAGCATCTCTCAAATCCACTCAACAAAGGCAGGTGATGAATGGATGTGATGAAGGAAGGAAGCATCGTGCAGAGATGCTCAGCCCTCATCCAGCATGGATGGAGCAATGAGGAGGGCACAGTGGAATGACACAAGTGTTTGCTGTGATGAGCAGTCATGCTGGAATATTACATGGCAGTTCAGGCCTGGGAAAGGTTCCTAACACAGACAACAGTGCTTCATCTATAATCCTTATTTACCAAGAAATATAAATACATGGGAACATGTTCTGCAGGTGTTCTGGGCTAGGAATTCAAAAAGAATGGAAATAATCTCCATTTTTTCCCTAAAGATTTACCTTGCATGAATGAGGTATAAGTCAAATTTCACTACAAATGTAGTCAGGTAGCCAAACTCACAGGCAAAAAAGCCCTGTTTCAACTTCCTAAAAATTCATGGAAAGCAAACAGAGCAGGAAAAACATTCTCCTCCTTAATGAAATACAAGAAAAAAAGAGGCAGCCTGGCTGGCTTTCTAGATGAAAGACATTTAGACACATCGGGCTAAACCAGCACCTGATCCAGTTCCAGTGATTTTCCCTCAGTTATGCTGGCTGAAAATCTGCTCTGCTGGATTGCAACTGCATTTCACGAGAGGCAATTGCCTTGTGAGCCTTCCTATCCATGAGACCCAATCTTCCTTTATCTGTAAGCTTTTCTTCAGAAAACGTTGTGTTTCAAGTGTGATGCACTCACCCTTGTTCTCCAGTTTTACTGTAAGTGTAACTAAGGGTTATAGATGATGCAACCTAACTATGTTTGTTAAAGCAGTTTTGCAAACACATGCAGAAAGCTGGAAAGCACTTCTGGAATGCAAATGCTCATGGAAAGACACCAGCAACCTTACTTTTATCTTTGAGCTTCTTTTTACAATTTTCATCTGTGTGGGGAAAACCCATTGGATTGGAAATTAGCATGAAGGTTAATTATGACATGAAATAACTTTCAAGACATTACTGATACTTTACGAGTCAACTCTTCCTCACTTCATTCAGCTAATGAGGCAGATAATTTGTTATCTGGAAACAGCATTTCTTAATATCAGTCCAAGGCAGATAAAACATGTTTCATCACAGCAAAAGATCTTCTGCTGAGCTACACTGAAAACCATAAAGCTGAGGACCAGAGGGTAATGAGAGTTCAAGTAGTTCCCCAGGGGAAAAAAAGCCCTATATAAGTAGTCATGAATGCAATGAAGTCAGACCCTGTTCACATTTAAATGTTCTTTTAAAAAAAATGGAATCACAGTTCATTGTGATCACTTTTAGTGATCTTAGGCAGTGGTTTTGAAAACACCATTTCATGAAATAAAATGTGACAATCCACACACAGCATATTCCTCCTCAGGTCAGGGGAGGAGACTAATCTCTTGTGCATTTCTTTTTCTATAAAACATACTTTAAAAGCACAATTTTAAAATCAGCAACAACTATCAGTAAGATATATTTAGAATTGAAACTGCATCAGGTCAAAAAAGTCTGTGGAAAATTTCTGTGGTGTGTTAATTAAAAGTTTCTGGTTTTAAATCCTCAATCTAAGATTTCCACAAATAAATACTAATAGTTTCTTGTTTACAAGCCAATAAAAGAATTATCTAGCATGTAAATTTTTTGTGCTTATTCAAGCCTAATTAAGGTTTAGACTTAATGAGCACACAAATCCAGAATCAATCCTTGATTTCACCTACTTACAGCTAGGTCCACATCATACTTTGGTCTGCAGTATGGCTTTTCCCCTTCCTTACCAAGGAGTTTCCTTTTCAACACAATGCTTTTGGAGCATTTGTAGGAATTAGTTTTAAAATTTCTCAGCCAGTAGAAACTCTATATTTTGAGGCCCCACGCAAGCCATGTAAGGAGCTAATTAGGGATTTTTTTTGGTCTTGTTTAAATTTGACCAAGACCTTGCTGTGACAGAAAGTTTAGCACTTGCATCATCAACACCCTCTAAATATGTTTCAAGAGGTAAACATCAAGACAAAGTTCAGGAAAATTCAGGCTTTTATCACTTATTTCCTGCACAAGGAAATGTGACCTCAGATGAAGTGACTGAGGAGGACAAGGTGACAGTCTCCCTTTTTCTTACCTCTGTCCAGTATTTCAATCCCTTCTCCTTTCAGCTTGGAAACCAATTTTTCGTGCAACCTTTTCACCTCAGCTTCCTTCTGCTCCAGTTTGTCTTTCAGAGCTGACAGCTCATCCTGTAAGGACACAGAGCCACTCAGTGACAGCTTCCACAGGCAGCTGAGATGTTTCCACAATCCCCTCCTAGGAAGCACAGTGGACAGGTCCTCAGCTGGTGGAAGTGACTGAGGGCCCCTGACATATAACACTGCCTGAGGGTGCACCAAAGTGACTCTGAACTTCCCAACAGACTTCTGAGCTCACAACAGAGCAAATCAGGGGGTCTGTGGTCTGAAATTGGTGGTCTCGTGTATAATTGGAAAGAAACTTCACATCAAAATTTAAAGATGAAAGAGCAAAAGGGGGAAAAAAACAAACAGTTTTCTTATTTGTTAAACCTTGCAGATAGAAAAAATGCAGGTAAAAAGGCTGAATGCTAACATTTCCATACATTTTTTTTTTGTATTTATAGGGCATGTTGCATGTTCAAAGCTGAGCTATTCCAAAACTGTGCTTATACCAGGCTGAGGACAGTTTCAGAAATCACCACTGATTCTATGGAAGAAAAATCAATCACAACACCAGCAAGCACATGGACATGTACTGGAAAGCAGTTCAGACAAAAACGTGGTACCTCTGCCACAGTTTGGGTTTGCTGATCAAGCATGAGGAAAGAAAGCTTGGAGCTGAGATTCTTGGGAATAAGACAGATGGTGTTTGGGGGAGTTGGGGTGTATTAGAAAAATGCTGTCAAGTTTTAACTTAGATCTAACCATCTGCACTAGCAAGTGACTGGCACAGATCCATGCATTTAACTTTTTAAAATTTGAATCCTACCCAGTTTAGCAACATGTTTCTTTGATGTCCGAGGATATCCTGTGCAACAGCATCATCAAGACAGGACCCTTACTGCAACTGTACCCAACACTGAAAATTTAATTTGTTCAGTTTGTAAACAAAGCAAAACAAGGCAAGACTCATCATTTTGGCACTTACAGCTTCTAAATGACATTTCAAATCCTTAATGGAATAAACCAAACTAGAATACTGTGGCTTAGGTATTTTCCTGAGCTACCCTCGGATGATCTGTTGCAAATACATAGTGATGTTTGCAACCCAAACTATGGCCCAGCTACAGAATTTCCTGAAATTGGTTCCTGTTTGCTCTAAAACATCATTTTAAAAAAATAGATCAATCTTAAAACTGTCAAGAAATCAAAGCTTTTTCCACAACAGTGGCTGGGGAATAACTACAATTCTCCAGTGCTCCAAGTTGGCACTGATTATGATGGGATTTCTGCTAGTGCAGGCTCCATGCTGCTCCAAAACAAGATCATTTCTTGGACACTTGAGAAGCTGCTGTTATATCTACACACAACTAGAGCTGCATGTGGTTGTCAATGTGCATTTCTTTTCCTGAATTAGAAGTATGATATGCAAATTTACATGTGGGAGAGGGGACAGTATAAAAGAATCACTATTTCCCAGATAGTTTTCATGAATATATTTTCTCTAAAAGGGTGATAAAAAGTTCTGTTTGAATAATGGATGTAAGCCACAGACAAGGCAGTCTTTCCTTGGACGGGGAGTGATTTTAACCCAACTCTAATGCCATTATGTGTAACCTATGCAAGGTTCAGAGCAGGAAAATCCTCTCCTCTGCAATATAAAAGCTGTTTACAAGAATACCTACATAAAGAGCTTTCCACATCTAAGGAGGAAGGGCACACTGCATATCAACACACAGCAATTAATGAAGAACAGAGCATGACAGCACCATGCAGGACGGACCAGTAAAGGGTGGAACATGAAGGATTCAAAACAGGCCCAGCATTACCCAGAAACTACCACACCTTTAGCATCTGGCTTTTTTGCTCCATCCGCTGCTTTTCATACTGCATCTGACCCACTTTGATTTTCATGCTAGAAAGTTTGGCCATTAAAGACTGGTAACAGAGACAGAGGAGTGAGAGGAAACTAAAGGTAGAAAAGAGACAAGGCTAAATGGCAAAGAGAAGTTAGACACTTAGAGAAACAGGCTGCTAGAAGTACTTAGGTGAATGCTTCTGCTTCAGAAGTGGTTTGTTTTTAGTACATTTAGGAGAAAATAAATGCTGTTTTTAACCTGTTTTTAAAACCTGTTTTTAACCTAAGGCATACACCTTACATACTGCAACTGGTATTTCTTGACACACATGCAAAACAAAGGTCTAAACAGGTAATAAATTTATTGTTAACAGCATGGTATGTTACCCTTCATAAAAAACAATGCTCCAACTGAAAACCACAGCATGACATTTAGGAATAGCCACTGCTGCTAAGTGAGAGCCACGAAACACCAGGACCTGAGAGTGCTCAGGATTTTGCAGGGTGCAGGCATGGATCAGGGAAAAGAGTGAATTCCTAAAGCCTAATTTACACCTCTCTCTGCCTCCTCCCCTCAGCCTCACTTA
Organism: Agelaius tricolor; assembly: GCF_023055355.1. Classification (NCBI taxonomy): domain Eukaryota; kingdom Metazoa; phylum Chordata; class Aves; order Passeriformes; family Icteridae; genus Agelaius; species Agelaius tricolor. The sequence goes on from NW_027269263.1 coordinate 14,250,011, forward strand.
CTTTGGTTGTTTTCAGCTTTTTCTCATACTGGAGTCTTTCATTGTCCATTTCTCCCACCCTCAACCGCAATTCGTTTATTTCCTGGATCAAATCCTGAGTGGAGGGAAAAAGACAACCAGAAACAACAAAGAACTTCAGTAAACAAAACAGAAGAATAGCTATGACTGTAACAACAAGAAAAGCAGACATAAAAGGAACTCAGTACAAAACCACACTACCCAAATCCAGCACTAAATCAAGCAACTCAGAGCTCCCTAACTATCCAGGGACTGAATTTCTCAGTTTCTGTGTTACTGCACCGAATGTAAGAGGGCAGAGGACAAAGGGAGACATAAATTGAAGTTGTGTTCCCTGTGCTGAGGGCCAGGAAAGGCCTCCTGCTTCTCTGTTCAGCTGCCTGGAGCCCAGTACTAAGGATGGTCAATGGAAAACAGTGGCAGACGTCCTTCAACATGCAGCAGTCACCTCCTCCCCGCTGCAGTCCCTCCTGCCCCAGGCTCACCAGCCATCACCTGCTTTTTCAAAATATGAAGTGATCACACTGTAAAAAATCTGTGTTTCCACCATTTAAAAGAGCCCTCTCACTGAAGGCTGAACAGAGGGGCCATCACAGGTTTCTACAAGCAAAGGCACCTGCATTTAAGCATCAATGGCACCACTACAACTGGGCTTTCCAAATTCAGCCTGGCTTGGAAGAAACTCAGAGCCATCACAAACTCACATCTGAGCTCTTTAGGAGACCAGCTCGACCTTCTGGCCATCCTGATGGATCCTGCCAGGTTTGGGGTCAGACCTGAGTGCCCCCAGCCCCCTTGGTCAAACAAACCCTGAGTGTGACTGCTCCACCAAGCCTCCTCATCCTCTAGGTCAGAGAATGGTTTGGGTTGAGAGGGACCTTAAAGCCCATCCAGTTCCACCCCCTGCCATGGGCAGGGACAGCTTCCACTATCCCAGGTTGCTCAGAGCCCTGTCCAACGTGGCCTTGGACACTGCCAGAGATGAGGCAGTCACAGCTTCTCTGAAGAACTTGTGCCAGGACCTCAGCACCCTCAAGTAAGGAATTTTTCTGGTCATTATGTTTGCTTTCCTTCCTACATCTGAGGCAAATCCTATCCATGAGAAGCAATGCTGTACATTGAGCTAACAGCTCTAAGCACAATTTCTCACAGCTAATACTATAATTAACAGAGATTTATATTTATAAATTAACAAGCCAGCAGCTGACATTTAGAGGGTATTCAGGGGTCCCTGATAACACCTGCCTTTCAGCCCCACACCACACTTCCTAAGCTTACAAGCCTCTGGTTATTATTTTGTGCTTAATGAACCTGATGCTAAGAGAGCAGCATCTATATTTCTCCAGAAAGATCCAAGTTCAGTTCTCAGAACTACAAGGAAAGTGAAAATAGTGAACATTTTAATGCTTTTAGTAATTACTGCTTTTAATCTATGACTTTCTACTTCAGGTACACCTGAAATTCCTCGACAATTGATTTGTTTGGGGCTTTTCTCTCCTGCAGCATGATCCAATGTCTAAATATGTTGTGTGGAACTCACTGCTGAGGCTGTTCTCCACATATTTGTCACTTGAACTACATGACTTTAAAATACTCAGTGTGACACAGAAAACAGAACAATCTTGCAACCAGACTGGAGGTGATGGTGGATAAATCACAAAGAATTCCCTGTGAGTGAGCCAGTTTTAGCCTCTGGCTGCTGCTTCAAAGGCCTAGTCTGGCTATGGACTCCTTCCCAAATAAACTCCCTCGCAGGGTATTTTCTTACATAAACTCAGCCCAACTCAGACCACCCGTGTTCCTCAAGGAAAATAATGCTGGTGTCTGCTGAGAAGGTGGAAATACTGGAATAATTCAAAGAACAGAACAATTATGAATCTCTATTAAGTACACAATTAGCTTTGAAAAAGCTGGGTGTTTGTGAACATCTAGACAGCAAATCCTAGAGCACAAAGATCTAGCGAGGCATCTGTTTAGACAAAGAATGGGGAATATGAGTAACCAACCAAGCTGGAATGGGAAGTTGCAATGACAGACATAAGTAACAAATGGATAATATGAAGGATTTAATCAGAATGGTAATTCTCTAGGAGACAGTAGCTGCACAAGTTGTCAGACATCAAATTTTCTCTTTTCCCTAAATAAAACCAGAAGCAATATTCACAGTTTTGCTTTCCTAGTCTGGGTATGAATCTTTTTCCATTTCAATCACTCCACATAAATGCCATAATGTGTTTTAGGGTCAAATGTTTTAAATATTCATTTAAATACTCAGCTCTTCTAAAATAATTGATAAACAGCAATATAATTAGATCAACACTGAATAAAATACTGCATACTTCTGAATAAGTACTGCCTCCAAAATATCTCTTAAGAGATTTTTTAAGGGTGAAGACCCTCCAACTAATTAGACATTCATATTTTCACTGAACCAAATGGAAATTAAGACATAATATCCCTTCCAACATTTAAGCCTAAGTGTTTTTACAGCTATAAAGTGTTGAAATAAAGAAGAAACAATATAATAACATATATCACACTAAATGATATCATTCTGGATTTCAAATAGAGGGAGAAATATTTTAGTAATAGTTCATTAGTTCTGGCATAAATATGCTTGATATAAATCCATATAGTCCCTAATTACAGTAACTACTAAATAAAATTTAGGTTATTTTTATCAAAGGCATTTAGTGTATTTCAAAGTATTTCAAAGAGAAAGGTCTTCATAGAAGATATGCACAGAGATTACAGATTTCTCTTGCACAGAGATTACAGATTTGCAGTTTGTGGTGTACTCCCCACACTGGAACCATTTTTCTGGGAACCTGTAGCTCCATGTCCACCTTCTTGGTAAGCTGAGCTGTGCTAGGAAGTTATGGACAGAGCCCATATGAGAAGTTATTTCTGATATGGGCTCTGCAGCTCAGGGGGGAAACAAAGAAAGAGAGAGTCCAGGAGAATTCTACAATATTCGGTAAAAATAAGGGTAGAAATAGAGGAAGCAAATCACTCAAAGCCCAGTCACGTTTGTTAGCAGTTCTGGAAAGCAGAAGAAACCATGGGGTGTTTGCAAATGAAGATAGCACAGAACCCAGGTCAGAAAGGACCTGCTCCCTGTGGTCATCTGGACCAAACCTTGCCTCCCCACAGTCATTTACTGCTGGTGCCAGCTCGTTTATCCCTCATTTGGGCTGCTTAGAGTAAGTGTCAGCCCACAGAGAGTTATTTGCTGTGTGCTGTGATTCATGAAAGAGCTGAGCTCTGTGTGGGCAGAGTCCCAGGAGAGCTGTGAGAGCAGCCAGCTCTTACACACACCTCCCACGGGTGCAGGAGACCTTCAGTGATTCCCTCCACCCTTTCCCCTGCCAATTTCTCATGCACAGAGCTTGTCTGCTCTACAAAATCAGCTGCTTTGAAGGCAGTGCTGTGATCCTGTCACATAACACCTGTTACCAACTAGAGGCAAAGGTAACAGGAAGCAACAGGAATCCATTCCAGAGCTTGGCAGTGCCCAAGGAGATGTGCTGCACTGCAGGAATGAACAATACTGTCACTACCTAAAGAATCACTTCCAAACCTGAAAGTGATATAAGTCATTAGTTTTCAACCTGTGGCTTTCTTTGGGTCTGCAGATTACTTCAGAGAGGCACAAAGAGCAATCCAAAAGTAAGACTGACTTCTGTTTTTGTGCTTGCAATACAATGAGGAATGGTGCTTTACTGGAAACTGAGCAATTGGGAAACCACTGGCAGAAGTGCAAAAGGCAATTTTGTGTCCTGTCATGACAATATGGCTCTTTCCTTCTAGAAACAAATGACACCTGGAACATCCACAATCATAACAAACACCTAACATTTCAGCTCATTTATAAATCCAGAACTGGAAATTTTGTTCTGCTTCACAGGCAGGCTCTGAGGTATTTCTGATATGGGCTCTATCATCCTGTCAGGACAGCTGAGCTGATACTTGGAGTTTCCTGGGTTTGCCCACCTGCTTTGAGCCTTTCTGGCTTGTAACATGAGCAAGGTTCAGCTACACAGACCTGCAGCACAGAGTGAAATGCCTCAGGAGAGTGCTGCCAAGGATGGCAGCTCCACCTGGCTCTGTTCCCCCAGCCTCTGGTCCTGGGCTCCCATAAGGCTGGGGTCTGAAGCCAGGCTTCCCAAGAGCCTCACAGTGAGTCAGCTCTGTTGGCAACCCCAAAAGTTCTGCTCCTGTGCAGCGTCCCTGTACATGGATGCTTTTGGTACTTGCCTTAGACATGCCTTACTCAGCAGGTGACAGTTTTATGTGGGTCAGGAGAGTGCAGTATGTTCATGATTTTATTAAAATCTAACCTAAATCCACCCCTCCTGAGACCTGACAGCCAGAATCAAAAATTGCCTTTGGAAGTCTTTCTTTGTAAAACCAGAATTTAACAAAGAGGACACTTTTTATTTTAAAAGGAACATGTTCTAACCTTAAAGATGAGTTCCCCTTCTTGCCTGACAAAAAAAAAAAATCCCAGAAAACGTTCAGGTAAGGTGAAGACACACACAGCTTTCACAGTTTATCCTGTTGGGGTTTACTCACCTCTGTGTCTCTGAATCTGTCCTCATAGTCCAATCTATCCTTCTCTACAGATGTAAGCTTTAATTTCAGAGTGGAAATCTCTGCCATAAGATCCAGCTTCTGAGTTTCAAGGGTTGTTCTGCTTAAAAGCTCCTGATTCAAGATAAAGAGGAAGAGAATGGAATTATTTACCCAAGGGGAAGAAATCAGTAATTTATTTTGACAGCTAAAGGTCTCTTTCATGGGGAATAGCATCACCCCCATCCTTGCACTATGTGAAGCCCTGAGACACAGCTATTATCCATCTGACAGATTCCAGGCACCTAGGATGCATCTGGGATCACAGGAGCACTATCATGGGCTGGCTGCCAGCACAAGAAAAAAGCCTGTCTGTCATCACAGTCGCTCTGGGCAGCAAGGAGTTGTGAGGGGAATCCACCCATCCTGCCAGAGGCTTTAATCTAAGGCTCTTGGAAGTTCAGTGGGGAAGGACTCAAAGGAGGGCAGAACTGGATTCCTGCAGCATAAAGCAGCACTGACATTACTAAGTGCAAAGACTTTAAAGCCAGTATGGCAGAAAATGATCCCTTAGTTAAGAGACATCAAGGGCTGCAACACCTTGAAGGGCACTGCTCTCACCAAAGCTTGTTAAAACAGAAGGAAGACAAGACAGCAGGACAGACATGGAGCTGTGACACACCTGCTGCAGCATCTCCTCTGTGGCATTCAGCTTCTCCCTGTGCTCCTCCAGGCAGAACTCCAGATCCCGGATCTTCTCTCCTTGGGCCTCCACCTGGTCTGTAAGCACACTTACCTGGAGAGCAGGAAAAAAGGGATGCATGTTTAACACCTTGCACCCGGGCCATATGTGTCAGCTGAAGAACTGCAGGTGAGCAACACTGCTGGTTGGGCCAAAGATTAACTGGGACCATGCAGGGAGAAAGAGGAGGAGGAGCAGAGCTCTGCAGTGGACACACCACTTGGCAAAGAAAACAGGAGAGGAGGGAAGGCTCTCCCCTCACACTTACTAGAATTTCAGCCAAAGTTCTGGCAGACACATTGCAATTCTGCAACTCCACTCCTCACTGGAGGTTTTCACAAGGGGCGCCTGCTGCATTTTACTGCCAATAATTATGCCTTTGCTGTGACAATACATTAACTCAACCCATTAGCTCCTGCCTTAACCACCACATAAACCTCACTGCTTATAGTTTATTCTCCTTCCCAAGTGATTGCACACAGTGTACCATAACAAGCACTTTCCCCTTTTCAGAACAATAAAAGCAGAGAAGGTTAAAACACACAGCCAGAGGCTGGATAAGACCGAGACAACATTTTTAAGACAGCAGACAGAGTCTCATTTTGCCTTTTCTGAATGAATTTTTTCATTTTCAACAGGCTCTTCCTGCAGTACTGCTGGGAAGGAGAGTGAGCTCAGTGCTGTCACAGCCCCTAGGCTGGGTCCATATCAGGGGATGCCTGTGCAGTCCAAGGGGTGTCAGGTACTCCTGGCTCCAACAGCAGGAGGAAGCCAGCAGTCAGAGCAGCCAGGGCTGACCCCATCCAGCCCAGCAGCAGGTGAGCAGGACCACCAAGGAGCTGCTTGTCTCCTTCTGCTGGCTGGCCAGTCCTGCAGCTTTTGTTACCTTTCCTAAGGACAGGACAACTGTCTCCTGATGCAGACACCATGTGAATGGCCCTGGGAAATGGTGATCTTAAGGATACACATGGATGTAAGCAGGTGGCTGCTCTGCTAACCAAATTCAAAGAGAACAGATACACAGACAGAAAGACCTTTAGATTTTTCCTGCAATCTAAATTCACACCTTTCTCTAATCTGGGTTAATTCTCACATACCAGCAAGTCTTCTGAACACTGTCTAAGACATCACAACTCCAAATAAATTCTCAGAGGTTTTATCACATACTTTCAGACAGTCTCATGAATGCAAGAGCAGAAAAAAATTATTTGGGTGACAACTCACTTGCAGAACAAGAGATTCCTTATCATTTTCCAGACGAGCCAGCCTTTCTTGATAAACATCTCCATTCCCGGATATGTGTCCATTAGTCTGGAAAAGACAACAAATATTGTATAGTCAGCTATTGTGCCACAGTATCATCCAACATTATCAAAACACTTAATGAGAGCATTTTTAGTCTACACAGTTTAAGAACATGTTTGAAATATTCTCCAGAAATATTATTCTCAAATAAACTGTCCACAAAGGACACATGACCACGATTCAGGAGAGAATTCTTCAGGGGCTTAAAGATGAGAAAGGAAGAACCTTCTGGTGACCCAGTTCTACAAAATTCACTTACTGTGCATTCAGCATTTTGCTAACAAAACTTGGACTCATTGCTACACAATGCTAAGCCATACTTGCAAAGAGACAAATACCCTGAGACATTCAGCAAGTGAAAAAAGCCAAACATACAATCTACAAAATGTGTATTATGCTTCTTGCAAGTCATACACACAGTCAGAGACATCCTTTTACATCAGGCACATTCTACTGGGTATGGGTGAATGTCTGCACTCTAAACACATCTCTTTGTAAAGCTGCCTGAGGCTAGAGAGAAACAAGAATACATGTTAATGCTATCAGAGAGTTCAGAGGAATCAGCAACTTTCTTCATAATAACTTCAATGCTCTTGAGCAGCGGGAAGGATTTTGTTCTATCCATATTCAAAGCTGTCTCAAAGCACTTCATGATCCAGGCCACAATCAGATCTTGGCTCAGAAAAGGAAGTCTTGTTCCCATCATGGCACAAATTGCTTAGAGGAGGCTGAGAAGCTGCTCTGAAATCCAGGGTATTCAGCAGAGACACCCAACAACGCTGAGGGGCCCTGATTTCCTCCTGAATGTGTGATGAAAAGAAATTGTGTGACTGATCCTTGTGCTCCCGTGAGCCTGCAGCACAACCCTGCCTTGAGAGGCCACCACCACTCAGGAGCTCCAAGCCTCCAGCTCCTGCTTTGAATCTCTCCTGATTACAGAAGATACCTCAGGAAACCTCCTGGCTAAAACTCCTTTTCTAAATTACATGTCTGGCCTTGGGGAGTGGTAGAAACTGCCTTGTTTGAGCCTGAAACAATGCAAGTCCCTCCAGCATCACTTAAAGATCTGACATAAAGCAAACAGGAGAAGGTAAAAGTGTCTCACCTCAGTGTTCTCAAGAAATCAGGCTGTGTCCTGGCAGTACTGCTGAACAGTACCAAAAGTGTCTCACGAGCATGGAATTTCACTTGGTGACCATAATATCTCCCCCAAAATTTGCTCCAGCAGACTAAGAAAGGATGCTCTTTAGTACTTTGTACCAGTACCTCATCACAATGATCTAACTTATGACCCTGTATCCGAATTTTTAGCAGCACAATACTAAGCCACCTGACCATGCAGACACTAAATCCCAGAGCAAAATTCCTCTAAACTTCTGAGTTTGCCATATCTTCCCTCTGACCTCTACCAGAATTTAGCTCATGCCATTCAAGATCAGTGAGATCTTCCATTTTGTAACACTTCAATTTAGGTGAAAGAATTCAAAATGAAATAAACCTTTCAGCTGTTCAACCAGTAGACTATGATTCAGATTTTGTGACCTGAGTTGTTTGTGAAAACAGAACTGAGGGTTTTATCTACTTCTGCTGCTCTGCAGCTCCATTGTCCTTTAAGAGCTCCAGTACATCTCAAGCACTTACCCAGCCTGTATAAGAACAGAATCTGTATTTTGTAATACACAACACATTTATCAGTCCAGTGCATGTGTCTGATGTGGAAAAGTGGTATCCATCCCTCTCTACAGGCAGCAGAGCTGCAAAGACACTTTTCCATGCTGCTGGGGCTAACATGGAATTCCTTGCCAAAGCACAGACTTGACTCCCTGCCTCTCACCACCACATCAACACCTGAACCACTGACCCTCCTGATAGCTCCAGTCAGTGTGACCAGACACAAATGAACTAAAACCAAAGACTGCAGGAAGAAAATGTAGGGAGGGAGGTCTTGGTTTCACAGCACGATTAAAATGTCTGTGAAAACCAACGAGGTGTGAAAGCAGAACGTTAGTCATTGTGCACAGCATCTTGCCAAGACACCTTTGTTGTTAAACTCCGCTCACATTTCTCAGGAAAAATCTGTTTGGCTCAGCACACCAGCTTTGGCTTTAAAGCAGGAGTGTTGGGAGAGGGAGAGTTCAGGCGGCAGCTGCACCCTGCCGTTAGAGAGAGGTGATGGGAATCCCAAACAGGACAAGTGAAAAGGCTCTTCTCCCACAAAACAAAAATTAGTGCTAATAGAATCACAGACTCCTTAAGGCTGGAAACCTCTAGAATCATCATCCCAGCCATCAACCACCACCATGTTCACCACTAAACCTTGTTCTCAAATGCCATATCCACACATTTTTTAAACCCTTCCAGGGAGGGTGAATCCGCCACATCCCTGGACAGTCTGTTCTAATTTTTAATAACTCCTTCAGGAAAGAAACTTTTCATAATATCTGACCTAATCCCACCCCGGCACAACTTGAGGCCATTTCCTCTCATCCCATCAAACACTTAGGGCAGTTCATCTATTCTTTGGGAGAAACGTTGCAGAGATGTCTTGGTTTTGCAAGCTGTGCAAAACCAAGATCTGGGTTTTGGGTGCAAAAGATCTCTTTTCTGGGTATTGCCAGTAATATTTTCTAAAATCTGCATAAAACCAGACCTCCTGTAGCACACCAAACCCAGAAAATTCTGTGTACAACACAAGAATTGTTTGCTTTTTGCCTGAAGTGTTGTAACTTCTATATAATACCTGTGACTGACTCTTAAGTTGAGGTATGAAAAGGCAAGAAAGCTTCTGATTTTGGTTTCAGTGGAGAAAACAATGATAGTTGGAGAATGGATGATAGAGAAAGACCATGGCAGCTATTTCCAAGAGCAGCAGCCTGAGCACTGCTTAGAGTGGTGCACAGACCCAGGACCTGCAGGCACTGGACACACGACACCTTCACAGATCTTCGCTCTGGACTGTCTTCACAGGTAAAAAGCAGATTCCTGACATGATATTCTTCCCAGAGAGATAAGGAAGGAAGAGGGGAGATAAAACATATGAGAAGAACAGAGCAATAATGGTAGTGAGCAGGACTGAAGAGAAATTGAGCAGGAATATGCTCAAACACTGGATTTAGGAAAGCAGTGCATTAGGAGATGGAGTGGAGGGAGGCCCAGTGGGAAGGAATGGGCTGCAGAGAGGTGTGAAAAATGCCAGGAGATCTGGTGTGTGCAAAACCTGGGTGAGCAACACTCAAGTGTGTCTCTGAGGAGCATTTCTCCACCAGGGAATCTGCATCCTCCCCTACAACTGAGCCCAGCACTCACCCTGCAGAGCAACAGCTCCTCTTTGGGGGGGGGGGGGGGCGGGGGGGGGGGGGAAGAAAAGAAATAAAACAGTAAGAGAAGCAAAAAAGAAAAGCAAATATTTGATTGAACAGCAACTGACAGCAACTGCAAGCATATTTAGGGCGCTTGGTAGTTCTGGGTCAAATTGGTATCATTTAAGTCTATAAAGGATTAACATACTTTAGTAGCTGTGTAAGAAAGGCTTTCCATTTCCCAAAGAAGGCTCTTTTCATCAGTAACTTAAAATCTATCTTCAGTTAAGATTTTGCTTGTGTTTTCAATGTTAGTGATTAATTGCAAAACACTATATGGGAAGAGAATGCAGATTTACCAATACTGATTTTAATCCTAAAAACAAAGTAACAGTTGTCACAATGCCACTGAGGCTTCACAGAAGTTTGAGGTCAAGCATTTACTTAAAATGCCTTGTAAGATCAGACCCAGTACACTTATAAACTCTACAAGATCAATCCACTGCTAATCTGTTAAACACGTGTGTAAAGCTTTGTCTGTAATCATCTAAGTGTAAAAAATCCACGCTGCTCTGGAGGGAATTATTCCTGTAGCAAGTAGAAGCATCACCAAACTTTCACAGCTTGCCTGGCTTCAGTCTTTAATCCCTTTTCCCTGGAGCTGAGTTAGAATTCCAAACCACAGGAACGTTTCTAGTGGCTGCTGGTTTAAACCTAATAATAAAAAAATAAATTAAAAAAACCATTTCCTCTCAGTTGCTGAATTCTCCTTTCAAAAATAAACCTAATTTTTAGCTTACCACAGCTGATACCCTCATTTTCCTTCATTTTCTCTTCTGCTTTGGAGATGAAATAAGCAGCACAAATCACACTGCTCTTGCTGTATGTGCAGTTTGGTTTGTATAGAAGGAGCTGCAACTCCACAGCATCATTTCCCTGCACAGCAGATTGCACTGACTGTTTTGACCACCACAGTCAAGTCAACAGTTGGGCAAGTGAGCCTTTCCCAACACCTCTTTCCTGACCATCTGGAGTAAAATTAGAGCTCATCAACATGCTTACGTGCTTCAGATCATTACAATACACATTACCTATGCTCAGTTAAACAAAGCTGCTGCTGTTCTGCTTGTTCCCTCAGCTTTGGAGCCCCTTGCAAGAGGGCTCCTCCAGTCTCAGCTACCTCAGCACCAACTGGGCAGAGCCTCCTGGTTTCCCAAGCCAAGTACCCACTACCGGTGATACAGACCCGTGACAGCTTTCCTCTCTGTCAGCATCAATCCCATCCCAAATTCATACTGCTCATACTGTCTGAGCTGGTGTGTAACCAGTTCATGTGGGAGCCCACCTCTGCCCTCCCAAACCAGCCTCTCCTGCATTTCCCGCTTCCCTGCTCAGAATATTTGCAGCCTTTTCCACATACTCCAGCAGCAGAGCTACTGCAAAGCTTTTCCTAAAGTTTGCAGGTTACTTCCTCCCCAGAGAATAAGAAGGGGAAAAATAAAAACAACCACACACCCACTCAAAACCCCCCACATGATATTTTAAAAAATAAAAGTGAATTCTGAAAGAAAAGCAGCTGAACACAGCCCTTCACTCTGAGGCATTTACCTGAAACATTTTGTAAGCATAAATAACACGCTGCTGAGCAGGGAAGCTGCAACCTTTCCACAATATTCCGTCTCCTCAAGAGCAGCCCAGCTGGTGCCTGGTGCAGGAGAAGGATGAGAGGCTCATTCCCAGCGTTGCCCAGCTATGGCTTGTCACTGGGAGAAACGCAGGAGCCAGCACAGGCAGAGATCTCCTTACCTTATTTAGCCAGACGCAGTGCCCGTGAATGTCCCAGCTATACTCCATGCTGGTCATGACTGCTTTCATGCATTCACGGACGCCAGAAGCCGCGGCCGAGGGCTCGGGGCTCCTCGGAGCCGAGGTTAAGTGACAGCGGGTCCCCTTGCCCAGCCGAGGATGGAGGCGAGCGGAGTGGGAGACGTGGGAAGCAGCAGCAGCAGCAGCAGCGCTCCTCAGGCGGAGCGGAGCGAGCGGCTCTGGGGAATTAACACATCAAAGCCCGGCACGAAACTCCTCCAGCCCGGCACACACGGGAGGGGGATGCAGGCAGGGAGGTGCAGAGCAGCACAAACCCGACCGGCAGCAAGGAGAGCCGCACGCAGGTGGCACCCGGCCACCTCCACCCTGGCTCTTGTCACCAGCGCAGCTCCCTCCTCCGGACCCTCCCGGAAAGCATCCGACCCAAGAGCACAGGAGAAAAGAGCAATTCCCACCCCTTCACCTGAGCACAAAGTAAACAGCAGGAGGGGCTTTCCTAGTAATTGTAAAAGCTACAGGAACACATGCAATTAATTCACGTATAGACGCCAAGAAAAATGGAAGAAGTTGACTCAGCTGTGCCAGGTCTCACAAGTGGCTTGTCCCAAGTTTATGTCATACTTCAGAGTGATGTAAGAAGCAACAATAACAACCAACCTCTGTCCTCGGGTTCAGGTTTCAATTGACCCACTACCAGCAGCAGCATGACAAATTCTTAGTATTTTTGACCACAGAGCCCAGCTCTGAGAGTCCTCTGATTATCTCAAAAACCTGTTTTATTATTATAATGAAACGTCTGCAACTGCCATTGATAGAGAAAAATCTCAAAACCATAAATGCTGAAAACTCAGGAGATACCAGGAGCGCAAAGGACAAGCAGAAGCTGTGCTTTTTAAGCCAAACTGATTCATTTTGGATGGGAAATGGTGATTTTTGATGGGTTGTTCTAACTGCCAAAGAACTCATCCCTGATGCATGAAGATGTGACAGCAAGGCATACCATAAATGAGGCCATATTATCTTCCAGGGTTAAAAACACAGCAATCTGGATGATCACCTTTAGCAAGAAGCAGAGTCCTGTGTTTCCAGAACCTTGGGAGGTGAATCTCTCAGGGACAAAATGCATTGCCAGCAGGGAGTGGATGATGACAGGCTGACATGGTATCACAAGACTCCTTTCATACTGCAACTTGAGGAGAGATCCCAAACTGTTTGGTGGTAACAAACACCCTGGTGCCACGCATTAGCATAGGACCCTTTGATACACAAACTCAACATAAGCAGAAGCTGAATCAAATGACTGCACTGCACACCCACACCAGGATAATCAAACAACAAATCTGTGTTTGAAGACAAGATTTATTTTTTTCCCCATGAATAAGAGATGATTTCTGGCTAACCAAACTGCTTCTTCCACTTGGGAATTACTCTTGTCCAAATAGGTCAGTATATCTCTGTAAGATTACAAAGCTACGTCTATCCAGCAAGGTAAATTCCTCTCTGAAAGCTAATATCCCCTCATATTAACTCTCATTACTCCCAGCTACTCTCTGGAAGAACCAACTTAAAGGAGAAATGTCAAAATCTGAAGCTGGTCTGTGAGGCAGCAGCAACACATTGGATTGAATGAGCCACAATGGATACCTCAGCTCAATCATCATCCTCAGATGAGCTGAAAATGTTCTGTGGCTGGACTTGATGGTGATCTTAAAGGTCTTTTCCAACCTTAATAATTCTATATGATTCAAGAAACCTTTGGAGGCCATAAAGTTTTGCTTGACCCTAAAGTCAATTTTAGAAATTCACCTATGGAGTGAAAATAATTACTAAAATATGCTGTATAATATATATCTTTAAATTCAGAAAGTCACTTCCAAAGCTGCACTTGCTGTGGGTTTTAAAGAAAAAATATTATGTTATCCTGGCTCTTTCACTTCAGGGGCACATCCTTTAAAGAGGAGAAGGCACACACCAGGACCCACATACACAAGTTCAGATCAGAAGCATGGGGAAAATGGCTCTGAGGTGTGGGAAGGCACTGTCCACCCACTCCTACCCTTCACTCTTCTTTTTAACAAGACACAGTTGGTTTCCGCTTTCTGGGAAAGAAATTGCATAAGACGTATTTTTAAAAAAATGCAAAAAATCTCCCAACCACTTTCCAGAAAAGTAATAACCAGAAGGAAAACTGTCTCTTGTTTGTTTCAACTGAAGAAAAACTGGAGCAATGGTCATGGTTGGGAGCAAGGTTTGCGAGAATTACTCTTCAAGAGATGGATCTATCAGCTTCCAGCTGGACACAACAAGGTTGCCTTGGTCTTGGAAAATGTGGAGTTTTGTTTAAAATGGTTTTGCTACTGGTGCTGATGTTAGAGATTACTCACACACTGCCTGTACTGAAGCCAGAAGCTCCATTTTCACAGACTACAGCACATGCCTTATTAAGGCGCACATTGAAATACACCAAATATTTCTGCTGACCAAGAGTATCCTGAAAAAACTCCAGAACTTTGGAATTGTTATGATCTGGCCACGGATTTCAGGCCTGGTTCCTAGTGAAAGCAAGGAGCCCAAACATGTTTGAGCTCAGAAAGGTCTCAGTCCCTTTCCAGACTTGGAACAAATGGCCTGGTTTGTACTTTCACCCATGACATTCACCATTTGCACATGGAGACGTGAGCAGGGTTTCAGCAGCAGAGATCAGTTTGAGCTGCAATGACATGTTACAGTGAAACTGACTTCTCTGTGCAGCAGAGAGCGCATGTACAACTTTTCCCAGCTCCCCTTGGGGGCCACATGATGGATTCTGTTGGAAGAGCTTCTGTTGGAAGTGCCAGATGTCCGGGCACTGTATGTGCGCTCTGGTGTCACGTGGCCATCTGGCACGCGCCCGTTAAAAAACAAAAAGCAGCACGAGGTGTTTCAACCCACTGGCCCTTTTTTGAGTCTTTGCACACGCACACGCACACACACTGAGAGGAGCAGAAAGGAAGAGGATCAAGGACACATGGCAACCCATTCTGGAAGGACTGAATGCTCTGCCCTATTTTACAGAAACTTTGGGTAACTGCTGTCATGCCCTTTTGCCAATGTGAGCACCAGTGGTTTGGCTGCAGGAGCCGGGGGAGGATTTTTCTCCTGTGACACACTGTCTGGCAGCAGCAAACACTATTTTTGTTTTCCTCTGAGACACAAGAGGCTTGCTTACAGCCCCACATGGGATGTCACACACCAGTTCCAGCGTCCTAGGGGATGCAACTTCATGCATGGAGGATTAAACTAGTTTCAAACAAAGAAGGTGTCTGCCCTTCCTCTCTAAGGAGGGGCATAGCTGCAAAAAACCTTCCTGCAAATCATCCAGGCACTTCATCTGACACCTCCCTGCTCAGACAGGGACTGGTGACACCTGCAAATCCTGCAGCTGTAGCACACTGTAAGTGCAATGTTAAGTTTTTCCTACAAGGGGCTTTAAGGATGACAGAGAATACAGGGTACTAATTTGAGGCAGAATAAGGAATAATTGAGGCATAGATGGAATAGCAATTTTCTGCAATCTTAGGTACTCAGAACTCCTGCACATATTTTCCAGTGGTTGGGAGGCACTAAACTGAATGGTACAACAGAGCCCTTCGTCTCCCACTGAGCCCATGGGTGCAGTAAAAACCCACTGCTGTCTCACTGCCATGAGGTGATCCCCAATTTGCAGGTCTGAAGGGCCCCATTCCAAACCCCACCAGCCAGGCACCCCTAAATCACACATCTGCCATCACAAGGGACAATGATTGGTCTCCACCTCATTAATCTCAGCAGGCACTGCAGCCTCAGCCATGCTGCCAGGCCCCTTTACTCCAGAATAACCTGCAGGGAATCAGCACCACTAAACATGGCCTAGAGATGACTGTGAACACCATGGGAGAGTGCAGTTTCCAAGACTGTTTATTTGGCATATTTTTTGTTTATCAAGGCCATAGTTGCATGAAACCTGTGATGCCCACTGAGAGCAGTGAGCAGTTACAGCAATGTTCAGGGCTGTAAGTCACACAGGCAGGGAATGCTGATGTTAGCAGGAACTCTGCCTGTTTTAAAGATCTGACTTCAATGTCACTCCTGTTTCCTCCTCCTGATCTCAGCGTTGGCTGCCACACTTTGACAGTGGGGGCGAGATCCAAATCCCACTGGAGGCAGTGGGAGAGCTCCCACGTGCTTCATTAAGTTTCAAGCATTTCCAAATGCGTAGTTCAAAGCAAAGATTTAAAAAAGGAAAAAGAAGGCTCTTCCTTCAGATCTTTCTGCAAGGGCTACAGAAGCAAGTCCAAGGTGCCCATCTGTCCCTGCATTGCTGTGCTCAGCCCCCATGACAGCAGATGGCACAAAGGGTTGCCCAGTGCCAGCCGCAGCAAACACAGCCCTGCACCCGGCAGTCCTCTGGGCTGCAACTGAGTGCTCAGATCAATCCATTTGTTGAGATAAAAATGCCTTCTGCAAGATCAGCCATGACTCCAGGGAGATTGAGTCCTTCCCAGGGGGTGCAGTGCCCATCCTGGCAAGGGAGCAGGTGATGGTGGCCGTCTGTCCCCACAGCAGTGGCACAAGGAACACAGAGCCAGCACAGTCCTGGAGCAGCCCCAGCCTCCACCAGGGCTGGCACCCCCATTTCAGCAGCACAGTGTCACCTTGGCCAACACCCAAAGTGTGACACAGCAGGACCTGGCCACAGCTGCAGGATGGATTTGACAGGATGTGTGGCAGTGCCCACCCACAGCTGTCACTGTGACAGCTGCGGTGAGCCTGGCTCAAAAACCAAAGTGTGGTCTCTGGGAGCAACTCCTGACTTCCACTGCTGGAGCTTCTCCAAAACCTGCACACACCTGGACCTCTGCAACACAAACCCTGCCACACACCACGAGCACAAGGACTCTTCCTTGGCCCTGCTTGGAAGTCACCAGTCACAGGGCATCTGGAGGCAAAACCAGCAGTTTCTTCAAAAATGATGCTGTTTTAACTCACCTTTTGCTAAGTACAACATTTTATTTCCCAGGGCAGTCTTTGGGTAACCTACAATTGTTGATTTTTTTGGGAAAACTAAGTCTTGGCGAAAGAACTGCCTTCTCAGTTATATTTCTGTGTATTTTTAAAGTAAGGTGACAAAAACTGGCTGATTCACAAACACAGAAAATAAAAGTTTGGTTTGGTATTCAGATTGAAGGGATGCAGAGCTTACACCATTCCCTTATGTTATAAATCAGGTGAGGAAGCTCAGTAATAACACCGATTCCCATGAAAAAAAAAACACTGCCAAAAATGCTTTTTACTGAAAAGTATTCAAAACAGCTTCTTTTCTCCCACCTAAGCATCTGATTCTTAAAAAAAAGTCTTTCCTCAGTCCTCTGAGATGAAACTGCAGTTACCAAGTATTGTTTGCTCCCTAGATTGAGGTACAGTGGTACATCAAAGACAGCAAAGACCAACCCACTGCACGAGGCATTTGACCAACAGCTTTTCCAAGACTCCACAGGAGTATCTCCAAAACAAAATCTCTTCCCTGATACCCACTCTAAGCTTTATAAACAGCTGTGTGAAACAGAGCCAGTCTACCCAACACCCAAAATGAGCCTGGTAGAGGTAGAACAAGGTGAGACTGTACCATTTGACTTTGGAGCCATTCGATGAGAGCCTCTGCCGTGGAGTCTGGGACCTGGCAGCGCAGCCCCTCCCTCTCGTCCGCCTCCATCACCTCCAGCAAGCCCCGCAAGTCCTCCACGAGGTGCAGCGCCCGCAGGCCCCCCATGAATGGGGAAGTGGGGGACTGGCAGTCAAAAATGCCATTGGAGTATTCCAGAGCCTTGGAACCTGCAGGGAGCAAAATCACACGGGGTCAGGCACAGGGGCACAGGACGAGGGTTGGGTGCACCCCGAGGCTGGGGAAGGGCGGGGGGTGTTCCTGGCAGGGTTTCTCCCAAGCAAACTCAGCACTAGTGCCTGGGGAGGGAAGCTCCAGCAGGAACAAAATGAGCTGGTCCTCAGGGAATGGGAATGCCACACCTGCCCATGGGGCTGAGGCATGGGCTGGGCTCCTGCTCCCCGAAATGAATTCCCAAGGCAGAAGGTGCTGCCAAGGATGGAACATCCTCTGCCAATGCCCTGAGTCACCCTGCAGGCACTGAATGATCCAAGTCACATTCCACTGATGGTGTCCAGAGGAAACCATGCCCTGCATTTTCCATGCAGGAATACATTATGCTGCTCCAAGGCACTGGAAATTTTTCAAAATAATAAAAAAGATGAAGATAAATTAAAAGACCAAATCACTTCTGCACAGGAATAAATTTTAAAACCAGCAATTTGACACAGTAGCACTGACATTTGCATGTTAATAAAGAGAGAAATCTCTCATTTGCATAAACTCACAGGATGCATATTTGACCTACATTAGAAATTGCTATATATTAAGTAAGAAAGGAAACTATGAATTTAGGATTAAGGTTGATGTAAGTCAACCTAGCTAATTCCAACTGTAATTCCAGTACACTGATTTGTGACCTTAATTCTGTAATACCTCGGCACAATGAGACGTGTTCATGACAGACCTTCATTTGTGCTGTCAACTTTCAGAAACTACAAGGATATGCCATATATGCACTTCCATGAACTTTCATTCACCCCATCTGACAAGCCACAAAAATCCAAGTATTCTGCTAAATTCCCACTGAAAACAATAAAGAGAAAAATAACCTCAACAGCACATGAGCTGATATCGCCTTGTTATAATATTCCTTTATAGATCTATTCACAGACAGGGGTAAATGAAGTCTGTGGTGACTTAAATCTTCCAACATCACATTTTGTTTTTATATTAAACCTCATCCTGCCATAACCAACTTGGACTCTTGGAAAAACAAATACATGATTGGATCCAAATACCAGTGTCTACTTATGGAAATTACTGAAGTCACAGCTTACATGTATTTTTAGAGATCATCATGATCAAACTGAATCCCCTTTGCATTTGTTCCTGCTATGTGTCCTTAATATCTTTAGGCAGAGAAGAGTCATTGTTCAAACACAGCACACATTGTATAATTATTTTTTCCCTAAGGAAAATTGCTTAAGTGGAACTACTAAAAATTTTATAACTGTGCTGCTACACTTGCAAGAGCATTTTTGACTGTTGACTTCTTGATCTTTCCCTCCTATGTGTTGGGTATTTATATTATTTTCTAACTCACTAGACTCAACTTAAAAGCAGAGGTTGTGTTCTTTGTAATGCCTCTCCCTGGGCAACTTACAATTTACAGGTACTTATAAAAATTTCTAATGTTCAAGGCAGTTCCAAAGTTTGAACCCAAAGCATTCCAATTTTGAAAAGAAATAGAAAAAAAAAAAGAAAAAGCAATTAATGTTTTAACTCTTCTGAGTTGAGGGAAGTTCAGAGTAGCCACTATTGTAGCCACATGTCCTTGGAGCACTCTCCTGGTGCTCCATGCAGGAGCTGAACTGCATCACTCAGCCATTTCCAGCAGCCCTTTGAGAGAGGGTAGGAGAAAACCCAATCCATGGAGCCTGTGAGAGCCTGTGCAATCCCTCCACTCTGGTTATTTGTTAACTCTAAGCTAGAATGGAAGGCACCAAAAGCAATTCCCAGCATACTCCCTTCTCTGTCTGGAACTCTGTCCTCCAGTGGGAGAAAGGAGGACCCAAAAAAGCAAAATAAACACCTGCCCCAGGTGTTCACCTGCTATAATGCCATCCATCTGCTCCAGGGCTGCAGCGAGCATGTCACTTGCATCACTCATCATCTTCTCTCTTCTCAGGAACAATCACCAGCTACACCATTAGGAGCACTAAAACGTCGATGCTGTGAGCTGGTCCAGAGCCTCAAGTCTGTAATTTAATCTGCAAAAGAGAATTTAATTTCACTGTGTGTTCTCTGAATTCAGGCATCTCTGTTGTCAGATCAGAAAGAAGACTGGGATCATTTGCTGGCCACAACAAAACCCAGAGGTATTCACCACGAGGCATGGACTGAGATCGAGGAATCGAAGCACCAACCTGATGACCCAGTTTCTAGTGGCCCACGGCCTACTCGGCCCACAGGTCCATGCCACTCACAGGGCATCCCACAGAACACCTCAGAAATCCCACATGGCACTTCCAGGAAGCTCACAGAGAAGACACAGGCCTTCTATCACTAAAAGGGAGCTGCAACTCAGCAACAAACCATATGTGTGTCTGCTGTAATTTTCTCCACAAGAAATAGAAAAAGAGAAGTCTGACCACTTGTCTGAGTTTTCTGGATGTCTGACAATCCAGAAGTTCCTGGCATGGAACTGTCTGCCTACAGGCAGGACCTCTCAGGTGCCCACAGCTCACTCACTGGATGTAGTGTGTGTGCATGGACTATCCTTGCTCTGAGTTTAGCAGATTCACATTGCAACAATGCAACCTGATCTCACTCTCAAACTTCTACAAGCCAGAAGTGGTCCCCAAAGGAGTATTTCCAGCAGGCTGGAAAAGCAAGCCTGCCTAACATGCTGCCTGTAGGTGAGCTAGTAAACCAGAAATCCTGATGGGCTACAAGTTAATTTAAGCAGGTGCTTAGGAACTTGGCTGAAGTGGAGCTGCAGGGGTCAGAGGCATTCCCAATCCCTCCAGCCCACCACAACAGACACACAAACCACCAACACGGCCCAGATTGCCTTGGCTTTAATCTGATACACATGAGACTGCTTCTGCTATAAATACAGCAAGGGAACAAAGCTAAACGAACACCAGGAAGGAAAACTCGCTTTAACCTTTGCATGCCCTGCCATTTGGTTTTTGTATTAGGCCACACCACTGCTGACATTTGCCCCAACATGAGCAATTAAGAAAGTCATTCACAGTATCTCTGGCATAAGTTCTGGAGAAGAGTCAACTAAAAAACAAATCTAAACAAAAATCCTCGTTATAACCTGATTTTTCCCTCCTAGGAGTTACCTTATTGGTCTGACCCAGCTGGGAGGTGGCTCTTATTGGAGGCTGCCAGCCAGCTTTGCTGAAACGTTATCCTTAAAATGCCAACAAACATTTCATCTTCCACAACAACATTTTTATTACATGAAGTAGGTCCAAACCCTAAGGTAACCTTTGAACAACAGCACAAAGGCTGCGCTTTTGGCAAATGCCTGGTTTTATTATGTGGTTGTCAGAGTCAGAAAAACCAAGAGAACTTTAAACAGTCAAATACCTGGAAGTGAAGATGTTGCAAATCTTAAAAACTGCAGTAGCACTGTAACTGAAGACTTTCAGCCTTCAAGGAGGAAGCCCCCAGTTTTAAACACAACGTAAACATTCAGCTTCAATCAGTATAAGACCTGCCAGAATATTCAGATCCTACAAGACAACTGGTTCGGTGCCTCCACATCTGATAAAAATGAGCAGAAAATGCAGCTTTTGCACACACATTCACTTGGACAACACTGAAGACAGTCTCTTTTTTAATCTGCTTAAGATTTCCTGGCTCTGATACCAGGTCCTGCTCAAATATGGGAGTCTATGAAGGCAGAGTGTGAACAATCTGCTCTGGATTTCCCTCCAAGGGCAAAGAACACAGAGAAAGCCTGGGGCTTCTACAGCCCCAGGCAAAACACTGATTCCTCACAGCTCTAAGTGGGAAAAGACCAACAGCACAAAGCAACCACAAACCCACAGAAGCCAATCAATGTTTGGCAATCAGAAGTGCACATGCGCTTTTCAAAGTGCATAAACACCTCATGGGGTGAGTGAAGAATACAGAGCCAGGCTCTTCTCAGAGGTGCCAGTGACGTGGCAAGAGGCAATAGGCACATGTCAAAACACAGGGAAGTTCACCTCATAATTAAAAAGGGGAGAGGAAAAAAAAAAGCCTAAATAAAAAGCAACCATTTTAAAAAGCATTTTTACTATGAGGATAGCAAGTAATAGATAGAGTTGCCCTTTTGGGGTGTCCAACCTTGGAGCTACTCACAGCCCAACTGGACCCTACATGGCACAGCCTGTCCTGGGCATCCCTGCTTTGGGCAGGGGCTGGGCTGGAGATCTTCAGTGGTGCCTTCCCACCTCAGCATCAGTGAGCTCAGTGCAGCTCATGATCAAGCATTAAACACAGTCCTGGAGGCTGGAAGGAAAAGCCTATGTAGGCTAAATACACACAAAGGAACAGAGTCTAACCATATTTGTTCACAGTGCACCCCTTGATTCTCACCTTCTGGCTAGGAAATGCATGAACTGGGGACAAGTTCTGATAATTTGTACAACTACAACGGCTAATTTGTACTTGCAGAATATAGCTATGGCTTGTAGGCACAGAAAAATCACTAACCTTGCACTTCATCCAGGTACAACATTCCCTGATGTTTGCCAAAAGCACTCCTTCCTTTCCTAAATAAGGGGTTTGTCCATGGTTCTCAGAAATCCCTAAGGCAGCCCTACTAATGGGAGCAGACAGTGGTACCAACAGCACCCAAGAGACTTCTGCCTCCAAGGAAAGACACATTGGTTTGCACAGAGCTTCCTCCACTGCTGCTCCCGAAGGAGCTGCACTGCTGAGAGCAGCAGGGAGAAATTTTAAGATAAAACTTACTGAAGCAAGACCCTGCAAACACACAGACCTCCAAAAACTCTTCCACCATTCACAGAGCATCTGTTAGCAGCCTGACCAAGCCCACAGCTGAGAAACTTGGAGAGGTGAAATCAAAAAGAACAAAAAGCCCCCAAGCCGAACAGCTGGGGATGATGCAACAAAATCCCATTTCCCTGGTTATTTGGTCCTAAAAGTGGCCATTGAAAACTAGCCTGGAACAGCACATCCTGCTCTGGCCATCTTCCCAGCACACTGCAGCACATCTAGCAGTCAGGAAGAAAATTACTGTGATAGAAAAATAATATTGGAAGTATCCTTCCCTAGCAAAGGCATAGAATTATTTTTGGTCTTTGCACAGCTATCACCAGCATGCAGGGAGGGGGTGGGCAGAGGGCAAAGAGGGCCCCATACACCAGGGGAGCAAAGGACCAAACTGCATGGAACCAGAAAAGACAACAAACCCCAGGAGGAAGGGGTGGAAAGGGGAGATGCAGAGGGAGCCAAAGATACACATATCAGCAATCAACAGCCCTCTGTGGGCTACAGGAAAGGGAACAACAATAAAACACCAGCAGATTAATCCCTGTGCCTCCTGAAGGGCATCCTCTGACTTCACAAACTTTGAGAAAAGCCCCAGCTGGCCACTGAGGCAGCAGAGCTTTTCCAATATGTATGTTCCACTCTTTCCTCTTTATGGCTTTGGTCTAATACAAATAAAACCTAACAGAAAACTCAAGGCTTTGGGGCTTTTTTTGTGGCAGGGATTAAGGAAAACTACACAGGTAACATGAAAAAAATTCCATCCTGGAGGAGTGCAGTGGAGCTCCTTAGGAAAATAATGCATAGCTAATGATGACAAGCAGTTTAACTTCCCATTATCCATAAAAGCAGGAAGGGGAAAAAGCATAATTTTAACACAGATTGATCTATGGCATGGCAGATAAATGAGATATCAAGGTGCACACAGGAGACAGAGAGGCAGATGCATGAGATCCACCCGTGGTATAACGTCACTGACAACACACCTGAGAGGAAAGTACTGACAGTGCCCTGACTGACAGACAATTTAAAATAAGTTTTCTCTTGCTTTCCAAGAAAATGACAACACTTACCTTCCTGTGTGCACAACCAGTGCCAGGTGGGGTGTGGGGGGCTGTTTGTACAGAGGCAGATCCCCCTTTTAGAGCTCCCAGCTGAATACCCTGCTCATGCCGACAAGAACAAGCATTGCTTCATCAAGCCTGTATTTACAAGCCACCATTAAAAAAACCAAAAATAAAATACAAATGCAGCTCTCTCCACTATCATTTATGATTAATCTTATTACTAGCTGGCATTTCTACCTCATCCCTGGCTGTAACAGGGAAGACATAATGTGGTCTTACTTGTTTAATGTCCCTTCCTCTGGTTCAAACGCACCAGCCGGTTGCTAGGGCTGTGCTGTTCACTTTTCAGTAGGTGGAGATTTTTTTATTTTTATTTTTGAATGACATACAAACCCTCTGGCTACAGCGCTGGTGAAGACGTATTCCAAACGGCTTACAGAGAAAACAAAACGCTGCCCTGCAAATAAACACAAGGAAAGCTGAAGGAAAAAAAAACCAACAAGAGGCTCTGTGCATGGAATTGCAGTCTGCTGGATGCAAACTGGAAAGCTGCCTGGATATGGATTTCAAAATCTGATATTTAATTAAGATGGCAGACTTCAAAAAGAAGGAAAAAAAAGTGCTTCAGCATTTTACATATGTAGGAAATGGTAGTTTTCCCACCCAGAGGCTGCCTCTTTCCTAGATCAAACGGCACACACAGAGGCATCGAGGGCCAACATCTTGGAGCCCATTTGTTTGTTATTTTGGGGGTGGTCTCATCCTGGATCTCCACCTGCAAAACACACCACACTTTAAAGCCCAGAGGTTCTCAGAGTTAAAGGGAATCAGCTGCCTGCTGGCAGGTCGGAAGACCCAGAGGACACACCGTGCCCTGGATGTCACCGCCCTGAGGAAGGGAGGGCTGGCCTTTTGTCCCACTTGTCTTCCTCTTTGTGCATATGGGCTGCAAATGCTCAGCGTTGGGAAATAAAGCATCAGCTACAGATTATTTTTAAGACATGATGCAGTAAGATGGATGACTTAAGTTCCCCAGCTCTCCCATTCACACATAACACTCCTTAAGCCAGGAAATTTTGATACACAGAAATTAAAACCCTTGATTAGGGCCTGTTTCTGAGGGCTGTTGAGAGTAAAAGAGGACCCCCAAGAACTGGCTGTCACCCCAGAGCAGCCTACCACGAAAGTAAAATAAAAAAGCTAAGAAGCTGCAGTCATCTTTTCTGGCGAGAGTGGAGGGAAAGAACCTGTTCCACAGCAAAAGTAAGACCCTAAATGCTGTCAAAATCCACGTCCTGCCTTCTCAGTGCTACATGGACCAGATGACTGCACGAGAGGTCTAAAGCAACTTCTGAATTCATCTCTCTTGCCTCATGACACTAAAACAACACATCCTTAGCAATTAACTTTTACAAAATAAAGCTCTGTTTCATGAAGACAAATGCCATTTTAGACACATCTATTTCTGCTTTTTCTGGCAGGCCAGAAGAGAAGCACAAACACATGGAGACTTATTTACAAAATACATTTCAATCACAATTGCAAACAGTTTCAAATGAATTCAATCCAAATCCCTGGCACAGTTTCTCATGGGATGTTTTGAAGATGCTCAACTACAGTGCCACCAGTCAGTAGCAGTTTACTAATGAATGTATTTGGGTAATTTACACTACGAGTCATTAACATTTCTTCTAATGTAAATGATGACTCCATTTCATTCCTTCCAGGCCTGGTAGAGAAAACTAAAAAAGAAAATGGATGCTAGCTGAATACATTGCTCTGGTGTTTTGAAAGAAAAGAACAAACTGAATTTTAAAAGTCAAGTTAGGAAATGCTAGAAATACCTCAATGGGAATAATATAGAGAAATATCTTTGTTTGAGGCAGGGATAGGAATCTAGTAAGGTCCCAGATATGCTTTTAGCCAAGTAATTCAGACATTGTCCCCCTTACCCAAGGTCATCATGTGGAGCCAGGTGTATCCATAACATTATTATGGATAAAAACAACCCAAATGTTGGCAAAGGCTTACTTTAAACTGATTATGTCTATTTATTTTTGTAACTAAAATTATTTTTGAATTTGCTGAGCTGTAGTCAATGACATCAAAGCAATACTGCTCTCCTATTACGCAGGACTACAAACAAAGCAACAAATGTCCCTTTGTTCCCTAAGTCTAGATCCTTTCTTTGTTCCTTGAATTTCATTATTTCTTTATTATACAACAAAGGCTATTTATTTCCTTTAACTGATAAAAATGAATGGAAGCACACTGGCGACAAAAGCCCATCCCATAAGTACGCAAGAAACATGTCAAGATAAAAGGTTTCAAGCTGTAGAAATTACTTTAAAGTACTTTAAGAGCACAAAACACAGAAGTCTTTCCAAAATATAAATGTTAATACCTGGGAAAAATGTACCTCAAATCACACAACTTTTACTACAAACCAGCTGAGTTGCATTCTGCACTTTGCCTTAACATTTGTTAAACACTCTGGTCGTAAATCAGAAGCTCAGCCTCGACAAGATGAGCATCCTTGAGATCCTTTGACAGAGATGCATACACAGCAAACAGCTTATGTAAACACTCAAAGTCTCTGAGTCAAGGTTTATGGCTTAGATTCATATCCACTTACAAAACAAACCCTTTATTTGGGTCTGCAGCACTGAAATCACTCCCGTTGCTTATCTCTGCTACCCTACTCCAGCAGCTCTTTTGTTGCTGTTGTTGCAATTGAAAGGAAATTTAGAAGCCCTGGGTTTTACACTGGCAGGTGATGTTGTTTTGTGGGCTCTGAGCGCTGTGACAGGGAGGCAGCTCCTTACCTGCACAGCAGCTGTGTGATGCTAATACCTGTCTGCACACCCCCTTCAGACTCACTTTCACTCTTTTCACACAAGCAATCCAAGGTCAACTGAAGCCTGGTTAAAAAACAAACCGAAACAAAACAAAAACCACTCCTCACAGACCACTTCAAGCTGTTCCTGTTTTACTGGTTAACTGTTTAATAGTCTTCAACTTCTCACCTCAGAAAGCCTGAGAACCAGTACATTGTTTTCTCACCTGTTTTGCTTGGGTCCACTGATTAGAAAAACAAATGAGATTTTCATCCCTGACTCCAAGATTGCTAATTCAAGCAAGGAAATGCCTCACATTCCCCAGCAATATGTTACTGACACACTGTGGCCACACTAACTACTACTAAACAAAAGAGGCACTGTTGGGTGACAGGCCAAAAGGTAGTTCTCAAAAATACCTTAAAACCCACCTAGTCCTGAGCACTGACCCACATTTAGATCCCATTTCATTGCTTGTGCCACTTTCTTTCAATGAGCTGCATCCAAAGGTAAAATTCACAAGCCTCCAGATTTGAAAGGATTTGGCTCTAGATTTGGACCTTCATGTCCAAGAGTTTCCAGATGCACACTTTCAGAGCTGACACCCCACAAAGTAGAGGTAGAGGGCACCACCCATAAAAAGTCCATAGATAAATAAAATACAATTAGCCCGAACAGTGTTTTAAAAAGTGTCTGCAGAAAACAAAAAAAAAAAAATCCAATGCCTTTTAATTTTGCAGCATCAACTGTTACAAATGGAAAATCTGTGTATGTATTGCATCTTTCCCCTTCTATCTGCCTCTGATTATGCTGTGTTAAAATTTACCTTTCAGGAATGATATGCAAAACAAGAGTGTGATATCTGAAGCACATGTTTGTGTGTGAGGATACTTTTGTTTTTCAAAGATTCATGATCTCTGAGAACTTGAGGCTGCCGGTCCCACCACTGCCACCACACAATTTACCATCTCAACTCTCCTGGCATTTTAAGAATGATGCAGGGTAAAATTCAACTTGGTTAAGGCATATTTTTTTAAAATAGAATTGTAATAGAATGGGACTGAATTTTAATGAGTAAAAAATGGGGGAGAAGTGAAAAACAATAAATTGCAGGCTAACTTTCCCTTGGATTTTCTCTTTTTCTCCTCAAAAACTTGTGGACCTCTTCATCTTCTCCTAAACTGGAGCCCTTTGCCAATAACTCACACTGGAGCTTTGCCAACAGCCTTTGTTTAGGTAGCACAATTGGAATCTGAGAGAGTCCACATCCAGACAAGCTGCTTTAGGCAGTGCATGGACTTTAATCACTATTAAAAATGGACATTACACCTTTGACATTCCTGAAATACTCAAAGTGGGTTCGAAACACAGACTTCAAATTTTGCATAAGTTCTCAGCTTCAAAAAGGGACAAGTGGTTCACGAGCAAAACACTCAGAAAAGTGTGTTTGTTCTCCTCAGACAGTGACCTCTGATGTTTGGTAACTGCAGAGTGTGCTATCCCACTGCCAGCCAGAGGTGCCACAGACCCTGCAGAGCAAGGCACTCCTGGCTGCACAACAATGCGATGCCTCTTGCTCAGGCAGTGTGGCTCTGTGGGGATGCACTCCCTCATCCCCTCAGGACCATCCTCTCCTTGCTCTGGGGCACAGCCTGTGCTGACTGCCCAGCTCCAGAGTCACTAGATGTTAGGGTGAAGAAGAGGCACACACAGACAGGGCATTTTCCCAGCGCTGCCCTTCCCACACTTTCTCTCAACTACTTCTCTTCCCCACATCCCTTCTCCAATCCCTAGGGAAAGCACAGCTCCAGGGATTTCAGTAACGCTGGAGTAAGCAAAGTTTTTTATTCCTTTTTATTTTCAGCCAGGGAGCAGAGCACTGTTGATTTTGTCTTGCTTTTTCAACACCAAAGCCCCAGTGCCAAGAGATGAAGGACAAAAGCTGTGTGCTCTCAGCTCCAAGAGGGGGCCTTCCTCTTCTGAATGCTGCACTGGTGAGTAGCAAGCAAACAAATCCCCAAACCCCCACGACCACTACAGTGCAGCTTTAAGGAACCATATGCTGCCCACACCATTGCTTGGCTGGGGAGCCCTGTGTCCTGCCTACCCTTGTGCCAGCTTTGCTCCTCAGCACAGAAGCAATTTAGCACCCAGGACACAGGAAACAGCTCTTCTGCTGCTCATTCCTTTCTCCTGAAAGCCTACAGATGGCTCTTAGGGGTAGAGATGCTGTCCTCTCCATCCTCCTCTTGCACAACTGACACCTCCTCACCATCTCTTGCAGAAAGATGGTTTCAGTCTTGGTGCCCTGCAGCTTCCAGCATCACCCAAGGCAAAAAATCTCAGTGAAGCAGGGGCTGAGCTGTGCTTGGGGCTCAGAGTTCACAAGACAAAGACATCGGTGCTAGAGGAATGGTGGGGTGGGCTGGAGGGCTACATGGGTGAGGATTATACATTCGTGGTTGATACTGAAGGGTAGGAGGCCTTCACCAGCAAGGCAGAGGGAGGCAGCAGATCAGCAGCAAGCCAGAGCTGTGGCCTCTGCAGGAGCAGAGCTTTAAACACTACTGGGCCCAGCCCTACACTCTCCTCTTTCTCCTGCAGCAGAAGAAGAGAGAAACTGGGGGGGAGGGGAAGGCTGGAAGAGAACAAAGTGTCCTCTTTCTGCTGCTTCCCCTGTAAGAGAGAAAGGTCTGGGGATGGAAGGGAGCAACCACTCTCCATCCCATGGCCAGGCCTCTGGGCATATGTAGGAGGGGGGAATATCCCACCCCTCACCCCATCAGCAAGATGAGCAGAAAGTGCTGGCTTTGCACCTGAGGAAGATGCAGTCCATGGGATGAAGATAAATCCTAGCACTCAAAAAATTAAGTCGTGCTTGCATCAAGAGATGTGTGATACCCAGCTGGGGCAGAACTGCAGCTGCTGCAAACCTACATAGACTTCTCTGGGATAACAAGGTACTGAGACTAGAGTTATTTACTACAGGCATTCTAAGCGTCAAACAATGTTTTTAATTATATAGAACTATGAAAAATGCCTTTTTCTTTAGATACAGCAATGAACTGTGGTTTATTACTGACCTTACGAATAGCGGGCTGCCTTTAGCAGACAGGGCTGTAGCACATTAAAATGGAGAAGAAAATAACTTGCAAGAGCAGCTTACAAGAAAATTTACAGCCCAATTGCAGCAGTTCAATGTGAATACACCTATAAATCACCTGGTATCCAGAGCAGTCTAATTGAAGCAAGGGGCTACAAAACCTTCCTTGTAGGCACAGGATCAGCAGTGGATGGGTTAGCACACAGCACAAGTGGGGCCACGATCCAAGTCAACAAGTCTGAAGCAAACTTAGGTGTGGCTAAATCCCACGACAACAATAATGCAGAAATACCATCACATGCAAGACCTGAACTGCCCCTTCTCCATTATTAAATATCTGCCACATGTTTAAGCCAGTCAGGTTTACAGACTCTTCTGGAAAGCCAGTTTGAGGGTAAACCCTCAAACTCTCTCAAAACTCAAGGTCTTCCAGAGGAGTCATTCCAGCAGGATATTAGTTTTCATAAAGAAAGAACAGCATTATTGAGGCACATGGTTGCTGAAGGAAGCTTTGTGATCTATGAATATCCTGAAAGTTTGAACACGGAAAGGCTCTTATTTGACATGAAATATAGTAAAGCATAGAAGGGAAGGAAGGCATGGGGAAGCAAGATCACCTGACTTTTTAAAAGTCTGTAATAGAGAAAAAAAATCCTGACTGTTTAACTGTTTCCATTCCCTTGACCTACAGATTTAATTAAAATAAACCTTCAAAAATATTAAAAAATTAATAATATTTTAAGATGTTTTTATTAAAACACTGAATAAATTCAAAAAATGTTTTTACGACATAGAAAGACCAAAAGCAACTTCACTGTTGTTTCAAAGTTGTATTGTGAGAAAGTGGCTCTTGTGCAACTTCATATTTTTCTAACTTTCAACAGTTTCAGTGTAAGAAATGATAGCAAGGATGGAAAAATACATCTAGGATTAAAAGCTCCCAAGCCCATTATTTATACAAATTTAATTAGCTCCTCCTGCACACATACACAGATACCCCCTCTTGAGCACTGGGAACTGCTAATATAATTCCTGCAATTAAAACCTTCAATGCCAGAATCCTTGTCTGCCAAAAGGAAAAACAACAACCACTCTCCTCCAGCACAGCTGGGCATGTTTGTACAGGAGTGGATGCCCAACCCTAAAACAAAGCTCAGCTCCAAGATCTGAACTCTCACAAAGTTCAAAGTATGTATTAGAAATCTGTAATCCAGCACCACAGACCACCTTGGACTCCAGTAGAGCAACCAATGCAAATCAGAAGTTTGGAGAGTTTACACACCGTGGTTTTGTTCAGCCATACCAGAGATCTCTGCTGATCATGGGATAACAGTGCTGAACAAGTCTCACTCATAACAGTTTTGCTTTGGTTTCCCCCTCAAAAACCATATTAACTTTTGTTGCGTCAGGGACACTGGCAGTGCAGACAGATGGGTGAAGGACAACTTGCCTGCCACCATGTGAAAGCAAAACTAGCACAGAATAGTTCAAGGCCAACATTCATAAAGGCCTGGATGTATTAATGACCCTCAGTATTTCCATACAAATCTTCCTCTGAATACATAATCTCAAGATAAAGCTTCAAAAACCTTGAGGGATCAGATACACTTATAATGTTACATTTCTTTGAAGTCCTTTTCCCTTTGTATTTTGACCACACTTCAAAGTTTTCCTACTTACATACAAATTAAATTAGACATCTGATGCTAAAAGAAGCAGACACTAGAAGTGTTTCACACTTTCCCAACTTTTGGGGGGGCTGGGGCAAGACTCAGTCTCATAGAAAGGACTATATTAACCATAGGCTGATTTTCACTACACCAGCTGGCCAAGGAGGAGTTCCTCATGTATCAAAGGTCTAACAGAACCAGGGTACACTCCAGCCCCCACCTGTGGCTGAAGATCCTGGTTCCAAAGAACAACACAAGTTTAACCTGTAGGACTCAAACTCACTTGCTGCCATCAAGTGGGAATTTGTGATTAATAGAAGTGCCCAGTGCAGGAAGGCAACAGGAGGGAGGAGGCTGGAACAAAACCAAGGTACACCAGCATTGGCAAAGCCCTTATATAGCTTAACTGGGGTGAGCTGATCATCTTCAATGGTTTTCTTAAGAATGCAAAGGGAAAAACTCAACTCAACTCCCAAACACAGTGAAAGTTGCCATGGAAACTGATAGGGGGTGACTGGCAAGATGCACCAGGTTTTGTGCTTCCATCGAAGACCTTTTGGAACCATTGGAATTAAAGAATGATCCTAGAACTGTCCTCTACTACCATGCCAAAAAACCCCACAGGAAACAAGCCAACCAGAGGAATGCAAAACCCCACCCCAAAGAACAGAAGTACACAAATCATTACATTTTCTCATCATGAATAGCAGCTTCCTCAGCAACCACACCAACATCTGGGGCCAAATCCTTTGTGGTATATGAGGAGACACTGGAATTACCTGGAGATAATCCTGCATGTTCTCAAGCACTAAATGAGTTTTAAAATGTTAGTCTTGCTTCATATATAACAGATCTATACAAATAACTATTTAAAACTATTGCCTCCTGAGCATCCTGTTTTGGGGCTGAGTATTTTTCCATGTGTTTACTGAGCCATCACTAGAGGGACAGTTTCAGGGAGGTTATATTTAGCTCTGAAGGACTAAAGACCCTTTTTTCCCTGGCTAAAGTTAGGAAGGGATCCTCCCTTAGAGGAGGATCTTACTCTGCTGAACACAAAAAAAGCACTGAAACAAGTCTAGTTTGGGCTTGCAGAAGACACTAGTGATGCCAAGGCCTCAGCCATGATTGTCCTGCTGCTTGAAATGGGAAAAGTAAATCCAAAACTGGCACAATTGTTTGCTTTACATATACAACAGAACTACAGTTTCATCCCTGTTTAGGAAAAGAATTTCAGGGTGGAATTGTCACACATCTTCACACAGGGCTTGTGTCAGTACAGCTCCTCTCAGGGACAGCTCAATGTTGATTTACCACTCCATGGAAACACCCTGCAGCAGGGGCATTTTGGCAGCTCTGCATGGCTGCCGCTTCAGTCACTGGACAGAAATGGGGACAGCTCCAAATCACAAGCACATTGAACTGCTCATACAAAAATCCATTGCTGCACCCACCACTCCAGCAGTGCTACAAACCCCCTTCAGTTACCACCCTCCTTACAGTACAAAACTGCCACTTAGCTACATGGATTTATCTACTTCGAGATTTTGCTGATAAGACACAGCAAAACCACACACCATGGTGGTTTACCTCAGAGAGGTTCAGGTCTTGTTGATAAACTCTGTTATTTTTGCAATTAAATTCCTATCATAGAATCAGAGAATAGTTTGGGTTGGAAGGGATGTTAAAGATCATCTTGTTCCAACCCCCTGCCATGGGCAGGGACACCTTCAATTATCCCAGGTTGCGCAGAACCCCATCCAATGTGGCGCTGGACACTGCCAGGGTTGGGGCAGCCACAGCTGCTCTGGGCACCCTGTGCCAGGGCCTCACCACCCTCTCAGGGAAGAGCTTTTTCATAATATCCAATCTAAACCTCTCTCTGCCAGTGTGAAGCCATTGCCCCTTGTCCTGTCACTCCAGGCCCTTGCCAAGAGTCTCTCTCCATCTTTCCTGTGGGCTCCCTTCAGGCACTGCAAGGCCACAATGAGGTCACTCCAAAGCCTTCTCTTCTCCAGGCTGAACAATCCCAATTCCCTCAGCCTTTCCTCCCAGCAGAGCTGCTCCATCCCTCTGATCCCTTTGGTGTCCCTGCTCTGGCCTGGCTCCTTGTGCTCCCTGTGCTTCCTGTGCTGGGCCCAGGGCTGGATGCAGCCCTGCAGGGGGGGCTCAGCAGAGCAGGGCAGAGGGGCACCCCTGCTGCCCTGGGTGCAGCCCAGGATGCATCCCTTAACACCAGTGTGCTCCCTCCAGGTACACTACAGCTTTGGAAGTACTGAAATACCTTGGAAATCCTGCACTACTGAAATGTTATTTAGTGTGTTTCAGACAATGATCTCTTCTCTCTGGTGAGCAGGGACAGGACCTGAGGGAGTAGTACAGACCTGTGTTAGGAAGTTTAGACTGGGGCTTTTACAAGTACACACAGAAAAAGAAGGGGAAAAAATGTCAGAACAGGTATCTCAGCATGGTAACAAGGAGATATCTCTGGCAGAGGAAGTATCTAAGTCATGCTGTTGGATTTTGGGATTTGCTTTTTGCCCTTTATTAAAACTTTTGGCAGTTATGAGTTTCTGTTTCCTGCAAAAGTCTCAATGATCATAAATGCATTTAGGCCTCTCCTAGTATTTTATGGAATATCAGTTCTTGCTCCTCTACTTGACTTGCAGGCAAAATCTGCCATTTTAAGGAGATAATCGTAAGCAGCTTTCTGAGAAATGTCAAGAATTCTAAATTGCCATTTCTGTGCTCTGGTTTGCGGTGGATTTTTTTTTCCTCTCCCCTAATATTCTATTTAAATTGTCCTTAAAAAGAAAATGGAGTGTTGCCCAAGATGTAGCAGCATGATGTGCAGTATTTTACAGATTGCAAGATCTTAATCCATATTTTCAGCTAATTAAAAACCTTCCAAAAAGTAGGGGTTTAATTCCCTGTTGCAGTATTTTGTCTAAAAAAACCAAGACATAGGAAAGCAACATGAACAAGACAATTACTTCCATAGTATCCTGTTGTTTCTAAACTAAGTCTCAGTGTAGATGAAACAAGAGCTGATGTCCAGTCACACTCGTAACGATTGATGAAGAGTGGAAGGAAGAGATTTAGCACAAGCGTGCACTTGGCAGGGAAGAAAGAGGTGTGAGTAAGGGACCTGGGATGTCTTCAAACATTGAGTACACAGGTAATGAAGCCAACCTGACCTGACCATGCACCTGAGGGCTTGAGGAGGAGACATTTACCACCAGCCTGACAGTGAGTGACCAGTGACTTGTGACCAGAGGGCAGTGCTCTGGCTTCCTGGGCTGCCCAGGGAGCTTGCAGGGACAAGGAGGAAAACCAACAGATCATGGGACAGGGGACTTCTTCAGGCCTGAAACCAATACTGAGATGCCAGACCATGGCCAGACAGCTGCAATCCTCCTTCCTGCCAGAGGAAACAATTCCACAGGGTTGCTGGCGAGTTCCCATGCCACAGGCACTCCTCAGTGTCTGTGGCATGGGAACTCAGCTGTACTCAGCAGTGGCTCTGGCAGCTGAGACCACCTGCTCTGTACTGACACAGCACCTTAACCTGTGGTAACCCTGCCCAAGAGGCTCCCCTGGTACTGCAGCACTGTGGGCCAAGGCAGAAAACTTCCATCTTAGTCAACAATTTTTAACTTGTACACAGCAGTGTACCAATAATATGCTGTAAAACAGCCATTATTTTCCCAATTCCAGCTGCCAAACACAAGAGAGCTAACCTGACTGAAGACAGACATGAAGGTGAAGTAAACTGGGCATTAAATCAAAACAAACAGCTTAGCTAAACCAGTCACCCTGAAGGGCTTAGGTTAAAAGTTGCTCACCTGAGCTGAGGCTCCTGTTACTCTGGTCTTCATGGCTATTTTAAGGGGTGAGCCTACCCAGGTAGAGCACACATTCAACAGTGCAAAATTCTTATCAGTGGGAACTTCTCACTTCTGGGAACTTTGCACCAGTGAGGAAAAAAAGACAGCACTCCATGTAGCAACAGCATCCAGGAATCTGAAGCATGGCTTCACACTGCTGCTAAAGCCAAGCTCAGTGCAAGTAGATATTCAATTTGTGACTGAGCAATTTTTATCTCATAAACAATCAATGCTATACCCCTCTGCAGATTTCAAAACACTCATTTCAAATCCTTTACAACTGGCGATGGTACGGGGGAGAGAAGAGTCAACTGATTTCTCACTGACACTAGAATTGTAGTAGTGTTCTTGTGAAGTCAGAAAATACCAAGTAACAACAGAAAAAGAGGAACACACCCAGCATGCATGTCAGAACGCACAGGGCACCACAAGGACGTCAGTGGTAACTCTGCATCAGCAGCTTGTTCCCTGGAAACTTCTTGTCCAAGAACTGTGACCCAGCCTGGTGCTCCTTTGCTTGCAAGATCTGACAAGATCCCAAGATGCCGGTGTGGCTGTGGGCCAGCAACCTGGTGCTCCAAAGAGCCACACGCAAATGTCTACTGAGGGTAACATGACCACACACGTTCCTTCTCCTGCCGTAACACCAGCAAGGCTCCAAACTCCTCCTGGGTAACACAGGAGATAACGAAGACAGATCCCAGGGCTCCCTGACGTGGATCATGGCATTTGCTAAGGCTGTCACAACACTCTGTGAATTATACACAGCACACACCCTTAACAGCACAAACCTCAGAGCTGTCTCCATGTTCTGTGGCAGCAGAGATTAACACATGTTGACAACTGATCAGATAGGGGAAGCATTAGAGGAGACAGACGCAGCCCATTACTGCTGTTTGTTGTGTACCTACACAGTTTCTTGCTGTCAGAACTGACTGCACTCGTAGTTTCTCCTGATGTAGCAATGTTGTTGGGCTTCCCTTTCCCATCCTCTCAACAGGCAGCTATTTCAGTTGCTCAAAGCACTGCTGCCCCTACCTTTAGCGACAGGGGGATAATCAGTGGCTGACAATGTCCTGCTAACAGGAAAGCACACCTTAACACTGCACTCAGGCACCAGGAAACCCTTTGGCATCAGGCATCTGATCCAGGTGAGCACTTGCAGGAACTATCCGGAGGACACAATACCACATTTGTGCTGGACTGTGCACATCACTCCCAATTCCCTGCCCAGAGCACTGCAGCACAGCTGGCAGAGATTCTGTGAATGGCAGCACAGCTGCAAAGAAGGCTCCTAAGGGAAATTATGAGATAGGCTACAGAGGAGTGGGAACATTCAAGTGTAGCTACTCTAGATACTCACAGAACGCAAAGGTGTTAAGTTTATACACAACACACTCCTTGATCAAAAAAATTTGAGAAGAGAAGGTTTCATACAGATCTCATAGCAGCCTTCCAGTATTTGAAGGGGGCCTACAAGGAAGCTGGAGAGGGAGTCTTCATTAGGAACTGAAGTGACAGAAAAGGGGGAATGGCTTCACACTGAGAGAAGAGGTTTAGATTAGATATTAATAAAAAATTCTTCCCTGTGAGGGTGGTGAGGCCCTGGCACAAGTTGCCCAGAGAAGCTGTGACTGCCCCTGGATCCCTGGAAGTGCCCACGACCAGGCTGGATGGGGCTCTGAGCAACCTGGGATAGTGGAAGATGTCCCTGCCCATGGCAGGGGGTTGGAACTGGATGGGCTTTGATGTCCTTTCGAACCCAAACCATTCTATGATTCTATAAATTCCATTAGTGCCCAAAATCTTAAAGGGAAACAATAAAACACTAGCACATTGTTGCACTGTGAAGGACAGGGTGAGAAAGGGCAACAGTCAGGACAAGGGCAAGGGAGGAACTGTGGAAATCTCTGCTGAGGTCTTGGAGCAAAATACAACCAAATGCACAAAGAGACTCCTGCAAGCACTTGCAAGCTGCCAATTTGCTTTGTTGCCAGACTGTTCTGGGGCTGAAACACTGACAGTCAACAAAGCTCTTCCTCAGACAGGGATGCAGCATTCCCACCTATCAGAGCTTCATCTCCTGTTGGGAGCTGGGAACAGATACAAGGACACCGAGCTGCCATAAGCTCAGTTTTGGTATTCTTGGCAATGCTGCAGCACCTGATGGGATGCACCACACTATTTTCTGTCCTCACAGGAACAGACAGCTGTTCACTGCCCAGATGGCAGAACCAGGATGGCTGCTTTACTGCTGCCATCCCCCAGTGTCCCTCAGGCACAGTGACACTGAGGGCACGTCAAGCCTCGGCCACTCGGCATCCAGCCAAGCAGGCAAACCAGCCAAAACACCCCCGGCACTGAGCCCTGGGAGTGGAGCCAGGAATGGTTGGCCAGTCCCGCAGCAGAGTTGAACTTTCCAAATATTTTGAACAGCTCCTTATCAGCAAAGCAGCTTTGCACCAGCTCAGCACTTCACAGTGTTTATAATCTGGTCCCCTTAAATTGGATTGACAGCCGAGCAGAACCACAGCCTGAAATAGCGACAGTCTCTCTGTCGGCACAGGAGCTTTTCAGCAAGACCCACCCAGCCTGAGATCAGCAAGTTGCACAAGCCCACATTGATGTCAAGCATGTTTCTAATGCCACTGAAGTCAATGCTGCTGAGAACATGCTTAACACTGGATTCCTGTTTGACCAAGTGACCAAAAGAGGACCTCAAAATACAGATCCTGGCAGCTTTGTGCAATCTGTGGGTGCTATCAGTAATAAATAGCAGCTCTCTCCTCACCTTGACGGACCTCAGACCACCTGCCAGACATGGCCTCTGCCACAAATACAACATGAGCAAATCTTCACAAAGATCCTGATCATTGTTGCGACAATCTGCCTTCCTTCTCCACTTAGAGGCACCACCAGAGCACAGCTCTGGGTGTGGGGGTGTGTGTATGTTTGGGACCACAGGAAACACTGAAGTTCCAAAACTCACACCAAGTCTGCAACAAAGACATGTTCACTTCCTATTGGATCTTGCTCCACATCACTTTGGTTCAGTGTGACACCACCATCACATAGAAAGGTAACTTCTTTACCAAGATATTTCACGGCACATTTTACTTAGGGTTACACAGAGCCACTGTTACTGCATACAGAACACAAACCAAAAATCACTCAGTGAATCAGGGCAAACAAGTGCTGCTCTGTTGCACTGAGGGAGTTCACAGGGTGGGAGAGCAGGCTGTGTCTGGGAAAAGCAATGAGTCACAGAAAGCCTCCACTGAACTAAGTTCACCCATCTGCCCAGCACTCAGACAGCACCTGAGCTAAAATTAAGAGCCTCATGGTGTAGAGAAAACAAGCACTGGCCACTGAGTCATCACTCCATGGAGACATCCTGCAGTATTACCACCCTTAGTGTATCAGGGACTGACTTTATTAGCCACTGATGCTTATATGACTATTGGTTCCACTGCACCTCCTTCAGGTGTAGGACTGTCAGCTTGGAAGGTGCTCCAGACATTAGAGATCTTGGATGATGCCCACCTGCCACAGCAAGGATGATTCCACTCCCAACTTCTCATCTTGTCCCAGCCAGTGCTGCTCACTGTAGGTTTCAGAGGAACAACTTTATCTCCTTCAAACAGGGTGTTAGAGGGCATCAGCCAAAATCCCTACTGCTTAATGTACCTCCAATTGGTGGGCACTGACCTCCTGAGGGTGTGGAAAGAAGGGTGTTTCCCAAATACCCCATTACACACCTCAGAAGAGGTGTACCACAGGAGGATCAGGCCTTTGGAATATGGCAATTGTTGTGCCATCCTAGGGAAACAGACAGAATTCTCTGGCCTTACAATTACACTAAACACTAGACGATTCAACTGAACTTCCTCTCCCCTCATGAGGTAAGGCTATTTCCTACTTTCTTCCAGTTACTCAGATTTGTCTATGTCCTATTTTTGGTTTCTAAATTAAGAATATTGCT
Organism: Agelaius tricolor; assembly: GCF_023055355.1. Lineage (NCBI taxonomy): Eukaryota > Metazoa > Chordata > Aves > Passeriformes > Icteridae > Agelaius > Agelaius tricolor. Next base: position 14,288,959 of record NW_027269263.1, read on the forward strand.
CATTACCAGATTATATGGCATTTATTCTGAGGAGCAAGAGATACTGATGCAGCTAAAAATTCAATATAAACACCCTGTGGATGTAAGCCATGACATTTATATACCGGATTAATAAGCACTAAGAGGAATTTCTGATGTAGAGCACATGACCCTCCCTCCATTTCAAAAGCAATTATTTTAATACCACGATTTCAAAATGTGATGTGTCCTTGGAAACACTGGCAGACAGGCAGCTTTAACAAAAAAGCTTCCAAATCCTGGAAGGACAATTTCAGGTGCATCTCCAGTTTTGAGATAAGAACATCTGGAGTGAGTGTGTGGGATGGCCAGCAGATAAGCAGGCTGAGACAAACACCAATTTAATGCAGAGTGGGTCTGAGCCTCCCTTAGAAAGAGGGGAAAGACTGGACACAGAGTTCCTGCTCCAGCCCATCTCCAGCTGCATCTAGTACCTCTCCCACTGCTGTCAGTGCCAGGTTTCTGGAGCGTCTCACTGCTCGGAGTGGCCCTTGCCTTTCACACCTTATCACCTACCGCTTGATATTTTCCAGATAGCTCAGCCTGGAAGCCCCTTCCTTGCTCATTTTAGAGCGCCAGCTTACAGCTGGAATCCCCCCAGAGAACACGGCCAGGCTCTTGGTTATCACTTGTCAGACTTGGGCCACACCACCTCAGCCTCTCAAACACAGGAGAAATGGGGAGCTCGCCAATTTGCAGTGAGGAGAGCTGAAAAATGACAACAGCTGGTTTTCCACTGAAGACCTTAGTGCTTTCTGACAGTGGTTTGATGCCCCAGGGGAAAAAAAAAAAAAGCAGCCCCATCCAACCCTCCCTGTGCAATCACCTTCCAGCCAGTGGGTCCCTTCCTCTTAATTTCAAATACCTAAGGAACACCCAGAGGTCCTAAAAGATCTCAACAAAATTCCTCGGGTATCAGTATGATTCAGACAATTTTCCCCTGGGCACATTCTTGGAGGCACTCACCACTTTTGGATGCAATACCTCAAAAAAATTACAGAACACAAAATTAAAACAAACACAACAGAACAACCCCAGATGCACATGCAGCTCCTTACATGCTGAGTTGCTGACATTTTTCCTAAGCAGCTGAAATCAAAATCTACTGAAAGAAGCTACCGGATTACAAAGGAGAGACACCAAGACCTCACCACAAGTACTCATATCCTGCAAGCAAGGCATGGAAGCCTTCACCAGTTGGTCTGCAGCACTGCTGCGAATTCCAGGTCCCAACTCAGCCCTGAGAGCTTCCCAAGCCCAATAAAGGAAAAACATCCAGATTCATGAAAAGCCACATTCAGATCCTTAAAAAGTCAGCAGACAAGTAATCAGCAATTTGGGTGTCATGAGAAGCAGAGGATGAAACCAGAGCCCTGGGAGCACAGAGTGGTTCAGGACAGCTCTACCCAGCACTGGGAAGGAGCATGCACAAATGAGGTATTCATTCCCTATATAAGAAAGTCAAAGAAAAATGAAAATAAAAATACCGGCTGTGATACCTTGGTGCTGCTGCCCATCACTGAAGGTCTCATCTAAGGCATCAGGATATCTGTCCCACCCATCAGAAACAGAAAACTAAATATAATCTTGGAACTAAATCTTGAGCCCCTAAAAAAGTCTCTGCAAAGTTCTGCATCCCCAAAAAGGGCACATGGCCAGAGACAGCTGCTTTCTCCACCGCCTTCACTAGCATGGCATGCCCAGAATAAAGCTGTGCTAAGCCAAGCAAGGCTTTTTGCCTGGAAGTTTATCAAGCAAGGCATCTGAAGCCAGTCAGAAGGTGGCCAGGGAACCTCTGAGAGCCTGCAGAGAAGCAGCCACGAGATTTTCCTAAGAAGATGAAGGAATTCTTCATGTGATTTCCATGCTCCTCTGCACCTAGCAGATTATCCATTCTCCCCAAGAGGACTAAACTGCCCGAACACTCTCCAGTGCTCCAAAGCAACTTTGTAAAAAGACAGAATTCCTGAAAAAAAGTTTAACTAACTTCTACCAAGTAGGGAACAAAATTGTTACCATGACTTCCTCTGTAAAAGACTGCATAATTCCACGGTTTACTGCCTACAGCACTCACATATTCTATATGCCATGCAATGCATTTGGGAATTAAGCAGCTTTAAATCAAGGTCTATAGCCTAGTGCAGTTGTATGAAATTCTTTCTGCAAATGACATCATTCCAGACACCACTCTGAGCCAACAACTTCCACTACAGTCCCTAGGAGGGAAAAAAAAATCTTAGCATGGCATGTGGTGGATGAAACAACAAAGATCAGCTTCTATGTATTGACACAGTTCTCATTTTGAGGCTCACTTTTCCCATCTTAGTCTGAGATGGAAAACAAGATGGGGAAAAAATATTCCCAAATAATACAGGAACAGTCTCCTCTGCCTCTGCTTTGAGAGGAAAGAGGAGGGAAGAAGCAGAGAGCTCCCCCCAGACAGCAGTGAGTGACACCCCACAAATCTAATCCTATTAACATGCTACTTCACCTTTATAAAACTTCAGTCAATTCCTCACACTCCTCCAACCACATCAGTCAGTGAGAAAACTTATTTAGGGATACAATAATAAACCATCAAAAAACACCACCAGAAAATACACTTAAGTAAGTAGTGAAGAAGGCTAGGAAAGATCCCTTTGTGTCAACCTGAATCAAACTTTCTTTTGCTCTATTAGAAGTCAGGAAGGTGGGAACTCAAATTGACCTCGTTTCTCTTTCCATGGCCTAAGCTCACTTGACTTCTTGTTCACTTTGCCCATCTGTAGAACACAGGAAATGATAATGAGAAGCTACTACACAGTGTTATAGGAATTATTCAATTCGTAGCCACAGAGTTCTTTGAAGATGCAAAGTGCCAAGTATTATTACTAGATGAAGAAATGATGTATTTTCTCCCCCAAGCTATACAGAGGAAGAAAAAAGCCATGCAAACAGCCAACTGTATTCCTAATGAGATGCAATACTCAAAAAGTGGGGCATCTTGAAACAGATTGGACAATCTTTTTCCAGCTCACAAAGATTATTCCCAATACATAAACCTCAGAGGATTATAAATGCAAGCAAAGAAACTTAGCTTTTGACAAGATTTCTGCAGAACAAAATAAGCTTGTCTAAATAAACAGGGAAAATGTACATTTTCGGTCTTAGAGCAAAAAGAGTTTTTCAAAGAATAAGGGAAGAACTGAAATCAGGTTTGCAAGCTTTGTGAGGGATGAATTTATGTTTTTTGAATACAAAGCAATTTCTAGGACTGGGAAAGTCAATAAAATAAGAAGAACCGGATGGGTGGGAGGCAGGAAAACGCTGTGTGCAGCAGAGGGGTCACATGCTGGACAAACAGGGCAGGCTGCTCAGTGTTTACAGACAGATACATCCCCCCTCTCTGCAGTGATTCATGTGTATTACAGAGCCACCATCAGAACTGTGGGTGACCAGAAGTGTTCAACCACTTTAAGTTCAAACCACATCACATAAAGTGTGAGGAGCAAAAGCACAAGAAAATACTTATTTTCTGCAAGCAGTAGTATTTCCTCTCAAAAGAAGGGGAGGAAAAAGACACCAGAAAAATCCCATCCCAGCCTGCCTGCGGACCCTCCCCTGCCCCAACCATAGGCAGTGCTCCACCTCCCATAAACATGCAGAGCAGCCACAGGCTCTGGGGAAATGCTTGAAATTATTATTATTTTGAGTACAATTTAGTTTAGCACAACTATTAAAAGCCCAAGAAAAGCTGTGTGTGGGCTGGGCCCTGCAGGACAAGCCATCAAGTGCCAATAAATGGAACACATAGAAGTAGCCTTGTGCTTCTTTCCCTCCTGTATTCAATGTGACATTGAGGGCGGAAAACCCAGCAAATACTGATTATTGCCTCTTGCACACAGGCACTGTAAGAGGGTGGACTGGATGTCATTTCAGTGCTGCAGTGGTGCTCTGTCTCAGCTTTAGACACACCAAAAACCTGCTGCCACTGAGCACAGACCTAACTCAGAGCTGGTGGTGGAGGGTGAAGACACACCTGCAAACCTGCAGGGCTTTGCTAGGAAAGAGCAGGAGCTGCAGGGAGTACGACTGACTCTGGCTACACGGACTTAGCCAGGTTTCTGTGTCTTCATGTCACCACACTGAAGCAGCTGCTTCTGCTAAGGCTTATTTTAAAAGCCTTATTTAGCTTTTCTGGATTATTTATACATGTGGCCTTACTGTGGGGCAAGGCTGAACTGGCAGCAGTATGTTTAACATGAAGCTAGCCAAGGAGGGAAGATGAAAATCCATGCTTTTATGGATAAATAGAGGCCATGGGCAGAGGCACTGAAACTCCACTCTGAACACTTTGGTGTATTCTGTGGGGTGAGACTGGAGGTCAGACGTGTGCTGAACTTGTGGTAACCCAGCAAAGAAGCCCATGTTCCTCTCCATCTGTGAGAAGCAGCCAGCAGCCCCAAACACAGTCCCCTGCCCTGTCAGTGCTGAGTCAGGCACAGGAATTTCCTGCCACCTCATTAGGAGAGGCTCTTATTTATCTGTTTATTGGGGAAAGCAAGCAGCAGCTGGAGAAGTCAGGCTTTTCAGACTGATTGCTGAGGGCAACAGGTCTGACTCCTCCAAATGCCAGAAACCTGCCAGTCCTGGAGCCACAGGAACAGAGAAGGAAGGACTGAGCACCTGCTACTTCAGTCCTGGATGGAGATGGACACACACATTCCCTCCCCGGGAGCAGCAGCACCAGTGACAGGGAAAACCAGGCAGATTTATGTCCCAGGCAGGGGGAATCAGCACAGCATAAGGGGAGCAAGGAGGGAGAGACTTCCAGCAAAGGCAAGACATTTGCACGATGATGCCAGCAGATTGAAAGTCTCCAAACACACAAGCAGAAGGTGGCTGCTAGCCAGCATCAGACTTTTAACCATGTTTTTACAGCCATGATGGATGCAAATCCAGCTGGAGTGTAATCCCCCTGAGCCTGATAAGTGGTGATAAAACTGAACGAATGTGACCAGGATGGGAGACAATAGGTGACAACCACTTCCAGTGCCAGCAGACCTCTGATTAAAAACTAGGGAATAAAAGCTTTTGGCTGTGGAGTTCAGGGCTTCTGACAAACAAGGAGCAACAACACCCACTTCTTTCCAAGTCTGGTGCAAGACCTTGGGCAGCTGTGAATCCCAGAGAGAGCTCATGCACAGTGATTTAGTGTGGGAAGGGTTGGAGAGCCACAAAGAAGCACTCCAAAGGCTATGGAAGAGGGTAAGGGAGTAAAATAAGGGAAATGGTATTTTAAATGAGACACCAGTTCTCACATCCTGTAGGATTGGGAGCCCAGCTGTGGAGTTATGGGATGAGCACATCCCAGCCAAGAAGTGCACAGATCAAGTGCTCGCTCAGCAATCTGACCCAGCTCTCCAGCTGGAATTTAGGAAGCTAAATCATACCATAATATCCCAAACAAAGTAGATGAGGGAAAACCATTCCCAAAACAAGATTGCCAACTCTGACATGCACTAGGCTGCTTGGATCAAATCAGTCTAGACCAAATGCAAAATGCTGCTCCTTGAAGCCAACGGAACTGGGACATTTCCAAAGGATCTCACAACACATACTCTGTTTTGCTGAATGCATTTTCTCATAAACTTGCCCCAGTAATCTGAAAGCCCTTGGCAGTTTGTCTGCACATTGCCATAGACCTGCTGAGTCAGACTCACTGCACATGCACAGCTGCATCACTCAGTCACAGCATGTCCAGGGGGATCTTGTGCTGGAGCTGAACCCTCAAACTGGGGTGCACTGACACTGCTTGAACACTCCACATGCCACAGAACAGCTCATTTCAGTTTTGCTTCTTGGATAATCCAAACATACTTCATTACTCTGCCACAGTCCACACAATACCCTAAATCTACTGTCATTAAACACAGTTTCCACATTTCTCTGATATTAAACAACAGCTTAGACTGTGTTAAGTAAGGACCATCCTTTAAAAGATGCAAAACCAATGGATATCTGCAGAAGGAGACTGACATTCTTCTACAACTCTTACGGGAAATCATATACAGCATCATTTTAATGATATTTGAAATGAAAGCCCAAAGGAGCTGTTGTGTAAGATATTAAAAAGCAAAAAAAAAGCAGCAGATAGTAGTTAATAGACATCAGCAATGCAGTGGGTTTAGATTACTCACTCAGAGGAACAGACTTAGAGTTGATCTCCACTGTCACTCTTGAGCAAGTACCACTGATCCATATAAACATCCAACCCTGAGAAAAAGAAAAATAGAGATTTTGATTAATCACTCAAAGCCTGAGATGACTTAACAGCAATATCTTGTAAAAGTTTATTATCAAGTGACACAGGATACAGGAAGCACTGTGGATGATGTACATAACAGCATTTAAAAAAAGCTAATACCAAGAGATTAAAGGATGACAACTGATGTACAAAAAGGAAATGAGCTTGTTAATTCCAGATAATTCCCAGTAACATTATTTCTCAGTATCTCTACATTACACAGTTGGCCTGTGCCTGCCCTTGACCTCCCCAGCTGATCACACGCATATAGCACAAAACAAAGGTGAATAATACCTGGCAAGGCTTCCTTCTCACTACTGCAACCCAAACAAGCACCCAATGTTGATGAACATCTGAAAATCAGGGTGTGAAGTAAAGCCAATGGAAGTCAGAGCAGTGCATAGCACTGAACCAACCCCACAATTCACTCCCAACAACTATTCCTGAGTCTCTTTACTGTGACTATTTTGGTAAATCAAAGATGTTCTCTGTTCCTGTGGTTTGACAGGAAGTTTTAATCTCGGATACTCCCATCTACAGACTGTGCACAGAAGAGGAGCTATTTGGTATGGGAAATCTGACAGAACTGTTACAAGAGAAGGTTCTGGGTAGGCTTTGAATCTGAAATGCAAAAGGGAAGTTTGGGGAATAAAACTTCAGGCTAATAACTAAAAACTTCCAAACCTATGCAGTTACATGAGCTCCCATTAGAAGAGGCATAAGAATAAGTGACTCAAATACAAATGCTCAGTGAAATATGGTTAGTAGAAGGATAGAAACAAGCAGTGTACCCCCACCTGAGACACTTCACTGGCACACTGAGACACTGCTCTCCAAACAAAAATCATGACAAGAGCAAGAGCAGGAGTTTAAGACAAGCAAGTAACATGACTGGAAAGCAAAGAATCAGCTCAAAAATGTAGGAATAAAGTAAAGGCACACTGACTAACTAGTTGTCGACTTGTGGCAACAAACTGCAAATATCCAGAGGTTATAAACTGGAAGAGAGAGAATTCAGCCCTTGTATGACTGGGAGGAAAAATCCCCTAATATTTTCAGGTACAGTAAAAAGCTATAATAGATGATCTCAAGGCACACAAATTATTGGGTGCTTGTTACTTCTCAGAACAGTTTTTAGAGTACATTGAACAAAACCACCAGGGGAAAAAAAATGACAAAGAACTGAGCAGGACATAGAAGCCTGTGCAAGCAGACTCCGTCACAGGACTGGGGCTCCAGGCTATTGCAACAGACTAATTACGTACTGAGCCCTGTGCAACACAGGGAAAAAACATCTGCCAGATGGAAAAAGACACAAAATGTGGTAGGCGGGGCAAAAAAAATATTTGAGGTTTCTATAAAGGGCACTGCAGAATGTCATGTATGAAACTGCAAAGCCAGGGAAAAGAAGTTAGTTAACGGTGTTATTTTAAGCCTGCCTAAAGTAATATGAAGGGCCGAAATGGAAAACCTATAATTAGATGGAGCTTCTCCCCCTCATTACAAATATCTGACTGGAGCTGAGGCTCCCAGATTGACAGGACCTTTGGGATTGCTGTTGCCTGGGCTGCCAGGACACGCAGGCAGCAGTTGGGCAGGGGGAAGGAGACGTGGAGCAGAGCTGCTGTAGGATTCTGCAGCTGCACCTTTGCTGCGAGGGACTGGCCACCTCTGCCTGTCACAGCTGGCCTGGCCCTCCTGCTGCAGCCACCAGTGCTGCCCCAACTCCCTCAGAGTCCTGTGCAGCACAGGGAAGCCCCAGCAGCTGTTCAGAACCAAGCTCCCAGCCAGGTCTGTCTCCCACCACACTGCAGGAGACTCACGCTCCCCACGAGGGCTGTTCTCCAGACTGACTTGCTACTCCCAGCACGGGTGGCAGCACCGCAGCTATTCCCAAGCCTCTGCACCACCACTATTTTGGTAAATCAAAGATGTTCTTTGTTACTGTGCCTTGACAGCAAGTTTAGTCATTTCCTTCTCGACACAGTCAGAGCTACACACTCAGCCCACACCTTGGGCAAGCTGTACGGCCACTGGCTGGCTGATGAGGAAGGGAACGTGTCCCTGCATTCCTCAAAAGGGAACAAACTGCCTCAGACCCTGGCAACACAAGGATTCAGTTTGTTCCCAAGGCTGCTAGGGAAGTGGGCTTCATTTCCCACTCCCCCATGTCCTTCCTTCCTCAAACTCAATTTAATTTTGACTAATGAACTTCCGGGGCTGGTTCTGGCTGGGATAGAGTTAATTTTCTTCAAGGCAAGTAGCATGGGCTAAATTTTGGATTGTGCTGCAAACAGTGGGGATAACACAGAGATGGCTTAGTTCTTGCTGAGAAGGGCTTGAACAGAGCCAAGGCCTTTTCTGCCTCTCAGCCCATCCCAGTGAGGGGCTGGGGGTGCACAGGGAGTTGGGAGGGGACACAGCCAGGACAGCTGACCCTGGGGACCAAAGGGACACTCCAGACCTTATGGCATCATGCTCAGTATATAAAGCTCAGGGATGGTGTTCAGAGTGCTGACATTTGCCTTTTCAAGTTACTGCTACCTGTGATGGGGCCCTGCTCTTCTGGGGATGGCTGAACTCCTGCCTGCCCATGGAAAGTGGACAATGAATTCCTTGCTTTGCTTGTGTGCACAGCTTTTTCTCTGTTTATCCCAACCCATAAGCTTTGTCACTTCTACCCTTCCAATTCTCCCCCTGATCTCACCAGGAAAAGAGTGAATAAGTGGCTTTTTGGGGTTTAGTGGCTGGTTTTGGTTAAACCCCAACACTACTCTAGCAGACACCCTCTAACCCTAAGCTAAAGAAATCCCTCTTGCATACCCTCACCTCTGAAGAGTGTTTACAGTAGTATTTCCTATAGGACTGGCTGTGATGTTCATCCCAGCACTTCTCCAGCCTGAACAGGGCACAGGACACAGAGATCCAGGGGGCTTCACCCTGTGCCCTGCATTGGGATGCCAGGAAGGCTGACAGCCCCTAGGGAAAGTCTGGAGTTCAGAACAAAGAGTGAAACCTGGGACTTGTTGGGACTTCTGGGAAAGGGTGGGGCTTTTCTGGTTTAACTGGAAGGGTCAATTATCATCCAAGAACAGGAGCTGAGCAAATAGCTGTTCCCATGTCACACACAGCCTGACCTGAGGGCACACTGGTGGCCGGGGGCTCTCCAGCCTTGACAACAAGAGCAAAGCCCGCCACCGAGTTCAATCCAAGTTCACTTCCAGCATGAAGAAAACAACCTCCCAGAAAACCACACTCATAACCAAGAGCCAGTTGTTAGGAATGATCATTTAACAAGAGCAGGGCTAGGCAAATCAGGTGAGAGTTAATTGGGTTTTTGCTTTCATAGAGAGAACATCACAAAGTATAAACACCCTGGGGGAACCTACCAGTATCCCCAGGAAAGAAAGGTGCACGATATGGTTTTCTTTTTCTTTTCCAGACTCTAATTTCTTAACCAGGAAGAAAATGCAAATCCTAATCCCACAATTTTACATGTTCAGCAGTAATACTTTGCCTTGCCAATCAAATGTTTTCTGCAATAGCCACCCATTTCTTTTTCGAATCCAAGATGCACAACTGCATGCAATTAATTACACACTGTGTGAATTTGAACAGAACACAGCCCTGTGCTCAAAGACCTGAAAAAAATCACATGTTGCACTCTGTTTAGGGGCACAGCTTAAGAAGAAAGGTGCAGCACTATTTCTTTGCTTTGTGACTCCTAGGAGCTTTGTTTCAGAAATATTTCCAGAAGAATGCAAGAGCACTGCATGCAAATAGTCTGACTCATGTCTGTTCTTTACAAGATAAAAATAAAGATCTGTTTTGCCTGATCATTTCTGATCAAGAAAAGCAAGGCTTTGAGATACAAGATCTGAAAGAGCTCCTGCTCTTTACTAAAAGCTAAAAAATTACTCTAACATGGGACCCGGCTAGTCACAGCACAATTCCAATTACTGCCCCCTCCCACACACTTGCCTCATGTCTGTCTGTTTGTGTTTCAATTAAAAAGCTACTGTGACATTCTTCCTACGTTTTAAAAAGAAATTTCCACAAGCAACAGGATTCAAAATTACTAAGGAAAAATTATTAACATATACAATTCAAAGGAAGTCACTGATGCAAGCTGATTTGTGTCCAGCTATCTTGCCTTGGAAAGGTGGGAAGAGGATTTAAAGCCAAAGAAGCAAAGGAAGCAAAAAACACTAACAGTCCGAATGATCTGAAGAGTTAATGGTTTTCCGTGGAAAAAGCCATTGACGCGTGTCTTACACTAATGGCACGATTTTTTGTAAAAGGCCTTTGGGCAAAGGCTGGTTTGAATCTGAATGGAAGCAATCAGGACTGCAGCTTGAATGATTTCCTCACATCTGTATACACCATCCATCCATGCCAAATATCACCCACCAACACAGTCTACTTCACCTTTAAGTCACCCTGTCCCAGGATGCATTTTTCAGTCCCTGCAGACCATGTAGCAGATACCTTATTTATGCTGGGACAGGCTAGCTGCACTCAGACAAATTAGACAAGAACAGGAAACACAGATGTTTGAGCCCTTATCTTTATTTTTGGTTTCTGGAAGGCCGCAGACATTTTGACACAGACAAAAATCACACAGCATCCACGGTAACAAGGCAGTCTGGTTTGGGGTTTTACTGCACCCACAGCTGAAACCTAAAACTTGTGCATTTACAAGTGCCAGCCCTGAGCTTAAAAAACAAGTTTTGATCCAAACCCAGGGGGTCTGGCACAACTGAACAAAACTAACCACATCATTAACTCCAGTGACCCAACAGCTGATAGCTCACACAACATTTCCTACCACAAAACAGCACATTTGAACAATGTACATGCACAGAAGTCACTGAATCCACACAGCAGCACTGGAGGGATACAGACAACATAGCCAACCACCACAGCAAAGAAACACTTTCTGGAAGCATAATAAAATAGTCTGAATAATCTCATGAGTCAGAGATGAGTAACACAAGATAGACCATTCAATGAAGTACTTGTAAGACCAGCAGCAAGAACAAACTGCAGAAGGTTTAAATAAAAGCTTTCAAATCACTGACTTATCAGATATTAAGTGAAACTAGACATGATTTACACAAAGAAAAAATATGACTAATCTATGACTAATTTTATATTAATCACTGTGTCCATCTATGAACTGGAGTGCCACTGCATGCAGTTTCTGTCAGCTGTGAAAGTGCAGATGTTAGTTGATGGAAGATGCAGAACTATCTGAAAAACACGGAAGATTACTTCATTCATTTAACTGAAGATCTCATGCCCCAAAACCCATGCTATTGAAGCAGGGTGATGTTAAGTCTGTGGAATCAGATATGAGAGAATGACAGATCTGAGAGCACCAAGTGCTGGTGCTGTCAGAGTTCTCCCCTCATAGTTGTGTCACGTTTGCTGGCAGCGAGGTGACTAAGGACTGTTAATCAGACAGCAGCCCAAAGCAGCAGAGGCTGCAAGAGCTCTGTGAGAGGAGACTGATTTTTCTTTAGGGCAAGATTCCACAGTGAAGCACTGCTATCACTAAATGAACACAGAAAGATTATTGAAGTGTTTTCTCTCTCAGGCACCAATTTGGTTTTATTCTACTACATATGCAAAAGAGCCAGGAAAAGCCTCCATGTCCCTGATCCCTTCAACCCTGGCACACTCCATCAAATGCAAAAGGCACTGCCATATCAGTGGTGTTCATCTCCTAAACCTCACTGGTGTTACCATACTCTGCTTTCTGTCTTCCTTCCCAACTCTGCTCAAAATAAGCACAATATATTCCTTGACAAAAAGGCATCAGGCTCTCACATAAGGTTCTCCATACCACTTTCCAGGAACATGCCCACCCTTCAATTGCCCCTAATTGTTCTGGGCATCCTTCACATTCGAAGCAATACTTTGACATTCCTCAAAGGAACTTACACAGCTCCAATCACCACAAGCTTACAGAATCCTGCTATTGAAGCACACACAGCCCAACTCTGTGTTTCCAGAGCTGGGAAATGAGGAGGAAGCGTTGCAAGAAGCAAAACACAAAAGCACTTACCAAGAAAAAGAACAAAATAACATCCTTTTGCTGCTGTCAAGAGGAGGCAGCCAAAGGATTAGAGTTAAAAACCCTAGAAATTAGGATCAACTTAACTAGATGTTTTGCCAGCTTCACAAATAAGTTTTATACCTGTATTTTGCTTTCTTTCAATGCAGACACTTGGGTTGTTTCAGCCCTTTTAAGTTGGTTACATGCTAATACGCATGCACACAACAGGATTCAGCTGTTGTGCTTTCACATGCACTGCAAATGATCCTGAAAATAACATTTCTACTAATCACATTGTTCCACACAGTTTTAAAGCACATGACTGCAGAATAAAACTCTCAGCACATATTTCTGGCCTGGAATCTTAAGGAAATTAAGCTTATGTGGTAGTGTTGTTTGTCAGTCCTCACCCTATTAAATTTTCAACTTGCTTGTCAGTTTTGACCACATTTGGCAGAAAGCAAAGAGATCCAAACAGATGTCACATTCCTACACCTTCAGGGGAAATTATTGTGCAGGTAGAGAAGACACATCCAAATCAGCCTCTCACAAGATCAGATTCTGCTGCAGGAACTCAGCAATTCCCTCTTTTGTCTGGTCCAGCAGCTGCTCCATCAGCAACCTCAGGGCAAGTCCCAGGGCCACCAGTGGCAAATATACTTAGTCCCACTTACTAATTTTATTCAGGAATCTGCTTTATAACTAACCTATTAGAGCACTTTAGTTAAGGAACAAACAAGGATGTTGCCACCAATGTAAAAAACTATTTCACTAACAATTAGAGAGCATTATTCTCAGAGGAAACACTTCATTAGCTTTCAGTCTGCCCTTTTTTAAAGTGGTCAGTGTCTTGCAACAACAGAAAAAGCAGCTTTTTGCTCGAAAAAATAGCAAGGAGGCAGTTCATGAGACAGAAAAGAAAGATGCAGGCAGAGTACAAGACTCAGGGGCTAAACAAGTTGCAAAGTCATTTTCCACTTCTAGACCACCACTCCAAGTGCATACCAATTACACAGCAAGTTAAAAAGTCACCAGCAGCAGCTTCCCCCCAAGCTTTCCAGGGTCATAATATGCAAAACCACATCCCCCACTTGTCAGAGAGCACTTCAGCCAGCCTCCAGACAGGAAGACAGCCACAACAGCTCCACTGCTCCTGCAAACACCCCAGGTCAACAGCAACACACGTCCTGACAGCAGCATGGAGAAAATGCTGGTCCTGCCAGGAGCACAGATGTGTCCTGTGATGAGAGGATCTCTCTCCAGTTGGGATAGTCTGGCTCCACTTATTAATAGCAGGTGCTGGCATCCAAAGCCCAGGGCTCTGAGCCAAGCACTGCAGTGTGTCAGGAGCAAGGTGGTGAGACTTATGGAAAAGAGCTTCCAAACACTGGGCCTGGGAACAAGACAGAGTCTGGGCACAAAAGTAAAGTTACCCCACAAAAACAATAAGCCTTAAATCACAATGAATTTCAACTAACTAAATTCACTGTACCACAACCTGAAACAGTCAGATGGGGATATCAAGGCCAGGCTAGATGGGGCTCTGAGCAACCTGGGATAGTGAGAGGTGTCCCTGCCCACAGTAGGGGGCTGGAACTGGATGATCTTTGAGGCCTCCTCAAACCCAAACCCATACAAATCATACTATATCTGACCCCAGAAAGCAGCATCCTCACCTAAGAGCTTTCCACTCAGCTTAGTCCAATAAACTCTCCTACTTCACCCACCCAGTTTTTCACTCTCATGGAAGAACAAGCCCTAGCCACCATAGCAGCCAAGCAGAAACCAGCTCAGTGAGAGCCACTTTCATATTTCACATGAAATGTGAATAAATAAGTATTTCATACTTAACTGTTTGGTTTGTTTTGTGGAACAGCAGTTGTTTGTTTCTTTAAGGAAAGAGGTGAACTTTGTTTAGACTCCAAAATGAAAGGTCAGATGTGAAAGAACTACTTAGAAGATGCTGCACCATTAAGTATTTGTTGTGTTATATCTTCATTTAGAAATCACCTAATAACCATCTTTCCCACAGGGAAGAGCTAATATTAGAAGCAGGATACATCCCACATGAGGATGCTTCTATTAAACATCCTACAAACAGATGTTCCTGGAATCCAACAGTTCACCCAAACAGATTTTTAACTGCTGTGTAAAATTTGGGAGACAGCAGAAAAGACTTCAGTATCACTTAAACTGATTATTTTCCAACAAAGAAACTGGGGAAGGGACCATCGTCAGGAGAGGCAGTGGAGCACAGGGAGATCATTCCCTGTGCAGAAGAGCTGGGTGAAACCAGCCTGGGTATGGCTCAAAGGGACAGACCCTTCTCACTGGAAGGCTGCAGGGTCTGTCCCTTTGAGCCATACCCAGGAGCACGTGCTGCTGTCCCATGGAGGGGATGGTGGAAGCAATGGAGACAGGACAAGGTCTTTCCAAGAGGTCTTTTCAGGTCAAGTCACCACCATATCTTTCACCTCCTGCAATCCAAACCCACCCTCATTACTGTACACAGTCATTTAGTCTCATTAGAGACCCCTTCACACACAACATGAGAGACTGAGTCAATGATTGGGCTTCTGTCTCAGTTCCTTTTATCCTGAAATTTCCTCTAAGAATCCTATAAACTTATGAGGGGAGAAAACAGCCTTTCATATCTGACTAAATAGTAAAATCCAGCTCCTGCTTTATCTACAGGGCAAGTCATCACTCTCAAAAACACTGCAACAACTTTGATTTCTATGAAACCCCTTAGCTGCTGAGCTGCAACACAACCTTCACTTCCCACACATTCCTTGTTTACCATCCGTAGGTACCTAGCATCTCTCTAGCCCAGCAAAGACAAGGTCTAGGAGACACTGAACTGGCACCCTCTTCTAAATGTGGGGCTCTGCAGGTCAAGACGAGCGTTAAGAGAGGACTACATCAACGCAGTGGTCTACAGATGAACCAGGTCTAGATGAACCAAGAGAACACAAGAAATGAAGTGCAGGGAAGGGAAGGACAAATTGGGAAGATCTCTATGAGCTGTGTGTGCAGCAGTGCACAACTTGCCTCATGGAGATGCCTGCTGCCTCTCTTCTGCAGAGAAGGCATCTCAAGCACAGGGCTCCCAACATGCAACACCACATTGCTTTTTAATTCAGGATTTCCCCCCCCTGCTCTTCATGCAAGCTGAGGACCTGCAGGCTGAGATCACCGCCTGCAAGATGGAATTACGGAAAGAGCTTCCCACAGGTCCTCGTTAAACCCCAGTAATCCTCAGAGACATGGCAGCAGTGCAGCTGGTGATAATGCATTTCCCTTTTCTGCTTTCATCACTGATTATTACTCATTAGGGCACTTATAATCTTTATATAGAGTTCTTTTATGTAGCCTAATTTGCTAAGAAGTAATCACTCTCCTCCTCCTCTGGTAATACAAAAGAGGGCTGTAAAGTGATTTCATTTGCTGTTTATTCCATGGCTCTCCTTCCCAGAAGTTTCTTTCAGATGTTCAGTCTGAAGCAAGACACATTTGATCATTAGAAAATGTCTGAGACAAGCCCTATGTTTTTACCCAGTTTTGTGTGGAAAAGATGAGTAATTTAGGAAGCTTTACATCTCTGAGTTTACTTTGAGTTGCTTGCCAAAAGAAATCCATAAAAGAAATCTTAAAAAAAAAAAACCAAAACAGCACTGCAGCACTGAAGAATTGAACTCACCAGGCAGAGGAGGATAAATGGAGTTTACCTGATGCTCAGAATGAGCAGAGGACAGGACAGCAGGACACACACCAGCACGACATGCCACAGGAGAGCAAAGCACTTGTGTGTCTGCCCAGAGCTGTGGCTGCAGAATTACTGCCTGGTGATCACACTACAGCACGCTCTGGCTTCTGGCTTCATGTTCAGGGCTCTGCTGCCAACCCACTCGAGGGCTCCAGCACATCTCTTCACCTCATTGTTCCAGGCTTCCCTCAGGGAAAGCAACAAAAGACATCCTAAACCCAGAGCTGCTATGCTGTGTCAGACTCCAGTCCTGTGCATGCAATCCAGACTTTAAAGACCCATCTCACTATAGCTTTTCCAGCAGTTCTTGGACAATAAATATGCTGGATGCTGAAAAGGTCACTGCTGAAATACTTCTGAAATAGTGCACTATCTTGCACTGACTACCACTCCCTACAAGTTAGCTGAAAACAGGGAATACAGATTTGTATCCAGCCTTCCCTGTAATCCAAGAGTGTTCACTACAGATTATTTTGCTTCTGGATGAGTCCAAGTCCTCACTGAGCCCTCAAAATTTCCCTAAACGCTCACCAAGGAAGAGAAAATGAATGACTGGATTGCAGCACCTCATGACACACAAACCTCAAAGCTTTAGCTGTTTAGAACCACCCACGCCAAGCAAAGGAATAGGCTGTAGTTACAAACTCCAAACAACAAAAATAGTACTATTTAAGACAAAAGGGAGAAAATGTTTTTTAAAAGTAGAACAATTCAGGAAGCTGGTATTTGCAAAAGCCTCCTTCTACACACCTCTATGCTTCTGTTTCCAGTCTTTCCATACTGCAATGAATTTTGTGTAATTACTAGCTAGGTACTGAGAAACTTAATTGTACTGTATTAATAATAGAGATTTTGACTTCCTATCCAAAGGCTCTACTGCTTTTAATTAAACTTGTACATTGTAACCTTGTTAAGCTTATGCAAATCCAACACTGTGAAGTTGGCTGTAATAAATCCAGAGGTAATACCGGAGCCTCCATAGGATGCTGATATGAATTCAAAATAAGGTTTGTTAGTACAGACAAAAGCAAACAAATGCACCAGAGAATGGGAGATGGTTTTGAAAACTCAGCTTTACCCAATCCATCCTCAGTGTGTTTTCAAAGGGTCAATGAGCCACTACAAGTCTCCTCAACTCCTTGTTCAAGCCAAACAACAGAGTTTTCCATCAGATTTGCAGCAGATTGAGGATTGCAGCTGATTTCCCACATGGCAGCCATGCAAACCACAGGAGCCAAGTGAGGTATGACCCAACAGCACTGTAAAGTCAAAGAGAGCATTGAACAAAGATAGGCAGGGGAGTCTGCTAACCCAGGCCACTCTCTGTGCGAGCATAAGGAACCAGGTTTGATTCAAAGGGCACTTTGTAAAAAGTCGTAGCACTGACTTAATGGAGCACCACCTAAATATCAATTTCCTTCAGCCAAGGCTGGATTAGTCCCAGAAAGCTAAGCTCTGATGTTTACACTTGCATGTCATGAAAGCAGAGGGAGAAGGTGCCAGGGCAGGGCTAAACCAATTTTTAATGTTTTCCAAGTCCTTTTATGTCAGTCACAGATCCCTTACAGTCAGTGTTGTGGAGATGCAGTCTAGTCCCAAACCCCGAGGGAGAATGATCCAGAAATGCATGTGCCCACTGATTCATCAGCTGGAGCTCTCTGCTCCCCTGAACAGCTGCAGTTATCCCCAAGATGATGTCAAGGGGCAGGGTGAGGTGGGAAAAGGAAGGAAGGTGGCTGTATGGCCACCTGAGAGCCCTCCCTGAGGATGCTGCCCTTAACCTGGGCTGCAAGGAGAGGTTATCCCTATGGCCCTTTGCCCTCCTGCTCCAGACTGCCTGGCCAGGGGGGGAGAAGGGCTGTGCTGCAGGCAAGCACGTCTGGCAGGCAGCTCCAGTGGGGTGAGATTGCTCTGTGATAGATGGGACAGCAGGGAACTCTGCTGCAACCCCTCACCAGTCATCCCCTCTGCCTTTGCTCAATCTAAATTTGATGGAACTGATCATTTGGGTGAGGGCAGATATCAAAGCAGACTTTAAGCCTCATGTGGCACTATAGTTGCACTGGCTAAGAACGAATTTTGGCAAAGCACAGGGCTTTCTGGAAAGTGGAGTCAGGAAAATGACAAGTAAAGGGCCATGTGATTGTTGCCACTGATCCTTCTCAGTAGCCATTTCATTACATCACTATTTTTCTAACTAATAAAGGTCAAACTGTATTTTTTGTTTTAGATCTATAGTTTCTCTTAAATTAAGGGTATTCTTAAGCCAAGAAGCAGCAAAAAGGAGATTCATTTGCCTTATGGATACCACGGCAAACTTAGTTCAGAATTAAAAAAACAAGGAAATCATTATATCCCCAGCCTCCTTAAAAAGGGAGAGAACAGTGAACAAGAAGCCAAGATTATTAGCAGGCAGAAGAAGAAAAAAAAAAAAAACCAAACCAAATTGAAGAACAAGAGCACTAAGAGCCTTTGTTCCCAGGAAATCCTTTTAAAGAATTGAGGAGACTCCAAGCGATGCAGCTGTACTTCCTGTGACCTGCTGCGCTCAATTTGGGAACACTGGGAGGGTCACAGCCTGGGGACAGCTCGGTACAGCCACGCTGCACACACAGAGAGCTCAGCACAGGAGCCCCTCACACCAACTGGGACATCCTGGGCTGCAGGGGCAGGGAACCACGCAGCTTCCCAGCTGTCCTGCAAAGGGGACCTGCCCAAGTCACACGTGGTAGGAGGATTCCCTCAGGACTCACAGCTGGGACTGCTCAGCCCTTAGAAAAGGCAGCTCCAGGGAGACCTTAAAGCACCTTCTGGGGCTACAAGAGAGCGACTTTTTACAAGGACATGCACTGACAGGGCAAGGGGAAATGGCTTTAAACTGAAAGAATATGGAGTGACATTAGAAATTAGGAAGAAATTCTTCCCTGTGAGGGTGGTGAGGCCCTGGCACAGGTTGCGCAGAGAAGCTGTGGCTGGTCCTGGATCCCTGGCAGTGTCCAAGGCCAGGTTGGATGGGGCTCTGAGCAACCTGGGATAGTGGAAGGTGTCCACTTGGCAGGAGAGTTGAAACTGGGTGTTAAGATCCCTTCTAACCCAGGCCATTCTGTGATTCCTCTAGAGCAGAGTAGGCAGCAGCAAGAGACAGCAAAGCTCTTTAACAACACCCAGTAAATAAAACACCAACCTCGCTCCCAGGGTTGGGCATTTGTAAGAGAAATAGCACTACATGATAATTCAGTTCATGATGAACCACGCTGCATTAGCAGGCTTCTTGCAAGGAAAAAGCATTTGGAGATGATACAAGCAGCTATCCACACAATACACTTCATAAAGCACAGCCCCAGGAACATCACTTGATGTATTATGGACAGGCAGAGCCACTTCTGAGGCAAGCCAGACTTTGAACAGCGGTGCAGCAGGAGGGGAGAGTACGGGCAAAGGGAACGACAGAACAGGAATGCTAAACTGCTGCAGGACTTAGATAAACAGACTGATTACCAGAGAGTTTGTCTACATTTTAGAACTAACTCTAGCACTCTCCCTGACTTGCCCTCCCATCTACATCTTGAATTTGAACACAACGCTTAACTTCAATTGGCAGGAGACACAGGCAAATGTTTGATTAAGCACATTTAAGCAGTGCCTAAGCATCACTGCAGGCAACCAACACTCAGGGACCCCAAAACTCTCCAAGTATTCCCCCAATATTTTCAACACAATTCCATCATAACCTGTGGACAAACTCAGAAAGCAATGCAACATTTATATACATATTTTTATATGTTTGTTTTAAAAGTTTAGTGCGGTATATAATTACAACAGAGCTTTCAGACCCCTTGGCATCCTTAAAAGCACACCTACTGCTATCCAGAGCAGCATTCTTCCTTCTAAGGATGCCCAAGATGGTTCATGTTTGACTCATTTGAGAGGGATCAGCTCCACTGGAACACACAGCTGAGAACACCTCAGCCGCTCACCATGGGAAGAGTGGCCAGACAATCATTCAGCATTTTGGGCACACAAGCCCTTCACTGCCAGCAGGAGTCAAGTTCAATATATATGGTGAGATCACTAGAGCTTAACTCAGTTCTGAAGGACATCAGCATGATAAAAATGGGAGGAGAGGCTGCCAGTCCCCAAGGAATAGCAGGGGGAGGCAACAGTTGTGCTTGCCTATAGCAAGGAGGCATTTCACCCCAACTGAGACGCCTTGAGCTGGAACCCAGCCAGAAAGCCCAAATAATAGCCCTTCTGCTCACAAAACCACCCCTGAATTCTGATTGTTCACAAGCTGTCTTGAACACAGTTTTAAACTCATTTAAAATACAATGAGGGGAAAAATTCCTGCTTCTCATCACTCAGAGAAGATATTAAAGCAATGTTTTCTTCATTCCTGCTTTGCCTGGGTTTCATTACTCATTTTCCAGCTTTCTTCAAAACTGACAAATTTTAAAGTACAGGGGTTTTATGTGTAATTTTTTACTTTGTCCCTGCACAGGATGTCATTAGAAGTATGAAATAATTAAGCACTGCATATGCACAGATATGAAGATTTTGCTTTTACCTTGATTAAGTATTTGCTTTGTTTCTTTAAATCAAGCAACTTGTGTCTTTTACAGAAAATTAAATTAACACAAAGTATCTTTTAATAATCATAAGAGCTTTCCAGCAATTCAATTTGTAAAATGACAGACCAGCATTCTGCATCACAGTAAGCAGTTTATCAAGCTGTTTTGACAGCAGATCTTGTTCAAAGCCTTGTCCAGAAATGTAACACTACCTCCTACTATTGCAGGCGTGCAGTGACAGAAAACAGCTATGCAGACACAGCCAAGCACAGGCTCTCTCTTCACGACATTAAAATCTGGAAGTCTGTCTCTCTACCAGCTATGGCCCAGCTAAGCTGCAGCCAGGACCAGCTCTGTGAAGACAAGTTAACACCGACCTGCTTTATTCTGTTTTCCTGAAAACGAAGCCAGCTCTGCGCTGCCGGAGGCCCCAGCCTTGCGTAGGAGGGAGCCTGGTGGTTCCACTCCCAAAACCTGCACGAGGTCTTGGCAGGGACTCCTCAGCACAGGTCAGCTCACAGGATGCACACACGAGAGGAAGAGATGCAGGGAAAGACAGCATCAAGGTACGGAAAGGACTCGAAACCACAAAGTAGCTCAGGGGGAAAGGCTGCTACGAGTGTGTGAGGAAATGCCCCTACCAAACCCATAGAACATGGCCAGGGCCAGCAGCCCAAACCACAGGAAAGGTCTTGCTGTGACACACTGACCTCTTCACATGCCACTTGACCGGCAGTGCCTCCCCAAAAAGTGTTGCTTCGGCTCAGACGTGACTTCTGTCTGCCCTCATCCAGCACAAAGGCTTCAAGAAGCCAGAAAAAAGCCCTGATAGCTGGAAAGCAGTGAAAATAAGGAAGGCAACCTCTCCCAGCCTCAAAGGCAATGAGTGGTGGAGTTAAGAGCCCAGTCTGGCCCCATCCACACAGCAGCAGCTCCAGCATGAGCACAAGTGGCTTTTCAGCAAACTCTGAAACATGAAGCATACTCCAAACAAATATTCCTCAGGGCAGAAGCAAAACAAAGATGCATCAAGTGAGACTTACGGGACAACTACTTTCACTCCTGGGTTCATGGGCTTTAGCCTATTTTTAGTAAGCTTCCTTTGCAGAAACAACATCTCTCCCCTCCTGTACATACACAGCTGGACAGGAATCCCCACAGCCTGGCCAGCAGCATCTGCATTTGGCTCCACAGATGTGAATTGCAAGAGGAAGTCTAGAGGGGAAGCCTCCTCTCTGGAATTCCAAACACAAGTAGTTAATATGGTCCAAGTGCCAAGCAGGTGCCAAGTGCCAGGAGGCACTGCAAACCCTCCAGAGAAGCACAGTTCAAGGCCAGAACAAACTCACCTGCAAAATTACACTGGTCCATCTCTTGCCTCCACTGCTCCCAGCACACCTTCCTGACCAGGCACATCTTTGTACACTCTGTTCTTTGAGAGGCCTAAAATCCTCATTGGGAGAAATCTGTCCACTCCAAAGACACAAGCCAGCAAAGCCCCATGACTCTGGGAGCTGTCTCTGGCTTCATCCAGGGAAAATCATTCCAGCCTACAATGGCTCCTTAATGCCACTACACCTGGGATGTCCAAAACACCCTCACCCCAGAGCTTGGAAAAGGGGGCTAGGGCCAGAGACAGTCCCAGCAACACGTTTTTCACACTGTCCTGGGGAATGCCAAGCTTCCCATTGGGAGTCTGGCCATGAATCAATCTCCAGCATTTCCTGAGCCCCACCAGAGGCTCAGCAACAAGAACAGGGCTGTCACCCACTCACTGGAAAGCTGCCCTGACCAGACTGCTCTCCCCTGCCTTCCACATCCCTGCCACATGCTCCATGGCTGCAGAGCACCAGGAGGATGCTGGTATAAAGACTGGCACACAAAATCCCATCATGCAGGCAAAGCAGCTCCAGCTTGGCCCACACTAGCAGGACACACAGCCTGACTTCTCCCTCCTCCACAGGGAGGAGTTTGCAGGTCCACAGATTCACCTTGCAGGTCCACAGATTCACCTTGAGCAGCCCCACAGATTTTTAGTTACTTTAGTTCATCTCCAGCACTCCTCTGCCTCCCTGTACCCATAGTCCCCTCCCAAAAATCTGCCTCATTTCCCACAAACGCCTACACAGCGAGCTTGGCGTACTGGCTTGTCTCAAAATCTCATCAGGCCTCAAGCAGGGACAGCCAACTTTCAGAGGAGGATTCATGCTTCATTTTTCATAGTCTCAAAGCTATGCCACATGTTGAGTCTGTGCTGTAACCTCCTGTTTATCAGGGAACAACTAACAGTTTAATTTGGATTAATTTCACGTATGGCTTTTATCAGACCCGGCAGAACCTCTGGCTGCCCTCACACTTCTGTATAAACACCAACAAAATCCAGGCATGAGGGCCTGATACCAGAGGAAAACATCTGTCTCAAAACTCTGCAGCACAGGCAAGACAGACAGGACTGAAGGAAGGACACCACAAATTACAGCACTCTGAATTTCCCTGTGTGCCTGTGGGAGGGCAGGGACATGCGCTGAGAAGATGGACCCCATGGCAGGCGGCACTGCCAGCTTCAAAGGCCAGCAGGGTGTCCTGCTCTGCAGCAGCTCAGGTGGGGCTCTCACCACCCAACAAGCCCAGTCCAGTCCCCCTACATTCCCTGGGGGCCCTGCTTCCCTGCCCCTCACTTCCATGCCCAAGGACCTGAGCAGCAGAAACCCCACCATCCCTTTGGTACCAGGGTGTCCTCCTCCCTTCCCCAGCCATACCCCTAACAGCTTGCCCAGACTGGGTCTCCATCCCCAACCACTTCTCTCTTCCAAAAACACGTGGCAAGTCAAACAATGCAAGGTGGAACTCTGACTAGAAGCAGAAATGGTACTTTCATTGGCTCTAGGAGGTTTTTAATGGAAAGCACTCCTATTTCTCACTCTGCTTACAGCAAGTAACCTCACTAACAAATGGATCCACATCCTAGGGCAAAGAGACCACAAAGTAAGGCTCAGAGGGAAGGTGGTAGGACCTCATTCCTCCCTTTTAACAGACAAACAGAGACAGACTCCCTGTTTTGCTCCTAAATGCACACTCTGCAGGAGCTACATGAACATAGCTGGATCTGAGGAATGGAAAAGTTGTTCCCTCACCATGTGCAACAGCAAAGCCAGGCCTAATTACCACAGCCATAGGAAAATTATATAGAACATTTTTAGTAAGAACAGAAATTAACTGCAATATCACAGCCAAATTCCAATTTAGCATCAGCAGTCCATCTGGATACACTGTCCTAAACAAATGGGTGGCTGATCCCAAACTACCACATGTGCTGTAGCTTCCCTACCCTTTTTAGTTATAGAATGAGCTGAGTAGGGAGGGACTCACAAGGATCATCAAAGTCCAATTCCTGGCCTGCACAGGACAGCACCTAGAATGCCTCCCTACACCTGAGGTTGTTGTCCAAACGTTCCTGGAGCTCTGGCAGCCTTGGGGCTCTCCATTCCCTGGAGAGACTGTTCAGTGTCCCACCACCCTCTGGGGGAAGAACTTTTTCCTGATACCCACCCTGACCCTGCCCTGACACAGCTCCAGCCATTCCCCTGGGCCTGTCCCTGGTCACAGATCAGGGCCTGCCCCTCCTCTTCCCCTCGTGAGGAAGCTGCAGAACGGCTGTGAGCTCTGACCTCAGCCTGCTCTTCTCCAGCTGAACAGACCAAGTGCCCTCAGCTGCTTCTCATGGGGCTTCTCTTCCAAGGCCTTCACCATCTCCAAAACTTTCATTTGGACATTGTCTGAGAGCTTCAAATCCTTCTTCTATTGTGGCTCTCAAAACTGCAGAGTCCTTCCCCTCCAAAAGAGGCACGGATAAACACCAGCATATCAAGGCAAGCCCCTACAGAAACATCCCCTTGTTCCAACTCCTTCTGCACGTCCAGGTGCTCCACAGTCAGCTCAGCCCTGCCTGAACAGGGCAGGCACAACTCTGCCACCTGTTTTACTGCTGCCATGGCCCAGAGTGAGGCACACACACATGCCAAGCAAACACCTCTGTTCTGACAACTGCATTTCCACACAGCACCAGGTCCCACCACGAGCAAAATTACTACCTAGGACAGCACAGGAAAGAGTGTCAAACAGCTTCTCTGCACAGAAACACAACAGGGAGAGACATCTGTTGCAAGAAAGCCAAACACACAGCAACTGCAGTTTTTGTTCATCATATCTCTGTGGTATTTTCACTGGTGAATGAATAAATCATCATTTACAGCAAAAGCAAGATTTCCAGTTGGAGGTTATTTACTTTCACCTCCATCACAGCAGCCCTGGCAAGCCAGATGATGTGCAAGCCAAGCAGCAAGTGCTCGCATGCTGGGAACTGTTCAAACAGGAATAATTCAATCTTTTTGTAGTTTCACCCTGGCTAATTTGCCACAAGCTGTCTCTTTTCAGATGTTACATGAAACACGAGGAAAAAAACCAAGCTGGATTAAGCTTGTCCATTTACAATCAGTTCATCTACAGAGAGTTCAGGTCAGTTCATTTTCTGTGTTAAACAAATTCATTTTTTTAGCTTCACAGGGTTAAAGGAACAAAAATTTATTGCAATAACCAAACATTGCTCACCGGACAAGCTTGCAGCGATTACTTAATTAATGCAAACGATTTTCAGTCTGCGTGCAAGGAATGCATGGGATAATTCCAGGGCACTCTCTTCCACTAGCATTTTACAAGTACTTTTTAGGTAGCTATGGAGACGTTACAGCCTTTTTCATTTTGCTGTCATAACTAGACAGCTATTGATTTCTTTGCAAAATTCCTTGGAAGAGTGGGGAAGGGAGGAGGAGTTTCAAGCACTGTGAGGTCTGAGAGCAACAAGCTGAAGAAAATTTCAGAAGAGATTTCAGATGGAGACATCAGCCCAGAGGCTCCTCACAAAAGATAGCCTCGAATCTGGTCCTGCTTTGGTACTTCTGCAAAAAAGGAGGTAAACATACACACATGTCACAGGGATTGTCTTCCAACAAACTCCAAAAGGAAAAACATTTCCAGCTACCACTGCCATCACCCTGCAGAAAAGGAGGCCCTCCCCAAGGCCAGGCTGTGGTTTTGCTCACCCACAAATCTCTCTGGAGGCATGGAGGACCTCCATCCTCATAGTGATGCTGGGCTACAAGATGTTTCCCTCTCCCTCTGAGCAGATTACATGGAAATCTCATCCCTGACACCCCTTGCAGGTAATCAGTGCCCCCTCTCCACCCCCAGCAGGCATTACAGCTTTGTGATGGACAGCTCTGCATTTCACTCTCCTTCCAACAACAGCCCAATGCTGTGAGCTCAGCAGCTGATTGTGCCCAAAATGATGCCAAGAGAAATGCCTTTCACCTTACTAACCCTTTAAGAGAAATCATTCCTGCATATGCAGATTGAAGACTGCACCCCATGAGAAGAGGAGACACAGAGAAGTCTGAAATATGAGATACTTGACCTGGAAAACCCTGTGTCACACAGATAAAGACATGCAAATAATCATGGATTTAGGTCTTGCTCAGAAACTCCCTCAGTAATGAGAACAACAGATCTGGCTCTGAACAGATACTTCCCTTTGGATGAAGCAGAAAGGAAAGCCTATTCAACCAAAACATTTTTCTTAAATTCACCTTAGACCCAGCCACAACAATGGAGCCAGAACCTGTAGAATTATCTCTACCACAAGCTGCAGGAAGTTTACCAGCACCACCCTGAAAATAAATCTCATCTCCACGCTGTTTACAGCCTCATGACTGCTCACCAAAAGACACTCAAGCTCTTCTGCAAATGGAAAGAGACCAAGATGCTGCTGCTGCAGAACAAACCCATGACTGCCCTGTCCACCTAATGGCCATCCAGAAATGCAGCCACATCTTCAATGCTGCTTTTTTGACTCTTGTGAAGGCCTGAAAGGGAGGAAGAACTAACCATCCTCTAAACTCTCCAAGAAGCTGGCTAAGGACAGGCAATGCCACGGGGAAGCCCCAGGACTCAGCCCATCTCACAGCCAGCTGCTCCCAGATGTTTCCACCATCCCAACACTGCCAGCAGCATCCCAGCATTAGAGCAGTACCACAAATCTGGTCACACCAGCCACCAGCAGCAAGCCATGAGACTGCAGTGTCCCCACACCATGGGGCACAGTCCCAGCCTCAGCCACTGCTGCTGGATGGCTGCATGCCCCCACCAGGGCACTGGGGAGGGAGGGAGGCACATCTGCACCCCAAACCCAGCCACAGGCCTCCCACTCACCCAGGGCAGGGCACACACCTCCCTAGGATCTTCCACCAGCACAGGCTCCAGTCCTCCCAAGGAGAGGGCAGGGAGTGGTGCAACTCCCCCACAGCATCCAAAGTCCCACTGCACATCCTAAAGATAGTCCAGAAAATCCAGTTCTGTCCAGCACCATCAGAGATTGCAGTGGCCCTGCACAGCCTAGGAGGTCCAACACCAGCTCCACCATGAGTGTGGAAACCTCTGAGAAGATGCTTTTGGTTATGACCTGTTGGTTACATGTTTCACATCCAAGAGAAGATGGACACCAAGTTAAGCCAGTATATGCTCCTTCTGGAGAAGAAAACAAACAATAAACCAAACAAAAATTGTGTGATATAAAAAAAAAATCCAGCCTTTCTTTATAAAAATACAAATCAAATTTTTAGAACCAATTTAAGCTCAGGCAAGAAATATAAATATTCATTTCTGAACTTTCCTCTGTGATGTTTCCTTTTACAAACATAACAAATTAAAAGTGCTGTCACAAATTAAACCAGCTTTGGTTAAGTGGAGGGGAAAAAAATGCTGATGGCTCTAAGATCCAACTGACAAGCCTTTTCAAGTCTGATGCAAAATCAACTCCCCAGGGATTTAAATTAAGAGTAAAGAAATATTTTCCTTGGCTTAATCCTGGTTTGGAAGCAGGACAGAGGATACTACAACAAAGCCAGCACCTGAATCCACCAGGAGCTACTCAGCTGCCACAAGCCTTTCCTGGAGATCAGCTGCTCAACACACCCCCCCTCTTCCTCAGCAAGACCCTTGCTCCACCGTACCAACAGCTGTGGGCAGCAGTGGGGAACACTCAGTGTGCCCTGGCTGCTCCAACCTCCTCCCTCCCTCACTGTAGGCCACTAATGCCATGACACTGCCTATGATGAACATCCAGGTCCAGGAGAACAGACATTTGAACTTGGTTCTTGAGGGAAGTCACTAAGGATGGCTGCCTCAGCCTCCAGCTGCAATGTGGGGGTTCCCCCTCGCAACACAGAGGTCCCCAGGGTGTAGATCACACAATGGATTTGTCAGCTATGGGATGGAGCACCTTGCTTTTCCTGGGGAGGATAAAATGTCTGTCTGGTTCTTCCAAAGGAAGCTCTGTGTACCATCCCTCCCCCACCCCTGAACAAAATCTACCAGAGATGCTTCCAGTGCACGAGGAAGAGCAAAAAAGTTGAGCATCAAGGCCATCAAACCACCACCTCCCACATGTTTTCCAGCTTGGAATGCAGGTTCCAGCACCAGGAATGTTCCTTGCTCCCACACAGCCACAGCCTCACCCACACCCCAACCCCTGCCTGCCCCAGCATCCTGCACACAGCAGCTCTCAGAGACAGCACACTCTCCCTGAGGCTGGGGATGGACAAAGATGAATCGATCCTACTTTTAGCACAGGTCTAAAACCTAAACCAGGAGAACAGAGGAGATGGATGCTTCAAGACCTGAGAAATGTTCCAAAATCATGCAAAACACAACCACACAGCTGACATCTATGAATACCTGCTCACCTGAAGCGGCGTCGACTACAACACTCACCCTCGCACTGAGAAGATCCCAAGGCATTTGCTCCCTTCCCCTGTCTCCACAGCACTTCTACCATAGGAGCAGCCCACCTGAACCAAGCCTGAGAACAGACTCTGACAGTCTCCATATGGCCGGAGGGTTTTTTACCAACCCATGGAAGCTGTGTAAGGACATGGCAGAGCTGCACAGAACCGGAGATCACAAGGGCTACAACCAGGTGAGATCATAACTATTTTTCGAAACACACCCACAGCTCAGGGTGTTCTCACAAAAAGGTACTCTCACCTGCTCTTCAAGACAGACATTAATTAGCAGCACTACACTGTGCAGAACCTTAATTTGATCCTACAGACATCTTCACATGCCAACCTCATGACACCCAAAAACATGGAGACCAGCCTCCAAACAGGATGCAGGTCCTTCTCCCCATCCCTTATACTCTACATGACCCGGGCTAGTCTAAATAGCTAATTTCCTTCAAAAGTGCTCACACCTTTGCCATGTTTCACAAAGGCTGTAGTTCTGTCAGAACTTCTTACCTGGCTGTAGCTAATGAGTACACACACTCTAGAGAGAAAATGTGAAGCCAAGATTCAGCAAAACAGCCTCTCTGGATTACTCTTGACTCTTTGGACAGACTCAGCCCACGAAACACAAAGCTGGGAGATAACTAGACCCCCATGGCCATGCCTGCTGACAGAGCAGATGGACAGCTGTGTGCACAGCTGCCACAGCACCAAGGAAAGGAACTGCCCTCCCTTGTCCCCAGAACAGATCCTGGTGCTGATTGGGTAAATGCATGTGTGTTCTTGTTTCTCTCCTCCATAACAGAGCACAACAAGGGAAAGATTTGAGAATGAGGAGGTTGGGGGAACGGTTGGTTGGCAGTTTGTTTGCTTTTACAGTTATTTTGCAGTTATTTTTCTGTTACCAACTATAAACTGTGTGTTGTATCTCCCTTCACAACCACAGCAGTGCCCATGAACTATCTGGGGTAAGTTCTACACTGACATATAAAATATGCCCTGTTTTCCCCCATGCTTTTGCTTCAGAACTGATCAGTCTGAGACAAGGCAGGGAAGACCAGACCATTATACTTTCCTCTTATTTTGATGTGTCTGTAACAAAGCAAGAAAGCAAAGTTCTTCTCCCAAATCCATCACATTTGGAGCCATGAGAACTGTTGGATTTCAAAGATGCTGATTCATACTAGTGGTTATCAGATTTTTCCCATCTGTGACACAATTTGACAGCTGGCTGGCAGCACAGGGTTCTCCACTTGGGAGTTCAGATGCTGCAGCAGCCGGCTCCAGTCTCAGCCTTCAGTTCTCCACTAATAAATATTTAGGGGAAAAGCCCATAAAGAGAGATGCAAGTGCAAACTAACTTTTGCATCAGCACACCTGACCTCAGAGACTTTTGCGTACAGGTACCATTTGGCAAGGGGATTTTATTCCTGCAAGAATTACAACCCTGTGCCTGCTGGAATAGGGATTACCATCAAAATGTAAGCCAAGGGCTGCTAAAGTCACTGGGTTTGTTATTTTTATCTCCTCTCAAACAGCACAAGCCAGAGACTGCTGAAGTGGCCTCTGGTGCTGTTCCTTGACACAACTTGCCTGCTTAATGAGGCAGAGGCACAGAAGGGAACAGGAGCATCCTCACCTTACCACAAACAACTCCCCCCAGCCAGCAGCTCTGGGGAGGAGCTCTCTCCAGAAATATCAGCTCTGTCAGCACGAAGGGACCAAGCACTCCACAGCAGGAGCTCACAGCACTCACAGCCAGCAGATACATTGGTTTGGCAAGGCTGGATTACACAGCCCAACATTTCCCAAGTTCTCCACCTGCCTCCCTCATTGCATTGCTCCAGGCTGGGGCAGTGGCTGCAAAGTGCCCAGCAGAAAGGACCTGGAGGTGCTGGTCAACAGCAGCTGAACCTCATCCAGCACCTGCCCAGGTGGGCGAGAAGGCCAATGGCTGCTGGGCTGGGCCAGCAATGGTGTGGCCAGCAGGAGCAGGCCAGTGACTGTCCCCCTGCTGTGGGCACTGGGGAGGCCTCACCCCAAGGGCTGTGTCCAGTTCTGGGCCTGGCACTGCAAGATGGACACTGAGGGGCCAGAGCGTGTCCAGAGGGGGGAACGGAGCTGGGCAAGGGGCTGGAGCACAAGTCTGATGAAGGGAAGCCAAGGGACTTGGGAAAGGGGCTCAGCCTGGAGAAAAGGAAGCTTGGGGGGATCTTCTGGCTCTCTACAACTCCCTGACAGGAGGGGGCAGCCAGGGGAAGTCAGGCTCTGCTCCCAGGGAACAAGGGACAGGACAAGAGGAATGGCCTCAAGATGTGCAGGGAAGGGTCAGGTTGGACATCAGCAGGAATTTCATCATGGAAAGGGTGGTCAGGCATGGAAGGGGCTGCCCAGGGAAGTTTGGAGTCCCCATCCATGGAGGTGTCCAAGCAAGGACTGGACATGGCACTCAGTACTCTGGGCTGGGTAACAAGGTGGGGATTGGTCAAAGGCTGGGTTCATTGACCTCGGAGGTCTCTTCCAACCTAACAAATGCTGTGATTCTGTGATTAATGATAAAGATGACCCGGCAGGGGCAGCAGACAGAAAGGCTTCAGCTACAATGGGCTGCAAAACTTGTATCTAAATATAGTTCCACTGAGGAAAGAAATCAGCTTTTTACACAATTGGTTTATCTTAGCCTTTTAACAGAAACAGAAGGCCAGCCAATGGAAAAAGGAGAAAGCTTTAACCCAGCACACTTTCCTCATGTACTGCAGGAGTCACAGAGGAACAAAGTGCTCTGGAAGCTAAAGGACACCAGGAAATTGTATGTGCCCATAGCAAGAGCAATACACAGCCTGAGCAAATTGTGAATCCATCACACTGTGAATCCAGTGTGATGCTTGGATTATTAATTGAAAATTCCATCCTTTAAGCACAAATAAAGTACTGTTTTGGCAGCAAGCACTACTAGAAAAGTAACAAACAGCCACTGTCTTCAGTATGAGCTGAGTCAATACACAGGTCAATTTGTGAGAGAGAGGAGAGGAAATAAAAGGGAGAGAATATAAAAATGCATCATTCCCTACATCTCAAGGTAGGTTCCCAGCTAAGCACCCTCCCTAGGGAGAGAAAGATCCAAAGCAAAGATCCCACCAGAGACCTACTGAGAGATGTCAGGACTTACCGTGATCTCTGCTGAAGTCACTTCAAAATGGAAACACACAACAAGTGCAGATAACAAACACATGGCAAGAGCAACACTGACCTCTAAGAGGACCAAGTTTTCATTCTGGATTAGATGTTGACTTTTCCAAACACAGAGAAAGAAGTGCAATCTCTGGGGAATAGCACAGAGCTTTTTCTGTGTGATGCAAAGGTTAATGCTTGCAAGCCAGACATCTACAAGGGGCTATCTGTGATTTCTGAAGCTGTCATTAAATAATCACCCTGTCTTCACTCAGCCAGGCTGGGAATTTATAGTAAATGTTAAATAAACATTTGGGCATAAACACCAGCAGTAAGCACGAGGCAAGGAAACAGTAGTTCACCTCTCCTGGGCTGGATTCAAAAGCAAAGTCACTAATGGGATGACTAACAGGATCTCACAATTCCTGATGGGGGAAGGGGTTCACTATTCAGCCTAAGTACAGGAAGGTATTAGTAATTTTACTTCTGAAGGTATTAAGTGTTTTTCTGTATCCTTAATGCACAGCTGCATGCACACATTCCACTCAAGAGGAGTGAACACAACAAAACTTGCCTGAACCTTCCAATAAACCTGTTCCTTGCTTCTGTAAGTTTAGAGATGTGGTTTGGCCAGGCAGAAATGGGTCAGTTCATAATTGCACACTTGAAAGCAGCCACATAACTTCAGTTCTGCTTTGAAACCCTGACAATCACCAAGGTAAGTGCAAGAAGAAGCTGTCTCAGATACACCAACCTAACTTGCACATCACCATCTAGCAGCTGAGGCAAAAGTTACCAGCACCTCCTTGAGGAAGGGCATGCAAATTCAGCAGTGGGACAGGGGCTTTACTGACCACCCCTAAAACCACAGGATGTTTTATCACCCACCTAAATCCTGCCTAATATTTGGCTCCTACTTTCTCTGTTAAAAACTACTGCAAAACAGCAGACTCCCCAGTCAGAGGCATTTGGGGGTTTTGCACTCCTTTTGAACCACCTCAGGAGTCAGGGATGTGTTTTTGGAACATCTGTCCCGGATTTGGGATCCGGGCCCCTCTCCATGTTCCCCCCACCTTCCCAGAAAAAAACACACAAAGCACAACAAAGAAAATCAGTCAGTTCCTCCAAGGAGTTCACAGCAACTCCCTGGTGCTCAGCAAGCCAAAGGCCCGGTTTGATGCAATCGCAGCAAGAAGAAAGTGACTAAACCTTCGCTGGTTTCAAAGCTCTTCAGGGGAAGGATTTCCACTTCCCTGAAAGTGTTCCTTTAGGTGGGGAAAGAAACATCAGAGAAGCCCCACCTGGATGGATTCAGGAGACTAAACCTCCTAAAGGACACTGCACGAGCACCTCCTCACTCACAGCTCTGCCTGTCCTCAGGCCAGCCTGAGCTGGCCAGTGAGCAGTGACCAGACTTTGTCCTGCTCATCCAGGGACCAACGGGACCAGCCAGGCCGGCAGCACCACCTGGCAACCTCAGTCTCCTGGGAATGGCTGTCATTTCAGGAATGTTAACAATTACCCTCCTGTGGCCACGGGTCACAGGCAAAGCCTCCCCTGCACCTGCACAGACATTTCCAGCGGCTCCCCTCTCCTTCCTGCGGTGTGTGTCACACTGCCCTGGCAGCACAACCCAGAAAGGAAACGGGACTCGCATCGAAGGAGGAAAAAAGGTGAAATTCACCACGGTTCCTGCCCCAAGGGACAGCCCTGGCTTCAAGGTGCTCCACCCTGAGTGTCAGGGACAAGCAGAGCCTGGATCTGCTGCAGACACAAGTGCACAGGACAAAGCAACTTCAACATTCCTCAGCACAACTCTTACACCCAGATGCAGCAAAGGGATGGAATCCCAGGGCTCAGGGCAGGAGATGGGCTGCCAAAGAGGGAACCTGCTCCTCACAGCCAGGCAAACAGGTGGGGCTCCCGCTGCCTTCAGGGAGCAGAGAAACACCAACTTTGCCCTCCTGCCATGGGAACATCAATCCTCATATGTGAGCACCACAGCACAGCACTGACAGTCACTGTCACTGCCAGCAGCTGATCTCTCATACAGCTTTTCAAGAAGCTGGGCTAAACCCAAAACTCCACTGGGATGGGTACTAAGCTAAAGTAGGGAGTGCTCTGGCTCTTCATTTCTTAGCGATCTGAAGAAGTTCAGAGGCCAAAATCTTTGCTGCACTTGGAACAGAGAGTTGAAGCAGATTTCTGCTTTCCTACTTTCCAGAACACCTCCCAAACCAACCTGCCATGCTGCCTCACTGAGAGCACCAGTTCTACTGAAACCTCTACTTACATCCTTCACAAATGTAAATCCTCCAGATACAGCTGCTCCCTTTAACAGAGGCAATAAATGCCGAGCTGACACTCTGGGACATCTCCCTCCCCAAAGCTCCACGGTGTAAGCATGGAGAATATTCCCACTCCGTGACCCATTTCTGCTGTTTACTTTTCGGAATGCAGCGACTCCTGTATTGCTCAACGCGCTGCCGGTGCAGTCGCACAGAGCCGACCCACGGTGCTGCTGGCAGCGGCCGTGCCCGGGCCGCAGTGAGGAGAGGAGAGCCTGCAGAGCCTCTGAAGGCTCGGCACAGCCAAGCCCAGCCTGGAACTCTTCCTTGCGCTCCTCACTCACACGAGGGAGCACACACGTGTTACAGCACAGCCGAGCGTCCAACAGCAAAGCCTCCCTCCCCCCCAGGAACAGCCACGGAGGTGCAAAGCAGCTTTTTACAGCTCCAGCTGCACCCAGCCACGGTGCGAGCGAGCACAGCGATTTCAGCCGGGAGAAGTCACGGCTCGAACAGAAACAGACCTCGAAAAAATAATTACAGGATGTAAGAACCCCAGGCCTTAAATCAAACCACATTTGTTAACTCTAGATAAAACTCATAACTGCACTTTCACAGCGCCAGTGCCTGAAGCGTCCTACTAGAGCCTGAAAGATTAAACCAGAGAACGCCAACCTCTCCCCAGAACTTCCCGAAAAGTTCCCTCAGGTCCGGCACAGAAACAAGGCACAGAAGGTCGGGAGCGCTGAGAGCACTGGGAGGCGGCGGGGGGACAGGGACATGCAGGGGGGACCACGGACACGCAGGGGGAGCAGGGGGCTGGGACACGGCACGGGGACAGGGACACGAAGCGGGGACAGGGACACGAAGCGGGGACAGAGGCTGGCGGGATGTGGCGGGGCGCGGGGACAGGGACACGGCACGGGGACAGAGGCTGGCGGGATGTGGCGGCGCTGCCCCCCCGCTGCCCCCCGCTCCGGGCACACGCGGCGCTCCCGTCCCCGGGCCCGGGCCGGCTCCGGCCCCGCTGCCGGGGCCCCGGGCCTTGGCGGCGGCAGAGAAGGAGCCGCCGGGGCAGGGCACGGCGGGGCTCATCCCGCCGGGACACCAAGTTGCCTCAGTCGGCTCCGAGCGGTCTCGGAGCGGGTCCCGCGAACTTCCCTTACCTGCGGCCGAACCGCGCAGAGCCCTCCGGGGCGGCCGCGCCTCCGCCGGCTCCGGGCAGCCCCCGCCGCCGTCCCGCCCGCGCCGCTCCGCTCGGTGCCCGCCCCGCTCCGCCCCGCTCCGCCCGCGGCCCCGGGACCGGCCCCGAGCCGCCGCTCTGCCCCGCCCGGCCGAGGCACCGCCCGCCGCCGCTGCTGGGGCCGGCCATGAGGGAGCCGGCGTGGGGTGGTGCGAGCGGCCGAGTTCCCAGTGCCCCTCACGGGCAATCCCAGCATCGCTGAGGCTGGAAGGGATCTCAGGGATCACGGAGCGCAGCCCGTGACCGAACAGCGCGGCGCGAACCTCACCCTGGTACCAAGCGACACGTCCAGGCTTAGAACACCCCCAGGAACCGCGACTCCGCCACCTCCCAGGGAGCAGCCCAGGGTGTTCTGCCCGGGACCCGGTCTTCCCTGCCCACCTCGGGATCCCGACGAACGTCCCCGAGTGTCTGCTGTGCTGAAGCGGCCAGAGATCCCCCGAATCGCTCCTCGGCAAGGGAAGGGGTCTGGCCGCGGCCCCGGAGCAGCGAGCCCGGTGCTGCAGCTGGCAGGAGGCAGCACCGAGTGACACCCTGGTTAAATCTGCAGTGCACCCATGCCAGCGCTTTGCCTCAGTGCTGAGCATTGGTGCAGGTTTTAATGCACCGATCCTTGCTATATTTGCACGAGCGTTACACTCTCATTTATACAGTGTAAGGAACTCGGTGCACTCCATCAACAGCCTCGCAGCCACGCCAAAAACCAGCCTTGGCTTTACCAGCTCCATGGTAGAAATGCCTGAGATGCTGCTCTTTCAGCAGGGGAGCCTTACAAGTA
Source organism: Agelaius tricolor (assembly GCF_023055355.1). Taxonomy (NCBI): domain Eukaryota; kingdom Metazoa; phylum Chordata; class Aves; order Passeriformes; family Icteridae; genus Agelaius; species Agelaius tricolor. Next base: position 14,324,976 of record NW_027269263.1, read on the forward strand.
TCAGACCAAGGGGTTCAGCCAACTAACTCTCAGTTTTGTTTGGAGTTGACTCAAAGCTCTTCCCATCCCTTCTCCAAGAGCTGGGTTAGAGAAAGCTTTTCATGTTTTGTTCATGGAAAAGACAATTTGATTGTGCTCTGTTTCGGACCATAACATGCAAAGTGGAAGTTTACATTCAAAATGGGAAAAGTATTGGTGACATGTTGAAAGCAAACATTTTGAATTCCTAGCAAAAGTGGGAAGGTATCATTTGCTTTTTAAGCACAGTTTGCAAAGAGGACAAGTTGATCCAAAACACTTTTTTTTCCTGGCAAGTCACCAGCCCGTCACGTTGTCCACACAGCTCCAGTGTGTTTCAGGTTAAACAGCAGGACTAAGTTTCAGACTATGAGAAAAGAAAGGCAATTTTAAAATACCTGGGTTTCTTTGCTATCTTCTATTTCTAGTACCTCTGTTTCAAAACTTTGATGCCTACCTATGGTTTTGATGCTCTGCAGTTGGTCTTTTTACCCATTTTCCTCAAATTTTCATCAGTTCTCCAGCAAATGTTACCAGTTTGCAGTCAGCTGATGGGTGAGTGCTGATCACACTCCAGGTCACACCAGGCTGAATCACGGGGATCCCACTCCAGCACTCCATCCTTCCTGAAATGGCTGGGCTTGGACTTGCCCAAGAACAAGCACTCAGAACAAATATGGATCTGCTATTCTTCAGCCTTTGTTTTTGAACTGAATTTTCTCTTGATTGTGTTTTTTGCGCTTTGAATTTTTAATTCAGAAAGTGAAGATCTTTATTAAAAAACCTAATGCAGAAGGGCTTCATTTGTCAGGATGGCATGAGAGAGATCTCTCTGAAAACAAATCTCAGCAGACAGAACATTTCAAACAACTGTTTGGATTCTTTCATCAAAGAAAATACCTTTGCAAGTTAAGACAAATCTCTGATAAGGCTTTCTGGTGTGCTGATCTCTCATCTCCCAGAATAGCGTAGCCCTTTTTGCTCCAGGCTGGTTTGCAAGGAATGATTGATTTTCTCCACCTTTGTGAAAATGCAGCAACCTCTGAGAAGGCAAACAACTTGCTGGTCCCTCCTGTGAAGGCTTGGGGAGGTTACAAGGAGTAAGAGCATTTTCCAGCATTGTTCATTCCATGAGGAGGTGAAGGAAAAGAGTTTTTCCATCACTTTGCACTGGGAGCACGCACTGTCTCCCTGGTTACAAATCAATAAATGGCATTAAGCCCAGTATTTCAAGAGCTGTCAGAGGCATTTTGAAGGAGCAGTGTGCACTTTCTAACAGGATTTTCTTTGGGCAGTACATCCCACCTCCCACACACTCACGGCGTGGTACAGCCAGGAGTAGTGTCCTAGTGCAGTTAATTTTCAGGATCAGTGGGGTGAGCAGATGAGCTCCAAAATCCCTATCACAAAGCAGGTGATTTTAAGAAAAAATTCTTCCCTATTCAGGGCCAGGTGAGGCCCTGGCACAGGGTGCCCAGAGAAGCTGTGGCTGCCCCATCCCTGAGGCCAGGCTGGACAGGGCTCTGAGCAACTTGGGATAGTGGAAGGTGTTCTTGCCCATGGCAGGGGGTGGGAACTGGATGATCCCTGAGGTCCCTTCCAATCCAAGCCATGCTATAATTCTGTGATTCTATCAGTGCTAGCTCATGAGGAAGGCACTGAAACACAATAACAAGCCATGTACATCACAGCCAATTCTTAAGAACTTCTTGTAAATAAATTCATCACTTTGTTGGGCCCCAAAGGTTTTCCTTAAGATCAAACCTGTTCCCCAAAATACAATAGCTGAAAGAGCTGAGGGATCTCCTTCCCAAAGAACAATGGTTTCCCACCCAGGCTGTGCATGGCTTTCACTTCAGGACAGCTCAGAAAGTGAACTCAGTGACTCCCTCTCTTTATTTCCAGCCAAGTATTAACCCTGCAGCTGAGCCAGGGTGTTTTCAGGTCAGGGCTCCACCACTGACTCTCCTGGCACAGTTGTGTCAGTCAGGGCTGTGATAAGATCCTCTGAAGGCAGAGCTGTGCCAGCAAAAGCACCTTGCGCAGATGGAGGTATAAGCAGAGAAAATGGTGCTTTTGTCCTGTGAGCTTCTTTCACATGAGGGAGCTGGAATTCACTCTCTCAGCAGCAGCAGCACAGTTATACTGTTAGAAGCTATTACCTTGAAAATATTTGCTCTTCTGAACAGCTATTGTAGCTGGGCTGTCAAAGCTGTCCTGGTTTTCACCTGCCTGAAGTATCCTGATTGTTAAATGCCCAGCAGAGCAAACTGTTTTGGCCCTGAGCTTCGGTGTGACACCATGTTCAGTCCCGGGACAAAGCACTGCACAAACAATTTCTAGCTGTCAAATCCATAACTGAACCTTTCTCCTCATGTTTAAATTCCCCTCCAATCCCTTCCTAAAAAGGACAGGAGAGATTCGGTGCCCAAAGGATTCATAATCCAGAGCAGCTGAAGTACAAAATGCTCCCAAACTGTACCCCCAAAACAGTCAAACTTCTGACCTCGGCTGTCCCATCCCTGGCTCTTCCCACAGTGTTTGAAAACACGAGGAAAAGCCCTGCACACTGAACCCGCTGCTGAACTGATGGAAGAGGTGCTGTCCTTGGCTCTGCTGAAGTTTCTGGTCTAAAGTTTCTCTGTCCTGAAGTTTCTGGTTCCAACCCCCCAAAAAGCAGAAGGTTGTTTAAGAAGTGACCAATCTGCCCCAGAGCTTGGGGCCGTTTCGGGTGCCCAGCTTCAGAGGATCAGTTTTGTGTATTTGATCTGGAACCTTGTGTAATTAACCCCTGAAAATCAAGAAAAAGCAAACTCCAGGTTTTTTTTTCAGTGGACAAGGAAACTTTCCATAAAATTTCACATACCCATGAGGGTGAAAATGTAATCAGCTGAAGAAACTTCTCCAGCATGAACCTCAGAGATGTGTCAGTGTGGATCTGGAAATCACAAAGAGCAGTGTTACAAATCAGAAGATGCTGCATATTTAATGTAAAATGTGAGCAAAAGAAAACCTCCTGACATGAGTAGGAATCACATCAGGCTCAGCTGGAGGAATCCATACCATGGCAATAGCACAACTGCTTGAAAAGACTGGGTGTTCCAGACCATTGTCTTCCCATTACTCTGAATCATTGCTGTCCTCAAAAGCAGGACAGGAAAGGTTATGCTTTGAGAAAGTTTTAAATTCTTAAATTTCTGCAGGCCTACCAAACATTATTTTCCTTTCCCTGGAGGTCTCCCACTCACTAATTTAGGTATAAGTGCACTTTAACTGGGCTGAAAACCTCATTGGTTCACATACCTGTACGTGTTACAGCATTCTCTCAATTTCAGTATCAGCACATAATTGTTGCTTACACTCAGGAGAGGATTTCTGGTATAGTCAGTGCTTGATGGAGCTAAAGAGAAGCCCTTTGGGTACTCAAAGTGTTTAACTTCAAACACAGGACAAAATGTTCAGCAGAGGAGTCAGGAACTGGCACAGAGGTGCCAGCAATAACTTTTCCTGGTAGCCCCCACACTGGAATGTCCCAGATAAGCACCTCTCCACTGAAATGCACACACGTGGCTGGCACAGCAAGGCACATACCCGAGTCTGTGAAGCACAGCAAAGTGTTATCAGAGCAAAGCAGGCATGCTGGATGCAGCAGGACATAACAGAAACTCCCTTTGTAGCATCTGCCTAATTTGGAGGAGACCTTCCTTCCAGCCACAGCCAAACTCATCCCTTGCACAACGCACACTGTTAATCACGGCTGACCTTGCTGCCACCCTTCATGCCTGGCTGCTGATGACATCCTACACCTAAGCTTTGCTCTCCAGCCACCAGCATAACTCTCACTTTTCACTTCCCACTAATTCTGAGCACATATTGCTTTCATTCCTTTCAAAATGTCTTTCTACATCCCCATTGCCTGGGGAATTGTGTGAATATCTTCCTGAAGTTTCTCAGATACCCAAGCACATCTCCTGGTTGGTTCTTGGCATCAACTTCGAGCAGGTAATGAAGAACCGCCTGAAGTGCTGCTCAAGGCAGTCATTCCACAGTCCTGACAGAGCCAGGCTGACAGGCACTCCCCAAATCGCTCCAGCACCGGGACAGCATGAAGCACCTTTCTGAGGAGAATCTCAAACACCACGGCGGGGCTGTGATGCTGCAGAGCAGCCGAAGGGTTCGTCCCCCCGAGCATTCCGTGCAGGAGCAGCCGTGCTGAGCGCGGATGTCGCTGCCCGGCACACTGCCACAGCCGCAGCCACCCTGCGCAGCTCGCACAATGAGGCAGTGTCAGAGCCGGCTCGGCCAGCCGGGTCCTGGGCTCAGGCTTTCAGTGGCCTTGGGGAGGGGAAAACAACGAGCTTCAGACATTCCTGAAATATTCGGGCTGAGAGGCCGCCGAGGAAGGCGACAGCATCCTGCCCAGACGGGAGCAGGAACTGCGTTTGCTTCCCATCTCCAAGAGATGGGTTCACATCGTTTGTTCCTGGACTGACCTCTCTGGAAATGCCTTTTGCTGGTGACTCACTGAGGTGGGAAGCCAAACCAGGCTCCCTGGCTGAGTCAATCAGGTGGCAGGACCCAAGCAACTTAATCACTTGAGATTACTGGAATCTTCTGCTCTGGAGAGACAAGAAGTGATAAGGAAAGTCTTAGGGGCTGACTGGAGTAATCACTGAGCTGTCTCACTGTATCAGTCAGGAGGGTGCTTGGCATGCTCCAAGCAAAGTGACAGACAGCCAGAAAATAGAGATTATTTTGTCCTGAAAGAAAAGACAAACATGGAAAATACAGCTCCAAGGGAGCACAAAGAAATGGTGACAATTGATTTAGGTACTATTGGTTTTGATCTCCCTGTGTCTTTCTCTCTCTCTCCCTCCCTCTCCACAGATGTGGAGAATAAAGCTTTCATTATTGGAAGATACTATTTTTTAGGTTAGAAAAGACATCAAAATTATCTTTATTCTCCACTTCACTTGTGAGCCCTGTCTTTTTGTGTTAAGGCTAAGTAGAAGAAGAAACAAAAGGATTTTGTTTAAGTGGGGAGTAAGTAATGTCTGATTGAGTATGGCTGATAGGAATAGTTTATAACTAGAACTTCACTAAGCCTATAAAGTCAAAATATTTACATTATATACCTAAAACAAACTATTTGAGGACCATCCATGAGACAAACAATGGGGTAAAAACTAAAATCCCCCTTCAGCATTCCTGCCAGAAGGTGTGCAGGATGGACTGAATTTCAGTTGTCTGCCTGTGAATTGGAGGAATAGTTGCCCCTTCCCATTGCAAAAAATGCCTGAATATCTCACTGAAGTCATTACACAATTGAAATCTGGATGTCACCAAATCACAGAATGGTTTGGGTTGGAAGGGACCTTAAAGCTCATCCAGTTCCAGCCCCCTGCCATGGGCAGGGACACCTTCCACTATCCCAGGTTGCTCAGAGCCCCATCCAGCCTAGTCTGACACACTTCCAGGTATGGAGCATCCACAACTTCTCCAGGAAAACTGTGTCAGGGCCTCACCACCCTCACAGTGAAGAATTTCTTCTGCTTTTTCAGATAGCACTTATTCAACAATGTCCCTGTTAAAGCTGGTCAAATGTTCTAACTTCCACCCTGTCGCCCTGTTCTTCTAAGTTCTTCTAACCTTCTAACGTTTACATTTTTGTAATGTAGTTCTCCATTACACAAATGTAATGGAGTTCTCATGCACTTTTATGTAAATAATAATTGGTTTTCCATTCTTTTCTGGAGGAGGAGAAATTTGATAAACTGTTGATTTGACCAGTGTCATTGGAGAAGTGGCAATTTCATCATTCAATCCAAAGCCACTTTTTAAATTCTATATATAACGAAGTCAAGAAATAAACTTTCCTTCTTTTTACCTTGGAGGTAAAGCGTGAGTGTCATTTTATTTCATGTCCTATCGTGACACCACCCCTGACAAAGAGTTGATTTTAACATTTTGAGAGAAACAAGAGCAATGCATTTGGAATGAAGAGATGGATATTTAGCATTTTCATGAAAGCAAATATTCCAAGAACAGCAGCTAAGCAAAATAATATTAAAATCACAATGTAAACATCAAGCTATTTCATAGGAATCCATGTTCATCCATGGATTAGCCTGGAAAAGGTGTTGGAGACCAAGTGAGGAGGTGAAGGCTAGGACAAAGAGCACAGGAGTTCTGCCAGGCTGCAGGGTCCTTCTGTCTCATTCAGCTGTACCTTCTGCATCCATTTAATGTGTCCTGCTGCCACTGCAGCTCCCGCACAGGGACAAGAAGAACAGCCTGGATGCAACACACGTTGTGAGTGATGAAAGGTCAAACACGCGCAGCAGGAAAAGGAAGGCACAGAAAGCAGGTGAGCACAACGTAAGGGCAGATAAGCAAACATGCATCTCAGATGAGATTAATGCTATCCCAAGCCTGACCTTGCTGAGGATGGGAGCCACACCTCCTCCGGCAGCTCGGCTTCACGGCAATACCTGCGGCGGTCAGGTCTGCTTGGCTAAATGCCTCCTGCTGAACTTTACAAGCCCTATCAGCTCATTAATGCCCAATTTGCTAATGCACGGGCACGAGGGATCCTGCATGAGCAGTCCTGTCATGTTCTGTCTTTGTGCCAAAGGCTCCTGAGAACTCTTTAAAGAGACAGTGGTAAGAGTGCACCAAGCAGGTTTCACCAAGGCCTCCGAGAGCAGGTCTGCTTCAGTTTCAGAGAACAGCTGTGTCCATCTTCTAGAAAAGCAACTTTGGTTCCTAAAAGAATAGTTTTCTCTTACAAAAGTTCTTTAAAGAAGTTTCAAATGTAAGTGATCAAAGTCAGTGCTGCGGGTATTTTTTCTAATCCTGGGTTCTGGAAAGAACTATTTCAGCATTTCCAAATAATTAAGTCTCCACTTCCCCTTACTCAGATTAATTGTTATGTACTTTCATACAGCACTGCTATATTTGTACACAAACCCCTGAAAATTAAAGAAAGAAAAAAGCGGGAATTGACAATATGAGGCCTTTAATTTATACACAAATCACGTGCAGGGGACATTAAAAGATGTTTCAGTCCATCTCAGGCATCTGAGGAATGATATTTTCCCTTTTAAGATAAAACAAGTCAGAAGCAATCATTATCTTCTGGCAAGTGTTTTTCAAACACAAAAGTCCCCTTTAATGTTTGGGAATCAGGGGTTTAGACTGGATGATTTTTTTAAAATCTTGCCTTCTTTTAAAGCATGTATCTATATTTTAATATATACAGCGGTAAACACTTAAGCTGGATTCACTAATAATTCAAGAGCATACTTAACATATAAGCCTATTTAAAATAAAGTGTGAAATTTTTACATTGAGTATTAAAAGATAAGTTTAATATATATATATTAAAATTAAATTAAATTCAAGGTGAAAATAATGAACATTTGCTACTAAAGTTTTAAAGAACATAAAATCAGCCCAGCTGATGGAATTACCATCTGAACATCTGGAAGAAGAATTGGCTGAAGTGAACCAGCTTTTGATAAAAGGGATTTTTCTACATGTGCAGAAAGGATATTGGAGCTGAACAAGCTGAATAATCTGAAACAGAAATAGTAGTAAATTCAAAGCTGAGAAACTAACTGGGGACTACCCACGAAAATCTTATGTTCCTGGCTGAATGGTGAATAAAAGCAGGGAATGGAAGTGCCGCCTCTCCTCAGGATTAGTTTTTGAGGGGTACTAACCAGCAGCAAGCACTTTGATTCACCACCTGTAAATGATCTGTCTAAACCAGCTATGTTTTATGAAAAAGATACAGTGATGAGCTTTGCATGGGTTCTTCTGTGGACAGCAGGCCTCTAATGGTCTGTCAGGTTAGTCAGGTTAATTAATAAATAAACATTGATAGAGGGGCATGTCCCTGCAGGGGACAAACTGAACTCCCCCTGTCCTGCAAACACAGCAGATCATGGGAATGTTCCAGTAACACAGGACAAACTATGTTGCATTTCTTATGATAAAGTATGATGGGAAAAGGACTTCAAAATCATAGGTCTTTCCTGTCCCCCATTGTCACTCAGCCCACAGAATCCCCATGGGCTGCAGCAATCAGTGTGGGCCTCCACAGTGAGCTACCAAAGCTGCATTAAATGTGTGGGGGCATTTTTAAATTCAACATGTCATATTTGGCATGTAGGAAGACATTAAGGCAAGCTGCCCTCCTGCTTCCCATGAAAATGATGCAGCTGATTGCTCCTGCATTAACAAGCTGGGACACACATCAAAGGAGAGCTGGGAGACCGACACGGGCCCCAAGTGACTTCAACGAACACGGGTTACAGGCAGTTTCAAAACATTTGTCTCATCCAACCCAAAAGCAGCCATGGCATTGCCAAAAAGGGGTGGCAGAAGTGAGATCTTGCTCTGCTCAGAGCTCACATCCCCTTCTCTGCCCCAGGTCTCCAGACTGATCAACCTGGAATTTGCTTTCCTTGGGAAAGCAGCTGGCACAAGTGCTGTGCAGGCCTGCCAGCAACTTTTGGAGTGTCACAGGGGAAGCAATCTCTGTAAATTATGATCTGAACTTCCAGCATCAATACAGTGCTATTGTGAAATGGCTGAATGAGACTCCATGGGCTGTTGCTGTGGGGAGGATGAGAATGAGAGGAAGGAGCTTGGAAGGAAGCCAGCAGGGGGGACAAGCACAACACACTTCCAGGCTGGGAGGGGTTGTGCTCACGTGCACCTCAGATGGACACACACCCTTTCCAGGGACGCCAAGACTGTGGGAAAAGTTGGTTTACATGTTCTGATGTCCCCCACAAGGCCTGGGCAGCAGCTCCTTCAGCAGGGCAGGATAAGGAGGGCGTTGAGCACACAAAGATAATGTATCTTTGAACAAAACCCAGAAGCAAATCACAGCAAGAAGAGATGCCAAGAGACAAAATGGCAACCTCCAGTCATATTATGCTTGTCTTTCCCCTCCATCGCTTGTTGTAACCTGTTGTAGGTATTTGTCTTAGATTTGAAACCTCCACAAGCAGCTTCTGAAGGCAAGATCCTACAGCTGCAGGACAGCAGAGTGCCTCTGTCTTGGTGAGGTAAACACTGTGCTGGTGCAGGAGGAACAAGAACATCTCTGTGACAGCTGAAATTTCCATCTGCACTCTGTTTGGTGAGGACTGGTATCATTTATTTGTTGGTGCCCTGCAGCAGATCTGCCTCTCTGCTTGAATGCTCCCACTTCACAAAAAAAAAAAAAAAAGCTCCTCCAGCTTTCTAGACCAGCTCTGTAGCTGGCAGGAGGGGGAAATGTCAAGCTAGCACAGAATGATATTTAAAGAGAAGCATTACCCAGCAGAGCAGGCAGATCTGCAGGGGATGTTTCTGAACTGGAGCTAGGACAAACTCTGGAATAACATTTCCCTGTGTGTGCACCAGTGCCCTCGCTGGGGATTCACCTGTCTCTGTGGCCATCCCTGCCTGTCAGTTAAACAAGAGGTTTCCCTGGGTGATAATGCCAGCCCAGATGCTGAGGAAGACAATGCCACTGCTGTGATTTCTCTGGCTCTGTGACCTGGGGAGCAGGTGCAGCACCAGGGAGGATCTCCCTCTGAGACATTTGGGTTCCTTGCATATTCCCAGTTTCTGCTACACACACCATAGATGCTACACACATCTTCTGTTCCCATTTACTTTCTGGTAATCAGGACCACCATCTGGTGTAATCTGAGCTCTGCCTGGTGGATATATTCTGGAAGGCTCTTTCAAGGGCAGCACTGCTCAGCCCAGTGACTGGCTGTAAACAAGGCACTGGAAGTCCTTGTTTACAGCCAGTCCAGTTCCAGTTCCAGTTCAGGAATCTCCTTTAGTAAAGGCTGGGATTTTTAAAAGAATCCCTGATCTGAGATATATCTCACAGTAGCTGTCTGGACAGTAATAGCTGATGACGAAGAATGGAGAAGAGACAACCGAGACGGGATATTACCAATATGTCCACATATTTTGAGGGTGTGTGTCTAAAAAGAGGGGAGCAGGCTCTTTTCAGTGGTGCCCAGTGGTAAGACAAAGGGCAATGGGTACAAACTGGAACACAGAAAGTTCCATTTGAACGCGAGGAAAAATTTTTTACTCTGCAGTTGACAGAGCACTGGAAAAGGCTGCCCAGAGAGTGGAGGAATCTCTTTCTCTAGAGACATTCAAAACTCATCTGGATGTGATCCTGTGCAACCTGCTCCAAGTGAACCTGCTCGAGCAGGGGGCTTGGACTGGGTGATCTCCAGAGGTCCCTTCCAGCTCCATCTGTTCTGTGATCAAGGCCAGGAGCAAAACAGAGGTTTGCTCCATCCCCCTGAGAGAAATGTGCAGAATCAGGTATTTCTATATACGACCTTCTCCAAGAGATTTCAAGCCTCTCTCAGCCTGAGAGAGGCTTGAATTGATTGTTACATCAATTTGCACTTTGCACACCACAGGGAATATGCTAAAATCACTTGAGGGAACAATTACAAGTACAAGCTCAGCAATGACCCAGGTACACTTGCAAGAAGGGTGCTTTGACCACACAATTCTTTGTAGTGGGACACTGAAGCCTCTGTGTTCTGTACTGACATGGAGGGACAGCAAATCTACAGCTGCCATTGGCACTCTGCTGCATTGCAGAATTACATCTTCTGTGCATCATTACTCGGGGATGAATATTCAGCTATAGAGAAGACAGCTGGGTGAGCTATTGTGAGACAGGAAATCCTATAGATAGCACAAAGCTCATCTCCACATGCCATTTTCTCCAAAAACCTTCAAAAGTCAAGTCACAGTAAGAATTCAGACTCTCTGTCAATCTGATGAGTTTTAAATATAAACAGCGATTGATGTACCAGCAGCGCAGGGCCAATGTGTGCACAACTTCTTATTTTCTTCAGATGATCACAGATCAGTTCCATATGCTGGTTTTCTAGTCAGCAGCTGTGTCCCAGCTAGTGATTAAATTTTAATTAATCAAGCTGAAAAAGGGTGTGCTGCTTGCAAGTCCAGCTTCTCAGACTCAAGTTTGGTTCATTGTGCTTATTTTGCTTTTCAGGAAGAGCCACCAACAAAATCATCACTATGAGGCTGCAGCAGCATTCCTTGTCAGGCAAGGAGAGCCAGCAGCAGGAAACAACTGACTTCTACAGGCCTTGAAGTCCAGCCACTCCACTGTTCTGTGATGCTCCTCGTTATTGTTTTATCCTAATGGTACACCAATTCATTAACAAAGTGGCAAGAACTTTCCATCCCATACCTGAGCTACAGTACAAGCTGTGATGCTGATTTCCTTATGGCATTAACTAGCTGTCTGCCCTCCCTGTACATTGCTCAGAAAGGCAGCCTCAGCTTGACACTAATTACATCTGGCAATTATTAACTCTCCATCTGTGCAGCCTTCCCAGGTAGGAGAAGCCTTCCCTCAGCTTTGAGCATTTTATGATTGCTCTTACTGTAACAGTGAATCAATTCTTCTCAAGGAAAGGCCTTTGAAGTGTGGAGTGCTTTAAGTTGTGTTTTCACAGGTGGGAAACAGAGACAATGTATGAAGTCCAAAGGTCACCCAGGATGCAAAGCTGAAGGACTAAACACAGAGATCCCAACACCAGGCTCATTGTTTAAAATGCACAATGGCTGAACTCAGTATCCCTGTATATGTGATGCAAGGCAGAATAAAAATAGCAGTGGAAAAAGCTCCCTCCTATTTTCCTTTTCTTTCATGGGTTTACAACAGCATCTGCACCAACACCCATCCTTGAATGCAAAGTGTGCCCATGGAGCCTGCTCCAGCTCCTCGTGAGGCCGAGGAACAGCTCTCAGCAGCCACTGTGAGACAAATGATGATGTAGACACAGATGTTAAAGCACTGAAGTTCATCCATCTCCCCAGCCACTGCCAAGAAGCAAAGCTACTGCAGTCAGAACAGTTCACTCACGCCCCATACCCAAAATCATGGGACTTTATAAGAAACAGAGCTTTGCATGGTTGGTGGTTTCAGCCTTATCGTGCCAATGAAAATAGCAAATAGGTTCTTGATGTTAGCTTCAGGGTCCTGGTTTTCAAACAAAAATTTGAGTTTTCCTACCTTGTTTTGTCTCAGCTCAGCATTTTTCTTTCCTGCCTGCTCTCAGAAGCACCAGTGGAAAGGATTACCCTTCACCTGGAGAGTCTCAGAACCAAGAATTACAAATTACTCCTCTGCACAGCACCCATTGACTACCAACCTGCTACATAAGTGAGGATCCAAACCAGAATTAATATTTATTACTATTTCATATATTATGTTATATATGAATACATATTTTATATATATGAATACCTATATCTTTAATACATTATCTATTATTTAATATATTATTTCAGCATTAGTAACAGATTAAGAAGCAAAGACCTCCCTTTCCCAAACTCTAGGTGAACCCCACATCACTGGGATTCAGTGAGCTCCAAATAGCAGTGACACCCATGCTATCTTAGCAGGGTTTCAGATTTGATTGCCTAATTCCTGTTCTCAGCATTACATCCATTTAAGTGATGTAATTCTGCCACAGCACTGTCAAATCACCCCAAAAGAAAAGCCAGATAATGAGATTTTACAGATTAAGTCCAGGTTTCTCATTATAAAGACTAAGCAGAAACCCATTGGAATCCTCCTTGTTCCAGAAGGCAGATGAGGTGAGACACTGAGTTACCACTGCTACACCACTCAGTGAGGCTGGGGGCAGGACAATACTCAACACTAAAGTGTCAGTCTTGTTGAGTTTGTGTCTGTTTTCATTTGGACTCATCGTTACACCAAGACTTGCTGCATGTGGAATAACACAGGTATGTGCAAGTGGTTGGAGAGCAGATATATTAGTCAGAATTTTCCTCACAATTCACATGTACATAGAGATGTCACCAATTTGGAAAATCCACCAACTTCAGCAGCCAGTGATCAGTTTCCATTCTGTGGAGAACCTCATTCCTCTTTGTGAGCAGGAGTGTGCTGCCTTCCTCAGTCTCCTTCTAGCCCCAGGAATCTTTCCTTCATTCCTACACACCGTGATACTTTCAACAGGCAAGACTAGAAGACATTTTTTTTCAGTTTGTGGGCTTTGGGAAAGTAAATTCATCACTAAAAATGCCCAGCAAGGATAAGAATGGCTGTAACAATGAGAACCAACAGGCAAAGTTAAAAATCTGGAAGCGGTATCCCAAGTTGACATAAGGGGAGGCACATTTGCTCAGTAAAGTTTGCAGCTATTTTTGTGTGGCTTTACTTAAGCTAAACGATGGCTGAATCCACATGTTTATCCTGGCTTTGCTCTGCAGCCAAGTTTCCTATTTCCATAGGAGAGGCTCTGCTCAGTTCACCATTAATATTTGTCCTGGAATTTCAGCAAAAGGCCCTTGAACTCCTAAGTGCTGTCTCTGATGCAGAAAGAACTCAGCAATTCATTAGTGTTTACACATTCTTAAGAAAATGTTACTAATATTTTCCTAATGTTAATGATCCTGTGTGCTTCTTGGAGAAATATTTCAACTAAAATTGTTGTGTTAAAAATCAAAGTAAGTTTGAAGTTGATCACTGACAGTTAATTTTTCTATAATTTTACAAATATCTCAATATAGTTAAGACACTGTAAACATTTGCTAAATATTTTTTTTTTGCCTGTGGCTCCACCTGTTTTTCTTATTTCGTCTCTTTTTTTAACTTTCAGTGCAGAATTACTGTGCTGCCACGAGTCTCCACTTAACCACCAACTAATGCAGCAATTTAATTGTGGAGTTTAATTTTACCATGTACACTCCAAGTATAAATATTTATTTAAACGTGGGGATAACTCTAACAGAGCTAGTCCAGAATAAAAGCTACTTACGTTGAAATATCTGCCAGATTAAGCTTCTAGGCAATGTTTACACCATCCTGAGAGTGCTGTGTGGAGAATCCCAAGCTGGATCTGGAGGTAGATGGTGGGAGAGAAGCCAGTTAGGCTGGTCTGGTGGGCTTTGCTCCTGTAACTGGATTATTCCTGGTGTGCTGATGGTCCTGTACTGTGCCAGACACAAAGAGCCTGGTTTGAACCAGTCCTGGCCTTTCTCAAGACAGTGCTGCAAGGCATTATCACATCATTAGTGGCATCAGGAAAGCAGGGATCTTTTCTGCAAGAAAATGCTCCATCATTTAAAAAATAAACAACATCCTTCCATTCACAGTAGGTAATTTTTAAGGTGCTTGTTTATAAAAAATATTGGTTATAGCATTTCCAGCTCTACGAAATAAACCACGTGAAATGTGAACCAATTTCATTGCTTTGACACAAACTTCTTGTCCAAATGCTGTTTTTGAGTCTGACTTGTTCTCTGAGCCATTACCTGTGGCACTGACCTTGAGTGCAGTATGTGAGCATTGCTGCAATTTTTTTTTTGCTTCTTCATTATTAACAGCTGTACATTACTTTAACCTCTCAGTTCCTAAGAAGCTCAACATTTAGAAAGTTTGGATTATTAAGAGATGCATTACTGTGCCTATAAGTGACAAAGCAAGTTACAATAATCTCATCTGCAGCCTGTGTGAATTAAATATATATTATAAACATATATTGATTTATATGTCTAAATGCTCAAAAATCTGTGCAATGATAACTGCAGTGGAAGAACAAGGGAAAAAAATACAGCCTGTCTTCAGAGAGGATTTACACCCAGCCCATTTTTCTATCTTGAACTTCAGTTTCAACAGCTACCTTGCAATTATTCGTAGTACTGATCTTGGCCATGCTGAAGGCAAAGACTCTCCCTGAGTGCAGTGGGGTCAAGTTTACACTCAGTTTTTGTTAGTATAAATCAATTACAACGTGAAAGTTCACCTGGGACATACTGAAACTCTTGTAAATTCTGGTCTTCATTCTCAGTGAAACTCAACTTCCAGAAGAAACAAAAGCTCATCCTCCATTTGAATTTGAAGGGTTGGAAGATGCTTCCCAGGTTTTTTAATGACAAGGAAATGTGTAATCATTCATTGTTGTACACAAGATTAAACTGGGCATTTCACAGAATTACAGATGACAGTGACATAAAATTCTTTGCCCATCAGTGACCAAATGAAATTACCTATGAAGGCCTGATCACTTGAGGGGAAAAGACAATCTGGCCATCCCACACCCACATCTGTAACCTATTCTTAGAATTATAGAATAATTTAGGTTAGAAAAGACCTTCAAGATTGTTCAGTCCAGCTGTAAACCTAACTCTGCCAAGTCCACCACGTGTGTAAGTGCCACATCCAGAGACACCTGATGGATGCTTTAGGGACAGCTTAGTTCTGTCCTATGAAAAGCATCCTGCCATGAGACTGAAATGTCTGAACTCTGAACTTCTAAATACTCACTCCCTATGAGAATCACAGAATGGCTGGAGTTGGGCAGGACCTTAAAGCTCATCCAGCTCCAATCCCCTGCCATGGGCAGGGACAGCTTCCACTACCCCAGGCTGCTCAGAGCCCCAGCCAGCCTGGCCTTGGACACTGCCAGGGATGGGACAGTCACAGCAGTTCTGTAATAGACTAAGTAGGAAAATAATCCTTTTGGAAATATCTTCCCCTCCAGCTACTGTCAGGAATCCTTTTCACCATTTAAAAAGTTACCAACCCTTATCACCAAATCTGGAACACCAGAGAAGTGCCCATGATGAGAAAGTTTACCAGAATGAGTAAATACTTGGTTTAAATGCAGCAAAGATGGACAGAGAGGGACAGAGAGAGATAAGAGCAAACAATCCATCCCCCTTTTGCTTTATCCCAAAAGAGCTGAGGGAGCAGCATTCCACACACTCATACAAGTATCTTGCTTGCAGCATGAAATAGAATTGTATTTTAGATTATTTATGTAAGTAGTTGTCCCGACTTTCTGCCACCCACCCCCCCCGTCCCCCACTTTGTTTTTGGTGAAAAACTTATGTTTCTTGCAGCTGCCGCTGGAGTTGCATTCCATTTGATCTTTCTGTTTATCTGCAGGCTCCCACATCATGGGAGTGTTTCCCATGGCTATTTACCAAAGCAACTGTAAGAATCCTGTAATAACGACCTTTGATCTCCAACATACACAACACGTGTCTTTATACTGGAAACTTTACATTCCTTGCAGAACTTGGATACAAAATACAGAAAAATTGCCACAGGAGATTAATACATTGTTTTGTTTTTTTTTTTTTTAAAGACAATCTAGGAGCAGGCAGTAAATTACTGTAATAAACCACAAGCAAGGCAGCCCTGACAACTGCTGTGATTTAAAAAGTTCTAAAGCTGGGGGTTCATAAAGGAGCACTGTCATAAAGACCTAAGTGATCATGAGTAACAGAGAGACAGAAGACAAGAAACAACTCTCTGCTGGCTCCTCCAGCTCCACAAGCAGCAATCCACAAATCAAACAGAAATCTGCAAATTGAACCAGAGAAGCCCAAAAGAGGAGAATTGTTGCAGCTCCTCCTGCAACACTTTTCTTAGGAGTCAGCCTGTGTCCATTGCTGCCCCCAGCAGAAGGGGCATCCTGAACACCAGAGGGGCTGGAACACAAATTCCATGGAGAATGAAGCGTGGACAGCCCAGAGCTG
Source organism: Agelaius tricolor (assembly GCF_023055355.1). NCBI lineage: Eukaryota > Metazoa > Chordata > Aves > Passeriformes > Icteridae > Agelaius > Agelaius tricolor. Next base: position 14,341,584 of record NW_027269263.1, read on the forward strand.
CTCAGAGGAAACCTTTAGAAGCTGATTGTACCTTGCTGGAACAGCACTGAGCTCACCTGGCTTTTTGTTTGATAAGGGATTTATCATCTCTTCAATGATACTGAAAGCTGTATCTGATACTGGAACTGCATTTGCAGATTAAAAAAAAAAAAAAAAGTATTCTTAAAATTCTTGAAGACCTGGCAAATCAAATGTGTATAAAGCTCAAGGGAAGAGAAGGAGCAGACACTGATCTTTTCTCTCTGGTGACCAGTGGCAAGACCCAAGGGAATGGAGCTGTGCATCTATCTGTAGGGGACAGGATGAATATTTTTGGGGAAAAATGAGGAACTCTGTAGTGGACAGGCAGGGAAAATTTTGGAGGCAAAACTTGACTCCAACAGTAGAGAATTAACACTTCCAGGAAATGATGAGGTGATGAGTAGTGGGCATGTAGGGAAAGATGTGGGGGCAGATCTTGAGAAAAGCTCCATTAAATAAATAGTTTGAGGTAAAAATGAGAGAATCGGTGGTGGAAAAGTAGGAGAATTTTTTCTTTCTAGATTGTGGATAATCAGGGAAAATATTTGAGATAAAGAAATGAAGCGAGCAAGGAAAGCTTCATGTTCCCAAGGGAATACTTTAGGGATGTGCAGTTTCTGAACTGCACAACTAGAGTCAGGCTCCCACAGAAATCTTCCAAAGCTGGAAAGGACAAGGAAGAAAATTCCAAGAGTGGTGTGGGAAGTGCTTTCTCCCAGATCAGGACACCACTGAGGTTGGAATGACGTAAAAATATTCCTTGTCCCTCTCTTGTTCCCAGCCCAGGACTAAGTTGGTGTTCCCTGCGTGGCTGCAGCTCCCTGGATGTGGAGGGAGGAGGTCTCTGCTGGAGAGTGGGAGAAATGTCCCTGCTGGTTGCTGGGTCCTCGGTGAGCAGAGAACTCTGGGTTGGCAAGATGGGTTTGTGAGTATTGAACCAATCCTGCCTCCTTTTAAACGAGTTGTTTTAATAGTCATCAGCAGGGATCACTTTTAGCCAGCTTTAGTAGAGGTCTTCCCAGATTTCCGAGCCTTGTGAGGCAGGACATTGACTTGGCTTGGGAGCTAAACACTTCTGAGTAATTTTCTGGTAACATCTCTATGTTTGACAGCTGATCCTTGTGCTGAAAGGATCCCTCTTTCTTCCCTTCAGACAATTCCAAGGCTCACTGTTGCCATTTGGGAACAGTCCTCAGTCTGGATCTTCTCATGGAGTTTCCCTGCTGGGATCCTGCTCAGGAATCCATGTGGTAAAAATTCAGCAATCAATTCTTCTCACCCCTGCCTAGTTCTAATTCAAAGGATTTGATGTCTGCCTTACCCAGCTGGAGTCTGGTTCCAGCTTTGTTCTTCCTGCTTCTGCTGCTTTCCACTTCCCAGGAATTCCACCAACAGAGTGACAGTGTTTTCCACCTCCTCCAGGATTCCCTCTGTTGGGTTTGGGAAGAATATCAAAACCTGGGCCACCAGGGCTTTACTATCAGGAATTACATCCCTGGATTTGTTCAGTTCCAAATATTATCTCTTCCCAACAAGGCACTAGACATCCAAGCAATATAGAAAGGGATGTGCTAACCACTGGTCACCCCTCTGCAATGTCAGAGCTTGGAAAGAAGGGCAGTTGGGGCTCTTCCTGGTGGCAGCTGTGAGGTGTATTTTACCTAAGAGCCCCTTGCCACATCTTCCCCTGAATCCACCAAAAAGCCATCTGTTCATTCCCCAGCTGCTTCCTCCCTCTTTTTCTTTATCCAACAGAATCTTAACAGGTGAATATTCCCCTCTGGAATAGCACCTTTCATTCCAAACCTAATAGCAAACAGATAACTTCCTCTGACCTTCATTATTAGGCTTTCACCAGGAGCTGGTGGATGCAAAATGATCCTCTCCTGGCCCCTGCTGGATTCCTGGAGCAGGGATTCTTTCCCTCCTTCCTCTGCCCCCTTTTCAGGCTTTGTCCCACAGCTTTTGTTCCCAATCCTTGGATCCTTTCCTCTCTCCAGGAGCTCCCAGCAGTTCCACACCCTCTTTTCTCCCATCCTGATCATTTCTCCAGGAATGGATCTGTGCATTTCAATTCCCTTTTCCTTCCTCCAACAATTCCCACCAGTCCAGACCTAAAGCTGACACAAGAAATGCTGGGTGGGAGTGCCCACAAATCCAAATCCAGACCTTGCCGTCCCTAAACCAGCAACTCCAAACACAATCCTGGAAAATTTGCATTAATTCAAACCTAACATTTAGGACACACCAAATACTTCAAAAGGCCCAAGAAACATCCTCTTGCCTTCAGCTCCCAGGAGGGTTTTTGCTTTCAACTCCCATGGATTTGGGGATCAAGGGATTTCCCTGCAAAAACCTGTGCAGTGCACGTTGGAATGCCCAATCCTGTGAATCCAAGGAGTGTTAAAAACTTAGTCCAACCTGGGCCACCATAAATTTGTGCCAAATATCCCCAAACCCTTGGGTTAACAGAATCCTCTGTACTGCATTCTTAGTGTGGAAAGCCAGGAATTACTTTATTATCCTACCTCCTTTTTAATGAGTTGTATCAATTAGTCATCAGCAGGGACCACTTTTAGCCAGCTTCAGTTAAGTTTCAGATTTCTTGTTGTTTTGATCATGAAATAGCCAACACCTTAAGTTTGGCAAATTAAACCTGAAATTTTTAAATGAACAGATCCTGAGGGAACTGGTGATTGGCTATCTTGGATCTTATGGCCCATCAAGGAGATGGATTAGATTTACCCACTGATTTCGGTGTCAAGGGAAACTCCAAGTTAAGAATAATCAAAATATGAACCAGTTCTCATGAAACTCAGCTTTTCAAAACTTTATTCAGGATAAAAAAGGATGAGAATGACCTTGGCAAATACAATAAAGAAAAAAAAAAATCTATGCATATCCCACAGTGATACAGACCATCAGCAAGACCACTTCTCTCATATTTCTGCTTTTTGCCTTCCAAGAAAAGGACTAAAACTTGAAAAATTGAGTAGTATTTCAACTTTGGAGCATAGTATTAAAGAACAAGTTTCAGAAACACACATCAAAAAATTCAAGACTTGAGGCAAATGTCAAATTAATAAAATTAATAACAGTATTATCTAGTTGAGGTTCCTTAAATTAACTGTAGTATCTTTGCTTTTTAATTCTTGCTGAAAAATGAACCTTTTAAATACACAGTACCCACCTGTTGTAGTGGCACAAAAGAAAACACAGTGAGCTATAACCTTGAACCCCTACCCAGTCTTTAAAAAATTGCTATTGTACATTGCCACCTGTAGCTACCTCAGCACCCACAGTACTTCACACATGACTAAATACCCTTCCAGTCACTCTGATGTCATCACCAGAACAAGGTTTTTAGCTCCCTAGACTCCTTGCAGGACACCTCTAACCTCAGCAGCATCTCTGCTGGTCAGAAGCAGAAGGTTGGGCAGACAAGATGCCTGCAGTGTCCTAAAAACTAGGTAAAAGGCTGCTGTAAAAAAAGGACATTAAAAATAAGAATTGAAGCTGTAGTAAACAGCTTCAAGGAAACAGTTTTAGACTCAGTGAGACACTTGAATTTGCTGTCAGTTTGGTGATTTAAGGCTGTTCCCATGCATCCTTCCCAAGCAAACGCTGGGAAGCTTTGCCTGATTGAGACACGGAGGCGATCGGGTGCTACTGCACCCAGAGCAGGGCTGCCTGCCAAAACACCCTGACAATGAAACCTGGGCTCTCTTCAGCCCAAATCCACCTCTGGGAAACAATTAACCAGAAAATCTCATCCAGTTTTCACCCAGCATTTTCTTTCACTGCACAGGGCATGCAGAAGAACTGCTTTTGTACTCCTATGCCATCGCCCAGTACTTAGGAGTAAATACAAAATTAATAATTTTTTTTTCAGTATCCCACACATCATCAAGCAAAAAATTCAAGGTACTTGTGGAACAGTACCCAAAGCCACCTTCTGTAGTTTCTTTCATTGCCCAGGGATGAGAACTGTGACCAGATGGAAAAGTGTTTGCACTTAAGAGAGTCCATTCCAAAATACAAAGGAAACCAATTTTTTATCACTGCCTACCTCTCTGTTTTGATTACGAGGCAGCTGCAACACCTTCAGCCATAAATGTTCATTGGCATCCTTCAACTCAACAAGCATCTTTAAACTGATGTTGCAAAGGTTATGAGTACAAGGCAAACACTCCTGGCCCTCAGAGCTCTGTAAGGATTACAATTTGGCATAAGCAAGGTGAATAATCCAACACTTGTCATTGTTTTCATAGTTCATACTGAATAAAATCCTGGGTATGCACAGTGTTAGGAAGTAGGATATTACTGCCACTTTATTACAGCACTAAGAAAAAGCATAAGTGAGTGTGTGCTGCCCTGAGCAGCTGCACTGTCCTCCCTGGACATGGAGCACACAACACAGAGCACGAGGCATCATCACCTCTCCACACACAGGTTTAGCACAGTTACGTGTCTTACTTGCCAGAGAGTAAGCATTTCAAAATATGAAGCACTTCAAAATATGAAGCATTTTTAATATAAATGTATTTTCCCAGCACTGTGCATCAGCCACCTCTGTAACTTTGTCCTGTTCACCATTAAGTTTTTTTTCTTTTCCCTTCCCTTCTACACAAGATCCCTGAATGACAGTCATGTTTAGAAGGAGAACCTCATGTCCTTGGCATAGCCCAGTTTGTCCAGGTTGGGAATGCAAGCATACTGGATCATTGGAGGAGGTCCACACATGAGGATCAGAACATCATTCTGAGGTGGGGGCAGGTGGTCTCTGATCATCTCTTGGTTCACAAATCCTTGGCTGTAATCCCAATCTGTTAAAAGAAAATGAAAGTAGGGGAAGGGGAATGAGGTAAAAAGGAGGAAAAGAGAGATACAAGTCACTTTAGAAAGGAGAAATCCTGCTGATGAAGTTGTTCCCAGTTGGAACACTTACAGTGAGAGTCAGTTTTACTGGGATTCAGGTTAACCATCACATGCCCAGCCCGGGATACAGAACAAACCTGTGCTGCTGCTCACCCAAACTTTTGGGTACCATAAAACTGACACATTTTTTTATCCCAGTTTTGGTCAGGCTTCACTTATGACAATGAAAGTCTGCAGAACAGTCTTGAGGAGGTCCAAGGAGGAACTCTTATCCCAACTGGTAAGATCAGGTCACGATTTCCCCAAAGAAGGAATGGCAATCAGAAATTCCAGGAGAACACTGATTGCAGTGGATGACACAACAGAAAGAGAGCCTTCCCTCGAGATACCAGAGGTGTATTCTTGGTCACAAGGAAGAGGAAGTACATATGGCTTTTCCTTCTCTGCCCCAAACTCCCACTGAATATGAGTGTGAATTTGATGTGGGTGGGCATAACAAGGAATGGTAAGGAAGCAAAGCCACAAGGAACGGCACTGTTTAGCCTTCTCTTCCTCAAGCTTGTTCACCAAGCTTAGGCAGGGATCTGTGCCCATGAGCTCCACAGTGCCTCTGGCACTGCAGCTGCCTCAGAGCAGGCTCCAAACACAAGGATAACACATTGTATTTATGTCTGTGGGGAAGGAGAAAAGGTCACCCTCCACAGAGGACAGTGGTAAATCTGCAGGTGTAGCCATGGGAGGAACACTGCACTACCACTGGCCTGAGGTGAGCTTTGGAAACCCTTCTCTGCTCACACCAGAGCCTGTGTGCATCCCTGTGTGGAGAATGAGGCTGCTCAGACATTCACTAAGCAATGAATGCACTAAGAAATGAATCATGGAGCTCAGAAATACACCCATGACACAGCATGTCTCCTGTAAAGCACACTGATGCTCCTGAGTCTCACAAGCAGTGGCACTCCAGGTCTTACTTTCAGGCGCCGTGTCCAGCGTGTACCAGCACTTGAAGCGAGCGGGATTCTGCGCCTGGATCTCATCGAGCTCGGAACGTAACAGGATATCCTTCTCAGTCTGCAGGACAGGAAAACAGTGATCACACCCTGCATGTGAGTGCAGCCCTCACATGGCCACACAGCAGCAGCTACTGCACAGCCCTGAGAGATGGAAGAGATGGTTCAACTCCATTTCAAAGGCTGAAGAGGCCAAACCCAAGTTATTCCCATGCCTAGCCTATGGCAGAGCTAATAGAAGGCTCATAACTTTCCAAACCCTGACCATGCAATGCCTTCCCTCTAAAAATAAAACAAAGCAGAACCATCACTTAATCAGGGAATCAGAAAAATAAAGCCCCTTTTAGCGCTATCACATCATAAAACTAATCATGACTGCACAGAAATATCTCCCTGCCCCTTCATACTCTGCCATCCAGACATGGAAATGCCAGTTTTTTCACCTTCATCAATTCAAGTATATTCAGCATTGCCATATGGAGACTGCTTGGCTTTTAAAAAGCATGTGGAATGAACAACCAAAAGGGTATCAATTTCTGGTTGGAACAATAAACATTACTCAGGGTATCAAGTTTGGCTCCTCCCTGATGCAGCATCACTGAAGGCCAAAGGAAAGCCTTATTTCCCTCAGAGCAGCTGCAGTCTGGGCAGGAAGGAAAAGGGCAGGGACTGAAAGTGCTGCCATCCCCTGCAGCTATAGTATTTGGCACAGAGGTCACCACTAAGTCCATAACTGTGGGGATAAGGAGGAATGTGCAGCAGCTATTACAGAGAAGGTGCTATTCCTGGATCTGCAGCTGTGAGTGCTCCAGAAAAACTCCTACTGGCTCTGGCCAACTCAAAGTGTGCCAGCCAGAAGCACAGTAGGAGCCCATGTACCTTGTTTTAAACACTTTAAAATATTTTTAAAAACTGCTTCCTATTTGTGGAATTACTGGGTGCAAGGACTCTTTAAAGCCGGGGACTGATGTTTCCATAGCTAACAGGGAGGGAACTCTTCCCCAGGCTCTCCCTCCCAGCTGCAGTGGGCTTCCCATGCAACTAAAGCAGCTCCAGCCCTGTGATAGCCATTCTGAATCATTCCCAGCAAATCCTGGCCCTCCTGCCCTGATACCACTGCACTTTATGCCAAATCCAAGGGCTCCAGCCAGCAGCAGAGAGCCCCGGCAGGGCTCCTCAGAACAGGGAATCTCAGCACTTGGATCGTAGCTCCTGGGCAGAACCACCTCAGGCTATAACTCGGCTATCACAGAACTGCCTGGGCTAGAAGGGACCTTAAAGCCCATCCAGTTCCACTCTCCAGCTTGCTCAGAGCCCCATCCAGCCTGGCCTTGGACACTGCCAGGGATCCAGGGGCAGCCACAGACAGCTTCTCTGAGCAACCTATGCCAGAGCCTCATAGGGAACAATTTCTTCCTCATATCCAATCTAAACCTGCTCTCTGTCAGTGTGAAGCCATTCCCTCTTGTCCTGTCACTCCAGGCCCTTGTCAAGAGTCCCTCTCCATCTTTCCTGTAGGCATAAAAATGGCACAAATGAATAAGCACACACTGAATATGAGAAGAAAAATAGAGGAGATCCTAAAGAAGCTAAAACCCACAAGCATGAAGTGAAGCTCACCACAAATAATGACTCAATGCAAACACAAATATTAATTAGAGGGAGAAATTAAAAAGCAGAAAGAGTCACAGCAAAAGAACATCAGGCCAAGAAGGGGTACTGCCCAGCAGCACATCAACACTTGGCTTTTCCAAGAAATCTCTTGTAAGGATTCCATGGATGAGAGCTTCGCTCTGGCCAGTAGGCAGGATGCCACACCTCAAAAAGCAGGAGAAGCAGTGAAAAACTGACAGAAGGGCTGGAAATAAAAGCAGACAGCCAAGAAGAATCATAAGTCTGTAACTGAGGGAGCTGCTGGAGACCACAGTTAGTTTTAGCCTCACCCAAGATGTCCTCTGACAGAAAGATTCCACAGACAAACACTGCTGCAAAGCTGGGGAGTTGAAATTGCTGGAGGAGACAAATATCCACCCCTTTCATGTTTCCACTAAGAGAGACAGTTCTGAAAGTTTGCCCAAAACATTAACAACTTGCACAAAGGAATGCAGGGCTTTAACATTCATAAACTGGATTAGAAACAGAGCAATGAGTCACAGGAAGGCAAACATTAGCAATCCTTTCTGTAGTAATGCTAAACCCTCAATTTATCAATGTACTTTTATATGGGAGGCTTCCAACACTTCAGTTCACTTCTCCCCTCAGGGTTTGTACCTCTGTGATTTCATTTGCTGAGTGGAGTCCTGCCAGGTAAATAAAACACTACAAACAGAAAAAAAGGACAGAATTACCTGATTAGCAAACAGCAGCTGGCAAATGGTGGGGTCATCTTTGTCCTTTATGATTGCTCGAATGATCTGCAGCATAGGTGTTATCCCTGGGGGACAGAGGCAGGTCAGTGATGTGAGGATGGGGAGTAAAAGAAGGGACAAGTGGGAAAATGTAAGCAAATGCATCTAGCAGCTGTCAGAAACCACAGATGAATCCTTACAGATACCTACCAGTGCCCCCTGCAATCATCCCCACGTACTTCACCGTCTTGGTAACTGGTTCAGCTTTCTTTTCTGGCCGAACAGCAAACTTGCCTGAAGAGATAAAGAGATGGAAAACACTGAGGCAAGCAGAACACCTCCTGTTACCCCTTTCCAGCACATCCTGCTAAATTGACTTCATTTCAGCCCTGCCACCCTTCCTTCCCAGAGAAGGGAAAAGGTGAAGATGTCCTGAATTAGAGCAATCCTGAAAGGTGGTTTTAAGACATGAGGTGGTACCATCAGACACTGACAGGGGTTATGACTTACCCCTGATCACAGCCTACATACACACCACCTGTATTTCAATTTGCTCACATCCCACACCCCCCAGTGACATTCACAAGCCCAGATTCTGGAAACAGCTCTACACAAAGGAATTCATCTGCTCAGAGAGTTTATTTTCCCTGAGCAGATTATTTTAAAGAAAAACATAAAGCATGTACCATAGCTTTGGTTTTTTGTTTGTTTGTTTAATTTTTCTCTTTTTGAGCCAAACACAGAGAGTCTGAAACTTCCCAAAGTGTTGGGCTGTATTCACAGCTCTCTTCATCCCGAATGACATGAATGCTACATACAAAGCTCTGGAAAACCACGTGTCAGAGTTCTGCTTCACACAAAACTACTAGAAGGTTTTTGTGACACATTAGTGACTGCATTATACTAACAGAAGATATTTCACATTGACATAAAAGCAATGCCTACTCAAAGTTCATTTTTACTTGGGAAGTTAGCAGTGGACAGTGCAAATACCCAGTGTTTTTGTCAGTGTATAAACTGTGCCTATATAAGCATGGAAAAAACCCATCCCTTACTTGAGAACAGCATCAATAAAAAGCACTTCCATAGTAATAAGACATTTTTCCTGTACTGTTTACTCTGGGTAAATTCTATATTCCAAACCAGCCTTGCCTTTTCCTTTGTACACAAGGAGGCCACTTGGTCCTCTGAAGTCAATGGTGTCCCCTATTTTCAGGCTGTCCAAGTATTGAGACATCTTCCCCCCATCAGGAAACTTGGGATGGACACCTCTGAAGTAGACCTGTCAAAAACAGTAACAAAGCAATTCAGTCTCACAGCTCAGAAAAGAGTACTTGCCCTTCAAATTTTTATGTACAAATACTCTTCATGCAAAGAACACAATTACTCCATAAAGAAATGCAATGTCTGATTGACAAAAGATCAAAATGCCACTCCTGCCCCAATTTTTGGACAGAGACAGTGATTTCTCCACTGTAGGTCTGCAACACAGAAAATATTGATAAAAATCAACACAATTTACACCCAAGTTTAAAAGGGGCTAGAAAATAAAGAAAAAACCCAAAACACTGTGATTCCAAAGACCAAAACTCTAAGAGAAAATCCAGTGCAGATATTAATATTTTAAATTCCTAACAGCTTTAAATGATAGGCAGTCAAGCTACCAAGAGGAAAAATAAAAGTGCATTATCACAAGAGCTAAAATCACATTCTTACCAATTAAATCAATCATTCCCACTGCCTGGAACAGTAATGATAATGATCATCACTCTCAGTGATCATAATTACCAAATTCCATTAGCTTCAGAAGCAGCTGCCCTTTCAGGCAAGGTTAACTCCTTATTCCAGAAGGATTAAAAAGCATATGAACATCTGCAGGTCTACACAGAGGGTGCAAATGATGCAGCATCTCATGAGACACCCTCACTTAAAGAAGTGCCTGCAGAATGCCATGTGGACTTTTAGGTACTGGCACATTCCTAAAGAGAAGCCAGCACACCAAACTTCACATAAAGGCACTGCAAAGGTGGTTCAGAAGTTGCCCAGCCTGGGAACAGAGCGTGACATCTCACCTTGACAACAAGATCCACAAAGCCCTTGTCATCATCACTGGAAACTGGAGTGTAAGGTCTGACAACCAGAGCTCCATCAATCCGTGCAGACAGGTAGATGTGCTGCCCTATTGCAGGGAAAAAAACCCAAAAACTAATTTTCTTTCAAAAGATTTTTCTTTCAGTGGATGTGCTGAAATGCAGCCTCAAAGCTCTAACTACCTTATTTTGGGGCATCACGTCTTCCTTTCTTATTTTCCTGACACTGCCACACCTTGCCAGAGTTGTTAGCCATGCACAGATCTACCTGGAAGGACAGACAACTCCACTGCTAATTCTGTGTGTCAATCATAACTTCATGCATTTACATTTACCAAAGCCTGAACTGTACCCCAGATCCTTCAAAAGATGGGATTTGTCTCTCCTGTACAGGCAAATAAAAGGGACACAGGAGGAGAGAACTGTCAAATGCTGTTCACACATCTTAATTAATGTATTAGCTGTAAACTGCCACAGTTTAGTTAAAACTGAGTTTGTAACTGTTCTTGCTTTGACCACAGATCCCTCACATCCTCCAGGAGCTCTCCAGCTGCCTTTGCTGAGGCTGCCTAGACACAAAGCAGTTTTCTAACCCTGCTATTCCTTCAGTTTAACATGTGAATGCAGCAATCACGTTTCCATCTGTCACACATCCTCTGAGCTCTCTACAGCAGTTTCTCTTCTCAATGTCTACATATTTTTTCCTGAAAAAAGCAAGAAAATAACTAACTTCTATGGAAGGTTTTCCTATAAAATTTCTGCTATTCTGAAGACACCCAAGTGAAGATTACCCAGGAGGGGAAGGAGAGGTTTTGAATTTTGGGGCTTTTTTCACTATTAGGTCAACAGAACAAAGCATCTCCAATGATGGCACAGCTCCTCTGCCTGTTATGGGAACACAACAAAGGGGATTTTTACCAGGAACTGGTTTGCAAATGCTCATAACGACCATATTACACTAGCTCCTGAAACAGCTGACCCTTCAGGCATGCTTACTTCCTTACTTTAGAAGGATTACAAAGTGCTAGGTGAGGGAAGATGTGCTACCTGGTGACTTGGGGAATAAGCAACCATAACTCACCTGAAGCTGTACATGGACATCATATTCCACTAACCCTCCCAGCAGAGCCTACAGACATCCTGCTAGGGCACACCTGGAGGGAGCTGCAGCAGGGAGCTCCTGTTCCTTCTCTAGGGCAGAAGTGGCTGCAGACACAGACCACAGAGCCCTGGTGACCCCTGCAGACTGTCAGCCTGGATAGTGGGGCTGCTGCTGGGGCACACCTCACAAGAACTGCTACAAAGCAGAAAAGGTGCCCCTCCCAGAGAGAAAATGTGCCTTATGCCCTCACCTGTTAGAGCTTTACCCCACCCTGACAGGACATAAGTTGGTAGCCTCTGCACGGGGCCACATACAATCCTCTCCCTCAGAAAGCTCAGAACGAAGCTTTCAGTGGTTTTGGTGATAAAAGGCAAAAGCTGGTGCTGGACTAAACAGCATCTGCCACCCAACTGCAGCTCTGCTGCTGCCAGCTGCTTTTCCATCTTCTGCAGCTTTCAGCTCTCTCTGCTTCCCAAGTCTCACCCTGCAAACCACTCCTCAATGATCATTTTGGGCAAGCCAGGGAAAGGAGCTTTGCTTTCATGGCTATTAAAAAGATCAAGAGATTTTTAACACCCCAAAGAAGAAGGAACTCAACACCTGGAAAAGGTGCTGACAACAACCACAAAGCACAGGAGCCATGGATCACTGCAGCAGCTTGTTAAAGCAGAAGTCCTATTAAACACAAGTCACAATTATGCTCTTTATACAAGCAGGAGGAAACAATGGCACTAAGCTGTTATGGAAGGCACCACACCACGTGGCAGGGCCTTTGGAAACAGCTACCCCTGGGTGATTCAAAACTTCCACGAAATTCAGAAGTGAGTAGATCATCTGGTAAACCACATGTGTTAGAGGAGAAGTGGATGAGAGTGGTGCCCCAGGGCATGGAAAGGGACTGCAGGGATTCAGCCCCATAGGAATAACACATGCTGGAAAGCTGAGATTGGAAAAGTACAAGTGAAGACCTGTGTTTGTTCCTCCACTCTCCACAGAAACAAGCTGGATGCTCACTCACACACACTGCACTTCAGAGCCTGCAGATTACTCACAGCACAAGGATAATCTTGCAGAGCTCTCAGTAACAGACACATGAACAGTATTCCAAATACAAAACACAGGGAAAAAACCCTACAAAATCTCTTATAATGTAATTAATGCACACAACACTTGGATTAATCATAGGGAACATACCTAGAGGGAGACCCAGAATGTGCTCCATGGAAGGGAGAGCAAATCGAAATCTCCTTGTGTCATGACTAACTTCCTGAAAAAGGAAAATCAGAACAGTCAGCTCTGCTGTTGGGATTTAATGTTTGTGATTTCACTTCTAAAACAAGACAAGTCTGGCATCCTGCAGGATTAAGAATTAATGACACTTAATGATACCTGTGTGCAGATTAAGACTAAATGATAACTTTCCAAATATTATGGACATTTACACTGCCTTCTGTAAGAAAGCCACAAGATATAAATTAATTAGCTCTTCAATTCTCATTTCAAGTTTAAATATGCAGGAGTTCAAGGCCAAAGTACTCTGATTCTCATCTCTCAAATTCAGATGAATTAATCATTTCAATGGAAGTAGCAACCTGGTTCCTTTTGCTATGGTAAGGTCCTTGAAGTATTTTCCCTGTAAAAATTGACTTAATCAGTAAATAAAATTGAAAAGAACACTGTGTTTAGATATGAACAAAATTATGACAATATATCCAGTCCTGCTGGGATAATTATTCTAATCTTTACTAGGAAAGTCACACCTTTAATAAAATTTTGGCAATAAGTATCTGAACACTATTTCATATATTATGTAAATTTTAGGTTTCAAAAATCAGGTCATATTCATAGGAATGGAAAACACAGCAAAAAATGAAAAAGAAAGAAAGAAACATCATACAGCTTAATGCCTCATCCAGTGACTTTCTGTTTTTAAGGGTTTTGTAACCCTTATTTTGTTTGCCTAACTGTTTTTAAAGTAACAAATAGAGACAAATTTGTTCTTCACAGTTTGTCTCATCCTCCCTTGCTATGGTCAGACTGATGAAATTTTCCTCACAGTACCTCATTTTAAGGCAAATCATGAAGGAAGAAAGGAATTGATTGGCAGTCTCAGAAGGGCTTCTCTGTACTTATGTCTAATCAGGAGCAGTAACTGCCACTGAAAATTCCTTTAGAAAGACAACTAATGTAGGCTTAACATTGCTGCTGTTTCTGTACAGAAATTTCAGCACTGTATGGAAATCACTGGCTTTTGCCAATAATGCTGCATTTTTATTATGCTGTCTTTAACGGTATGCAGAAAGAACAAAGCTCTGAATTCCCACTGAATCACCTCACCAATTAAAGTCGAGAGAGTTTAGCTGAAGGTGAATAACACAGGTATTTTGGTGCATCATGAGGCAATTGTGAGAAACTAGGAGGCTCAGGGAATCCCCAACACCAAGATCAGCATGCCTGTGCCTCTCTCTGTCACACAACCAGGACACTGAGCCTGTCACCCTGCAAGGTGTCATCAAGGCTGGATTACAGACAGCCTTGGAGCAGGATCCACTTCCAGCACGAGGTCACTCCCCTTTGGCACTGCCCTGAGCACCTGGAAGCCCTTGGCCACACACTTCTGTCTCAAGCTGCAGTGCCCAGGAGTTTTCCACCCTTGCCAAATTCAAAGTTGAAGAAGACTTTTTGCAGGCTGGTGCTTTGCAGAAGCCACTGAAAGGCAACAAATTAATTATGCACACCATTATAAAACCAACCAGCCAAACTGAAGTTGTTGGCTTTTTTAAGGGATGAACTAAATCAGCACACCTAACTATATTATAAAAGATTTCTCCTATGCTATGCACTAGGAAGCAGCCTCAAGACTCCTATTTCTCTGTTTGAGAGACAGGTGTGGCAGACTCAATTTGGAAACATCACACAATCATAGAAGGATTTGGGTGGAAGGGACATTAAAGATCACCCAGTTTATCCCCCCTGCCATGGGCATGGACACCTCCCACTATCCCAGCTTGCTCAGAGCCCCATCCAGCCTGGACCAGGGATCCAGGGGCAGCCACAGCTTCTCTAGGCACCTCACCTAGGGCCTCACCACCTTCACAGGGAGGAATTTCTCCCTCATATCCAATCTAAACCTGCTCTCTGTCAGTGTGAAGCCATTCCCCCTTGTCCTGTCACTCCAGGCCCTTGTCAAGAGTCTCTCTCCGTCTTTCCTCTGGGTTCCCTGCAGGCACTGGAGGGCCACAGTGAGGTCACCCCAGAGCCTTCTCTTCTCCAGGCTGAACAATCCCAATTCCCTCAGCCTTTCCTGACCTCATGAGAAGTAGGGAGCCTATAATAACAGTGTGGTTGCAGCACACCTAGGAAACAAATTCAGCAATGCAGCCCAGCCCAAGCCACAGGGAAGCTCTCAGTTCCCACAAACCCAGGACTCAAAATGACAGTATTTTTTTTTGTTTCCTTTGACAAAGTCAAAGCCAACCTACCAGTGCACCCTCTAAACCTCAAACAAAGCTCTGTTCCAGTCCAAAGTCTTCTGATAAATTTCTGAATAGCTCATAGCCTTAAAAAGTCAACACTAAAAATATCCTCAGGTGTGACTTTACACCTGAGAAGCCAAGATATCTCTCTCATGCTTTTGATAGTGGGTTTATCCAATAGAAACCTAGACTTTTCAACTTTGGGGTCTTTGGCTCACTTCCCACAAGCTTAGTTACCAATTTCTGATGGGAAGATCCACCCCTGAAAGCATCATGACCTTCCTCTAGTATCCCACTTGAGCAAGCATTTAATTTTGTACCTTTACTTTTAAAAGAGAGTAGAGAAGCTGAGACAGCTTGGGTACTGTCAGGACTGCATGACTTAAACACCTTTCTTCCCGGAAAACACTACAGTATATCAATCCAGTAACAGGAACCAGCATCAGCATAGTTCTGGCAGCTGCTGTTGAATACCACTGACCATGAAAAAGCTGCCTGCCCTGCCCAACAGCAGGACTTGTGTCCCTTAGCCCAGTCAGTGGTGCACAGTTTGGGAATTTCTGCTGACACACGTCACTGAGAGTTTGATCATTTACAAGGAGCATTCTCCACTCTAAGCTATTTGGAAACAAGCTGCTTGCAGAACTGCAAGTTACACCACACAAAGAGCTTTTATAAAGAAGTCGTTTCCTCAAGACAAAACTGTCCACCCTGTTGGGACATCACCCAAGGCTTCAGAAGCCATAAGCATTTCACAGGGCCCATGGAGAGGTCATGCTCAGCACTGCACATGCACCTACCTCCTTATCAATCAGCCTCAGTGCATACTTCACTTCTGGGTCCTTGAGGGTAATTGCAGGCTGGGGATTCCTGAAGAGCCTCATGAAGGTGGTGTAGATCAGCCATATTGGGTATGTCACAACCTGACGCAACTGCAGCAGCACAGAAACAGTGTCAGACGTGTGTGCAGAATGAGTTATTTGGGTGACAGGGAATAGGGTGCTATGCCATGGCACTCTAACCACCAAAAAGTTTATTTGAGCAGGAAGAGGAAGCATTATTTAAAAAAAAAAATAAATCCCAAACCCACAGATTTGCTTTATGAAGACCTAGCATCACTCCTGTGTTGAGGCACTTGCACACCAGCACAGGGCTGGCAGCTGGACACAAAGTGAGGCTGTCACAGCTCCATATCCCCAGGTGCCCTGACAGGGAGGCTGAATCCCCATCTCCAGCAGGCACATAGACACATGTATCACACGTATCCAAATACACACAGAACACCCTGAGTTGAGAGGGGCCCATCAGGATCATCCAGTCCAATTCCACACAGGACACCCCAACAATCCCTGAGAACGCTGTCCAAATGTTCCTTGTGCTCTGCCAGGCTTGGGGCCGTGACGATTCCCTGGGGAGCTCCAGTGCCCAACCACTCTTTGGGGGAAGAACCTTTTCCTAGTATCCAGCCTAAACCTGTGGCAGACCACACTGATCAACACAGCCAGACACCCACAGACAGCCCCGACAGGCTCATCCTGTTCCTACCCCCAGCGATTGGGAATTCCATACACACACACCTGTACGATGTGGATCCCCCAGCAGCTGGCTTTGCCCTGGCAGAGTGTGCCCACTCTCCAGGCTCCCCAGCTGCTGCCATCTGGACACAGGGGCCACTGTTGCACAGACCCCGTCACAGGCCACTCCACGTGCTGCAGACACCCCGTAATTTGGGGTCTCACACATGAGCACAGACCCCATTCTCTCTCTGGCAGCTGAGCAGGGGGGCTTTGCCAGCCATGCCACGCTGCTGCTGGATGCTGGCACCATGCACACACCCTCCAGCTCAGAGTTTGGGTGCAGGCACTGGCATTTCCACCACCACAGAGCCATGCATGCAGAGCAGCAGCCCTTCCCTGGGAAAGCAGCTAAGCTGCAGGACACAGCCAAGGGACAGCCCTTCTTGTGCCTTTACCATAATTTCCCCCACCTCTGAAGCCCTATAAAACAGGAACAGATTATGCTCTGACTCCCCTCCACCCTCTTCACATTGGGGCAGGAGAATAAGCTGCACAACTACTTAAAAAATCCTCTCTGACTCAGTGATTTATTATTAAATACTTCAACAGAGGAGAGGGGAAAAGCATGACTATAGCAAAAATAGAAAAAATGAGCTCAAAGTTCTGCCTGCTTAGCTTTCACTTTCATTTTATTTTAAAGGGACCTGAACAATATTTTAGAAT
Source organism: Agelaius tricolor (assembly GCF_023055355.1). Taxonomy (NCBI): domain Eukaryota; kingdom Metazoa; phylum Chordata; class Aves; order Passeriformes; family Icteridae; genus Agelaius; species Agelaius tricolor. Next base: position 14,358,749 of record NW_027269263.1, read on the forward strand.
AGCATTTGTGCAACTGTGGCAGTCCCTCAGGAGGCTATAAAAATTTCCTACATTATTAATAATAAAACTGTGTAACAGCATAAATTCTCTCGTCCTAAAGTGCTGCTGTGCAGGTTTAAAATGTATCATCACTGTGTACAGCCTGAGGGGACACCATGCCATACACACGCTGCACTTTTCACTTTTATTTGGGAATACTGAAATAGCTCCATAAAGGTTGTTTCTGAAGAAGCTGAAGTTTACAGGAAAATTATTCCTTGACTCTCATAGATCCATCAGATTACTGCAGCCCTGGGAAGAAATTTTGGTATTGAGTCACAAAAAAGGGCAGAAGGAGGGAAGCTGTTCAAGGTGACAGAGCAGCAAGTAAACTCCTTAATGAGAAATTAACAGGTGAGTGAGGTCTGGAGGCAACAGCAAGCTGACTTTGCAGCAGGTGTTTCAAATGAGACATTAATAAGTTAAAACAATTTTATTTCCAAATGTGGCTATCTCAAATGAACCAAAAAATAGAGCTGCTGTTATCAGGCAATGAGAAATAATTTTAACACAGCACTAACCTCGTGGAAAGCAATTTGTTATTCATGGTCAATTAGTGCAAAAGTCTCATGGGATTTGGCCTGTAAAGACAGAGCACACCCCCTAATTCAGAAAGCTATTTTAGTCCCTTACTCAGATGTATCACCAGGTGGGCAGAAAAAAGGGGAAGAACTGAAGGCTGAATGCTTACAAAAAGCCATGCTTGCTAAGAAAAACATTCTCTGGGTTAAAAGTGACCTATATACTCTCACCACAGGGCAGACCAAGATGTAAATGAAGAGAACTGCACAGCATCAGGTCTCCAGCAGCAGAGAGCAACAGGCTGACCACAAGGCCTGGGAATCACTAAATGGGGACCTCGTGACTCATCATTTCCAGCTGCACTAATCTTTGCAAACAGACAAGGCAGAATTAGTAACAGAGCAGGAATTTTTATTAATGGAAAAAGGGCTCTGTGCGATAACAAAGAGAAAAGCCATGGAGACTGCAGTGCCGGGCGTGGTGAGCACAGCACAGTCCAGCACACAGGCTCACAGCCTGACACCCCAGCACTGCCCTGCCCTACAAACACACAAACCAAACCCTGCTTGGGCATGAGACACGCTGTACCCTCGGCTTCACACACCCTGGTTCTGAAGGAATGGCAGCTAACAGATTCCTCTCATCTGTTTCACAAGCCAACGAGAGGATAACGGGATTTCTTCACTTGTGCAGCTTTAGCCTCATCTCCCCTGTTCAATGCACCTTACGAGCAGCTGCACCCAAACGAGCACATGCTGAATCCAGCTCCACCCAGCCCTCTCACAAACCCGAAGAAAAGAGTGTTTGAGCACCAAAGCAAAGAACCGTAAGGGGCAGCTGAGCAAAGAGGGAAGCGATGCGTGCGGAGCTGACAGCGCTGCAGACCCGCTGCCCAGCAAGCACGGCCATAGACAGCATCGGGGATAGTTTGTGTTGGAAGCGACCTTAAAGATCATCTCGTGCCCACAGCGTGGGCAGGGACAGCTTCCACCATCCCGAGCTGCTCTGAGCCCCATCCAAGCTGGCCTTGGACACTGCCAGGGATGGGGCAGCCACAACTCCGGGTAATCGGTGCCAGGGCCTCGCCACGCTCACAGGGAAGAATTGCTTCCTCACAGCCACTCGAGACCTACAGTCTGAAATTATCCCGACGGGGAAAACACCGCAAACGTTCAGAGCCCCCAACAATAACAACAGGAACAATAACGAGAACAGATACCCGCGGGGCTGGGAGGGCAAAACGCCCCGGCCAGGCAGCCGGCACAGGCACCAACACCGCCTGGGCGCGGCAGCCGCGGGACGGCCCCGGAGCCTCCGCAGCGCCGCGGGGCTCCCGGCACCGCGTAGCCCCCGGACAGCGGGGACACCCGGGGACACCGCCCCGCCCCGAGGGCTGCGGGCGGGGCCGGGGCTGCGCAGGAAGGGACCCCGCTCCCGGCCGCCCCCCTGCACTCACCACGCTGAGCTGTGCCCCCATCGCTGCCCCGACACACCGCGGACACCGCCCCACTCCGCGATGAACCGCGCCGGGCCCGCCCCGCCCCGTGACGACATACACAGTGCGGGGCCACGCCCCTCTCGTGACGTCACGAACCGCGATTAACTGCTCATGTCTCGCCCCGTCCCGCCTGTGACGTCACGTCCGGCCCTACCCCGCCATGGCCGCGGGGCTGTCGCGGAGCCGTGTGAGGGCAGCGCGCCCCCAGTGCCCTTCTGCGCTTTGTTAACTGCCTGAGTAATCACAGACTGCCGTGGGTTGGAGAGATTGTCCAGATAATCCAGTTCCAACCCCTCCTGCCATGGGCAGGGACACCTGCCACTATCCCAGCTTGCTCAGAGCCCCACCTGGCCTTGGACACCGCCAGGGATGCAGGGGCAGCCACATCTTCTCTGGGCACCCTGTGCCAGGGCCTCACCACCCTCACAGGGAACAATTTCTGCCCAATATTCAATCTAAACCTGCTCTCTGTCAGTGTGAAGCCATTCCCCCTTGTCCTGTCACTCCAGGCCCTTGTCAAGAGTCTCTCTCCATCTTTCCTCTGGCTCCCCCTTCAGGCGCTGCAAGGCCACAGTGAAGTCGCCCCAAAACTTCTCCAGGTTGATTAATCCCAGTTCTCTTAGCTTTAAGGACTAATTAATGACAACGTTTATCCAAAAAGCACTGGAACTGACCTGTGCAGTAAGATACAGTTTCAGCCAGGCTCCCTTAAATATTGGTTTACACCAATGTGTGAAAATTAGTGACTAATAACCACATGTGTCTTTGTGTCTGTGCTAAACATGAAACACTTTAAATCTCTTTAATTAATATGTCTTCACATGTTATGTCCTCACAACATGCCTTCAATGATTCCTAGACAGTTTCTCCTTACAAAATCAAGAAAGGTGTACACTTGGCAGTCCTAAAAACAAAATAATAAGAAAAATGTCCTCCCTTATCCCCTAGGCTCACACAGAGGTGCTGAGCCCCTGTGTGCCCAAGCAGATATTTTCGTTCATCCTCGTGGTTTGCTGAGTGTGCAGCTGGCTCATCTGGCTGTGAGAACATAAGTCTATCATGATTAACTTATTAAACTTGGGAATTAGCTCTGAGAAGTGAAAGAATATTAACAGACCAACCTAATGCTAAGAAGGTTGTGCCTCAGTCCATGTATGCACATTTAGCTGCAAGGATGGAGTTATTTATTCCTGTTTTTTCTATGACAAGAGCATGCCTGGCTCTGTAATCCTCATCGTTTTCTCTTTCAGGATCACAGCTCCTCCACCAGAAACTCCCCAGTAAGTGCAGGGATTGTAACACCACTGGCTACAGAGAAGGACTCCAGGACCCAGAGGCTGAGGCTTAGGAAAAGGGAGATAACTGAGACAGGCACAGGGATCCTGGAATTTACTGTGAAAAAATCTGGCAGGAGAGGCTCCAACCTGAATATTAATATTTAAGGAAGGGTGGGGACCTCAGTGTACCCATGCCTGGCTTTCACTGTGCTCTGACCTGGCTGGCTTCCAAGTGACCAGCCCAGGCTGTGTCTCCACTGCTTTTCAGTGTGGGTTAGCTTGTGGGTTTTGGCAGCAATAGCCAAAGCTCCCATGGGAATATCCAGCATCCTCAGTGTCTCATAAACTTTCCTCTTTCCATGCAAAATGTGACCCAAAGCCCTGCTCTGCTTTTTCCTGGCAAAGGGCTGAGTGTGCTGGAGCTCTGCAGGGTGCTTGTTCCAGCTGGCAGCTTTTACTCAGTCTCCCTGAGTGAGCCTGTCCAGCCCTAACGTGCCCTTTGTGCTGGTGTGAGCCCTGCCTGCTTTGGTCTGGAAGCCTGTAAAACTCAGTGTTCTCACTCACACCTCTCTAGATTAACCAAAGAAGTATAAATAACTCTTTCTCCCCTCAGGGAAGTGTAAGAACCAGACTAGAAGTGACAAACCAACACTTATTCGTTGGCCACCGTGACCGGAAGAGTAAAATATTTAGGCCGGAAATGCCCAGAGATGCCTACATGCTTTAGAAACATGTTTCATTCCCAGGATATCCTTGATCCTTTACATTGGCAAAGGTCAGCAGCTGATGCTTGAGATGATGGTTTTGTCAGGCAGAACTTCTAGAAATTCTCTGCCCTCCTTTGGAAATGCTGGCTACGTGTGAGTGAGACAGCACCAAACACTCCCCCCATTCCCTTGGGACAGAAAAAGAGGAACAGAGCACAGAGGCAGCCTGGCCTCAACTCTTGCACAAAACCTACATCCGCTGCTCTGTGCAATGGGTTTGACAAAGCACTGGCTGGGCTATGCTGCAGAGGAAGCCAATATCTATAATAACACCCGTGGAGATACCAAGGCTGCTCTCTGCACACTCACTTTTTCTGTATTAGATCCCGGAACAACCCAGATTCTGTGCTGATCTAATTTGCCTTTGATCAGTGTTTGGTTTCTGTTGGCAAACACACTCTTTCACTCTCCTCAGGATCTCTGCATTTTTCTTATATCAGTGTCCAAATCAAAAGACAGAAATTTTAAAAGACATACAAGTGCAGAGTTTGTTGTGAAATTGCTGGTGATGCTTCTGAGCTGTAATTTTATTAAAGATTAACTTAAAACCATTGAGTCCAGTGATGATGCTGCTTGTAAGTGAAAATTCCCTGGGCTCCCATCTGGGCTCTTTCTCCTCATGTGAGTAAAGAAGTTGCCTTTTTTATAGACAGAATATGCCCACTGGCTTTTGTATTTTAAATGAAAGCACAGAAGAAGATTTCCTGCATTCAGTTGATAAACTGGTGCAGTTGACAAATCCAGGACACTGGATTTTTGTCATTTACCTTGTTTACCCTGAACTGCAATAAATGCTAACCAAAGATGGTAAAAAATTTTCTGTTAAAATTAAAGATATTCAGTTTTGAGATACTTTAATTTCCCCTACCAGTGTCAGAAGGAAGCTTCACTTTTAAGTGTTTTAAGTGGGCTGCATGTCTTGTTCCCTATGCAATTTTGTGTGTCTTCACCATCAGGGGCTTTATTTAGCCCTAAATTGATTCTTTGAAGGGGTTCATGGACCAGAGGTGCAGAACCACTTGTATGACTGGTAGCTAGCATCAAGCCATTCTTGCTTCTCTATATACATATATCTAGTTTAGACCTAAAGCTATGCTTTTCAGAAATTTATTATGATGAAGAAGAAGATGTCACAAGTCCCAACCAAACAACAATAAGCTTTAAACCATCTGAAGGTTGATTTAGGCACATAATAAATGCAAGCTTCCCAGGACAGGCACCAGCACCTGCCACTACTTGCTTCCAGTGGCACATGCAAAGTTCTGTTTCTAAAACATTTCTTGCTTATATCACCTCCTAATATTAATAAGATCACACATAGCAGTTTCAGCTGTAAATAGGGATGCATTTGTTGGGGTTTTGTCCTTCACCACCTTTGATTTTTTTTTGATCTCAGATTAATTATCATCTTCCCTTCTACTGTCAAATAATAACTGGATACAGAATAACAGGACTAGAATGTCACATCCATTTCAAGGCCTTCAGACTTGCAGTGCTTCTTTTTGGGCTAAAACTTCCTCCAGAGACATAAAATCCATTTGGCAAATAATCCATGATACAAGAGAAGGTGAGGCAGGAGCCTGCTACAGGTGCCTCTGACTTCCTGGTGTGAGTGTTCCTGCACCGAGAGCAGTGTGAGTTCTGGTGCCATCCTCAGACTCTTGTGGGAACTGGCACCTCCTGCCTCTCCTGTGCCTTCCTGCCAGGCTGAGTGACAGTCCTCAGAGGGCAAGAGGAGTGGGAGGGGAGCACAGCTCATGCCTTGGACTGCGGGAGGATTGCTGAGCTTCTGGCTGCCTTCTCTCTGCTCAGAGTATTTCCCAAGAGAAAAACTTCTTCCCAGCATGGCAAGTGGGTAAGAGACAATCATACAAATTCTCCTCTAACAGGCAGCGTAGGGGGGATGGGATATATTTTTCTGTATAAGGGTGAATATTACATGACATGCAGCACAGCAAGAACCCTCTTCCTCTTTCTATTCTGTTTTACTGACTCACTGCAGTGTACAACATTGTTGAGGCTACTCAACCACTAGCTTAAAATAAAGGTGATGGTAAAATCAGATTGTGCTTAAATATAGCTGATAACTCAGAATCAGTTCTTCAGACATCAGTTGCCTGCCCAGGACCTTGGCAGATTGTTCCACTCTCATGTTTGCCCCTTGACATTGCCTTTTCCTTTCCACATACAAAACCTGCCTTATGTATTTTTGGTATTTTAAATACCAGCTTTACATGAAAAAAAAAAATCACTGGACTCAAATAGAAGATGTAGACACTGGCATAAGATGAAAATCTAGAGAATTGTTTCTATCTTCTGTTAGTAATAAAAGCTGTTCCATGTATTTCACAACATTTGAACTAAGTCTTTTAAATTATTGGAAACTTCTTGGCTGCTCATCAGGTGTTCCAAATCCCTTTCTTCTCTATATAAAAGTTAAAGGCTGTATAAAATTGCATATTGTTGAAAGGATCTCTGAAAGTAAATTTACTTTGGAGAAGGTGCTCAATCAGACCTTATTTGCAGGGCTTCATGTGACCCATTTGCAATACCTGTTCTTCTTGCTCTAACACTGTTGACTTTCTCACATTATTAGCCACTGACCTTTAATTCTTTTCATGTCTTGAATAATTTCTGATTTATAGCAATAATGTCTTCTTCTTGGAGCATTGTTTTGGGTAGAATGAAGAAGAAAATGGAGATGTTAGATTCTTTGGTTCTAAACACACTGCTGGTGCATCAATTGCTATTGCAAAGAGCCTCCCCCAGGTTTTCTCAGCTCTTAAAAGTGCAGACTGAGTGTTGTTACTGGGGTGGTGCTTTGCTCACGTGAGCACATCCAAGCAAGGCTCCAACTGGACAAAATCCAATTGGCCAGACTTCTCACACAGAAATAATTAACTCTATGTGCAAGCATAAATCTAACAACTCAGAGCTTTCACACAGGGAAAAGATTGAGAACTGATGATAAAAATCTCTGGTTTGAGTCACCCATGCCATTGTGTTGAAAACCAGGGAGAAAATATGCAATACCATTTTCCAGAACAACCTTACCTACATGCTGGTGTGTCACGGATTTGCGTGAAGGTGTTGGGCATCTTCTCATTTAAGTTGTCTCACCTTGCATGTGTAAGCTAAGTTTATGGCCCCTTTTAAAGAGATACCATCCAGAAAGAGTTTTACAAGGTGACTGTATAAGTTGCTAGACAAGTTTTTTGCTTTGGCAATTATATTTTTTCAGTCTTCAGTTACAGCATAAACAGGTGCTCTCTCTGTTTGGACAACAGAAAGGAGAGGAAAAATCCATGATGATATTGTGGTAGCACCTAGCAGAGATAAAGGACAGTAGAGGCTTTTACATTGTAAAATTTAGTGATTTCAATTTTGGGACAAGTTTCCTGAATGGAGAAATACTAGTAGGAGAAGTATATTTATAGAACAAAAATAAGGATTGAAATCTGTAGGTACACTCTTATTGTAACCCTGAATAGACACCTTGAGCTCATGTGATATTTCATAATATTTCTAAAGGAGGAAGGTCAAATCTGCTAAGAGCAGACTGAGAGCAAGTGGGTATTAAAGAGATGATAGATCTCTCCTAGATAGGTGACTGTTACCAAAATATACACATACTAAAAGATATGTATATAAAATACTGTATCTGAGAAACAAAATATTATAATAAAACCCGAGTGACACCCTCCCTAATGTTCCACATACCTGGGTTTCAGCAGGCAGCAGACTCCTCTTCACAAGCAGTAATTCCTTCCAAAGTAAAAACTCTATTAAACATAATATGATGGTTCTCAAACAGGATAAACTGGTACAGAGGAGCAGACAGCAGGAGGGTCCAGAATACAGCACAAAAGTGATCCAATAAAATTAGGGCAGTCCAAGGTAAAGGCTTGAAGTTTGAAAAACATCTCCAGTACTGTTCTGTGAGCTCACCAGTCCTATCCCTGGGCCTTCAGCTGAGCTGCTGAAGTGAGCAGTTTTCTGTTTGGTGTTGGTTTGTAGGCTCTTTCAAGAAGGGCTTGCTCTTCATAAGACTCCAGAAAGAATATGGAAGCATGGCAGGAAATAAATAAAACTGCTGCTGTTGGTGGCTGCTGAGGCAGCTCCCTGTGACACTGAGCAAGGGCCTCCTTTGGGCTGCCCAGCCAGTGCTGACAATGCCCCACTGACTGCACAAGCAGAGCCTGAGTTTTGGGCAAAGGCTGAATGAAGCTCCTCTGTGACAGCTTCCTTCTTCTCCACTGTGAGATCCATGCAAGTACCTGTACCCAGCACAACTCTTCCTTCACATTCCTGTTTAACCCGGGCAACGAACATGTCCTTTGGCTACCAAACACTAGATTTTTTAATCTTTTTCCTTTCTTCAGGTATTGACATGTGTTCAAGCCCAGTTAAAAATTCAAGTGATCTTTTAGATTTCCCATCCACAGCTATCCCAAAGTACCAGAGAACCCAAGGGAAAATGGACCGTGCCTCCAGCATTGCTCAGGGACACAGCGGCTCAGATCCACAGCTGCAGGCAGGCTGAGGTGTGGCAGGTGCTATAATTATGGTTATCTGCCCTGCCCTTGTGCCTTTGCCACAATCTTTGTTTGCTCTTCCTGCTAGAGAGCATGGAATTTGCCACTGGCAGGAGGATGCAGGAAGTTATCTCTATCCTGAGCAGAACAGAAGGAGAAGACATAACACTAATCAGAGGTTCAGAGCTGGGCTTGAACATGCCTTGGTTCAGTCTGGGAAAACCAGTTGTTAAAATCATGGCAGGTTGCTCCAAGAGCTTTTTGAAAGAAATACCAATTGTTGACAGATTTCTGTACTTTTCTTCTTTTCTGGAAAACATCTCTTTTGGAGGAGAATTCAAAACTATCAAGTGGTTCTTCTCTGGGCTTTGGTGCATGTGTTGGTTTGTAACTGATTGATTCCACTCTCAGTTAATTAAAGATGAGGCCACCTCTCTTTTTCTCCACTCTGTTGTCCTGATCCCCTCTTAGTGTGAACATAATGTACTTGAAACTGGAGCTACCTCTGGGCGCTTCATCACAGTAACAGCCTGTCATGGTTTGACATTGGCCAAATACCAGGCACCCACAAGAATCATTCCCTCACCCTCTCCTACCACAGCTAGGTAGAGGAGAGAAAAAAATGAACAAAGGGTTCATGAGTTAAGGACCATAAGAAAACACTCCAAGGCCAAATCAGGCTCAGCTTAGAAGTACAAAGTGAATTTATTACTAACAGAGTCAGAAGAAGATAATGAGAAGCAAAATAAGCCATTAAAACACATTTTCCCCCCAAGGCCCTCCCTCCTTCCTACCAACAGTGCAGGGAGACAGGCCATGGGGGTTTTTGGTTAGCTCATCACCCAAGATCTTCTTCTGCTGCTCAGGAAGAGGAGTCCTTCCCCTGTGAGACTGTGGGGTTCCTTCCCACAGGAGACAGTTCTCAGTGAACTTCTCCAGTGTGGGTCCAAATCCCACGAGCAGCAGTCCTCCCAAAACTGCTGCACCGTGAGTCCCTCCCACGGCAGACAGTCCTCCCAAAACTGCTGCAATGTGGGTCTCTCTCTCCACGGGGTGCAGTCCTCCAAGGACAGGCTGTTCCAGCTTAGGATCAAGGGGCCCCTCTCTCCAGTGGGTCTTCCACTGGATCATGGCCTCCTCCAGGTATCCACCTGCTCCAGCATGGGCACCTTCCCCACAGGCTGTGGGTGGATCTCTGCATTCCCCATGGATCCCCATGGGCTGCAGGGGCACAGCTGCTTCACCATGGTCTCACCATGGCCTGCAGAGGAACCTCAGCTCTGGCGCCTGGAGCACCTCCTACCTTGCTTCTGCACTGACCTTGGGTCACCATCTTGTTTCCCGCACATATTCTCACTTCCTCCTCTTCTCTGGCTAGGAATTGAGCTGTGCCCAATTTGTGCTGATTTTCTTCTTGAATCTGTTATGACAGAGGCCTTACCATCCCCTCTAAGTGGCCCAGCCTTGGCCAGCAGCATGTCCACCTTCAGAGGCACCAGGGATTGGCTCTGCTGGACACAGTGGGAGCTCCCAGCAGCTTCTCACAGCTGCCACTTCTGTCCCCTCCCCAGCTACCAAAAACCAGGCCATGCAAAACCAACACACAACCCTACCTAAATTTTTTTGATAGATGGATGGACAGACTTCTGAAAACTGTACACAATTATGCTGGACAAGACTCCATTAAAAATTAGGGAAGGAGAAGCTGGGGTAGGTATGTGCATCAGAGATCAGTGCATGAGGGATTTTTATTGTATGCAGACATCGTGTTTAGAGCCTTACTTACCCTTTGTCACCATTACCTTTATGCTGGGATAATCCCATGGCAAAAGAAAACATTTTGTGTGGAATCTTGCTTGAAGGAAGAAGGGAAGAGTTTATAAGATTGCTGTGAGAAAAGCATCATAGGGAGAATTTTTTGCTTCCCTTTCTGTTGGCAGTGTTGCTGCATGCTGGGAACAATCTCCTGCTTGCCTCTGGTTTGTGCACAGAATCCTCAGGAATGAAACACCACCATCTTCCTTTTTGTTTCATTGCATGGAAAACCACAGGAACTTATCAACAAGAACTTTGTTGTCTGACAGTCTTAGGGAAGACTCAGGTTTCCTTACAGGTTACCTGCATTCTTTAAAAAGGAATGTGGACCATGAGTATTGCGGGTTTTGCAGTGGCACTGACAGGAAGATGTGGGGAGAAAGAGAAACTTGATGCCAGGATGATATCCAGAACATGGAGAGGCATTAGAAGACTCTACAAGTGACTTGCAGAAATAACAGCATGTGCTTTTTTTTCTGCCTTACACGCATTCCTCTGTATTTCTTGGCAGGAAGGCCTTAAATCATGAACTTTCTAAGCTTTTCAATGAGATGTGGGATGCAGATGTTCACCGCCTTAGGCCTGGGAAAGACTACACAATTGATGTGCAGGTAACCAATTGCCAAGTCAGGATTAAGGGCAGTGTGGTGCTGCAGGAAAAGGTGCCTGGAAAAGTGCCTTTTGCTGAAAAAGTTGTGCTTTGTCATGTCCGGTGGGGAAAGCATCCCTTAAGAGAGAGAACAATACAGAGAACACAAATGGTTCACACTTACCTGGACCTTGGTTACAAGTGGAGTCTTTCAGGTGTCTGTCTTGGGTCCTGTAATATTTCATCTCCCTATCTGTGAGCTGGAGGAGGAACAACTAGCGTGCAGCCCTTCCAGTTTTGCAGATGACAGCAAACTCTAGTGATGAAGTTGGTATGCTCAGATGCAGGGCTTCTCTTCCACTGGACATAGGTAGGCTGGAGGAATATGCTAGGGAAGGAACACCATGAAATTTAACAAAAACAAAGGAACAGGATGCTCAGAGAAGCTGTGAAATCTCCATCTTTGGAGGCTTTCAAGGCCCAAAAAGATGACACCCTGAGAAATAGTCTGAATTCAGTGTTAACCACACTTTGAGCAGCACTAGAGATGTTCTGCTCCACCCTGTGTGTTTCAGTGTGTGAGTGACAGCTTGTGTGTGGGGTGTGGGTGACTTGCAGTGAGGGAGAAAGGGAGATAGGTCCCAAGTCATTCTTAGGGGAATAAGGGAGGAATTTGAGAAATTCCTGGGTTTCTCTGGGAGACCAGGGAGTAGCAGAGAGGGGTGGGTGAAGATTTCAGGACTGTTGCTTCCAGTCCCAGGGAAATGTGAGAGAGGAGTGAGAGATTTCATAAGCAGCCATTTCACTCCTTGCTGGCTCAGTGCAGTGCAAACATGACCATCTGTTTTGGCCACAAATTGCAATAGGCGAGAATATTCACAGTCCAATTTTGTACTCACACAAGAACTCACTTTATTCTGATGTTACTCAAACACGTTATTCTGATGTTACTCAAGCACTTTATTCCAATGTTGCTTCATATTATAACAGATAATTTCCTGTTGGTGATAAACTTGAAATAGTGGTACCTACCTCAAGCCAAATTGTGTGTGGGGAAAACTTCTGCCATATGGTTTCTCCATTTGTCAGAACAAGGCTCTAGTACCTCTTGCCTGTGTTAACAAGCTGCTACTCATCTACTATCTTCTTTCCTTCAGAAAGCCCTTTATGAAATAGAAATTTGAAAATTATCAGGAAAGCCTCTTTAAAATTGCAGAGACAGAAGGCACCCAACTCTCCTTATTATTTATTTGTGGTGGGAGGGACCACATTACTTGCTCTACATTACTTCTGTTTACCATTTGTGATTTATGTAGTATAATAGCACAGCTGGTTACTGAGCAGAACTGAACTATCACATGGGCCATTACAATAATCTCTGAGGAAACAGAAATTTCAGGCTCTTACTGTTGTCAGAGATTGTCTTTTTTCTTTATGCTGGCAGTTCTGTAATATTGTCTCTCATTTCACAGGAAGACAATTCCTAGCAAAGAATCCTGATGGCATTATGGGGTTTGGTTTGATTATCACAAAGGCAGGCACTGTTTCCTCTAAGGACATCTTACTCCTTGTTTTCCTCCATTTTTGCTAGGGAAAAGCAGGTCCAGCACAGCAAGGTGACAGGGCTATCCAGGACAACGCAGCCAGACATCTGTTTCACAATGTAAACGAAGAACACCTGAGGAGCATAAAAACTTTTGCAAGTGAGACCTGTTCTTTTGTTAATGGTGGATGTGATATAAAAAATCTGTGCTGTATTTGACATGTTTGCCTAAAATATAACATTGTATATAATTTGGACGGTGGTGAGGATCATCAGACTGCAGGTCATTTGAAGGGAGTTTTTGTAACAGTTGCTTGGAGATTACCTGTACCTGAGCCTCGGGAGAAGGATCCTTTTGTGCCCCAGGCAAAATCTGAATTCTCTGTCTCTTTCCACTGCAAAGTAAAAAGGATGAGATGCTTACCAGCTCCAGAAGTGGCCCAAAGGAATCTCACAGGGTTCAACAAGACCAAGTGTTGGTGCTGCACCTGGGTCAAGGCAGCCCCTGGGATCAATCCAGGCAAGGGATGAGCAGAGGGAGCAGCCTTGGCTGAAGGACTTGGGGCTGCTGTGGGTGAGAGCTGACCCTGCCCCAACCCAGAGCCCCCCTGTGCTGGGCTGCACCCAGAGCCCCAGGGCAGCAGGGCAGGGGGGATTCTGCCCCTCTCTGCTGAGCCCCCCCTGCAGGGCTGCATCCAGCCCTGGGCCCAGCACAGGAAGCACAGGGAGCTGCTGGAGCCAGGCAAGAGCAGGGACACCAAGGGGATCAGAGGGATGGAGCAGCTCTGCTGGGAGGAAAGGCTGAGGGAATTGGGATTGTTCAGCCTGGAGAGGAGAAGGCTTTGGGGTGACCTCATTGTGGCCTTGCAGTGCCTGAAGGGAGCCCACAAGAAAGATGGAGAGAGACTATTAACAAGGGCCTGGAAAGACAGGACAAGGGGCAATGGCTTCACATTAACAGAGAGGAGGTTTAGATTAGAATTTAAAAAGAAATTCTTTCCTATGAGGGCAGTCGGGACATAATGGTGAACAGTTTGTCCAGAGCAGCTGTGGCTGCCCCAGCCCTGGCAGTGTCCAAGGCCAGGCTGGACAGGGCTCTGAGCAACCTGGGAAAGTGGAAGGTGTTCCTGACCATGGCAGGGGGTTGGAACTGGATGGGCTTTAAGGTCTCTTCCATCCAAACCATTCTATGAGTCTATGCATTGAAAAAGACACCAAATTCAACTTTGCTCCCTTACTCACAACTTCCAAGCCCTTTCAGATAGTACCAGACCCACAGCTAGGTCTTGCATTTCTGTTGGGGACTACACTTCAGCCATGGCTATGAATGTATGTTTCCTTCCCTAATTTTTATCAAGCTCAAGACATCTGATATTGGTTTATGCTCTATTATTCCTCTACTGAAATAATGCCCACAAAACCTTGTGCCAGCATAGCTCAAGGTCCTAAGCTTGTGTCTATAATTGTGGTGGGCAGAAGTGATTTGTTTTGGTAGGTCATTATTATTTCAGTCCTTGGCTCCATAAGGAAGCTCAGTAGCTGTTTCTCTTTAAAAAGAGCTATAAAAAGTACAGCAGTGATCTGGCCTTGAGTCACCTTGAGGTCTACACTTAACAGTATACCTGAGAGTAGAATCTGACATATAAAGGAATGGCTTTCTCTAAGGGCTGTCAAGACATATTCTATGGTGACTTTTTATGATGGTACTCTAATGTCTGGGTCAGGCATATGAGCAGACTGAAAGTTTCTCTTTTTCTGCAGCCTTTATTTCCTTATTGGACAACTATGAGACATCAACTGGTGTAGCAGAAGTAGTGACTCCAGAAGAAATAGTTGAAAACAACTGTTTCCTTGATGCTATCTTAGCAACAGAAGTCATGAGAGTGAGTAACACAGATCTTTTTTGTCACTGAAAACACTGATTAAAAAGTAAACTGTATATGTATCTTGCTTTTCTACCCTTCAGCTAGCTCATGACTATCTGCTAAAAAAAAACCTAGCAAGGCCAAACCTTGCAGATTTCAAACATCAGCTTTATGACATCTGGTTCCAGCTCTATGCCAGGAGAGGAGGAGACAGGTATGTTTGATGGGTGTGGGCACTGATAATCTCTGTGCTATTCTGATTTAGGTAAATGTAAGCCCGAGTGCCATCTGCTACCCATAGAACTGGAAGACAACTTCAGAATAGCTTCAGCATGACAGAGAGTGGGTTTAGATTGGATATGGGGAAGAAATTCTTCCCTGTGAGGAAGAATTCCTGGTGAGGCCCTGGCACGGGTTGCCCAGAGAAGCTGTGGCTGCCCCATCCCTGGACATGTCCAAGGCCAGGCTGGATGGGGCTCAGAGCAACCTGGGATAGTGGGAGGTGTCCCTGCCCATGGTAGGAGGTTGGAATGAGATGGGCTTTAACATCCCTTCCAAATCAAACCATTCTATGGCTCTATGAAACATATAAAATACCTATATATTATTGTTTTCTTCTTCATTACAGACCTGATTCTTGTGGTTTTGAACATGTTTTTGTTGGAGAAACAAGGCATGGTAAAGAGATCTTAGGTTTGCACAACTGGGTGCAGTTTTACCTTCAGGAAAAGCGCAACCAGATTGATTACAAGGGATACATAGCTCGGAAGAACAAAACCAGGGTAAGAACAAACCTTTGGGGGCCTTTGCAAGTAAGACAAATGGATCCAGAGATAAAAGTTGTAATGAAACAAGTGTAATAATGCAGTCATAGGCTCAGTGTTTTGAACTGCAATAAGTATATATAGTATGTAACTGTGTATAAGAAGAATGAACAATTACATGTCTTCCAGCTTCTTTTTTTGCAAAAACTATTTTAAAAAGTAGTGCTGGTGTTTACAGAATTGCAACACTGCTGAGGCTTAGTTGGGATAAATGATCATGTATGCTCCAGAGGTCAGGAAAAAGATTGTGCCCAGCTATAGCACCCAGGCACACCAAGGATGACTAAATCTTACAAAGCTCTCAAAAATCTAGAATCAGAAATTCTATCTGTCCAGTCACAGCTGTATTGGAGATTATTCTGTTGTTTCATTTATGCTTTCAGCCTGATAAAGATGACCAAGTTTTGAGCATCCAGTTCAGCTGGAAGGGCTCGGTCAAGCCAGTCGGAAGTACCTTTATTGGTGTCAGCCCGGAGTTTGAATTTGCCCTTTACACAGTCATTTTCCTGCTGTCTGAAGAAAGAGTCACACGTGAAACAGTGAAGATAGATGAGTACGAGCTACAGGTGGTTGTCTGGCGCCATGGGCAGCACATTGGAACAGCATATCCAGTACTGCTCAGCACCACTAGTGAAGATTAGTGGAGCGAGCAGGAAACTTCTTTTTTTAAATTGAGGGAAAGGAGGAGTGTGGAGAGAGGAGGAATGGATGGGGGGTGGACAGGACCAGACAGCAAAGTTAATATGTTGTTTTATACAACTCATTTCAAGTAAAAATTGATGACTCTGTCTCTTTTGGTCTGCAATGGAATGTTTAATCAGTAGTGTGCTGTGACATTTTCTGAGAAACCATGAAACATACGCCTGCTCACATTAAATTTACATCTAAATTACATCAGTCTTCCCTTCTACATGATAGCACTGTACTTTTCAGCAAATAATGGCATTTAGAAAAAGGTTCTATTAAAATTGATATACATATTTCTCTTGGTTTTTAGTCACTGCATATCTAAAAAAGCAATAACCACACATTGCTTACACTTTACCTTCCAGACAGAAGCTTTGATTTGGCACAGGCAGAACTCCAGGATGTGTTAATCTCTTCTCATTCCATAAGAGGGTAATTTCAAATGCATTATTACAATACAATGACCTGGACACACAGGGAATGCATTTAGGTGAGGAGATGGTCATCAGGTCCACAGCAGGCCTTAAAATATTTTGTTTCTTTAACACAATTTTCATATACTCCCTATGTATTCCTGAAACACCTGGATGACAGCTTCATGCTACAGGTCCTAAGAAGGACTCAGAAAGATGCCCTCCCTCCTTGATTTGTTGCTTGTCAACAGAGAGGATCTTGTGATCCCCTTGAGTGGAGATTGGTGGCTGTCTTGGCCACAGTGGCCATGAAGCCATCGAGTTTAAAATATCTGGCGACAGGAGGAAAAGTGCCAACAAAACTTCAAACCTGGACATGAGAAGAAGTGACTTCAGGCTGCTCAGAGAACCAGTAAGTAAAGTCCCCCGGTGTAGTGGTTTTGGTTCATCAATTTGAGATTTTTGAAATCTTGAATTTGAGATTTTGAGAAAAAAAATTGAGGGTTTTTTTTCCTCAAAATTTGAGATTTTGAGATTTGTGAAGTGATTTGAGAACCAACACACCTGGGAAAATGCTTTTGAAGGTCCTGGGATCCATCAGTGCTGTGGTTACTTTTTAAGTACCAGCTCCTGAGGGCACAGGAACAGGCAATTCCTAAAAAGTGGAAATCAAGCAGATGAGGCAGAAGGCCACCTTGGCTGAAGAGGAATCTTCTTTTGGAGATAAGGTAAAAAAGGAAGGGGTATGCCCGGTGGAAGCAAGGTCAGGTGATATGGAAGGAGTACGGAGATGCTGCTTACCACTGTAGTGGGAGAACTTGTGTGGCCAAAGTTCCACTGCAGTTGAAGCCACCAGAAATGTGGGGGATAATAAAAAGAAGGTTTAAAATACATTAGTGGCAAAAGGCAGTGCTGAAAGGACATCAGCCCATTACAGGATGAGGATGGTCACCTCACAAACAGGGCCATGGACAAGGTAGAGATGTTTAGGGCTTTCTTTCCCTCTTCATTGTCTTCAACAATGAAGATGGACTAAGGAGGTCCCAGCACCCTGAGCTGAAGGACTGTGACTATGAGAATGGTAAACTCTGAGTTAACCCTGAAGATGTTAGGGATCTGCTGCCCCAGCTGGATCCCTCTAGGTCTATGGGGTATCACAGGATTAATGTGAGAATACATAAAGAGTTGGCTGATATCATCATGAGGCATCTCTTGATAATATTTGAACAGTCTTGAGAATCTGGAGAGGTCCTAGTTTTCAAAGAGAGCATGAAGGATGACCCTGGAAGCTACAGGCCTGTGAGTCTCACTCCAGTGCTTGGTAAAATTATGGAGATGATGACCATTATTCTGGGAGGTATTGAAAAACACCTGAAGGACAACACAGTCATTGGTCACAGCCAACACATCGTGAGAGGAAAGTCCTGCTTTTCAAAACTAAATTCCTTTTATGCTAAGGTAACCCACCCAGTTGATCCAAAAACATCAGTAGATGTAATATTTTTGGATTTCAGTAAAGCTTTGGATATAATTGATCTCAGTGTGCAGCCCACAGCTGGATAAACACATCATGTGATGGCTGAGCAACTTGCTCCTGGGTCGAGCACAAAGAATCATAGTACCTGGGTGACAGCAGACTGGCAGCCTGTCACTTGTGGGGTTCTACAGGGCACCATCTAAGGCCCTGTTCTCTTAAAAATCCTCATAAAAAGCAGAAATGCAGGACAGAAAGGGATACTAAGTAAGCTCGCAGATGATACAAAACTGGGAGGAGCTGCTGACTCCCTCAAGGGTGAAGAGGCTCTGCTGAGAGCCCTGGTCACCAGTTGTGTGAAGCTAACAAAAGCAAGGGCTGGATTCTGCACCTTGGGTGGGACAAACCTGGATGTACAGACAGACTGGGAATGAGAGGCTGGAGAGCAGTGTTGTGGAAAGGGACCTGGGGGTTTGTAAAGCTCATCTCTCAGGGCCTTTCGGGTCCCATCTCGCTAGCTTTGGACCCCGGCCCCTCACAGCCTTACAAGGACAAAAGTGAGACTTGAGGTGCTCTTCTCCTTGGGACCAAAAATCACATAGTTTTATTGTGGAATTACTCCAGGAGGTCCAAGGGAGGCCAAGAGGACCAGAGGAAAAAGAGACCGATTGTGTGATAACGGGGATTTTAAATCCAGGGGAAGGGGGCGGAGAAGAGGGAACACAGCCAATGGGATACAAGTGATGGGAGGGGCAAGGGGAGAGGGTGGAAAAGAGGGAACACAGCCAATGGGACCACAATTGATGGGAGGGGCAGGGGAAGGGGTCGGAAAAGAGGGAACACAGCCAATGGGATACAATTGATGGGAGGGGCAAGGGGAGAGGGTGGAGAAGAGGGAACACAGCCAATGGGATACAATTGATGGGAGGGGCAAGGGGAGAGGGTGGAGAAGAGGGAACACAGCCAATGGGATACAAGTGATGGGAGGGGCAAGGGGAGAGGGTGGAGAAGAGGGAACACAGCCAATGGGATACAAGTGATGGGAGGGGCAGGGGGAGAGGGGTAACCTGGGGAGAGACCTCCACCAGGGCTTGAGGGGGGAAAGATCATGTGATATAAGAGTGGAATCCCATGAGGATACAAACATACTATTCAGTGCAAAATACACACCCAGTGCAAAACAACAACTAAATAAACTAGTGCAATACAACAGGGGTTGATGGCCAGTCGGACATGGGCCAGCAGTGCCCTGGCAGCCAGGAGGGACAGCCCTGTCCTGGGGCACTGGGCCCAGCATGGCCAGCCAGGCCAGGGAGGGGATTGTCCCGCTCTGCTCTGGGCTGGGGCAGCCTGACCTTGAATATTGTGTGTGTTTTTGGGTGCCACAATATAAGAAAGATCTAAAGCTGTTTGAAAGTGTCTAAAGTAGGGTTTTGGAGATGGTAAAGGGCCTGAAGAGAAAGACACACAAGGAGCAGCTGAGGGCTGCTCAGCTGGAGAAGAGCAAACTGAGGTCAGAGCTCACAGCAGTTCTGCAGCTTCCTCACGAGGGGAAGAAGAGGGGCAGGCCCTGATCTCTGCTCTGTGTGACCAGGGACAGGACCTGGGGAACAGCTGGAGCTGTGTCAGGGGAGGGTCAGGGTGGGTATCAGGGAAAAGTTCTTCCCCCAAAGGGTGCTGGGGCACTGAACAGGCTCCCCAGGGATGGTCACGGCCCCAAGAATGACGCTGTCATGCGCAGGGCGTGATTATTGGAGTGGCCAGGGGTTGGACCCAAGATGGCTGTGGGTCCCTTCCAACACAGAATATTCTGTGAAAATTTCAAATGAACAGAGAACAAGGGGTTCCTATAGCTGTTGAAAAATCACAAGGGGCTGCTCAGGCTGGGATTCACAGGAGGAGCCATTGGAGAACACCAAGAATGGACCAGGTGAGACATGCTGATGAAGGAGTTCAACCTTCCCTACAGCAACAGGTCTCATACAGGATAGTAAGAGAGGCTGCAGTTAGGTTCTGCTGTAAATTTGAAACAGAGGGGATCAGAGGCAGATATCAGGAATGTCAGGTACAGAACCACAGAGCTGTGACACAGAACCACAGAGCGGTGACGCAGCTGCTCTGGGGTGTAGAAACCAACTCTGGGGAAGGTCAAAGGCACTCGGTTTCCTTTTGGCTGGGGAATGTCCCTGCAGCCAAGGGCCCCCAGGTCACACTGCACGCCTTGACAACTCTTCAGAGTCCTGCTTCATCTTTGCATAGGTGGCAGGGCAGAACTGGGAATAGAGCTGAGCCAGCAGAGCCTGGGAGGGGATCTCTAACTTGGTCCCGTAGCTCAGTTTGTTCCATATGTGCACTGCATAGGTGTTCTTAAGGAGTTTCTGAAGCTCCAAGGCACTGACTGCCTCAAACAACTTCTTCCAGTCCTGCCAGGGAATAGGATAAACAACTTCTCGGGCAAGAGCACTCACACCTTTGCAGCTCATGCTCATGATAGTACTGAGGGAGCACCACTTCTTGAAGACACGAGTTAGGAGCTCTGGGCCCTGGTACCCCCAGATCCAGCCATTGTAATCCTCCACAAAGTCCTGCATGCAAAGCTCGATGAATTTGTGCTTGGCCTCAAAGGACAGAAAGGCTCCATTCAGTATACTGTCACCCTGAATGCCGAGGGCATTGGTGAGGTTCTGTAAGTTCTTAAGCACGATGAAGTCTGTATCCAGGTAGATGCCACCAAATTTCCACATGAGGACAATTCTGCAGGCGTCAGAGAGGACATGTAAAAAATGAGGCTCCTGTTGCCGCTGAGGCTGCAGGAACCACTGTGCCAGAGGTGTTCCAGAAAAGAGCTCTTGGAAGTCCAGGCGCCGGATTTCCACGTTGGGGAAGCAGCTGAGCAAGGAGAAAGCCCAGTGCTTGGGCAAGGAGGCATTCCCTTTGGCCAAGCCTTTCATGAGCACCATGACTCTTGATGCAGGGTGTGTTCTGGCTGCTGACTCCACGGAGCAGGAGAACAGGTAACTTGGGGCAGTTTGCTCCGAGGTCTCCACAAAAAACACATTTCCTGTGGAAGGAGAGGGCCCACCAGCAATGTCGAGGAGAGAAGGCACATAGTGAGCACAGCTGATCTCAGCAGACAAGCCGTAGGTGGGGACGCTGCTCTTTGGGTCCTCCCCGATGCCCCAGTACAACTTGTGGTAGGCAAAGGATATGAACACAAAGATGAGGATAAACAGGGCACAGAGCTTGTGGCTCAGCACCACCCTGGTCAGCTTTAGGGGGCAGCTGGGCGTCCTGAGCATTCTCTCTCCAGCCAGAGCCTGCTCTCCCGAGATAGCCGTCATGATCTGGAGGGAAGGAAAAAAGAGAAAAAACCTGACAGACGAGGCAGCAGAGTATGAGCCTTCCTTGACAGGTGTGTCCCACCTTCATAGCAGTGCACAACAAACTCTGGGAACACCATTAGAGAACTCATCTGTCACCCTCTAGAACTTCAGGTCACTGTCAACACACGCAAAGTCCTGGCAGGAGGAAATAGCAATGTTCCTTGTGACCATTCCTGGAGCCCTGTCAACAGACACTGTGTGGAACTGCTGCCCACTGACAGCTGGTTATCATGAGGGGAGTTGTTTTCTCCTGATACACGACGTGTCCTTCCCCCAAACCAAACACAAGCCTCAGTCTTCCAGTTGTTGAGCTGGCACTTGCTGCCTTTCCAAGCCAATCACCTGCCCCTGCAGAGAGCCTGGCCCATTGTCCATGGCAGCGTAGCCTGGCAGGACGGATGGAGAGTGGGAAAGGAATGGATTCAGGGCAGCTCAGGAGGCAGATGCAGACAATAAGGTCAAGAGCTGCCTTTGTAAAGGGAGTTCCAAGGCTGCTTCCCAGCCCTGCACAGGTCACACTGGCTCTGCCCTGCTCAGTTTTCCCAGTGGATCCTGCTGGTGGACAGGCATTCCCTCTGCTCTCCTGCCCTTACCTTCCTTGCTCCTTCTGGCAAAAGGGAGGGTTGGAGTGGAAG
This sequence comes from Agelaius tricolor, assembly GCF_023055355.1. NCBI lineage: Eukaryota > Metazoa > Chordata > Aves > Passeriformes > Icteridae > Agelaius > Agelaius tricolor. Next base: position 14,380,615 of record NW_027269263.1, read on the forward strand.
AGATTTTTAAGAAGGCAGCAACAAACAGATAAGTCAGTCTAGCTCCATCCTCAGCATTAGCATCATCATTGCTGCCCTTGCCTCTCCTTAAATCGAGGGGCAGCGGAAGCAGCACCTCCTGTGCCCACCACTGGGCCCCAAAGATCAATGAGCAAGAGCACATGAAGAAGCTGTGAGGAAGGCTGTGCCTTTTAGGACCATTGGAAATGGTCTCAAGTGGTGCCAAGGGAGATTAGAGTGGACATTACTCAGAATTCTACTCCTGGAAGAGTTACCAGGCATTGGCACAGGCTGCCCAAGAAAGCAGTGGAGCCACTGCCCCTGGAGGTATTTAACAGACACGTAGGTGTGGCACTTAGGGTCTGGGTTTAGTGGTGGACTTGGCAGAGTGGGTTTTGGGGTTGGATGCAGTCACTCAAAGATCTCTTCCATCCTAAAGGATTCCATCATTTCTCCTGCCTCGCTGAGCTCCATCTCCAAAGCCCTACCCTCCAGGACAGAAAGGTTCAGGAAACGGGAAAAGCTTTAATCCAGCAGCTGTAACCAAAGTGGCAGGGAACACGACAGAGCACCCAGGTGGCACAGACCCATTTGTCATTGCTCCTTGATTACTGTGCCTGGCTCACGTATGGAGATTCCCTGTGGCCAGAAAGGACTTGTCAGCCACACTGGGAGGCATCCAAATGTCAGAGCATGGAGCCACCACTCTTCACCAGGTACAGGGGGACAGAGGAGAGGCAGCCAACACACAAATGATCAGCTCTGGATCCCCAGAAAGTTTTCTCCTCCTGCACAGAAACGCCACCATATGCTGCCAGTGCTACAGGCAGGCATAGCCAGCCCACCCTGCCTTATACAGACCCCTCTACATTCCCCACCCTCCACACACCACAGCTGGGATAGCCCTGTAAATATTTTTTTGCTTTGCAAGCATAGGAGGAGAGAGCGGTACAGGCCTGGGAAGAAGTTCCTGTGTAGTAGAGGGTCAGGAAAGTGCCACATTCATCTAACCACAAGCAAGTTTTGAGCTTGTCGGCACATTTTGAGCAAAGGACCAAACTTTACTCCCGTCACATCTCTATAAAGTTAGAAATACATTTCTGCTTTTGGAGCAGACAGGGCAACAATTTCAACGCTGCAATAGCCAGTTCAATTCATTTACAAAAGAAATACAGGAAGCCTGGCTCTGACTCTTCCTCTGAAAACACATGTGCTATTCCAAAGAAATTGCAAACTCTACTCACCTGTCCCTGCCTTCAAGACACCACAGAATTCACTGCTTAGCTGGAGAAGAGTTTTAAGCGGTTGGCGTCTGTGAGGGCATCTAAAACTCTGTGTTCTGGCACTTCCGCTTTCTGAAAAAAAGTGGCAAAAGGAAAAAGTCTGAATACGTGGAAAAACGATGTAGATGAAGGATGTGACATCACAACAGTGAGTAGCTCAAAAAAAAGCTGTATGTAGCACGGCAAAGGAGCCATCTAGTTATAAAGTAATCATAAAAACAAATAGGAAATTCAGACCTCATTGTCACTACACTTTAAACTTTAGACTGTGTCAGGAAAACATTTGGGATTTTTTTGTTTTCTCCTCTTTGCTAAGAATTCCCAGCCCTCACGCTGCTGCTGGGGCTGCCACAATAGCTGAGCTGAGCCTTCCACAGAGCTGCCTGCTCCCACCCCAAGCCCTAAGTACAGGATGCCCCCTTGCAAACACACTCTTTTCACCAAATACTTTACTCCTTCATTAGGGAGTGCTCCCTCATATGCCAGGGACCTCAGGGAAGGACTTTGCCAAATTCCGGTGTCCCTCATTCTGTGCCAGTTCCCCCTTGACCCTGTGATCAAGGGAGGCTCACCTTCCCTTCCATGAGACTTGCTGGCACATTCATCAAATCCCTCCTTTATCAGTACAGCCACTAAATTCAGGCTCTGCTGCAGTTCTTCCTCAGCTGCCTGAAACAAATATTGCTCTGTAGTGTCCCAGACCTCTCTCCTCTCCCCAGATCCTTCCATGCACGGCAGCACCATGGATGGACTCATGACAACTCTCGTCCCAGCACAGGGACTCCACAGGCACTCTGGGCTACCTGAGCCAGTGTTTCACCACCCTTCCTTTCATTTCTAACTCGCCACACTTCAAGGTGTGCCCATTGTGTCTCTTGCCATCTCTGCATTGAACACAGGAGAGTCTCACTTCACCCACCTTCACCCACCCCCCCAGCCACCCACCTTCAGCCAGGTGTTTCACACCCTGAACACACAGCCCAGCCTGCTCTAGTCCAAGACAAGTCAGCAGAGCTCTCCCAGCCTCTCCTCATGCGCTGTGTGCTCCAGTCCCCTTCTCACCTTGGTGGCCCTTTGCTGGATTTGCTCCAGTACGGACGGGCCTCCCTCATGGTGGGATTCCTGAACCAGCCCTCCAGGTGTGTCCCACCAGTGCCGAGTGGCGGGCAAGGATTTGCATTAGGGGTAGATGGATGACCCCACATCGTTGACTGCCTACAACCTCAGAGCCATCTTCAACTTACCAGGCGTCTGCTGGAATCCCACCCAGCAGACACTCCAGGAGGTTCCTGGAGCACGTGGAAGAGAACTTGCTGACACAGGTGGCAGGCGAGCCCACCAGGGGAGGTGTCCCAGGGGATCTGCTGTTTGCAAACAGAGGAGCACTGGGGGGAAGTGAGGTTGCCTGAGGCCATCTTGGGTACAGTGACCGTGACACGATTTGATTTCAGTTCTCGGTGAAGGGAGGGAAGAAAGAGGAAGGGGGTCAGCAAAATTACTGCCTTGGATTTGTGGAGGACAGGCTTTGGTCTGTTTGGACCATGGGTTGAGAGAATCCCTTGGGAGGCAGTCCTGAGGGGCCAGGGAGCCCAGGAAGGTGGAGGTTCCTCAGGAAGGAACCTCCATAGAGGTGGAGAAGGAGCCAATTACAATGTGCTGGAAGCTGGTTCAGGGAAGGCTGGCTTGGATGAACAGCAAGCTTCCACTGGGACTCAGGGAAGAACAGAGAGTTTGGCAGCTCTGGAAGAAGAGTCAGGCAACTCAGGAAGACTACAAGAATGTCAGGAAGTTAATCAGAGAGAAAACTAGAAAGGTAAAAGTCCAGCTAGAAGTCAATCTGGCCACCAGCATAAAAGCTAAGGAAGAAATGCTTTTCCAAATGCATTAATACCAAAAAGAGGCCAAGGAGATTCTCCATCCTTTATTGCACACTGGGGTGGGAACATGACCTCCAGGGATGAGGAAAAGGCTGAGGCACCCAATGGCCTTTAACTCAAAGCCCAGGTGACCTCTGCATATCTGGCCCCCTGAGCCAGAAGACAGAAACAGGGAGCAGAACAAGGTCCCCACTCTGCAGGAGGAAGTTGTCAGTGAGCTGCTGTGCTGCCCAGACATGCACAAGTCTAGGCAGATGCCATCCTTCTGCTGGGAGCTGGTGAAGCAGCCCACAAAGCTCCAGTCTCCATCGTTTATCAGCAGTCCCGGTGAACTGGAGAGCTCCTGGGTGACTGGAGGTTGGCCAATGTGACACCTCTCTAGGGGAAAGCTTGGAAGGACACCTGGGGGAACCAGAGGCGTGTCAGCCTGACCTCGGTGCCTGGGAAGGGTATGGACCAGATTACCTGGAGTGCAATGGCACCATGTGTGCTGCACCACTGTGGCATCAGGCCCAGCCAGCACACGTTCAGGCAGGTCCTGCTTGACTGACCCAACCTCCTTCTATGAACAGCCAATGGATGTGGAAAGGCTGTGGATATTGTGTACCTGGGCCTTCTAAAGCCTTTGACCACTGCTTCCACAGCGCTCTCCTGGAGAGCATTGTCCTTGCAGCGCATCGATTTAAAGGGTTCCCTGTTGGCTGGGAATAAAGTGCCTGGATGGCTGGGCCCAGAGGGTGGTGGTGGAATTATCCAGCTGGCAGTGGGTCACTTGTGCTGTGCCCCAGGGCGCACTGTCAGAGCCAGTCCCCTTTCATATCCTTGGGGCTGAACAAGATCTGAAGTGCCAGGTACTGCCCCTGGGTCACAGGAAGCGCCAGCAGCTCCAGGCTGGGAAGAGTGGCTGGGAAGAGCCCAGCAGGGAAGGAAGGGCCTGGGCCTGCTGGCCCACAGTGCATGCCCAGGTGGGCGAGAAGGCCAATGGCTGCTGGGCTGGGCCAGCAATGGTGTGGCCAGCAGGAGCAGGCCAGTGACTGTCCCCCTGTTGTGGGCACTGGGGAGGCCTCACCCCAAGGGCTGTGTCCAGTTCTGGGCCTGGCACTGCAAGATGGACACTGAGGGGCCAGAGCGTGTCCAGAGGGGGGAACGGAGCTGGGCAAGGGGCTGGAGCACAAGTCTGATGAGGAGCGGCTGAGGGAGCTGGGGGTGTTTAACCTGGAGGAAAAGGAGGCTCAGGGGAGCTCTACTGCTCTCCACACCTTCCTGACAGGAGGGTGCAGCCAGCTGGGGGTCAGGCTCTGCTCCCTGGGAACAAGGGACAGGATGAGGGGAAATGAATAGAATGGTGTGGAATGGAAGGGATGCTGAAGATCATCTTGTTCCACCCCTCCTGCCACAGACAGGGACACCTCCCACTATCCCAGGTTGCTCAGAGCCCCATTCAGCCTGGACTTGGACACTTCTAGGGATCCAGGGGCAGCCACAACTGCTCTGGGCACCCTGTGCCAGGGCCTCAGCACCCTCACAGGGAAGAATTTCTCCCTCATATCCAACCTAAACCTTCTCTCTGTCACTGTGAAGCCATTCCCCCTTGTCCTGTCACTGCAGGCCTTTGCAAAGAGTCTGTCTGCATCTTTCCTTTAAGCTCCCTTCAGGCAGTGGAGGGCCATGATTAGATCACCACAAAGCCTTCTCTTCTCCAGGCAGAACATTCCCACTTCCCTCAGCTTTTCCTCCCAGCAGAGCTGTTCCCTCCCTCTGATCCCCTTGGTGGCCCTGCTCTGCACTGGCTCAAGCAGCTCCCTGTCCTTCCTGTGCTGGGACAAGGGCTGGATGCAGCACTCTGTGCACCACAGTAGGTTCAGCTGGGCTATGAGGAAAAATTTCAGCGTGCTTAAGCACTGTGTGCCACAGGCTCCCCAGGGAAGTGGTGGAGTCAGCATCCCTGGAAGTGCTCCAAAAAATGAGAACACATGGCATTTGGGGTACAGGCTTGTGGGTATGGTGATAGTGAATTGAAGGTTGGACTCCCTGATCTTGGAGGTCTTTTCCAACCTTCATGTGCTTCTGAGTTTTTATTTTTGTCCCTGGGGACACTGCTTGGAGCCCTGCACTTGGTCCTTCTGTTGATGGGGACATGTCGTCCCCTGGACTTCCACATTGGGCTCAATATTCCAATGAAAGGGATGCAATCCTCCTCACAGCACTGCAGAAAGAGGAAATGCTGAGCCCCTTCAGAGTGTGACAATGGCTGCTTAGATGTTGGTATCCACAAGAACTATTTCAGCAGAGCAAGGATATTCATAATTTCTGCTCCTCAACGAACTGCTTTTGTCTGTTTCTTTTCCTGAGGCATCTCAGACAAATCATCCCACTGCTGTGGATTTAGAAACTGTAGGAAGCATTATTTGAACTTCCCTCACTTCAGAAGTTTAGAACAACTTCACAGTGAGCGACACAAGGATCTAAACAGTTTTCAGCTTCTTAAAGCAAATTTCATATACTCTTCATTTATTTCCCCACATGTTAAGGATCTTTGCCAACCAGGGAATTCTCATCTGAGCCCCAGCAACCTGTGACCTCTGTCACTGACTGGCAGTGATTCAGAAAGTCATAAATGCTACAGAGAGGAAGCCAAGGGTCCCTACAGCTGTTGAAACATCACAAGGGGCTGCTCAGGCTGGGATTCACAGGAGGAGCCATTGGAGAACACCAAGAATGGACCAGCTGAGACATGCTGATGAAGGAGTTCAACCTTCCCTACAGCAACAGGTCTCGTGAAGGACAGCAAGAGAGGCTGCAGTTAGGTTCTGCTATAAATATGAAACACAGGGGATCAGAGGCAGATATCAGGAATGTCAGGTACAGAACCACAGAGCTGTGACACAGAACCACAGAGCTGTGACGCAGCTGCTCTGGGGTGTAGAAACCAACTCTGAGGAAGGTCAAAGGCACTCGGTTTCCTTTTGGCTGGGGAATGTCCCTACAGACAAGGGCCCCCAGGTCACACTGCACGCCTTGACAACTCTTCAGAGTCCTGCTTCATCTTTGCATAGGTGGCAGGGCAGAACTGGGAATAGAGCTGAGCCAGCAGAGCCTGGGAGGGGATCTCTAACTTGGTCCCGTGGCTCAGTTTATTCCATATGTGCACTGCATAGGTGTTCTTAAGGAGTTTCTGAAGCTCCAAGGCACTGACTGCCTCAAACAACTTCTTCCAGTCCTGCCAGGGAATAGGATAAACAACTTCTCGGGCAAGAGCACTCACACCCTTGCAGCTCATGCTCGTGATAGTCCTGAGGGAGCACCACTTCTTGAAGACACGAGTTAGGAGCTCTGGGCCCTGGTGCCCCCAGACCCAGCCATTGTAATTCTGCACAAAGTCCTGCATGCAAAGCTCGATGAATTTGTGCTTGGCCTCAAAGGACAGAAAGGCTCCATTCAGTTCATGGTCATCCTGAATGCCGAGGGCGTTGGTGAGGTTCTGTAAGTTCTTAAGCACAATGAAGTCTGTATCCAGGTAGATGCCACCAAATTTCCACATGAGGACAATTCTGCAGGCGTCAGAGAGGTTGGGTAAAAAATGAGGCTCCTGTTGCCGCTGAGGCTGCAGGAACCACTGTGCCAGAGGTGTTCCAGAAAAGAGCTCTTGGAGGTCCAGGTGCCGGATTTCCACGTTGGGGAAGCAGCTGAGCAAGGAGAAAGCCCAGTGCTTGGGCAAGGAGGCATTCCCTTTGGCCAAGCCTTTCATGAGCACCACGACTCTTGATGCGGGGTGTGTCCTGGCTGCTGACTCCACGGAGCAGGAGAACAGGTAACTTGGGGCAGTTTGCTCCGAGGTCTCCACAAAAAACACATTTCCTGTGGAAGGAGAGGGCCCACCAGCAATGTCGAGGGGAGAAGGCACATAGTGAGCACAGCTGATCTCAGCAGACAAGCCATAGGTGGGGACGCTGCTCTTTGGGTCCTCCCCGATGCCCCAGTACAACTTGTGGTAGGCAAAGGATACGAACACAAAGATGAGGATAAACAGGGCACAGAGCTTGTGGCTCAGCACCACCCTGGCCAGCTTTAGGGGGCAGCTGGGCGTCCTGAGCATTCTCTCTCCAGCCAGAGCCTGCTCTCCCGAGATAGCCGTCATGATCTGAAGGGAAGGAAAAAAGAAAAAAACCTGACAGACGAGGCAGCAGAGTATGAGCCTTCCTTGACAGGTGTGTCCCACCTTCATAGCAGTGCACAACAAACTCTGGGAACACCATTAGAGAACTCATCTGTCACCCTCTAGAACTTCAGGTCACTGTCAACACACGCAAAGTCCTGGCAGGAGGAAATAGCAATGTTCCTTGTGACCATTCCTGGAGCCCTGTCAACAGACACTGTGTGGAACTGCTGCCCACTGACAGCTGGTTATCATGAGGGGAGTTGTTTTCTCCTGATACACGACGTGTCCTTCCCCCAAACCAAACACAAGCCTCAGCCTTCCAGTTGTTGAGCTGGCACTTGCTGCCTTTCCAAGCCAATCACCTGCCCCTGCAGAGAGCCTGGCCCATTGTCCATGGCAGCGTAGCCTGGCAGGACGGATGGAGAGTGGGAAAGGAATGGATTCAGGGCAGCTCAGGAGGCAGATGCAGACAATAAGGTCAAGAGCTGCCTTTGTAAAGGGAGTTCCAAGGCTGCTTCCCAGCCCTGCACAGGTCACACTGGCTCTGCCCTGCTCAGTTTTCCCAGTGGATCCTGCTGGTGGACAGGCATTCCCTCTGCTCTCCTGCCCTTACCTTCCTTGCTCCTTCTGGCAAAAGGGAGGGTTGGAGTGGAAGAGATTTTTAAGAAGGCAGCAACAAACAGATAAGTCAGTCTAGCTCCATCCTCAGCATTAGCATCATCATTGCTGCCCTTGCCCTTGCTGCCATTGCTGCCCTCCATAAATCGAGGGGCAGCGGAAGCAGCACCTCCTGTGCCCACCACTGGGCCCCAAAGGTCAATGAGCAAGAGCACATGAAGAAGCTGTGAGGAAGGCTGTGCCTTTTAGGACCATTGGAAATGGTCTCAAGTGGTGCCAAGGGAGATTAGAGTGGACATTACTCAGAATTCTACTCCTGGAAGAGTTACCAGGCATTGGCACAGGCTGCCCAAGAAAGCAGTGGAGCCACTGTCCCTGGAGGTATTTAACAGACACGTAGGTGTGGCACTTAGGGTCTGGGTTTAGTGGTGGACTTGGCAGAGCGGGTTTTGGGGTTGGATGCAGTCACTCAAAGATCTCTTCCATCCTAAAGGATTCCATCATTTCTCCTGCCTCGCTGAGCTCCATCTCCAAAGCCCTACCCTCCAGGACAGAAAGGTTCAGGAAACGGGAAAAGCTTTAATCCAGCAGCTGTAACCAAAGTGGCAGGGAACACGACAGAGCACCCAGGTGGCACGGACCCATTTATCATTGCTCCTTGATTACTGTGCCTGGCTCACGTACGGAGCTTCCCCTGTGACCAGAAAGGACTTGTCAGCCACACTGGGAGGCATCCAAATGTCAGAGCATGGAGCCACCACTCTTCACCAGGTACAGGGGGACAGAGGAGAGGCAGCCAATACACAAATGATCAGCTCTGGATCCCCAGAAAGTTTTCTCCTCCTGCACAGAAACACCACCATATGCTGCCAGTGCTACAGGCAGGCATAGCCAGCCCACCCTGCCTTATACAGACCCCTCTACATTCCCCACCCTCCACACACCACAGCTGGGATAGCCCTGTAAATAATTTTTTAAGCTGTAGAAAGTAAAGAGGCACAGACTAGGTTAGAACAGAAGCTATGATGTTGAGAAGGCACAAAACTCACCTGTCTCTGCTTTTAGGGATGCCACAGAAATCCCTCTTCAGCTGGAAAAGATATTAATGAAATTAAAAACTCAGAGGATGACCAGAACTTTATGGTCTGACAGCTCCCTCTCCTTCGGAAAAATAAGGAGGAGCGATGGAGTCCAAACATAAGGGGAAAGAAACCGGGAAGGGTGTAACACCATTTATGTGACCAGGAACAGATGCTAAGGTCACACAGAATCACTTGAACAAACCAGATAGTTAAAAAGTATTAAAAAAAAAAAAAAAAAAAAAAAAAAAAAAAAAAAAAAAAAAGGAGGAAACTGAAAGCAACTCTTTGAGCTTTAGACTGGTGGGAAAATGGCTTGATTTGTTTTCTCCTCCTTTGCTAAGAATTCCCAGCCCTCACACTGCTGCTGGGGCTGCCACAATAGCTGAGCTGAGCCTTCCACAGAGCTGCCTGCTCCCACCCCAAGCCCTAAGTACAGGATACCCCCTTGCAAACACACTCTTTTCACCAAATACTTTACTCCTTCATTAGGGAGTGCTCCCTCATATGCCAGGGACCTCAGGGAAGGACTTTGCCAAATTCCGGTGTCCCTCATTCTGTGCCAGTTCCCCCTTGACCCTGTGATCAAGGGAGGCTCACCTTCCCTTCCATGAGACTTGCTGGCACATTCATCAAATCCCTCCTTTATCAGTACAGACACTAAATTCAGGCTCTGCTGCAGTTCTTCCTCAGCTGCCTGAAACAAATATTGCTCTGTAGTGTCCCAGACCTCTCTCCTCTCCCCAGATCCTTCCATGCACGGCAGCACGATGGATGGACTCATGACAACTCTCGTCCCAGCACAGGGACTCCACAGGCACTCTGGGCTACCTGAGCCAGTGTTTCACCACCCTTCCTTTCATTTCTAACTCGCCACACTTCAAGGTGTGCCCATTGTGTCTCCTGCCATCTCTGCATTGAACACAGGAGAGTCTCACTTGTGTCCTTCACCCACCCCCCCAGCCACCCACCTTCAGCCAGATGTTTCACACCCTGAACACACAGCCCAGCCTGCTCTAGTCCAAGACAAGTCAGCAGAGCTCTCCCAGCCTCTCCTCATGCTCTGTGTGCTCCAGTTCCCTTCTCACCTTGGTGGCCCTTTGCTGGATTTGCTCCAGTACGGACGGGCCTCCCTCATGGTGGGATTCCTGAACCAGCCCTCCAGGTGTGTCCCACCAGTGCCGAGTGGTGGGCAAGGATTTGCATTAGGGGTAGATGGATGACCCCACATCGTTGACTGCCTACAACCTCAGAGCCATCTTCAACTTACCAGGCGTCTGCTGGAATCCCACCCAGCAGACACTCCAGGAGGTTCCTGGAGCACGTGGAAGAGAACTTGCTGACACAGGTGGCAGGCGAGCCCACCAGGGGAGGTGTCCCAGGGGATCTGCTGTTTGCAAACAGAGGAGCACTGGGGGGAAGTGAGGTTGCCTGAGGCCATCTTGGGTACAGTGACCGTGACACGATTTGATTTCAGTTCTCGGTGAAGGGAGGGAAGAAAGAGGAAGGGGGTCAGCAAAATTACTGCCTTGGATTTGTGGAGGACAGGCTTTGGTCTGTTTGGACCATGGGTTGAGAGAATCCCTTGGGAGGCAGTCCTGAGGGGCCAGGGAGCCCAGGAAAGTGGAGGTTCCTCAGGAAGGAACCTCCATAGAGGTGGAGAAGGAGCCAATTACAATGTGCTGGAAGCTGGTTCAGGGAAGGCTGGCTTGGATGAACAGCAAGCTTCCACTGGGACTCAGGGAAGAACAGAGAGTTTGGCAGCTCTGGAAGAAGGGTCAGGCAACTCAGGAAGACTACACAGATGTCAGGAAGTTAATCAGAGAGAAAACTAGAAAGGTAAAAGTCCAGCTAGAAGTCAATCTGGCCACCAGCATAAAAGCTAAGGAAGAAATGCTTTTCCAAATGCATTAATACCAAAAAGAGGCCAAGGAGATTCTCCATCCTTTATTGCACACTGGGGTGGGAACACGACCTCCAGGGATGAGGAAAAGGCTGAGGCACCCAATGGCCTTTAACTCAAAGCCCAGGTGACCTCTGCATATCTGGCCCCCTGAGCCAGAAGACAGAAACAGGGAGCAGAACAAGGTCCCCACTCTGCAGGAGGAAGTTGTCAGTGAGCTGCTGTGCTGCCCAGACATGCACAAGTCTAGGCAGATGCCATCCTTCTGCTGGGAGCTGGTGAAGCAGCCCAAAAAGCTCCAGTCTCCATCGTTTATCAGCAGTCCCGGTGAACTGGAGAGCTCCTGGGTGACTGGAGGTTGGCCAATGTGACACCCCTCTAGGGGAAAGCTTGGAAGGACACCTGGGGGAACCAGAGGCGTGTCAGCCTGACCTCGGTGCCTGGGAAGGGTATGGACCAGATTACCTGGAGTGCAATGGCACCATGTGTGCTGCACCACTGTGGCATCAGGCCCAGCCAGCACACGTTCAGGCAGGTCCTGCTTGACTGACCCAACCTCCTTCTATGAACAGCCAATGGATGGGGAAAGGCTGTGGATGTTGTGTACCTGGGCCTTCTAAAGCCTTTGACCACTGCTTCCACAGCGCTCTCCTGGAGAGCATTGTCCTTGCAGCCCATGGATTTAAAGGGTTCCCTGTTGGCTGGGAATAAAGTGCCTGGATGGCTGGGCCCAGAGGGTGGTGGTGGAATTATCCAGCTGGCAGTGGGTCACTTGTGCTGTGCCCCAGGGCGCACTGTCAGAGCCAGTCCCCTTTCATATTCTTGAGGCTGAACAAGATCTGAAGTGCCAGGTACTGCCCCTGGGTCACAGGAAGCGCCAGCAGCTCCAGGCTGGGAAGAGTGGCTGGGAAGAGCCCAGCAGGGAAGGAAGGGCCTGGGCCTGCTGGCCCACAGTGCATGCCCAGGTGGGCGAGAAGGCCAATGGCTGCTGGGCTGGGCCAGCAATGGTGTGGCCAGCAGGAGCAGGCCAGTGACTGTCCCCCTGCTGTGGGCACTGGGGAGGCCTCACCCCAAGGGCTGTGTCCAGTTCTGGGCCTGGCACTGCAAGATGGACACTGAGGGGCCAGAGCGTGTCCAGAGGGGGGAACGGAGCTGGGCAAGGGGCTGGAGCACAAGTCTGATGAGGAGCGGCTGAGGGAGCTGGGGGTGTTTAACCTGGAGGAAAAGGAGGCTCAGGGGAGCTCTACTGCTCTCCACACCTCCCTGACAGGAGGGTGCAGCCAGCTGGGGGTCAGGCTCTGCTCCCTGGGAACAAGGGACAGGATGAGTGGAAATGAATAGAATGGTGTGGAATGGAAGGGAGGCTAAAGATCATCTTGTTCCACTCCTCCTGCCACAGACAGGGACACCTCCCACTATCCCAGGTTGCTCAGAGCCCCATTCAGCCTGGACTTGGACACTTCTAGGGATCCAGGGGCAGCCACAACTGCTCTGGGCACCCTGTGCCAGGGCCTCAGCACCCTCACAGGGAAGAATTTCTCCCTCATATCCAACCTAAACCTTCTCTCTGTCACTGTGAAGCCATTCCCCCTTGTCCTGTCACTGCAGGCCTTTGCAAAGAGTCTGTCTGCATCTTTCCTTAAGCTCCCTTCAGGCAGTGGAGGGCCATGATTAGGTCACCACAAAGCCTTCTCTTCTCCAGGCAGAACATTCCCACTTCCCTCAGCTTTTCCTCCCAGCAGAGCTGTTCCCTCCCTCTGATCCCCTTGGTGGCCCTGCTCTGCACTGGCTCGAGCAGCTCCCTGTCCTTCCTGTGCTGGGCCAAGGGCTGGATGCAGCACTCTGTGCACCACAGTAGGTTCAGCTGGGCTATGAGGAAAAATTTCAGCGTGCTTAAGCACTGTGTGCCACAGGCTCCCCAGGGAAGTGGTGGAGTCAGCATCCCTGGAAGTGCTCCAAAAAATGAGAACACATGGCATTTGGGGTACAGGCTTGTGGGTATGGTGATAGTGAATTGAAGGTTGGACTCCCTGATCTTGGAGGTCTTTTCCAACCTTCATGTGCTTCTGAGTTTTTATTTTTATTCCTGGGGACACTGCTTGGTGCCCTGCACTTGGTCCTTCTGTTGATGGGGACATGTCGTCCCCTGGACTTCCACATTGGGCTCAATATTCCAATGAAAGGGATGCAATCCTCCTCACAGCACTGCAGAAAGAGGAAATGCTGAGCCCCTTCAGAGTGTGACAATGGCTGCTTAGATGTTGGTATCCACAAGAACTATTTCAGCAGGGCAAGGATATTCATAATTTCTGCTCCTCAACGAACTGCTTTTGTCTGTTTCTTTTCCTGAGGCATCTCAGACAAATCATCCCACTGCTGTGGATTTAGAAACTGTAGGAAGCATTATTTGAACTTCCCTCACTTCAAAAGTTTAGAACAACTTCACAGTGAGCGACACAAGGATCTAAACAGTTTTCAGCTTCTTAAAGCAAATTTCATATACTCTTCATTTATTTCCCCACATGTTAAGGATCTTTGCCAACCAGGGAATTCTCATCTGAGCCCCAGCAACCTGTGACCTCTGTCCCTGACTGGCAGTGATTCAGAAAGTCATAAATGCTACAGAGAGGAAGCCAAGGGTCCCTACAGCTGTTGAAACATCACAAGGGGCTGCTCAGGCTGGGATTCACAGGAGGAGCCATTGGAGAACACCAAGAATGGACCAGCTGAGACATGCTGATGAAGGAGTTCAACCTTCCCTACAGCAACAGGTCTCGTGAAGGACAGCAAGAGAGGCTGCAGTTAGGTTCTGCTATAAATATGAAACACAGGGGATCAGAGGCAGATATCAGGAATGTCAGGTACAGAACCACAGAGCTGTGACACAGAACCACAGAGCTGTGATGCAGCTGCTCTGGGGTGTAGAAACCAACTCCGGGGAAGGTCAAAGGCACTCGGTTTCCTTTTGGCTGGGGAATGTCCCTACAGACAAGGGCCCCAGGTCACACTGCACGCCTTGACAACTCTTCAGAGTCCTGCTTCATCTTTGCATAGGTGGCAGGGCAGAACTGGGAATAGAGCTGAGCCAGCAGAGCCTGGGAGGGGATCTCTAACTTGGTCCCGTGGCTCAGTTTGTTCCATATGTGCACTGCATAGGTGTTCTTAAGGAGTTTCTGAAGCTCCAAGGCACTGACTGCCTCAAACAACTTCTTCCAGTCCTGCCAGGGAATAGGATAAACAACTTCTCGGGCAAGAGCACTCACACCCTTGCAGCTCATGCTTGTGATAGTCCTGAGGGAGCACCACTTCTTGAAGACACGAGTTAGGAGCTCTGGGCCCTGGTGCCCCCAGACCCAGCCATTGTAATTCTGCACAAAGTCCTGCATGCAAAGCTCAATGAATTTGTGCTTGGCCTCAAAGGACAGAAAGGCTCCATTCAGTTCATGGTCATCCTGAATGCCGAGGGCGTTGGTGAGGTTCTGTAAGTTCTTAAGCACGATGAAGTCTGTATCCAGGTAGATGCCACCAAATTTCCACATGAGGACAATTCTGCAGGCATCAGAGAGGTTGGGTAAAAAATGAGGCTCCCAGTGCCGTAGAGGCCATAAGTACCACCTTTTCAGGGGTGTTCCAGAAAAGAGCTCTTGGAGGTCCAGGCGTCGGATTTCCACGTTGGGGAAGCAGCTGAGCAAGGAGAAAGCCCAGTGCTTGGGCAAGGAGGCATTCCCTTTGGCCAAGCCTTTCATGAGCACCACGACTCTTGATGCGGGGTGTGTCCTGGCTGCTGACTCCACGGAGCAGGAGAACAGGTAACTTGGGGCAGTTTGCTCCGAGGTCTCCACAAAAAACACATTTCCTGTGGAAGGAGAGGGCCCACCAGCAATGTCGAGGGGAGAAGGCACATAGTGAGCACAGCTGATCTCAGCAGACAAGCCGTAGGTGGGGACGCTGCTCTTTGGGTCCTCCCCGATGCCCCAGTACAACTTGTTGTAGGCAAGGTATATGAACACAAAGATGAGGATAAACAGGGCACAGAGCTTGTGGCTCAGCACCACCCTGGTCAGCTTTAGGGGGCAGCTGGGCGTCCTGAGCATTCTCTCTCCAGCCAGAGCCTGCTCTCCCGAGACAGCCTGAAGGGAAGGAAAGAAAACAACCTGACAGACGAGGCAGCAGAGTATGAGCCTTCCTTCACAAATGTGTGTGTCCCACCTTCATAGCAGTGCACAACAAACTCTGGGAACACTATAAGAAAACTTATCTGTCACGGTTTAGATCTTCCAGTCATTTTGAACATGAGACACGTATGCAAAAAATTCTGGGAGGAAGAAACCAAACAAGCTGCGAAGAGGACAGAGAACTCAGGTCACAGTGTTGCGTTTCTCATTTCTCCCTTGATCTCTGGGCCTGGGTCACATATGGAACATCTCATGTGCCCAGAAAATGGCTTCTTAGACGCACTGGTTGTTATCCTAAGATAAGGCACTGTGACTTGGGGGACAGTGGAGAGGCAGCCAACACACAAATGATCAGCTCTGGATCCCCAGAAAGTTTTCTCCTCCCACAGAGAAATACCAGCATGTGCTGCCAGTGCTACAGGCAGCAAAAACCAGCCCACCCTGCCTTATACAGACCCCTCTACATTCCCCACCCTCCACACACCACAGCTGGGTTAACCCTGTAAATAATTTTTTGAACAGTCGAAGACAAAAGGCACTGACTTGGTGGGACAGAGCTGGTGCTGTAGAGAAGGCACAAAACTCACCTGTACCTGCTTTCAAGATACCACAGAATTCCCTGCTCAGGTGAAAGGATGTTTAAAAAATTAAAGTCTGTAAGTATGACTACTGCTCTATAGTCACTTCCTTTTTATAAAAACGAATGGTGAGTACATGGAGAAAAAAAAAAGGAGGATGTGACATCATTCATCCGTAATGAGTAGATGATACAAAGGTCACAAAGATGCACCATAAACAAACAAGTTAGTTAAAAAGTAATTAAGGAAAAAGGAAGAAATTGAAAACCCACTGTTGCTACACTTTGAGCTTTAGACTAGTGGGAAAATGGCTTGATTTGTTTTCTCCTCCTTTGCTAAGAATTCCCAGCCCTCACACTGCTGCTGGGGCTGCCACAGTAACTGAGCTGAGCCTTCCACAGAGCTGCCTGCTCCCACCCCAAGCCCTAAGTACAGGATGCCCCCTTGCAAACACACTCTTTTCACCAAATACTTTACTCCTTCATTAGGGAGTGCTCCCTCATATGCCAGGGACCTCAGGGAAGGACTTTGCCAAATTCCGGTGTCCCTCATTCTGTGCCAGTTCCCCCTTGACCCTGTGATCAAGGGAGGCTCACCTTCCCTTCCATGAGACTTGCTGGCACATTCATCAAATCCCTCCTTTATCAGTACAGCCACTAAATTCAGGCTCTGCTGCAGTTCTTCCTCAGCTGCCTGAAACAAATATTGCTCTGTAGTGTCCCAGACCTCTCTCCTCTCCCCAGATCCTTCCATGCACGGCAGCACCATGGATGGACTCATGACAACTCTCGTCCCAGCACAGGGACTCCACAGGCACTCTGGGCTACCTGAGCCAGTGTTTCACCACCCTTCCTTTCATTTCTAACTCGCCACACTTCAAGGTGTGCCCATTGTGTCTCTTGCCATCTCTGCATTGAACACAGGAGAGTCTCACTTCACCCACCTTCACCCACCCCCCCAGCCACCCACCTTCAGCCAGATGTTTCACACCCTGAACACACAGCCCAGCCTGCTCTAGTCCAAGACAAGTCAGCAGAGCTCTCCCAGCCTCTCCTCATGCGCTGTGTGCTCCAGTCCCCTTCTCACCTTGGTGGCCCTTTACTGGATTTGCTCCAGTACGGACGGGCCTCCCTCATGGTGGGATTCCTGAACCAGCCCTCCAGGTGTGTCCCACCAGTGCCGAGTGGTGGGTAAGGATCACTCCCCATGACCTTGCAGGCCATGCTCCACAGGCTGTGAGGACATCTCCTGTCTTCTGGTCAGCTTGGTGGTCCAGGGGACGACCAGACCCTTTTCTGCCCAGGTGCTTTCCATCAAAATGCTGCCTATAATTTTCATTGCCTTGCTTATTAAATTTAAAAGCCAAGTTAACCAATACAGGTTTTGAAATATGCTAACAAAAATGTGTCCAAACAAAAATTTCAAAATGCAAAGAGAAATATCAATGCACAATGTAAACTCTGATATAAGAAAATCATCAAGGATCCCTTGTTCCAAGCACAAAAGGGATAAAACAAAGGAACCAGACACAGGGCTGCCACCACAGATTATCTTGTAACTTCACCATGCAAAGACTGCCACCAATCTGCTGGTGATGGATCTGCACATGCTCATGCCTACTTTTAGTCCACCCTGCCCTGAGCAAAGTGATTTCCTGCCCTATATGATTAATAGTGCTTCACTGATATTTCCTTGGTAGCAAAATCACAGTAAGCAAAAAAAGGAAAACAACCCAAACTAGATGATAATTGAATGATTGACTGATGGTACAACATGCATTGTGCATGAAGCCAACTTACATGAAGGCAAAAAACATCCTGCATTCCTGTAATCCTCAACTTTTAAAATCGTAACAGCAGATATTCAGAAGTTCCTGAATCCTGGCAAATCATTCCTAATAAGATAAAAACTTCATTACTGAGTGATAGTCTTATAAAACATCATATGATCTACATGACAGTTGAAGTAGACAAATTCTTCCATAACAAATGGAAGAAATGAACTGTGAAAGTTGTTTAAGGGCATGCATTTGTGATGTCAGAGAACAAAATGTTACATTCTCACTTTGCACTGAAAGCAATTAGGATTGTTTTTACATGATTACATTAGACCTGTGTAATTCTCAGAGTATGAGTTCTGCAGAAGTTCTCAAAACTTCCAGGCCTCAATCTTACTATACCAAGTAAAACCAAGTGTTTTAGCCAGAGGTGATCAGCTGATTACAGGAAAACTACAGTTGTCCATATTGCAGAAGTGCAAGTGTTGTTTCAAAAACAGAGTATAAATGGAGGATCTTAATAAGGACTTTGCTATTGTTTCTCATCTAGGATTTAATTAATACAGCTTATACCTAGATCATTAGGAGATTTAGCCTATGAAGCTGGATAGGCCTGAAAATTAACAGAAAATTACAGGAAAGAGGGTGTAAAGATATGATCTAACTAGTAGCAAATATATGCGTATCTATTGTTACATAATATACTATTAACTAAAATGGATTTGCAGTGTAATTCTTTGTTGTACCTCAGAACATGCAGAGAAACTGGTTAGAGATGGTTTTGCATCTTGGGCAAGATGCTTTGGTTGATCCCAACATTTTCAAGCAATAGCTGGGCCCTCTTGTAACCATGTCAACTGTCATTCCTGCAGTTCTGGGCACTAAAAATATCCTTCTGAACCTAGGGAAAGTACTGCTGGGGTAGCAAAGCAGAGAGTGGCAGCTCTTGCAGCAAGGGACCCAGCACTGGAGGAGTCCAGCCTGGGGCTGGTTGGAGGATCTGGTAGAGATCAGCCAGAATTTGTCATGAACATCCAGTCTTCATGGGCTAAATGGAAGTACACTGTGGTATAGCTTCACTTCTTTCTTTGTTTTATTACTGCTTGTTCTTGTGTATTTTTGTCAAGACTTCAACTACTTTATGGGATTAAACTATAAAAGCTATATTTAAATGTACATCCAGCACACACAGAGCAACACAGCTTCGTTAGCCTTGGAAAAAAACAGAGAGGAGGGAAAAAGGTCGAGCAAACCTTTGCATACCTAGATCGCTGCTAAGAGTCTGGAACAATAAATATCATCCATCACAAGGAGCCTGACAGAAGTATTTTGGGGACCCACCAGAAAACAGCTGAAGATCTCAATTTTCTCCAGATTTACATTACTAATGAGTGTAGAAGAGGTGAGATTTTACAATAACAGCATTCAGTAGGTAACTAATCAGGCTGCTAGGCATGGAAACACAGAGTGATGCCCAACAGGGATGCATCCACCAGCAAATTCCCCTAGTTTTTAGGGGAATTAGATTTAGCATTTTACCAACAGCTTTAGAGTTCCTCCTCATGAACCCAGAGAGGATGGCAGACCAAGCACGTGTGAATGTTTGAGGTAAGAGGAGAGCAAATATTGTAAATGTAGTATACTAGGCCAATAAAATACTGCAGCTGAAGGCAGAGGACATTTAAGGCACTTGTTTCTTAACTGCATCTTCTGTATTTATCATGACTTCACCTTTTCAGAATGAATCCTGCAATATCCAGTTCTCTTAGGGTGGGTTTAGAACTATGTTTTCTCCTGAAGTAAAAGAAAGAAGTTTACACACCCTCTTGTATAGCTGTAATGAAATGCTGGATAGACACTCTGTGGGATAAGATGCATTAAAAGCAAGCAGAACAAAGAGTCAGAGAATGAGATTAGCAACTTTCTATCAAAAAAAAAAACAAACCAAACAACCAGATTGTGGGAAGAAATGATATGGCAGTTTTGATAGCTGCTGGTTCCCAGATCACTGTACACAAAACAGCCACAGATATGATGGCATCTCACTGAAGCTGTCCAGAAAAAGTATCTACAGGGTCTGTTATTTGCAACAGAGAGTATCAATGATGTACCTAGGCAAAGGCCACAAACAGAAAATCAGATAGCCAGACATGGCAACATCATTACATTTCAATCAGCCTCCCTGAATACAAGAAGCAGTAGCCCAAGATGAAAGGAAAATGGTCAGTACATTTAGACAGTCAGAAATTTGCAGGATCAGGTTTGTTAAGCAGGATCTGCCTCTGATGGACGTGTGCTGGCTGGGCCTGGCCCCCTGGCTGGTCACGCTCAGTATGATCTGTTCCACAGCCTTCCTTGGCATCGAGGTCAGGCTCACGGGCTTGTGGCTCTCCAGATCCTCCTTTCAGCCTTCTTGTAGATGGGTGTCACACTGGCTAGCCATCAGTCTTCTGGGACTTCCCCAGTTGACCAGGGCTGCCAGTAAATGATGGAGAGCAGCTCCATGAGCTTGTCCACCAGCTCCCTCAGTTCCCTTGAGTGGATCCCACCTGGCCCCGCAGATTGTACAATTTTAACTGGAACAGCAGGTCACTGTTTCCTCCTGGATTACAGGGGTGATATCTTGTCCCTATCTCCCAGCTCAGGGGGCCTGACACCCTGATAATAACTGGTCTTTCAGTTAAAGACTGAAGCAAAGAAAGCATCAAGTACCTCAGCCTTTTCCTCATCCTTGGTGGCAATGTAATAAAGGATGGAGAGTCACATGTAATCCCCTCACATGTAATAAAGGATGGAGAGTCTCCTTGGCCCTCTGTTATTAATATATTTGGGGAAAAAAAAAAAAGTGCTATCCCTTGTGGCATATGCCAAATTAAATTCTAGCTGGGCCTTTGGCCTTTCTGACTTTCTCCCTGCATAACCTAATGACACCCTTTTAATCTTCCTGAATCACTTGTCCCTTCTTCCAAGCTGGTAAATATATTTTTTTCCCCTTGAGTTCAATCAAAAGCTGCTTGTTCATCCAGGCCAGTTTTCTTCCCTGCTGGTTTGTCTTGTGGCACATTGGGCTGGCCTGTTCCTGTGCCTTTCAGATGTTGTTCTTGGAGAATGTCCAGTGTCCCTCGGGACTGCCTCCCAAGGAATTGCCTCAACCCTGAGCAGGCTAAAGTCTGGAAATCCAAAGTAGAAGTTTTGTGAGTCCATTCTGAAAACTCTCATTTCAAGACAACTATGCCCAAGACAGACTCCAACCACCACATCTCCCACCAGCCCTTCTCTGTTCACAAACAGCAGGGCCCAGCATGCCCAAGTTCCTCTTACCTGTAGCCAGATGCAGAAATTAATTCTGGGCTGTTTCAAAGGGATCTCTGAACTCCCTTCCAATCTCCTTCCCTACCAACCCTTCTGCCCCTCTAGCAGGCTTCATGTTCCTTCTGCAACTTGAAAATAAAAGGATTAATAATATTGGTAGCTTTACTATCTTTTGGAATTTATTTTCAAACAGTGTTTTCTATAGTCTCATGGTGTTGCCATATTTAAGTTGCCAGACTTCATGTGCCTACTTCATTTTCCCTCTGCTGATAGGTGCCATTTTGAAGAGTGCTTTATACTTCTCATACCTCTGCCAGCATATTACAGGATGCTGTTTGGCTTCAGCATTATACACAAATTTAAATGTCAAGATCTCAGCATGGGCTGTAATGGCAGGGTGCAGCTGACTGACTTCCTTCTTCAGTTCTCTCTTCTGGACTCTGCCTGTTCATTTGATTTCCAGGAATGGTTATACAGCAAAAACCAGAGACCACGAGTGAAGTGAACAAGGGAATGGTTATAATCACTTGAGAGAGATAACCGTGAAGTATCTATGAAAGAATAAAGGGGTGATGTTCATAAATGGCATATCCAAACAGAGAATGGGGAGAGCTTTGCTTCCCCTCTTCTCTCCTGCTGAGGACACACCAGCCCTAGGCAGAGCTCAGGCCCCAGCATGTATCACATTAAGACAGGTAACGGCACTTTCTTACAAGAATCTACTTTGCACTATGGCCTTCCAAGACTGCACATTTTGGGAGGAGGGAGATAAAACAAAGAGTAGAATAAAAAGAGGGGAAAAGAGCCCTACAGAGCATTACTCCTTACTGTGTGTCCTGGATGCCCCCAACACAAGAGCTCCTGGCACAGGAGAGCTCTCAGGCAGCAGAGAAAATAATCATCCTTCAGTCACTGCCCAGGAAACCGGATCCAGAAATACCTTCCTGATCCTTCCATGCTCCTCGTCTGCTACACTGGCCAGTTCTGCATCTCCAGCCCCACCCCTGGCTTCCCCCTTGAGGTAGAGCACCCATGTCCCAGCTAACCTCCATGAGCCCAAGGACAGCAGTCATGGCATGAAATAAGCTGTATAAACACACAGTTTCTTTGAAGTGTGTGTTTGTGTTTGAAGTGTCACAATGCTTTTCTCAGAGGTGCCTGGCTCTTAAGTTAAAAACCCAGAAATATTTCACAAGGAATATATTCTTTGAAGAAAGAAAGAAAAAAGTTGTCTGAAAGATGCAGAACATTTTAGTGTCTTCTCTGCTTTAATCTCTATCTGTCTTTTGGTAAAAGTTTGCATAATTTAAAAGAAATAAAATCAATACAATTCAACAGTAAAAACAGAAGTTCTGTCAGACAAACGAGAAATGTGCATAATGTAATGGAGAACTATATTATGCCTCCTAAAGAAAGCTATGGGTCAGCTTGATAACAGAATTTTCCATTTCAGATTAATCGCTCTTCAGTTGAAAACAAGACAAAAACTCTCTGCTGATTTTTTTTTCTCTCTCATTTTCTTTCCCCCTCTATTGAACAAAAGCCTTATTGTTCTATGAATTTCCCAAGACACCTTCAGCCTCTCAGACTGGCCACTTTGGAATGTTTCTACACTACCTGACACATCACCTGGCCAGCAGCCCAGGGAGCAGCCACCTCCCAGCTGCCCTTCCCTCCAGACCCTCTGCTTTCCTTGGGACTCTGAAAGGGTAACACACACTTTTTATCCATATAGCTGCAAGAAACAGCAAGACCTCACCATCCTGTCCCTAACAGCTTCCACCCTTTCTTAAAGACATTCAAGCAGAGGCAGTGTGCTGCTCTGACCAGCTGTGGTTTTGGTGTGCAATGGGCTGTGTTTGTCTAGTTTGGAGCTTGTTGGAACCAGCTGGAATCACAGCCCCATTCCACACAGGTGAGCCCTGCAGCCCCTGGCTCCCCAAACCCTGCCAGTTCTGCCTCATACAGAGTACTTTGCAGTGCTCAAATACAGAGAAGTCCCTAGGGTTTTTTTCTTCTTGTAAGGATGAAACTTGGATTTGAATGTTGGATTACCAGCTGGTGAGCTGCTCTTCACTACCTAGGGCAAACAAAACTGGTTAAAAAAGAAATTAGATTGTGAGGGTTACTGACTTCCTGAACTATTCATATATTTATTTCCCTTCCCTTTGTGGTAACATCGATTTCCAAAAATTACCTGTCCAGTTCTTGAGAAATTCTTTAAAGAAGGAAGATGAATGATCCCAAGTGCCACGTCATCATTTACCTGAATGCAAAGGACTTGCCAACAATTTATTGATGGCTTCCCATCCCATGTTTTATTATTTGCTTAAACCTGTCAAGAGCTTATTCCAAGCAGCTCTTAAGCATGTACCAAAGGGCTCTCTACCAGTTAAACAGGAAGACAGACACATCCCAGCACTGCCACACACCTGTAAAGACTTCCCAGAAAGCAAAGCTTTGTGTCGCAACTAAACCAGCTTAAGGAGAAGTTGCCAATGAAGAGGAGATTACCTCAGTAATCTGAGGCAAAAATCTTTGCCTACAGAATAAATACGAAGTTTTCCTGAGCATTTGTTTCCACAGAACAGCTTGACTGAAGCACAGCTGTGAGAGGGAGAAGTTAAGAGCACTACCTCTCCTTCAGCACTTCTCCCTCACAAACAGCAAGGAAATAGCAATGATCTGGTTTGGTTTTTTTTAAAAGACTCTCCACAGCTTAACAGGAAAGAAAGATAGAAGTATCTCAGGCAGTAAAGAGGTGCAGCAGATTCCAACAGCTGTTTCAGCAACAGCCGTGAAAGCAGCAGGGAAACCACAGGGTCCTCTGGGGCACTGCAAACACCCCTGAAGCCAGAGGAAAAGCTCCATTTCTTCCCACCATGTCTGATGAAGTCTCATCAGAAGCTACACAACAGCTGATGGTGATGCACCCCTGAGGTTCCATCCAGCAGTTTCAGTGGAGGAAATAAAGCAAGAGGAAAGATCACAAGGCCAGGAATGACTGCCACACCAATGCAAACACACAGCTGTGTTTGCCTGAAATTCACTCCTGTTTTTACCTTAGCAGTGCTTTGTGACTGCCTAAAAAGTAAAGCAAACATTAATAAATTTCCTGGTCCTGTCAGAAAGAGGCGCTTTAGGACAATTAGCTGGGACAACACAGAGAGGACTTGGGAACAAAGAGGTATCACAGCAGCCAGAGACAAGAGCCAGGTCCTCCCTCACTGAAACCAGACTGTGCTTCCCATGGGGCCAGGGACTGACCTGTTGAGTGCTTTCCCTGTGGCACACAGAGCAAGGAATAAACCTGTTTGGTTTTTTACAGTCCCTTTCGTGTGGCACTTGCTGTGCAGGACCGTGTGCCACATGCCAGCAGCAATCCCAACAGGCACAAAGCATCTCTCACACTGCCAGAGCCCCATCCCGCTCCAGCCCCAGTGGTTGGTTACCCACAGCTGCAGCAATGTGCTGTTGGCTCAGCAAGGCACAGAACATCCATCCCAGAGTTTCCAGAGGCAGACAGGGCTGCAACCCACTCCAGGTGATATAAGACAAGTTTAGAGCATTCCCACACAGGTCAGGTGTAACACTGGGTTTAAATGCTTTGTTAAATATGGTCCTTATATTGAGTCCAGGATATTTTCCCAGATTAACATTAGAAAAGATCCAGAGTCTTTTTGCTGCTGCTTCATGGAGAATGTCAAATCCATGATTCCATTCCTACCTGCCAAGAGGTTTCGCCCTTGCTTTTGTTTTTCCCAGAAGGCCAAGATTTTTTCTTTTTTAAGCTTTTCCTTTAAAAGCCAATGAAAACATTAAATCACAAGAAAATAAACAAAATCTTAAAAGCTCAAACTAGAATCAAAGCACAATTGTCAAGGCAGAATTTTAAATAACATTTGGTACACCAAAATTAAACATGCTAATCTTGGACGTAGAGCTAAGGCAATTTAGAAATAACCAGTGGGTGTAATCCCCAACAAATACATTTGGTATTAAGGCACCCTTAAGCGAAATTAAAAAAAAAAAAAAAAAGGCTGCTGAAAGTTTACATAAATCAGCTCCCAGTTACCGTGTTTCAGAGCAGCTAGAGACAGGCATTTTCTTCCTTTCGAGCACAATGGAAAATTCAAGACTGCAAAGCTTTCATCAAGAACAAATTAGAAAAAACCCTCCTAGAACTACAGACTGCACAGATTGTCAAAGCAAAGCATCTGGGTTCTTTCCTTCCAAAGACCACAAACAAAAGTGCCTTGCACTGCACCTTCTGCTTCTACTCCTTTGCTCTTTCCAGTCCAGCATGTTTGCCATGAGCAGAAACTCTGAATTGCTACCCCAGGCTGTGGAGAGCTGTGGTCCAGGCTGTTCTCTAGGAGTACTTGGAATGAGGCAGCAGAGAGATGGCTCAGGACTCATGTTTGGATCTGTGCTTTTCTGCTCCTGTCCCAGTGCTACAGACCACCTGGGAGAGGCTGCAAGTGTGTGAAACCATTGCCACAATCACAGCCTAAGGGGGAATCACCGGGCCTTTCCCAAGGCTGCACCACACACTGTCCTTACACATTTGCAATGCCTTGATTTTTACACAGCCTGTACCTAAGTTACAGTTTCCTGCTCATTGAGGAATACCCAAACACATGGAACATGGAACACCAATATTGATAGCTTGATGCTAATATAAGGAACATCAAGAGCTAATGAAATTGGTTCTGTTCACTTCCACACACTCCATAAGAATATCCCATTTGCACTTAGCTCAAACAGGGCATATCAGGATCGCTGGTGACCTCCCTGAATGCATCCTTTTAAAATTCCATACTGTTCATGCTTCATGTGGCACTTACACAGAGAATTCACCTGCTGATCAAGAACAGACATTTCTAACACTGAAATTGTGAATGCCTGCTCAAATGAACACAGGGCTAAACTACTGGAGGGAACAGCTGGAGCTGTACCAGGGCAGGGTTAGGGTGGATTTTGGGAAAAAGTTCTTCACCCAGAGGGTGCTGGTGCACTGAACAGTCTGCTCAGGAATTTGGTCACAGCATAAGCCTGAGAGAGTTCAAGGAGCATTTGGACAATGATCTCAGCCCAGGGTGGGATTGTTGGGGTGTCCTGTCCAGGCCCAGGGGTTGAACTCGATCCTTGTGTGTTCCTTTCAACTCAGCTTATTCTGTAATTCTGCTCAAACAGAGGGCTGGCAGGGAAGTGTCATTTCTGCCCTGCAGCTTTCCCAAAGCCCTCCAGGGAGCTGTGCAGGTATAAGTTGCCCCCTCTGGGGCCAGGCCACCAAGGTGTGGGGCAGCAGGATCCTCTGGTGACATCTGCTCCTCACTATTCAGGGATACTTGGGATTACCCAAAAAGCCTCAGGAAGATTAATTTTCTTAACTTTACAAAGTGTTATTGCTAGTCTTAAGACCACTTGTTGAAATGCAAGATTCTGCAGGTCCTTGCAAGGATCTCATATGATCTTGATTGTTTCTTAAATGAAGGCTCATAAACACAATCAAAACACCATGGCTTGATGTCTTCCTCAGACTTCTGTGCCTATTTCATGAGTGGAGAGGTAAGATTTACAAGTAAAGATTTACAAGTAAATCTTACTTGTACCAGACAGACACAACAGCAGAGCAGCAAAGCCCCAGCAGCAGGTACTGCACAGCCAGCCGGGCCTCCCTGCTGCAGAACACAGCATGCCAGTGATGTGGGAGATGTAACCTGCCTCCCAGCTCAAAAAGGCCTGCAGCAACCTGAAGCCCACCCCTTCATTTTCTTTTTTCTGTACCTTCATCTGCCCCCTTCAGGATGGGCTGTGGCCCCCTCACTTCCTCATGGCAGTTGCATAATTCCCCAACACTGTTCTGCTCAACACCTTCCCCCCACGCTGCCAGAGCCCTTGAGCACAGGACACTGGGGAACAGCAGCTGTTGTGGGATGGCTTCAGGAATCAGAGGTGACCACCAGCCCACAAACCCTGAGCTGGGACGCAGGACAGAAAATGGAATTGCACAACAGGAGAGAAAGCTCTGGTATCTCGATTTCCACCCAAAGAACACAGGACAATAATTCTCAGCACTCTATCAAGAAAAGTTTCCCAACACTGTTTTTTGTAGACCATTTTTTGGGTCTTCTTTAACTGAAAGGAGCAGCTTTGTACCTCACAGCTTTTAGTTTTCAGAAAGCAGCTACATAAACCCCTCATCAATACTTAAAACGAAAGGGATGGCAGAATTTGGCTGTGTAAAGCTGCTGGAAAGGGCAAGGAGACAAAAGGACAGATGTGAGCAGTGGGTGAGCTGGGAAACTGATACAGCTCCATGCCACCAACAGCTTCCAAACAGTAGTTTCCTGTTACTGTGCTGTAGGAAGTCATGCAGGCTCTTGTGTGCTGGGGTATAAAATTTAAGACTAAATACTGTCTTAACCCTCACAGCTCAAGAGAATACTGGCACATGGCTACATGGCCGGAAAAGGAGCTGCCCTTTGGTGGCACATCTGAGGAGACCATAAGAGCACAGAAGCCGGAACTCCACCTGATCAGGAAGTGAGAAAATTCTGTTAATTCACAGAATCACTGTTAACTACAAGGAAAGATGGTCTAACAGCAGACTACACATGGATTTAGGGGACCTCTGTTTATTTTGGTGCTCTGGAACAGGTTTCTTACAGACCAAGGAGCAGGTCACTTAGAACTGAAGCAGGAAGTATCACCTCTGATTTGAAATTATACTGAAGTCAATGTCTACATTCCCTCAAGGATCTCAGGGGTTGTTTTTTTGTCTCACAACTTTCCTTCTATGAGTATTGAGGAAGTACTTTCTTATGTGACAGTGCAACTGCAAGGTTGAACTTATTAACTACTGGGAGACAATTAACATTGTATAGACAGGAGGTGTTATGCAATTGTACAAAAGAGTGAACATTTTCCTTTCTATGAGAAAAATCTAAATAAACATGACTTAATCCTTCACTGACAGGGGAGTGGTTGGTTCACAATGCCATAATCTCAAGTTCCACTAGACCTCATTTAAACTGCTGGGTGGTGTTCTCAGCCCTAGTTTAAGATTAATTATTAAAGTCAGTGAAGACAGGAAAAAATGAGTTACAAAAAGTGAGTTGGTAGCATTATCACCTGTTTCCCAGTAAAAACACCACCCGAAAGAAGATCTGTGAATCTGTTCTAGAACCTGAACAACCCAGCAACTTGAGGTGTTTTAGTGTTAATTTGATCAGGAGTAAAACACACCCCCCTGATGAAAGCAGAGAAAGGAACCACAAATCCAGAAGACACGGTCCAAGTTTTTGACAAACCTGGGAAGCACAACCCTTAGGAAGCTGAATAATAGCACAGCTACAATGACTGACTGGGGGGCTGCCAGTCAGGGATACAAGAGGAGTGACCCGGTCTCTCCTGCCATCACATACTGTAACTTGGGCCAAACCACCGGGGCACTGACAGCAAGGCACATCCAGCACTGGGTGCCCTGCTCCTCTGGTCTCACCTCTACACAGGGAACAGGCACGCCTGCCTGGCTTCTCATGAGGACTGTGACTGGCACAAAGGCTTCTCTTCATACCAGAGACCAAATGAAATGAAAGCAAGATAGAAGGATTACTCATAAGCACCTTGTGCCAAAATATCTGCTGATGACAAAGCCAAGGTGAGGGCTGATGGCTGCAAAAGGAAGTGGCCCCTCAGGCTCTTCCTTGGTGCTCTTCTGAATCTGCTGTGACCAGCCTTGCTAAAGCTAAAGCAGCAAAAGGCTGCTTCTGCTGAAGGTTTGAATGTTCTTCCTTGTGGCACAGACACAAATATTGGTACAAAAAGATTCTATGGCAGGCATCCAGGAGGCTGCATCCTTCTGGTGTCACTGAACTTCACTGCATGGTAACTTGGCACAATGATGCCTCTGAACAGGAAAAACTTCATTAGAGGCACATTAAAAAAAAACCCAAAAAACTTAATTAGAGCCATAGAGCTTGGATAGAGAGAGCAAATGCCTCGGGAGTCAGTAGAAATCCCATAGGAAGGAAACCTTGAGTCACAGGGAGAGCTGCTCCCTGAACTGCACACCCAAAGCTAAATCTGGCAGGCAGACTGCTTCTCATTCAACTCCACACACTCCTGCCTTCAAGGGTAATGGCCATTTGTGTGTTGCCAAACAGGGCACATGAACAGGAGAAGGGCATTCACATGTGCCTCACCAGCCAGTGTTTCCTCCTACAGAGTCACTGTCTTGAGATGCTGCTGGGATAGCTACAAAACCCAAATGCAGGGGTATTAGAGTTTCTTGAGATTTCCTTCTCTAGCTTCCATTGCAACAAATCCCGTGGATAACCGTGCAAAACCACCAGTTTCTTCAGAGTTAAGAAACATCCAGTCTATTCTGAGAAACCTCTCACGCATTAGAAGGCAACATGTTCACTTTGCCAGGATGGTTCATTTTTAGCCAAAGCTTCTAAACTCGTCTTCTTTCAGCAGCATTAATAGTTTTAGGTTACTACAGTTACAAAAGTTCTGTATTTTTTTATGCCTCTTTAGTGCATAAAAAGGTAGAGGTGCTCTGTTCTCCCCCTCCTACAGTACTATTGTGAATCTCCATCTTTCTTCCTCAGACCTTACCCCTGTCCAGACTCCGACGTTTTCCAGAGCACGTCTGCCCGGGAGCACGGCAGCCAGCTGCACCCTCCCCGCTCACCAGGTTTGATGTCTTTCCACCCCCTCAGCCAAGCCAGACCTCTTAGTCACCGCTGGCAGAGCGGAATTCCGCTTTTCTTCCTCCCAGCTGACCCCTTCCTCTTCATCCTCCCAGACCTTCCAGCGTCCCACCAGTGCTTGGGAGCCCTTGCAGCCTGCGGCACAGGCGGGCACGGCGTGCGAGCTGCCGCCCTCGCTCGCCCCTTCGCCACTGCCCCCGCCACACGAACCTCACAGCGGCGTGGGGAACCCGAGAGGGGCTGCCCTGCACAGCCCAGGCCCGAAACGCCGCCGCTGCTCCGGAGGGAGCGCTGGGGGCTGCCCCGAGAGCCCCGGCGGCCGCACGGAGCCGGCCCGGCGCTGCCGGGGTCCCGCTGCCGCTCTGATGCGCACCTCCCCCGAGCAAAACCGCCCCTTTCCCGAGCGGGACACGAGGGCTGAGCTGCCCAGCCCGGTCCAGCCGAGCCCCGCAGCCCTGGGCTCACCTCGCCGAGAGCGCGGCTCCGTCCCGCAGCCCCGCCGCCAGCGCCGCCCCCACCGGACGGGACCGAGATGTCCCTCCCGGGGCCGCCCCTCAGGTCAGCTCAGGTCGGCTCGGGGAGACCCCTCCGGAGGGACCCGTCCCCTCCCCGAGCCCCGGAGCGGCGGCGGCGCCCCGCGGAAGGGCTCCACCCCCGGCGCTGCCGCTTTCGGCCGGGCGCTCTGGGACTTTTAATTCCCAGTGTACCACTTAAAATTGTCCTAAGGACTTTTTCCCCCCACCTCGGTCTCTCTTTCTCACTTGCAGGAGTTTGTGCTCTACCCCGCAGGCAGGTAACCCGAGCCGTCCCAGCGCAGTTGTACCTGCGCTGTCTCGCCCGAGTGGCGATGCATGGCAGGGTGACCCACCCTAGCCAGAGACATCCCCACATCAGGAGCCGCTAATTACGGACTGGAGGAGGAGCAGGGGGAGGCAGAAACTTCCCACACCTGTGGACGCCGAAGGAGATCATATACAAAGAGGACGCGAGTCACTAAAGATGGGAAACTGAAAATTGTAGTTTAAAAAAAAAAAAAAAAAAAAAAAAGCAGCCCGTACCTGAGCTGCTGACCTGTTGCTAAGCAAGTTTCTAACGTACCCTCAAGCAGGAGGAACTTTTCTATTAAATTCCTGGCAATGATTACTTAACAAGTTCTTAATGAGCATGAACAAAGAAGGGAAATTTGGGCTTTCATTTAGAGGAGTACTGTTGAGTGCTAGGCTGCTGTAGGGTAGAGTAAATTGCATTGGAAGGTCACCAGAGATTTTGCGAAGCAGGTTAGGTGATATAATCAAGAATGGTTTAGACAGAGATAATTCCTACCTGGAGCAAGAGTTGAACACCAGGTCTTTAGAGATGCCTTCCAGCCCCGTGCTTTGATTCCCACGATATTTATGTGTTACTAAGGTGTTGCAAACGTTGTACCTCTGACAAACCTTTCCACCACAGAAATAATAACATTGTTGCAAACAAAAACGCTTTCCTCACAAATAAGTAATCTGAAATTGCATCTCCCCACCAATAATGTGTTATTTCTTTTATCAGAACAGGTCTTAATCAAAATTTAAGTTAAAAGAGATTTCAAGATATTTTTGTCTGTGCGGCTGAGCAGAATTTAAATTAATGACAGAGTTGCTGCTCCTAAAGGTGTGAGTGCTCATCCTCCTTGGAGCATCCTGCTTGGATGCCATTCCTTGCCTGATCCCTGGGTGGGAGCAGCCCTCGGATGCAGAGGGAGGCAGGATGGAGTTTGTGAAGCCCATGGGGCATTCAGGAGCCGGCAGGTGGATCGTGGGGGCTCGTAGGGCAAGTACAGTATCTGCAGCACTGCCACACACAGACACCCCATGGGAAGGTGACAAAGTAGGGAAGGAGGGTCTGGAGGCTAGACCTCTCTCCATAAGAGTTCCTGAGCCAGCATTTATGTACCCTAGGGCTACTACAGCAGGGATGATAAAAGTTTCTGGACATAGAGATGTATCCAACCAGCAGAATTCAGACCACCCGTGTGCCTCAGGGCTGTTTCACCATCAGTTCCTGAAGCTTGAAGAGGGGCAGTACCCCAAGGATGCCATCCACACCACTCACGGGTCTGGGCTGGGGTATTCGGGGTCTCAGGGAACCAAGTCGGGGTGTGGGAAGCAAATAATCTACCCCAAGTCCCCTTGGAGAGCATAACAAGGTGTAAATCACCCTCCCAAAGCACCCGGCAGAGCAGTAGCATCATCACCTCTGAGCTAGCTCGACGGCTGCAAATCGCCTTCATGAAATAGTTTCCAAGCTTTTGGTCCGGTTTGATGAGCAATTTCCTATGTCATCTGTCAACCGCTGAGGCGACTCCCGTGTGACCCGGGAGGGGACAGCCGCTGGGGAGGGGTTGCTGTGACAATACAGGCGGCTCGTCCTCCTCCCTGCCTCAAATCAGCCAGCGAGCTGCTGGCCAGGGCTGAGCCCTGCGGCTGGAAAGAGCTCCCGCAGGATTCACTCCTGTGAAAGCAGCGAAGTGACGGCACGGCTCTCCCAGCCCGGCACCAGTGAGGGCTCGGGGGAGGTGGGAAGGGAGAAGGGCGCGGCGTGGCTGGCACCCAGCGATCCTGCCACACGAGAGAGGGACACGGCAGGGCAGGGCAGGGCAGGGGAGACATGCCAAGGGCTGCCTGCACACAGCCCAGGGGATGGAAGGCAGGCAGGCAACCAGCAGGGTCTCCCAGATGTTTTACATACTATTTGCTTGGAGAACAGGTTCAGCCCAGAGGGTCACAGAGCTGCACATTACCAGTGTGGTAAATGGGTATAACCAAGGGCACGATCTTGTCCTTGGGGCTGTTTGTTCCTGTCTGAGGGGAGTCTCCTGCAGGCACAGCGGGTCTGGTGCAGCACTGCTCCTGCTTTTCCATCCAGCAGCTCCTTACAGGTCGTGTCAGGGAGCAGCTCATCCTGGGGTGCTGCAGGTGGTGACTGTGGCTGGGCTGAAGGACATTTTTCCTCTCCTGCCTCATGCTTTTCAGCCTCAGCTGTTGTCTTGTGGTCTCTTGTGACTTTGCTTTTAGCCAAACAGAAATTTTCCCTTTGGAAAAACAGATCAAACCCTCTTGTGATGCTGCCAGCACCCCTTGTCTGGCCAGGAGCCAGATTGCAGACTGAGACCCTTAAAGCACCTGCATTTTTTGTGCCATGGTATTCCCAATCAGCCTCAATAGGATTGACACTGGAGTGTGTTCCCATTCCCAGTTTTTTTGATCAAGTTTCTGTGAGAGGAAAGAAGAATAAAACCAGTGAGTGAGTGGCTTTGCTTACAGACACTCACACCTTGGAATGAAGTTCTTGAGCCTCAAATAAGAGCTTTTTTTTAAAAAATGAAGCTGGCAGAAACAGAGAAATCCTTTTAGAGGCATTAGGACATTATAATATTTATCGATCAGTGT
The DNA here is from genome assembly GCF_023055355.1 of Agelaius tricolor. NCBI lineage: Eukaryota > Metazoa > Chordata > Aves > Passeriformes > Icteridae > Agelaius > Agelaius tricolor. The sequence goes on from NW_027269263.1 coordinate 14,413,524, forward strand.
GCACCAACCCTGGTTTATGCACTTGGATGCATTTTGCCAGTTGAGTCAAGAGTGATAATAAACATCGTGTCCAGCAAGTGGATTAATAATGGAGATGTGATGTGAAAGACATTGGAGCACTGAGGGAAATTGGAATGGTGTGGTACCTTCAGAGAGAAGGCAGGATGGCTGTTACATAATTTAGACCCAAAGTGAGGTGTTCTACCACAGACAAAAGGCCAGCAGCCCCCTGCTCTGCACAATAATGGCCTAACAGGTCTCTGCTTCAGCTTTCTCCCCATTCCAAGAATCCCTAAGGGCAGCTCCCCTGTAACTACAGCCGGCAGCAGGGAGACCTGGAAACATTTGAGTACATGGAAATGAAGTACTTGTTTGTCCCTTTCTGTAGGAACCTAAGATTGCAAAAGCTTTCCCTGGCCCAAGCCCAAAGTTAGAGAGTACTGAATTAATCATCACTGCCAAATTGGTTGGATCATATTGTAATGTGTCATGCTGATTGTACAAAATAATTTTAATTTCTATCACATTTAAATAGATTTAGCCATATTCAGAATTCAAATGCCATTTCAAAATTAGTATTTGCTTTGAGTTGGAGGGAAAATGTTTGCATAGAAAATGTCAATTTTGTAAAATTTTTGTGTATTTTTAATTCACCTCACCATATTTCCTTTTAGTTTCAATACTCATTAAAAGTCACTTCTTCCTGCCAGAAGCCCAGTTTGAAAGAAATACCAGAAAGCCCTGAATCACTGGAAAAAAAATCCCAAAGTAACTCCACCAGTTAGAGCAATGGACAAATTTCATAGCTACTAATAAGAACCCAGACCTGTAAGGCTGTGGTCAGCCAGAGCTGCCAGTTCCCATCAATCAGGTGGTTCTGATTTGGGTACTGAGATCAAGTTACAAACGCCCAGCATTTGACTGCCCCCACCCCTCTACTTACATTCACTCGTAAACATTTGTTTCTTGTCAGCCTGATGTCACCATTCACGGCTATAAAGTGAAGTTTTCCTGAAGGAAGGGAAGAAACTGCAGTATTTCCCAGATCTGGTGAAGCATGAGAAAAAATCCTCTGTGCTTCACACTTAACCCGCTGTGGGGTGTGGAGGTAAATAATGCAGCAAGGACACCCTAAACCCAACTGGACACTGTATTCTATGTAAATAAAGGTCATTTTAAGCCTTTTTTGCCTCCCTTGGTCCTTAAGGATATTTGCTCTATTACAGCACTTCATGACTCTTCAGATGTGAATCACTCTTTAGTCAGAGGCCATTTGGAAGTAAAATACATTTAGGACTATAAACAGATGTGAAAGTCCATTTTCAGAAAACATGCCTGGCTCATTATTGATGCAGGGTTGCTCTTCCAAGGTGCTAATGCAAGAAAGAACATGGTCTAGTCTGAGTGCTGGAGCTTTGTGGAGTTGGGCATTTTATGTTTAAAAGTTTCCTCTTGAAGGAGGTGAGCTATTTTGATATGAAACCTGTACCAGTCTGAAAGCAGTGTGTGTGTCTGAGATTGCAAGGCAATGTGTGTATTCTATTGCAATCTGTTAGAGATGTGGCAGTTATCTTCTGTTAACTGGGCAGTTTTCTTTACCTCTTCCACAAACCGATCCTCCCTCCAGGAGATATCTTCTGCTACTGGGCCATTGAGTGTAACTGCATGACTGATAAAATTACACCATCCCATTGGGAGATGCTCTGCCCAAAGAGAAGAGCCAAGCATTCCCAACTGGATATAACCTGAGATTTTGGGACATCAGGACAGCCTTTTCTACTGGATTCTCAGAGGAAAACCAAGCCCATTTACACCACCACTGGATCTTCAGAGGAAAACAAAACCTTCTACAGGAACCCTGCTCCAACAGAACCACACCTGTCACTGCAGGAGGACTGCAGCCACCATTTATTGGGACTGCTACCATCACCCTGACCAACAGGGTGTCAGGTTTTATTCTGACTCTGTCAGTGTTGTTTTGTATTGCTGTATTATTTATTTTATTTTTATTTTCTTCCCTAATAAAGAACTGTTATCCCTGCTCCCATATCTTTACCTGAGAGCCCCCTTAATTTCAAATTTATAACAATTCAGAGGGAGGGGTTTGCATTTTCCAGTTCAGGGGAGGCTCCTGCCTTCCCTAGCATTCACCTATCTTTTCAAACCAAGACAGTGTGGCTGTCTGAGATTTCTGAGCCACCAAAACGAGCTTGTGAAACAGGCAAAAATCCTCAGGTAGAGGAATAGGCCTGGGTACATTGCGTGCTCGTCAGCCGCAATCATTTAACAGAGGTTTTCTCTTACTTTGTGTGTTGCAAGAGGTTTCGTGTTTGTCTGCCTGAATTCCAGACCTGTCTGGTTTTCCTGCTGGTGGCATCCCTCCTTAGTCCTGCTTAGGTCCGCACTGATCTGGCTGGGCAGAGCTCCAGACTGCGGGGCCAGAGGCCAGAGCCCAAATCTCAAGGATTAGCAGATGCTTAAGCACTGACCTTGCCAGGTGTTAGAGGTGCTTTATGAGCCAAAAATCCCACAACACTTATGCAAAGCAGAAACTACTCATCCCCAGGGAAATTTATTCTGCTCTGGGATGGGGCATGAGAGCAGGATCAACAAATCCACCAAAACACCAAGGAAAAACAGGTCCACGGAAGATTTTCACTCCCCCTGAGACAACCAATGCCAGCACACAGCACTTACCGAGTTTAGAGTGAGTATTTAACTGGTGAAATAGAGTCCTTTTGTTCACACTCAGAACTGCCGATGTTTACTGAGGTTTTCCGGGTTTCCACCAGGCTGTGGGTGGCTGACTTAGTTACAGAACATTTTCTGCAGCTCATCCTCTCCTTAAAGCTTAATGGTCTTTCAACAGCCCTAACGTCCTTCCCGGGCACTGTGTCAGGTTAAGTGTTGTTTGATTTCCATTTGAAAAGCAGAATTGGTAGCACGGGTGTAATATTTGCCGTTACCTCTAATCATTCATCCTTAGCCACCCCTGGACTGATAAGGAAGGAGGAGCGGGCAGGGAAACCGGAGAGGTTTTCCGTAGTAGCCATGGAGTCGGTAAACACGGCGGGGCTCTCGGCCCTGGCCAGCGTGTAAGGCACTGCTGTGTTCACCTGCCAGCAGGCAGGGCTGCCTTAAACCCACAGGAGGAGGGCAAACACCTTTGCCTACAGCAGCAGGGTAGGATTAGGGATTAATCCCACTGCCGTGACCGGGAAGTGCAGACAGTGAAGACAGGCACTTCGTTTTCCCGGCTGAAGAGCCTGGAGCAGGTGCAGCCTTCGGGCTGGTCAGGAGACTCCTGCTGAGGGGACCGTGGCTGTGCCCTGCCGTGTGACACTGCAGTGACTGTGTTTTCCCTGAAGCTGCTCAGGGCTTGCCCACTGCAGGCTGCTCCTCCAAGAGCTGTGGCAGTCAGGAACCTCCATCAGCGCTGCACAGCTTTGCTTTCCCTGGTTCCAGAGAGAAAATAACAGCCAATCTGGAGTAGGTGAACCAAAATAAAATGAAGCTAAAATTAAGTGAAGCAGAGGTGTGCACAGTGGTAGTGGTGTTTTGGGGGTGGTCAATGGGACAGGCCACTCTCGTGAGTGTCGTGTGCAGGTGAAGTCCAGAGGATCTTCCCCAAGCTGTGGTTTCCATTTCCAAGGGAGGCCCAGAAATTCACACCCTCCCCAGGTTTCCATCAAATGACTCTAAGGTGGCAAATGCCAGGATGAGCAGGGGCCACAGCTCCAATTTTGTCTCTGATGCAGCACCTGGCCCTTGGAGCAGCGACAGTGGGGACTTCCCTGCAGTGCATCAGCACTGATAGCCCAGATCTCCTGCCTGGAGCCATCCTTTGCTGAGGGCAGAGCCCTGAGCCAGCCTCCTTCCAGCCCTTGTACTCTGTGAGTAAAGGCACCTACCAAAGGAGCTCCAGCTCCTTGCAAGAGTGGCTGAGCTGGGAATACTCCTGGTGTGGATAGCAGGCAGCTGCAGCATGGCCAGGCTGGTCTCTCTCAGTGCATCTTCCCCCTGTCCTCCCTGCTCCCTAAACACTTCCAGGGCAGCTCTTCTTCAACCACAAACACTGCTGACATGGGCAAAGCCTCCCCTGTGTTTTACAGCCCTTCTGCTCTGTTCAGCTCCAGGGCCAGTGCTGTGGCAAGGCACTGCTTGTTGCCCAGGGCTGGTGCTCCTGCCCAGGGCACAGCCACCCCACTGCTCCCACAGCTGGAAATGGCCCTGCCAGCACCCCTGGGGAGGAAGAACCATCCAAAAACCACGGTGCTGCTGCTGCACAGGTAACCACAGGAGCACTGGGATAAAAAATGGCACAGAGACCTGCAGGGAGCGAGGCTTTGCTGAGGGGAGGGCGCAGGGTCCAGGAGCTGCCTCCAGCAGCTGCCCTCACACACAGCTTACCTGCTGCCAGCCTCTTCTCTTTGCCCTGCAGGGAGCTGCAGACCCCTGGGAAGCAGCTCCCAAAAGAGCAGGGAGTTAAAGCAAACAGGAGCTGACCTGGGGCAGCCTCTCAACATGCCAGGCTGTGAACCATGACAGCTCCAAAGGGGCTTCCCAGTGCTCTCCCTGGAGTGGCTGCCAGCATGTCAGGAGCAGGAGCCAGTGCTCTCAGCTGTCACAGTCACTGAGGCCAGAGTGCCCTTATGTGCTCCACTAATCTGTAGAACTAACAGTGGAGACCCCTCCTGCCCTCCTGGGGCCCTGAGGACACCTAAGACATTTCAGGCACAGGGGCATCTTCAGTTCCCAGCTGTTAGCTTCCAAATTTTGGACATTAAGGATTTCTCTCAGGCACCGATGGCTCAGTACTGGATGCAGGTTTGTGTCCCAGCTGGAGGTCTAGAGGTGTGATCTGAGCCACCCAGAGGCATTTATTTTTTTTCCTCTATTGGCTCACCTTCTGTTTTTCCCCCAAATGAATCAATCAATCAATAGGATTATTACAGTACAAAAGAATATATGTTTGGATTTGCACAACACATTTGGATAATCTGGCCAGGGTTTGGCCTGTGTACTCTGAGTTCCTGTGGTTAGCACAAAGCTACTGCACACCTGCACAGTGCACCTGGCTAATTCCGCTTGTTCTTTTCCACTCCAGAACCCAGCTGTCCTCCCTGCTCCAACAGGATTCTGTGGGGTAACATCACCCACAGGAGTCTGCCTAGGGAGTTGATCTGCTTGCTCTGTACCTGCTGACCCCTGCAAGAGCACCTCCTCAGCATCCCTACGTGTCCAGAGGGTATCCCAGGTGCAGGGACAGGACATCTCATTGCACACATCTTGGTCCTGCACGGGACACTGCCCCTCAGCCCTTCCTAGAGCTCCCAGCTCTGCAGCTCCAGCCGTCCCCTCTGTCCCACCCTGCAGGAATGTCACGGGGCTCCTGGGGAACGCAGCCAAGGAGTTCCATGGAACTCCAGGGTGATCCTGCCTGTCCTGCCACAGCAGGCAGATCACTTCACCTGCACAATTTAATGGCAGCTAATCATGGCATGGTCCAGTGGCTGCCTGGTCAGGCTGCCCCTTTCCAAAGGCCTTGTAAAAACACCAGGTGTTTGGAACAGCAGTGGTGACTTCAAATGCCTGCCTTGCACAGCTCTTCATGGTGAAACAAGTGTGAGAAATTACAAACAAAAACCAAAAAGAACCCTAACATAATAAGGAACAGCAGCGAAGTTTTCATTTTCTTAATCCTCAAATCCCTCCCCCACTTAGAAGAAAAAACATTTTTTGTGAAGAAAAATCAAGGAAAGGCTGAGAGGCAAAAAAGCAGAAAAGAAAAGCCACTGATACCTGTGTGCCTGAGAGTTTTTTTGCAGGATGTGGATTTTGAGGGGTGCTGTGTCTCAACCTGAGAATCACAATGCATGAGATGCATGGAATGGACTCTTCCTGCTTTGTCCTCAGAGCAGGGAGAGACAGAGAATTATTTTAAGGTCACTTGCACAATGATGTGTGGGCCTGCAGATCCCATTTTCTTCCCTCTCCAAATGATGCCAGGGGATCACCTCACCCAGGACTATGAGACCATCTGGAAAATATCATCCAGTGCATTATTTATTCCCTGTGCCAGAGGGATATTTATAGATAAAATAAATCATCTTGTCACAATCCAAACAAATAAGGGAGGCTGCAAGGCAGTGGAGTGTCTCCTCCCCCATCTCTGTGCTTGGCTTTGCCCAAGGAGGGCCCAACTGGGATCTTTTAAGTCCCTTCCAACCCAAATCATTCTATGATTCCATGATCCTTCCAAATTCAGCCAGTTTTGGAGAGCAGGTGGGAGCAGTTGAACCAGTCCCACACAGGACCAGCTCCCTCTAAGTCCCTTGCCCAAATCTGCTCCATAAAACCATGTAATGCTCAAAAGGATGTATATTTTTGACACAAAATAGGGTAATTTCAAAGGAGTTTCTCACAAGAAGTGAAACTGAGCAGTTCAGGTTATTATTCACTGTTTGGATCCAACCCACTGAACAAAATATTGCCTTTGCCTTTAGAAAGGAAAATCCCTTGAGCAAGTTCAGGCCAGCTCTCATTACAGGTTTCCTAAATTTATTAATGGAAAATTAAACATTTTCTTTAGATGGGAAGTTAGGTACATATCTGTGTCTCCAAAGTGGTTTCAGGCTCTCAGTTTGTAAACTAATGGATAAAATTCCCTTTGCAGCACCACCTAGTGTGGCTCCATGTTATTATGGTCATGGAAACAAAATGAAGAGCATGTGGCTGACCTTTCCCAGCTCAGGTCTGTCTTCCCAAAGGAAGTGTGTAGGATACCAACCATCTGGTTTATCCTGTATTTCCTTCCCATTGGAGGTTTATCTCATCATTCCCAGAAGTGAAGGAAATCCTGCTTCAACACAGCCTCTTCTTGTCCACTGGACCTGTGCTGGAATCACAGAACAGAGTATTCCTAGCTGGAAGGGACCCATATGGATCATCAAGTCCAGTTGAGGGAGGGAGGTTGGGTTTGGGGCCCTTGGGATGTGGCCCTTTGCAAATGACAGAGAAACAGTGATGAACCCCATGCTGGGGAACATAAAGCAGGTAGCAGACAGGAGAGGTGGGAGAAATGTTCCCTGACAGTTTTTAAGTTTAAGCAAGCATCAGAATTCTGTAATATGGATGACCTCATGTTTGTGTTTTGGTTTGGGTTTTTTTATGCCCTGTATTTTGTACTGCTCTTCCAGAGTAGGGCTGTGGCATTCACATTCCCTGAACATGATTCCTTAGCCCAGGATTTTCTCCTGGGAAGCTGAAAGGCAGCAAGAAGCCCCAGAAAAAAGAAAAACAATTCTTATCTCATTTGCTTCTCCTGTGTTGTCCTCATGTGAAATGTGTTTAGAGATTGTTTACCCAAAAGTGATTGCCTGATTTGACTCTGGTGTGAGTTGTTTTGACTCATTGGCCAATTGGGGCCAAGCTGTGTCAGAACTCTGGAAAGAGTGATGAGTTTTCATTATCTTTTTAGCATTTAGTGAGTATCTTTTCTGTATTCTTTAGTATAGTATAGTATGGTATTCTTTAATATAATATAGTATTATAAAGTAATAAATTAGCCTTCTGATAAGATAGAGTCCAATGCATCATTCTCTCCCCTCGTCGGGGTTGCCTTCATTTACAATATAGGGCAGTACCTTCAACTGGAGAATAACAAAATAGCTGTTATTACCTCCTCTTCTAAAACCAGGCCTGCATTTTTCATGTGCTTTGGGCTGACTGTTCAGATGCAGCAGGGGGCCTGCAGTGGCAGGGACGGGAGGAGGCAGCTCCAGCCACTGCCGAGAGCGGGAAGGGAGCGGGAGGCCGGGCACGCTGCCCCCGGGCCGGCCACCAGCCTGGCGCAGTGACACCGCACTCCAAGGTCCCTTCCAACCAGGCCATTCCATGATCCATGGAAACACTGCAGTATCTCCATGTGTATGGAGCAAAGTTTATAAATACAGGGATGTTTTGATATCACTTGGGTTTTGTTGACATTTCTATTAATGATTGTTAAATTATGAGGGGAGATAACAGGACAAATAGGAAAATGAAGTTTGTCCCTATACTTATTTTTATTTATTTAAACATTATTTTAACATTTAACATTATTTAACATTTACATTTATTTAACATTAACATTTAACATTATTTAAACATTTATTTAAACATTTTTATTTATTTAAACATGTACATGCTTATGTACATGTTTATCATGTTTCTATAGATATGTATATTATTATACATACATTTATGGGTGAAACACACAATCTTTATGAATCTGCCAGGCTCTGGGGAGATTGACTTCTTCAGAAAATGATGATTCCAATGTGTATCATGGTAGGCATTGGTGCAGTATGGGGTGGTACCGAGTATTATTAAATGGGTGCTGTAAGTGAGATACCTGCTCTTGCACCTTGTTAAAAGAGGGCCTAATTCTAGGAAATAAAACTGTTTGTCTGTCCCACATGAATTGCAAATTTCTCCAGTGTTGTGGTGTCGTTTTTTGGTTTAACAGAGTGAGTTTTCTTGTAGTACTGACTTAAATAAAACAACTGCAAAATACTGACATAATTTAGCTCCACTTCACAGCATTTTAGAGTTGCCATTTTTTTATTTGGTCTCATTCTCTCAGAGCAAATTTCATAACAATTGCAGTAGGTGTTTTTACAGTATTGAACATTATTTTCTTGATTCCTGACAACAGTAACTTTTCCTGTACCATCCCTTGTGATGGTTTATGGGTTGTTTGGCTTTTCTAGAGAAAATATTTACAGCCATTTTTGTCCACAGTGTTTCTGCCTTTCAGTAACATTTTCCAATTCATGAAACCTTAAATTTATTATTTTATATTATATATATGTATTTTTTTCCTATGCACAATTATCTTTGTTATCTGAAAATTGTATTTCATGTTAAATCCCTCTTGCTCCTCGTAATTATCATATGTTTTTCACCTTCAGCCCATGACCTTTTGGTGCCTTATTTTTATTTATTTTGACATATTATGTGATTTGCTTAATTTCTTTTCATATCAATAGAATCTTACTAAACCTGTCCAGAATCTATGGTATTATTGTGCTTGTGAAATTCTTCTGTGGGTAACGATGGACTCATTCTGTCAGTAAAACCTTATTCCCACGGAAAGCATTTGGAACTCCAAATCCAAAAGCTCAGCCCCAGTCCCGAGTGTTTCCATTGCCCGGCTCGCTGCTGTCCCCGGTTCCAGCGATGCCGAGGAGCGCCAGCAGATGGGGCCGGAGCGCTGCAGAGCGAGGCACTCCCAGCGCTGAGCGAGCCTCGGCGCTGGGCGATGCCGCTGAGGTTGAGCCCCCGCTGAACTCCTGCTGTCCGCTGCACTTTCCAGAGGAGGAGGCCCTGCCGCAGGAGGAGCCGGGAGGCAGAGAAGAGGCGCCTCAGGTTGTGGATTTGGAGCAGCTGGTGCCCGTGGGGGGCGTGTTCCACATCTCTGCCCTGCAGCTGCCACCCCAGGCCCAGGACGCCGGGGACTGGACCATGGTGGAGGTGAGGGAGGACAGGGAGCAGCCCTGGTGGCCCTGAGGAGCTGCTCCTGAGGTTTGTCACTGCTGTCACATGCACTGCACGCGAGTTCCTGACCGCAAACTGACCAGGCGAGGTTTACAAATGATCAGTTTTTCACGTGTGAAAGGTGGAAGCACAGTGGTACCAAAAACCACTGCTGGTTCAGCTCCAGGCTCTGCAGGCTGGTTGAGGACTGTGGGCACTGGGTTCTGGTTTCCTCTAGCACTGCCCTACCCCACAGAGGGCACTGAAGCTGGAAACCTTTAATAAGCAAAATTCCCAAAAAGCCAAACCCAGAGAGCAGGACTGTGGGCAGGGGAAGAGGCCCAGGATGTTCATTCCCAGCCCCTGTGGCCTCCCCTTCCCTCTGGCACTGTGGGGACAGTGGGATTACAGCTGCCTTTGCTTCCCCTGCTCCCAGGCTGGGCTCTGTGAGGAACGGCTGTGCCCCGCTGGGCCCTGCCCTGAGGGTGCCTGCAGCAGCACAGGAAGGGCCCAAGGCCTCCTGGTAGCTGCTCTTCTCCTGCCTCCAAAGCTGAGCTTGGAAAGGTGCAGTATTAGCAAACCATTTTCCATGGGTGTTAAAAAGCTTTGCAGTGTTAGATGAACTCAAAGAAAAAACCCTGCATTTTCTGATAAACCCCTTATCTGTCCTTTTCCTCTCTTGCCAAAGCTGCTGGATGTTGGATAGGAGGTGTATCCATATTCCCCAGGAAAGGCTGAAGATGGCACACAGGAAGCAGTACAGATAACCCTGAGGCTCCCTGATAATGTGATTTATTTTAAAGTGCCTGTGATAGCCCGATGGGATCCTGCAGGTCTGAACTTAAAAATTTATTTCAAATTTGAATAGTGGAATTTATACCTGAGTTGGACTCTTGTTACAATCCAGCTGTAAAGATAAGGGCCAGTTTGGAGCCCAGAAATAGTTTGGGGATTTGAATGTTAATTGATTTGGGGATTTTACATTTTCTTTTTATTACTACTTCTTTGGTTTGTTTTACTTCAGCATTACTGCCAGAAGCCTTCCATGTACATCTTTCCATCCTCTTTGTCCAGGCCAATGGTGGAGAACTGATGGCATCAGCAAGATAACCTATGAAGCAGAAGAAAAGAGCATCACCTTTAGCATGGGTGACTTTTATACAGTAGCCCTTCTCCAGGATGCTCACCTGAACCTGCCCTATCAGGCCTGGGAATTGCACCCTACTGGTGTGGATGAAGGACTCTTCACAGTTACTGCAGTCTTTGCAACCATTCAGATACAAATTAAGGTACTGTCAGTAATTTTTTAATCAAACATTTGCAGATAAAAAGCCCCATAATTATTGTCCCTGATTAAGAATTTGGGAGGCTTCTACAAGAGTAATTTGAATCTCTCTTCCTTTCCAAGCACTGCACTGGTTATTTAATTTCAGTTATTTACTATGAGAAATAGTACATTTCACATAGCAGAAATGTGCATTTGCTCTGGAAAGTTTCAGTCAGTGCTTTGCTGCTGGTTTTGCCTTGCTGCATTCAAGCCTGTCCCCCCTGTTAGAGAGCTGAAAAGTGTTCCCCTCTCCTCCCAGCTCTACCAAGAGAAATACAGGGAGTTCTAGCAGCCCACTACTCATGCTCCTTGTTTCTTCCCAAAGTTCAAGCTACTCATGATTACCCATCTGTTCATTGGTGTATAAATCAGTACACCAGTGTAATTTCTGATTCCTACACAAGGCTGGCTGAAAGGTCACAGCCCAGAGTAGCAGATGATGTGGGTAATACCCAGCATAGCAAAAATATCAATATTTGAAGCCTAAACCAGAAAGGAGCTTCCATGACCATAAGTTGCTTTCACTGGTTTGTACAACAGGATAATCAGTGTATGTTGTCTTCAGTAGTGGTGGAAGAGGAGGAGGTGCTTTCCCACAGCACAGGGAAATGGATGAGTCCTCTTGCCCTCAGAGCAGCTTTGAAAAGAGCTGGAGTGAACATTTTCCCAGCAGAGTACTCTCCCAAGTATGTCCCTGTGCCCAGGAAGGTGAGTGACAGAGGAGTTCCTGGTGGCTTTTCCCTGTTTTTCCCTCAGGTCACCCTTTGCTGCCCTGGGAGCTGCTGTGCTGCCAGCAGAGGCAGGGCTGAGTAAAGCAGGCTCTGGCACTGCTGCAGCACAGGGAGATGGAGAGATGTGTTTGTCTGATTTGTATCGTGCCCTGCAGGCTGCCCTGGCAGAAGGGAAGGCCTATGGACAGATGGCTCTGCTCTCAGCTGCTTTTGCTTTTGCTCACAGCAAGTGGAATGGAGAAGCAGGGCCAGAGCAAGTTGTGTTCAAGGTTTGTGGAGTCCCAGACTTCCAGGGCAGGCCGGCACTGACCCCATCCCCAGTTAGAAACAATTAACTCACCGTGGTGGCTTCAGCCCCTGCCTCAGTTCAGTGTCACAGGCTGCACCTGAGAGCTCTCAGGGGACACAAGGCTCAGCAACAAAGACACTTGCTAAGGAAAATGGAACTGAAAAGTCACCAAGGGAGGCTTTAGCCAGAGCTGGGGTGACAGAGCTTCATGCTCTCCAGAGGCCCCTTGAAAATCAGCTATCTGCTCTGCCAGCTTTTTAAAGAACAGCTGGGACTTTCTTCCTGCCTGGAGGGTTTCTCTTGCTCCCTGCTGCAAAGCAGGCAATGAGCAACCTCTCTGTTGGTTTGTCTCCACCTGTGAACTAAAACACATGGTTAAAACTTCTCCCAGCCAGCCAAACGCTCCCATGTGTGGCTGGAGAAAGGCAGCACAGCCCACTGTGAGAGCTGCAGTGGCTGTCTCACTCTCAGGTTAAATGCATGGGACACACAAATATTGGAATTTGTGCTCTGACAATGGCACAGGCTTCACCTCAGTGCCTTTCTTCCTGCAATAGGTGAGTGAACATCTCACGGCAGGTTCTGCCAAAGGCAACCACTGGTCTCTGCTGATGTTCGATGGTGAGAAAGTGCAACACCTCAAGCTCACTGAAACCAGTGAAGCTTTTTCAGAAGAGCTGGAAGAAGAGTCTGAATTTCACTCCACACTCTACCATATGGTCAAGGATTCTGCCAGCAATGAAGCCATGGATAAAGTGGAAAGAGCTGGCTGCCTGTTCATTGATTCTGTGTATCAGCTGCTCCTCGCTACCAGAGTCTTAGCATACTCTTAGATACTACTGCATGCTTTCCTTCAAAACTTTATTATCAAAAGCTTTCAATAAAGTTACATTTCAAGTCTTAAATCCTTTTCTATTCAAAACACTGAAACAGGTTCTGAAATGCAAACATTTTATCTTTGTTCAAGCAAAATAAATTCTTTATTCAATTGTGGCCAGACCACCTAGACATGTTTATTGTTAGTTACGTTCAAAATTGCTGTTCTTTTGTAAACCTCAGTAGAGCTGAGATCCTTTTAGCTACTTTTAAAGATGACTTTTGTCAGAATAGGAAATTTTTTTTTTCATTTCAAGTCATGCTTTAAAGAAAAAAACTTCATCTGTCCCCCCAAAAATACCCACAACCCAACAAAACAAACCCAGACAAGTAACCTTAAATAAGGCCAGCTTCAGCTCCTGTCCTGCAGAGCACAGCCCCGGCAGCAGAGCCGGGGTTACATCGGGGGAGGGCCGAAGTGCCGCAGTCTTATGTAGGGCCACAGCAGCTGCTGCAGCGTCCTCCAGGCATTCCCACTGCACACAGGGGCTGCATCTGCTGGCCTCTGCAGGGACAGCCCCACCAGGAAGCTGGTGAGAGCAGCCAGCAGGACCAGGATGGACATGGACGCCCAGAGGGTTTTGTTGGCGTTGCAGAAGGAAGCCTTGAGGTGGGACGCCCGCGCTGACATCGAATTGTACCTGGGCAGGGCAGGAAAGCACAGAGCCCTTCAGGGTTTCCCCAAAACGTGCAACTCTTCCCACCCCACCCAGCCTTGGAGTAAACTAGATCTCACAAACATCAAGAGTGACAGGTTGTTACTGTTTTGGGAGCTGTGCAGGGGGAGCTAAACTGTTCTGAGTTTAAAATACAGTCAAGGAAGCAAATTCTTGATAAGTGGCCCAGCTCAGCCATCCACCTATGCTCCCTGTTCCTCACAGTGGTTCTGAAGAGGATTCACAAAAGCTGCCTTGCAAGAGCAGCAAGAAATCTTGCTCCTAGAAAGCACTGAAAGTCCTGGCCTTTTGTTTGAACCCTCTTCTCAAGTGCACCTCCCAAACATGCTTTTAACTTGTGAAAGAAACTTACATTGACTCCAGGGTCCATTTGGGTGGGTGTTTTCCTTTTTCAGAGACACTTTCCTTCCTAGTTGGTTGTTCCTGTACTTCAGCAGGTGATTCCAACTGCTCATTCCTGTAAACAAGAATCAACAGCTCCAAAGCTTTGCCAAATTCACAACAGCTTGGCTTTATAGCCCTGACCAGGTGGTGAATTAAAAGCTCATTAAAAACTAAACCAGCATACCTGGGAGGAGGCTACTGCTGAACTTACTTGGTTTCAAAAGGCTCCTCTTCATACTCTGCCCAGGAATAGGTGCTGAGGAACCTCTGCAGTGAAGGGCGCTTCTCATTCTGCTTCACTCCTAGCCTGCCCCTGCCAGGTGTTAAACACATTTGTCCGATTTTCCCCAGCAGATAGAGAGCAGAAAATCAGAAATTTAGCAGCAGCCTACTTATTTGGTTAACCACAGACAAATAACTTACAAATTTAATTCCTCGAAATTAGGACCATTTAAAAAAACCCCAAATGAAATCAAACAAAAGTACAGATCCATCCGCTGTAGATATTCAGATTTCACATTTTAGTTCTAAAGTAAGAAAGTTGTGGGATTTTTTTTTAAAGCTCTCAATGCTCAATAAATAAAAAAGGTGAGCTCACAAGGCTCATTTACCTATTATAGCACATAAAAATAATGTGAAAGGTGTAGCCTAAACATTATTGTACCCAAGATGCTCCATAAACTGCTTACTACAGGCACAGCTAGAGTTGAAAAATATTTGCTCCATTCAAAGACAAGCCCAGGTGACTTTACCAACTGCTTGATCGCCTGCTGAATCTGTCACTCCGTTCATCCCCATCAGGTTCATGCAACTGTGCCTGGAGGAGAAATTTGCCACATTTACTGCACTGGCATTCTGATGCTTCATCCCAGCCAGTTTTGGGGAGGTGAAGCACCTCAGCATCCCTCCAGCAGCCCTACTTACCAGTGGCACCCCAATCCCTGCAATCCCAGCGCTCCTGGGCACTGTTGCAATGCTAACTCTCCGCAGGGCTGACGAGGGCTACACAAATAAGAGGCATTACTGGCTCTTAGCAAGGCACAACTGGGTTACCCACTGAGCACACAAAATACCATCTGGTTTGTACAGGCTATATTGAAAAGAGATGCTGACACCTAGCGTGAAGTAACACAAAGAATCCAATCTCAAGTGCAGATCAAATCAGCTCTTTCAAGCAGCATCTTTCCACAGTAAGTGCTTACTGCCCATCTGAGTGAGGCTGGCTGCACAGCTTCTAGCAAAATACCAACACTGAAGGTAACTAAATTCCCCTAACCTGGCTGACAGGAATTCCTACACTCAGCAGTTTGAACTGCTCCCATATTTTTGTGCTAAACCCTCCTTTAATTCCAAGAGAACCACACATGAACAATATTTCTTAACCAGTGAGTGAGAGCCCAACCACTTTTCCATCTTCTAAGGGGGACCACTTAGAAGGTTGGTGGGGTGCCTGAAAGTAGATCCTCGTGTTTGATGACACCAGCCTATATTTGTGACAGAAAAGCACTAAGTCAAGCATGCAGCAGAGCACCAGCACATAAAACAAAAAAAACCCACACATACACTTAAAAAAAAATAGAAATTTCATGTTGGAACCATTACCTTAAAGTTAAAAGGACCTGGTAGCTTCTTATTCATAGATTCATCTGTGAAGACATCAGACATCAGAGCTTTACAGTAGGATTTTGCTGCTAACAGGAGTGCAGTGAGTTTAATTTGCAGCCTAAGGTCTGACTTTCTGCAGTGTTTGTTTAGCAAAACACTCTCAGAAAGCAGAAATGAGGTCTCAGGAAAAAGCTTCCTATTTCATTAAATAAGTTCATAACATTTACACATCACCCATCCTCCGCAAGCATCAACTTCTGTCACTATCATCAAATATATTCCATTATTGAAGTAGTTTCCTGTCACAGGACTGTCTTTCGCAGTCAGGACTGCAATCCAAAAGGCTCCTGCAAGGATTTTATGGTGTGGAAGACTTCCCTTTTGGCACTTAAAAAAACACACCCTATTTTTCAGAAGAGTTTAATACATCCCTGGCAAAGCTACAAGTGCACGACACTGGCTGCAAACCTGGCTGCTTACAAATAGAGGCCTCCTGCACCTAAGGGGTTTGTAATTTCCCATGTAGAAAGGGTGCAGGCTGTAGAGAGCAGCCAAAGCTCAACTACCTAGAAATAGCTACTGTGAACATGCACCTAAACTTACTGCTCACAAGGAATAAGATTATCACCAGCACATGCCATGCACTTTGCTGAAAGCCAGGACATTCCTGTGTGCTTGCAGTGGTCCCCCACACACACCCTGAGACCCATGACAGTTTAGGTACAAGTTTAATTTCAGAGAGCTACTTTTAATAGTGTTAATAGATGGCTGTCGTCCCCCCCCCCCCCCCCCCCCCCATTTTTAGAAGAGGTGACAAAACCACTGTATAATTCTGTCACCAAAGATGCAGAGGGATTATAGATTATATGACTATTCTGCAGCTATAAGGGCCTGTCTGGCAGGTGCTAGAGAGGGGAAAGAGGCTTTTCCTGGTTACCTCTGTCTCCAAGGGAGCTGAAGGACCTCTCATTCTGGAGCAGGACCTGCTTGAGCTCCTCGAGCTCGGCGTGCTCTTTGGCGTACATGCGCTTCAGGTTCTCCACGTGCTGGATCATCACCTCCACAGCCTTGCTCACCCGGCTCTCCTGAGGGAGCAGGCAAAGCAGCAGCTCTCAGGAACTGCCTCATGTTTGGAGATTTGCCCCTCAAGCATCTGCTCTCCTCTGCTATCTCACTTTTATCCTCCTTTTCAAAGCTTCACTACAACCCCTGTCCTGGCACATGGCACACAGGTTTCATTTCTCTGGGGATCACTCTTGTTGTAAAATCAATCAATCGATCTTCAGTTTGCCAAGCTCTTACAACTCATCATCATCACTTCCTCTGATCTGCAGTCTCAGCTGCCACCATGCATTTGCTGGTATTGCCAAGTCATTTTTATGCTGCTCTGGGGTATTATACACAACTACACCTCACATTTGAGCAGGACTTGGTCATTTTGCTGATTAGCTGCCCTTTCCATAAGGCACAGAACCACCTTTGCAGCATCAAGGCCATTGTTACCACACTGCTTGGTATTCTGTACATCTCACTGCTGCAAAGTCTTTATTGTTTGGTTTTTTCAACCAGAACCTTATTTCTGCTGTGGGTTTTTGCACAATTCTAGTGCAGCATAGCTGCTCTCAGTGCCTGGGATTCCTTATAAGGACACAGAGAGAAGAGAAGGCCAGGACTAAGCTGTTCTGACCAGTCTACACTACACACACCAGATTCCCAAATGCAATCCTGGAACCATAAGCCCAGCAAGATGTGGCTATCCCTTTACAGCTAGAAGCTTTTAGCTTTGTACAAAGTATTTTTAGATGGAAAGTGTTACCTGATTAATAGCTCCCAACATCTCTGCTCTGCTGGCAACTCGAGCTGCATATTGGCTAAGGAACTGCAGGCTTTTCTGCAGCTTCTTAATGATCTCCTGTGCCTGGTTATCTTCTTCACACAAAGGAACTAAAGCCTAAGAGCACACATTGGTAAGAAAACTGGTGTGAATTATTAACAGAGAATGAAGGTTGACCTGATGACACTGAGAAGCTGCATTCAGGCCCACATCAACATCCTTAATCGGTGTAACTTGGATAGAGAGCTCCAGTGGGCAGAGACTGGAGCATAAAAGCAGCTAAAGCAGGGGTCAGATGTTTGTGCAACAGAAAAATTCCCTGCTGCCTGAGCATGCAATACACTTGGATCAGGGTTGCCCTTCATAATATCTCATAATTCAACTGCATTGCCCCAGACCTTCATTCATATTTGCTCATCATGCACCCCCCATGCACACACCCCCACTTTAAAGAGCTGTTTTAAGAGACACTCACATCTACTTATCCCATCCACCCTGCTAGCCCTGGCCATACCTCTAACATATTCACAGCATTTGTGATCTCCTTTTTCAAGTTTTCTTCAGCCAGGTCTCGGGACCTCTCTTCAAGCTTCACTCTTTTGTCCAAGGTAAACAAGTCACACTTAAAACCTAAAGACAGCCTCAGAAATTCAGCCTGTTATGGGAGAAAAGATTTCAGAGGAATCCAAGTGATGCAGAAGTTTAAGTAGATTTGGTCACTGATATGACATTTAGGGTTATACCCTGTGACCAAAGTTTAGGAGAGATACAGAAGAATAAGGGAACACGACCCACTTCCTTAAAGCAGGTCTTCCCATTTGTAGTGATGGTGGGAATGTTCTGCAGCCAGAAGAGGTGACATCCTAGCAGCACAATGTGCCATCTGTGCCTTTTGACAAAACTGTCTTAAATCAGCACATTCTGCCTGGGAGGAGGTCACGGCTATGCTCCTTCAAGCTTGCAAACAAATGTCACAGTAGTGACAAGTCTTTGTTCAATTTTACAGATTTCCACCTTTCTCCATCCCATCTCCTGCAAAAATTTCCATTAGGCTTGGAAAGAGATTTCAGAAGTTAGCCTACAGAAATACATCCAGTTTAAGCTGGATCATTTTTTTACATAGGAGGAGTTTATCTACAAGATCTGATGTCTGAAATACTTCAGGATACAAGCAGTTGAGACTTACCTCCACTTCCTTCTCATTTGGGGAGTCACTGCAGGGGAAGAAAAAGAGCCATGGAACTGACTGTGGCTTTAAATTCATACCTGCAGGTGATCACTGAAAGTGGAAACACTTACGGATCATTTTGCTTGGTTTTATCTCCTTTAATGCCACCTGCAGTGGGTGAACTCCCTGAGAAGAGACCAAAAAAAACCCATTTTCAGACCAAAGTGAAAAGATAGCCTCCCCAAACCAACCTGTGAGAGACTTTTAAGCTTCCACAGAACCCCCTGTTCAAGATTCCCAGTGTTAAGCTCTCACCACTGAAAAGAACTCATGTGCCTCAGGTTCTGTTTGTTGTGAGGCACCACAGCACTGCCACCTTTACAAAGCCCCAAAAATCAGTTGTTCAGGCACTTCAGCTGGCATCTTATTAGCACAGAAATGGTTAATTGAAGGTTTTTGCTTCAGGATGTTATGCAATTTACTACCTCACCAGCTTTTAATGATCTCCAAAGGCAAAAGAGGAGTTGATTTGAAAAGTAGATATGTCTAAGGAGAAACAACATCCTGCACCTCTATGTCATGGATAGCACAGAAATGCTTCTTTTACAAATCTTTGGGGAGAACAGGAGTGCCAAAACTGTTTCAAATATCCCAACTCCATTGTAGCTAAGAATTTTCCTCCTGTCTAGAGGAATGTGAAGCTGGTTAGATCAGTATCTGCAGAAATCAGAGCAGCAGACTTTGCATGACACCACTGTTCTTCTAATCATTGTGATCTCCAACTGCAAGTACCAAGCCCTAAAACATCACACTTGGTGTGGGACAGGCAACTCCTGCACCTCTCTACACAGCTCTGGACTCAGCTTGTGCTCCAGTAACATGAAGGTGTGCAGCAAAACCCCCTTACCTTTCCTGCTGGGAACCACAGCTAGTGCTTCCTCACTCCGCTCTTTGTTATTTTTCTTTTCCTGGTCCGCTTCCTAAGGGCACATCAGAGCAGTTAGAGCAAGGAAGCAGCCACACCACCCCTGGAGGGGCCTCTCCCCTCCTTTGTCACTGCTCAGCCAACCCAGCTGGGCTTTTCACTGTCACCAGCACTCTTACCAGGTCTTGCTTCAAAACATTTTGAAACACAGGCTTGTGTTCTTCCGTGGCCAGGGAGGATTCCCTTGTGATCTGACTTGGTCCTGTGAAAAACATTCCCAAATCCAAATGTAACAATTAATAAAGCACACCCAGCTTCCAACACCCATCATTTTAGCCATGGGCCAACCAAGCTAAAAAACTGCACCAAATGCCATGAAAGACCACTGAGAAAGAGAGGAGGCAGCAAAGAACACTATAAAGACACATAGGAAGAAGTACGATAACTAAGATAGGAAAAAATCCCCATAAGAAATGTTATATGTCTACAGCTGAGACTATAATGTACTTCCTGTAGTTTAAGATGCAGGAGTTACAGTAACATTCCCTTGGATAAATAAATTTTATTATTTTGCTACCAGCATGGAGATTTTTTTGTTGTTGTTGGTATGTTTGCTGTTTAAAGAGGCAGCTTTTAATTAGTATTTATACCTTTAAAAACATCTAGAATATTTTGTTTTCTTCTCTGTTTATGCAGTCACATAGCTGTGAGCCAAAGAAATGGCACAGAGAAAAACAAAAAAAGAAAAAACCCAAAAAACCAGAAAAACTCCAGCTTCAAGTTGGAAGTCTGCAAGGGGAGATTTATCAGTTCTAGTTCTAGGAACACTTTCTTTTCAGAGATGTGCAACAGATATCTGGACTCTCAGACTCTAAAGCTATTGAGACTTCTTTAAATTTGTTCTGCATATCTGCTTCCTCTTAGCTAAAGGCACCTGGATCACATATGAAAATTAACAGTAGAGGGAGATTAGTAGAAAGAAAATGCTTTTAAATGATGGGACAGAATTAGATTTCAGGAAGATAGTACCAAGGAAAGCAACAAAACCAAACAAGCAACTGTAGTCTTATATTGAGGTAAAGATTAAAAAGATATTATAAACAAACACACACAGGTATTCTGCACTGCTTATTCAGATCAACTTCACAAAATCAGCTTATATACAGTGTGTACAGATGCTTCAGTTTTGGTTTGATTTTATAGTTTTTCAGTGGAAGAAAATCATGAGAGCTGGTAAGAATCTGGCGGGTGTTTATGGCTCTAGCAAAGACAGGACAATATTCAAATGCCTCTACCCTCATCTCACCTCTTGACCCATCCCAGCTTCTGGTGCAACAGCCTTGAATGAGAGGAAAGTGCTTAGTGGCACTGCTGAACTAAATAACTGTTTAAACCCACAAAAACGTGTTTTCTCTTGTCAAAATGGTCTGGAATTTTCTACCCACTCACTGTTTTACCAGCTGAGCAAGGCCCAAGGTCTCACAAAGTTGTTTCATGCTCCCTTGCCTGCAGTGCTGTGGTAAGAGGGGTAAAAAACTTTATTCCTACTCAGCTTCACAGAGGCTTGAGAACACTGGCAAGTGAAAACACTTGCAAAAATAGAAATTCTCATGTTGTTGCTCTTACTCAGCTTCCTCACTTCAAAGATGCGCTGGAAGCAAACCATTTCCTCCGAGGGTGAGCAACAGGCAGAGCAGCAGCCACCGTACCTGCCATGGGAGCAGCTGGCTCCTTACTGCTGCTTGTCTCCACTGCCACAGAAGTTGGCACATCTTCCCCTCTCTCATGTAAGCCCTTGGAGGAGCTTTCCTCCATAGCAAGGCAGCCTGCAACACCAGAGAGCAGAAACACAGCTTTCTTTGTTCAGTAAACACACAGACTTGGGCACATCCAAGACTCCCAGCGCCCCAGGTTAAGGACTCACCTGGTACCAGTGCTGTGCTTTCCACTGAGGATGGAAGAGCTTCTTGGGCTGATGGTAAGTGATCACTGCCAAAACAAAACCCTTTCAGATACTCATCCACAGGATACAGATCTTAATGAAGTCTTTTAAATCTTGCACAAGACCTGACCTGGATGCAATCAGCATGGCTGGTGGTGTTGACTCCTCATGGTCAATCTTCAGAGAGAGAGAAAAGAGTGAGTATCAGAAGATCAATGCCAGTATAAAACTTGTATGTCAAAACTTTGACTTTCCCAGCTGCACCTAAACTACTCCAGCAGTGAAGAACTAGCTGGTAAGTTCACAGATTCACCCACTAGTCTAAAGCCATCTCAGGAATGTTGTACTCAGAGAGGTGTTTTTGTTCCCCACTCTGTGGTTGGCTCCTAAGTCACATCTACAATGACCAACAAACATGTTACTGCACCGCCATTGCTCCATCTTAAGTCTGTGCATCGGGAGAGATCCATTTTCAGGGTCTGGAGCCCAAAACCTACAAATGAGGTGCACAGAGCTTCACTTGGCTGTAGAGATCAGACTCATTAGGTAAATATAAAAGTGCCGATAGTCACAGCATGAGCAAGCAGATGGTTCAGAACATTTGTGTGCTGTGTTGTACATCAATGTTATATCTGACAATTACCCAGCCCCTTCAGAGGCCTCAAGCCTCCCTGGTGTGCAAGCAGCAGAGGAACAAAGCAATTAAAAGCTGGCAGTTTTGCTCATGTTCCTCTAGTTGCCACAGTGCGGTTTTGGACCTGAGCCTTATCATATCACAGACAAAACCAATATCCTCTTGAGGCTTTGAATTTCGAGGGAGGTGCTATTTGTGCAATATCCCTCTTCTGCATTTCACCCTGGAAAGCTCCAGCTTGCTTATTCAGTTGTTGGATTGGTCTCTCTTTATGGCTGAAGATACAGGGGGGAACTGATGAGGTTTAAAGGGTTAAGTTGGTAATGACTTGTGCTGAATTACACCCACTGTTGAAGAAAAGCACCAAACAGAAAACAAAACCAGCCCAAACCTCCTGCTCTCTCCAAGAAAAGAAGGAAGGAGGGCAAACAACAGCTCCCTACACAGCAAGCACCCAAGAGCACTACTGAAGTGTGTGTGGAGAAACAACAGAAAAACCACATCAGCAAGTGATTGCCTGTGTTCTGGTATCTTTCCTACCCCCTTCAAATGCCCTCAGAGGACACAGAAAACCCAGCAAATGAGAACAGGAGGTATCCAAGGGCCCTGGTCATTCCTAAGAGTGACCAACTGCTCCCAGCATTAGGAAGTGCCTTTTCCCTCCTCCCTGCCCTGTCAGAGCTGGGCTGCTCTTGCACAGCCCTGGCCCAGCCAGGTGGATGCTTCCCCTAATGCAAATTTAGGCTATTTTTATTATTGTTATTTGAATTCTCTCATAAGTTGAGGAAGTGCAGCAATACATTTGCCTTGTTCTGGCCATTGGGTCTGCAGAAGTATTGGGGAGGGAGAATACCATCATGTTAGAAAGAAAAGAAATCTAAAGGGCTTTTAAAACTAATACACAGCACCCAAGCACATAGAAAAGCCCTTGCATCACCTAGAACTGAAATGACACATTATGCTACATTACCTATACCGGCCCAGATGGGCACGTGGTCAGTGATTTCTGTTTGCAATGAAGAAAAGCCCCCATGGATTCCACATAACAGGAAAAAAAAATCCTAATTAAAGAGAAACACCACATTCTAGATTTTTTAGAATAAAATAGAATCACACAATGGTTTGGGTTGGAGCGGACTTTAAAGATCAAAGTTCCAACATTGATGTCCAAGGGACATCTTCCACTATCCCAGCTTGCTCAGACCAACATCCAACCTGGCCTTAGACACTTCCAGGGATGAGGCAGCCACAGCTTCTCAGGGCAGCCTGTGCCAGGGCCTCCCCACCCTCACAGTAAAATCTGTTGGCACAGAGTGTTGGAGAATGGCACAGTCCTTTAATGATGAAGAACAGCCAAAGAAGATCCTGAAGCCCATCCCTAATCACTTTTCCCACGTCCATCCCTCCAGCGTAATAATCCAAGGGTTCTCTATCTCAGCCAATGAATTCTGGCCACAGTTGTGTACAACTCCTCCCAAACAATCATTAACATTTGGAAGACCTGTCTGGTTTTCAGGCTGTGGTACAACTTCCACATTTATAAAGCCAAACAAGAACAAAAAGCCCAAGTTTCACTTGGCTCTCAAGTGCTCCTTTATTAAGTAGCCCCTGAACTTCTATGGTGACAATGATTTGACACAAATAGAGTTACTTACGAGCTGATCTGCTCAAATACATCTGCAACTGCAGAGTAGTAAAACTCCAAAGAAAACTAGGGAGACTTTTTGTACTGAATAAGGATATGCAACTTTTCCTACATACCAGTGTTTAGAACAGATACTGGGCACAGCCCATTTGCCTTTTCTCTGGGCCAAGCTTAAACATTTTCATTTCCCCCCTTCAGAACATTCATGTGCAAAGCTTATACTAAAAAGTGATAACAAGGATGGAAAGAGACATTTTTGAGCCCAGCTGGAATTACAGGAAGCCCCAGAGCAACAAAGCACAGATGTTTCACACACCTTTGCACAGCTGTGACTTTCCAGAAGGACTGGATAAAGTAGGAACCATTGAGAGGATCCTCTTTAAGGGCACTTAATAGCAGCACAAGCTGGGAGTTCTTCACCTGCTCTACCCCAGTGTGCTGAAACCACAGAGTCCCCAGCACTCTTACTTTCTACCCACACTGCACTTTCTGCTTTGATTTACCACTACAACCAGACCATCCTGTACTCACAGGTGCCACACACCAGGCAGGTTCACCCTGAGGCTGGCTACTGTGTGGTCCCAAAAGCTTATTTCCAGGTTGACAGAAACCACTGATCAATATTCTTCCACCATCCCCACCAATACAGGAGTTTGTAAGCTCATTAGGAGCCCTGTGTGGTGGAGCTGAGGTCTAGACTTCAATAGTGAGGACTGAAGCACAGCTTAGGTGTGCTGAGCTGCAGCTTCTCTTGCTGCTGCCACAGGGGAACTGCAGCTCGAGCTCTAGATGCAGGATTCAGGGCAGCAGTGAAGGCATAGCTGAGTACACCAGCTGAAGGAAAGCTCCTCTACAGCAAAGATGGCATTTTTAAGCTGTTATATGGTGCCTGTGGGAGGAAGTGCAAAGAAAGGCAGTACTCCCAACTGAAGCATCCTGTGGCTCCTTGCAGGTGGAGAAAAGGAGTGAAAACACTCAGTTCTTCCCTGGCAGAATCAATTGTTACTGCAGAACCAGCACTATCTCCAGCCTTGAAACCACATTTAAAACACTCCATAGCTAAAAGCATGACCCAGTTTTTGGGTCTTGATGTTCAAGACACAAAATATCAAGACATTTCATTTTATAACCAAGGTATTGCAGAAACATGCCCAAACAGAAGGGAACACCCCCCACAGCACCCTGCTGACTGGTGCCAGCTCCATCCACTGTGGAGCAGTGCTGATTTATAGCTGAGCCATCTGCACCTGGGTCTGAGCAAGGCACGAAATGCTCGAGCCTGTTCAAAACCACATCTCGGGCATCAGAGCCAGCACTCACCTCAGCAAGTGAAGAGTCCATCATTGTAATGGAAACAGGAAGGTCTGCATCAGTGTAGTCATCAGCAGAGCATATTTTCCACCTGGCAACACAGGCTTTATTTGCATATTGCCCAAACAACAGAGAGATAGAGTGCCCATTTTCCTTAAGCACATAACAACTGAAGTCACCACTCTCTGTGCAGTCAGTCAGCT
The DNA here is from genome assembly GCF_023055355.1 of Agelaius tricolor. Lineage (NCBI taxonomy): Eukaryota > Metazoa > Chordata > Aves > Passeriformes > Icteridae > Agelaius > Agelaius tricolor. Next base: position 14,438,594 of record NW_027269263.1, read on the forward strand.
GGTCTCTTAGGGAAGGAAAAATTCATCACCAACATCAATCTCTCCTCCCCCAAACAGCAAGAACCACCACCAGCCCTTTTCCCAACCTCCTCCACACTGCACTATTCTACAGAAAACCAGTGGCAAAAGCTTTGAGAGCTGCTGAGTCTCTTGCTGCAGACTGCCTGCTTCTGCACCTTCAGGAACATCCTCATCTTTTAAAATATTCACTGCAATTCACTTCAGCTTTCATAATCTCAAGCAGTTCAATCTCTATTTTAAAGATCTAAGGAGGCAACTTGATAGGCAAGGACCTCAGAATTCCTGCTCTAAGCTCTGCAAAAGAAAAAAAAAGTGACTTCCTCAAAGCCAATAGGATTTTGGCACCTAATGGGAACACCAATTGTTAAATTGGTGTTAATTGTTAAATTAGAGTTAAACATGGAAGATAGACAAGAACACCTAAATCATGTCTCAGTTCTCCAGCATGAAATAGAAACTCCATCAGGGTATTTGGCTGGTTACCAGCAGTTCCAGTAAAGAATTCTGGTAGCTGTGAACAGAAGCAAAGTGCTGCCCTGGATCCCCATGGGCTGATCACCAGGTGTCCAGTATTCCCTCTAAGGGATGGCCCTGCAGTTGAATCCAGCACATGGAATCTGCTAGACCCTGTTGACTCTTCCCCCCTTTCACCCCAAAAAGGTTATTACATCACCTTACCTGCATCCTCCTGAGGTCACATCTGAGCTGGACACATGTCCAACATCATGCCTCTCCAAGGTGCAGCTGCCAGAGCTCTGCCTGCAAGGCTGGTCCCAGCTGTGCCCAGGAGGGTTATTTGGGCAGGAGGTCTCCAAGGTCAGAGCATCTGGTAAGAAGGACAAGCATGAAGAGAGGTGGTCCTTGGCAAAGTTGGATTTAGTTACAAGTTGTTGGGTAACTCTAAAATAACCAAGAAGCAGACCAATCAAGCAGAGATTTATAATGAGGCAACTTCTATCTTGGTAAGAAAGGCTTTGATTGTGTGGCCTCAACTTGTTCTGTAGATGGAGAGTTTGGCAACATGTAGCAAAGGAAGATTTGCTTCCATTCCCATCAATAATGCCTGGAATTACACTTGAACATGTATATTCTGTGTGAGAAGAGCCTCTGTGTGGTACCAGCTCACTTCTGGGAGAAACACTTGTGTGTGAAATACCAAATGCAGCACCCTGCAGCTCTGAAGCCCTGCCATGCATGGCTGTCAGTGGCTGCTTTTAATCCTCACAAGGCTCCAGAGTTGCAGGGAAGTTCAAACAACTCAGGAGTGCAGAAAAAGCAACAAGTACAATCTGCTGGGAAAGGTGGGGTGGTCAGCCTGGAGAAGAGAAGGCTGAGTGGACAGTGGCACAGGCTGACCCAAGCAGCTGTGGCTGCCCCTGGATCCCTGGAAGTGTCCAAGGCCAGGCTGGATGGGGCTCTGAGCAACCTGGGATAGTGGAAGACATCCCTGTCCATGGCAGGGGGATGGAATTAGCTGATCTTTAAAGTGCCTTCCCAAACCATTCTCTCGCTCTATGATTTTATTCTCAGTAGCTCTGTTACTGCTCAGGTTGCTAAACCAGGACTCAGCTCAGCAGCCAAGGAGCAGGACATCCCAGTCAGAGGGAATGGGAAGAACAGAACTCACACCCTCTGGGCCCAGACTGACAAGCATCCTGTCAGGAATATACTTGGATGTATAATTTATACCAATAGTTCCTGAAGATTTTGGGAACAGTCTGCCAGGTTGACAGACAGCCACCTCTTCAGGCCTTTCACTGCAAGCACTGTAATCATGGTTCACATTCCTGGATTACATGCAGAAATAGGTTAAAGCCCACAACAGATTCTCCACATTCCAGCAGCACACTCAGCACTACTGAGACTGCTCTGTCAACTCTTTCTCTATTTCAGGTGAAAGACAGAAATGTCCAACACTACCAGGTCTTACCTAGCAAAGGGGAGTTGTGCCAGCGTGAAGCACCTGAGGGCAGTGCCCAGGGAAAGTCAGAGTACGAGGTGGGTCCTTCATTCCATGGTCTTTTGGAGCAGTGGAGCTGCTAATTGAAAAAATAAGAAGTGCTTCTGTTCCACTGCACTGAATACATTAATGCCACCAACTCCCCCCACACACAGGCATCTGCATAATGTAACACCAACAGTTACACAAATACATCTTCTGTGGCTTTTTTGTCTAGAAAAGCAGAAGAGCTCATATCTTTAATGGGCAGAACAGTTACAGGAAGAGGCAGGATAATGAAACTTTGCACTTGCAACAAAACGTGTTGGTTCAAGCTAGGTCTGGAAATAAATCCTACAAAACCAGGCAAGATAAGCCTGAGAGGAGAACAAAAGTAGCCACTTAGTTCTGTGAAGGAGGTAAAAAGAAAAAAAAAAAAAGAAAATAATCCAAAACACACTATTTCAGCCAAGCCAAGAGGTGTCATCTGAAGAAGATGGCATCTGAGAAGACTCCTGAAAAAACACGTGCAGAGCTGGTTTTGACCTAAGGTTGCTTGAAAAATGGAAAAGAAACGAAGTGCCATCTTCAGACTCTGATCCTTCTCAAGAAGCAATTTATCACATGTGTGTGTTATGCTTCAGAGGAACCCAGCTTCGCAATAAAGTTTGGAATATGTTTTTGTATGCATGTAAACACCTGCATGCACATACACACATACTGATCTCAAATTATTTTTAAAGACTGTTTAACTCAAAGTTTCTCACGAGGAATGTTATTTATTTCCCTGAGGTAATGAAGGGAAAAACCCCCACCCAAATAAACCCAGCATCCCATTTTAACAGGCTCAGCACTGATCACAGCAAGCACACTTACCTTCCCTTTTACGTGTGCAGCTACCGTGGGCAGCAGAGCACAGTCAGACTCTGACTCTGCACAGCACTGTTGTAATAGAGAGTGAGTTTAAGGCAGGCAGGTAAGGGGAAAAAAAAAAACAAAAAAAAAAAAAAGGAGAAGGAGCACTACCCCACTGATTCTGAGCAAAATGCAACTTTATCTTTCCAACTGAACTACTTGCTGCTATCAGGTGCAAAACTGCAACTACAAAATGCTGCAGCTGTTTGCCCTTGCTACCTTCAGCCTTTAATTCTGCAGACCCTTATGTACAAATATAATAAGTTTTATTCATGTGCAGATGGCCCAGCTTTCACTCTGCTCCTCTAATGCTCCTGTCACAGCCTAGGGGACATTTCAGGACCTTCTGTTTGCTGTTAAATACCTTGTTGGTCTGTGCTGAATCCAGAGTGCTCAGATCCTGAGCTATAGTGTTCCTTACCAGAACCAGTTGGGAAAAAAGTCTCTCCACAATGTTTCCCCCTCCACCCCCTCCCAAAGTTGAAGTAAGTAATTTTATTCAAAGCAAAGCACTCCAGAGTTATGTAATTTCCAATGTATTTCTCCACAGAGGGCCACAAAGTTAATAACTGTTTCACTGCCTATTCCAGTGTCTGGGTACTGAAAAAACCTTACGTTATGAAATTTTAAACATTTGTTTTAAAGCCTGTCTGCAGAGTGGGACAAAAATCACACCAGTGCATCAGGGAATGTTTCCCTCAGCCCCTTTTGATACAATCACAACAATTGCTCACAGTGAAGACCAACACCACACCTGTAAGTCCTGACACATTTTTCCCAGAAGGGTGAATAAGGAAAATAACATGCAGATTCCTACATACAGCTTATGTACATGTTAGGAAAGAAGATACCAGGTGCTGCCAAACTGTTTGCAGCTGGTCTCAGCTGTGTTGTCCTTCCACCAGAGCCCTTCCTGTGCAAGCCCACCTTTCCTGGTCCCAGCAAAGGGCACCATACCTGGCACAGCAATTCACAGAGACGCCTCTGCAGCAGTTCCCATCTCAGGGCATTAGCAGTTGCTATGAAGAGACATTTACAAGTCTAACAGGGCTCCTAACAACTTGATAACAAGCAGTCCAATGTTACAGCATCTCTAACTACACTTTATAAGAATTTACTGGAGTTTGCATTAGTCTGGTTAAGCCTGCAACAGCTTTTTCACGGGAAGGAGAAAACACTGGACATCTTCACCTGCAAATCAAGGGCAATGCTTCCCCACAGGATGCCACAGTTCCCTGTGGAAACAGATCCTTCACTTACAGCTTGGGGGAAGAGAAATATTTGACCTTTCCACCTGACATCCTGTACAGAAGTTTTAAAGTCCACAGGCTTTGTATTTAGAAGCATTTTCCCCCTCTTACTGTGCAGGTGGGAGGAAGTAGGGGGTTGGAATGGGTAGGTGGGGAGGAGACCACAACCCAGCCCTTCAGTCAAAAGAGGCACCAGACCTGTCTGCCTTTCTAAAGGAACCAATATAAAGCATTTTTATTATTTTCTTCAGTGCCAGCCTTGTTTGTCAGCCCTGTTCTTCGTAATGCTTTGCTAATTATCCACACATCTGCCAGTTTATTTATCTACAGAAAGATTTCTGTCAAGTAACTGGAGTAATTTAAAGCCAAGGTCCTAGCTAGTCATTTTCAGGGTGGTGGTGGTTCTTTGGGGGTTGACTTTTTTTTTGGGGGTGGTGGTGGGGTGGTTGGTTTAGTCACAGTGGCACCAGTCTCACATATCTGGGGTTCTCGCTTGATCTACTCAAGCTCACTTTGCAGGAGCGCTTCATCTATTCAGAGATGGAAAATGACAAACTATTTCCACTGTCATGCCTCTTGCTAAGGGCAAAATAAAGCAGCTGCATGGTTTGTGGGAGGCATGAAAGCAGCATGAGCACACACATGAACACCAAAACACTGGTCAGAGTGGAGCAAGCACAGTTTGGAGCTATTTCTGCCATATCAGTGCAAAGTTGTGCCTTAGAGCTAAAGCAAAGGGTCCCAAGGGAGTTCTTCTGGTGAGACAAACTGTGGCTTCACATGGAGTTTTTTGCAGTGCACACATATTAGTTGAGCTTATATGGTAACTGTGTGCCTGAGAGCAAAACATTCAGAGGGCTTAAATCAGTCAAATCCCTTTTCTCCAAGAAAGTTATCAGACTCCAGGGTTAGGAAAGAAAAAGGCCATGTGTTCTGGATTCAGACCTCTGCATTACTTAAATGCCCAGGTTATTGAGGTGCTGATGTCAGGAAGTGAGTCAGAAAGAGGCAATATGAAGTTTCCATGGCTCTGTGGCAGAAGTTGCACGTGTACAAGGCAGTGACAGGATTGCTTTCCACTGAAGAGAGCAGCCTAACACCACACAGCTAGTCAAAAACACAGAGCAAACACAACCAGCAAACAGAGCACAGAACATACAAAAATCAAGTCTGTTTGGTTCAGGAAGCTTAAGAAAGAGGGATGGCTTTGTTAGGTATAAGGTGGGGAACAGTGCTTTTGGTAAAGGAGTACCTGTGCCATATGTGGAATTACTAATCCCCCTTCCTAGGACTGGGGGTTTTGTTGGGAGCTTCTCTGAAGCTTTGGTGGATCCCAACACCCACTCCCTTAGGATCCCACCTGCTTCTCAGCTCAGATGGTGGCAGATCTCTTCAAGGAGAAGGAAAAGTAGAAAAAAATGGGGGGGAAAAAATCCCAAAACAACAAGCAAGACTCCACAGAGCATTTTCCTGGATGACCTGCAGATCAGTCCTATTTTCCCTTGATGTAACTAAACCCTGAAGTACTTGCCCATGCAAAAAGTGAATGCTGGCACATTTCCAGAAGTTACTCACTTTTGTGGTCTTCCACCTTCTCCTGAAGCAATTGGCAAGTGCTTTCTAAAGCAGCATTCACATCCCTGAGCTTCTGCTGCTCAGAAATGGCTTCCTCCAACTTGATCTTCAAGGATGCTGCTTCTTCATGAGCAGAGTGAAATGCTTCAGCTTGATCATCCGCCTAAGCACAAAACAATATTTAGGGAGAAAAAGAAAGGAATAAAAAAATAAAATAAAGCAGCCTGGCTAGCACAAGAAGGCTCTACAGTTCATGTAAATGAAACCAAACTGCATCTGTTCTTTCTCAGGAAGTGATAAAGCTCCCTCTGAACTTCTGCATTTTTACGTTGGGGTGGACTGTGTATGGAAGCTATTTTTGGGTGCCTTTTTTTTTCCCTCTTTTCTCTTTTTTTTTTTTAAGCCACCACAAATATGCAATGCTGCCTCTTTCATCAGCAAACTGTTGTCACCACCCCCTCAAATTTTACTTCCTCTGCTGGTTCCACTCTTGCAGGGAGGCACACCATTCGGAACGCGCGATTCCCTTCCCCAGGGCAGCCGCGCGTCGGACGCGGCCCTTGGCATCTCCTGCTGCCCCACACAGAGGGAACTGGGCTGCCCCTTACGTGCTTGCTGATATCCTCCAGCTGCTTGCTGGCTTTTTGCAGCTCTAAACACCGGTCTTCTGCCTGGCCACCTGCCAAAGTTTCTTCTAGTAGCTGTTTGGCAGTTTCTACCTTGCGCTGGCTGCGGAGCGAGAGAGAGCACAAACCACAACCCATTAATGACATTTCAGAGCAGGCTGGCCTGGGAGGTGACACACTCTGGCTGCTGGGACATGCACCAAAAGTCAGCTGTCACACACTGCAGCTCCCCAGGATCCAGCACCAGGGAATCAGACATTTTTTTTTTTTTTTTTACAGCAGGAAGGGGATGAAGGCTTTCTGTAACATTGCTGGGTACCACAGGGGAATCACCAGAGAACTGGCAAGAAGCAAGAGCTCAGTGGGGCGAGCTTTTGCACTTTGGACAACAGAATGGGTTTTCGAGAAGTAGCGGTTGGATATAGAGTCAGCCATTCTAGAAAAAGATACCCAGGAGCTATTACTCCTTCAATGGATTGATTTCTTCACATTTGAGAGGGAATTTCATTTGACAGCAAGCAGATGCCATCAGAACTGGTGCTAAAGAGGATGGCTTTCAATAAAACCCCTTTTTTTCCACTGCAGAAACCCTTGCCCATTTTCTCTCTAACTCACCTCAGGTTTTCTTTTGGGGTGGGGTGGGGGGGGGGGGGGGGCTGGGGTTTATTGTTATTGCTTTCATCACAATTTTGATACAGAGACAGCTTTAAGAAACCAAGCCATCAGTATTTTTATCAGCTCTTTTCCAGGTGGAGGGAGAGCATGTAATAGGTGGTTCAGTGGAAGATAAGTCAGGCAAAAGTATGGCACAACTGCTCTGCATCAGCTCTCAGGGCTGCCAAGCCCTAGGAACATCCCAAACCCAGGGATGGGGCTTGGAGCAACTTGGGATAGTGGAAGGTGTCCCTGCCCATGGCAGGGTCTTAGAAATGGATGATCTTTAAGTCTTTTTCAACCTAGGCCATTTTATGATCCTATTTCTAAGGCCACAACTCACAGAAGGAACCATATGCCAAAAAAGTCACATTTCATATTCAATGACAACTCATTGAAGCTACACCCTTGGGGAATTGAGATAATGTCTTCCCTGAGCCTAGCAACTGTATCCCAAAGCAAAAATACCTGCAGACAGATATTTAGCAGCTCTCCTGCTTCACACAAACCCAGCAGGTTTTTTTAAGAGCTACACCTGCTCAATAATCAGTGCCCTCTTGCTTTAACTGCTCAGTCTGTGGTCTCCCTGGTGTTTTCAAAGACACCTTCAAGGCAGTACATCAGTTCACTCACAAACCTTAACTCCCACACAGTGCAGACCTTGTGCTAAAACCAGATCTACTCTCCAAAACAGAAGACCATTTCCTCTGTGAAAAAAAAATCTTGAGAATTCAGTAGACTTTGTTCTACTAAAAAACCCACCCCAAAATAAGATACTAAACAGCTAAGCAACCAGAAAAAAACCCCAAAACCAAATCAAACCAAAAGAACCACCAAACCAAAACCCAACCTCGCCTGCCCAAAAAAGACACAGATGCTTTGAAGGGGTACCTAGCAGAGAGCTTTTTCCTTAGGTGAAGTTCTTCTGTCTTGGTTCTCCTTAGGTTGTCTGCCACTCGAATAAAATCCTCCTCTAAGGACTCATTGCATTTTTCCAAAAGCTGGAGTTTCTGGGTCCAAAGGTGTCTTTTTTCCCCTAGTTCTTGCTTGAGGACCTGTGGAATTTTGAAGTTGCCATGTGGTTAGAGGAGGAACAGAGCCAGAGCCTTAATTTACATGGTGAGAATTGAGTTCCCTGCTCCACCAATTAATATCATCACCTACATCCCACACTATCAGAGTAAAGATAAAACTCCACCAGCAAGGTGCCCAGATACAGCAACAAAACCCATAGCTCTTAAGAGGAAGTTGTAATAAATATCATCTTGCAGGAAGCTCTAAAATTGATAATTTAGGCTTCTGCAGCCCTTTCCTCAATGTACAACTGAGTCCACTGAGTCCAAATTGAGTTTGTATTACAGCAAAATTAATGAAATAACCAAGAACCAATAAAACCTGTTTGCCATACATGCTTAGCAGATGATCTGTGCCAGAGATGACCCCCACCATGAAGGCTTTTAGATTTACCTCTGGTTTGTTGGAGGGAAAAGGGTAAAAATTAAGTGTTAGGTAAGACTGAACTCTCTACTTCTCTGAACAGTGACTTGCAGTAAAAAGTCCTGAGAAGAAGAATCCAGTGCTCTCTCTCTGACCTTTCTAAACTGAACATATGAAAGAGCGTCCTCAGCTTTTAAAGAATGCTTAATGAGAGTCAAACAGAGGTCAGGAAAGAATGAAGTTTATATTCCTGGGATTCTGCAGCAATTCTGAGGGGAAGACATCAATCTTACAAATACAGACCACATTATCTGCTTGCAAGTTGGAGTTTGGTGCTCATGAGCTTCAAATAAAAAAAAAATAGCACATCAAGTATCATGCTTTAAAAAAGGCAAAAAAAAAAAAAAAGAGCAGTGTTTGCTGATAGGGCTCCTAGGATGACATGGGATGTGACCATGTGCAACTGCCCACATCCTGAGGGTCTGTCTGTTCCTCAGCCAAGGCAGGCAGCACTCACTTGTTGAAATACCATAATTTGACACTTAAGGGATATAGGCTTTTCAGGGCACATGTACCAGTCTTATCTTGCAGTAGAAGAGTGAAAAAGATTTTGATGTCACATGTCACTATATATACTTAGATATATGTATATATGCACACTTCAGGTTGGGTTTATAGCTAATATCCTTTAAAATGTCTTTGAAAACACTAAACCCCAGCAGAACATGTCCATAATAAATTTCACAGGAAATGGTAGGCAAGGCTTCTGGTGAAAACTTTTGTTAACACGCTAATTAAATCTTGGATCATGCACTTTCTCTGAGGCTGGAAGAAGCTACTTTGAATCTCCCTCCCTTTTTTTTTGATCTATTGCTGTTCAGCTGCATGCACAAAATTTCACACATTGGCTTGTTCTGTCTAGGTGGAGATAATTTTTGACATGAAGTCACGTCTCATCCCCCATGGGACCTTTTATTTTTAAAGGATTTTTTTTCTTTCTTGATCCTCTGTTAACTCAATTTCCAAATACATCAATCTTTAGGAGCCAGAGTAGGATTCATTTGCCACAATCAACTCCAACTCCTATACCAAAAGATTTTAGCTTCACATGTTTAACAAGAATATGATCCCAATGTGAATGTAACTTCACAAGCCTTTTTCAGCTCTGACAGCTTTGCAGGAGGAGGTTTCCAGTCAAGATCAAAAAGCTATAGCAATTCACAAGCCAGCAGTTTGCTAGAGTCTACCCAAAGTCACATCTGGGTGAAGAGAGTGAGAGGATTGCACCTTCTCTAAGGAGAAGGTTTCAGGATTTAGCCGAAATTATAAAAAACCTGGCTCCAGGACTGGATGGCTCCCAGTGATTGCTCCAGCCCTGCCCAGGAAGGCAGAAGAGGCCCAGCTACACCATTCTGTAGCACTAGAGGAAAAAAGAAAGGCAGCTCTCTCCCCAAAGAAGCAACAACCTCATGCAGCACATCCCCTGGTGGCACCTGCTGTCACCCAAGGGAGAGGAATTGTGGGGTTTGACATCCATTAGGGAGCTGGGAAACAGCATTAATGTACAGCTTGGGCTTGTTGGAGCATTCCTAACAACTGATCAGCAGAAAGGAGCAGGTCAGAGAAAAAGTCACATCCAATAAGATGCATGGAAATGTCAGAAATTGTGCTGTTACAGGGGAGAGCAGGAGGGAACAAAAGCATTTAGTTGTGTTCAAAAGCACTTGCCACTACATAGGGAAGATATTTTTACCAGTACCTTGAGCAAAAGTCTGTCCTTGCAAGCCTCACCAGAGGTACGAGGAGTAGGAGAAATACATTATGCAAGATTAAGTTGTAAAACAAGGTTTTGTTGAAATTTTTCCTGTGGAATATACCCAGTAAAAGCCCAACTCTTCACCTTTCACAACAAATAAACCCTATGGAGGATTTGATTTGGAAATTTGGTTATAAAGCCTCCTTTGCTTTTTGACCTGGTTTGTCTTCCCTTTCCTTCAAGCAGAGTTTTAACTAAAGGAGTTCTTGCACAAGACAAGCCAGCAAGAGCACAGCATGTAAGTGAACAGCAATCATCCTTTTCCGCCTCAAAAAACCCCAGTAAAGAAGATGTTTCTCTCCATGCAGCCATCTTTGGCCCACAGATGCACTCTATCTCCAGTAATAAACACACACAGCATGCAGCAGCAAGATATCCACCTGAAGTTTTTGCACAGCCCCACTGTTTCACTAAATGCTTCAGAGAAACAGTTACTCACCACAAGTTTTCTTTCCCAGGCCTGTTGCATGTCCTCATCAGGATCTTCTACCCATTCTAATGAAACCATGACAAGCTCCTCTGCTTCAGAGATTTCCTCTTGCTGAAAAAGAAAATAAAACCCAAAACAACCTCCCCAAACTCCATGATTTCTAGTGCACATCTACAACTCTGCCCAGAATTACCCAGGATATAAATTAGTGTTAGAGTAGGTGCCAAGTGATCTTGTTAAACTATGACCCCCTCCAATCTCAAACTATTCTTAGTTTTCCAAAAGGAGCAAACAATCAGATTATCAATGCCTGGAGAATTCCTAATTAAATTGCTGATCGAAGACAGCACCCTTATCCACAGCATCTATCCATCCTTACCCAGTTAGCTTTGCTACTGACCAGGTTTTTCATGATGGTCTTGAATTTTTCTCCTGCATATTCAGACCCCTGAAGCAAAAGCTGCACTTCACGATCCAGTGTTTCGTCCAGGGATGCCCGTTCGGTCCTGATAATCTTTGAAGAGATGGAAGAGCCAGTTAGTTTGTTTTGACATCCCCTTATTAAACCAGCAGCAGTGACATTTAGACTTTCCTGACGTATCCCTGCTCTGTATTTACCAGAAGGTCAGAGCTACAAAACTTGAGGCTTGGAAAAACTTTTCAAAACTATCACATCAACAAGGATTTAAAAAAATGAAAAGAAAGCAAACCAGCTAAGCTGCTGAGTGATCCAGTGTAAATATCCCTGCCAGGGTAGGCAAGAAGAAATCAGTCATTTGTTATCTTTATCCAGAGGAGTTGTTACCAAGTGATGAGTAAGCAGAGCCCTTCCTTACAGGTGACTCGGTGGAATCGTGTCTCTCTGCAGCTTTGAAGGGCAAACACAATGACTCACTGGGCTCTGGGGAGCTGCAATATAGGATGATACCTAACTCCTCAAAGCTGCCTAGCCAAGCCTACCTCTCCTTTCTGGGCCTGAAGTTTTTATCTATTTGTACATTGTTGTTGTTGTTGCTGTATGTGCTAACTCTTTGCAAATGCACCTTGCACAAAAGTAAGCAGAAATCACTCAGCAGCATCTCTCTGCTGTCAGCTGTGCTGCACAGCTTGTATCTGAAAGGAAAGCAGCACAGGGGGAAGGATGGGACTCAATGGATTGTCTAAGGAAATGGGAACAGAATAGCTCACCTTAAAATCAGAACCAAAACCATAATTGTAGCCAGATGCTCTGCCTAAAGTGGTGTAAAACAGCTTCAGCAATAGCCTTCTTGCAAAAATCATCAGTGGTGGATTTATAAGGGGAGGGGGGGGGTATCATGCTGCTGTTGGTGTTGGAGAATGCAAAGACCAGCCTGATTCCTTGATCCCAAAATTAAAAATTCTGAGGATGTGAAGAACAACATTTCCTGACAAAAACTGGCACCAGTGAGGAAGTGGCAGGAGAAGCTCCTGACAAGGGACCCAACTGAGCTGGCACAGCTGGCCTGGAAAGATCTGACAGTCAATCACTTTATACCATAAAAACCCAGCCCCACTTTTTAAAGTCAGGGCTTCTGACACACCCCTTCTAGCAGGGTGTGTGTGGAGATCCCTCCCTCAAGTGGGGGCACACCCTCAAAGTTACTCCTCAAAGCTGAACAAAAGATTTGTCCATGATCATCAACATGGGTAAGTAATAACAAACTCTATTTAACAATTATTAGCTTGGAAATCATTGGCTTAATAGCTAGTGCACTGTACAAGTAGTCATAATAATTCTGATTAAGGTATTTTAGTCTAATAATGATCTTCTATTTACATAAATAACTTCTTTTATTAATTTAAATATATTTGGTTTGCCATCAGAGATGCTTATCAGAGTTCCTTAACAGTACATTAGATTAGGACCCAACAACTTTATCAAGATGCTCACTCTAATGCTGAATTTCCTTTCTCACTACAGTCAACTTCAAAGAAAAAGAAGTGTCCTCTTTCACAAGTGAAAAAGAATCATTGTTCATGTCTGTTGTAGGCAGCACAAGAAGCAGACTGTCATTTACTTTCTGCAGCATAAAAGCCTTTATATATTGGAAAACTGATATCTTCTCCCATCTATCTGTTCTTCTGCCAGCTAAATGCATGACCCAAGCTCCTCCAGATTTACTGGGTAGAGCAGAGGGGGGTTGGAACTGGATGATCTTTAAGGTTCCTTCCAACCCAGGCCATTCTAGGATACTATGAGCAAATATTTTATATCTACAAGCGTTTTGTTTGCTATTCTTTGGACTTTCTCCAAGGTGCTTGGAACAATATTGCAACCTTCTCATTCTGTGTTTACATGCTAGGATTAATGGCTTCAAATTCCAGAGTTATCTAATCATATACAGGCAATGAGCTTTGTTCTGCCTCTGCTGATGCAAGACAACTAGGAAGAGATTAAATTAAGGTTTAATCCATACCTCAGAAGACTCTGCAAGCTCCAGTTCACAGTGCAGTGTGCTTGTCCCTTCAGGAATATTGCTGTTAAATTTATACAACAATGGTAAACTCAACCCATGCCTAAAAGAAGCAGGAAAAAAAATACATATCAGTCTATTTTGGATTTCTGATGAACTGCCTTTTCTGGGATTTGGCCACAGTACTCACGAGATCAGCTCTTGCTGCATGTGTTGGATGTTCTCCAGCAGTTTATTTTTTTCAGCTCTCAGTGTCTGAAACATCCATGGGGTTTGGTGAGAGGCTGACTTTGCCATGCAGAATCAGCACAGGCCAAACCCAACCCAGCCCGTACCTCTATGATTGAGGAATACTCCACAATGGTTAACTCGAGTTCCTTGATGTCCTGCTCCTTCTGCAGAGATTGTTGAGAAAAGAACAACAAAAAAATTATATTCCATCCTACACCACAGCAGTAAAATGTATGGTTTAGCTTGAGCAGCAACCCGATCATGACATAAAAATAGTCGTGAATTTAAAAGAATACAACAAATTACCTTGAATTTTAACTAATAGAAAGCACCCAGATGACCTTTTCCTACCTAAACTCTGAAATTAAGGAGACAAACCCTCTTTTCCAAGTGTTGTACTTTCACATATTACTCACCTGGTTTCAGGTCCAACAGATTAAACTAGACAGAAATACTCTAGTTTTAACTTAAAATATGACCTATATTATATGCCAGTATGAATTTTAATCCCAACTGACCCTTCAAGCAAGTTGCAATGTTTCAAGTTTACTTGTCTTTCGTTATTAGAATGTAGCACCCTGTAGATTAAACCCAACCTAACAGAAAGGCTGAAAAAGAGTCAGCCCTCATGGTAGGACTGAAGAATTAATAGAAGCATCACCTTTCTTCGCAACTAGCAATTAGCTCCAGTCAGGTTATGCCATTCCAATAAAAGACACTGCACAGACAGCACAGAATTTATAAGAGAAAATAGGAAATTAGAGTAGGAGCTCTTGTCCTCTCACACTTTTATGAGTTCTTCCTACTCTCTCTTTAAAAATCATTGAGGTTTTTGAAAGAGATGAAGTGCACAGAAAACTAGGCAGAAAAAGTGAACCAGAAATATAGAACCAGAGATTATAGAACCAGATTATAGAACCAGATTATCCTAATGACAACAAGTTTCCATGCCAGTTTCTTCAAAATTATTCCAATCACTCACATTTATCCATATGTAATCTAGCAGTCTACTTGCAAAATTCCCATTTAGTCAGTAGACTAAGAATCTTGTTGAAATAAAATGATACTACAGAGCTCACAAAAAGCTTCGAATCATTCAAGTAGGAGAAAGTAAAAGCTACTTAAAAAAAAAGATTTTAATAAATTTGTGTCCTTAAGCTGTGTCTGGAAAAACAACCAACCAAACCAAAACTATTAAAGCACTCAGTACAAAGTTATCAGCTCCATCACACTCAAGTTCAGTTCTCTTTTTTATTATTTGAATTCACCTGCAGTCACTTTGCAGGGAGCCCAATAGTCAAATATTTTATCAGGAGATTTATAGCATGTTCTGCTAAGTAGAAACTCCACTGGCATAGAAAGCTCTTTGCATAATTCATGAATCCAGAAAATGCCAGCACATTTGTATGGCCTTCTAGCTTTGTTTTCTAGTATAAAAGGCATGTTTAAAAACATCTGAAATATTCACTCCTCAGTAAAGTCTAGATAATTGCACCTCAGCAATAAAATGACAAACTTGCTTTTCCATTGGGCTCCAAGTCACAATTTCTAATTTGACACAAAAAAATTCAATAAAAGACATGAAGGGAAAGGCCTTCTGTAGCTCCCTGCTGAACAAAGTAGCCTTTAGAAGTTTCTGGACATATTGTCTGAAGTTTGCAAGTTTGTTTTAATAGGTTGTGACTAAAAAAAAAAAAAAAAAAAAGGCAAGCAAAATCCTGAAACCTTTAATTATGCTGACTCATAGGCACGTCCTAAAGTAGAGCTCGCCTACTTTGAAGCCATTTATAGGATCAGGTTCTGCAGTGGGAGAAGAGTAGAAATCAAAGAGCCACAGTGAATACTACTGCCTTGCCTTTTTACAAATCATCCCATCAGTACAGACCAGAAACCTGGGCCAGGGGAAGCTGTCCCTGCCCATGGCAGGGGATTGGAACAAGGTATCATTAAGGTCTGTTGCAACCCAAATTATTCTATGATAGTGTGGTTTTCAGTCAGTAACGAAGTAAAAAAACTAACCTGGATTATGCTTGCCTCTTTATTGGCCACAGTGCTCTCATAGATACGAGCTTGGATCTGAAGAATGAGAAGATCAAAAGTAAACCCAGCCATCATTACAGACCATAATAAAAGTTTCTTCCTATTTCCTACTAGGAAAGGAAAAAGAATATCAATGTTCCTTACTTAGAAAAAACAAATTCTTCTTTGAAGACCTTTTGTGGTATTTGTTTCAGAGTACAGATCTTATACCCAGCAAAGAGTGAAAGTATTCTTAACTTTCAGTCACTTTTGTTTCCTCTCATCTGTCCAGGCCAATATTTTCAGCAACATATCTCAAAGCATGACCTTAATGTATTTTCTTGAATAGTGAGGGAAAGGTATCCAAAAAAAAAAAATCTAACTCTGAGGAAATAATGAAACTGTGGATTGTTTCCATCAGCCTAGTTTTTAGCCTCCAGACAGGAACTTCCTTGGTGAAAGCTGTCACACTCTCCAAGCTACCACTTCACTGCAGTCCATCAACACAGAGGTTCAGGACTGTTCACCTTCCAGCAGCAGAAACTCCCCCTTCGCTAGACCCAAGTGAAATCCAGGTTGACTTTTTATTCCTCTTGTTTTGAAATGCTTACTTGAAGCTTTGAAATGCTTACTTGAAGCTCTGCTGCATTTTTAGACAGCTCCAAAATCTTCTTTTGCAGCCCATTGGTGTCCATGCTATTCCTAATAATCTAAACAAGACACAGTGTTTAGGCACAGCTGAATGGATTGACAGCTTCTCCTTGAAGAAATCAGGCAAAAATGACATCTCCACCCCTAAGCTGCTGCCTACTCTCAAGCAGTACCAGCATTTGTGCACATACATTCCGTGTGTTTGCCCCACCAAAACTGCTTCTGCTCCTTTTCCCACCCAGAGCACCAGTAAAAGAGAAAACCCCTCAAAATGTGATTTATAACCACTGCCAGACTTGGAGAGCTAAAGAAAAGTCAGCCCTGCAGCATGAGAATTGTTTTCAGAAAACTGTGGTTTAATAGATATTTGGACTAAGGACCTTTGCAGAAAGACTGATCTGAAGGTGCTGATTTTCTTTACTAAGAAGTAAAGAAAGATTTTCTTTTCTTTGATTTAACCTGTTTCTCCATTTCCCCCTGAAAAGTCTGAAATAAAGTTTTTTAATGCTTGCTTACAGACTGTATCACCTGACAAAAACTGGTTTATAAAATAGTTGCTCTGATGCAGTAAAAAAACCCCAACAAAACAATAGAGAGAAAGAATGAACAGTTCTTCTCTGAATAAAAAACAAGCTTAGGGATTCTCTGCATATGGAGCTGCATTCCCTAAAAACCTCCTGTAGGGCCTTGGCCAGTGTCAATGGATCCATCTGTGATGGGAGATCCCACCCACTGCATTTTTTTTTTATTATTTTTGTTACTTATTTTTGGTGTTACAGCTCTATGCAAGATTACTTCTTTAGATTTAAGGGAGGAAAACAGAAGGGAATATGAAATGATAAAGTGTTGGAGGGAGATTGTTTCAATATAGAGTTTGTCTGTTTGTAGCTGTGGGAACCAGAAATACATGGAATTTGCCTATAAATCTCGGAAAAGAGGTGGTGGTGGGGTTGAAGTAGTTTGTCTGTCCCTATGCTTCCCTAACCCCATATCCTTACTCACCCAGCAAGTGGAAAATAAAAATCACAGTGCAACCTCAAGATATAAAGTTTTATGACAAATCAGCCTTTTAAAGTGTTAGATATTTTGATAACCTAATTAGTATGCAAGGCTTCAAAGTCTGACAAACATTTTATTTCTTAATGGCAAATTTTAGCTAGGCAAGAACAATTAATTTTATTTATTTTTTATTTATTTTCAAATTATTTATTTTACCTCTTCCTGGAGAGAAGTAACTTTGCTATTGAGAGACCGATTTTCTTTTTCCTGGTCAAGTTTATGGGGAAAAACAAACAAACACAGAAAAAGAAAAACAGAAGAGTTGGTTTTAGCATGTAAGCAACAGATCACAAACACATCCACAGCTGTGGTGTTGAATCCCTTTGTTTCAGAGAACACACAAAAAGGGGAGAGCTGAGGCTGGTGCAGCTCATGAGCCTTCACTAAGGCACAGAGAAGGTTCTACTTCTGATTTTTAACAGCCTGAGCAGCCACACCACTGTTACAGCAAGGTGTGAGGTGCTGTCCAAGGGAAACAAGAAAGAAGAGCACCTACTAGCTGTCTGTTGTGGCAAAGAATCTGCTTTCTTTCCTCTTCTGACACGTTCAGGTTGTTTCTTGCTTCCTCTAGCTCTTCCTCCAGGGATTTCATTTTCATCACAGAGTGCTGGAGGCTGCACAGGGGGAAGCAAATCCAGAGAAACTTCAGTCAGGTAATGTTGGTTGTTTAGATAGGCTTGAAACAGTATTTTTAGAAGCCACCAGGGACTTATTTTTTGGCATGACACTTAACAGAAGAGCAACAATCAAGCTTAAGACCATAATTTCTGTCCAGGAAGCAAATCTCATGGTTTTACTTCCTTTTTATCACTCTTCCAGTCTTACAGTGAGGGATGAAACCCCATCCAAGACAGGTGCATGCAAACAAAGCCATGTTAAATATGTTAAAAATTTAGCTCATTACAGTTAAATATAGCAGGTTACCCGAGCACAAATTCGTCTTTACAACACTTCATGGCTTATAGTTGGAGAAACCATTTCAATTCAGTATTCAAGGATGAGTTCTGCACCATTTCCTTACCCTAATCTGATAAGCCCCAAACCATGTATTAAAGCAACAGGCAAGGCCCTTTTCCAAGCTAACTTGATCCTGCAGAGCATCCCAGAGCAGGTGGTCCCACATAAGGGCACACATCCCTTGCCAGTTACCCTGCAGAACTCTTGCCTTAATCTTCCCTGAAAACCCTGGGAGCAGCTTGGCAGCTGAACAAACCATATCACAGTGTAATTAATTAGGCCAGATGAACACAATTCAAAATGGGCTTGTAATCATGGCACTGATATGTCCTCAGGCTACAGAAAGGCTGAACAAGTGACACAACTCACCCCAGTCCACCAAACTTGTAACAAAATAGCTTTTGGACACTCATTTCCCCTCTGCTTGGCAACAAGAATGTGGCCTAGGATTGGAAGCCTTCCAGTGCTTGGCTCTTATCTTGGTAATATGATGCCTTTTTTTAATATATATATTGTTGTTGTTACATTGTTTGTTTGCTTTAGCCTGAGGCTCTCCCTGTGTGCCCCCACACCACCAAGTGCTGCGGGAACCTGGCTCCGAGAGGAATGATTTTTTAAAAACCAGGAGGGACAGAGCAGAACAACCAGGCAAGGAGGCTAAACCTTACAGATGTTGCATAAAGGCAAGAAAACCTCTGTGATGAAGCAACAGTGAAGAGAAAAGCATGAAAGCAAGGCTGGAAGATCACAGCTCTGCCCATGGCAGGCCTGGGGCCATCAGAGTCCCCTACCTTTTTAATTGTTGACATAGATGCTCATTATCTGCCAGGAGCTTGCCATTGGTCTCATCCAAAGCTTCCAGGGTGAGCTTCAGCTTGTTGCTCTCTTCCTGAAGCTTCTGGTTGTTGTACTGCAGATCCGCAAGGCAGGTTATCAAGTCAGAGGTCTCCCTGTCCCAGTGAAAAAGCCAGGCACGAGTGAGAAAGGTGATTTCATCTACTTCAGACTTTTAAAGCATCCTAGTGCACTGATTAGAGGTGAGATGAGAGCCCACAGAGGACTTGTGATGCTGCAGTGTCCAATTATTTGCTCTGCACAGAGATAACAGAGCAGCTCCACGTCTGTTCTGCAGTTTTATGGGTATCAAGAACTTTTGGTTTTAAGCATTTTTCTGCTCCCTACAACTGGAGTTTTGCTGTCAAAAAGTGCCACAGCTGGATGTCTGCATGAGAGTGCTTTAAGATTTTGCTAATCACCTCATCACTAGTGATCCTTCTGTATTCACTCTGCAATTTCTGGATCCTTTCTTTTACCCCAAGCCATCTCCCACCTCATGCTTTCAACCAAAGCTTAAATGAGGATCATTCTTTTGAGATCCTGAAAAATTATAGGGAAGCTTTAGAGAGCAGATGTTGGATTTCTGCCTAGGCATAAACTACGAATGAAACTTCTGAAACTTCTGCTCTTTGTTAAGTGCTTTGCCATTAACAGTCCAAATCACAGACTTCATTGCTACTACTACTACAAAAAAAAAACCAACCCAAAAACCAAACAAAACCCAAACAAAAACGCCACCCCAACAACAAAAAAAATCTCACCTCAACAAACTCCCTGTCATAAGAAAAACAACCCCAAACAGAATGCAAGATCAGACTTTCAGGTCAATGTCTTCTTATCATCAGACAACTAAGAATTTGGTGGAGGGAAGGAACCTGTTTAAATAGGGAAGGACATGACAAACATCTGATTGCAGATTAAAAAGGCAAATGGACACAGAAGCACCAAGATATAAGTAGGATAAAATACTGGTTGTCCTTCAAGTCTGAGCAGAAGAAGGTGACCACATCAAGAGCTCCTGCAGACTGAGGTGAGCAATAATCTCCAAGGATAGTGTTTCAAAATAAGGGCTCTTGGATCCTGTCAAATGGTTCAAAGCCAGGAGTACTATATTCTGAGAAAGAATTGCTTAAATGGACTCACATGTCTCCTTTAGACACATCACCCCCAAAGGCCTCCAGGCTTCCTGAGGTAACATTCATCTGGACATGTGACTTGTCAGCTGAAAGAGGTGAGGGCTTTGGTTATAGAGCAAGAAAGTGGAACTTTCCTGAACAGAAACAGAGTAAAACATTCTGCACCTTTAGAGATGTTTTTAGGTACTTGAGATTCCAAGTCTTCCGTGCTTGATGATGATTTCTCAGTAGCACCTTCTTCCCTAAAAGAAGGGAGCATCAAGGGTCACAAAATCAGCAGGACACCAGGCTGCTTACTAGCTTTGTAACACTTACAAAACTTTAGCCAAACCCAATGTTGTAGACATGGTGTCCAAATACCACTTTCTTTCCAGAGCCACAGGGGAAGCTTATAACATCATCTTTCCACAGAAAACTTATTTATCAAAATGCTGTTACCATTTTCTGTTACGGTCTTCAATCCACTCTCCCATGACGGCGTGGTAGGTTTCCAGGTCCATGGAGATATCTTTGTGCTCTGGGTCAAGCTTGTTGCAGAGCTCCTCAAGACCACTGTCCTCTGAGTCCCGACTGGTCGTATGTCTCAAATAATTGATTATCTCAGACACTGCCACTTTCCCTAAAGCAGAAACAGAGATCAAATGCCAAAGCCTGGCAAGGCACCATAAACTGTGAAAGGCAACGCTACTGAACTGCATTGGATCCAACTGCCCTCAAGAGCTGCAGACATGCAACTGATTCCTGAACTGAGTTAGAGCAGAATCTGGAAAAAAAAAGTAGTTTAGAGCTCTTTTGTTGGTTGAGATTTTTTTTTTTAGTAGTGGTGGGTTTTTGGTTTTTTTCTGTGTAAAAATCCAGTTTACTAGTTTTGTGGAATTCAGTTTAAGAGGAGCAAAAGTTGACGCATGATACTAATCCTTGCTCTCAGGGCCAGGCTGGATGGGGCTCTGAGCAGCCTGGGATAAGGGAAGGTGTCCCTGCCCATGGCAGGGGGATGGAATTAGATGATCTTTAAGGTCCCTTCCAAACCATTCCACGATTCCATGATCAGGCACCACGCAAAAGAGGCACAGACATTTACACATTTATTCTACATCTGCCACAACACAGGCACCTAACACACCTCAGAGCCTGGCATCTCTCAGGGACCAAAACAAGGTCTGACCCTTGGAAATTCATTGAGAGGAGAACAAAAGAGCAATGAAAAAACCCTGGCAAACCTGTGTGGTGGCTGTCACATGCCCAGAAGATGGTGGTCAGCAGGTTCTCATTACAGATCAAGCTCATGTCGCACATATTGTCACCTTTGTACCACACAGGCTGCCTCTTTCCTGTGAGGAATAAATCTCTTATTGTCCATCTTTATTTGGTCATAGTAACTTTCATTCCAGATGACTGAAACAACAAAACCAGCTAACCAGCTTCCCTGCCAATAAAAGCAGAGCTTTTAGCACTAAACAGCAGGAACTGGTCATAGCTGGGGCCTCTGAGCTGGGATGTATTCCATGCATCTACTTTTATACATATATTTTTGGAAAAACTCAGTTATTCTTTCTATGGCATAAACATATGAAACAGGACATTTTAAGAAACCAGGTATTTCTTCCCTCCCCCTCCAGATACATTGTTGAGAAATCATTAAGTTATTAAGAAAACAATCCCTAAAACAAACAAAAAACCCCTAAAAACCACCCCAAACTAAGAGCAAAACCAAAACGCCTGTATCTTCAAAAATCAGTCTAAAAGAAAAATCATAGGCTAAATTAAAAGCCAAATAAAATTTGGCTATCAAAAAAAATGTTATAGTACTAGCCAAATAGTAGTCTCAATCTCTTAAACTGTTAAAAATATCTTTATCTCTTAAATCAAAAACAAATTAGCAGATTTGAAAAAGTTTTTGCCTTATTAATTACTCCCTTTTTACACTCACAATTTTTTAGAGAAAATTTAGGATTTGCCTCAGCTCTTTTTGCAGTCTTACAAGATTTGAGTGCTACTAAAATGCATTTTACCACTTTAAGTGGTAAATAAATGTCATCTACATAGACTGAATGTTCAGATGTCTAGAATTCCAAATTAGGCAGTGTTTTTCTTCAGTATTTTTACCTCTTTCACTTGAAGGAAATGCCCTTGGCACAGGAAGCTGGACCACAGCACTTCCTGGCTTTTTTTCCGATGTGAAGAAACATAAATTGGGACTTGATGTCAGATACTTCTGCTTGGGCCGCACATCTTGGGGTTCAGCATTTGCTGAAGCACACGGCTTGCCCTGGGCGTTGGCCTCCCTGGCTCCAAAGTGGAATGGAGAAGAGCTCCCCACAGGAGAAGAAGGCACCCAGGAGCTGCTGGATCTCTCACTGCCCTCCAGCATGGAATAGGTTCTGTTTGCAGTCTGGTGCTTGGAGCTGGCCCCGAGACCCGGCGAGGGCGCAGAGAAAACGCTGCCGCTGCCAGGGCAGACCAAGGGCGAGCAAGTGCTCCCACCACTACTGCAGCTTCTCCCTTTCAGTATTTCTTCCACATTTTTTTTCATATTGCTCTGAGGGCTGTCAAAGTTCTGGGACTGAAATTTTGGTATCTGCAAGGCCGGGTTGGAGACTTGGTCCATCATTTGGATGGATTTGATCTTCCTGCAGATGCTGTCCACTGGGTTGTGGCGCTGTTTCTTAGCTCCATGTTTAGAAGACTTCATCACTTCCCTTCTCTTGACAAATATCTGGAAAGAATAGGCACAAGATACACGAATCAGGGTGATCAACACACACATATTTATGCCAACTTTTCCATTCAGCAGCCAGCTTGGAGCTTTGGCATCCAGGGGTTTGAAAACCCTCGTTCCACTTATCAGCTGTGACAGAAACCTTCAGCCAGGACATTTTGCTGTCCAGGGAACTAGAAGTTGATGTGGAAATGTTGGGGAAGAAAGACAGAAATACTTCCTGAAATCTCACTGCTTATTCTTAAATACCATAACTGTGGCAGGGAGGTAAGGGGGAATGAAAATAAAAACTGAAGACCCTGCAAATTAGCAGAGGACTTTTTAAATTAAAGGAAGCACTTTAATTGTACTGGGGGTGGTAGGGGTGAGGCAGAAAATGTGAGACCAACAAGACTTTCAGTGTTTCTGTGAGCCTATGAGTCCAAAAAACCTCCAAAATCCAGTGTTCCTTGTACTAAGCAGCCACAGCATCATGGTGTCACACTGGGAATTACACAAGAAATATGCCCTACAGAGGCACCTCATCCTGTGTGTATTTTTGTTATCTAGTCTCCCAGGCAACATTTAAAAGGTATTTCCTACAAGATAAGCATGTTTGCATGTGACTAAGGCAGGGGAGATTCATTTTGCAGGGATAAATCCTCATTCCCAGTGGTTTCCCATGTCTACCCTGCACATTGCAACCACCTGAAGTGATCAGCTGGGAGCTATATTATTAAATAATAATAACATACCAAATGAAGCTAGGTGAAGCTCCCAAGAATCAGATTTTAAGTAAGTCATCTTTTAATGTAGAAAAATTAACTCCTTTCCCCCAAAAGAGCAGTAGGTTTCACTAGCACTTAACACTTATATGATCTTTTGAAGCAAGGAATAAAATTATATATAATTATTTATTAATACAGATTGAAATAAACATAAATACTAAGTGTTTAATTTAAACTAGCTTATTACAGGCTGCCTGCATGGCAGCAGCTTAGTTTATATAAGCAGAGGCAAGATCTCTAAGTTTATTTTTCTAGTATTTCTATAAGTAGTAGCATTTACTCTAATGAACATGTCCTTAGCTACATGAATACTTCAAAAAATAAGAATAAAAAGAATAAAAAGCTCAGAGCAATTGTAGAGAAGAATCTACTTTTTTAACTATGTCTTGCTTAAAATATTTACTCCTCAAATAAATGCCAGGAAGTGGAAGCAGTCTTTTATAGTGCATTATTACAGATGTATTATCTCTAAAGAGATAGATGAATTACCTTTAAATTAAAATTTAAATACCCTGCAATTAGTTTAGGAGTTTTTTAAAGCATACAAGAGCCCTCAAGCAGATACAAGTAACACTCTACTAAAGGATATTTGATTTTTTTTCTGTAATACACCAGTAAAAAAATGACCAAAACAAACAACAAAAAACACAGCCCAAGACTTTATACTTTACACTAGCACGTGGAAAAAGAGCTTCTCTTCCTTCTCTGAAGGAGACAGCACAGCTACTTCAGCTTTTCCTCTGAGGAGTAGGAACTGCCTGAACTTCAGCGTTTAAATAAGCAGAGGGCTCTTCTGCTGGAAAATCAGCTTTACAAGGTACAGGTGCTGCCACTCAGCCCTCAGCTGAGAGGGCCCACCAGCTGCAACCAGGTTCTAATCAAGCTTTAGGCTCTTGCTTCCTGGCCTTTTTACTTTTTTTCCCCTCACATCTCTCCTGCTGCTGTTAAATTAATTGCCTGTAATTTCAGTGCAACTTGAAGTCTCACTGCTCTTCTAATTATTGTTTAAAACAGCAAGGAATGTTGTGATATAGGTTATTCAAAACTCTGGTTCCTGGGTTGTTTCTCACTTCTATTAGCAGTTCTTTCCTGCTTTTCCCACCTACAGCAAAATTTCAAGCAGGAGCAGATCTCTCCTAATTTCTGAGAGCTAGAACATGGAATCTGGGAGCTGTATAAATTTCATCACTCTCGCCACTTTTGAAAAGAAGAAAGTGTTGAAGTCTCTTGAGCTGATAGTGTATTAAATAGTCTCTCTGTTAACTGTCATCTCTGCCCTTAGTTCTGTGAAAAAAAAATTATTAGGACCCTTAACTAATTCCTTTTTTTGTATTGAATTATCAAGACATGCAGTAGATCCTGCCTGTCTGAAGAGCTCTATTGCTCCTGCTAAATTACCCTGTAAATGCCCGTTCTTTGATGGCCATGTCTCCTTTCCAGCCTGCAGACTGGAGAAAACTACTTTTCAGCTGGTCTTTTCACCTGGTGTTTGCCTCAGACTTGTCCACTGCTGGGAAAAAAAACTGTTGTGCCATCCCATCAGTGGTTCACTGAACTTCAGAAGTAACACCTCTTTCTGAGATGCTTACACCTTTCAAAAATTTGTGGATTTCTACTCTTTCCTGATGCTTTCAAACACCCCTCACGCCACATAAAGTATTTAAATTCTACTTATAATTATCCCTTGAAGCTGCTTCTCTTTCACAAACACACTTGTGAGAACAGTAGAACCTGGACCTGGCTGCAGCATTGCTCACACATTAGTCCTCAGCAAAGTCCCTGTTACCTCTCTTGTGTGAGACATTTACATCCTCTCTGACAGACTGGATTTTCTACCTTGTTCTCTACTTCAAGAGTTTTTAGCACAGTTCTTCTCATACAGTCTAGAGAAAAGACAAAAAGCTTCTCCAGCAAATCTGCAGTGCTTGAAACACACCCACAGACATTGTGGTGCTGAATGTGCAACAGAATAGTTAAATAAATTTGGGCCAGCAACTGATGGCCTCTAATCACGCACCTGGCTTACACCAGAGAGCATCTCTTCCCTTCAGAGCTGCACCATGAAAATTCACCTTCCCAGAGAAGTTGAAGACATCCCTACTTATTGTAGGGGGGTGGACTAGATGACTTTTAAAGGTGTCTTCCAATGCAAACTATTCCATGGTTCTGTAAATTAAGGTCTGTTATGAAAATAAATAGCACTGAAAAACATGTTTGTATGGCATAAAACATATTGATGGATTGCAAGTTGGATTGTTTTGGTCAACAGGTTTTACAGGGCAAATATGGAGCTTGTACACAAATTTCCCCTTAGTCTGAGTGGGATATATGAGGTTAAAGTCCAGAATCATCTTTGAAAGATTACAGAAACAGAAAAAACCAGCCCGAAAAGAAGAGGTCATATGGTTCATAACCATGTGTCTGGGCAGGATCAGTTGGGCAATGATTCCTAAAAAAGTATTGTCTAATCTATTCTCTGAGTTTCTCAGTGATAACAAATCAACATCCTTCCAGGGCAATCTATATTTGACTTTGCCACTGGTAGAAAGCTTGCCTTACTATGCAACTTATTGCAAATGAAATGCAACATGCTTTGTAATTTCCTACTTTGCAGGCTCTGCCATGACATTTCACAGCCTTTTATGATGCTGCAGTAGCATTTAGGAGCCAGAAGTACACTGTGCTAGGTGCTGCTCAGCTGCCAGACACAAGTGGGATGGATTTCCCAGGGAGTTACCAAACTAATAGGAAAAAAAAATCCCAAAGGAAATGAGAATAAGCACAAAGCAAAGGTCATAAGTTCTGGGAGATTTATACCTTGACAGCACCAGTCAGGATGGACCACCTGCACCCCAACTGCACCTTTTCCTCAGGAGCAAGCCATGGGGCACTGCTGCCCTTACCAGGATACAACACTGTATCCTATATTTCCAGGGAAATATTTGGGAAGGTGCATGGCTGTGATGCAAGTCAGTGAGGTGAGTTTGACCCCATTGGTTAAAACTCCAGCGCGTGAGAACATTTTCCCCTCACCTCAGCACTGAACTTCAATGCCAGAAATCAGCTTTGTATCACTTACAGCGTCAGGATATGCAGCCTGTGCCCTTTAGATCATCTCAAAAAATAAGAATAGGTTATGTTCTTTCTAATAAGGGGTCCTGCTGCTATAGCAAGCTTCCCTCTACTTTTCTCTCTCAGGGTATTGATTACATGCCAGAGCCACTTCCTCCTCCAGGTGAATCAGCTGAGAAATGGCAGCGCTGACAGTGAGTGTTTGGTGCACAGCTCATCATCCCAAAGTGCCACAGCTTTTGGTGTGTTATGATCCATAACCCAATTATAGGCTGCTTTGTTTTTCAAGAGTACGAGCTCACATGTGCCCACACAGAGCCAGAGCTCTTTTGTGAATGCAAACACTCTCAGTACCTGCACTGCCTTCCCAAAACACTGCCTCCTGTCCCTGATTACAAATAAACTGTGTCCCATACACCATCCTAGAAGTGCTTGGATTTCTGGGAAGGGTGAGGTGGCCACCTTTTCATAGTATCATGGTAAGAAAAAGCTTTGAAGGGAGAAGCCAATTCTCTTAAATTTTGATCCCTGAAGTAGAATTGACAAACATGGAGTTCTTTGTTCTGCAAGCAGAGTCCTTACAGATTTCCAAGGAGAAGGTTCTGAAATACACTTTGTTTGAAAAACAAAGCAACTTGGAGTCACTGGTCATAGTAAAAATAAATGGATTTAGAACTCTAAGTCATAAAGGCACAGACAATTTAAAGGAAAAATAAAAACCATTGGAAAATAAAAAAAAAAAATCCCAAAGCCCCAAGCCATTATGGAAATGCAATTTCAGGTTGGGTTCATTTCACCTGATGTGAAAGGTCAAGGTCAATTTTCTCTTGCTACAGGTTGTGACTAAACTCCTGACTTTTAGACACCATGGTGGCACTGAGGCATCAGATGGTACAGCAATAAGACCATTTAATTTAAGATGATCCTGCCAAGATCCTGCTTTTGTTCTTGAGCTGGTGGTCACCTGTCTCCATAACAAGGCAGTTCAGATTTTGATCTGCTCAGTTCAGCTCCCTGCTGCCCTCCAGGCAGCTCCAAACAAGCCCAAATCTCTACAAGGATTCCCATGGGACTCAGAATACAGCCAGGTTTGAAAGAGAGACTGAGACTCCAGCAACACCAAGTCAGAGTCAGATTTTGCCAAATGGTCACAAGAAAAACTGAAGCTGTTTTCCTCCAGTGTGGTAACATCTTTCTCCATGCCTCCCGTTCTCCTCCTCTTCTCCCCAGTTGCAACGGGAGCGGCTGAGCTGGTTTACCCCCCTGTTTCTTTTGTGTTATCTTGTCTCATTCCAGTGGCAGGAAAAGCAGGGTTTCTTTTCAGTGCCAGACACGTTTCCTACCACGAGGAGAACCATCCTGAAGAGATCATACTGCACACTGCCAACCCCAATGGCAGGGGGTTGATTTTCACAGGCTCAGCTGAATGTTTTGATTCCAGCCCCGTGGTCTGTGCATAACAGGAAGATCTGAAGTTACTCCAGAAGGCAATAGGGGAGTATTTTATTTTTTCTTTACCTTTTCCAAGCCTCTGCATGCTAAATGACTCCTGGATGAAATGCACAGTCCCCTTCTAAGGCTAGGGGTTAAGCATCATCAAGAAATGTCTCTGATCTGTCAGTGCACAGGGAAAAGAGCAGGGAAAAGAAACTTCACAAGTGAAGTAGATGCAAGTAGAATCCCTTCTGCTAGGCTGCATCAGGGCATGGCCTTTTAAAAAGGGTAACAGCAGCTCCCAGCCACCACAGGAGCTGCTTGAGACCAAAACCTGAACTTCCCCTTGGTTTCTTGCCTCTTCACCAGCACAAGCAGCAGCTGATGGCAGTTCTGTCTATTCAGTGAGCAATTCTGTGTGGCATGAGCTGGGAACAGAGTGATACCCCACAAAAGCTGGACAGCAATTGCGCCTTCACTTAATAATGTGCTTTGGAGCAGTGTCCACAGACACACAGTGGCAGGGAGGAGCTCACAGTGCCTGTCTGCACACTCCTCCTTGAACTCCACATCCATGAGCCAGTGTTTGTCACATGCATGGCCTAACCTGGATTTTTGTCACACCATGGGCTGGCCCTGTTTGTGAGGCTGCTGCAGTAAACTTTCCATTGGCCAATATTCCAATCAGCAAATTTCTACCTCCCTGTTTGCTTTGCTTCTCCTTCTGCTACCATCAAGTTTACAAAGGAAAAAGTACAGGAGGAGAGATGAAAACCCTGGCTACAGAGCAAGCAAGGCCAGGCATCCAGTGTGATTAACTCTTTGCCTGAGGACCAAAGCAACTCTCCATGACTGCAATGAGCCCAAAAATCACC